>NC_090444.1:16314200-17514200 GCF_031143425.1 Pleurodeles waltl | reverse complement strand
AGTATTAGAAAACAGTGCAAACAATGTATAGTTACAATAGGATGCAATGGGGACACATAGGGATAGGGGCAACACAAACCATATACTCCAAAAGTGGAATGCGAACCACGAATGGACCCCAAACCTATGTGACCTTGTAGAGGGTCGCGGGGACTATTAGAAAATAGTAAGGGTTAGAAAAATAGCCCACCCCAAGACCCTGAAAAGTGAGTGCAAAGTGCACTAAAGTTCCCCAAAGGACATAGAAGTCGTGATAGGGGAATTCTGCAGGAAAGACACAAACCAGCAATGCAACAATGATGGATTTCCGGTCGAGGGTACCTGTGGAACAAGGGGACCTAGTCCAAAAGTCACAAGCAAGTCGGAGATGGGCAGATGCCCAGGAAATGCCAGCTGTGGATGCAAAGAAGCTGCTACTGGACAGTAGAAGCTGAAGGTTCTGCAGGAGCGACAAGGGTTAGAGACTTCCCCTTTGGAGGATGGATCCCCCACGCCGTGGAGAGTCGTGCAGAAGAAAGACCGCCAACAAGCCTAACCAGCTGGAAATCGTGCGGTTAGGGTTTTTGGATGCTGCTGTGGCCCAGGAGGGACCAGGATGTCGCCAATTGCGTCTGGGGACAGAGGGGGCGTCGAGCAAGACAAGGAGCCCTCTCAGAAGCAGGCAGCACCTGCAGAAGTGCCGGAACAGGCACTACGAAGTGGAGTGAAACGGTGCTCACCCGAAGTTGCACAAAGGAGTCCCACGCCGCCGGAGGACAACTTAGGAGGTCGTGCAATGCAGGTTAGAGTGCCGTGGACCCAGGCTGGACTGTGCACAAAGGATTTCCGCCGGAAGTGCACGGAGGCCGGAGTAGTTGAAAAAGTCGCGGTTCCCAGCAATGCAGTCTGGCGTGGGGAGGCAAGGACTTACCTCCACCAAACTTGGACTGTAGAGTCACCGGACTGTGGGAGTCACTTGGACAGAGTTGCTGGATTCAAGGGACCTTGCTCGTCATGCTGAGAGGAGACCCAGGGTACCGGTGATGCAGTTCTTTGGTGCCTGCGGTTGCAGGGGGACGATTCCGTCGACCCACGGGAGATTTCTTCGGAGCTTCTAGTGCAGAGAGGAGGCAGACTACCCCCACAGCATGCACCACCAGGAAAACAGTCGAGAAGGCGGCAGTATCAGCGTTACAGAGTTGCAGTAGTCGTCTTTGCTACTTTGTTGCAGTTTTGCAGGCTTCCAGCGCGGTCAGCAGTCGATTCCTTGGCAGAAGGTGAAGAGAGAGATGCAGAGGAACTCGGATGAGCTCTTGCATTCGTTATCTAAGGAATCCCCAAAGACAGAGACCCTAAATAGCCAGAAAAGAGGGTTTGGCTACCTAGGAGAGAGGATAGGCTAGCAACACCTGAAGGAGCCTATAAGAAGAAGTCTCTGACGTCACCTGCTGGCACTGGCCACCCAGAGCAGTCCAGTGTGCCAGCAGCACCTCTGTTTCCAAGATGGCAGAGGTCTGGAGCACACTGGAGGAGCTCTGGGCACCTCCCAGGGGAGGTGCAGGTCAGGGGAGTGGTCACTCCCCTTTCCTTTGTCCAGTTTCGCGCCAGAGCAAGGCTAAGGGGTCCCTGAACCGGTGTAGACTGGCTTATGCAGAAATGGGCACCATGTGTGCCCATGAAAGGATTTCCAGAGGCTGGGGGAGGCTACTCCTCCCCTGCCTTTACACCATTTTCCAAAGGGAGAGGGTGTAACACCCTCTCTCAGAGGAAGTCCTTTGTTCTGCCATCCTGGGCCAAGCCTGGCTGGACCCCAGGAGGGTAGAAACCTGTCTGAGGGGTTGGCAGCAGCTGCAGTGAAACCCCGGGAAAGGCAGTTTGGCAGTACAAGGGTCTGTGCTACAGACCACTGGGATCATGGGATTGTGCCAACTATGCCAGGATGGCATAGAGGGGGCAATTCCATGATCATAGACATGTTACATGGCCATATTCGGAGTTACCATTGTGAAGCTACATATAGGTAGTGACCTATATGTAGTGCACGCGTGTAATGGTGTCCCCGCACTCACAAAGTCCGGGGAATTGGCCCTGAACAATGTGGGGGCACCTTGGCTAGTGCCAGGGTGCCCACACACTAAGTAACTTTGCACCTAACCTTTACCAGGTAAAGGTTAGACATATAGGTGACTTATAAGTTACTTAAGTGCAGTGTAAAATGGCTGTGAAATAACGTGGACATTATTTCACTCAGGCTGCAGTGGCAGGCCTGTGTAAGAATTGTCAGAGCTCCCTATGGGTGGCAAAAGAAATGCTGCAGCCCATAGGGATCTCCTGGAACCCCAATACCCTGGGTACCTCAGTACCATATAATAGGGAATTATAAGGGTGTTCCAGTAAGCCAATGTAAATTGGTAAAATTGGTCACTAGCCTGTTAGTGACAATTTGTAAAGAGAGAGCATAACCACTGAGGTTCTGGTTAGCAGAGCCTCAGTGAGACAGTTAGGCATCACACAGGGAACACATACCTATAGGTCACAAACTTATGAGCACTGGGGTCCTGACTAGCAGGGTCCCAGTGACACATAACAAACATACTGAAAACATAGGGTTTTTACTATGAGCACTGGGCCCTGGCTAGCAGGATCCCAGTGAGACAGTGAAAACACCCTGACATACACTCACAAACAGGCCAAACAGCAGAATGGGGATATCACTGATGGCCATAAAGTCTATTGGGAAGACAACCTGCTCTATACTGAGTCAAGGGACCCTAAAGCTGGAGCTGCCAGGAGATTGTAATATCATCTCTTACTAGGATCACAATCCTCTAATAATAATTAAGGACACCTCTCTCTGTACCCCCGAGAGTGGAAGATTCCCATTTAAGAAATTATATTTGTCCTCATAAAAGACAATGCATTAGCATTATTAACGTCACAGAGCACATGGGTGTTCATCTTGTAGCTCTGAAGGAAGAGAAGTGACCAGTTTGGGGCTCTGTTTTGAAACAGTAACATCTTATATCATATATTATCCCCAAACTGGTCTACGTCTTGGTTTTAAATCTTCACATCTACTCACCTTTTGAATGTTTCATTAACTGTATGTTGGCTAACTTCTCCTTTTAGATACACTTTCACTAGATTGGCTATATTCACTCACTGCTGGTTTTATATTGGTACATCTCACTATATCAAGAGCCTGTGGCTAATAAATAGACACTGGCTGTGGGTCTTAATGGATGAATGTATAGACAAAAAGTTGGTGGTGATACAATTAGGGACTCCCGTACTTCAAGCTTCGTTTTGTGTGTTTGTTTATACTAGATATCTCCCATATACGCGGCACTCATCCAGAATTTGGCACAGGAGCATATCTGAATGTTCGGTAGTTGGGCCCGTATCAGCAATGAATTAGAAGACCGGGAACTGCCCTGATGAAGGTGGCCGCGATGGTAGAGGATTACTGAAACGCGCGTAGGCTACAGGTTCCTACTGTATCTCAGTTGAGATTGAAGCATCATTATCAATTAATTTGGTCATAGGTTCCTATTGTATCCTAGCTCTTAATGGTTGTATAATCATTATTGAATCTCTATAAATGAATTAATTCTTTGTGACAATTATCAGAATGTACATTTATTAGATTTATCAATGTATTTATTCCTTCATTCACTTTAGTAGTTGTTAGAACTTTATGTTACTAGGTTCACCAATGTATTTGTACTACATTTTACGGATGTTTTTGTATGTTGCGAATGTGGGACGAGTGAGTTAGGTGTATGTATTTCTTGTATCAGATTTTATGTCTTCAATATTTGGTAATTGAATTTATTAAAATTATGTTTTTCTGATTTAATTCTTATCTTGAAATGGTATATGTTGATCAGTATTTAGCCCAAACTGTTCATTTAGGAGATTTACTTTTATGTGACATATATAAGTATGATTATTGACAGAAATTGTGATATTGTTTTTGAGGAATATCCATCCAGATATATTTTCAGTAGCTCATAACCTTCATTCACTCCACAGCTGCCAGGAGACTGGTCATCCCTTTGCAGTATAGGGAGATTCTTCTGACTTTGGCTCATGATATTCCTTTGGCTGGGCATTTGGGCCAGAGTAAAACTTGGGACAGAGTTGTTCCATTGTTTAACTGGCCTCATATGTCAGAGGACACCAAGGAGTTTTGTCACTCCTGTGTGACCTGCCAAGCCAGTGGCAAGACTGGTGGTACACTTAAGGGCCCCCTTAATTCCACTTCCAGTGGTTGGGGCACCCTTTGAGAGGGTAGGGGTTGACATTGTTGGCCCCTTTGACCCTCCAACAGCTTCAGGAGATTGATTTATCCTTGTGGTAGTGGACCATGCCACTAGGTATCCTGAAGCTATACCCTTAAGGACCACTACAGCTCCTGCAGTGGCAGAGGCCATCCTGGGAATATTTTCCAGAGTGGGCTTCCCTAAGGATGTGGTATCAGACAGAGGTAGTAACTTCATGTCTGCATACCTCAAAGCTATGTGGAAGGAGTGTGGTGTTACTTACAAGTTCACTACTCCTTATCATCCACAAACAAATGGATTGGTTGAGAGGTTTAATAAAACTCTCAAAGGCATGATCATGGGACTCCCTGAAAAATTCAGGAGGAGATGGGATGTCCTGTTGCCATGCCTCCTATAAAAGCTCCCAAACAGGACATTGTGGATTATGTACTTGGTCAAGGATGGCTGAGTACATGAAAAAGGCAAGTAAAAACCTTCAGGCCAGCCAAGAGCTCCAAAAGCAATGGCATGGCCAGAAGGCAATGCTGACTCAGTACCACCCAGGACAGAAGGTGTGGGTATTGGAGCCTGTGGCACCAAGAGCACTCCAGGACAAATGGAGTGGACCCCATCTCATTGTGGAGGAAAAAGGTGAGGTCACCTCTTTGGTAGACCTGGGCACTTCCAGAAGCCCCCTTAGCGTGCTTCATGTCAATCGCCTTAAACCTTATTATGACAGGGCTGACTAAACCCTCCTCATGGCCACAGATGAGGGGCAGGAGGAAGAGAGTGACCCTCTCCCTGACCTCTTCTCCACCACTGAAGCTGATGGCTTAGTGGAGGGAGTTGTATTGGTGAATTGCCTTACTGCTGAGCAGAAGGACAAACTGCATAAATCACCTTGATCAGTTCTCTGACCTCTTCTCACTGATTCCAGGTACAACTACCTGGTGTCAGCACATAATTAATACTGGAGACAGTTTACCTGTCAAAAGTAAAATTATAGACAGCCTTACCGTGTCACAGAATGTAATAAACAAGAGGTACAGGAAATGTTAGATCTTGGAGTGATTGAACCTTCTGAAAGCCCCTGGGCTAGTCCAGTTGTGCTTGTCCCCAAACCTCATAGTAAAGATGGTAAAAATGAAATTAGGTTTTGTGTTGACTATAGAGGTCTCAATCAAGTAACCAGAACTGATGCTCACCCTATACCCAGGGCAGATGAGCTAATAGATACACTGGCTTTTGACAAGTATCTAAGCACTTTTGATTTAACTGCAGAGTATTGGCAGATTAAGTTATCAGAAGATGCTAAACCAAAAACAACATTTTCAACCTTTGGAGGGCACTACCAGTTCACTGTTATGCCCTTTGGATTGAAAAATGCTCCTGCCACTTTTCAGAGGTTGGTGTATTCAGTCCTCCAGGGATTGGAAGCCTTTAGTACTGCATATCTAGATGATATAGATGTCTTTTGCTCCACCTGGGATGATCACCTGGTCCAGCTTTAGGAAGTTTTGGAGGCCCTGCAAAAGGCAGGCCTCACTATCAAGGCCTCAGAGTGCCAGATAGGGCAGGGGAAATTGGTTTATCTGGGCCACCTGGTAGGTGGGGAACAGATTGCAGCACTGCAGGGGAAGATCCAAACCATTATGGAATGGGCTCCCCCAGAACTCAAACCCAAGTGAGAGCCTTCCTAGGCCTCACATGGTACTACTGGAGGTTCATCAAGAATTATGAGACTATAGCTGCCCCTCTTGATGACCTCACATCAAAGAAGATGCCTAAAAAAGTATTATGGACAGCTAGCTGTCAAAAGTCTTTCATGAGCTCAAACAGGCCATGTGTACTGCACCTGTCCTAAAAAGCCCTTGTTACTCCAAAAAGTTCATAGTTCAGACTGATGCTTCTGAATTAGAGTTAGGGGCAGTTTTATCACAGCTTAACACTGAGGGCCAGGATGAACCTGTTGCTTGTACCAGCAGGAGGTTGACCCCTAGAGAAAAGCGTTGGTCTGCCATAGAGAGGGAGGCCTTTGCTTTGGTCTGGGCACTGAAGATGCTGAGACCCTACTTGTTTGGGACTCACTTCATTGTTCAGACAGACCACAAACCTCTATTATGGCTTAAACAAATGAAAGGTGAAAACCCTAAATTGTTGAGGTGGTCCATCTCCCTACAGGGAATGGACTATACAGTGGAACATATACCTGGGAGTACCCACTCCAATGCAGATGGACTCTCCAGCTATTTCCACTTAGACAATGAAGACTCATCTGGGCGAGGTTAGCCTTGTTCTCCCTCGTTTGAGGGGGGAGGGAGGTTGTGTAGGAAAGTGCCATCTTGCCTGGCATGTTACCCCAATTTCAATTGGCACACTGGAACACCCTCATAATTCCCTAGTATATGGTACCTAGGTACCCAAGGTATTGGGGTTCCAGGAGATCCCTATGGGCTGCAGCCTTTCTTTTGCCACCCATAGGGAGCTCAGACAAACCTTTACACAGGACTTGCATTGCAACCTGAGTGAAATAACGCACGTTATTTCACAGCGATTTTCACTGCACTTAAGTAACATATAAGACACCTATATGTCTAACCTTCACTTGCTGAAGGTTAGGTGCAAAGTTACTAAGGCCCTCATTACAACCCTGGCGGTCGGTGTTAAAGCAGCGGTAATACCACCAACAGCCCGGCGGAAAAATAAATAGAATCACGACCATGGCGGAAACCGCCAACATAGACAGCCACTTTAACACTCTGACCGCCACAGTGGTACAAACAAACACCGCGGCGGTAACCGCCAACAGACAGGCGGAAGACAAATACTGCCCACACTATTACAAGAGGCCTATCTGCCACCTTTTCCAGGGCGGTACCAACAACATCAAAAGCACGGCGGAAACAGGACTTGGAACGGAAAGCACTCACCTCTCGACACCCAACTATGAACCAGGATGCCATGGAGCCCGAACTACAGGTCCTGCCCATGCTGGTCTTCCTCCTCTTCTATCAGGAGCAGCAAAGACACCATCGATGACCACAGTGAGTACTGCACCTCCAACACAGGGTAGGGTGGGAGGGAAAAGAGAGTGACACACACACACGCAACACGCAATACACCCACCCCCACCCTCACCCACAACACCATACACACAAATACATGCATCAACATTACATATACACCCCCTTACCCCCTGGAAGAACGCAAGGACAAAAGGAAATGATTGTAACAAGTGTAATCAATAAAAAATCAGCTAGGGCAATTAAAAAACCAGTGTATACAAATATGTACACCAACTACACAAGTCCGGACTGTGTTCCAAGCATTGTTCGTGGACCAGTGGTTCCAAAATGCATGGGCGAAGCCCACACAAGATCCCTGACTCAAAAAGGAGAGAACACTGCAGGGGCATCAGTTCGAAATGAAACAGGCACATCAGGGGGAGGGGGGCACCTCGGCTGGATGAACGCACAACGCCACTGCTCCACAAGGGGGCTCCATGCCCACTGCTCTATCCTGGGGAGTGCAAAGCCACAGTCTCTCAAGTCTTTCCAGTGGGTGGTTTGCCCAGTGCTCTATCCTGGAGACTGCAAAGCCACAGTCTCTCAAGTCTTTCCAGTGGGTGGTTTGCCCACTGCTCTATCCTGGGGAGTGCCAAGCCACAGTCTCACAAGTGGTTGCTTTTCTCCACTGGTTCTGAGGGGGCTTTTTGCTCAGAGTGCTTCATCCTGCCAAGGACTGGGGTAGTGGATATATCTCTCCACTGGTTCTGGAGGGGGCTTTTGTGCCCAGAGTGCTTCATCCTGCCAAGGACTGGGGTAGTGGATGTATATTTCCACTGGTTCTGGAGGGAGATTTGTGCCCAGAGTGCTTCATCCTGCCAAGGACTGGGGTAGTGGATGTATCTCCCCACTGGTTCTGGAGGGGGCTTTTGTGCCCAGAGTGCTTCATCCTGCCAAGGACTGGGGTAGTGGATGTATCTTTCCACTGGTTCTGGAGGGGGCTTTGTGCCCAGAGTGCTTCATCCTGCCAAGGACTGGGGTAGTGGATGTATCTCCCCACTGGTTCTGGAGGGGGCTTTGTGCTCAGAATGCTTCACATGCAGTGTGGCAGGTCCCATTCCCTCACCTGGGTGTGTGTGCCACAAGATTGACTGGGAATAGGTAGCATGATATGCCATGGAGGCAGAGACACACTCCACCCTGCTGCGACTTCGCCTACCACCTGCAGGTACAAAGGGTCATGCCTCATGGATGCTGGGCAGGGTCCGTGACGTCTCCTGCAGCCTCGGACGGCTGCCCACTGGGGATGATTGCCATGTCAGCTGTGGTGGCACTGGCTGAGCACATCGCTGGGCTGGTGGCGGTGGTTGCGGCGGTGTCTGTGGCGGAGGTGCTGGCGGTGGTGGATGTGTCTGCACCTGTTGAGGGACACAGCAGGACGTCTCCTGCAGCCTCGGACGGCTGCCCACTGGGGATGATGCTGGGGACTGTTGCTGAGGCAGCAGACGTGCAGGTGGCGGTGCTAGTGGCGGGGTCCACCGCCGTACTGGTTGTTGTACTGGTTGACAGAAGGGGTGACTCGGGTCCCTCAGCCGGAACCACTGTGCCCTGTCCTGACCTGCTCTTTGGTTTGTGTCCCTTCCCCACCTTTGATGTTGCTGCTGGTGTCTTGCCACTGTCCCCTTTTGGCTTGGAGGAGCCCTTGCTGGCTGGTTGGTGCACCTTCTCCCTACGGCATTTGGGCACCTTCCTCACCTTGACAGGTGACACACTGGCAGCCCTGATAGGTGCCGCCTGCGATGAGACCGGAGTTGCTGTGACCACTGTACTTGGGGATTGGGGGCTGAGGTGCTGGACTGTGACCTGGACAACATGGCCCTAGGGGAAGGACGGGGGGAGGTGTAGGGAAGAGGTCAATGTTAGCCAGGAAACGTTCACACTGGGACGGGAAGATGGAGGGGGTTTGGGAGTGGAGGATGAGGTAGTGGTTGTAGGAGGTGTACGTCTGCAGAATTTGGGTGAAGGTGCATGGGCTGGAGGCTGTTGTGAGGTGGATGGCTGTTGGGTGGGTGTGTGCCTGCGTTTGAGCACTTTGGGAGGAGGGCTCACAGACACACTGGGAGAGGACACAGGGGATGTGTGAATAGTAGTGGGGGTGGTGAGTGCACGTGAGCGGTGTGTGGTGATGTGTGTGCTGGTGATGGAGGTAGTGGCTGAGGATGTAGTGCATGCAGGTGTGAGTGGAGACAAGACAGGGAGGGAGGAGGAGGACGTGGAGGAGAGGGACACAGTGGAGGCAGTGGATGTTGCTGTGTCTGCATGGGGATGGTGCATGTGTGAGTGCCTGTGGGATGTGTGGTGCTAATGTTTGCCATGTCCACTCTTGTGTGTTGATGAGTATGCATGCTGGTCTGATGGTGTGCTTGGGATAGGCTGAGGTACACAGAGGATTGGGTCTGGGTAGAGGAGGTTGGAGGGGGGAGGCAGGACACAGGGACAATGGCTGCCATCAGTGCTGAGGCTAGAGCCTGAAATGCTCTTTGTTGGGCCGCCTGCCCAGAATGAATGCCCTCCAGGTATGCATTTGTTTGCTGCAAATGCCTCTCAACACCCTGGATGGCATTCAAAATGGTAGATTGCCCAACAGTGAGGGATCTCAGGAGGTCAGTAGCCTCCTCACTGATGGCAGCAGGGCTGACTGGGGCAGGGCCTGAGGTGCCTGGGGCGAAGGAGATCCCCACCCTCCTGGGTGAGCGGGCACGGGAACCACGCTGAGGGGCTGCTGGGAGGGCGGTGCTGGTACGGGGGTGGCGGCTATACCTGTTGATGCGGTGGGCACAGACGTGCCTGCCACCGCAAGGGAGCTCCCATCAGAGGAGGAGTCGCTGCTGCTGGTTTATGCTCCAGTCGCCGTCGCGGAGCTCTCCTCGCCCTCCGTCCCACTGGTGCCTTCAGACTCCGTTACTTCACCCTCCAGGGCCATGTGGGATGCAGCTCCCTCCTGCTCCGGTGCCAATGCTCCTCCGCCAGATGATGCTAATGCACGCAAGAACAGGGTGTCAAAACAAAAAGGGGGGGAAAGACAGAAGATACACATGGTCAGTGCATGCAACACTACTACTGTTGACGGACACAACACACAGGGAGCATCCCTATACACTAAGCCATGCACTAACAGTGCAGGGGAAAAGCACATGCCCAAGGGGGACTCTGTTTAGACCCATCTCATGCACAGCTGCCACCCATGAGGCCTGACTAGGTGTAGAGGACAAATACCACCTTTGGGGTTGGACTGGGAATGAGGCTGCAAAACAATGGATCTACCTTTGCGCGTATGCCCTTGCCTAGGGGAACCCACAGGCCACCACCCCCACCCAGACACCTCGTCAAGCGTGCAGAGTCAGCCAAATGAGAGTGTACTCACCCACTTGTGGCTGCTGTGATGCCCTCAAGTGCCCATCCAACTCCGGATATGCCACCGCCAGGATCTGGTACATCAGGGGGGTCATGGTGCGACAGGCCCCCCTTCCATGTTGGGAGGCCATCCCCAGCTGGGCCTCTGCCGTATTCTTGCTCCAGCTGCACAGGTCCTCCTATCTTTTCTGGCAGTGGGTGCTCTGTCTATGGTAGACCCCCAGGGTCCGCACTACCTTGGCGATGGCATGCCAAATCCCCTTCTTCTGGTGGGCGCTGACCTAGAGGAAAAGTGAAGTAATGATGGATGTTACTATCTCGTACTGTTCTTCTCACGCATTGCCTAAAAACCTCCAACTCTGGCCCAGACATACATACACACACACTACCCTCAGATGCTGGTCTGTACCCCTCCCCTCCCTCTTCCATCCACGACACTCCATACAATCATGTGCCATCCGCCATGCTCACAGTGTACTCACCTGTTTGTCTGGAGGACCATACAGTTGCGTGTACTGGGGGAGGACCCCATCCACTAGTTTCTCCAACTCCTCCGAAGTGAAGACAGGGGCCCTTTCCCCAGACACTGTAGCCATTGTCACTTCCAGACTGAGGGCACAGCAGCACTTGCAGTGTAGGTCCTCTCCTGTCGAAGGTCAGGTATCAAGTGAGTGAACAGATAGAAAATGGCAGCCACGTCCGCGGCATTGCGTCCCGTCACCGCCGGAGTACATCGTCATTGCCTCCTGGAACCCATAGGGCCCAATGATAACCTATGCTGAATTGCGCTGCGGTCTTTGACCGCCTACTGTGAAGCTGCCCAACACCAGCGATGTTACCTCATTTCCCCTTGTCCCACCTTACAGGTCAGGCAGCCGCCATTTCAGGCCAAATAACTGTGTCACACCTATTTAGGGCAGGAATATGGACAGACAAAGGCACATTGAGAAAATGTTAAGTTTTTGCTAAACGGCATTGTGATACCTAAGTGTTGTATGACCCTCTGCTCACTGCTCTCCTCCACAGGGCAAGTCCGCTGGGGCAGGTGATGAGATGGCGGCATCCTCTGGTGTACAGACCCCTGGTGGACCAGACGACAATGGAAGAGAGACACATAATTATCACTTACAGACTTGATCGTGCAACAATTCAGGAACTGTGTGCCCACTTGGAGCCAGACCTGATTTCAGCTATCCGCCATTCCACAGAAATCCCCCCTCTGGTGCAGGTCCTCTTTGTACTCCATTTCCTGGCCAGTGGGTCTTTTCAAACAACAGTGGCCATGGCATCAGGGATGTCCCAGCCAATGTTTTTTAACGTGTTGTCCAAAGTGTTGTCTGCCCTGCTGAAACACATGCGCCGCTACATTGTTTTCCCTCAAGTGGAGGATTTGCCCACAGTAAAAGGAGACTTTTATGCCCTGGGACATATCCCCAACATCATTGGTGCCATTGATGGTACACATGTGGCATTTGTCCCCCCCGCAGGAATGAACAGATGTACAGAAACCGGAAAAGCTACCATTCTATGAATGTGCAGATGGTGTGTTTGGCAGACCAGTACATCTCTCATGTGAATGCCAAGTATCCTGGCTCTGTGCATGACGCTTACATTTTGAGGAATAGCAGCATCCCTTATGTGATGGGCCAACTCCAGAGGCACCCTGTGTGGCTAATAGGTGAGCCTAAAGCCCCCAAACAGTTTCATTTGCTGTCTGGGTATGGGAGATTCCCTAATGTTTGGAGGATGTCTAACAGTTGTCCATCTTTATTTGCAGGTGACTCTGGTTACCCCAACCTGTCATGGCTACTGACCCCAGTGAAGAATCCCAGGACAAGGGCAGAGGAAGGCTACAATGAGGCACATGGGCGAACTAGGAGGATAATAAAATGCACCTTCGGCCTCCTGAAGGCCAGGTTCCAGTGCCTCCAGTGCCTCCCTATACTACTCACTGAAGAAGGTGTGCTAGATCATCGGGGCATGCTGTATGTTGCACAATCTGGCATTGCAACACCAGGTGCCTTTTCTGCAGGAGGATGGGCCTGATGGTGGTCTTGTGGCAGCTGTGGAGCCTGTGGATAGTGAAGAAGAGGAGGCAGAAGAAGAAGATGTAGACAACCGAAACAACGTCATCATGCAATACTTCCTGTGAGACACAGGTAAGAAGATGGAACTGCTTCCCACATCTCATACTATTGTAGGACATAGCATAAGTCTGCCTTTTAATCTTTGTGTATGGACCCTGACTTGTCACTTTGGCTTTCCATTTCACAGATCCGGGTCCCAATGTGTGCCCTCTGCTATGTTTACTCCTGGCCTACAGCTGTGTAACATTGGTATGGGAACAAGTACATTGACATTGCTTTATTCCAGAAATTTTGCAATTACACATTTGTGAAAGCACAGACTGACTCCAGATTGATTTGTGATTGTGACTGGGGTGATGGTGATGGTGGAGGAATGTCCATGGCAAAGTCCAGTCTCTTGGTATAACAGGTGCATTGTCCAATGGGGCATAGGAAGGTGAGCAATGGCAGTTTAAGGTGGACAGGGTGACAAAGTGTGACAGAAGGGTGACATTCAGGAGAGTGTTATTTCCTAGCGGGGGTCTTGGCAATGCTCACTGTCTTGTTCCTGGATCTCAGGGACCGTTTGCAGGCTGGTTCTCTTTCTGCAGGGGGTGGGTGCTGGTGTCCTGTTGGTCCTGTGGCGGTGCCTCCTGTCCACTAGTGCCGGCAGAGGTGGAGGGCTGTTCATCGTCCAGGCTAGTGTCAGGGGCCCGTTTATTTGCCACTGTGTCCCTCATGGTGTTGACAAGGTCTGCCAGCACCCCTGCAATTGTGACCACGGTGGTGTTAATGGACTTCAAGCCCTTCCTGATCCCCAGGTAGTGTTCCTCCTGCAGCCGCTGGGTCTCCTGAAACTTGGCCAGTACCGTGCCCATGGTCTCCTGGGAATGGTGGTAAGCTCCCATGATGTTGGAGAGTGCCTCGTGGAGTGTCGGTTCCCTGGGCCTGTCCTCCCCCTGTCACACAGCAGTCCTTCCAGCTTCCCTGTTATCCTGTGTCTCTGTCCCCTGAACCGTGTGCCCACTGCCACTGACCCCAGGTCCCTGATTGTCTTGGGTTAGTAGGTTTGCCTGGGGTCCCTGTAGTGGTGGACACACTGCTGATTGATGTGTCCTGGGGACCGAGGTATGGGCTGTAGGAAGGTACCCTCTTTCTAGCCTTGCTACCCCCACTTTTAGCCTGTTTGTGAGTATATGTCAGGGTGTTTTACTGTCTCACTGGGATCCTGCTTGCCAGGGCCCAGTGCTCACAGTGAAAACTCTATGTTGTCAGTATGCTTGATAAGTGTCACTGGGATCCTGCTAGCCAGGATCCCAGTGCTCATATGTTTGTGGTCTATATGTGGTGCCTAACTGTATCACTGAGGCTCTGCTAACCAGAACCTCAGTGTTTATGCTCTCTCTGCTTTCTAATATTGTCACTTCAGGCTAGTGACCAAGTTTACCAATTCTCATTGGCACATTGGTACAACCATATAATTCCCTTGTATATGGTACTTAGGTACCAGGGTATTGGGATTCCAGGAGATCCCTATGGGCTGCAACATCTCTTTTTCCACCCATAGGGAGCTCAGACAATTCTTACACAGGCCTGTCACTGCAGCTTGAGTGAAATAACGTCCACGTTATTTCCCAGCCATTTTTCACTGCACATAAGTAACTTATAAGTCACCTATATGTCTAACCCTCACTTAGTGAAGGTTAGGTGCCAAGTTACTTAGTTTGTGGGCACCCTGGCACTAGCCAAGGTGCCCCCGCACCGTTCAGGGCAAATTCCCCAAACTTTGTGAGTGCGGGGACACCATTACACGCGTGCACTGCACATAGGTCACCACCTATGTGTAGCGTCACAATAGTAACTCCGAACATGGCCATGTAACATGTCTAAGATCATGGAATTGTATTGGGGGGACAATTCCATGATCCCCCGGGTCTCTAGCACAGAACCCAGGTACTGCCAAACTGCCTTTCCGGGGTTTCCACTGCAGCTGCTGCTGCTGCCAACCCCTCAGACAGGATTCTGCCCTCCTGGGGTCTGGGCAGCCCCAGCCCAGGAAGGCAGAACAAAGGATTTCCTCTGAGAGAGGATGTTACACCCTCTCCCTTTGGAAATAGGTGTGAAGGGCTGGGGAGGAGTAGCCTCCTCCAGCCTCTGGAAATGCTTTGATGGGCACAGATGGTGCCCATCTCTGCATAAGCCAGTCTACACTGGTTCAGTGATCCCCCAGCCCTGCTCTGGCACGAAACTGGACAAAGGAAAGGGGAGTGACCACTCCCCTGACCAGTACCTCCCAGGGGAGGTGCCCAGAGCTCCTCCAGTGTGTCCCAGACCTCTGCCATCTTGGATTCAGAGGTGTTGGGGGCACACTGGACTGCTCTGAGTGGCCAGTGACAGCAGGTGACGTCGCAGACCCCTCCTGATAGGTGCTTACCTCCCTTGGTAGCCAACCCTCCTTTTTTGGTAGCCAAACCTCCTTTTCTGGCTATTTAGGGTCTCTCCTCTGGGCTATTCCTCAGATAACGAATGCAAGAGCTCACTTCCCTCTTCGACTTCTGCCAAGGATCGACCACTGACTGCTCCAGGACGCCTGCAAAACTGCAGCAAAGTAGCAAGACGATTACCAGCACCATTGTAGCGCCTCATCCTGACGGCTTTCTCGACAGTTTCCTGGTGGTGCATGCTCTGATGGCTGTCTGCCTTCACCCTGCACTGGAAGCCAAGAAGAAATCTCCTGTGGGTCGACGGAATCTTCCCCTGCTAACGCAGGCACCAAAAGACTGCATCACCGGTCCTCTGGGTCCCTTCTCATCCTGACGAGCGTGGTCCCTGGAACACAGGAGCAGGGTCCAAGTGTCTTCCACAGTCCAGTGGCCCTTCTGTCCAAATTTGGTGGAGGTAAGTCCTTGCCTCCCCACACCAGACAGCAAACCTGTGTACTGCGTGATTTGCAGCTGCTCCAGCTTCTGTGCACTTCTCCAAGGATTCCTTTGTGCACAGCCTAGCCTGGGTCCCCAGCATTCCGTCCTGCAGTGCTCAACCCACTGAGTTGGACTCTGACGTTGTGGGACCCTCCTTTTGTGACTCTGAGTTCACAGATCTTCTAAGTGCCTGATCTGGTACTTCTGCAGGTGCTGCCTGCTTCTGCTGGGGCTCTCTGAGCTCCTGAGCGCCCCTTCTGTCTCCTCCTCCAAGGGGCGACATCCTGGTCCTTCGTGGTCCCCAGCAGCACCCAGAAACCTCTACTGCGACCCTTGCAACTAGCAAGGCTTGTTTGCAGTACTTTTTGTTGTTGCAGAATCTTTGGCTTCTTCCACCTGGAGGCAGCCCTTTTGCACCTTCATCTGGGGTTTTCTGGGCTCCTGCCCCCCCTGGACACTATCGAGACTTTTGGACGTGGTCCACTTCCTTTTCAGGTCCTCAGGTCCAGGAATCCGCCTTCAGTGTTTTGCTGGTGCTTGTGGTTCTCACAGAATCCCCCTATCACTACTATTGTGTCTTTCTGGAGTAATAGGGTAACTTTACTCCTACTTTTCAGGGTCTTGGTGGGGGGTATTTTGGACACCCTTACTGTTTTCTCACAGTCCCAGCGACCCTCTACAATCTCCCATAGGCCTGGGGTCCATTTGTGATTCGCATTCAACTTTTGGAGTATATGGTTTGTGTTGCCCCTAGGCCTATGTCTACCTATTGCATCCTATTGTGATTCTACATTGTTTGCACTACTTTTCTTACTGTTACTTACCTGTTTTGGGTTTGTGTACATATAACTTGTGTATATTACTTACCTCCTAACTGAGGGTATTCTCTGAGATACCTTTGGCATATTGTCACTAAAATAAAGTACCTTTATTTTTAGTAACTCTGAGTATTGTGTTTTTTTATGATATTGTGCTATATGATATGAGTGGTATAGTAGGAGCTTTGCATGTCTCCTAGTTCAGCCTAAGCTGCTTTGCCATAGCTACCTTCTATCAGCCTAGGCTGCTAGAAACACCTCTATTCTACTAATAAGGGATAACTGGACCTGGCACAGGGTGTAAGTACCACAAGGTACCCACTACAAGCCAGGCCAGCCTCCTACATGGGCCCGCTGAGTGGGCGCTGTGGTGGTGTTTCCTGAGGGGGGAGGCTCTGTGGTGTTTTGGGACTGTGACAGGGGAACCGACTGCCCTGAGGTCCCTGATGGGCCGGGCTGGTCATCTTGATCCAGGCGTGCAGAGCTGCTGTCATCACTGTGGGCCTCTTCTGTGGGGGGACTGGATATGTCTGGCACCTCCTGTCCGGTGACGTTGGGTAGGGGTCCTGTTGGGGTGTAAATGCATAGTTTTAGTATCTGTGTGTGCCATCTTGTGCATTGGGTGAGGTACCCTCTACTACTGTGCTAGTGCCATTGTGTTAGCCCTTTTGTGATAGTTGGTTTGGGGTCTGTGTGGGTTTCTGTACTGGACATGCTTTGGTGACGGTTGTCCATGCATAGGTTTTGCATGGAGGGCCTTGGTATTGAGATGTGTGGGTTGTGATAGTGGGACATATGGAGATGATGGTGTGATGGGGGTGAGGGTAAGAGTGGGAGTATGTGATGGTATGCAGGTGGGGGGGATGAAGTAGTTAAGATGTGTCTTACCAGAGTCCATTCCTCCTGCTACTCCTGCGAGGCCCTCAGGATGCATGATCGCCAATACTTGCTCCTCCCATGTTGTTAGTTGTGGGGGAGGAGGTGGGGGTCCACCGGCAGTCCTCTGTACAGCAATCTGGTGTCTTGATACCACGGAAAGTACCTTCCCCCGTAGGTCATTCCACCTCTTCCTGATGTCATCCCGTGTTCTTGGATGCTGTTCCACTGCGTTGACCCTGTCGACGATTCTCCGCCATAGCTCCATCTTCCTTGCAATGGATGTCTGCTGCACCTGTGATCCGAATAGCTGTGGCTCTACCCGGATGATTTCCTCCACCATGACCCTGAGATCCTCCTCAGAAAACCTGGGATGTCTTTGAGGTGCCATGATGTGGTGTGAGTGATGTGTGAGGTGATGTGTGGGGTGATGTTTTGGGGTGTGTGGTATTTTTTGCGTGGATGTTGTATAAGTGATGGTGTGGTGTGTCTGTGGATGCTGGTGTTGTGTTAGCTAATCTCTCTCTCTGGTCTTCTTTGAAATTTTGGGTTGTAAGGGTTTGTGAGTAATGTGGGTGTGTGTTTTATAGTGTTGTGAGGGTGTGGGTGTGTGTATGTGTGTCAGGTGTGTGTATTTCAAATTGTCCAATGTGGTTGTGTTTTGTAAATGTGTGTGTATTTTCAGCGTGGCGGTGTGTACCGACGATGGATTACCGCAGTTGAATGACTGCCGCGTTGATTCGTGGGTCATGATAGTGTGGGCATATTCTTGTTGACGTGACGGTGTAGGTTTTGTTATCGCCAGTTTCTCACTGACCTTTGGTATGGCGGACTTGTGTGGGTGTCTGTATTGTGGCGGGTTCCGAGATGTGGGTCGTAATACCTGTAGTGGATTTCTGCCGCCACAACGGTATGTTGGCGGTCTTCAGCACAGCAGTAAGCGGGATTTAATGCCTAAGTGTGAGGGCACCCTTGCACTAGCAGAGGTACCCCCACATAGTTCAGGGCCATTTCCCCGGACTTTGTGAGTGCGGAGACACCATGACACGCGTGCACTATATATAGGTCAATACCTATATGTAGCTTCACAGTGGTAACTCCGAATATGGCCATGCAAAATGTCTAAGATCATGGAATTGTCCCCCCATTCCAAATTTGGTATTGGGGTGCCAATTCCATGCATCCCCGGGGCTCCACTATGGACCCTGGGTACTGCCAAACCAGCTCTCTGGGGTTTTCTCTGCAGCTACCGCTGCTGCCAACCCACAGACAGGGTTCTGCCCTCCTGGGGTCTGAGCAGCCCAGTCCCAGGAAGGCAGAACAAAGAATTTCCACTGAGAGGGGTGTTTCACCCTCTCTCTTTGGAAATAGGTGTTAAAGGCTGGGGAGGGGTAGCCTCTCCCAGCCTCTGGAAATGCTTTTAAGGGCACAGATGGTGCCCTCCTTGCTTAAGCCAGTCTACACCGGTTTAGGGAACCCCCAGTCCCTGCTCTGGCGTGAAACTGGACAAAGGAAAGGGGAGTGACCACTCCCCTGTCCATCACCACCCCAGGGATTGTGCCCAGAGCTCCTCCAGTGTGTCCCAGACCTCTGCCATCTTGTTTCCAGAGTTGTGAGGGCACTCTGGAGGCCTCTGAGTGGCCAGTGCCAGCAGGTGACGTCAGAGACCCCTCCTGATAGGTGCTTACCTGACTAGGTGGCCAATCCTCCTCTGAGGGCTATTTAGGGTCTCTCCAGTGGGCTTTTCCTCAGATAATGAATTGCAAGAATTCACCAGAGTTCCTCTGCACCTCTCTTTTCGACTTCTGCCAAGGATCGACCGCTGACTGCTCCAGGATGCCTGCAAAAATGCAACAAAGTAGCAAGAAGACTACTAGCGACATAGTAGCACCTAATCCTGCCGGCTTTCTTGACTGTTTCCTGGTGGTGCATGCTTTGGGGGCTGCCTGCCTTCATCCTGCACTGGAAGCCACGAAGAAATCTCCTGTGGGTCGACGGAATCTTCCCCCTGCTTCAGCAGGCACCAAACTTCAGCTTCACTGGTACTCTGGGACCCCCGTCATCCTGACGAGCGTGGCCCATGGAACACAGGTGGTGGACCCAAGTGACCCGGACTGCCCAGTGGTCCATCTGTACAAATTTGGAGGAGGTAAGTCCTTGCCTCCCCACTCCAGATAGTAATCCTGTGCACCACATAAACTGCAGCTACAAGGGCTTTTGTGCACATTTCCACAAAATCCGTTATGCCCAGCCAAGCCTAGGTCCCAAGCACTCTGTCCTGCGAAGCTCAGCTCCCTGAGTTGATCTCCTGTGTCGTGGGACCTCCCTTTGCAGTGTTCAGACGACTGCTGTGTTTAGACTTCTTGAACCCATGTTCAAGGACTTCTGCGGGTGCTTCCTGCTTGTGCGTGGGCTCTCTACATTGCTGAGGGCCCCCTCTGTCTCCTCACTCAAGTGGCGACATCCTGGTCCTTCCTGGGCCCGGGCAGCGCCCTTTTTCTTCAACCGTGACTCTTGCAGCTATCAAGGCTTCTTTGCAGTCTTTTGCCAAGGAAACAACTCTGCATCCTCCAGCACTCTATGGGACATCTTCTGCATGAAGGAGAAGTTCCTAGCACCTTTCTTTATTGCAGAATCTTCAGCTTCTTCCATCCAGAGGCAGCCATTTTACACCTTCATCCGGGGGATAGTAGGCTCTTGCCCCCCTGGACACTTTTGTGACTCTTTGACTTGGTCCCCTTCCTTTGCAGGTCCTCAGGTCCAGGAATCCATCTTCAGTGCTTTGCAGTCTGTTGTAGTCTTTGCAAAATCCCTTATCACGACTTTGTGTGTTTCTGGGGAAATAGTAGTACTTTACTCCTACTTTCCAGGGTCTTGGAGTGGGGTATCTGGGACACCCTTAGTGTTTTCTTACACTCCCAGCTACCCTCTACACACTACACTAGCCTAGGGGTCCATTTGTGGTTTGCATTCCACTTTCTTAGTATATGGTTTGTGCTGCCCCTAGGCCTATTGCATCCTATTGTATTCTACAGTGTTTGCACTACTTTTTGACTGTGTTACTTTCCTGATTTGGTTTTCTGTGTATATTTTGTGTATTTTACTTACCTCCTAAGGGAATATATCCTCTGAGATATTTTTGGCACATTGTCACTAAAATAAAGTACCTTTATTTTTTAGTAACCCTGAGTATTGTCTTTCTTATGATATAGTACCTGTATGATATAAGTGGTATAGTAGGAGCTTTGCATGTCTCCTAGTTCAGCCGTGGCTGCTCTGCTATAGCTAACTCTATCAGCCTAAGCTGGTAGAACACTACTAATCCACTAATAAGAGATAACTGGACCTGGCACAGGGTGTACATACCATTGGTACCCATTATAAGCCAGGCCAGCCTCCTACAGTGGGATAAAGATTCCTCATATCATGTAATACCTATTAAAAATCAACCTCAACCTCACCCCCAATATCCAATAAAACATGATGCTAAAGCACCCGTGAGGGAAATCCTCACACAACTAGAGGACCACGGCTTGATCGAACCCTGTGTCTCACCTATGAATAATCCATTATTCCCAGTAGCTAAACCGGACCATAATAGTCTTAGACTACAGATATTTAAACAGTCATACACGCACATATCCTATACAAAAATCACATAGCACAGCACTTACAAACAACATAGTGCACAAAAAATACAAAACAACACTGGACATTTCCAATGGTTTCTTCTGCCAAAATATAGCACCTTATGGTAGAGACTTAACCAGTTTCAGCGCACTAGGCTCTCAGAAAACATTCTGTTGTTTACCCCATGGGTACAAGAACAGTCCAGGACTGTTCGCAGCTCGTGTGACTTCAATATTGCACGACATCGACCCTGAAGCATTGTCCTATGTAGATTATATCTATCTCACGGATGATGAATTGCTGCAACATTTAAGACGGGTAGCCTGGATTGTTGTGGGATTTGCCAAGTTCGGCTACAAATTCAATTAAAAAAAAAAAAAAAATAGCCTTCCTTAGCGTCTTGTTTGTGGGATATGAGCTATTGAGTGAAGGAAAGAGCCTAGAACCACAATTCTTGAAAAATGCGCACAGCGACAACCCCCAAATACAATTTAAAAACTCCAATCCCTATTGGGTTTTCTAAATTTTGGCAGAACTTACATTCCTGAATATGCATCACACATAAAACCTTTATATGACTTAATACGTCCTGACTTTTCAAGTAAAGTTTTTGACAGTCGAACACACACACATTCTCAGAGCTTTGCAAACAGACATGCTTGCAGCACAACATTTACACACAAGGGACAGCAAAACACATTTGGTCATCAGAGCAGAGTAATTGCTGGTACCATTGGTTTCACCTATGTAACTTTCAGTGAGGGTGAGACTGTCCCGATAGCATACAAATCACATTTGTACTCAGCAGCAGAACAACGCTTTGCTCCCACTGAGAAAATTCTCACTGCAGTTCGGATGGCTGTCATTAAAAAAAGACCTCTAGCCCAAGGCAAACACATTATTGTTGTCTCTCCAATTCCAGCCCTTGAGGCTGTTACCAAAGCCAACGTTTCAAGCTCTAAAGCATTACATCCACGTTGGACTCAATGGGCAACGTCTCTGACAGCCACTGATGTAGACTAAATTTTTGACCCACAATTACTAACTCAAGAATTTTTGCAATATGAACTGGAATACCCAGTTCCATCAAACACAATGCCTATTGATCAATATCAGAGTCATGTACCCTGACAGCTCAGCACAACCTGCAGTAGGCACAAATCATCAATACTCTGCTGCTTGCGCAGTCGTAAGTGGCTTTATAGAGGATAATAAATTCTGTCCCCAGCATACATTCACGCAAATCCCAGGGGATTGCACAGCACAATTAGCAGAGCTAAAGGCTCTGGTTATGGCACTGAAACATACGGATCCTGCACAGCTAACACGGATTGTCTGTGATTCGTACTACTGTGTCCAGTCCTTCAATGAATACCTGCATTACTGGCACCAGAATGGGTTTGGAGATTCTAAAGGCAACACCATTAGACACAGACTCCTGTGGGGGAAAGTAGCAGATCTGAAGGAAACGCTATCAAATGTCCATGTTGTACATACACTTGGACACCAGTGCGTTGGAATACACGTTGCTGGAAATACACTGACTGATGAAGCTGCGAAATCAGGTGTAGCTACGGCTACTGTTGCTGCAGTAAGCCGCTCAGGAGCAAAACTGGATGATAACATAGGGGCTGCTGTGAAAGCTACGGCTGAAGGCACGCCTTATCCAAAATCATTTTCTGCTAAATGTTCCTACTAAATGGGAGGCTTCCTAGATGCTGAAGTAGTAATACAAGGTGTAGGGGTTCAAGTAATTCCCAACAAAGACATAAGATCAGAGTTGATTAAAGCAGCACATGAGGGGGTAGCCTCTGCCCATGCTGGTGTGGTGGCTACAATATCATTGTTGCAAGCACGTTATTGGTGGCCAGGTCTATACAAACAGGCTCCCAACAAATTAAGGTTTCCACCGCTAAACGTCCACCGCAGACACCCCTCCTAATTTCCAACAAACCATTACAATGTGTGTACTTGGACCATTGTGGTCCCCTAATTTTAGTCGCTGTTGACTCTTGCTACAGATTTCTATGGGTGTGGCCACAGTGTTCGGCTGATGCTTGGGCTGTTATTGCGAGTCTTTATCAATACATATGCAGTTGCGTCTTTCCACTCAGACCAGGGCCCTGCTTTCGCCTCAGGGCATTCAGGGACGCCATGGCTATATTAGAGGTCCAACTCCATTACTCCTCTCCATTTCATCCTGAGCGAAATAGTGTCGTGGAGCAACCAAACCATAATTTAAAGCAGTCCTTAACAGCCAGATTATTAGGAATGGGTCATGGTTGGCTTAATCACCTGTATGGAGGCCAGAGAGCACTTAACAATCTGCCTAGAAGGTCCATCAGGGGTCGTACTTCATACGAGTGCCTGTTCGGAACTCAAATATATGTTCCAGATCTTGATGGCCCTGGCGTGGAGGCGACAGAAACACCTTTTGACATAAATGAACGTGCCACTGTCTTGCAGGAATTACAACAGTTCCGTGAAGACAACGCTTCTGCCAGTGCTGCCTCCACAGGAATTAAGGATGTACCAGGAACACCTAATGGCTGCATTCCTAAAGGTGGGGATCTAGTACGTGAAAACGTTGCTTTGAAAAAGGAGTTTGGTCCTTCCTATCGTGCACCGGTCCAGTCTTGGGAATACACAGTACCAGAACTGTCATTCTACCACCATTGGCTTGTGCAAAAGAAAACCACTTTGTATCTATCGACAATGTCAAGTTGCACCATGTGGCCGAACCTGTACATCAGACCAAGAGGAACAGCCAGTAGTTCCTGAATCCCTCTCACTACTGGTCAAGAAGTCCCTCTACAAGTTGTGGGCAGCAACTCCGAGCCTGATCTTGCATTAGTTCCACTAACATCTGTTACTACAAACAATACTGAAATAACTGATGGATTTTAAACAACCTCAACACAGACACATGGCGTAATTTATTCTGAACCACCACGTGAGACCCCTCCCGGTTCTCCACCTATAAATACGGCTCCAGCTTTTGCACGAACTGCTTCTGGATACTTCGCCGACGTCAACAACACCTTGTCGGACTCATTTGCCTCTTCTATATCTGAACTGTCAAAAACACGTATGCTGATAAACTGCCTTAAAACGAATTACCATATTTTCCATGGAACTATCTGTGGTTTTCTTTGACTGTACTAGCCTTCCTCCTTTGGATTGGTTTTGTCATAACATTCTTTTTATTAATACATGGTAATTTTCTTCCTAAAAGATCAGCAGTTGAACTGGAGGATGAGATCCTAAAACCCAATTTTTCTTCTCACAAGGTCCGCAGAGACTTGTCTTTTGTGAACATTTCCGCTATACTGATTCCTGATGGGATTGTTTGGGATAAAGTAACATTTTATATATACGGCCTGACAGAGATCATTCAAATACCATATGTGTTTAAACTTTCAATGAACGATGTAATAATACCCAGAGTTGTTTCTGGTGACTTGGATGTGAAAACAGTTGATTCTATGATGGCTGAATTGCAGTATTATACTGTATTTGAAAGTGAAGATGTTTATCAATCTAAAGAGAATTATGGTGATATGTTATGCTATCATTCTTATGGGCACCATTTCATTCACAGAGCAAGTACCCCAAAGACTATTTTTAATTACACACAATGGGAATATTGTCCGACTCTACCACAGGGGTGTTCTAAAACATATTCTGAAAAGTTTGCATATTTTTCTGGGCACAATGTTAAAAATGCTGAGTGATTTTATTTTAAATTGCCATCAATGGAAAATGTACATATATTATTGACAGTTACAAAATGTATTTATTCGGATTCCTTTGTTCTCTGGTTGGCTATAGAAGGCTATGAATATTGGTTAAAGTTGATTGACTTAAAAAGTGTGTGGGGAACTAGAAATTGGCAAATAAGGGGGAAGGAAGCTTTGTTTAGAGCATGCCTGATACCTGTTCAAATGACATTATTAAATGAAACTGTAAAACAAACAAGTTGTTTAGGCTGAGCAAAGATTATGGAATTGAGTGCGCCCAGTATTCCTGCGCCTGCAAAATTTCACAAATGGCAAAAATATATAAATGCAACTGAAGATCAGCTTGATGAATGGGTACCAGAATGGCACGTTTAATGCTTCAGTGTCACGTCCTGGCGGGTGGCTATTGTGGCCAATAGATACCAACGGGTGTCATAAACGTTTTATAAACTCCACAGGGAATTTTAGAACTAATAGGCCGAACCCTCGCTATGTGTCATCCGAACATGCGGGTATAGTAACAACATACAGTGTAGGGAAACTATGCCAGCAGTGGTTGAAGAGTTCCTCACTAGATGCTGTTAGAGAACACCTCAGTCTCCTGTCTAATAACACTGACTTACAGGATTTCCTGTTAGGCCCCAGAAAACAACTCAGAAAGTGCTTCTTATATGCAGTATATAATGAAATTTGTAAGCTTTCTCAACAAGAAGCTGCTGCCCGGTTAAGACAAATAGATCAGGAAAACTTACAGAAGGCATTAGACAATGGGATTAATACCCTGTCCGACTGGATATACACCTTAAATAACATTGTCTCTTCTGCAATAGATGTAATACAAAGTGATATGTCTTTTTTACACCATGGACAAAGTCAATTAAGGTCCATAATGCAGTTGGGTTGGACACTTCAAACATTGAAGGCAGGTCGCATTCCCTGGCAACAAGTTAGCGCAAAGGACATATTTTCTACATTTAACTTAACGCGACAACAATAACTAATGGCTAAGAAAGAAGCAACTTATGTCATGTTAAACATCAAAAAGTTAGAAAAGTTGCCTTTTACTGTGGCTGAACTACCATTTGCTGAATGGTTAATACACACTGTCATTAATCTGCCTATTTCAACACTTCAATTCACGTCTTGTTTAAAACACATTCCGTTAGGCAGATATGAAAGGCTGGGAGATAGTTACATCCATGAGGTGTGGGAGCTGCCCTGCTCGTACAAATGTCTCAGTGGCATGAAAGAAGTCTTTCTTAGCGGTAGTGAATGCAAGACTTCTGTCAGCCATTTGATGGTTTGTAAACAGCTGTCCTTGCACGGGGCATGTAACTTTTCTGCAGTGAACTTGACTTGTTATCTGAAGGGAGTTCCAGTCCCCTTGATTAGATGTGCGTTCCAGGTGCTTTCAAATGGCAGCTATGTTCTCCTCAATAGTGAAGATTGTTGTGGTATACGAGCCGGAATAGTTTATGTTGTTTCGGTCTCTAAGATTGTTACATGCTGTGGGAACGTACTCTTTCCTCCCACTAGACAAAGAGAGGTAGCTGACATTTGGCCCCATATTGCTACTTCTAATGTGACTTTCGACAAGTTGAGCAGACTCAAGGCTTTATTGTTCCAAAAACATGTGGCGCTCACATTCTGCACGCGAGACCTACGCACTTCAGGTGGCAAGATCCTCAGCAGATATACAGTCCCTTTTAAGTACCAACTTTCCGAGACACTTTAGTGAGCTTGTGGGATGAATATTTAATGCATCCAGTACTACTGGACTCGCACATTTCTTAAAGGCTGTTGGTTCTGGTTTCGTTCACACCTTCTCCTCTATATTCGGTTTAATACCATCAGCCATCCACTCAATATTCTACAGTATTTTCAGGGGATTTCCAATATCTTTGACTATAATAGGTGGCATTTTGCTATTGCTACTTTTTCTGCGCAATGGCTGTCCCACCGCAACAAGGAGGAATGAAAGCGATCCCACCAGCGCAGCTGTGTTGTGAACGTATGATGCAGATCTTCGAAGCAACACTCCTGGAGCAATTGGAGTGTGACTGGTCTTTGTCATTCAGACCGGTTTTGCATTATGTGCATCCCATGTTTCGGTGCCTCTGGTGCTCATTCAAACATGCACTGAAGCATTGTCTTTCTACGCAGCACTTGCTTTCATTGGATGCTGATCTGTTGATGTTCTCGCTGAAGGCTCATTACCAGACATGCGCATTGAGGGTGCGTTTGCTAAGGGAAGCTGCTTATGAGTTGCCCTTCACAGAGGATGCGGCTCCGATCTCATTATTGGGCACATCACAGAATTTTACCACCTGCCGAAGTGGAAGATTTCCTGTCTTACATTATACCTGAGTCGATTGGCCATTTCCAAAATGTCTCTGACTCTTGAAATTCAGCCTTTTTTACGCCACAGTTAACATTTTAAATGGTCCCTTTTATGTGCTCGAGTGTCTTTTAACTTGTCATTATTGACATATTTTTTATATATCTTAGGTTGAATTTTAGTAGCTTTTATACATAATTAGGCTTTTGAACCACCTTTGAACCAGCAAGGGGAGGGTGTTGTGTAGCCATTTTAGCTATAGCTCTATGCATGTTATTTTAGCAAACTAGGCCTGCCGCTGTGCACTTTAACCTAGATATTTTTACTTTAGCTTCATGTATTGTTTTAGCAATAGCCACATTTGCGGTCTTGTTTATTTCTCTCTATCTAGCTGTTCTTTGCCTAGGCCAGCTCTGTGTTCTTAAACAAGACATTTCTTTCACTCTGTGTTTCTCTCAAGGCTGCAGTAAGATAGATTGCCGGTAAATGTGGTAACATTCTGTCTCTGGTATTCATAGAAACATACACATCCTTATGTAGGGACATTTTCTCAGAACATCAGCTGTTCTATTATGAAAACACTTCTCTGTCCCAAATTATGACCATGGCGGTGCGAACTCAGATAGACAGCCACTTTACCACATCGACCGCCAGGGCGGAAACAACAGGCACCACGTCGGTAGCCACCTACAGCCATGCGGAAGTCAATGTTCTGCCCACCATATTAAGACCCTTCAATCCGCCACCTTTTCCGGGGCGGTACCAACGACATCAAAAGCCTGGCAGAAACCGACCGCAGAAGGGAAAGGACTTACCTTTGGAGACACAGGGAACAACCACGCCGCTATGGAGCCCGAACTTCAGATCTTCCCAATGATTCTCTACGTCCTGCTCCACCACGAACACCAACGACGGCAAAGGCGACCACGGTGAGTACAGCCGCCTAGCACACAAGGGAGGGAGGGAGGAAAAAGAGAGTGACACACACACACGCACAACACCCACCCCCACCCCCAACACCATACACACAATCAGATGCAGTAATAAAACGTATTGACCCCATACCCCTCAGGAATATTGCAAGGACTACAGGAATGTGAGAAAGTGAGTCTAATAATATAAACACAGTAGAAATATAAAAATTCAATCTAATGGTTGTAGGAAAGTACCATCTTGCCTGGCATGTTACCCCCATTTTTACTGTATGTATGTTTGTTTTTGCCTGTGTCACTGGGCTCCTGCTAGCCAGGACCCCAGTGCTCATAAAGTATGCCATGTATGTGTTCCCTGTGTGGTGCTTAACTGTATCACTGAGGCTCTGCTAACCAGAACCTTAGGGTTTATGCTCTCTCTGCTTTTAAAATTGTCACTGCAGGCTAGTGACTAATTTTACCAATTCTGATTAGCACACTGGAACACCCTTATAATTCCCTAGTATATGGTACCTAGGTACCCAGGGTACTGGGGTTCCAGGAGATCCCTATGAGCTGCAGCATTTCTTTTGCCACCCATAGGGAGCTCAGACAATTCTTACACAGGACTGCCAGTGCAGTCTGAATGAAATAACGTCCACGTTATTTCACAGCCATTTTACACTGCACTTAAGTAACTTATGAGTCACCTATATGTCTAACCCTCACCTGGTGAAGGTTAGGTGCAAAGTTACTAAGTGTGAGGGCACCCTGGCACTAGCCAAGGTGCCCCCACATCGTTCAGGGCAATTTCCCCGGATTGAGTGCGGGGACACCATTACACGCGTGCACTACATATAGGTCAATACCTATATGTAGCTTCAAAATGGTAACTCTGAACAAGGCCATGTAACATGTCTAGGATCATGGAATTGTCCCCCCAATACCATTCTGGTATTGGGGGGACAATCCCATGCATCCCCAGGGCTCCAGCATAGAGCCTAGGTACTGCCAAACTAGCTCTCTGGGGTTTTCTCTGCAGCTACCGCTGCTGCCAACCCTCAGACAGGTTTCTACCCCCTGGGGCCTGGGCAGCTCAGTCCCAGGAAGGCAGAACAAAGGATTTCCTCTGAGAGTGAGTGTTACACCCTCTCTCTTTGGAAATAGGTGTTAAGGGCCTGAGAGGAGTAGCCTCTCCTGGCCTCTGGAAATGCTTTGAAGGGCACAGATGGTGCCCTCCTTTCATAAGGCAGTCTACACCGGTTCAGGGATCCCCCCAGCCATGCTCTGGTGTGAAACTGGACAAAGGAAAGGGGAGTGACCACTCCCCTGACCAGCACCTCTCCATGGGAGGTGCCCAGAGCTCCTCCAGTGTGTCCCAGACCTCAGCCATCTTGAATGCAGAGGTGTGAGGGCACAAAGGAGACCTCTGAGCGGCCAGTGCCAGCAAGTGACGTCAAAGACCCCTCCTGATAGGTGCTTACCTCTCTCTGTAGCCAATCCTCCTCTGAGGGCTATTTAGGGTCTCTCCTGTGGGTTTCTTTTCAGATAACGAGTGCAAGAGCTCACCAGAGTTCCTCTGCATCTCCCTCTTCGACTTCTGCCAGGGATCAACCGCTGACTGCTCCAGAACGCCTGCCAAACTGAAACAAAGTAGCCAGAAGACTACCAGCGACATTGTAGCGCCTACTCCTGCCGACTTTCTCGACTGTTTCCTGGTGGTGCATGCTCTGAGGGCCACTTTCACAGCCATTTCACACTGCACTTAAGTAACTTATAAGTCACCTATATGTCTAACCTTTACCTGGTAAAGGTTAGGTGCAAAGTTACTTAGTGTGAGGGCACCCTGGCACTAGCCAAGGTGCCCCCACATTGTTCAGGGCCAATTCCCTGAACTTTGTGAGTGCGGGGACACCATTACACGCGTGCACTACATATAGGTCACTACCTATATGTAGCTTCACAATGGTAACTCCGAATATGGCCATGTAACATGTCTAAGATCATGGAATGGCCCCCTCTATGCCATCCTGGCATTATTGGGACAATTCCATGATCCCAGTGGTCTGTAGCACAGACCCTGGTACTGCCAAACTGCCTTTCCTAGGGGTTTCACTGCAGCTGCTGCTGCTGCCAACCCCTCAGACAGGTTTCTGCCCCCCTGGGGTCAAGCCAGGCTTGTCCCAGGATGGCAGAACAAAGGACTTCCTCTGAGAGAGGGTGTTACACCCTCTCCCTTTGGAAAATGGTGTGAAGGCAGGGGAGGAGTAGCCTCCCCCAGCCTCTGGAAATGCTTTCTTGGGCACAGATGTGCCCAATTCTGCATAAGCCAGTCTACACCGGTTCAGGGACCGCTTAGCCCCTGCTCTGGCGCGAAACTGGACAAAGGAAAGGGGAGTGACCACTCCCCTGACCTGCACCTCCCCTGGGAGGTGTCCAGAGCTCCTCCAGTGTGCTCCAGACCTCTGCCATCTTGGAAACAGAGGTGCTGCTGGCACACTGGACTGCTCTGAGTGGCCAGTGCCACCAGGTGACGTCAGAGACTCCTTCTGATAGGCTCCTTCAGGTGTTAGTAGCCTATCCTCTCTCCTAGGTAGCCAAACCCTCTTTTCTGGCTATTTAGGGTCTCTGTCTCTAGGGAAACTTTAGATAACGAATGCAAGAGCTCATCAGAGTTCCTCTGCATCTCTCTCTTCACCTTCTGCCAAGGAATCGACTGCTGACCGCGCTGGAAGCCTGCAAACCTGCAACATAGTAGCAAAGACGACTACTGCAACTCTGTAACGCTGATCCTGCCGCCTTCTCGACTGTTTTCCTGCTTGTGCATGCTGTGGGGGTAGTCTGCCTCCTCTCTGCACCAGAAGCTCTGAAGAAATCTCCCGTGGGTCGACGGAATCTTCCCCCTGCAACCGCAGGCACCAAAAATCTGCATTACTGGTCCCTTGGGTCTCCTCTCAGCACGATGAGCGAGGTCCCTTGAATCCAGCAATTCTGTCCAAGTGACTCCCACAGTCCAGTGACTCTTTAGTCCAAGTTTGGTGGAGGTAAGTCCTTGCCTCCCCACTCCAGACTGCATTGTTGGTAACCGCGACTTTTGCAACTTCTCTGGCCCCTGTGCACTTCCAGCGGAAATCCTTTGTGCACAGCCAAGCCTGGGTCCACGGCACTATAACCTGCATTGCACGACTTTCTAAGTTGGTCTCCGGCGACGTGGGACTCCTTTGTGCAACTTCGGCGAGCACCGTTTCACGCATCCTCGTAGTGCCTGTTTCTGGCACTTCTCCGGGTGCTACCGGCTGCTGAGAGAGCTCCTTGTCTTGCTCGATGTCCCCTCTTCCTCCTGGTCCAATTTGCGACCTCCTGGTCCCTCCTGGGCCACAGCAGCGTCCAAAAACGCTAACCGCACGATTTGCAGCTAGCAAGGCTTGTTGGCGTTCTTTCGGCGGAAAAACACGTCTGCACGACTCTCCAAGGCGAGAGGGATCGGTCCACCAAAGGGGAAGTCTCTAGCCCTTTTTGTTCCTGCAGAAACCTTTGCTTCTTCTGTCCAGTAGAAGCTCCTTTGCACCCACAGCTGGCATTTCCTGGGCATTTGCCCATCTCCGACTTGCTTGTGACTTTTGGACTTGGTCCCCTTGTCCCACAGGTACCCTAGATTGGAAATCCATCGGTGTTGCATTGTTGGTTTGTGTCTTTCCTGCATTATTCCTCTATCACGACTTCTTTGTCTTCTGGGGAACTTTAGTGCACTTGGCACTCACTTTTCAGGGTCTTGGGGAGGGCTAATTTTCTAACTCTCACTATTTTCTAATAGTCCCAGCTACCCTCTACAAGGTCACATAGGTTTGGGGTCCATTCGTGGTTCGCATTCCACTTTTGGAGTATATGGTTTGTGTTGCCCCTATCTCTATGTGTCTGCATTGCATCCTATTGTAACTATACATTGTTTGCACTGTTTTCTAAGACTATACTGCATATTTTTAGTACTGTGTACATATAACTTGTGTATATTTGCTATCCTCACTCTGAGGGTACACTCTGAGATACTTTGGCATATTGTCATAAAAATAAAGTACCTTTATTTTTAGTATAACTGTGTATTGTGTTTTCTTATGATATTGTGCAAGTGACACTTGTGGTACTGTAGTAGCTTCACACGTCTCCTAGTTCAGCCTAAGCTGCTCTGCTAAGCTACCATTATCTATCAGCCTAAGCTGCTAGACACCCTATACACTAATAAGGGATACCTGGGCCTGGTGCAAGGTGTAAGTACCCCTTGGTACTCACTACAAGCCAGTCCAGCCTCCTACCTTGGTTGTGCAGCGGTGGGATAAGTGCTTTGAGACTACTTACCACTCTTGTCATTGTACTTTTCATAAGAGAAAAATATACAAAACAAGTTCAGTTTGTGTACACATAGCTACAAAGTTTTGCATTTCCTCTTTTCACTGTTTTCTAAGTGCTGAAAAGTACTTCTAAACTTTCAAAAAGTTCTTAAAAGTTTAAAAAGTTTTTTTTCTGTCTTTCCAAAAAGTTCTGAAAACTTTTTTCTCTTTTTCTATCACTTTAACTCTCTCTAAAAATGTCTGGCACAGGCCAAAATGCTGATCTGTCCAAACTTGCATATGATCACCTTAGCTGGAAAGGAGCAAGGAGTCTCTGCATAGAGAGAGGTTTGAGTGTAGGGAAGAATCCTTCCTTGGAATTGTTAGTTAACATGCTTAGAGAACAAGATAAGGCAATAAGTGCCACATCTGTTGAAAAGGTAGCTAGTGGTTCCCAATCTGATCCAGGGACTCTCCCAGGAAAAGATTCAAGGAAGAAACTTCCTAGCCTGCCCATTACTAGACAGTCTAGCATAGTTGGAGATGATGATGAGCCACACCATACAAATAGTGTTGTCTCACATCATAGCAAAAGCATTTATTCTCACCATACTGGTAGTGATGTTTCTGTAAACCAAGCTGTTAGGGTGGCTTCTGTAAGGGACAGGTCTCCTTCTGTTCATTCCCATCATACCTCTGTATCTAGGAATGTCCCTCCCACCAACCCTGATGACAGAATGTTAGAGAGGGAACTCAATAAGTTGAGGGTGGAACAAACCAGACTGAAGCTTAAAAAGCAACAGCTGGATTTGGATAGACAGTCTTTTGAATTAGAGAAGGAAAGACAGAAGTTGGGTTTTGAAACCCATGGTGGCAGCAGCAGTATTCCCCATAGTCATCCTGTAAAAGAGCATGATTCCAGGAATCTGCACAAGATAGTTCCCCCTTATAAGGAGGGGGATGACATTAACAAGTGGTTTGCTGCACTTGAGAGGGCCTGTGTTGTACAGGATGTCCCTCAAAGGCAGTGGGCTGCTATCCTATGGCTATCATTTAGTGGAAAAGGTAGGGATAGGCTCCTTACTGTGAAAGAAAGTGATGCCAATAATTTCCATGTTCTTAAGAATGCACTCCTGGACGGTTATGGCTTAACCACTGAACAATACAGGATAAAGTTCAGAGAGACCAAAAAGGAGTCTTCACAAGACTGGGTTGATTTCATTGACCATTCAGTGAAGGCCTTGGAGGGGTGGTTACATGGCAGTGAAGTTACTGATTATGACAGCCTGTATAACTTGATCCTGAGAGAGCATATTCTTAATAATTGTGTGTCTGATTTGTTACACCAGTACTTGGTGGACTCTGATCTGACCTCTCTCCAAGAATTGGGAAAGAAGGCAGACAAATGGGTCAGAACAAGGGTGAACAGAAAAGTTCATACAGGGGGTGACAAAGAGAACACTAAGAAGAAAGATGGTGAAAAATCTCAAGATAAGCATGGGGATAAGGGTAAAACCAAAGATCCCACTTCAAATCTTAAACACTCTTCAGGGGATGGAGATAAAACAAATTCTTCCTCTTCTTCTCAACCTACACAATTTAAAAAGCCTTGGTGCTCTGTGTGTAAAAATAGAGGCCATAGGCCAGGGGATAAGTCCTGTCCAGGTAAACCCCCTGAGCCTACCACCACTAATACATCAAGCTCTAGTGCCCCTAGCAGTAGTGGTACTAGTGGTGGGACTGCTGGCAACAGTCAAGTTAAGGGTGTAGTTGGGTTCACTTATGGGTCCATAGTAGAAACTGGGGTAGTCAGTCCCAAGACAGTTTCTGTCACACCTAGTGGCATTGGCCTTGCCACACTGGCTGCTTGTCCCCCTACAATGGATAAGTACAGGCAGACAGTTTCAATAAATGGTGTTGAGGCCTTGGCCTACAGGGACACAGGTGCCAGTATCACTTTGGTGACTGAAAACCTAGTGCATCCTGAACAACACATCATTGGACAACAGTATAAGATTATTGATGTCCATAACTCCACTAAGTTTCTTCCCTTAGCTATAATTCAGTTTAGTTGGGGTGGAGTTACTGGCCCTAAGCAGGTGGTGGTATCACCTAGCTTACCTGTAGATTGTCTCTTAGGTAATGACCTAGAGGCCTCAGGTTGGGCTGATGTAGAGTTTTATGCCCATGCAGCCATGCTGGGCATCCCTGAGGAATTGTTCCCTCTCATTTCTACTGAAATGAAAAAGCAAAGGAGAGAAGGCCTGAAAACTCAGGATCCCTCTCCATCAACAGGTAAAAAGGGTATCACAGTATCCCCTAACCACCCTACCATTCAGGATACCATTGCTGTGGTGGGAGAAACCTCTCCTGGGGTGGCACCTGTTCCAAGGGAATCATCAGCTGGCATAGCTGTACTCCCTGAGGTGGAAGTACCTCTCTGTTGGATAACTAACATTGGTGAGAAAAAGAGCACCATTTTAGTTAACATGGAGCATCCCTCCAACCCTCCCAGAGAAACTTTAGTGCAGAAACCCTGCACTGCCTCACATCACTTAGGACAGCATCCCTGCCCTAGTGTGGAGCTTATAGGACAGCATCCCTGTCCTGCTCCAACTCAAGAGAAACAGCATCCCTGTTCTCTCTTCCAGCCATATGGACAAAGTTTTTGCCCAGCTATGGCTTTTCTGAGACAGCATCCCTGTCTAGCATTTCCATCACTACAAATAGGTTCAGTGGACAATTCCCACTGCTCTAAACTAAAACTTACTGATAGAAACTCTGAAAATACATCTTCACATTGTTACTTAGCTAAAAAACTTCAAACAGGGTGGTTTACATCCCCACAGGGAAGTAACCATATAGTGGATGATAAAGGGAGTAACCAGTCTATTGCAGAGCTACTCTCTACTTATCACCACTTAGACAATAAAGTCTCAACTGGCCAAGGTTAGCCTTATTGTCCTTCGTTTGGGGGGGGGGGGGTGAGAAAGTAGCCTCTTTCTAGCCTTGTTACCCCCACTTTTGGCCTGTTTGTAAGTGTATGTCAGGGTGTTTTCACTGTCTCACTGGGATCCTGCTAGCCAGGGCCCAGTGCTCATAGTGAAAACCCTATGTTTTCAGTATGTTTGTTATGTGTCACTGGGACCCTGCTAGTCAGGACCCCAGTGCTCATAAGTTTGTGGCCTATATGTATGTGTTCCCTGTGTGGTGCCTAACTGTCTCACGGAGGCTCTGCTAACCAGAACCTCAGTGGTTATGCTCTCTCATTTCTTTCAAATTGTCACTAACAGGCTAGTGACCAATTTTACCAATTTACATTGGCTTTCTGGAACACCCTTATAATTCCCTAGTATATGGTACTGAGGTACCCAGGGTATTGGGGTTCCAGGAGATCCCTATGGGCTGCAGTATTTCTTTTGCCACCCATAGGGAGCTCTGACAATTCTTACACAGGCCTGCCACTGCAGCCTGAGTGAAATAACGTCCACGTTATTTCACAGCCATTTCACACTGCACTTAAGTAACTTATAAGTCACCTATATGTCTAACCTTTACCGGGAAAAGGTTAGGTGCAAAGTTACTTAGTGTGAGGGCACCCTGGCACTAGCCAAGGTGCCCCCACATTGTTCAGGGCCAATTCCCTGAACTTTGTGAGTGCGGGGACACCATTACACGCGTGCACTACATATAGGTCATTACCTATATGTAGCTTCACAATGGTAACTCCGAATATGGCCATGTAACATGTCTAAGATCATGGAATGGCCCCCTCTATGCCATCCTGGCATTATTGGGACAATTCCATGATCCCAGTGATCTGTAGCACAGACCCTGGTACTGCCAAACTGCCTTTCCTAGGGGTTTCACTGCAGCTGCTGCTGCTGCTGCTGCCAACCCCTCAGACAGGTTTCTGCCCCCCTGGGGTCAAGCCAGGCTTGTCCCAGGATGGCAGAACAAAGGACTTCCTCTGAGAGAGGGTGTTACACCCTCTCCCTTTGGAAAATGGTGTGAAGGCAGGGGAGGAGTAGCCTCCCCCAGCCTCTGGAAATGCTTTCTTGGGCACAGATGTGCCCAATTCTGCATAAGCCAGTCTACACCGGTTCAGGGACCCCTTAGCCCCTGCTCTGGCGCGAAACTGGACAAAGGAAAGGGGAGTGACCACTCCCCTGACCTGCACCTCCCCTGGGAGGTGTCCAGAGCTCCTCCAGTGTGCTCCAGACCTCTGCCATCTTGGAAACAGAGGTGGTGCTGGCACACTGGACTGCTCTGAGTGGCCAGTGCCACCAGGTGACGTCAGAGACTCCTTCTGATAGGCTCCTTCAGGTGTTAGTAGCCTATCCTCTCTCCTAGGTAGCCAAACCCTCTTTTCTGGCTATTTAGGGTCTCTGTCTCTGGGGAAACTTTAGATAACGAATGCAAGAGCTCATCAGAGTTCCTCTGCATCTCTCTCTTCACCTTCTGCCAAGGAATCGACTGCTGACCGCGCTGGAAGCCTGCAAACCTGCAACATAGTAGCAAAGACGATTACTGCAACTCTGTAACGCTGATCCTGCCGCCTTCTCGACTGTTTTCCTGCTTGTGCATGCTGTGGGGGTAGTCTGCCTCCTCTCTGCACCAGAAGCTCCGAAGAAATCTCCCGTGGGTCGACGGAATCTTCCCCCTGCAACTGCAGGCACCAAAAAGCTGCATTACCGGTCCCTTGGGTCTCCTCTCAGCACGACGAGCGAGGTCCCTTGAATCCAGCAACTCTGTCCAAGTGACTCCCACAGTCCAGTGACTCTTCAGTCCAAATTTGGTGGAGGTAAGTCCTTGCCTCCCCACTCCAGACTGCATTGTTGGTAACCGCGCCTTTTGCAACTTCTCCGGCCCCTGTGCACTTCCGGCGGAAATCCTTTGTGCACAGCCAAGCCTGGGTCCACGGCACTCTAACCTGCATTGCACGACTTTCTAAGTTGGTCTCCGGCGACGTGGGACTCCTTTGTGCAACTTCGGCAAGCACCGTTTCACGCATCCTCGTAGTGCCTGTTTCTGGCACTTCTCCGGGTGCTAACGGCTGCTGAGAGGGCTCCTTGTCTTGCTCGACGTCCCCTCTTCCTCCTGGTCCAATTTGCGACCTCCTGGTCCCTCCTGGGCCACAGCAGCGTCCAAAAACGCTAACCGCACAATTTGCAGCTAGCAAGGCTTGTTGGTGTTCTTTCGGCGGGAAAACACTTCTGCACGACTCTCCAAGGCGAGAGGGATCCGTCCACCAAAGGGGAAGTCTCTAGCCCTTTTCGTTCCTGCAGAAACCTTTGCTTCTTCTGTCCAGTAGAAGCTCCTTTGCACCCACAGCTGGCATTTCCTGGGCATTTGCCCATCTCCGACTTGCTTGTGACTTTTGGACTTGGTCCCCTTGTTCCACAGGTACCCTAGATTGGAAATCCATCGGTGTTGCATTGTTGGTTTGTGTCTTTCCTGCATTATTCCTCTATCACAACTTTTTTGTCTTCTGGGGAACTTTAGTGCACTTGGCACTCACTTTTCAGGGTCTTGGGGAGGGCTAATTTTCTAACTCTCACTATTTTCTAATAGTCCCAGCGACCCTCTACAAGGTCACATAGGTTTGGGGTCCATTCGTGGTTCGCATTCCACTTTTGGAGTATATGGTTTGTGTTGCCCCTATCTCTATGTGTCTCCATTGCATCCTATTGTAACTATACATTGTTTGCACTGTTTTCTAAGACTATATTGCATATTTTTAGTACTGTGTACATATAACTTGTGTATATTTGCTATCCTCACTCTGAGGGTACACTCTGAGATACTTTGGCATATTGTCATAAAAATAAAGTACCTTTATTTTTAGTATAACTGTGTATTGTGTTTTCTTATGATATTGTGCAAGTGACACTTGTGGTACTGTAGTAGCTTCACACGTCTCCTAGTTCAGCCTAAGCTGCTCTGCTAAGCTACCATTATCTATCAGCCTAAGCTGCTAGACACCCTATACACTAATAAGGGATACCTGGGCCTTGTGCAAGGTGTAAGTACCCCTTGGTACTCACTACAAGCCAGTCCAGCCTCCTACCTTGGTTGTGCAGCGGTGGGATAAGTGCTTTGAGACTACTTACCACTCTTGTCATTGTACTTTTCATAAGAGAAAAATATACAAAACAAGTTCAGTTTGTGTACACATAGCTAAAAAGTTTTGCATTTCCTCTTTTCACTGTTTTCTAAGTGCTGAAAAGTACTTCTAAACTTTCAAAAAGTTCTTAAAAGTTTAAAAAGTTTTTTTTCTGTCTTTCCAAAAAGTTCTGAAAACTTTTTTCTCTTTTTCTATCACTTTAACTCTCTCTAAAAATGTCTGGCACAGGCCAAAATGCTGATCTGTCCAAACTTGCATATGATCACCTTAGCTGGAAAGGAGCAAGGAGTCTCTGCATAGAGAGAGGTTTGAGTGTAGGGAAGAATCCTTCCTTGGGATTGTTAGTTAACATGCTTAGAGAACAAGATAAGGCAATAAGTGCCTCATCTGTTGAAAAGGTAGCTAGTGGTTCCCAATCTGATCCAGGGACTCTCCCAGGAAAAGATTCAAGGAAGAAACTTCCTAGCCTGCCCATTACTAGACAGTCTAGCATAGTTGGAGATGATGATGAGCCACACCATACAAATAGTGTTGTCTCACATCATAGCAAAAGCATTTATTCTCACCATACTGGTAGTGATGTTTCTGTAAACCAAGCTGTTAGGGTGGCTTCTGTAAGGGACAGGTCTCCTTCTGTTCATTCCCATCATACCTCTGTATCTAGGAATGTCCCTCCCACCAACCCTGATGACAGAATGTTAGAGAGGGAACTCAATAAGTTGAGGGTGGAACAAACCAGACTGAAGCTTAAAAAGCAACAGCTGGATTTGGATAGACAGTCTTTTGAATTAGAGAAGGAAAGACAGAAGTTGGGTTTTGAAACCCATGGTGGCAGCAGCAGTATTCCCCATAGTCATCCTGTAAAAGAGCATGATTCCAGGAATCTGCACAAGATAGTTCCCCCTTATAAGGAGGGGGATGACATTAACAAGTGGTTTGCTGCACTTGAGAGGGCCTGTGTTGTACAGGATGTCCCTCAAAGGCAGTGGGCTGCTATCCTATGGCTATCATTTAGTGGAAAAGGTAGGGATAGGCTCCTTACTGTGAAAGAAAGTGATGCCAATAATTTCCATGTTCTTAAGAATGCACTCCTGGACGGTTATGGCTTAACCACTGAACAATACAGGATAAAGTTCAGAGAGACAAAAAAGGAGTCTTCACAAGACTGGGTTGATTTCATTGACCATTCAGTGAAGGCCTTGGAGGGGTGGTTACATGGCAGTGAAGTTACTGATTATGACAGCCTGTATAACTTGATCCTGAGAGAGCATATTCTTAATAATTGTGTGTCTGATTTGTTACACCAGTACTTGGTGGACTCTGATCTGACCTCTCCCCAAGAATTGGGAAAGAAGGCAGACAAATGGGTCAGAACAAGGGTGAACAGAAAAGTTCATACAGGGGGTGACAAAGAGAACACTAAGAAGAAAGATGGTGAAAAATCTCAAGATAAGCATGGGGATAAGGGTAAAACCAAAGATCCCACTTCAAATCTTAAACACTCTTCAGGGGATGGAGATAAAACAAATTCTTCCTCTTCTTCTCAACCTACACAATTTAAAAAGCCTTGGTGCTTTGTGTGTAAAAATAGAGGCCATAGGCCAGGGGATAAGTCCTGTCCAGGTAAACCCCCTGAGCCTACCACCACTAATACATCAAGCTCTAGTGCCCCTAGCAGTAGTGGTACTAGTGGTGTGACTGCTGGCAACAGTCAAGTTAAGGGTGTAGTTGGGTTCACTTATGGGTCCATAGTAGAAACTGGGGTAGTCAGTCCCAAGACAGTTTCTGTCACACCTAGTGGCATTGGCCTTGCCACACTGGCTGCTTGTCCCCCTACAATGGATAAGTACAGGCAGACAGTTTCAATAAATGGTGTTGAGGCCTTGGCCTACAGGGACACAGGTGCCAGTATCACTTTGGTGACTGAAAACCTAGTGCATCCTGAACAACACACCATTGGACAACAGTATAAGATTATTGATGTCCATAACTCCACTAAGTTTCTTCCCTTAGCTATAATTCAGTTTAGTTGGGGTGGAGTTACTGGCCCTAAGCAGGTGGTGGTATCACCTAGCTTACCTGTAGATTGTCTCTTAGGTAATGACCTAGAGGCCTCAGGTTGGGCTGATGTAGAGTTTTATGCCCATGCAGCCATGCTGGGCATCCCTGAGGAATTGTTCCCTCTCATTTCTACTGAAATGAAAAAGCAAAGGAGAGAAGGCCTGAAAACTCCGGATCCCTCTCCATCAACAGGTAAAAAGGGTATCACAGTATCCCCTAACCACCCTACCATTCAGGATACCATTCCTGTGGTGGGAGAAACCTCTCCTGGGGTGGCACCTGTTCCAAGGGAATCATCAGCTGGCATAGCTGTACTCCCTGAGGTGGAAGTACCTCTCTGTTGGATAACTAACATTGGTGAGAAAAAGAGCACCATTTTAGTTAACATGGAGCATCCCTCCAACCCTCCCAGAGAAACTTTAGTGCAGAAACCCTGCACTGCCTCACATCACTTAGGACAGCATCCCTGCCCTAGTGTGGAGTTTATAGGACAGCATCCCTGTCCTGCTCCAACTCAAGAGAAACAGCATCCCTGTTCTCTCTTCCAGCCATATGGACAAAGTTTTTGCCCAGCTATGGCTTTTCTGAGACAGCATCCCTGTCTGGCATTTCCATCACTACAAATAGGTTCAGTGGACAATTCCCACTGCTCTAAACTAAAACTTACTGATAGAAACTCTGAAAATACATCTTCACATTGTTACTTAGCTAAAAAACTTTAAACAGGGTGGTTTACATCCCCACAGGGAAGTAACCATATAGTGGATGATAAAGGGAGTAACCAGTCTATTGCAGAGCTACTCTCTACTTATCACCACTTAGACAATAAAGTCTCAACTGGCCAAGGTTAGCCTTATTGTCCTTCGTTTGGGGGGGGGGGTGAGAAAGTAGCCTCTTTCTAGCCTTGTTACCCCCACTTTTGGCCTGTTTGTAAGTGTATGTCAGGGTGTTTTCACTGTCTCACTGGGATCCTGCTAGCCAGGGCCCAGTGCTCATAGTGAAAACCCTATGTTTTCAGTATGTTTGTTATGTGTCACTGGGACCCTGCTAGTCAGGACCCCAGTGCTCATAAGTTTGTGGCCTATATGTATGTGTTCCCTGTGTGGTGCCTAACTGTCTCACGGAGGCTCTGCTAACCAGAACCTCAGTGGTTATGCTCTCTCATTTCTTTCAAATTGTCACTAACAGGCTAGTGACCAATTTTACCAATTTACATTGGCTTTCTGGAACACCCTTATAATTCCCTAGTATATGGTACTGAGGTACCCAGGGTATTGGGGTTCCAGGAGATCCCTATGGGCTGCAGCATTTCTTTTGCCACCCATAGGGAGCTCTGACAATTCTTACACAGGCCTGCCACTGCAGCCTGAGTGAAATAACGTCCACGTTATTTCACAGCCATTTCACACTGCACTTAAGTAACTTATAAGTCACCTATATGTCTAACCTTTACCGAGAAAAGGTTAGGTGCAAAGTTACTTAGTGTGAGGGCACCCTGGCACTAGCCAAGGTGCCCCCACATTGTTCAGGGCCAATTCCCTGAACTTTGTGAGTGCGGGGACACCATTACACGCGTGCACTACATATAGGTCATTACCTATATGTAGCTTCACAATGGTAACTCCGAATATGGCCATGTAACATGTCTAAGATCATGGAATGGCCCCCTCTATGCCATCCTGGCATTATTGGGACAATTCCATGATCCCAGTGGTCTGTAGAACAGACCCTGGTACTGCCAAACTGCCTTTCCTAGGGGTTTCACTGCAGCTGCTGCTGCTGCCAACCCCTCAGACAGGTTTCTACCCTCCTGGGGTCCAGCCAGGCTTGGCCCAGGATGGCAGAACAAAGGACTTCCTCTGAGAGAGGGTGTTACACCCTCTCCCTTTGGAAAATGGTGTGAAGGCAGGGGAGGAGTAGCCTCCTCCAGCCTCTGGAAATGCTTTCTTGGGCACAGATGTGCCCAATTCTGCATAAGCCAGTCTACACCGGTTCAGGGACCCCTTAGCCCCTGCTCTGGCACGAAACTGGACAAAGGAAAGGGGAGTGACCACTCCCCTGACCTGCACCTCCCCTGGGAGGTGTCCAGAGCTCCTCCAGTGTGCTCCAGACCTCTGCCATCTTGGAAACAGAGGTGCTGCTGGCACACTGGACTGCTCTGAGTGGCCAGTGCCACCAGGTGACGTCAGAGACTCCTTCTGATAGGCTCCTTCAGGTGTTAGTAGCCTATCCTCTCTCCTAGGTAGCCAAACCCTCTTTTCTGGCTATTTAGGGTCTCTGTCTCTGGGGAAACTTTAGATAACGAATGCAAGAGCTCATCAGAGTTCCTCTGCATCTCTCTCTTCACCTTCTGCCAAGGAATCGACTGCTGACCGCGCTGGAAGCCTGCAAACCTGCAACATAGTAGCAAAGACGATTACTGCAACTCTGTAACGCTGATCCTGCCGCCTTCTCGACTGTTTTCCTGCTTGTGCATGCTGTGGGGGTAGTCTGCCTCCTCTCTGCACCAGAAGCTCCGAAGAAATCTCCCGTGGGTCGACGGAATCTTCCCCCTGCAACCGCAGGCACCAAAAAGCTGCATTACCGGTCCCTTGGGTCTCCTCTCAGCACGACGAGCGAGGTCCCTTGAATCCAGCAACTCTGTCCAAGTGACTCCCACAGTCCAGTGACTCTTCAGTCCAAATTTTGTGGAGGTAAGTCCTTGCCTCCCCACTCCAGACTGCATTGTTGGTAACCGCGCCTTTTGCAACTTCTCCGGCCCCTGTGCACTTCCGGCGGAAATCCTTTGTGCACAGCCAAGCCTGGGTCCACGGCACTCTAACCTGCATTGCACGACTTTCTAAGTTGGTCTCCGGCGACGTGGGACTCCTTTGTGCAACTTCGGCAAGCACCGTTTCACGCATCCTCGTAGTGCCTGTTTCTGGCACTTCTCCGGGTGCTACCGGCTGCTGAGAGGGCTCCTTGTCTTGCTCGATGTCCCCTCTTCCTCCTGGTCCAATTTGCGACCTCCTGGTCCCTCCTGGGCCACAGCAGCGTCCAAAAACGCTAACCGCACGATTTGCAGCTAGCAAGGCTTGTTGGTGTTCTTTCGGCGGGAAAATACTTCTGCACGACTCTCCAAGGCGAGAGGGATCCGTCCACCAAAGGGGAAGTCTCTAGCCCTTTTCGTTCCTGCAGAAACCTTTGCTTCTTCTGTCCAGTAGAAGCTCCTTTGCACCCACAGCTGGCATTTCCTGGGCATTTGCCCATCTCCGACTTGCTTGTGACTTTTGGACTTGGTCCCCTTGTTCCACAGGTACCCTAGATTGGAAATCCATCGGTGTTGCATTGTTGGTTTGTGTCTTTCCTGCATTATTCCTCTATCACGACTTCTTTGTCTTCTGGGGAACTTTAGTGCACTTGGCACTCACTTTTCAGGGTCTTGGGGAGGGCTAATTTTCTAACTCTCACTATTTTCTAATAGTCCCAGCGACCCTCTACAAGGTCACATAGGTTTGGGGTCCATTCGTGGTTCGCATTCCACTTTTGGAGTATATGGTTTGTGTTGCCCCTATCTCTATGTGTCTCCATTGCATCCTATTGTAACTATACATTGTTTGCACTGTTTTCTAAGACTATACTGCATATTTTTAGTACTGTGTACATATAACTTGTGTATATTTGCTATCCTCACTCTGAGGGTACACTCTGAGATACTTTGGCATATTGTCATAAAAATAAAGTACCTTTATTTTAGTATAACTGTGTATTGTGTTTTCTTATGATATTGTGCAAGTGACACTTGTGGTACTGTAGTAGCTTCACACGTCTCCTAGTTCAGCCTAAGCTGCTCTGCTAAGCTACCATTATCTATCAGCCTAAGCTGCTAGACACCCTATACACTAATGAGGGATACCTGGGCCTGGTGCAATGTGTAAGTACCCCTTGGTACTCACTACAAGCCCGTCCAGCCTCCTACACCTTAGTGCTTTCTTACACTCCCAGTGACCCTCTACAAACTACACTAGGTCTGGGGTCTCCTTGTGGTTCGCATTCCACTTTCAGAGTATGTGGTTTGTGTTGCCCCTAGGCCTATTGTCTCGTATTGCATTCTATTGTGTTCTACAGTGTTTGCACTACTTTTATAAGTGTTTTCCTTACCTGATTTTAGTTTGTGTATTTTACTTACCTCCTAAGGGAGTATATCCTCTGAGATACTTTTGGGATATTGTCACTAAAATAAAGTACCTTCATTTTTAGTAACTCTGAGTATTGTGTTTCTTATGATATAGTACTATATGATATAAATGGTATAGTAGGAGCTTTGCATGTCTCCTAGTTCAGCCTAAGCTGCTCTGCTATAGCTACCTCTATCAGCCTAAGCTGCTTGAACACTACTAATCTACTAATAAGGGATAACTGGACCTGACACAAGATGTAAGTACCATTAGGTACCCACTATAAGTCAGGCCAGCCTCCTACAATGGTATTTACATATGTACAGTTCAAGGGACACTGCCCAGTCCTCAATGTGCGTGGGCCACAGGGCCACAGGCCAAAGTCCATGGCCCTACTTGTCAACTGCAGCAACACGGAGGGAGCACTGCAGGGGCATCATTTGGAAAATAGGCAGGTATCTCAGGGGGACGGGGGCACCTCAGCCGGCAGATAGAACAACACCACTGGTCCTGGAGGGGTCAACATGCCCTGTGCTTGGTCCTGGGGAGTGCAAGTCCACAGTCTCTCAAGTGGGTGACTTGCCCACTGGCTCTGGAGGGGGAACATGCCCTGTGCTTGGTCCTGGGGAGTGATACGCCACAGTTTCTCAAGTGGGTGACTTGTCCACTGGTTCTGGATGGGGCATCGTGCTCTGTGCTTCTGATCCTGGGTAGGATGGGGTGAGTGAGTGTCTTACCCACTGGTTCTGGATGGGCCATCGTGCCCTGTGCTTCTGACCCTGGGGAGTGCAAGGTCACAGTCTCTCAGCTGGGTGTCATTCCCACAGGATTTGCAGGGGGTAGGCCGCACAGCAACCCTTGGAGGCGGAACTACAGACCGCCCGCCGGCGGTGAAGGCTGCTCAGTGGTGGTGCTGCTGATGCTGCTGGTGGTGATGGGGGGAAGCTCCAGCCCATCCCCTGCAGCCCCAGTTGGCTGCCCACTGGTGGTGGTGGTGGTGCTGCTGATGCTGGTGGTAATGGGGGAGGCCCCAACCCACCCCCTGCAGCCTCGGACGGCTGCCCACTGCTGGTGGCGGTGCAGCTGCTGGTGGGGGGAGGCTCCAGCCCATTCCCTACTGCCTCGGACGGCTGCCCACTGCTGGTGGTGGTGATGCTGCTGCTGCTGGTGGCGGGGGAGGGCTCCAGCCCATCCCCTGCAGGCTCGGACGGCTGCCCACTAGTGGTAATGGTGCTGCTGCTGCTGGTGGGGGGAGGCTCCAGCCCATCCCCTGCAGCCTCGGACGGCTGCCCACTGCTGGTGGTGCTGCTGGTGGTGGTGGTGCTGCTGCTGGTGGTGGGGGGAGGCTCCAGCCCATCCCCTGCAGCCTCGGATGGCTACACAACCATGGTTGGTGGTGAGGGCTCCGACTGAGTCCCTGCACCAGGCCCCTTGTCCTTCCGGCAGCAGCTGGGGATGGCTCCTTGCCATTCCTGGTAGCACTTGGGGCAGGCTCCTTCCTTTTACTTCCAGGCAGCACTTGGGGCAGGCTCCTTGTCCTTCCGGGCAGCACTTGGGGCAGGCTCCTTGCCCTTCCTGGCAGCAGATGGGGATGGCTCCTTGCCCTTCTTGGCAGCAGCTGGGGATGTCTCCTTGCCCTTCCGGGCAGCACTTGGGGCAGGCACCCTTGAGGCTGCCTGGTGCCCTGGATACTTTCTCACCACGAATGGGTGTGGAGACTACTGGGTCCGTGGACTGTGTGGCTGAGGTGCTTACCTGGGTTTTTGCCACCCTGGCCAGACGTGAAGGACGGGGAGGGGTAGGGAAGAGGTCAATGGTGGAGAGTAAAAGCTTCTTAGGGACATTGGAGTGGGAAGAGGGAGAATGTTTGGGAGTGGAGGAAGAGGGAGTGGTTGTGGGAGGTGTCTGTCTGCTGTGTTTGGGTGCAGGTGCCTGGGCTGGATGCTGTTGTGAGGTGGATGGCTGTTGGGTGTCTGAGTGCTTACGTTGGTGTACCTTGGGAGAAGGGGGACAGACACAGTGGGAGAGGACATAGGGGTCACGTGCATGGCTGTTGTGGTGGTGTCTGCCAGTGAGGCGTGTGTTCTGCTAGGTGTGTTGGTGATGGCGGTAGTGGATGAGGATGTAGTGCATGGAGGTCTGAGTGTAGAGGCAACTGGGAGGGAGGTGGAGGAGCAGAAGGGGGACACAGTGGAGGCAGTGGATGTTGGTATGTCTACATCTGGATGAGACCAGTAGGCCAGAGCCTGGATTTATCTCTGTTGGGCCGCCAAGCCCATGTAAATGCCCTCCAGGAATGCATTTGTCTGTTACATTTGGACTGCCAGCCCTTAGATGGCATTCACAATGGTTGACTGCCCTACAGAGATGGATCGCAGGAGGTCAATAGCCTCCTCAATCAGGGCAGCAGGGCTCACTGGGGCAGGGCCTGAGGTGCCTGGGGTGAAGGAGATGCCCACCCTCTTGGGTGAACGGGCACGGTCAACTCGCTGAGGGGCTGCTGGGAGGGTTGTGCTGGAACGGGGGTGGCGGCTGTACCTGTAGCTGGGGTGGTCACAGATGTGTACGCCACCACCAGGGAGCTTCCATCGGGGGAGGTATCTGTGTCCAAACTGTCCCCTCCAGTGTCCACCGTGGTGCTCCCCTCGCCCTCCGATCCACTGGTGCCCTCACCGTCAGTGGACTCTGCCTCCTGGCTCCTGTGGGATGCAGCTCCCTCTGTCGCCGGTGCCCCTGCTCCTCCGCCAGATTATGCTAATGCACGCAAGGACAGGATGACAAAACAAAAAGGGGAGGGGGAGAGACAAAGGATACACTGGGTCAGTGGCTGCACCAACACCACTGTTGGCGTACACACCACCGTCACACACAGGGAACAGCCCTACGCACTATGCAATGCACTACCAGTAATAATGCTAGCCACCAGGGCATGGGGAGGGGCACATACCGCCAACTGCAGCACACCTGGGACCCACACAGCCCTGACCAGTAGTGGATGCCTACAACTAGGTAGCAGGATTATCACTTCAGAACCCTGGCCAACATGGGACCTACTCTGCAATGTCAACCCTGGCTAGGGGCACCCACTGACACACATCCCCCACCCGGGTACCCCCCTACCATGCATGAGTTGTAATGATGGGAACTGTATCACCCCCTTGTGGCTGCTGTGATGCCCTCAAGCGTCCATCTAGCTCCGAATAGGCCACCGGCAGTACGCGGGCGATTAGGGGGGTCAGGGTTCGTCGGGCACCCCTTCCTCTTTAGGAGGCCATCCCCAGCTGGGCCTCCACCGTCTTCCGTGCCCAGTTTCTCAGGTCCTCCCACTGTTTCCGACAGTGGGTACTCCGCCTGCCATAGACTCCCATGGTCTGCACGTCCTTGGCGATGGCACGCCATATACCCTTATTTTGATGGGCGCTGACCTGCAGAGAAATACACACAGGAAAAGGTATCTGTCAGACCGTCCTGCCTGTTACACTTATGGCCCACCATACCCCTTCACATCGCCATTTGCACACACAGGGCCTAGTAAACATGCTGCACGCTGCCCAGGGCCTATCCACCAACCCCCCCCTACATGAGGCCTTTACACACAGCACTCCATGCATTCATGCCCCATGCATCGTACTCACGGCATACCCAGACTGTTGGTCTGTAGGCCCATACAGCAGTCAGTACTGGGGTAGGACCCCATCCACCAGGCGCTCCAACTCCACCGAGGTGAAGGCAGGGGTCCTTTCCCCAGTCACACAAGCCATGGTAGGTTCCAGACACAGGTCACAGCAGCACATGCAATGTAGGTCCTCTCCTATTGAAGGTCAGGTAGCAAGTGAGTGATCAGATAGAAAATGGCGGTCACGTCCGCGGCGGTGCATACCGTCACCGCCGGCGTACATCACCATTGGCCACTGTACCCCATAGGGCCCAATGTTAACCAATGAGGAGTTGCACTGCAGTTCCCGACCGCCTCCTACAACAGTGCACAATGGCAGCGGAATTACCTCACTTCCACCTGTCCCTCCACACAAGACAGGCAGACATCATTTCAGGAGGGGGCAGGCCCTGGATAATAACTGCGTCAGTTCAAAATTGGACATACAGGACAAATGCCACTTATACATTAAAAATTAACATCATGCATTGTACTGTTGTGGCTATGATGTACAGTTTGTGACCAGAACCTCACTCTTTTGCCCCATAGCTTGCTATTGCTGGGGATTAATAGGAGATGGAGACATACCCATGTACAGACCCCTGGGGGACTTGGCAACAATAGAGGATAGGCACATTACCCTCACCTATAGACTTGACAGGGCCAGAATCATGGAGCTGTGTGCCCAATTGGAGCCTGACCTAATATCTGCTATCATCACCCCACTGGGATCCCCCCTCTTGTGCAAGTCCTATCTGTGCTCCATTTCTTGGCAACTGGTTCTTTCCAAGTGACAGTGGGCTTGGCAGCAGGAATGTCACAGCCAATGTTCTCAATAGTGCTGACCAGAGTGCTGTCTGTACTAATTAAACACATGTGCAGCTACATTGTTTTCCCCCAGGTGGAGAATTTGGCCACAGTGGAAGCTGACTTCTATGCAATGGGACATATCCCCAATATCATTGGGGCAATTGATGGTACACATATTGCATTTGTTGCCCCCCCCTGCAAACAAAAATGCACAGGTGTTCAGAAATCGAAAGAGTTTTCACTCCATGAATGTCCAGATGGTGTGCTTGGCGGACCAGTACATCGCCCATGTCAATGCTAAGTATCCTGGGTCGGTGCATGATGCCTTTATCCTGAGGAATAGCAGCATCCCAAATGTGATGGGCCAGCTACAGAGGCACAGGGTGTGGCTAATAGTTGAGCCCTGGTTCCCACCCAGTAGATGTTGGTGTATGGGTATGGTGTGGGCCATATGGAAAGTGTATGCCTAAATGTTGTCCCTCAATATTTGCAGGTGACTCTGGTTACCCAAACATATCATGGCTACTGACCACTGTCTGGAATCCCAGGACAAGGGCAGAGGAATGTTACAATGACATAGATGGGCGAACAAGAAGGATTATCGAACATACCTTTGGCTTCCTTAAGGCCAGGTTTTAGTGCCTCCATCTAACAGGTGGATCCCTGTGCTACTCACCCAAGAAGGTCTGTTCTGCTCAAGCCCCAGGAGGGCAGAACCCTGTCTGTGAGTTGGCAGCAGCTGGGCCTGCCTGGAAAACCTCAGAAGGCTGGTATGGCAGGACTGGGGATCCACTGTGGAGACCCCAGAGTGCATGGGATTGTACAACTAATACTGGAATCAGTATTGGAGTACAAGTCACAGTTGTTAGATACCTTACATGGCCATATTCGGGGTTACCGTGGTGAAGCTGGACATAGGTATTGACCTATGTCCAATGCACGCGTAAAATGGCATCCCCGCACTAAAGAAGTTCAGGACAATGGTCCTGGACAACGTGCGGCACCCGTGCTAGTGCAGGGGTGCCCTCACACACAGGTACTTTGCCCCAGCCTTCAGGGTTGAAAGGCCTGACATATAGGTGAATTATAAGTGACCTGGTGCAGGAAAAATGGCTATGAAAGGATGCATGCACCTTTTTGCGCAGGCTTCAATGGCAGTCATGCAGAAGCCTTTAAATGGGCTCCCTATGGGTAGCAAAAGTAATGCTGTAGCCCATAGGGTAGCAAAAGTAATGCTGTAGCCCATAGGGATCCCCTGGAATCCCTATGCCCTTGGTACCTAAGTACCATATACTAGGGAATTATATGGGTGTACCAGTATGCCAATTTGGGATGAAATACTGGGTTACCAGTATGTAGTGACAAATTTGGGAACAGAGAGAGCATAAGCACTGGGGTTCTGGTTAGCAGGATCCGAGTGACAGTCAAGTATACTGACAAAACAGTGAAACATACTGACAAGTAGGCCACAAACCATAAGCACTGTGGTTCTGGCTAGCAGGATCCCAGTGACACAGTCAAACACACTGACAAACAGGCAAAAAATGGGGGTAACCATTCTAGAAAGAGGCTACTTTCTCACACCACTGCGTTAAATAAAACAGCAATGAGTTTGCAAGTGAGTACTGGAGCTCTGGAGTTTACCATCTTGCTGACTTGGAGGTGTTGTTGGTTCTAGCTGGTTTCAGCGGGACGACTCTGGTGGTGGATTTGGTGATCCAGGTGGTGAAGTTTTGGATGGCCGTGGGATCAGAATGTTCAGTGCCTAGGGCCTGTGCCCATAGGGTCTCGGTTACTGTCCATGCACAAACCCCAAGAGCACAGTCATTCACAGTCCTTGACAGAGGATGCTGGTAGAAGGCACAAATGATATGGACAAAAATTGCCAACTTCCTAAAAGTGCCATTTTCAGAATTGTGACTTAAAATCATACTTTATCATTGCCATTACAATTAATTTGAGTCTAAACAGAAGACCTCTGTCTGCTCCCAATCCAAAGTTAGCGCTTAATAAATGTAATAAGTTAACCCGGTGTTTTCAATTGGAGCAATAGCCCTTACAACAGTCAAAAAATACTTAAACCCACACCTCCTAATTTTTAAATGTAATGCACCCTGTCACATGAGCCTCTGGGGACCTCTATGTATTTAAAAGAAATGTTTAGTCGTGTTAAAAAATGTATTTTGCGATGTCAAAATGGCAGTTCAAAACTGCACTACAGGCTATAGTGGTAGCCCTAAGACATGTTTTAAAGGGCTACTTTAGTAAATGACTGAAGGGGTGGTGCATGCCCACTAGTAGCATTTAATTTGCAGGCCCAAGGTACGTGCAGTATCACTTTACTAGGGACATGTAGGTAAATTAGAACATTGTAATTGTGAGAGCTCCGTTGAAGACAATGAAGTGGCTCAGGGCTTGTAGTGGCTGGTGTAATGCTTCTGCTCCAATAATACAATGGATGTTTTTCAGCTTCTCCCTTTTTAATTAAGAACATTGTTTGATATATTCCGACGCCGTGGTTGAGGGTATATTTGCAAGTATTTATTTCAAGTTTCCAGGAAGAAACAGCTCAGCCATCCAAATCCACCGTTAGCCACTTTCATCTGTCTTTAACATTCATTCTATAGACTTCCTCACAATGCTATTATGAGCTGATGTCAGCTCATAATACCATTGTGAGGGAGTCTATAGAATGTTAGCACAATAAAGAATATGCCAGACACTATGGAAAAATATACAGTACATAACATATTACAGAAAATAATCTACTATATCACATACACGCTAAACACTATAGTCATATCACTATTGGGAACTAAACATAGTCACTTAGATAAGCCGGACTTTGTATTTTCCTGCAAGACCTCCTTGGTAAAATTCCAACATCCTCCTTTCTCTGCAAGCCAGACTTGTTTTTGATTCCACCATCATCAACATTATTTTCTTGTCATCCCTTACTGGTTGGGAAGAGGTTTCGCTGTTTTTGATTCTAACACCAACACCCTTTTTCTTGTCATTCCTTCCTGGTTGGGAATAGCTTTCAGTGTTAGTCAACATTTCCCCTTTATATATAACTACTCTGTTGAGATTCCACACACAATGATCTTCAGTTCTTATAGGATTAGTGAACATTTTGTTAACTCTCCTTGGTTTCAGCAATTTGTTTCCACTCACATGCCAACCTGGTTGTCTTATCATAACAACACCACCCACTTTTACAGTTGTCAATTTGACAGTGTTTTTCATCAAAATGTATTTTGCTGTTTCTCAATTGTAAGGCTTCCCTCATCCTCCACTGCTTGGATTCGACTTTTATTTTTTTTACTTCCTAAAAATGTATTCACCCAAGAAGGTTCTAGAATGGTATTGGGGTATCTCCCACAAAACAGTACAGATGGGGACATTCCCGTGGTTGTGTGAGGTGTGAACCTGTACACCACAACTCTTTTGGATACTTCTTCCTGCCAAACTAGGCATGTTTGGTATCAAGCATGTCGGAATCATACCCCAGTACTGTTGCCTGTATTGGATGTATGATTCCCTGCACTCTGGGGGCTCCTTAGAGGACCCCCAGCATTGCTCCTGCCAGCCTTCTGTGGTTTCCGGGCAGCCCAAGCTGCTGCCACCCCTCAGACAGGTTTCTGGTCTCCTGCTGCTTGAGCAGCTCAAGTCCAGGAAGGCAGAACAAAGGATTTCCTTTAGAAGAGAGGGGTAACACCCTCTCCCTTTGGAAATAGGTGTTACATGGCTTGGGAAGGGGAGCCTCCCCAAGCAACTGGTATGCTTTGAAGGGCACATTTGGTGCCCTCCATGCATAAACCAGTCTACACCAGTTCAGGGACCCCCCCCCAGTCCCTACTCTGGCACAAAACTGGACAACAGAAAGGGGAGTGATCACTCCCATGTCTATCACCACCCCAGGGGTGGTGCTCAGAGCTCCTTCAGAGGGTCCCTGGGTTCTGCCATCTTGATTCCAAGGTTGGCAGGGAACTCTGTGAGCATTTGAGTGGCCAGGCAGGTGATGTCAGAGCCCCCCCCTGATAGCTGCTTACCTGGCTAGGTGACTGTAACCGGACGTCTCCCGACACCGGTTCCCAAGAGAGTACGGTGGCCGCAGAAACATACCCCCGGGGCACCCGAGAGGGACTCGGGGGTATGACGTCAGACGCCTTCTGCGTCTGGACGGAAATAGAAAGAAAAGACGGACCCGGAAGAAGAGGAAGAGAGGAGACGGAAAGAAACGCTCGGGGAACGCGACCCGTAGAAGAGGAGACGCCGAGGACCGACAACGAGGAACCCGCAGAAGAAGAGGAGACGCCGAGGACCGACAACGAAGAATCCGCAGAAGAGGAGGAGAGCCCAGAGAAAGCGGAAAAGCTCAGGGGACCTCCCGCCCCTGTCACAGAGAAGCCGGGAGACCGCCAGAAAGCCGGCCGCATCCCCGGAGGGGCGTGGCCACCTCAGGTACGTTCGTACCACAACTGGGGGTTTGGCTCAGGGTGGTTATTAGGAATAAGGGGGGATAAGGGGAGAAGAGAGAGGTCCTGCAGGGAAGGGGAGATCTTATAAAGGAAAGCCCTAAATAACCCTAACCTCACGGAAAAACCAACAGCCAGAGACATTTCTCAAAAGGAAGGGAATTTCTGAGAACACACACGGGGAGAAACACAAACCAAAGAAAAGTTATCCCCTCACCTCCCTTCACTTCTACCTAGTCCACCACCACCCTACTAACCCTATATATATATATTATATCTTATTCCCCACTTACCTGTTTTGGCCTTCTTCTTCTTTTTTGTTGGAGAACCTGGGCCGCTGACGTGTGGGAAGATCGGACCCCTTCCCAAAGTTGGACCAGACCCCAACCGGACTACCACAAGAACCCTGAAAGAGAAAAGGGATTTTATTTTATTTTTTGACTAAAACCGGACTATCATTGTGAACAAGAAATAAGAGATAAAAACTCCGTCTTAAAACAGAACACAAATAAATTAGTTAACCCCTCAATTCCTACGCCTGTCACGTTATTCCAATATCTCTTTCAATTGGGATAAAGAACCCACTACAGTGGTGTCAGAAGTGGGATATTGGAACGGCGACAGGTAACCTAAGACCATGGAGGGTACACCCACAATATCCGATATGATGCAGCAGTTAGCCGAGGGACAGATGCATCTGCAAATTGTGTGGGAAGAGCAACAGAAGGAGGCTAAAGTGGAAAGGGAGGCCCTGCAAAGCGCTCTTAAAAGTCAGGCCACTATCATGGCCAACAATCAATTGGTTCATGAGAATGCAATCAAAAATCTCACGGATACTATTGCAGCCACCCGGGTGCATCCGAACGTGCCCAGCTCTGTCCTACAGCGGTATCAGGAAGGCGAAGACCTGGATGCCTTTTTCACCAATTTTGAGCGGGTTGCCACTTCTGCCACCTGGCCCCAGGATAGGTGGGGCCAATATATCGCTCCGTTATTAACAGGAACTCTCCAAGCGGCTTACCAAGCGGTAAACCCAGGCGGAACAACACCCTATCAGGACATTAAAAAGAGCATCCTGGAGCGGGTGGGTTTTGATACAGAACATTACCGGGTCCAGTTTAGGAAAGCCAAGTGGGGACCCTCCGAGAATCCCCGGGCCCTATACTTCCGGATTAAAGATTTGGGTATCAAATGGTTAGGCCCCATTGGGACTAATAGGGAAGATATCATTGAGGTTGTCCTCTTAGAACAATATCTAGACGCCCTACCCACCAACACGCGTAACTGGATCAAACAACACCCAAGCCCGGATACTAACACCACCATTGAGTTAGCCTGTGCCTTTCACCGCTCCCTCGAGTTCAAGGTCCCTCCCCTACGCCCAACGCCTAACCCCATCCGACAGAGCCCCGGACCATCCTCATCCCTGGGGCAAAGAACACCCGAGGACCTGGGAAAAACGCGAGGACCTGAAAGACCATATATACAACAACCACAGTGTTTTAGCTGTGGAGAGTGGGGACATATCGCCCGGGTTTGCCCCCTGAAAACGGAAAAACCAGAACCGATGGAAATAGGAGTTACTAGGGGGAGAGTCTTCTATACAGGGGGAAAAGAAACCCAATATAAGAAGAGACTTGTTATCAATGGGAGAACAACAGTGGCCCTCAACGACTCAGGTTGCAGTCAGTCCGTAATCCGAGCTGACTTACTAGGTAGCCCTACCTTTACTTCAGGACTTACTGTATCCATTTGTTGTATTCATGGAGAAACAAGAGAATATCCCCTAATCTGGACAACCCTGTCCTGGGAAGGAAAAGAAACCCCCATAAGGATGGGGGTGGTGGAACGACTAGTTGAAGAAGCTATCGTAGGGACTGACTTCACAGACTTCTCGGAACTCCTTGATAGTACAAGAAATTCTGAGGATATGAGTACCTGGTGGAAAAGTGCTCCTTTCTCTAACGTACCTATACCACCTCCGGTGGTTCGATACAAACCCTCCCGAAAAGAAAAAAGAGAAACAAGAAAAGTCTACGTGCAATGAAACTCGAGCCCCGATAGGGTAATTACACAGGTCCTTACCCTTACTGACCTTCCCCCATTCCGTAGTTGTCAAAGAGAAGATCCAAGTCTGATCCATGCCTGGAAAGTGCACGACCCCGGACCCTCCAAGACAAGGGTCCATCTTTCACAATAATTAAAAATCTGTTATATCGAGTCACTGGCAATAACAGAGAAGAAAAGAAGCAGCTGTTAGTTCCCGAACCTTATAGGCAACAAGTCCTACACCTAGCCCACAGCCAGCCAGGGGGGGGTCACTATGGGAGGGAGAAAACAGAAGGGTATCTGTTGAGGAAGTTCTACTGGCCGGGGGTCTTTTTACAGATTAGGAGATTCTGTCAGCAGTGTCCTAAATGCCAAATGATTGATCCTGGTCCAAAGAGAAGAGCCCCCTTGCAGCCCCTTCCCATTATAGACATCCCTTTTTCAAGAATAGGAATGGACATTGTATGTCCTCTCCTACCTTCTTCTAGAGGCTACCGTTATATACTAGTATTAGTAGATTACGCCACCAGATACCCCGAGGCCGTCCCACTCACCAGTATTAACACCAAGAGTGTTGCCCATGCCATGATAGGGTTTTTCTCCCGAATAGGTTTTCCCCGAGAAATCTTAACAGACCAAGGTACCCAGTTCATGTCCAACTTGATGACACAGATATGTCAACTTCTGGGGATCAAACAGTTGCGGACGGCGGTTTATCATCCACAGACGGATGGCTTGGTGGAAAGATATAACCGCACTCTGAAAACTCTTCTAAAGAAATCTATTTCAGAGTCAGGTAAAGAGTGGGATAGGAAACTCCCGTTAGTATTATACGCTATCAGGACCCATGAACAAGCTTCTACGGGCCATAGTCCATTTGAATTATTGTTCGGACGACAGCCCAGGACCTTATTAGACATGGCAGCGGAGTTATGGGTGGAGGAGGATGGGGAAAAGTCCATCTTGGAATATACCCGTGAACTAAAATCCCGCCTACAGTGTGGGAAAACGTAAGGGAACATATGGAGAAGGCTCAAGATAAGCAGAAAAGATATTACAACAGGAATACTCAATTAAGGACCTTTACCATAGGAGATAAGGTGTTAGTGCTTCTCCCCAGTTCCGACAACAAACTGTTAGCAAAGTGGCAGGGACCATATAACGTGATAGGGGTAGTAACACCCGTGACCTATAAGATTCAGCTCACAGATAGTCCCAACAGGTCGCAGATCTTTCATGTCAATTTGTTAAAAAGATGGGAAGAACCACTGGGAGACCAGACCAGGGGATATCTAGTTAACATGGTTAAGGAATTGGAGATAGGGTGGTGCCCCACTGATCGTCCTAGCGGAAACGAGGTACCTCCAATAAATACAGGAATCTTGATTCAACAGAGTAGACAATTAACCCAACTCCTCAATGATCATACCCAGGTGTTCTCCTCGATACCAGGTAGAACCAAGTTAGTACATCATCAAATCATAACACAACCTGGTAAGATAGTACGGTTACGGCCTTACCGTATCCCTGAAGCTAGGAAGGTTCTGGTAGAAAGTGAAATAGAAAAAATGTTAGACCTGAGCATTATAGAGCCTTCCCAAAGTCCCTGGTGTTCACCGGTGGTATTAGTGCCAAAGCCAGATGGGTCTATACGTTTTTGTATTGACTTCAGACGCGTCAATTCTGTATCCCAGTTCGACACGTATCCCCTTCCAAGGGTAGACGAACTCTTAGAAAAATTGGGAAAAGCTAAGTACATGTCTACCCTCGACTTGACCAAAGGATACTGGCAGATTCCTTTGGCACCAGAAGATAAAGAAAAAACAGCCTTCTCTACTCCCTCAGGACTATATCATTTTAATGTTCTCCCTTTCGGGTTACATGGGGCACCCGCCACCTTCCAGCGTCTCATCGACGCCATTCTACGACCTCATACCAGATACGCTGCCGCATATCTGGATGATATCGTTATTTATAGCGAGACTTGGGAAGACCATTTGACGCATTTAGACAAAATCTTTACAGCATTACGAAGGGCTGGACTGACAGCCAACGCCTCCAAAAGCCGACTGGCATTTAATGATATATCTTACCTAGGCTATCACATAGGAAAAGGTATACTTAGACCACAAATGAATAAAGTTGAAGCCATCCTACGCATAAATACACCCACAACGAAAAAGGAGGTCCGTTCCTTTTTAGGCCGAGTGGGATACTATCGAAGATTTATACCGCATTATTCCACCTTGGCCGCTCCCCTGACCAACCTCCTGAGAAAAGGGCAGCCCAAAAATATTACGAATCTAAACCCGGCACAATCCCATAGTTACCATACCTTACAAAGATGTCTCACTACCCAACCGATTTTAAAATGCCCTGAGTTTGATATCCCCTTTCACCTTCAAACTGATGCCTCCGACTTGGGTCTGGGAGCCGTGCTTTTTCAGAAGGATGAAAGCAATATAAGCCATCCAGTGGTCTTTATTAGTCGTAAACTTTTTCCCAGGGAACAGAAATATCCCATTATAGAACGTGAATGTCTCGCCATTAAATGGGCGATTGAAAGCCTTCAATATTACCTCCTAGGGAGATCCTTTCTATTATATACGGATCACGCTCCCCTTACCTGGCTCTCGAGATATAAAGATACCAACAATCGCATTCTGAGATGGTTTATGGAGCTTCAACCTTTCTCCTTCCAGGTTTGCCATCTCCCTGGTGATCTTATGGGACAGGCCGACTATTTGTCCCGGTTCCCGGGACCTTTGGGTCTCGAACAGCCCCATTCGAGGGAGGGGATGTGTAACCGGACGTCTCCAGACGCCGGTTCCCAAGAGAGTACGGCGGCCGCAGAAACATACCCCCGGGACACCCGAGAGGGACTCTGGGGTATGATGTCAGACGCCTTCTGCGTCTGGACAGAAATAGAAAAAAAAGACGGACCCGGAAGAAGAGGAAGAGAGGAGACGGAAAGAAACGCTCGGGGAACGCGACCTGTAGAAGAGGAGACGCCGAGGACCAACAACGAGGAACCCGCAGAAGAAGAGGAGACGCCGAGGACCGACAACGAGGAACCCGCAGAAGAGGAGGAGAGCCCAGAGAAAGCAGAAAAGCTCAGGGGACCTCCCGCCCCTGTCACAGAGAAGCCGGGAGACCGCCAGAAAGCCGGCTGCGTCCCCGGAGGGGCGTGGCCACCTCAGGTACGTTCGTACCACAACTGGGGGTTTGGCTCAGGGTGGTTATTAGGAATAAGGGGGGATAAGGGGAGAAGAGAGAGGTCCTGCAGGGAAGGGGAGATCTTATAAAGGAAAGCCCTAAATAACCCTAACCTCACGGAAAAACCAACAGCCAGAGACATTTCTCAAAAGGAAGGGAATTTCTGAGAACACACACGGGGAGAAACACAAACCAAAGAAAAGTTATCCCCTCACCTCCCTTCACTTCTACCTATTTCACCACCACCCTACTAACCCTATATATATATATATTATATCTTATTCCCCACTTATCTGTTTTGTCCTTCTTCTTATTTTTTTTTTTTGAGAACCTGGGCCGCTGACGTGTGGGAAGATCGGACCCCTTCCCAAAGTTGGACCAGACCCCAACCGGACTACCACAAGAACCCTGAAAGAGAAAAGGGATTTTTTTTTTTTTTTACTAAAACCGGACTATCATTGTGAACAAGAAATAAGAGATAAAAACTCCGTCTTAAAACAGAACACAAATAAATTAGTTAACCCCTCAATTCCTACGCCTGTCACGTTATTCCAATATCTCTTTCAATTGGGATAAAGAACCCACTACAGTGACCAATCCTCCTTTCAGAGCTATTTACAGTCTCTCTCTGGGGTGGGTCCTCAGATTTGGCTTGCAAGATTCTAGCAGGACTCCTCCGCACCCTCCACTTTGACTTCTGGTCACGGGAACTGCAGCTGGACCCTCCACGAACTGACAACTCTGCAACCCACGAAGAAGACTCTTCTGCATCGTTTCCATGGCTTCTGCCAGCTTTGCAACATTTCCCCGGCAGTGCATCCTCAGAAGACAGGAACTCTTCAGCTTGCACAAGAAGAAAGAAGGAATCTCCCTTGGAGTGAAGGAGTCACTCCCTGCATCCCAGGCACCTACTGCAATGACAACTGGCTGCGTGGATCTCCTCTTCTGCTGAGCTGCGTGGATCCTGCATCACGGGTGGTGGTCTGTGGTGGTCCTCTTGATCCTGTCTATGTCACAGTGCCCTTTCCTCGGGATCTGCATGCTGCTGATCAAAAGGCCCACCTCCCACCGTCACCAACTCAGAAAGCTATCAGAGCACAGAGTATTGATGAAGACAGGCGGGGGAAGGGAATTAGGGTGGGGAACTGCAGGGAGAGAGATCTGAAAAGAAAAACGGTTAGGACAAATATGCATATACTTATACATAAAAGTATACACTCACCAATAGACTCTGGAACGAAGGCGTCTCCGTGATATCGGATTGAGACCTTTTGTGAACTGGTTGTAGCCCCTTCTTTGAATCATGGAACAAGAACAAACTGCAATCTCTGTACCTAAAGATGGCAAGTGCTTTGGACTATGATCATACTCTGAATACTAATCATGTAACAATGATGCTTTCATAACATAAACGTTTGATCTCAGCCTAGAAATGCACAAAGATTTAAAAATGTATCACACATATTGTACTTCCGAAAAACAATGAAACTACAGCTTGCTTTTCTCAAGCGCTTTCAGATTTGCAACTGAGGCCTGAAAAGTTTTACTAATTGAACTTGAAGCGCTTTGATCGTCATGCATGAAGCGCTTTACTCATTATGCCAGGGGCGCTTCTACTTGTTTTGCCTGAAGCGCTTTGCTCGTTGTGTCAAAGGGCGCTTTACTCGTTTTGTCTGATGCGCTTTGATCGTTGAGCCAAGGGCGCTTTACTCGTGTGGCCTAAAGCACTTTGATTGTCGTGCCAAGGACGCTTTACTCGTGTGGCCTGAAACGCTTTGATTGTCGTGCAAAGGGCGCTTTCCTGTTGTGGCCTGAACCGTTTTGATTGTCGTGCCAAGGGCGCTTTACTCGTGTGGCCTGAAGCGCTTTGATTGTCGTGCCAAGGGCACTTTCCTCGTGTGGTCTGAAGAGCTTTGATTATCGTGCCAAGGGCGCATTACTCGTTTAGCCTGAAGCACTTTGCTCGTTGTGCTAAGGGGCGCTTTACTTGTGTTCCTGAAGCACTTTGATTGTCGTGCCAAGGGTGCTTTACTCGTTTGGTCTGAAGCGCTTTCATTGTCGTGCCAGGAGCGCTTTACTTTTGGTCTAAAGCATTTTGCTCGTTGTGCTAAGGGGTGCTTTACTTTTCGGAGTAAACAACCCCCTTCAAGATTTGACTCATCAAGACCTTACCGATACGAGTATGACCTACTAGTTTTTGAATTCACCATGTGTAGGAAAGTACCATTTTGCCTGGCATGTTACCCCCATATTTCACTGTATATATGTTGTTTTAGTCTATGTGTCCCTGGGACCCTGCCAGGCAGGGCCCCAGTGCTCATAAGTATGTGCCCTGTATATGCTCCCTGTGTGATGCCTAACTGTCTCACTGAGGCTCTGCTAACCAGAACCTCAGTGGTTATGCTCTCTCTTCTTTCCAAATTTGTCACTTACAGGCCAGTGACTAAATTTACCAATTCACATTGGCATACTGGTACACCCATATAATTCCCTTGTATATGGTACTGAGGTACCCAGGGTATTGGGTTTCCAGGAGATCCCTATCGGCTGTAGCATTTCTTTTGCCACCCATCGGGAGCTCTGACAATTCTTACACAGTCCTGCCACTGCAGCCTGCATGAAATAATGTCCACGTTATTTCACAGCCATTTACCACTGCACATAAGTAACTTATAAGTCACCTATAGCTCTAAGGCAGGCCATGTGGCACCCCAGCCCACCTTTGTAGAGTGCCAAGTACACCTAGTCATGCCCCTGTGTCATCTATGTGTGCAGATGTCGTCCATAGCCTTGTAGGACATTTCCCAGGAATGGAACAGTGGAGCCCAAGAGCACGGCGTGGTGCAGGGGGCTTCTGTGTCTGTCGTGTCTGCCAACTGTAGCGGTAATGCATGCACTCAACATGTCTTTCTTCTGTCTTCCCCCCCTTTTTGTGGTCTCCCTGTTCTTGTGTGCATTAGCATCATGAGGCGGAGGAGCAGTGGCACCGGAGCACGAGGGAGCTGCATCCCACATGGCCCTGGAGGGCGACACTACGGAGTCTGAATTCACCAGTGGGACGGAGGGCAAGGGGAGCTCAACGGCGGGGACAGGAGTTGACACCAGCGACACGGACTCGTCCTCTGATGGGAGCTCTCTTGTCGTGGCGGCAACATCTGTGCCCCCCACATCTACGGGTACAGCCGCAACCCCCCGTACCAGCACCGCCCTCCCAGCAGCCCCTCAGCCCTTGCCCTGTGCCCGCTCACCCAGGAGGGTGGGCATCACCTTCGCCCCAGGCACCTCAGCCCCTGCCCCAGTCACCCCTGCTGCCCTCAGTGAGGAGGCCATTGACCTCCTCAGGTCCCTCACTGTTAGGCAGTCTACAATTTTGAATGCCATCCATGGTGTAGAGAGGCAGTTGCAACAAACCAATGCATTCCTGGAGGGCATTCATTCTGGTCAGGCGGCCCTTCAGCGAGCTTTTCAGACTCTGGCCTCAGCACTGATGGCAGCCATTGTCCCCGTCTCTAGCCTCCCCCCTCCAACTTCCTCCACCCCGACCCAATCCCCTGTACCTCAGCCTATCCCAAGCACACCTACAGACCAACATCCACACACGTCAACACCCAAGGGAAGCTCAGGCAAATATAAGCACCACACATCCCACAGGCACTCACGCAAGCATCAGACACATGCAGACACACCAACATCCACTGCCTCCACTGTGTTCCCCTCCTCCTCGTCTCCCTCCTCACTCCCAGTCTCGTTTACACTCACACCTGCATGCACTACCTCTACAGCCACTACGTCCCTCTCCAGCACACCCACCACCACACCCCGTTAACGTGCAGTCACCACCCCCACTACCATTCACACGTCCCCTGTGTCTTCTCCTTGTGTGTCTGTGACGCCCCCTCTCAAGATACACAAAGGCAGGCACACACCCACCCAACAGTCATCCACCTCACGACAGCATCCAGCGCATGCACCTTCACCCAAAGTCACCAAATGTACACCTCCTACAACCAACACCTCTTCCTCCACTCCCAAACCCCCTCCAGCTACCCGTCCCAGTGTGTCCAAAAAACTTTTTCTGTCCAACCTTGACCTCTTTCCCACACCTCCCCCACCCCGTCAGTCTCATAGGTCCTGAACTAGCACCTCAGCCACAACATCTCCGGGACCAGTGGTGCCTGTAGTCACCGGAATCTGGAGTGCACCGGCCACCAGGGCAGCCAGTGTGGCACGGAGCCACAGCGCAGACAGTCCCCCACCTGTGAAGCATCAGAAGTTGGCCAGTGCCCGGCGGGAGAGGGGGAAGACTCCAGCCACCAAACCTGCTCCCTGGGGTACTGATGGGAGTGTGGAGTCAGCTGTGACACCTTCCAACGTGGGGAAGGGCCATAAGAAACCCGGCAAGTCTGGGAAAAGCAGCACAGCGGAGAAGACCGCCATCATCCCCGCTACCCAGGAGGCCACCGCCAGCACCAGCCCAGCTGCCCAGGAGGCCACCGCTAGCACCAGCCCAGCTGCCCAGGAGGCCAGCACCAGCCCACCTGGCCAGGAGGCCACCGCCAGCACCAGCCCCGCTGGGCCATGAAGGACTGCCAGCAAAAGCCCCGCTGGGCCACGAGGGACCGCCAGCAAAAGCCCCGCTGGGCCATGAAGGACCCCCAGCAGCTGAGACCCTGCAATGGAGACCGCCATCTCAAGCACCGCTGAACAGGGCACCGCCATCTCAAGCACCGCTGAACAGGGCACCGCCGCCTCAAGCACCGCTGAACAGGGCACCGCCATCTCAAGCACCGCTGAACAGGGCACCGCCGTCTCAAGCACCGCTAGCCCATGAGCGGCAGGGGCACTGACGCAACTGAGTCCGTCACGGGGTGAATGATGCACTCTGGGCACCATGCCCCCTCCAGAACCAGTGGAGAGATCCATCCACTACCTCTGTCCTTAGCAGGATGAAGCACTCTGGGCACCATGCCCCCTCTGGAACCAGTGGAGACTGTCATCCACTACCTCTGTCCTTAGCAGGATGAAGCACTCTGGGCACCATGCCCCCTCCAGAACCAGTGGAGACTGTCATCCACTTGTGAGACTGTGGCTTTGCACTCCCCAGGATTGAACAGTGTGCAAGCCAGCCACTGTAGAGACTTGTGAGACTGTGGCTTTGCACTCCCCAGGATTGAACAGTGGGCAAACCACCCACTGTAGAGACTTGAGAGACTGTGGCTTTGCACTCCCCAGGATTGGACAGTGGGCAACCCACCCACTGTAGAGACTTGAGAGACTGTGGCTTAGCACTCCCCAGGATGTAACAGTGGGCATGTGGCCCCCTCGTGGATTTGGCGTCGTGCACTCAAGCGGCTGAGGTGCCCCCCTTTCTCTCCTCCTGAGGTGCCTGTTTAGTTGCTCTCTGATGCCCCTGCAGTGTTCTCTCCGTCATGGTCGGGGATCTTGTGTGGGCCTCGCACATACTGTGTGGTCCCAGTGTTCCACGGACTTTCTTAGAGCACTACCTGGACTACTATGCTTGGTATATATTTTGTACATGGTGTATTTATATATTTCTGCCTGCTTGCTTTTAATATATTACAATGGTTACACTCATTTTCTATTGTCTTTGCATTCTTCCGGGGGGGGTTTGGGGTGTGTAACTGTGATGTATTGATATGCATTAGTGTGTGTGTTGTAGTGGGTGAGGGTGGGGGTGCTGCGTGTGTGTGTCCCTGTTTTTTGCCTCCCCCATCCCCTGTGTCGTAGGTGCAGTACTCACTGTGGTCTTCGCCGCCGGCGTTCGTGCTCCTGGTAGAGGAGCAGGAAGATTATTGCAGGTAGAATTTGGAGTTCTGGGTCCATGGCGTCCTCGTTCCTCGTGGGGTGTGTAGAGGTGAGCGTTTTTCCTTCGGGATTCCTGTTTCTGCCGTGTTTTTATCCGCGGTGAATCAGCCCCGGAAAAGGTGGCGGATTGGCCTGTCATAATAGTGTGGGCGTTACATTGTCTCCCACCTGTCTGTTGGCGGTGACCGCCAAGCTGTTTGTTTCTACCGCCGTGGCGGTCGGAGTGTTAAAGTGGCTGTCTTTGTTGGCGGTTTCTGCCACGGTCATAATTGCAAATATTTTACCGACCGCCAGGGTTGTAATGACCACCAATGTCTCCATTCTTTGAAAGCATTACAGATTGCTAGTAATTCTTTTTCCGCAATGGTGTAATACTGTTCGGCTTCATTCAGTTTTGGTGACACATATGCTATGGGATGCAATTGTCCAGTTTCTAGGGGACGTTGGGAAAGGATGGCGCCAACAGTGAAATCGGATGCATCGGCTTCCACAATGAATGGTTCCTCCACATTGGGATGAGCTACAATGGGGCTGAAGTAAAAGCCTTTTTTAACTCTTGAAATGCCTTCTCTGTCTCTTGGGACCAGTTGAAGACGGCCTTTTTCCTTAGCAATTTGGTGATTGGTGCTTCCTTTTGGGAGAAGTGATGGATGAAGTGTTGGTAAAAATTCACAAAGCACAAAAAACATTGGATGTCACGTACTGATTTTGGTGTGGGCCATTCTGCTACACCCTAAATTTTTCTCTCAGTCATTTGCATGCCATCAGGTGTTAAAATGACTTCCAAAAATTCTACTTCTTTGGTATGGAATTCACATTTACTTAATTTGCAAAACAAATTATGGTTTCGTAGAGTTTGTAACACCTTTGTTACATGTTCTTCATGAATTTCTTCGGAGTTTGAATAGATCAATATATCGTCCACATAAACGATGACAAAGATGTCTAGGAATTCTCTCAGAACATTATTTAGGAAAGATTGAAAAGCTACTGGGGCATTACATAGACCAAACTGCATCACTAGATACTCAAAGAGACCATAACGAGTTTTAAAAGTCTTTTTCCACTCACCTCCCTCTCAAATTCGAACTAGGTGATAAGCACCTCGTAAATCAAGTTTGGGGTGGGGGTGGGGGTGTTGCGTGTGTGTGTCCCTGACTTTTGCCTCCCTCCTCCCCTATGTCGTAGGTGCAGTGTGTTGGGTGTGAAGCAACACTTTATAGGCTTCCTCCTCTATGGTTATCACGTGTCATATCAAGTGTTGGGATATGTAGTTTTTTGTTTTCCATGGTTTTCATTGGCTGCTGTTTAAAGTAAATCATGGAAAGAAAAGCATAATCCTCGCCTCCGTGTCCGTAATAGAATTGAAAATTTCTTAACGCGACTGCTATACATTTTTTTATCCTCTTTGACCAGGGAAGCCCGCTCCCTGGACCCAATTGCCACAAGATGCACCTACTCTCAATTTCCGCTCCACCAACTTTCACATCACATGTCTTGGGTAAGTATGGAAGCTAATGTTCGGCTTGGAAAAGCGCATCTGCGCATGCTCAGAGCCCGAGACACGAGGTAAAAACAGAGCAGAAAGAGGCGATCTGTGCACACTCACAGCCGGAGACACCGCAAGAGTAGCTGATCTGCGCATGCTCAACGCCCTGGGCACGTGGTACACGTAGCAAAGGAACAGCGGATCTGCGCACGCTCAGGGTCTGAGTCACCGTAAACCGAGAGCACAAACAGGCAATCTGCGCATGCGCAAGGCAGCATGGAACAACAACAGTGGATCTGCGCGCGCTCAGAATCAGAGACTCCGCAGTAAAACGTGCAGGAACAGCTACTGTGCGCATGCTCAGAGCCCGAGACACCAGGTAAAAACAGTGCAGAAACAGGCGATCTGTACATACAGTCCGAGACACCGCAAGAGTCGCTGATCTGCGCATGCACAACGCCCTGGACACGTCGTACACGTAGAAAAGGAACACAAACCGGCGATCTGCGCACGCACAAGGCAGCCTTGTGTACGTGGAAACGCAACAGTGGATCTGCGCATGCTCAAACTCAGAGACACGGCAGTAAAACTTTGCAGGAAGAGCTACTGTGCGCATGCTCAGAGCCAGAGACACTGCTACCACGAGAGGGGGAACAGCTGCTGTCCGCATGCTCAGAGCGACCTCGTGCTGAAGTGACCTCAGGCCCGGGACGGACGCTCCCCGGAGGCCCCTGGAGGCTCCTCTGCTGCCGCAGACATCACAAGGCCGCGGGGTCAGGGCCCGGTAAGGACACCGCGGGTTACTTTTGTACACTGAGCAGCACATGGGCCTGGCTGAAGAGGCCTCTTAGAATGAGGACATCGGTATCCAACTGTCGTTCTAGAGGGAGGATGTGAAGTCAGGGGAACATCAGTATGTCGTTTCGGGGAGAGGACGTGACGTCACGGGGGGGAACATCAGTATCCACCTGTCGTTCTAGGGGGAGGATGTGACGTCACGGGAACAGCCACCTGTCGTTCTAGGGGGAGGATGTGACGTCACGGGGGGAACATCAGTATCCATCTGTCGTTCTAGGGGGAGGATGTGACGTCACGGGAACAGCCACCTGTCGTTCTAGGGGGAGGATGTGACGTCACGGGGGGAACATCAGTATCCATCTGTCGTTCTAGGGGGAGGATGTGACGTCACGGGAACAGCCACCTGTCGTTCTAGGGGGAGGATGTGACGTCACGGGGGGGAACATCAGTATCCATCTGTCGTTCTAGGGAGAAGGTGTAAGGTCACAGCAACTTCGGTATCCCTTTGTCGTCTCAGGTAGCGGATGTGACATCACGGGGAGAGCAGCTGACTATACAACTGGGGGCGGCATGTTCGAGTCTGAACACCGGCTCAACACATAGGGGGTCATTACGACCCCGGTGGCCCCGGACCGCCCCGTCGGCCGTTGCAGTAGTACCGTTAACAGGCTGGCGGTGTCCACCAGGCGCATTATGACCGTGGCCCATTTGCGGCAGTCATACTGCCGGTACCACCAGCCTACTGCCAGGCGGTCATATTCATAGCCTACCGCAAGGTGGCAAGCAGCGCTGCCCTGAGGATTATGAGTCCCCATCCGCCAGCCTGTCCATGGCAGTAAACACCGCCATGGAAAGACTGGCGGTAAGGGGGGCTCGGGGTGCCCTGGGGGCCCTTGCACTGCCCATGCACTTGGCATGGGCAGTGCAGGAGCCCCCAGGCACAGCCCCAATGCGCATTTCACCGCCCAAATTATGGGCAGTGAAATGTGCAACGGTTGCTGCTGCCCCGCTGCACATCAACATTGCCGCCGGCTTTATTACGAACCGGCTTCAATGTTGATGTGACTTTTCCGCTTGGCCAGCGGGCGGAAACGCTGTGTGCGTCCGCTGGCCCAGCGGAAAAATCATAATAGGGTGCCATAGCGCCTGACCGCAACACCAGGTCTTGTAGTGTCCGCTACTACGGCTGCTACCTAAAAGATGTCCGGCAAAGAGTCCCCTTACGGGGAGCCCGTCAGACATTGCAGTGCCGGTCTGACGAGGAGCTACTCGATGATGAAGCATGACATCCTCTTGGATGTGTGAGGGCTCTTGCTCCTGAACTTTAATGTTCCCCTAGTTATTATATTCTTTTCATTTGGAACAGTGTACACCTTTTTGTATGTTCAGTCCACCTTGATAACCTGGAACTACCCCTCCTTACAGAAGCCCAGAGGTAGAGGCTAGATAAGAAACTCCAGCTAGAGATGCTGCAGGAGGTGATTCAGTCCATGGTTCGATGTAAGGCCCCCAGGCCTAATAGTCTCCGTGGAATATTACCTTCTGGAACCCTACTGGGAATTCTGACCCAGTAGCAAATTACCCCCATCTATGCAGGAGGCCCAAATTATTATGTTCCCCAAGCTGGGCAGAGACCTAATGGACCAGAGTTTCTATAGGTTCCTCCCTATGTTGGAAGTTAACACCAAGATCCTGGCCAAGCGACAAGGGTGAGCAGAGTGGTGACTCATCTGGTACTCGCTGATCACTGCGGATTTATGCCAATCAGAGGGACACAGATGTATCTGCGGGGGCTGTCCCATGTGCTACACTCAGTGGCTGACTCTGACACTGTCTGTAGCAGTGGCATTGGATATTGAAATGGCCTTAGATATCCTCAGATGGGAGTACGTCTGGGACGTGTAGGACCTGGATTTTTTTTTTTTTTTAAACCAATTTTTATTAGTTTTTTTTAGAGGATAAGCCTGAGACAGTGACACATTCAGATCTGTGCACTGTATAGTCTGTTCATTAGACATACAGGTTGATGTATGGACACATAATGTATATATACGTCAGGAGTCCTTGAATCATTTAAGTCTGTTAACAGTAACAAAAGAAGGAAGTCAGTATGGATACAACAAATCATACATATCATGATCAACATTGCAGTTACTTTATCCTACCCTACAGATACCCCTTCTTCCTATAGATCCTTTTAACCGTAAGCTTCGTCTATGAGGCAGTTCGAGTTAGTGTTCCATCCGTTCTGAGAATCAAAGCACTTTGAGGGGAATCGAGGGGATACCAGCCGAGAGGAGCATATTGATGGTAGGGGGACCATGGCAGGAGGAAAGGGGAAGAAGACAGGAGCTCCTCTTTATATAGTAGCAGGTTTTGCATGAACGTTTCCCAGTCAGCTGCAATTGGTATTCTGCACAGTCCAGCGCCTCCTCCTGTTTAAGTGCTACAGTTTCTACTTTTCCCCATTTTAATAGCGCTGCTCACCAGTAATGCAAGCCTGGGAAGGCCTGAACTTTCCAGTGCATGGCAATAGTTCTGCTGCCAATTAACAGGACAATGTCAATAAAACAATTGGTCACCTTTGCTCATTTTGGGCATTTAAAAAGACCAAGAAGGGTACTTTCTATGGTGCAGATATCCTCCTGGTCTGTTAGCCCAGTAATGGCACCAGAAATATTCATCCAGAGTCGCTCCAATTCTGGACAGGCCCAAAACGTATAGGCCAAACCTGAGGTGGAGCTCCGGCATCTAAGTGCATTCTGGGAAGGAACCACATATTTGGTGCAAGGACGCAGGCGTAAGATGGGCCCTTTGCAGTACATTATGCTGAATGTATTGGAATTTCGTGAAACTTTCTTGGGATAAGTTAGTACTCTTTCCCTATTCTTATCTGTGAATTCCCTACCAATATCTTGCTCCCAGGTCAAAAGATATGATAGCAAAGGGGTCTCGGATGGTGTGCGCCAATGCTCGGGTGACCCAGGTGGTCAGGCAACACCCACTGCCTATAATGTGAAGTGTGTGCATCACGGGGTGATGTTCAAGTTCTGTGTCCGTGATGTGCTACAGTTCAGCTGCAAGCATTAGGAAGCACCCAGCTGGTATGCCCCAGTCTGCTTTCAGTTGATTAAAGGATAGAAGCACTCCAGTTGGAAAGTGGGTTATTGGTTGTGGTAAGTATGCACCTACCACTCATCTGGTAATACACCACTAACCAAATATAGGGTCAATAAATGTCTCAATAATTTAGCCCCTTGCTCAACCCTTAGTAGCTGTAACCGAGCAGGCAGGCCTAACTTAGGGGACAAGAGTGTGACGCATTAGAAAAAAACAGTACAGTAAATAAGTGAGACTCCACACACAATACAAATCCCACACCAGTTTACGAAAATAGCATATATTTTTCTGAGTAAATAGACACCAAAACCTCAAAAATCCAATGTAGGGAACCGGAGATATGAATTTTTAAAGAATAAACATTTTTCTAGTGCTTAGAAAAAAAAGTGCCACTGTACCAAAATTCTCCAATCTTTTCCAGACTTCAGGAGGTGTTTCCTCCTTGCAGGTTCAAAGGGTCCAGAATGCAAATCCAAGGGTCTGGAATCTTCTGTCTGGCCCTTGGAAGGATGGACCACAGTTCCCACAACACACCGGACAAATCCTTAAAAATCCACTGGATGCACTCCAGGCTGGGGACTCTTGCTGGAGATGATGCAGGTGAAGCTCTGTTAATCTGTAGCTGCAGGGAGTCCACTCCTGAGTCCTTCTTGAAGCAAGGCACAGTCCCAAGGGTTGTAGTACCAGATTGTGCAGCAGGCGCAGTTCACTCAGCAGTGCAGGCCAAGGGTGCAAATCCTAATTCCAGCAGGGCAGTCCTTCTTCCTCTTGTAGTTTCAGGCAGCAGATCTGAGAGGCTATGCACCTCTCACATATTTATCCCCAGCTCCTGGGCATCAGGAATGGAGGCACCCCTGACCAACAGAATACAGGGTGACACCCATGCAAGACCACTTCCTCCAAAGTGTGACATATTCCTGTCCTAGGAAGCATCATTCTTCCGAAATCCATTATAGCTGAAATATCAGCAGAGTAGTCAGAGTTGACTAAACCAACCCCCAGTGTGGCTCATTTCCATAGCTCTCCTCCTCCTAACATCTTCAAATTCCTTCCTTAAGTCTGGTATCTGGTGAGGGGTGGGGGTAGGTGACCTGGCACCCTCTGCCTGTCGTGCTATCCTTTGAGGCTTGATGTTTTATTACCCCTCCCCTTGCTCTGGCATTCCTGTGTAGCTGCAGAGCTGCCCTTCACCAGATAGCCTCTCCCCTGGACTAATCACCTAATCAATGCAGCTCTGCTAATCCTGTTAGCACTGACCAATCAGAGGGGACCTTCAGGAGGCTGGATGTTGGCTTACAGAAATAAGTCTTAACTTATTTTCTATACACGTTATGATAAATTCACCAGTGTCAAATTGCTGGATATATCAAAGCACATATTTTAAGTCCTTGAATGACTTTTTAACACTTTTCCCTATAATAAGTACAAAAAATACAACATTGCAATGATAGCCTAATGAAATAAACTAGGGCTTTTGTAAGGCCCCTGCTTTTAAGTATATGATCCCACCCACCCCTGGGACACCTCGGGGAGAATATGTAAAAATAAGGTAGATTCTCACTCTTAAAGTGCCCTGGCACCAAGGTCGAATTGGGGCACCATTTCCATTTAAATGCAGCCTTCAAAGTCACTCTGCATTTAAAAATGGCAGAAAACCTCCAGCAGTGCCCACATGTCAGCAATACTGCTGGACCTCTAACCCTCATGGCCTATTTATCTACTTTTCTCCTATTGTTTAAGGATGTGTAGAACGACCCATACAAAAGAATGAGATGGATATACAAGAAGTGTTGATTGAATAAATAATAAAACAGAGGAAAATAAAGGACTACTTCAAAACATGGCAGTCTGAGGACTACAAAAACCAGACATATTGGTTAATTATAATGTTGTAGAAGCCTAATTTATGAGACCGGTGGGTCCATTTCAGGGAATATAATTTTTTTTTCTTTTTCTGCTGGTATTTCCTTCGCTATCTATGTTTAGCTTTGTCCCTGTTGTATTTTTTTAATATTTTTGTATGAGTGCATTGGTGTGGTTGTGTTCATTGTTTTTACATTTATTGACTTTTTCCTAAGGGACATTGTTATTATTCATCATTAGGCAATAGAGTTTTCTATGCCATAATGGAATTTAAAAATACATATTTGATTAAATAAATCTAGATTTTGGATATATATAAATGTCTACGATCCTTGTGGCTTGAGATCTTTATCTATTTGTGAGCTTGGGATTCCCTATTAAGGAACCTGCTTTTTTGTCATGAGGGACATTTTGTGTTTTTTTTTTTCTTTTTCTCTAGTCCCACTTCTATATCAGTTGATGGGGAGCCCTTCTTGCTACTGAACTTTGTTCCAGCAGCCGTGCTGCTCAGGGTGTGTCTTCCTTTGTCTGTTTTCTTTTCTTATTTCTTCCGGCTTTTTCATTTATCTACTAGGGTCTTATAGGTAGTTGACACCCCCTTGCCCTATTATTTACTGGGGACGTATAGGGCCTGTCATGCAAATGGTATGAATTTAACTTTTAAAGACAGGCTGCAAGGCAGGTCTGCATTTAAAAGGACAGACATCCCACAGCAGTGCACACATGCAAGTGCAGAAATTCTGCTGGGCATCTAATCTTCATGCTCTATTATATACTAGGGTCTGTCAGGCCAATTGGAAGGGTACCATAATACCTAGTGTACTCTACTACATGTGTGTGTTTTAACCTAGCAGTGGTCTGGGTCTGGCTAACAGAGCCCAGGGCACAGTCAGAGTCAGTTACCATCAGCACACCAGTCAGCAACAAAAATTGGAGTGACCAGGGCACAAAGATGACTTTCCAACAACTCCGTCATAAAATAGAGCTCCCAAAGTACTTATTCCCCCTGCTTCCCAATGTTGGATACCCACCTCTCCTAACATTGCTTGAAACGGGCTTATAGCGGGAAGTCTGATTTCAGGGAAATACTGTGGGGTGGAGAGCATCAGTCTGAGTGCACATTTATAACTGTCATGTGCAATTTTTATTAGGGTGGTGGAGTGTTAGGGTGGTGTGGTGTATAGGAGAATTGTTTTGTGTACCACATGTTGCGCATTGTTAGTGGGGTGAGTCTCACTTCTTCCAGCAAGTGACCCGTCTGCCATTGAGCAGGCCATGGAAGCTGGGGGTGACAGATAAATAGATTTGAAAATGGGGGCCCCCTATACCCCCTCCCCCTCCCCCTGGCTTTCAACTGGTAGCTTGCATAGTGCCCGCGGCGCCTGCCCTTGTTCCAAATGAAGTGTCCCTACGCTGCATGGAGCCTATTAAAGACAGATCTGGGAATGTGTACAGGTAGATTATGGAAATAATATAATGGGCACAGGAGTATATTTTAGATAATGAAATTCTGCCCTGTACCATGAGCGGGAGCGCGCTACAGAAGGCCACCTGGGGGCAGAGGGAAGCAATGGCTCTATTAAGATACGATAAGGTCCTGGGTGTCATGGTAGATATGTATTCTTAAATATCGGAATGTTCTAGCAGTGCAGGTCTATCAGGGAGTGCTGTGGTGGACAGTTAGAATGTAGGGGTGTTAGAAATTGGGTCTCTAGTTGGCACAGGTATACACCCTTGTCCAAGTAGGGACCACAATCCTAGTCAAAGTGAGTCACACACAATCCAAATTATCCTGTGCCCACTCTCTGGTAGCTTGGCACTGAGCAGCCAGGCTTAACTCAGAAGGCAATGTGTAAATTATTTGGGCAATAAATCATACAGTAACACAGTGATTAGAAAAATATATAATATTTATCTGAATAAAATAAGGCCAAAACGATAAAGATTCAATAAGCACAAGTTGAAATATCACTTTAGCAATTGTGAAAAATAGTCTTAAATCTCATAAATCAACAGTTGTCTCTTGATTACACAAAGTACCTGGTTTGCGTCAAAAATAACATGCACAGAGACTGCAGAGGAGGAGGTGCGTGGAAAAATAAGGCGTGAGTCCGATTCTCCAACGTGGCAAAGACATTGCTTTGTTTCTTTCCACACTGCAAGGGCCTTGCGTAGTTTTTTGGTGCGCAGTCTTGGTTCCTCACTGCAATGCGGGAATCTTTTTGACGCCCAGGGATGAGGCAGGGAAATCCTTGACATGCTGGAAGCAGGCACGGGCGTTGCATCGATCCCGTAGGCGATGCGCCAAAGATTCTGTTGCAAGGCAGGCACTGCATCGAATTTCCACTTGAGAAGTCGGGCTGCATCGTTCCAGTTCGGCTGTGCGCCGTTTTCTCAGTCGCAAGGCAGGCTGTGCATTGTTTCCGGCAGGCCGTGCATCGATTTTCGGTGCACAAGGAGTTCCTGGAAGAGTTGAAGTCTTTTTGGGCCAGAGACTTGGGAAAACATGAGGTAAGCTCAATCCAGGCCCTTGGAGAGCACTTTTGGGGAAGGCAGAGTCATTTTCAACAAAGTCAAAGGCCAGCAGGGCAGCAGGACAACAGTAGAGCAGCAGTCCTTCTCAGCAAAGCAGTCCAGATGAGTCCTTTGGCAAGCCAGGCTGTTCCTCTTGAGAGGTTGCAGGTTCAGATCCAGAAGTGTCTGAGTTGGTGGGGTTAGAGACCCAGTTTTTATATACCCCAAAATGCCTTTGAAGTGGGGGAGACTTTAAAGAGTGGTTTTGAAGTGCTCAAGATCCCCTCTCAGTACAGTTCTGTCTGTCAGGGTCCCAGTAGGTGGTTTGGCATTGTGTGAGGGCAGGCCACTAGCCTTTGAAATGTAAGTGTCGGACCCTTCAACCTTCCAGCCCAGGAAGACCTATTCAATATGCAGATGAGTGCAGGTGTGACTGAGTGTCCTGTGTTTGTGGTTGCCTGGGTGAAATCCACAAGGGAGCTGTCAACCAGCCAAGCCCAGACGTTGATTGGAGACAGGATGTAAGGCACAGATGGTTTTTAAGTGCAAAGAAATTGAAAATGTCACTTACCCAGTGTACATCTGTTCGTGGCATTAGTCGCTGCAGATTCACATGTTTGGCACAGTCCGCTGCCTGGTGTTGGGCTCGGAGTATTACAAGTTGTTTTTCTTCGAAGAAGTCTTTTTGGTCACGGGACCGAAGGACTCCTCCCTCTTCGGCTCCATTGCGCATGGGCGTCGACTCCATCTTAGATTGTTTTCCCCGCAGAGGGTGAGGATGGAGTTGTTTGCTATAAATAGTGCCCATGCAATGGAGTGAATATGTATGTACGTTAAGAGTTTATAATAATTATTTACAAATGTACAGAAGTTTAAGATTTATGATCTACTTCTAAACGGCTACAGGCTTCCCGGGGAGGTGGGAGGGTACATGTGAATCTGCAGCGACTAATGCCACGAACAGATGTACACTGGGTAAGTGACATTTACAGTTCGATGGCATATGTTGCTGCAGATACACATGTTTGGCACAGACTGTAAAGCAGTTACCTCCCCTAAAAGCGGTGGTTTAGCCTGTAGGAGTTGAAGTAGTCTGGAATAATGTTCTTAGTACAGCTTGGCCCACTGTAGCTTGTTGTGCATTTAGTACGTCTACACAGTAGTGTTTAGTAAACGTATGAGGCGTAGACCAGGTTGCAGCCTTACATATTTCGCTCATAGGAATGTTTCCTAGAAAGGCCATTGTAGCACCTTTCTTTCTGGTTGAGTGTGCCTTTGGTGTAATAGGCAATTCTCTTTTGGCTTTAAGATAGCATGTTTGAATACATCTGACTATCCATCTAGCAATGCCTTGTTTAGAGATTGGATTTCCTATGTGTGGTTTTTGAAAAGCTATGAACAGTTGTTTTGTTTTCCTGATTAGCTTTGTTCTGTCAATGTAATACATTAGTGCTCTTTTGATGTCTAATGTATGTAGTGCCCTTTCAGCCACAGAATTTGGTTGTGGGAAGAACACTGGCAATTCTACTGTTTGATTTAATTGGAATGGTGATATTACTTTTGGCAGAAATTTTGGATTTGTTCTTAGAACTATTTTATTGTTGTGTATTTGAATAAATGGTTCTTGTATGGTAAATGCCTGTATTTCACTTACTCTTCTGAGGGATGTGATTGCAATGAGAAATGCGACCTTCCAAGTTAGATATTGCATTTCACAGGAATGCATGGGTTTCGTAAGGGGGACCCATGAGTCTCGTTAAGACGATGTTAAGATTCCATGAAGGAACTGGTGGTGTTCTTGGTGGTATAATTCTTTTTAGCCCTTCCATGAATGCTTTAATAACTGGTATTCTAAATAGAGACGATGAATGAGTAGTTTGTAGGTAAGCAGATATTGCTGCGAGGTGTATTTTTATAGATGAAAAAGCGAGATTTGCTTTTTGCAAATGTAGTAAGTATCCTACTATGTCTTTAGTAGAGGCATGTACTGGTTGTATTTGATGGGCATGGCAGTAGTAAACAAATCTTTTCCACTTAGATGCATAGCAGTGTCTAGTGGAAGGTTTTCTAGCTTGTTTTATGACCTCCATGCATTCTTGTGTGAGGTCCAAGTGCCCGAATTCTAGGATTTCAGGAGCCAAATTGCCAGATTCAATGATGCTGGGTTTGGATGCCTGATCTGTTGTTTGTGTTGTGTTAACAGATCTGGCCTGTTGGGTAGTTTGACATGCGGTACTAGTGACAGGTCTAGTAGAGTTGTATACCAAGGTTGTCTTGCCCATGTGGGTGCTATCAGTATGAGTTTGAGTTGGTTTTGACTCAACTTGTTTACTAGATATGGAAGGAGAGGGAGAGGGGGAAAAGCGTACGCAAATATCCCTGACCAATTCATCCATAGAGCATTGCCTTGTGATTCGCGGTGTGGGTACCTGGATGCGAAGTTTTGGCATTTTGAGTTTTCTCTTGTTGCGAACAAATCTATCTGGGGTGTTCCCCAAATTTGAAAGTACTTGTTCAGAACTTGGGGGTGAATTTCCCATTCGTGGACTTGTTGGTGGTCTCGCGAAAGGTTGTCTGCTAGTTGGTTTTGTATTCCTGGAATAAATTGTGCTATTAGGCGAATGTTGTTGTGAATCGCCCACTGCCAAATTATTTGTGTTAGGAGGCACAATTGTGTTGAGTGTGTTCCTCCTTGTTTGTTTAAATAATACATTGTTGTCATGTTGTCTGTTTTGACAAGAATGTATTTGTGTGTTATTATGGGTTGGAAGGCTTTTAACGCTAGAAATACTGCTAACAGTTCTAGGTAATTGATATGAAATTTTGTTTCGTGTATATCCCATTGTCCTTGAATGCTGTGGTGATTGAGGTGTGCTCCCCACCCTGTCATGGAAGCATCTGTTGTTATAACGTATTGAGGCACTGGGTCCTGAAATGTCCGCCCTTTGTTTAAATTTTTGCTGTTCCACCATAGAAGCGAGAGGTATGTTTGGCGGTCTACCAACACCAGATTTTGAAGTTGACCCTGTGCCTGTGACCATTGTGATGCTAGACACTGTTGTAAGGGTCGCATGTGTAGTCTTGCGTTTGGGACAATGGCTATGCATGATGACATCATGCCTAGAAGTTTTAGCGCAAATCTTGCTTGTATCTTTTGGTTTGGAGACATAGCACTTATTAGCTTGTGGAATGCCTGCACTCTTTGTGGACTTGGAGTGGCAATTCCTTTTGATGTGTTGATGGTTGCTCCTAGATATTGTTGTGTTTGACACGGTTCTAGGTGTGATTTTGTGTAGTTGATGGAAAACCCCAGTTTGTGAAGGGTTTGTATGACAAAAGTGGTGTCGTTTGCGCATTTTTTTACTGTGTTGGTTTTGATTAGCCAGTCGTCTAGGTAAGGGAACACATGTATCTGTTGTCTCCTGATGTGTGCTGCTACCACTGCTAGACATTTTGTGAACACTCTTGGTGCAGTTGTTATTCCGAATGGCAACACCTTGAATTGGTAATGTATTCCTTTGAATACGAACCGTAGGTACTTTCTGTGAGAAGGGTGTATTGGTATATGAAAGTACGCATCCTTTAGGTCTAATGTGGTCATGTAATCTTGCTGTTTGAGCAGTGGAATGATGTCTTGTAGTGTGACCATGTGAAAATGGTCCGATATGATGTAGGTATTTAGTGTCCTGAGATCTAATATTGGTTTCAATGTTTCGTCTCTTTTTGGAATTAGAAAGTACAGGGAGTAAACTCCTGTGTTTTTTTGTTGTACTGGTACTAATTCTATTGCATCCTTTTGCAGTAGTGCTTGAACTTCTAGTCCTAAAAGTTCTAAATGTTGTTGTGACATTTTGCGTGTTTTGGGGGGGATGTTTGGTGGGAAGTTGTGGAATTCTATGCAATAGCCATGTTGGATTATTGCTAATACCCAATTGTCTGTTGTAATTTGTTGCCAAGATTGGTAGAATTGGCTTAGTCTTCCCCCCACTGGTGTTGAGTGAAGGGGTTGCGTGACTTGAAAGTCACTGTTTAGGTGGAGGTGTTTTTGGAGTCTGGAATCTTCCCCTACTCCTTGGGAATTGACCCCCCCGATATCTCCTGAAACCTCCCCTTTGGAAGGAACCCTGATATGGTGTGGTTCTTGATTGTTGGCTGGTGGTGTCTGTGGGTTGGCCACGAAACCCCCCTCTAAATGGAGTTTTTCTGAAAGAGCCTCTGCTCTGCGGGGAGTAGAGTGCGCCCATGGCCTTGGCCGTGTCTGTGTCCTTTTTAAGTTTTTCAATGGCTGTATCCACTTCAGAGCCAAACAGTTGTTTCTCGTTGAAGGGCATATTAAGGACAGCCTGCTGGATTTCAGGTTTGAAGCCTGAAGTGCGTAGCCAAGCGTGTCTCCTTATGGTGACAGCAGTGTTGACTGTTCTTGCTGCAGTATCGGCTGCGTCTAGTGAAGAGCGGATTTGATTGTTTGAGATCGTTTGTCCCTCTTCCACTATTTGCTGCGCCCTTTTTTGGTATTCCTGGGGAAGATGGTCTACGAGAAGTTGCATCTCGTCCCAGTGTGCGCGGTCATATCTGGCCAGCAGCGCTTGTGAATTTGCGATGCGCCACTGGTTGGCTGCCTGTGATGCCACTCTTTTCCCTGCGGCGTCAAATTTTCGGCTTTCTTTGTCCGGAGGTGGGGCGTCGCCAGATGTATGTGAATTTGCTCTTTTGCGAGCTGCCCCTACTACCACAGAGTCGGGTGGTAACTGCGAAGTAATAAACACTGGGTCTGTGGGTGGTGGTTTGTATTTCTTATCCACCCTTGGGGTGATGGCTCTTGATTTTACGGGCTCCTCAAAAATTTGTTTTGCGTGCCGTAACATCCCTGGTAGCATTGGGAGACATTGATATTGGCTATGTGTAGCCGAGAGGGTGTTAAATAAAAAATCATCCTCTATAGGATCGGAATGCAGTTGGACATTGTGGAAGTCTGCAGCCCTAGCCACCAGTTGCGAGTATGAGGTACTGTCCTCTGGCGGTGACGGCTTTGTGGGGTATGACTCGGGATCATTGTCCGGCACTGGGGTGTCATACAGGTCCCAAGCATCTTGATCCTGATCGTCATGACTTATGGTAGTTTGCGCTGGTGAGTGCATTTGTGGCGGTGTTTGTGCCGGCGATGCCTGTGGTGGAGAGGGCGGAGGCGTGACTTTTTTAACCACTTTGGCTTGTGGTTGTGCGTCATCCTTTGGAAGTCCGATCCTTCTTTTCCTCATGATTGGGGGAAGGGTTGATATCTTCCCTGTATCTTGCTGGATGCACAGTCTCTTTTGTGTGTAGTCCGATTCTACACTTTGGAGCTCTTGTCCAAATTTGTGCATTTGGCCACTTAGTCCTTGTTCCTCTGAGTAGGATGAAGGTGTGGTATTTTTCGGCGCCGAGAGAGAATCTTTTTTCGGTTTTCGTCACCGACAGAATTTTTGTTCCTTTCGGCATGGATTCTCGGTGCCGATGTTTTTCGGTGCCGATATCTTGTTTTTGTCTCTCGGAGCCGCTTTCTCGGCTCCGAGGTTGCTCCATGGCGGTCCCTCGACCGGAGTCGGGTGTCTTCGCTATGGGCGTGCCCTTTTTCGGCCCCTTCGACGGGTCGCCTGATTTATGGGTCGAGCCATGGCCTGTTGGCAGTGGCGTCCCCTGGGCTTTCGGTTTGTCGATGGATTTACTTTTCGGCGTCTTACTCACAGTTTGTTGCTGTTGTTCGACGTCGGAGTCTCCGGATTCTGATTCCGGAACCGAGAATGTTTCCTCTTCGTCGTCGAAACGTTGTTTTGTCGACGTGGACGCCATTTGGTGACGCCTGGCTCTTCGGTCCCGGAGTGTTTTTCTGGACCGGAAGGCTCGACAGGCTTCACAGGTATCCTCCTTGTGCTCGGGGGACAAGCACAAGTTACAGACCAAGTGCTGATCTGTATAAGGATACTTACTGTGACATTTTGGGCAGAAACGAAACGGGGTCCGTTCCATCGGCTTCGATGTCGCACGCGGTCGGGCCGACCAGGCCCCGATGGGGGATCGAAACTGCCTCAAAGTCTTCCGATGATCGGTGTCGATGTACCTAACTATCCCGATACCGAATGGAACAATACCGACGCTTTCTTCCGAGATTCTGACTAACTTTCCGAACCGAAACACGGAGCGAAAAGGAATACGTCCGAACCCGACAGCGGAAAAAAACAATCTAAGATGGAGTCGACGCCCATGCGCAATGGAGCCGAAGAGGGAGGAGTCCTTCGGTCCTGTGACCAAAAAGACTTCTTCGAAGAAAAACAACTTGTAATACTCCGAGCCCAACACCAGGCAGCGGACTGTGCCAAACATGTGTATCTGCAGCAACATATGCCATCGAACGCTCACTTTCTAAAAGTGGCATTTCTAAAATAGTAATATTAAATCCAACCTCACCAAAAAGCAGGATTTTCTATTACCATTCTGGCCAACCTAAGTATGATCTGGTTACCCGTTTCTGATCAGAACCTACCACTCAAAAAATATATGAGGGCAGTCTTAATACTAGCCTATGAAAGGAGCAGGACCAACAGTAATGGAAAACAAATGTAAGAGTTTTTCACTACCAGGACATATAAAACACATAGGTACATGTCCTGCCTTTTACCTACATAGCACCCTGCCCCATGGGTTACCTAGGGCCTACCTTGGGGTGACTTATATGTAGAAAAAGGGGAGTTTAAGGCATGGCAAGTACTTTTAAATGCTAAGTCGAAGTGGCAGTGAAACTGCACCCACAGGCCTTGCAATGGCAGGCCTGAGACATGGTTAAGAGGCTACTTATGTGGGTGGCACAATCAGTGCTGCAGGCCCACTAGTAGCATTTAATTTACAGGCCCTGGGCACATGTAGTTCACTTTACTAGGGACGTATAAGTAAATCAAATATGCCAGTGGGGGTAAACCAATGTTACCATGTTTAAGGGAGAGAGCATATGCACTTTAGCACTGGTTAGCAGTTGTTAAGTGCGCAGAGTACTAAAACCAGCAAAAACAGTGTCAGAAAAGTGGAGGAGGCAGGCAGAAAGTTGGGGGATGACCTGCCTAAGATATAGATATAGTCCTAATGACTCCCAGCTCTGCAGCTGCTTGACATTCTGATAGGATAGCTGTTATATTATCTATGCTCTGTCTTACGTCACATATATAAATTAGTATATCATGGGTGTACAAGGATACCACGTGCACTGCGCCGCCCAGTGGTATCCCCTACTTTCTGGTGTGTTGTCGACAGGGTGAAGAAGTTTGGCAATAAGGGACAACCCTCATGTGCCCCCCCCTGCACTGAAAAAGGTAGGGAAATGCATTGTCCAATCTTCACCTGGGCTGTGGGGTCTACATATAGAAGACATATGAGGCTTTGCGGGTGCCCAGTGATCCCCAGGGTGGTGAAGTTGGAAAACATATATTCCCTATCTAGTGTTTTGAACGCTTTTCCAAATTTAACACCATGCAAGCAGCATATGGCCATTGATAGAGGAAGATCAATAATCCTGTGTAACCGCCGGATGTTAAGGGTGGTAGACCTGCCAGGAATACAGCCATTCTGGTCTGTGTAGACCGGTGTGGGCATCTGCTCCAGGATGCGGGAGGCTATAATTTTGCTTAGTATTTTGTAATCTGACTGAGCATAGTAAGTGGGTGGTAGGAGGTTAATTCCAACTGATCTTTTCTAGGTTTAGGGAGTGAGATCAACAGGGACTCCCATATTGGGGGGGAGGCTTCTTCTAGGGCAAGCTGGAAAAGTTCAAGAAGGGTGGGAGCCAGATAGGACACATAGGCCTTATAGAATTCTGTGGGGAACCCATCAAGCCCTGGGATTTTACAAGTGGCTGCATCTCTGATTGCGCCACGTATTTCCTGAATCGTGACAAGTACATTGAGTTCCTTCCTTACCATGGGCTCTAATACAGTAGATGTGGTCTCTTGGAGGAAGGTATGTGTACTTTGTGTCCTGTCTAAGGTCCTGTAGTGTGTAGTGAATGCTTTGTGTATGTCCTTCTGATTTGTAAGCCTGTTTGTAGGGGTACGCCTAATTGCTATAATAGGGTAATTGGGAGTAGTGCTGCGCAGGAGCCACATCAGCAGTCAGCCTGATTTGTTCACTTCTGCATGTAATTTGGCTTGGTATGCTCTAAAATCCAGGCATCGTAATTACTCTATGTAACAAGCGTGTGTCTCAGTGGCCCTGGTCAGCTGTTGGCTTCTCACCGGGTCAGTATGGGAATCAACTTCCAGTTGTCTGAGCTTACTTTCAGTGTGAAGGAGATTGCCAGGTACTTCTGCCCTAACCCCCACTGATGGCCCGATGCAGTGACCCGACAGTACCAGCTTTATGGCCTCCCAGTCCACGGTGTGCGATGTTGCAGTCCCCCAGTTCTCAATTAGAAAATGTGTTAAAGCCTCTTGGATGGATTCTCTGAAAACCTTGTCTTCCAGCGCTGTGTGTGGGGAGCCAGACCAGGGCAATTTCGATATGAACAGTGCAGGGCACCTTTTGGTGACAGGATGAAGTTCAGTTAGCTGCAGGCCAGGCGCTACTCAGTTTGTTGCCGCTACATGCTTCACCTTCAGTTCAGTCTATCATTCTTTGGCCCACATGGCACTGCGCCTCCGTGTGTAGTCTAGCGGGAGCACACATACCAGAAACTAGGGTGACAGGAACTAATGGGGGCACTGCCTGCAGCCTCTCTGGCCCCCACTTCGAGTGCCGGTTCAGTCCAAGTGGGAAGCGCATGCTCCTGCAGCCACCTACAGGTACGAGGTGGGCTGCACAAGCACTGGACCATTATCTGATGTGTAAACTGGGCCAGCACGGCATGCGAAGCGAAGGGTCCGGTTCATGGGAGCCTCTCCCTGTCTGCACTAACTCTGCGTCAGCTATGAGTTCCACTGGGGCCCAATAGCAGTGATGACTGTCGGATATTGGGCCTTGCAGCACAGTGGTTGTTAAAAGCCATCTGCCATCTTGTCGCTCCAGGCCACCCCCCAACAGGGATTCATGTCATGGGTGAAATTGTTACATGCGCACCCAGTGGCACGGGTTAGGAATGGGCCTGTGGTTTCTGAACAGTACACTATTGAACGCAGCATGAGGCAGGGGCGCTCCTTTTCTCCTTGGCCATTGGCAATTCAATTGTGTCGTGACATGGCCAGCTGGAGTATAACAGTGGGAGGACGTACGCACGTGATTTCTCTGTATGCCGATGACATGCTCCTCTGTTACCCACCCAGGGAATTTGGTGCAGCCGCTGTTTGGCATTATGACAGAATTCAGCCTGATATCTGGACTGCGATTCTAAATATGGGGAGGGAGGCGCCCATCAGCTATTGGCATCAGCTACCTTTGTGATGGGCTGAGTGGCCCTCAGTTGGATGGGACTACTACCGTGCTGCCTCTACATGCTGCAAATCTCACTCTGCAGAGTATCTCCTGCCACCTTCACTAAACTGAATAGCCTACTGGTGTGTAGTGCTTTCCTCTTATCTAGTTTCTAAGCACTAACATAACACACTAGAAATGCACTTGTGAGGTCAAAGAAGACTTTTATTGTTGTTAATTCTTCCCCAACCACAATATTTATGAATGACGAATTAGTAGCTTTCAAGTCCGCGTTAATCAAACAAAATATATCAGTTTGCAATATACACAGCAGGTTATATTTATAAGATATTGAATGCAAAGCAAAACAAATACTTCACCGTGTGGGAACTATCTACAGCTTCATCTTTCTAAGGTCTGCAAGCTGATGACCCCTGTCAGCCGCGAGAAAGAGAGATTCATCTACCCACACGGGATTGTTGGCAGCCTGCGCCAAGCTCCAGCACGAGGTCCGGCAGATTCGAATCTGACTCTCTGCAGCCTGTTACATTCGTTACAAAGGTGTGCCCCCTCCTCTCAGACCTGGGAAACTGAGCAAGCCTTTTGGAGACTGGCCAGGTCTCCAAGACTACTCCTGTTCCCAAGCTCAAGCAGAGAGAAAAACAACACCCATGTACTCTCTCTTATCATGTCTAGTCTACTGTGAGAAAAACATCTTGGTTCTCTGGTGCAAAAACACAGCTTGGAAAAATACAGCTTGGATTCTCAACTGCAATGTCTAACTCCACGTTAAAGGCAATGGGCAGCTAACCTAGATATCAAATGCAATGTCTAGTGTCATGTCAAAGCCAATAAGCATCTAAGCTGAATACAAAATGCAATGTCTTATATCATGTCAAAGCCCATAGGCAGCTGAGCTGGATACAAAATGCAATGTATGATATCATGTCAAAGCCAATAGGCAGCGGAGCTGAATATCATGTCAAAGCCAATAGGAATGCAATGTCAAAGCCAATAGGCGGCTAGACTGGATACAGCATGTCAAAGCCAATAGGCGGAATACAGAATGTAATGGCTAATGCAATGTCAAAGCCCATAGGCGGCTAAACTGAATACAGAAAGTAATGGCTAATGCCATGTCAAAGCCCATAGGCGGCTCAACTGAACAAAACATACCATGTGCTACTGGTGAACATTGAGCAACTAATATGCGCAGTGGTGAAACACAAAGTCATTGGTCAAAACAAACTTTATCAAATGGCAGTACATTCCGCCCTTTGACCAATGAATTTTTGTTTCACATATCTCTTGTGTCAAACCAAAAACAAAAAACATCAGCACAAAAAAAAAAAAACATTATCAGCAAATCAAATTTCAATGATCAAAGCAATCCCTGTAAAGCAATAGAAGTGAATTAACACATTGATTTCATAACCTTTCACATCAGATACATCTACATAGAAAAGACTGAGCAATTTTTTTTTCTCTGAATGAGTCTCTAATTCAACAGTGTTAGCAATTTGATGTGGCATGAGTTCTACTCATGTAAAGGTGCACGGTCCACCTGAAAGGTTTGCTGGAAGATAAGCAAAAGTCAGAGTTCCATACGAGAAGGGAAAAAACAAAAAACACACAGCTTAGTTCCGGTGGAAGAATGCAATCAAACAAGTTGAACTTGAACTGAAGGCGCCGTTTGCGCAAAATGGATCCATGGTGCTGGCACTTTACTCAGCCAGGTTCAGGTTGGGGATTCGGTCCCTTCCCCGACCCCACACGCACACACCGGAAGGGGGACCACACAGCATACTCCGGGACAGTGGCGAAACGTGGTAGGATCTGCAAAAGAAACAAGTATGACTTTTCTTGCAAATAACATTTTTCATTTAAACTGCACCCTTCCTCTTTCTTTCCCTGTTTTATAATCAGCAGGACGTTTTTGGGGCCCTTTGTTATATTCACTGCAGGTTCTGGAGGATCACTTGGGGCTTCAGCCCACACATCAGCACTGAGGTTTTTATCTGCTGCGCCACAGCTTCCCTTTTCTTGCACTGTCAGAAGGGCTGGGGCAGACTCCTTCTTTACCAAACCTCCATTCACTGCATTTTTGTCAATTTGGGCCATTCTGTCTCCAATTTGTTTGAATGAATCAGATTCTTTTCTAGGTATCAGCATAATTTCGATTTTTCTTTGGTAATCTGCAGCAATCACTCTCCCTAAAACCTGATCAATTTGCCATTTCTGTTCTGGTAACTTTCCTCTCCCCAACTGCTCTGTGACTGCTTGCATGACAGATTGCTTTTGTGCGTGCTGCACAGTTTTTATCAAAACTAGGGGAATGTGCATCTCTCTCATCTCTGCCCACCTGTAAGTGGCTTTTTCTCTCAGCTGTTCACATTTCTGGGGCACCCACTTAGCCATCCCCACTAAGGCAGAATTCTGGGTGTACACTTCTCTCTCTGCATTTTTCTCATTAACATCTGCAAGGTAATTGAACCAGTTAGGTACAAGCCATGTGGCTAAAACATTATCAAAGAACCAAAAATCAGCATAAAAATGACACATCTCACGTAGCTCTTGCTTTAAAATCTGACACACATTATACAACGCTGTTCCTTCTACTGTGCCAGAAAGCAACATTTCAGTCAATGAATCATTAGTAAAACAAACATGCTTTTTATCTTCAGTGGACACGAATTCAAATGGTGCACTCAACTTCATTGATAATTCTTTTACCTGTGGTACTCTAGCCCTGTCTTGCAAGTACCAGATCCATTGTATGATTGTAGCTAGGGGCACTATTTTCTTTCCTTGTTCATGATTTAAATGTACATAAGTATTTCTTTCTTGCACTGCGCAGAAACCTAAAGTCTGCATTATTTCATTTGCCAAATCACAAGCGCGCAACTGCATATAATTTTTCACAGTGACCATATACAAAAGTGTTAGGATTTCACTCAAATGAGGGCTATTCTTTTTCCAAAAATCAAACAAGCGAATGAAACTCGGGGTGTCTTGCTCTAAAATCCTTCGTTTTACTTGTGCATTTTGCAACGGTAACTCGTAAATCACATTCTGGTCTCTCTCGTCCGTGTTATCAGTTAAGGAATGCATTTTGTCTGCCAAAAACCCTGGCTCACACGAAAACTCAGTGCAGCTCGGAGCTGTCTTAACCCCCTCATTACTGGAATGGGACAAGAAAGATTCTTCAAAAACAGCAGTTTTATAACTTTCAGTCTTATTTTGAATTATTGTATCCTGGCTAATTTGCTCACGTAAATTCCTATTTTCATGTTCCAACTTCCTGCATTTCTCTGTAAGCAGATAAAGGTATCCAGACCTTTCTGTCATCATTACTTCCAAAAGACACGTTTTCTACATCAGGCATTTTAGCTACACATGCATTTTCTTCTGTAATTCCCCAAACAGAAAACAATTCACAGTTTTTCGTAGCACCATCAGGCAGTTTACCAATACATGCATTCTCAGACATGGTCTGCCGTGCTACTGTGATTCCCCAAACAACAAAACAATTTCTGTAATTCTCCAAACAACAAAAAACAATTACACTTTTAAAGTGTGCACTTAGAAATCTACTAACTCGTCAAACCCCTTCTTAATCACCTCTTAATGACCGACCCCATGACTCCAGGTACCAATTGTAGTGCTTTCCTCTTATCTAGTTTCTAAGCACTAACATAACACACTAGAAATGCACTTGTGAGGTCAAAGAAGACTTTTATTGTTGTTAATTCTTCCCCAACCACAATATTTATGAATGACGAATTAGTAGCTTTCAAGTCCGCGTTAATCAAACAAAATATATCAGTTTGCAATATACACAGCAGGTTATATTTATAAGATATTGAATGCAAAGCAAAACAAATACTTCACCGTGTGGGAACTATCTACAGCTTCATCTTTCTAAGGTCTGCAAGCTGATGACCCCTGTCAGCCGCGAGAAAGAGAGATTCATCTACCCACACGGGATTGCTGGCAGCCTGCGCCAAGCTCCAGCACGAGGTCCGGCAGATTCGAATCTGACTCTCTGCAGCCTGTTACATTCGTTACAAAGGTATGCCCCCTCCTCTCAGACCTGGGAAACTGAGCAAGCCTTTTGGAGACTGGCCAGGTCTCCAAGACTACTCCTGTTCCCAAGCTCAAGCAGAGAGAAAAACAACACCCATGTACTCTCTCTTATCATGTCTAGTCTACTGTGAGAAAAACATCTTGGTTCTCTGGTGCAAAAACACAGCTTGGAAAAATACAGCTTGGATTCTCAACTGCAATGTCTAACTCCACGTTAAAGGCAATGGGCAGCTAACCTAGATATCAAATGCAATGTCTAGAGTCATGTCAAAGCCAATAAGCATCTAAGCTGAATACAAAATGCAATGTCTTATATCATGTCAAAGCCCATAGGCAGCTGAGCTGAATACAAAATGCAATGTATGATATCATGTCAAAGCCAATAGGCAGCGGAGCTGAATATCATGTCAAAGCCAATAGGAATGCAATGTCAAAGCCAATAGGCGGCTAGACTGGATACAGCATGTCAAAGCCAATAGGCGGAATACAGAATGTAATGGCTAATGCAATGTCAAAGCCCATAGGCGGCTAAACTGAATACAGAAAGTAATGGCTAATGCCATGTCAAAGCCCATAGGCGGCTCAACTGAACAAAACATACCATGTGCTACTGGTGAACATTGAGCAACTAATATGCGCAGTGGTGAAACACAAAGTCATTGGTCAAAACAAACTTTATCAAATGGCAGTACATGGTGTCACTGATGTGGGTCAGTAAAAACAGCAAGGTGAAAATGTAGATACTGAAACTAGACACCAAGCTTGGAGGACTTGGTATTCCTGAGCTCCGAATGTACCCCTTTGATGCAGAATGTGGCGGAGTGGAGTGCAGACGGCATTAATGAGCAGAAGGCATTGCTGGCAACCTGTTGAGCTCACGCAGACCTGTCTGGATACCTAATGCGTGGCTCTGGAGTCCGGGATAGTTGCCCATTCATTATTCGCCAAGTGGTGAAGGTCTGGGGGCAAGCAGTCACCTATGTGATGTAATGAGTACTGTAAGCAAGGCAGCTGCCCCTTACATGGCTGCTGTGAATCCGACGGTATGATGGTATGAGGGAGGCTGTACCACTGCCGGCGACCTGTACCTCAATAGTACGTTTCTCACATTTGCGGAGGCAGAGGACCTATTCCAACTAGGACCCGGCCAATTCCTACAACACGCCTAGATATCCCACACAGTAAGTGAGGTCTGGATTGGCTTCCCTGTTTAAGCAGTGGAAACCCCACACTCCAGCTGGTGCTGGACCTGGGCTCTTAGAGGGGCCTGATTTCTCGTTTGTATAAGGCCCTGAAAGCTGACTATCAGATGGACATGTTAGGAGTATGTGAAATGTGGACTAGTGACTTACCTGAGCCACTCACAGAGGGTGAGTGGGGACCGACATGCGCACAGGTTAAGGAGGTGGCTAGCAATACGCGCTTTAAAAATACACAATTTCAATATCTACTTTGCAAATACTTAACACCACAGCGGCAACATAGAATTGATGTGACACGGCCGGCGGTGAGCCCTAGATGTGGGGGGAGCCGGCAACGTTCTTATATATGACTTGGGAGTGTTGCAAGCTGCATGGGTTCTGAGCAGGATATTGCAGGCACTCCAGAGGCTCCACTTGGGTCCACCTGGGTGCATCAGTTAAACACTGTCTATTGGGTTTCCTCCTGACCCCCGAACGGGGAATGAAGATGAACCCTAGATTCACCCTGCTGGGACTGGTGCTGGCCATAAGCCCCAGGTTCTAGACTATGATGACACATAGTAAATGGTCACAGTAAATGGTAAGATACCACACTTCTCCCTCTGCATACAAAAAACAAATGTATATCTGAATTATTTTATATGCTAATGACATGCTTTTTTAAACACCAAAGCACATAAAATTATATTTTTAAACAGAAAATCAGTTAGACATAATCTTGTGAATAACTTGTTTTTTTGCACCCCCTAATGATCCTCCTCAGACTTCTATCACCAATCATACTATTGCTTTTGTCCGGTATACTCCCTTTTCCTTCTACCCTTGAAGTTATTTGCAATTTGACTGTTCTGTTTAGGTTCCATATCCTGTGATCTGCTGTCTTAACGGCATTCTTAAACATCTTAATGACCTTCATAGGCAACATAAGTTTGGATTTGGATTGTTTTGGATTCATTCTAGGATTCCTTACTTCCATCACATCACCTACTTCTATTACTGTTTCTTTTGCAGCTTTGTGAATGTCCAAACATTTCTTATTGATCACTCTTCTTTTCTTCCAATTCTGTAACCTTATCTAAATCTTTTTGAAGGTTCACTCTGTCTGCTTTTTTGTCTATCCATACTGAACAAATAAGTGTGTGCCTTTCTTCTATAAAACAGCTCAAACCAGGGCTCGGAAAACCATAAACATTTTCCTATCCCTGCAGGTCGAGTAACTTAAATAATCTACTCGATCTAACTGTAATGTACTTGACTTGTAATCGGGTCTCAAATTGTGTGATCCTAGGCAAATAGTTTACAGAGTCGCCTTTTTCTTAATTCTCTCATATGATTGCACCTTCAAATATGTGCGCTCAGCATTTCCGCAGTACAAAAAAACCTCTTTTCTTTTATTAAGTAGACTAAAGTTTGCTGCATGCATTGTCATGATCTGAATGCTTCTTACCGCGGCTATCTGTCAATCTTGAAGCACCACCTGGTCTCTTGCTGGTTCTGGACTGACCAAGGTAAGGGTGACCCTTTCCAGTAGCCACGGTGCTGCTGATAGAGTAACACCAGGCTGACCGTGACCTCCAAAGGAGTCCTAGGGGAAAAAACCCAATCCTGGGGAAAACCTCAGAAGCGAGGAACTCCTGAAAAAGAGGTAAGAAAAAAGAGAAGCGTAATATGAACTGGAAACAGCAAAAACTGTAGACAAGAAAAAACAGGAGAAGTCCAAAAAATCTCCAGATACAGGAGCACCACCAGAAACGCAAAGAACTGAAGACTAACTGAGCTTATATACGGGCAAACAGGAAGTGACACGCAGTAAGTTCCAAAGACACCTAATTGAATTGGGAAATGCCACATTAGAGTGAATGGAAAAATAGCCATTGTGTTAAAAAAGGAAGCAAAGCATGCAGGGAAGGAAACACAGACTCCTTTGAAGAAGAGAAGCTGGCTAAGAGGGAAACCACAATGTAAAGAAATGGCTCCCTGTTGCAGTTACCCCCCACTTTTTGCCTGATACTGATGCTGACTTGACTGAGAAGAGTGCTGGGACCCTGCTAACCAGGCCCCAGCACCAGTGTTCCTTCACCTAAAATGTACCATTGTATCCACAATTGGCACACCCTGGCATTCAGATAAGTCCCTTGTAACTGGTACTTCTAGTACCAAGGGCCCTGATGCCAAGGAAGGTCTCTAAGGGCTGCAGCATGTCTTATGCCACCCTAGAGACCCCTCACTCAGCACAGACACACTGCTTACAAGCCTGTGTGTGCTAGTGAGAACAAAATGAGTAAGTCGACATGGCACTCCCCTCAGGGTGCCATGCCAGCCTCTCACTGCCTATGCAGTATAGGTAAGACACCCCTCTAGCAGGCCTTACAGCCCTAAGGCAGGGTGCACTATACCATAGGTGAGGGTACCAGTGCATGAGCATGGTACCCCTACAGTGTCTAAACAAAACCTTAGACATTGTAAGTGCAGGGTAGCCATAAGAGTATATGGTCTGGGAGTCTGTCAAACACGAACTCCACAGCACCATAATGGCTACACTGAAAACTGGGAAGTTTGGTATCAAACTTCTCAGCACAATAAATGCACACTGATGCCAGTGTACATTTTATTGTAAAATACACCACAGAGGGCACCTTAGAGGTGCCCCCTGAAACTTAACCAACTATCTGTGTAGGCTGACTGGTCCCAGCAGCCTGCCACACTAGAGACATGTTGCTGGACCCATGGGGAGAGTGCCTTTGTCACCCTGAGGCCAGTAACAAAGCCTGCACTGGGTGGAGATGCTAACACCTCCCCCAGGCAGGAACTGTGACACCTGGCGGTGAGCCTCAAAGGCTCCCCCCTTTGTCACAGCCCAGCAGGGCACTCCAGCTTAGTGGAGTTGCCCGCCCCCTCCGGCCACGGCCCCCACTTTTGGCGGCAAGGCTGGAGGGAACAAAGAAAGCAACAAGGAGGAGTCACTGGCCAGTCAGGACAGCCCCTAAGGTGTCCTGAGCTGAGGTGACTCTCTTTTAGAAATCCTCCATCTTGCAGATGGAGGATTCCCCCAATAGGGTTAGGATTGTGACCCCCTCCCCTTGGGAGGAGGCACAAAGAGGGTGTACCCACCCTCAGGGCTAGTAGCCATTGGCTACTAACCCCCCAGACCTAAACACGCCCTTAAATTTAGTATTTAAGGGCTACCCTGAACCCTAGAAAATTAGATTCCTGCAACTACAAGAAGAAGGACTGCCCAGCTGAAAACCCCTGCAGCGGAAGACCAGAAGACGACAACTGCCTTGGCCCCAGAAACTCACCGGCCTGTCTCCTGCCTTCCAAAGATCCTGCTCCAGCGACGCCTTCCGAAGGGACCAGCGACCTCGACATCCTCTGAGGACTGCCCCTGCTTCGAAAAGACAAGAAACTCCCGAGGACAGCGGACCTGCTCCAAGAAACGCTGCAACTTTGTTTCCAGCAGCTTTAAAGAACCCTGCAAGCTCCCCGCAAGAAGCGTGAGACTTGCAACACTGCACCCGGCGACCCCGACTCGGCTGGTGGCGATCCAACACCTCAGGAGGGACCCCAGGACTACTCTAAGACTGTGAGTACAAAAACCTGTCCCCCCTGAGCCCCCACAGCGCCGCCTGCAGAGGGAATCCCGAGGCTTCCCCTGACCGCGACTCTTTGAACCTAAAGTCCCGACGCCTGGGAGAGACCCTGCACCCGCAGCCCCCAGGACCTGAAGGACCGGACTTTCACTGGAGAAGTGACCCCCAGGAGTCCCTCTCCCTTGCCCAAGTGGAGGTTTCCCCGAGGAATCCCCCCCTTGCCTGCCTGCAGCGCTGAAGAGATCCCGAGATCTCTCATAGACTAACATTGCGAACCCGACGCTTGTTTCTACACTGCACCCGGCCGCCCCCGCGCCGCTGAGGGTGAAATTTCTGTGTGGATTTGTGTCCCCCCCGGTGCCCTACAAAACCCCCCTGGTCTGCCCTCCGAAGACGCGGGTACTTACCTGCAAGCAGACCGGAACCGGAGCACCCCCTTCTCTCCATTCTAGCCTATGCGTTTTGGGCACCACTTTGAACTCTGCACCTGACCGGCCCTGAGCTGCTGGTGTGGTGACTTTGGGGTTGCTCTGAACCCCCAACGGTGGGCTACCTTGGACCAAGAACTAAGCCCTGTAAGTGTCTTACTTACCTGGTTAACCTAACAAATACTTACCTCCCCTAGGAACTGTGAAAATTGCACTAAGTGTCCACTTTTAAAACAGCTATTTGTGAATAACTTGAAAAGTATACATGCAATTTTGATGATTTGAAGTTCCTAAAGTACTTACCTGCAATACCTTTCGAATGAGATATTACATGTAGAATTTGAACCTGTGGTTCTTAAAATAAACTAAGAAAATATATTTTTCTATATAAAAACCTATTGGCTGGATTTGTCTCTGAGTGTGTGTACCTCATTTATTGTCTTGTGTATGTACAACAAATGCTTAACACTACTCCTTGGATAAGCCTATTGCTCGACCACACTACCACAAAATAGAGCATTAGTATTATCTATTTTTACCACTATTTTACCTCTAAGGGGAACCCTTGGACTCTGTGCATGCTATTCCTTACTTTGAAATAGCACATACAGAGCCAACTTCCTACATTGGTGGATCAGCGGTGGGGTACAAGACTTTGCATTTGCTGGACTACTCAGCCAATACCTGATCACACGACAAATTCCAAAATTGTCATTAGAAATTGATTTTTGCAATTTGAAAAGTTTTCTAAATTCTTAAAAGACCTGCTAGGGCCTTGTGTTAGATCCTGTTTAGCATTTCTTTTAGAGTTTAAAAGTTTGTAAAAGTTTGAATTAGATTCTAGAACCAGTTTTAGATTCTTAAAAAGTATTCCAACTTTTAGAAGCAAAATGTCTAGCACAGATGTGACTGTGGTGGAACTCGACACCACACCTTACCTCCATCTACAGATGAGAGAGCTAAGGTCACTCTGTAAACTAAAGAAAATAACAATGGGCCCCAAACCTACCAAAATACAGCTCCAGGAGCTTTTGGCAGAGTTTGAAAAGGCCAACCCCTCTGAGGGTGGCAACTCAGAGGAAGAGGATAGTGACTTGGAGGAAAATTCCCCCCTACCAGTCCTATCTAGGGAGAACAGGGTCCCTCAAACCCTGACTCCAAAAATAATAGTCAGAGATGCTGGTTCCCTCACAGGAGAGACCAACACCTCTGAAATCACTGAGGATAACTCCAGTGAAGATGACCCCCTGTTAGCCAGGATGGTCAAAAGATTGGCTTTGGAAAAGCAGCTCCTAGCCATAGAAAGGGAAAGAAAAGAGATGGGCCTAGGTCCCATCGATGGTGGCAGCAACTTAAATAGGGTCAGAGATTCTCCTGACATCCTAAAAATCCCCAAAGGGATTGTAACAAAATATGAAGATGGTGATGACATCACCAAATGGTTCACAGCTTTTGAGAGGGCTTGTGTAACCAGAAAAGTAAACAGATCTCACTGGGGTGCTCTCCTTTGGGAAATGTTCACTGGAAAGTGTAGGGATAGACTCCTCACACTCTCTGGAAAAGATGCAGAATCTTATGACCTCATGAAGGGTACCCTGATTGAGGGCTTTGGATTCTCCACTGAGGAGTATAGAATTAGATTCAGGGGGGCTCAAAAATCCTCGAGCCAGACCTGGGTTGATTTTGTAGACTACTCAGTAAAAACACTAGATGGTTGGTTAACTGGAAATGAAGTGTGTGACTATGTTGGGCTTTATAATTTATTTATGAAAGAACACATTTTAAGTAACTGCTTCAATGAAAAGTTGCATCAGTATCTGGTAGACCTAGGTCCAATTTCTCCCCAAGAATTGGGAAAGAAGGCAGACCACTGGGTCAAGACTAGGGTAACCAAAACTTCCACTGGGGGTGACCAAAAGAAAGGGGTTACAAAAACTCCCCAGGAGAAAGTGGGTGACACTAGAAACAAAGAAAAAGAGTCCTCTGTAGGCCCCCAAAAACCAGAACAGGTGGGTGGGCCCCAAGACACAACCCAAAACAAAGGTGGGTACCAGGGTAAGAACTGGGATGCCACTAAGGCATGGTGCCACAACTGTAAACAGTCTGGGCACCACACCAAGGACACTTCTTGTCCCAAAAACAAACCCCAGAACAAAATTCCAGGGGTAACCAGTGTAGCCATGGGAGATGACTCCTCAGATGAGGAGGTCTTCATAGCCTTCAACTGGAAACAGGGCCCAACAGGTGAGTTGGAGATTCCAGAGGGAAGTAGACACTTCCACCACCTACTGGTGAATGGAATCCCAACCACTGCCCTGAGAGACACTTGTGCCAGTCACACTATTGTGCATGACAGGCTGGTGCTCTCAAACCAGTACATCCCAGGTGAGACTGCCAGGGTAAGAGTTAGCCTAGACAGGGTCACTAAGAGGCCTGTGGCTTTAGTACCCATAGAAGTGGGTGGCACTCTTAGCTGGAGAAGGGTAGTAGTCAGTACAGACCTCCCCCTTGATTGTCTCCTTGGAAATGACTACCCAGAGGTTAGTCAGAGCCCAAGAGAGGAACTGGTCCAGTGCCAGTCCTCTCCCAAGGATTCTGGAAGTCCTGCCTCTGCAGTACATGCAAGCAGGCCCCAGAAGAAGAAGAAAAGAAAACAGAGTAGGAAGGGTGGACAACCTTTAGCCAAGGTTACAGCAAGCCAAGGAGATTCTGCTCCAGTAGGGGAGAACTCCAAAAATGGCCCTGATAAAGTCCAACCTGACCCACAAGAAGTCCTGGCTAGTCAGGCAACTGTTAAACCTGAGTGGGTGGCTCCTCAGCTAACAGAAGAAAGAGTGGAAGAAGGGTGTTTACTACAAGATGTGGTAACCCCCCACTCTAATACAGCAGACAGGCAACCTGAACCCAAAGAGGCCTGTAACTTAGCCCCTTCCCTTTTAGGTGAAGAGCTAAAGGTGTGGTTCTGGGCACTGACAGCTGTCAGTGGCCTCTGCTGGGCGTTAGCCTTTATGGCTGCACTATCCTTAGCATGGTGGTCTGACCCCATGCCAAATAGCAAGTTAGGCCCCCTGACCCTATTGGTCATGGTGGGGTTACTCCAGCTCTGGGTAACCTCTCTGGGTAAGCTAGGGGTAACCCTGGCCAAGATAAGGTTAGCAGAGGTGGATACCTCTAAGACCAAAATAGAAAGAATGGGTGGAGACATTGAAGAGGCAGACAAGAGGCAATTCAGACTAGGTCCTATCACTGTGGAAGTAGGTCAGTTCCCCAAAGGGAATGACCTGAACAGAAGGATGTAAGGCAGAGTAGGCCCTGCAACTAACCAGCCTATTTCTCCTACTCTTCCTCGCCTGACAGACTAGGAAGACTCTCCCAGCTTGGGCTGAGTCTCCTGGCCTGTGGGCTGGGGGGGGCTTGTGTAAAGAAATGGCTCCCTGTTGCAGTTACCCCCCACTTTTTGCCTGATACTGATGCTGACTTGACTGAGAAGAGTGCTGGGACCCTGCTAACCAGGCCCCAGCACCAGTGTTCCTTCACCTAAAATGTACCATTGTATCCACAATTGGCACACCCTGGCATTCAGATAAGTCCCTTGTAACTGGTACTTCTAGTACCAAGGGCCCTGATGCCAAGGAAGGTCTCTAAGGGCTGCAGCATGTCTTATGCCACCCTAGAGACCCCTCACTCAGCACAGACACACTGCTTACAAGCCTGTGTGTGCTAGTGAGAACAAAATGAGTAAGTCGACATGGCACTCCCCTCAGGGTGCCATGCCAGCCTCTCACTGCCTATGCAGTATAGGTAAGACACCCCTCTAGCAGGCCTTACAGCCCTAAGGCAGGGTGCACTATACCATAGGTGAGGGTACCAGTGCATGAGCATGGTACCCCTACAGTGTCTAAACAAAACCTTAGACATTGTAAGTGCAGGGTAGCCATAAGAGTATATGGTCTGGGAGTCTGTCAAACACGAACTCCACAGCACCATAATGGCTACACTGAAAACTGGGAAGTTTGGTATCAAACTTCTCAGCACAATAAATGCACACTGATGCCAGTGTACATTTTATTGTAAAATACACCACAGAGGGCACCTTAGAGGTGCCCCCTGAAACTTAACCAACTATCTGTGTAGGCTGACTGGTCCCAGCAGCCTGCCACACTAGAGACATGTTGCTGGACCCATGGGGAGAGTGCCTTTGTCACCCTGAGGCCAGTAACAAAGCCTGCACTGGGTGGAGATGCTAACACCTCCCCCAGGCAGGAACTGTGACACCTGGCGGTGAGCCTCAAAGGCTCCCCCCTTTGTCACAGCCCAGCAGGGCACTCCAGCTTAGTGGAGTTGCCCGCCCCCTCCGGCCACGGCCCCCACTTTTGGCGGCAAGGCTGGAGGGAACAAAGAAAGCAACAAGGAGGAGTCACTGGCCAGTCAGGACAGCCCCTAAGGTGTCCTGAGCTGAGGTGACTCTCTTTTAGAAATCCTCCATCTTGCAGATGGAGGATTCCCCCAATAGGGTTAGGATTGTGACCCCCTCCCCTTGGGAGGAGGCACAAAGAGGGTGTACCCACCCTCAGGGCTAGTAGCCATTGGCTACTAACCCCCCAGACCTAAACACGCCCTTAAATTTAGTATTTAAGGGCTACCCTGAACCCTAGAAAATTAGATTCCTGCAACTACAAGAAGAAGGACTGCCCAGCTGAAAACCCCTGCAGCGGAAGACCAGAAGACGACAACTGCCTTGGCCCCAGAAACTCACCGGCCTGTCTCCTGCCTTCCAAAGATCCTGCTCCAGCGACGCCTTCCGAAGGGACCAGCGACCTCGACATCCTCTGAGGACTGCCCCTGCTTCGAAAAGACAAGAAACTCCCGAGGACAGCGGACCTGCTCCAAGAAACGCTGCAACTTTGTTTCCAGCAGCTTTAAAGAACCCTGCAAGCTCCCCGCAAGAAGCGTGAGACTTGCAACACTGCACCCGGCGACCCCGACTCGGCTGGTGGCGATCCAACACCTCAGGAGGGACCCCAGGACTACTCTAAGACTGTGAGTACAAAAACCTGTCCCCCCTGAGCCCCCACAGCGCCGCCTGCAGAGGGAATCCCGAGGCTTCCCCTGACCGCGACTCTTTGAACCTAAAGTCCCGACGCCTGGGAGAGACCCTGCACCCGCAGCCCCCAGGACCTGAAGGACCGGACTTTCACTGGAGAAGTGACCCCCAGGAGTCCCTCTCCCTTGCCCAAGTGGAGGTTTCCCCGAGGAATCCCCCCCTTGCCTGCCTGCAGCGCTGAAGAGATCCCGAGATCTCTCATAGACTAACATTGCGAACCCGACGCTTGTTTCTACACTGCACCCGGCCGCCCCCGCGCCGCTGAGGGTGAAATTTCTGTGTGGATTTGTGTCCCCCCCGGTGCCCTACAAAACCCCCCTGGTCTGCCCTCCGAAGACGCGGGTACTTACCTGCAAGCAGACCGGAACCGGAGCACCCCCTTCTCTCCATTCTAGCCTATGCGTTTTGGGCACCACTTTGAACTCTGCACCTGACCGGCCCTGAGCTGCTGGTGTGGTGACTTTGGGGTTGCTCTGAACCCCCAACGGTGGGCTACCTTGGACCAAGAACTAAGCCCTGTAAGTGTCTTACTTACCTGGTTAACCTAACAAATACTTACCTCCCCTAGGAACTGTGAAAATTGCACTAAGTGTCCACTTTTAAAACAGCTATTTGTGAATAACTTGAAAAGTATACATGCAATTTTGATGATTTGAAGTTCCTAAAGTACTTACCTGCAATACCTTTCGAATGAGATATTACATGTAGAATTTGAACCTGTGGTTCTTAAAATAAACTAAGAAAAGATATTTTTCTATATAAAAACCTATTGGCTGGATTTGTCTCTGAGTGTGTGTACCTCATTTATTGTCTTGTGTATGTACAACAAATGCTTAACACTACTCCTTGGATAAGCCTATTGCTCGACCACACTACCACAAAATAGAGCATTAGTATTATCTATTTTTACCACTATTTTACCTCTAAGGGGAACCCTTGGACTCTGTGCATGCTATTCCTTACTTTGAAATAGCACATACAGAGCCAACTTCCTACACACAAGGAAAGAGAAAACAAGAAAAAGAGAAAAAATAGGTAAGAGAGATTCATGGCTTTAACGTGGCATTTTACATTTTGTATTCAGTTTAGCTGCCTATTGGCTTTATCGTGGCGTTAGACATTGCAGATGAGCTGTGTTTTTCCACATGGTAAACCAAGCTCTGTTTTTCCTATTTTGCCCTCACCGAACCCTAGCATGATAAGGAAGCGCATATTTTGTGTTTTTCTCTAGTCCGCCTTGGGAAGGAACAGGCCTTGAAGACTTGGCCAACCTTTGACGCTTGTTTTTTTCCAACTCTGACCTACAGTAGCCAGTCACATGCATCACAGGAATCTAGCACACATACCCATGAGGTTTAGCCCACATAACCTAGACTTCTCTTAGTTTACTAAAAACATTGCCATCAGGGCATCTCAGTTTGTTTAAACACTCAATTTTATTTAAATATATTACTAAACCATGATGTGGTAACATATTGTCATCTACACACAGTAACTTTCCAAGAAATATCCAAAAACATCTCCACTAACTTGCAGCTTTACTGCTAAAAATTTTTCACACAGAATGTCCGAGTCTAAAAAAGGGATTTTTAGGCCCTGCAAGACCTATGGAAAATCCAGGCTATGTTTGGAAGACAAAGAATGCCTGTACTGTCCTTATCCTAAACATCAGCCCAGGGATTGCAGGTACTGTTGTACTTTTCAGCAAAAAAAAACCAAGACTGAGAGGGAATGCTACCTGTGTGGCTACAGAAGAAAATGGTTGTTTCTGAATTGGGCTCAGACATTGAGGATAAGATTCTTACCACCTCCAGAAAAAGGAAAGAAAGAGACGCCTCTTCCTCTCACAGGGACTCTAAAAAAAAAAAGCTAGATGTCACAGTAGAGAGACTAGTGAGGAGAAAAGATAGAAGAAGGACTATTCTGGCTCTTCATTTCCCCACCAGAGGTTGGATTCAGCACCTCCATTTGCTCCTCGTAATACTGTCAAAGAAATTCCCTCAGGAAAAACGTGTCCATTGATGGCCCCTTCGACAAAGGTTTTACCTTTGACGATGGCTACATCATTGTCTACAGCACAGTCGACAATGTCCACGGCCACTTCCACCACGTATATGATCAAAATAATGACTGCAGTGGCTTCATCTACAAGATTGGTGACAACAAAATCGTAATCAACTCCAGCCAGACCTTTCCCGATTACGAAGATTTTAATGTCGACCGCACCGACTTTGGGGGCGGCGTCCACTGCTACATTGTCAACGAAGATTACTGTCAGCACAACATAATTGGCACCACCATCGATGATCCCATTGACAGCAGGAAAAGACTTAATTCATGTACCTACGACCTCTCATATGCCAAAAAACTTACCTGAAACTTCACCATTACTTCCAGCTCAGCTCCTAGAGTATCAGGACTCAGAGGATGGGGGTATGTTTGGCCCTGCCTACAGCACTTTCCAGTTAAGGCTAAAATGTCAGGACTCTGAGGAAGGAAAAGCTGAAGGTGACCAATCAGCATATATGCAAGAGGACTACTCTTTTACTGAAAGAGAGCAATCTTCTCCACAATTAGATAACTTCCAAGAACACATTCATTATGAGGAAGAAAAAAATAAAGATCATGCTCAGGAACCGTCTGTCAACGTTCCTATAGCACTGGTGATGGACTTGTGCATCATGATTGCCATAAAAGATTTCTGGAGTCCAACCCAGCTCAACCGCCCCCACCAAGACAGGAAGCGCTTCCTGCAACTCCTGCTCAACATGGCTCTCCCAGGCCCCAAGAGGAAAAAACAATACCACCGCCAATAATAATCCGAGGCACTCTTCTTGACAGCGATGATCAACAATTGGAAGAGAGAGAAATGTTATTGAATCCCTCTGATAATGATGAGTGGGATGACTATGTCGCACCAGTGCCAGAATCCCCTATTCCACCTGCGGCTGACTCACCACTAGATCCATTCCTATCGTTGACTATCTGGCAGGAAGGCTTAAAATTAATGAAAACACCAGCATCTGTGCCATCTGTCATTTCAAAATGGGACAAAAAATACAAGGCTCCTGAAAGTCCCCCTACTTGTCTTAATAGTTATCCATGTCCGGACTCTGTAATCATGCAGGCAGCTCAGAGGAGGGCAAAGAAACCTGCGTCACCATGCACAGCTCCTCCTGATAAAGAAGGCCACCAGCTGGACAATACAGGAAAGAGGTTTGCCCAGATATCGGCCACTTTCATCAGAATCTTTAATGCCATTGTGGTCTTGGGGAGAAGATAAGAAAAAAGAGACGAGAGAGATCCTGGTAGAGTTGAAAAGGCCTCTTCAGAAATAACAAATGTGTCTATGGACATTTCTTTCACGGCATTTAGGCAAATAGCTGGAGCTGCAGTATTAAGATGCCAAGGGTGGCTAAAAGCCACGACTTTCCATCCTGAGGTGCTAGCCGTTCGATGGAGAGTTCCTATTTGGAAAACATGTTGACAAGGCCTTGCAATCAATCAAGTCAGATACAGATATGGCTAAGTCACTGCCAGATTTGCCAAAAAGAAGGTTCCAGACCTTTTGAGGTAGAGGTAAAGGCCAGTACACATCCCGACCACAGTTTCAACAATGGTTTCAGCCGTATTCTCAACAGGGATTTTATCCCAGTATCCAGCACAATCCCATTAACAAACTACACGGGCCACATAGTCTAGACAGGTAGGATGGCAACGCCCTTCAGCAGGAGGATATCTCAGGACAACAGTAGGAGACAATGAAGTTTTGCACGCACCTGTCACTAAGGTCCCATGTCAATTCGGCCTCGATTCAATCACATCCTTCAATCAATGGAAAATCATGTCTTCCAAAAAATGGGTGTTAGATGTCTTGTAGCACAATCACTTCCTGGAATTTATTCAAAAACCTTACAATTTTCTGCCTCCGAAGACAACCCCGACATCTTCCAGTGCTCAAAAGAGCGATACGACAAATTCTCTCAAAACACGCAATAGAGGGGGTACTGCCCAGCCAGGATAATAAGGTCTTTTATTTTCACTTCTTTCTGACAAAAAGAAGTCAGGAAAATGACAGCAAGTAATGGATCTTATGTTATTGAGCAAGTTTATCAAAAAGCAAACTTTCAGAATGCTTTCTGTGCAGGACATTCTGCAACTGATGGATACAGGAGACTATCTCTCTTCCCTGGATGCATACTTTCACATACCAATACTTCCAAAACTCAGAAGGTTTCACAGGTTCGAGATGGGAGGGTGCCATTATCAGTTCAGAGTTCTCCCTTTTGGCGTAAGATCAGCACCCGGGTCCGTCACTGAGTGTATGGCACCAGTAGCAGCTTTCCTACGGTAGTCAGGTCACCAAGTTTCCTTATCTGGACGACTGGTTGATCAGTGGTCCGTCCTTATAGTTGGCAAAGAAGTTCACAGAAGACTGTCTGAGTCTGTTCCAATCCCTAGGCCTCAGACTCAACAGAGAAAAATCCTCCCTTGTGTCATCCAGATTGCCGCCGTTTCTAGGAGCAGAACTGGATACCAAGCTTTCTAAAGCTTTTCCCACAGTAGATATAATCATTCGAATGGAGGTGCTAACATGCTCAATATATGCAAAGCTGTCAGTTTTTGTAAGGATATACAAATCTATGCTCAGGATGATGTCATCCCTCATCCCTTTAGTTCCAAATTGCCACCTGCGAATGAGATCTCTTCAGGAGCAGCCCAAGGGTCAGTGGATACAATCTCGGGGGTCTTTCGAGTACGTAATTACCATATCCCCAGAAATGAGATCAGCAGTCTCCTGGTGGACAGTAAAGGAGAACATCTCTCTGGGTTGCTCATTCCTGCTTAGGGTGCCCCAAATAGTAATGACAACAGATGCATCTGTGGAGGGATGGGGAGCACACTACAAGATCTGGGGGGCCCATGGAAAATGGTCCACCCAGAGACAATTATGTCACATAAATCTACTAGAATTGAAGGCAGTATTTCTAAGTCTTCAGGCATTACTCCAGAGAATAAGAGATTCCTCACTTGTAGTCAGAACAGACAACACGACCACCATGTTTTCTCGTTCCAGGCACAACAAAAATGGGAGTGGCTGATAGCCAACAATATATCGCTCAAAGTGGAACATGTCCAAGGAGTGCAAAATGAATGGACCGATTCCCTCAGTAGAGAGAGCAAGCAATGTCACGAATTGGAAATAAATCAACGCCAATTGATAAAGGTTTTCCAACCTTGGGGTTATCCTACCCTCGGTCTATTCGCTACGTACCTCAACAAAAAATGCATGCTTTTCGCGACCAGCTTTCCTCAGCCAGGATCTCGGGGGAACGTCTTCCACTTCTCATGGGCATGGATGTTTGCTTACTTATTCCCTCTGTTCCCACTCATTCTAAGGTTCTACAGCAAATCAAAAAGGAACAGTGTCGGCTAATTGTAAAAGCCTTTGCTTTGTTGGCTAGCAGAGTGCTCACACATACATTTCATACCAATGGAGGATCTTCTAAAAGTGGTCTATCCACAAATCTGAACTCTCAACTTGTCAGCTTGGCTCCTCCATACACTGAATTCAGAGGTTTAACAATTTCTGACTAATGCAAATCAGTTCTACAACAGGCACATGCCCCGTCAGCGCTTAAATATTATTCAGCTAAATTGAAGCGATTTTGCTCCTGGTGTACTTCCCAGTCCTACCACCCTCTTTCTGCAACAGCGAAACAGATTCAGGACTTCCACATTCTTCAATTGAGGTGCACCTAGCAACAGTTTCCAGATATAAATGACATTCTGGACAACTGTCCTTTTGGTCCATTTGGCTTGTGAAGGAGTTAATGAAAGGTTTATTTAGAGCCTATCCTCCTATCAAACTTCCTCCAGTCCTCTGACAGCTGAATACTGTTTTGTCACAACTTATGAGGTCTCCTTTTGAACCTATTCACAAATGCGTGCTCAAATTTCTTTCTTGCAAAGTAGTATTTCTGTTCGCTATTGCATCCGCCATGCAAATGAGTGAAATACAGGCTTTCACTATAAAGGAACCATACTTAGTTTTTGGACAATCAAGTTATTTTATGTACTGATGCTTGATTCATCCTTAAGGGGACCACCACATTTTATCTCAATGAACCAATCATTTCGCCTTCTTTTTCCCCTAATCCTTCTTCATCGGCAGAGAGAGCCTTGCATCCGCCAGACGTAAAGTGATACTTAAAGTTCTACTTGCACAAAACAAGAACTCTCTGAAAATCAAATCAATTTCTCATTTCTTTCTCGGCTCCTAGGAAAGGACAAGCCTTGACGCAGGCTAATATAACTTGATGGGTATTCTAAACTATAGTCTTCTGTCATGAGAAGGCTGAGCATCCGCTGGTTATAAAGGTGAAGGCTCCCTCAACTCAAAGTTGCAATGTCATCAGCCCTGTTCGCAGGAGTGCATTACCCGACATCTACAAAGCTGCAACATGGGCGGACGCTCATACATTCGCAAAACACTACTGGCTGGATGCCTGGAAAAAGGCAGATGTATGCCGTGGGACAGGCTACCCTCCCAAGACTGTTCTCATAAGGTATGCACATTTTAAGCTCAAATTTGTAATTTTCAGTGTTTTAATTGTTTAGCAACTAACAGCTGTGCTTATGATTCATTCATGTTATGCTATATCTTCGTTACTTTTCGTGCAATCTCTTTATTTATTAAATTATGGTATTTAAATTTGTGTCTCATGGTGGGATGGTTCGCCTAGTCCACCTCCATCGTTCATTGGATACTCCTGATCAGTCTGATTCAAGCATGTGAATCTATAATAGAAACAATACTGGAGAAGAAACAAGTTAATTACCTGTACACTGTGGTTTTCCAGCATTGATAACTTTTATAGATTCACAAGTGACCCTCCTTGCTCCCCGTTCAGGCTCCCCAGTTGTATACCTATACTACTTTGTTTACACTTGTGCTCAAAATCTGAGGTATGGTGGGTCTGCAGGGCTTGAGTGTACTTGGCTAAAGTTTGGGTGTATTAAACCAATGTGAATGGGCCACTGATGTCTATTGTTTTTTCTATGGAGTTTAATACTAATGGTTTATTACTGCTTTTATTGCTGTTACTGTGGGACTCCCACCATGGCGATGGGGCGAAGATTCAAGCATGTGAATCTATAAGAGATATCAAAACTGGGAAACCACTTTGTACAGGTAAGTAACTTGTTTCTTCAGTGGTCCGACAATAGATATGTTTTTATCCTTAATGCAACCCGTAGTGCGAAATCCATATCTTTTCACAAATTACAAAACACTTCCAGTTTGTACATCAAAGGATCATCATTGCCTTCCAACAAATATTTGCCAACATCAGTGAAAAGCCCATGCATACAATATGCATAAGTGGGCAGGCACGCAGCTTTTCCACTCGCACATATCTCTACCTGGTTTCATACACAAGCCTGGGAGAAATTTAAAAAAAAAAAAAAAAAAGCACCTTTACATCCGAATGGTCTGTCAAGAACTGTAGGAGTTTGCAAATATACCCCAGCAGCACCAGGTGGGGAAGATTAGAAAGCTCCTCCCCCTCAGGAATGGGTGCAGATTAGGAGTGCACAAAACACTGATGTACATACCGGGACATCCACAAATTCCTATAGTATCAGGAGGAAAAACAAAGAAATCTTTATGTTGAACGAATATTTCTTTGCCTTGTGGGAGTAGCTTATCACAGATATAGGATAGAAACAATGTAGTTGTCACTGGTTTGAGTGTTCTAGAAAGTTAGATAAACATGAGGAGCTGGATGGTAGTGCCTTTTTACACCTGTCATTGTGAACAACACACGATTGGCAGCCTGGCCTGACTTGGAAAACAACTGTTCTACCTACAAGTGCAAATTAAAAGCAGTGTTGCTCCAGGCTGAGACATCCTCCTCTTTACAAAATGGAAATGGCTTATTCAGTGACACCACCCAACAGTCTATTTTATGTGGAATTCAATAGTTCACCACTTTATCTTTTTCCAAATCCTTCATTACCTCCAGAACTGATTTATCTGGAACGTTTGTTGTTTTGTTTAAGGTTCTTTATTCTCTTATTTCTGAGTTTCTTTAAGGATATTTAGGACATCTGCATGCTAGTTTATTTGGAAGAGGCATATTTGGCACATTTTCCCCTGGAGGCGAACCACATTTCGATGACAATTATATCTGCTGTGAAATATTTGGAATGTATTTGGGAGATGTTGTATTCAGACTAGCGTCCTTTTCTCAATGAAAGCCACAATGCTGAGTGAGGACTGTCACTGTGTATGGCTTATTTATTAGGAAAAGAAGTGTATTATATTTTATAATATATATATATTAGACTTGGCATCCTTGGCGTTGTCTCCCCTAACTTTTTGCCTCTGTTTCCCAGAATGTTGATGTGTGCTGGACTCTGTTTTTGCTGTTTTTGATACTCTGGGAACTTTACCACTGCTATCCAGGGCTAAAGTGCAAATGCTCCTATGTAAAATGTATGTGTAATTGGCTCTCCATGAATGGCATATTTGATTTACTAGTATGTTTCTATTACAGTGCACTAGAGGTGCCCAGGGCCTGTAAATCAAATGCTACTAGTGGGCCTGCAGGACTGATTGGGCCACCCACGTGTGTAGCCCTGTAACATGGCTCAGACCTCCCTCTGTGTGTGCAGTTTTAAACTGCCAATTCGACTTGGCAAGTGTACCCACTTGCCAGGCCTAAAACCTTCCCTTTTTATACATGTAAGGCACCCCTAAGGTAGGCCCTAAGTAGCCCCAGGGGTGGGGTACAGTGTATGTTAAAGGTGGAACACGTACTAATGTGTTTTACATGTCCTAACAGTGAAATACTGCCAAATTCGGTTTTCACAGTTGTAAGGCCTATCTTTCTCATAGGTTAACATGCGGGCTGCCTTTAAATATTATTAAAGCGCAGATTCCCTTTGGGAGCAGATAGAAATATGGAGTTTAGGATCTCTGAACTCACAATTTAAAAATACATCTTTTAGTGAAGTTGGTTTTTATACTGAGTTTGAAAATGCCACTTTTAGAAAGTAGGCATTATCTTGCCTAAACCATTCTGTGACTCTGCTTGTTTGTAGATTCCCTGTCTGGGTCAGTTTGACAGTTGGGCTGTTTGCACCTCTCCTCTAGACAGCGACACAAAGGGAGCTGGGGTGTAGCCTGCATATCCTAATAGGCTATCTGGGCTGAGGGGAGGGGAGGAGTGGTCACTTACACCTGAAAGGGCTGTGCCTGCCCTCAAACAATCCAGACTCTAACCTCCTGGTGTGTGTCTGGGGCCTGGCCTGGGCAAGGCAGGTTCTTGTAAACAACAGATACTTCTCATTGAAGTAAGCCTACTTCAAAGGCAGAAAGGGGTATAAGAAGAGCACCCAAAACCCCTGAAGAGGAGATCACTTCTGGAATCGAGAGGAACCTCTGCCAAGGAGAAGAGCTGAGGAAAAGTGCTTCCCCTGCCTGTGACTGTGCTTTGTTGGGCTATCCTGCAGTTGCTTCTTCTGCCTGTGAAAGGCAACAAAGACTGGACTTTGTTGTGCATTCCTGCTTGAGAAGTATCTCCAAGGGCTTGAACTGAGCTTGCTTCCTGTTGTTGAAGCCTCAGGGCCATCAAAAACTTCCCCTGCCAGCACCTGGACTCTCTGCTGAGACTCCTTGCCTGCCAAGTGGTGCCCTATCTAGTTCCTGGGCCCTGGAGAGGTGAAGCTGGCAGCTAAGAACTGAAAATTCACTCACAGACCGCTGTGCTGGGAAACTTTCGATACACCACTCGCCTCGCGGCTGATAAACGATGCACCCCCGGCCTCACTGCTAAAATCTACGCTCCACCTGCATCGCGGCTGGAAGATCGACACAACACAGGTGGAGGAACGATGCGCAAAACCGCAGAGGCTGCTGTTAATGACGCAAGCCCCCACGCAGCGCGTTTTCCTGACATTGTGCAATCGGATTTCAACACAACATCACTGGATGCAGAAAATCAGCAAAAAACCTGCCTGGACCCGAGGTGCCCGTCCAGATCGACATGTCACTGTTTTGCAGGAGAGAAGAAACGACGGACACCAACAAGAACGAAGGAGGAGCGACACGCCTTCTCGCTGGCAGGTGAGAAATCGACCCATCGCCGGCCTTTTTCGATGCATTCTCGCCCATGCGGCTTTCTTTTGATGCTACCCAGGTACTTTTGTGTGCGAACAGCGTTCTCACTGTATTCTATGTGGGTCATTATGACTGGCGATAAAGTGGCGGTAGTACTGGCAACAGGCTGGCGGTACTTACCGCCAGATTATGACATTGGCGGGTTGGCTAAAGCCAACCCACCAATGTACCACTCCGATCACCATGGCGGTAGCAGCCGGGCTGGAGATAACCATCTCCAGCTCGGCAGCCGCCATTGTGCCACCTATGGGATTATGACCCCGCCTACCGCCATGGTTTTCGTGGCTTCATAACGTCAAGAAAACCATGGCGGTAGGCCCTAACAATGACCGGATATTCCTTCCCCTTCACACACACACGCATACACACACTCATTCACACATACATACACGCATGCATACATACATCCAATCACACACACACATCCGCACACACATCCAAACATACACTCAGACACGTGTTACGATTTCAAACATACACACACTCACTCTTCCATACATGCACACACGCAATCAACACTCAACGCACACCCACATAAATGCACACACACACAACACCCCCCTCCCCTGTCGGAGACCCGACTTACCTTGATCCAAGGGGTCTTCCGGCAGGAGACGGGCGGGGCGCTGCTACCGCCAGCAGAGCCCGCCAGCAGATCACCACCAGGCCGTATTATTTCTTATAATACGGCTGGTGGCTGTCTACTGGCGTGGCGCTGCTTTTGGTTGCAGTGCCGCCATACTGCCATCCACCAGGATGGCCACAGCCAGATTTCCAACCTTCTTGTGGCGGAAATCCGGCTGTGGTTATAATATGGCAAACGGCTGGTAGCCGCGGTGACGGTCTTTTGGTGGCCATTGCCGCGGCGGTAGCCGTTTTTTACTGCCGATCGTATAATGAGGGCCTAAGACTCTTAGGTGGTCGGGTTTAGTCCAAGGGAATACTTACTGGGGTGCAGGTGTACTTTATTAGAAGCATTCAGCCTCCCCTTTACAATAATGCCATTAAAGAATTAAGAGGCAAGCCAGTTGTCATGAGCACCCCATATGTGGTCAAGATTCTTACTGCTTTTTCAACAAATTTTTTGACAGTATTATTTTAAAATGCACTATTTGCCCCTCTTTCTTTCAAAATGTTCTCAGGGTGAGATTCTCCACTCCCCTTTTCCCTCGATCCTTCCTTATGACAGTCAGGCTCACATGCAGAGTCAAACTTGCCCCTAACTTTTACACCCCACTACTTTGAAAACTCACCAGCCGCCACTGATCCCTAACTAAGACTGAAGGGGAGCGAGGCGCTGAGAGAGACATTGCAGCCGTGGTGACTTAGTGAGACTGGAGAGGACAGGAGGAACTCAGGGGGAACCTTAGGGGCATAGGTCACCTGCTGAGACTGGGGAGGACAGGGATAGGGTGCAAAGAGCTCAAGATTAAAATTAGAGCCAGTGATCAGTGTGGGAGCCTGAGGCTAGGGTAGAAGGAGCTTAGTTAGAACATTAGAGCCAGTGGTAAATGTGTCAGACTAGAGGAAGTGGGAGCCAATGACACTGGAGAACGTGTTAGATCCCTTGGGGTAACATTAAAGCCAGTGACCACCATGTGAAATTGTAGAAGATGTTTAGTGCTCTAGTGGGATCTTGGGTGTGTTTAATGGAAGGGTTTGTGAATCCTTGGGGTAAAAATCTATGTGTTCATACAACCTGTGACAGAAGTGGTAAGAATGATGAGCCTGCAAGGGTAAAGCATTAGAGCCGACTCGAGGGGGCAAGAATTCACTAACTGCAGTCCATTTCTACATTTGTTTTTATTTTATTTAAACACTAAGGGCCAGATGTACAAAGGCCTCTTGCATTTCTCAATGGGCCGAATCGCAGTCTCGGCCCATTAAGAAATTCAAAATGGGCTTTTCTTATGTACAAAGCCCTTTAAGGAATCACAAATGTGATTTCTATCCTTTAGAAATCGGTATTTGTGGTCCCCTGAATAGGAAATCGCAGCTAGGGATTACCTATTTGACATTCCTTCTGATGTACAAAGCATTTCCTAAATGCGATTTTGGTATTTAGGAAATGAAATTGCCATTGACTTAAAGTCGATGGTAACCATGTGCAATTTCAAAAAAGTACCCCAAAATATTATGTTTTTTAAAATTGCAATAGAGCACACACATGCCCCTTGGCCATATGTGTGCTGTATATGTGCACCACTATTTTTGGGGTGCACTAAGGGGGCTCTTTTGCCCATGGCCATCCTTGGTTTTGCATTTGTCAAATAGGAAATCGCTATTTGAGAAATGCAAAACCGACCAATTGCAACAAAAGCAAAGGGATTTCTTATTTGCAATTTCCTAATAGCGATTCCTGCTTTGTAGGAATCTCTATTGGGAAATCTGTATTTCGCTATTTAGGAAATGCAGAATTGCATTTTGGTACATTTGGCCCTATGCTTTTTATGTACTTTAAATATGTTTACTTAACTAAGTATCATAACCTTTATTATGAAACAAGTTATTTGTAGATGTATAAATAAACAATACGAGAAGCCCATCATATTTATCTGGACTTGTGAGGGGGTCCTGAGCCCCAGAGTCTGCACACTTGGAGCGGGGACTCCAAGCCCCGAACTGCATTGGCCCCGGAAACATTGACATACCCACAGGAGATGCAGTGGGCAGGGCCTGCGCTCGAGCTGTGCTGCAAAGCGCTGGGAACCATCCTACTGCGCAGAACACTTGGGCAAAGACCTGGCTCTCATAGCCAGTAAGAGGCTGGGCCTCCCCCCTTGGCCATTTAGTCCTGAGACTTTTTACAGGTAATCTGCGTGTCTGTGCGTTAATTGAGCCTGTCCCTGTGGCTCTGTATTTGAGTTTGGCAGAGCTGTATCTCAGCAGTGGTTTAACCTGTTACTTCCCCAGCACTTATCCCAAAGTGGAGGGGAAGGGGGCTCTATAAAGTAGGATTTAGCAGGACCCAGTACTGCTCTTTTCTTATTTCCCTGCCAAGATGGGAAAGGAAAAAATAAGCTTCACTGTGCCGCAGACCCAAATATGTGCTACAATTGATAGCTTTTTGGCTAGGGTGTGGGGGTCATCTCAAAGGAGATTTAACTTGTAGAGGGGGTGGTTCCCTCGTACTACAGGTAATGCTGATCTACCTATCCACACGGCCCCAAATCCCAGAGCAATGGCCAAGCCAGCAAGTACATTGTACCTGGAGCAGTCTTGACCATGGGGGGCAACTTAGTAGATGGATAAGTGGAGCCCAGCCTTGCTGAATCTAGCCCAAAATCCATCGGAACTAGACCAGTGGCCAAGGGCAGAGTGGAAACTAAAAAATTAAAATAAAAAAGTGTAGGGAGTCAGAAAACAAGTTGATTAGACCAGTGGTTCCCAACCTTTTGACTTCTGTGGACCCCCACTTTATCATTACTGGAACATGGGGATCCCCACTGAATTATTACTGGAATCCTGTGACCCCCCCCACCCCCCACTAAATCATTACTGAAAGCTGGGGGACCTAATCTATTAATATAATTTAATTTTCTAAGCAGTCACAGACCTCTTGAGGAAGCTTCGCGGACCCCCAGAGATCCCTGGACCACAGGTTGGGAATCACTGGATTAGACTACCATGGTTATCAGCATAGCACCTTCTGACACAGCCTTTTGGGATTCCTTGGGGGAAAGGCTGGCAGTCCTTCTTGATGCAAAGCTGCAACACATTCATGAATGCCTCAGTGCCATCAAGGAATCTTTGAGAAGCTGCAGTAAGGGGTATGTGACAGATTCTACAAGACAGTCTTGTAGTAGAAATGCATTCCTTCCTCAACTGCCCCAGCCCTCCACTAGGGTATTAGACAACAGTGTAATGAGCCCGGGAATAATGGACCCCTTCCTTGTACCAATAGCTGGGAGATGGTCTGCACTACGACTTTGCCCCTGGAAGGTGGAACACCTATGACATTATCTGTGATCCATCTTCAGCCAGATTCACATCTGTACGTGGTAGTGCTGGCAAATGTTCCAAGTCTGGCCTCTGAAGTAACTGAGCGGGGATTCAAACTAAAAAAACAAGGTGAAACACTGGCTGCATTCCAACGTTAAGTGTGCCACTCCTCTCTACAAGGAGGTGCCACTGGTGCGCAGGGTAGGAGGAGTGGGGCCCTTGCCTAGGAAATTCCAAGGTGACTGTATAACAGTCACTTTTCGTCATCCCAGTGTATTAGGAGAAATTATGGCTTAGGCCAGAGCAGGCACTGTGCGGTCCGGATCTGTAAGGGTTTTACCCTTGGCCTTCTTCTTTTTTTTTTTTTTTTTTTTTTTACAGGCACCTGGACCCTGCCAACCCTGGTAATATTGCCAGAAATACCCCAGTCCAGCCTTTATATCATGCTGACCAATTATTCTCAAGAAACAAATTTATGGTCCTGTCCAGCTTGCAGGATAATGACTGACAAAACTGTGCGAGGCGGGTCAACACTTGTGATCGAGTCTCACCAGAGTCTTCAGTGACCGTCAACTCATGGCTCCCCAGTTTGAGCATTGTTGCCCTGAACCTCTCTGATAACCAAGACTTACTTAGTGGGTAGTACAGAGGGGAGATGGCCACCCACACACCAGATGATATCTTCTGTGGGCAGACCCACCATCCTATAGCTAAATTCCTTGCCCTAGCCATGGGTAACCTGTACCGAGGGGCCAAGCTGCTCTAGCAGCCGAATGCAAATTAGAAACATTCGTGTTGGAACATAGCAGGTTTAGCATCAAAATAATTAAACAAACATTGGAGTGCAACTATTAACAATTATGATATCATTGGGCAATGGATGATGTTTGTTTTGATGGGTACTTATGTTACAGCCTACATGCCTCTCCATCGCCCTCCTCTGGTGCGAGAATATTCATGCCTTTAATCTGATGTCGGGTTTTGAATTTTAGTTTGGTAGTCGTAAATGTCTATAACAATGATTTTTCAGTTAGGATTCATCAGAATTTGTTTGCCAACTCTTTGATAAAAAGATAAAATTGAAAAAAGGGACTTGTGCCTAGACATACCATTGAACCTATTATTGGCCAGTGATTTTAACGCAAATCTGGGTGCCTTCCTTATCATCGCCTTCAACTATCTCGCCCTATACTTTTGATTGTAGGTCTGAGGCCAACACGGAGCCGGGGGCAGGGAGGTTGGGGGAAACTACTTGCTTTTTAGTGGCCTATGACTTTGAGAGTGCTATCTTCAAAGCTACGTTGGCTCCCAGCTCCTACCTATGTGGCAAGGGGGTCTGATTCTACAATTGAGTATATTTTCATCACTAGGAGTCTGGAATCCTTTGTCTCAAATGGGGATGTCCTGCCCACTGTATATATGTATATAGTAATCACAACGCTATAGCACTCAATAACTATTCCTGTGAAAGGGTTGACGGAAACACCTCTTTGTAAGCAGCCTGTTTTCCCAAAAGATGGGGGGGGGGCGCAGATTAGTGTTTGTCGCTCCATCAATATGACCAACAACAGGAGCAAAATTGATGGATGTGGAGATTTGATTAGTTGTTCCGCTGCATAGGAGGTTGAGCTTTTTAGGCTGAATAGTTTTGTAGAATTAAACTCCCATATTAGGGATTTTCTTACAAGGCCTATTGGCAATAGGGCTTTCCATGGTAAATCATGGTTCGATAAGGCATGTAGAGAAGCTAACATCAAATTGAGAGTGGAACTGAAGTGTACACTCAGGGATCGGGGAGCAATAATTGCTTGCAGAAAGGGTTACATGCAGATGCTAAAAAGGTGAAAGGCTGAATTAAAGGTGAAGAAATGGGAAACAATTGTACTCGCGTGCCAAGTTAAGGATTCACAGGCCATTTGGAAGAGAGTATGTGCTAGCCTTTCATTAGGTTTTGTCGTAGTTTGGACTCTTGCTCTAGGCAAGACTGCTGGTTAAAGGATGACAGTACTTTTGTCTTTAGGCGACTGCTTCTTCTCCTACAACAAGTCGCAACTGTTGTCCCAACCTTACCCGCTCACTAGCAGCACCTCACCAGAAACAATAATAAAAGGTGATTTGTGGTAACCTTTACGCATGGACTCGAGAGTAAGACATCTCAGGGAGTGTTGTGGTTAAACGGAGATTAGCCCTTTCTCACAGATGTATCATGTCTCATACAAACGCAGGCAATGACAGAGATGCAGTAAAGTTTCAATAGCTTTTATTCAACATAACTGCAATTTGCGATAAGTTGCATGGGCTGCAATGATTAGGATAATGAATAATGCAAGCAACAGAATTGTGAAGACGAGTCATTATTACAAAGACCCCACCATCTTGCAATGCATGAAAAAGACATACGGAATGTAATATGACCTAATACCCTAGAGCGTAAGACCCAACCTCCTACCTAAAGGAGAGCTGGGTTTGCTAAACCTAATCTGCCAATGCCATGTCCATGAGAGGAGCCCCCAACACTCGTTACCTTGTAATGAGGTCTCTATCTCAGACTCCGCAGGGACACAAAGACTGGGTCAGCGTCAAGGTGACTGCAGCATCGATATCAGCAATGGTGGCGATGCCCTCTGGTCGGAATCCCTCCGATTATCTGTCTAAAGTGCGATATATTTATACAGATCTTCAAGGACCCCTGACGTAGGTGTGTTCCCAAACAATAGATAACAGACTTGCTTGGGACGGCAATTATCCCTTGAAAGTATAGAGAGGGAAAATCCCTAAGTGTGAAGGCCTACTGTTTGTTTGTCTTTGGTGCTAGATCTTGACGCCTTAGTGCGGTGACACTGATAATGTAACCCATAACAAGTGGCCTAACTCTAAACAAGGCAGCCATCTTTGAAGAAATAAATAATTAAATGTGCTAAGATAGAGCAAGCTAAGTAGGTTAAAAGTCACTAGGTGACTGGGGCACGAGTCTGCAAGCCAAAGGCTAAGCTAACTCTTGTTATCCCATTAAAACGAAGTAGGAGTCACTACAGTTCTTCCTCTTGCAAAGTTAGCACCCATGTAGGTCCAGAGGATTGGATAGACCATTTAGGTAGAATCTACTGCTCAAATGAGTCTATCCAGGTGGATGAACCTAGCAATTGTGTGCTTCCCCTGAGCATTCAGTGTTCCCTTGAGGAGGTGTTTGGTGCCATTATTAGTAGCCCTTCTAACAAAGCACCTGGTACCGATGGGATCCTAATGGATTTATATAAGACCAGCCCAGGGTTCTGGGCTCCCCTAACTACCTTGTAAGGTAGGGGTTCCATCTACCTGGCACACCTGTTTTTAAAAAGAGTAGCTTGCAGGATCCAAGGTATTACCTCCCTATTTCTCTTTTAGATTCTACTGTTAAGATTTTCTGCAGACTAATACTGGATAGACTGCTCTCCTGGTTTGTGGAAAAGAATATACTTTCCCAGGTTCAATATGGATTTAGAAAAGGTCTTGGAACTGTAGAACATTGTCTAAATCTACATCTCGTAGTATCCAAGTACAAGTTTGCCAAGTCCAGTCCCCCCCACCTAGAATTTTTGGATTTAACAAGTGCTTTTGATGTGTTAACAGATTCAAGGTTTAGGATATTATAAGTTCTGTGGGATCTGACAAGGACCTGGTCACCTTTTCGTGTTGTCTGCACTAGGACACTGTGGCTTCTGTGAGGTATGGGGATAGAGGAGAGTGCTCTGCTGCCTTTCCGATTAAACACAGCGTCTTCCAGGGCTCTGTCCTGGCATCTATTCTGTTTCTAATAAACATAAATGTCATGGAAACCTTTCTAGTGAATTCAGGGGAAGATGTGCTGTTGGTAAATAAAAAATCTGTCTCTGCAGTTTTATATGCAGATGAAGCCATGATGAATGCCAGGGCCGCCAGTGGCTTTGTGTGTCCATTTTATGTCCCTTCTTGTGCAGAGGTGTTAGTTTAGCCTTCAGCTTGCAAGCCTTTTGCCCTTTTTAGCCAGTCCCCATTGACCCACCAATTATGCTCTGTTTTATTCCATGTATTTTATTATTTCTTTTAGCACTGCCTGCAAACACTTGCATTTTAGAGAAATGTTTTCATTTACTTAATCAGTGTCATTCCAAGAAAGCATCATTTTCAGTAATGTACGTAGGGTATTGTCATCATGTCCTTTTGCTTTACTTTTAAAAGAATTGCGAACATGGCAGGTATCTGTTAGGTAATTGTGGACACATATTTGCACACACAATCTGATGTTTAGGTACATGCCCATGTCAGGATTTCTGCACAAACAATAACGTGCCAAATAAATACACCTCATGAGACCAATTTCATTAGAGGGGGTTCCGCCCAGGATGCCATCTACACTGCATGTTGCTCTGCAGCAGACCTCTGCCTTTGTGTCTCCATGAAGTCTGATCTCGAGACTGACTTCGTCCCAAGGTAACAGGGGTGGGAGGTACTTCTCATGGGCACTGTATTGGCAGATTGGGTTTATCATGCCAAGTTCTTCCCTAGGGTAGAGATCAGGTCTCTTTTATTAGGAACTGCATATTTCATGTTTATTGCAATATGTTAGGGTTTTCTGTATTTCCTACACTTACTCTCACAATCCTGATTTTGTTATTGCTCACTATCCTGATCATTGCAGCTCATGCATTTTATCACAGATTGCAGTATTTTCAATAAATGTATTGAAACTTTCCTGCATCTCCTTTATCACCTGTGTTTTGTATAAGAGACTGGTTAATGATGAGAGAAAGGGGTGAGATTTGTTTACCACAACTTCCCTGAGAGGTCTCATTCAGAGTCCATGCGCAAGGCTGCCAGAAATTACCTTTACTGTTTGTGTTTTGGTGCGGTGCTGATATTGAGCCGGAATGGTTGGGCCGACAGATGCAAACTGGTGTGGTAGTGACTCCGTCGCCTACAAGCAGAAGTGCTGCCGCCCTAAACCAGCAGTCTCGCTGAGAAGCGAGTCCTTTTTACGACAGCCTGAAGACAATGATTTCTACATTTTCGCTGTTCATGAAACAGCTAGATTTGGAAATCAGTTTGACAAAAACCTTTGTTGTGGTCTGTGGCCCCAAAAATGTTAAAACTCGATGCATTAGTATTGCGGAGAATGTCATTGAGAGAGTGACTTAGTTTCCATATCTTGCATTATTTATGATAGTGCAGGCAATCGGAGTCTGTGCATTAGTAATAGGAAAAAGCATTTTTGGCACACGATCGGTTCAATTTTTTTCTCTTGCCTCCGCCATAGGAAACAAACTTGTATACCCCCTACTTGAAATTTAGACAAGAAAGTGTTTGCCCATATTGACCTGTGGTGCTGGTATTTGGGGCTTTAGGCAAGTGGGTTGCATCTAAATCAAGGAAAACAGAGTTTGCTGTAGTTTGCGGGAGGTGGGGCGTCCCTTAGTAACTCCCCATTTGGAAATCCATCAAGAATTGGGTTTGGTGTATATTGAGTACCAGATCAATCTTGCTTCTCTGATGTTGTGGGATACAGTCTGACACAACAAGGAAGCTAGCTTGAATATGGAAACTGTTTTGGCATGTGTCTCATGCTGCTATGGGAATAAGACATCCTGGATTCAGTGTATTAGAGAGACAACTGCTGCCTGAGGTTGCCCCCTCAATTTATGAGAAGCCCACTAATAAATCCAGAAATGATTGAGGATGGATTAGAGAATGTTTTGTCTCTCAGAGACGGGCCTAGAGAGAGGGTAGAGAATTGTTGAAGCCATCAGTCAGGGACTGCTATCTTGTACAAACTACACTGAGGGCGGCACTATACTTAAGTATGGTCCCGGTCTTTGGGAACTGTAGGAAAGTACCATCTTGGCTGGCATGTTACCCCCATTTTTACTTGTGTGTATGCTTGTTTTTGCCTGTGTCACTGGGATCCTGCTAGCCAGGACCCCAGTGCTCATAAAGTATGCCCTGTATGTGTTCCATATGTGGTGCCTAACTGTATCACTGAGGCTCTGCTGACCAGAACCTCAGTGTTTATGCTCTCTCTGCTTTTAAAATTGTCACTGCAGGTTAGTGACTAATTTGACCAATTCTGATTGGCACGCTGGAACACCCTTATAATTCCCTAGTATATGGTACCTAGGTACCCAGGGTATTGGGGTTCCAGGACATCCCTATTGGCTGCAGCATTTCTTTTGCCACCCATAGGGAGCTCAGACAATTCTTACACAGGACTGCCACTGCAGCCTGAGTGAAATAACGTCCACATTATTTCACAGCCATTTTACACTGCACTTAAGTAACTTATAAGTCACCTATATGTCTAACCCTCACTTAGTGAAGGTTGGGTGCAAAGTTACTAAGTGTGAGGGCACCCTGGCACTAGCCAAGGTGCCCCCACATCGTTCAGGGCAATTTCCCCAGACTTTGTGAGTGCAGGTACACCATTACACGTGTGCACTACAGATAGGTCAATACCTATGTGTAGCGTCACAATGTTAACTCCGAACATGGCCATGTAACATGTCTAGGATCATGGAATTGTCCCCGCCAATAACATTCTGGTATTGGGGGGACAATCCCATGCATCCCCGGGGCTCCAGCATAGAGCCCGGGTACTGCCAAACTAGCTCTCTGGGGTTTTCTCTGCAGCTACCACTGCTGCCAACCCTCAGACAAGTTTCTGCCCTCCCGGTGCCTGGGCAGCCCAGCCCCAGGAAGGCAGAACAAAGGATTTCCTCTGAGAGAGGTGTTACATCCTCTCCCTTTGGAAATAGGTGTTAAGGGCCTGAGAGGAGTAGCCTCTCCTGGCCTCTGGAAATGCTTTGAAGGGCACAGATGGTGCCCTCCTTGCATAAGCCAGTCTACACTGGTTCAGGGATCCCCCCAGCCCTACTCTGGCATGAAACTGGACAAAGGAAAGGGGAGTGGCCCCTCCCCTGACCAGCACTTCCCCAGGGGAGGTGCCCAGAGCTCCTCCAGTGTGTTCTAGACCTCTGCCATCTTGAATGCAGAGGTGTGAGGGCACAATGGAGACCTCGGAGTGGCCAGTGCCAGCAGGTGACATCAGAGACCCCTCCTGATAGGTGCTTACCTCTCTGTAGCCAATCCTCCTCTGAGGGCTATTTAGGGTCTCTCCTGTGGGTTTCTCTTCAGATAACGACCTGCAAGAATTCACCAGAGTTCCTCTGCATCTCTCTCTCTTCGACTTCTGCCAAGGATTGACCGCTGACTGCTTAAGGACGCCTGCAAAACTGCAACAATGTAGCAAGAAGACTACCTGTGACATTGTAGCGCCTAATCCTGCCGGCTTTCTCGACTACTTCCTGGTGGTGCATGCTCTGAGGGCTGTCTGCCTTCACCCTGCACTGGAAATCCTGAAGAAATCTCCGGTGGGTTGACGGAGTCTTCCCCCTGCTACCGCAGGCACCAAACTTCTGCTTCACCGGTCCTCTGGGTCCCCTCTCATCTTGACGAGCGTGGTCCCTGGAACACAGGAGCTGGATCCTAGTGACCCCCATAGTCCAGTGGTCCTTCTGTCCAAGTTTGGTGGAGGTAAGTCCTTGCCTCGCCACGCCAGACAGTAATCCTGTGTATTGCGTGAACTGCAGCTGCTAGGGCTTCTATGCACTCTTGCAAGGATTCCTTCGTGCACAGCACAGCCCAGGTCCCCAGCACTCCGTCTTGCATTGCTCAAATCGCTGAGTTGACCTCCGGCTTTGTGTTGCTGAGTCGACCGTCGTGCTCAGATTTTTTGAACGCCTGTTCAAGTGCTTCTGCGGGGGCTGTCTGCTTCTGCATGGGCTCCCTGTGTTGCTGGGCGCCCCCTCGGTCTCCTCCTCCAAGTGGTGAACTCCTGGTACTTCCTGGGCCCGGGCAGCACCCTTTATCCTCAACCCGACTCTTGCAGCTAGCAAGGCTTGTTTGCGGTCTTTCTGTGTGGCAACAACTCTGCATCCTCCCACACGCCGTGGGACATCTTCTGACCAAAGGAGACGTTCCTAGCGCCTTCCGTTGTTGCAGAATCTTCGGCTTCTTCCACCCAGAGGCAGCCCTTTTGCACCTTCATCTGGGGTTTAGTGGGCTCCTGCCCCGCTGGACACTTTTGTGACTCTTGGATTTGGTCCCCTTCCTTTACAGGTCCTCAGGTCCAAGAATCCGTCTTCAGTGCTTTGCAGTCAGTTGTTGTCCTTGCATAATCCCCTATCTCGACTTTACTGTCTTTCTGGGGTAGTAGGGTAACTTTACTCCTACTTTTCAGGGTCTTGGGGTGGGGTATCTTGGACACCCTTAGTGTTTTCTTACACTCCCAGCGACCCTCTACACACTACACTAGGCCTGGGGTCTCTTCGTGGTTCGCATTCCACGTTTGGAGTATATGGTTTGTGTTGCCCCTAGGCCTATTGTCTCCTATTGCATTCTATTATGTTCTACATTGTTTGCACTACTTTTCTAAGTGTTTTACTTACCTGATTTTGGTCTGTGTGTACATTGTGTGTATTTTACTTACCTCCTAAGGGAGTATATCCTCTGAGATACTTTTGGCATATTGTCACTAAAATAAAGTACCTTTATTTTTAGTAACAGTATTGTGTTTCTTATTATATAAGTGCTATATGATATAAGTGGTGTAGTAGGAGCTTTGCATGTCTCCTAGTTCAGTCTAAGCTGCTCTGCTATAGCTACCTCTATCAGCCTAAGCTGCTAGAACACTACTAATCTACTAATAAGAGATAACTGGACCTGGCACATACTGTAAGTACCACAAGGTACCCACTATAAGCCAGGCCAGCCTCCTACAGGAACGCATGTTGTTATCACGATTCAGGTTAGGATCAATCAGGTGACTTCTTAGTTTCCCGCAAGGTCAGTTCGCTGCTTCTCGCGAATGCCTGTGTAATCTGATGTCTCCCCAGACCTTGCTTCATTTTGTTTATTTTCTGTAAATTCTATATCCCCCTCACCAAACGGTATTTGTTGCCTGTCAAACACAAATCCAATCTGAATAAATGCAGAGTTGCAGTATTATATTTACAGCAACAAGGATGCCCTAAAGTATGCATAACAGTAGGCTCTTTTCTGAAAAATGTGATTCCGCTGCACAGTATAATGTTGTTTTAACACGTGGGTTTTTAACATTTTTATTCAGCCTTTTGTATGTTTTACCTCATGATTTTAATGATTGATCTAGAACGGTAGTCCATTTTTATCTGCATGCTTTTTATCTATTTAGGAATTTGTGTGTTTGATCTGTGTCTTTAATGATCTGCTTTTGAAAGTGATTGGATAAAGATATTTAGATTTTTTTTTATTTTTTTATTTTTTATTTTTTTTATCTCCATTATCTTGTTTTAGACAAGCTAGATCTGGGCCTTACAGGGCCTGATTTTAGATACTGGCAGACAAGTTACGCCATCACAGTGGTGCCGGATATCCTATCCCCTGAAATCAAATCCCATGGGATACAATAGTATTTAAATTTTGGCGGACATGATATCTATCACCGTTGTGACAGAGTAACTTGATTACCAGTATCTAAATCAGATCCGTAGTCTACGCCTCAGGGAGCCACTAAGATAGGGTGGCCCTTTGTGGGAGGTCATGCGATAATAGGTCCTCTTCCTTCCACTCTTATGTGCACACTACCTTCCAGTGTGTGTGTCAGTGACTTCATTGATTTGTAAGACTTGTTTTCCAATGTTGTTATGCTGCCCTGTGCTTTATAGTGTATTTAATCAAAAAAAGTTATCTCTGTCTATTAGTTTATTACTCCGGCCCCCATAACTCCTCTCTTTTCTTCCTCTATATCTCTGCAGTTATCTGTGTGCTGCACATGGCACATAAGAAAGCAGCATCAAATAAATTGGATAGGATGTATTGGGAGGTATTTATTCAATAGAACAGTGGTTCACAATCTTTTGACTCCTGAGGATTGCTACTAAATCATTGCTGGAAGCCTGGGACCCCAAGCAATTTGTACGATTTAAGTTTCAAACATTAATTTAATTCGCAAAATATACATAAACAAGTACACACCAAACAAATCCTGGAATTACTAAAGATATTATTATTTTGTATTGTAAAAAAAAGGCAAAAATCGAAAAATGTTAATGGGAAGGTTGGCGCTGCAACTCGGCGACTACATTTTCAATGTTTGAATTTATTTAGGAAAGTTGAATCCTCAGGTTAGATTCTACATTTCCCAAGCGATATCTGTTTTATTTTTTAGGTACATAAGATCTGAGAAAATGTTTCATGTAAATATGTGGTGGGGAAAGGAAGTAAAACCATAAGGGCCTATCTCCTCTCCATAACTTCTCTGTCACATGTACAGGGGTGTGGAATTTATTAAAATATCTACTTGTCCAGGGGACAGGTTGCTTCTCAAATCTACTTGTCCTGTAAAAAGATCTACTTGTCCCTTTGGTGCCATGTAGTGTGGCGACAAATTATGGCAGCAATTAATAGCCTCTCTGATTATGCCAGGGCTACTACCATAGTAGGGCTTGAATACTTGGAGTTTCAATCCCTACTGTAGCAATTTCCTTATTTTGCCACCTTTCTGCAGATCTGCATACTGGGGCTGGAGGAAGCAGTAAGCAATAGTTCCAGGGCTGGAATGCCTTTGAGTCTGCAAACCTACTAACCTGCATGTTTTAAAGATTTTTACCAGCTTCTCTCTAATATTTTCCCATAATAAGAAAGGTTGGACATTTACTCCTGACAATGGCAGAATTAGAACTTCTTCCAGGGTTGGGAAGAAAGTGGCTGGAGGGAAAATAAACTTGCAAATGCTCAATAGATTTTCACATGAGCAAATTTACACATCGTATTTACCCACGCTAAAATACAGTTCACAAATATTTTATAGGGGTACGACATATACCATGGGTGCACTTTTGTGACTTTCTTTAAGAATTTGGGGCCACAAGTAGGTAGGTTCAGATTTGTGACCTGCAAATTGCAAGTCACAAATCCGAATGTAGGATGGTGTCCTTGACACCATCTGTGATTCGCAAGGGCTTCGCAAATGCCCACATCATGAATAATCATGAGGTGGGTCGCAATTTGCGACCCCCTCACGAATGGTGGCCTGCTGGAGACAGCAGACCACCATGTCTGTGACTGCTTTTCAATAAAGCATTTTTTTTTTTTTTTTTTTGTAATGCAGCCAGTTTTCCTTAAAGGAAAACGAGATGCATAACAAAAACGAAAAATGAAACGTTTTCGTTTCATTTTTTCAGAGCAGGCAGCGGTCCGCAGGACCACTGCCTGCTCTAAAAAAATGTTTACAGTGACATTCAATATGGGGAAGGGGTCCCATGGGGATCCCTTCCCTTTTGCGAAAGTGTTATCACCCATTTGAAATGGGTGCAAACTGCGATTGGTTTGCGCCCGCGTTCGCGGTCACAAAACAATCCTACATTGCACTGCGAGTTGCAATTAGGAAGGGAACACCCCTTACTAATTGCGAGTCGCAAACCCGTTTTGTGATTCGGTAACCAGGTTACTGAATCGCAAAACTGGTTTGTGCATCGCAATGTGCTTTTTGCACGTCGCAAACAGCGAAAGTCGCTGTTTGCGACATGCAAAAAGCTACCTACATGTGGGTCTTGGTCCCTAATTAGGTCTGGTGTTAACAAAGACATTTTGGTTTTATTAAACTTCTATTTCTCTCTCTTTCGGCTGGCTTTACTGTGAGTGATCGCATTCTGCTCTTCCACAAGGAGCATATTGCCACACAAAGTAGTTTTGTTCAGTGTCAGGAACTACAGTTGCAATCAGTGACGTAACGAAACTGGAGGGTGCCCCTTTGCAAAGAACATGGAGGAGCCCCCTCTCCACACTCACTCAGGGCAGGTGCTGTGCTGACGGGGCCCCCTGGAGGGCGGCTGCGGGGCCTTTGTTATGCCGCTGGTGGCAACGTGTGCTTTAAGAGTTCAAAAACTTTTTTGGGGGGGTTTGCCAATGTTTGTTACAATGTTGAGGGCCTGGTAGCTCCCACAACAATAAAGTGTTACAAAAGCCATGTCAAAACAAGACACGCATTGATGAAACTAAAAGACGTATAAAAGTATGTCAGATCAGTTGGCTTTGTCAGTGTTTGTTTATTTTCATGCTTCCCATAATCGTGTTGAAAATGGTTACACTGATTTTCCATTAGAAATATTTTTGGGAAATACTAGCATGCATCAACACATTTTACTAAATGACACTTCATTTGCATATAATCAGAGAGCATTCTGGGAGCATTATACTTAGCCTCTTAGTCTAAACTTTTCAAACATGTGTGTACACGTTTTGTTTTTTTTTGTACTGGAACCAACGTCAGTAGTGAAGTGTGACCTTAAAACATTTCTTTACAGCACGCACACTAATAATGAAGGCTTTCAAATAATGAACCATAAATACAAGTTCGAACAGCATTATCTTTTGGAAACACATTACCTCAACTGCAGAGAGTTCAACTCTCTGTAAACAGGCAGCCAAAGGGTTTGTGCTGCAGGGGGTTGGGCCTACTTGTCCCAAGGACAAAGTAAACATAAAAACTTGTTGCCCTTGACCCCAAACAAGATGTCCCGGGCGTCGGGCGATAGGAATTCCACATCCCTGCATGTAATTCAGTTTTTATAGCACCTCTCATACCAGTGTAGGGTGTCGGAGCACTTTACAAGGACTAAAAGGTGTCGGATTCACGTCATCTTCAGTGGTAGGCATTTTCTAAGAGTGCTTGGTCTGGAGAAGCACAAACTCAGGATTCAGAACATAGTACAGTGGTTAGCGTTGACTTTAATAATAAAAAATATATTTCTACGCAAGCAAACATTTTTTAGGAAAATGAAAGACTGGGGAAAAAAACATAACTTTCTAATTTGTGCTGTGCAGTTTGCATGCAGCTCTATGATGGCAGTTTGTAGCTCACTGTCCTAGATTAAGATTGTAATTTATGAATTGCTCAGTAACAAAATAATCTCTGTAACAAAAGCAGTAATCCACTGTGATATGCACATAAAATATTGCATTGTTCTTTGTATAATACACATTCTTTGCAGCAGGCATATTAACCATCTGCGCTAACTTAGCTGAGGTAGGCTAGAGAAAACCCCCATCTCTCTCTAGCAGGTATTAATCACTAGAGTTATTGTGACGCTTCAATTTCTGCCCCCCGCATGGCTTTGCAGTGCTTTTAAAACTGCTGCACAGAAGAAGTAATAAATATAAAAATAGATATATTTTCTGTCAGGGGCCCCTCCTGGAGAAGGGCCTTCCTGAAGGCCCAGGCCTGCGAACACCCTGGGAATGTGTTGCGGACCCTAAGTTGGGAACCGCTGCAACAGAAGACCCCTCGTTTACCTGGTACTGTTTTGTATGAAATAGAAGTTAGAAATAGTCACTTTACTTGTGACTTAACGCTTTTGTGTCTTGGCAAATTCACTGAGCGACATACCTTCTAATCTATATTATTATTTTTTATAATAATGATTATTATCATCAACTAATTAAGAGGCGTGTGGTTGTTAACTGTGAACCTCCTAAATGGGTTACAGTGGTCACACATTGTTGTATATGCTATGATGAAGGGCTGAAAGTTTCACTCTCCTTCATCATCCATCGATATTTAGTACTGTTGGTTCTACCAGTTAATTTAAATAAAGAAGTTTGACCATGATACCGTTTTGCTTCACACTTCCTTTTCTGTTTTTTGTGTCGTTTATGCATATATTCGATATTGCCTTCATATCCATTTCATAGTTGTGGAATTGACTTTTAACTCATTCATAATGCGTTTTTGTCATCCCAACAGGTGCAGCAAATACATCATGAAGGGAAACTGGAGTTTCAAATAAATTGTGTGGAACAATAACTTTTAAAACGTTTGATGCAACTTCCAGTGGCAGCAATACTGTCTCAAGTACCTGTTTTTGGGTACAAAGAATCCAAACTACAGAAAAAAGGTCTAGGATTTTTGCTATGTCAGAAGTGCTTTCAGCATATGTGATCTCAGTTGACTGCGGAAACTGCACTGTGGAGCGGCAATATATGCCTAATTAATATGAAACATTTAACTTTTAAACTATTCTATATTATACAGCGATGAACGACCACACTAATTAACTAAAGCATTCCTCTGAGAAATTTATTATCAATGTATTTAAACATAACATTTTAAATGCCTGACTTTCAGCACATCGGAAAGCTGACATTGGAAAAAGATAATGTAAATGTACTGAATCTAATAAGGAAGTGATGAAAAAGAGATATCCATGTTAATTCAACGTCCTCGTAATGGAGAGGACTTATTCAGAACTAAAAAAAAAGGATATCTAAACATACATCAGGTGAGACTCAGAGTATTAAATCCATATAGGTGTTCTGATGCCAAGAATTTCTTTCTAAAGAAATATTTTAGGCGGCATCATAAACACCACACTGGTAAGAAATCATATGAATGCACTGAATGTGACAAGACGTTCTGGCTAAACGAAAATTTAATGCAACATCAGATACTCCACAATGGTGAAAAACCATACAAATGTACTGAATGCAACAAGGATTTAATTACAAAGGAAAACCTAATTAATCACCAGAAATTCCACACTGGAGTGAAACCGCATGATTGCACTGAATATGACAAGGTATTCATAACAAAGTCAAAACTAATACAGCACCAGAAAATGCTTAAGGGAGACAAACCACATGAATGTACTCAATGTGAGAATGTATTCATTACAGAAGGACAGTTAATACAACATCAGAAAGTTCATGCAGGAGAGAAACCATACATCCGCACTGAATGTGACAAGGCGTTTATTACAAACCAAGAGCTAATGCCACATCAGAAATTTCACATTGCGGAGAAACTGTCTCGATTTACTGAATGTGACAAGTCATACTTTACTATTAGAAAACAAATAAGTCATCAGAAAGTCCACACTAGGAAGGAATCATATGAATGTACTGAATGTGACAAGGCATTCAGACTGAAGGTAAATCTAACGCGGCATCAAAAACTCCACACAGGTGACAAACCATATGAATGTACTGAATGCGACAAAGCTTACTCTAGAAAGGATCACCTAGTTCAACACCAGAAAGGCCACACTGGGGAGAAACCATATGATTGTACTGAATGCGACAAGGCCTACTCTAGAAAGGATCAATTAGCTCAACACCAGAAAGTCCACACTGGGGAGAAACCATATGAATGTACTGAATGTGACAAGGCATTCATTTCAAAAGGACAGTTAATAAAACACGAGAAAGTCCATGCAGGAGAGAAACCATATAAATGTACTGAATGTGACAAGTCATTCTTAACTAATAGAAGCCTAATATTCCATCAGAAAGTCCACACTGGGGAAAAACCATATGAATGTACTGAATGTGACAAGGCTTTCATTAGAAAGGAACAGCTAGTGTACCACCAGATAGTACACACAGGGGAGAAAACCTATGAATGTACTGAATGCAGCAAGTCATTCTTTCGTAAGGGAAACCTAATACTTCATCAGAAACGCCACACTGGGGAGAAACCCTATGAATGTAGTGAATGTGTTAAGGCGTTCGCTACAAAGCAACGGTTAATGCAACATCAGAAAGTCCATGCTGAGGAGAAGCCATATAAATGTACTGAATGTGACAAGGCATTCAATACAGAGCAAAGCCTAAAGAATCATCAGAAAGTCCACACTGGGGAGAAACCATATGAATGTACTGAATGTGACAAGGCTTTCATTAAAAAGCAACAGCTATCTGACCATCAAAAAGTCCACACTGGTGAGAAAACATATGAATGTGCTGAATGTGACAAGTCATTTGTTACTAGGAGAAACCTAATAATCCATCAGAGAGTCCACACTGGGGAGAAACCATATGAATGTAGTGAATGTGATAAGGCGTTCACTATAAAGGGAAACCTAGTAAAACATTGGAAAATCCACACTGGGGAGAAACCATATGAATGTGCTGAATGTGGAAAAGCATTCATTACAAAGAAACAAGTACAAAATCATACAAAAATCCACACTGGGGAGAAACCATATAAATGCCCAGAATGTGGCAAGGCATTCATTAGAAAGGAAAACTTAAATACCCATCGGAAAAGCCACGCTACAGAGAAACCATATGAATGCACTGAATGTGATAAGGCATTCAGCGTAAAGGGAAGTTTAATGCAACATCACAAACTGCATACTGGTGATAAACCATATAAATGTACTGAATGTGACAAGGTCTACATTACAATGAGCCAGTTAAAACAACACCAGAACGTCCACACTGGAGAGAAACCGTATAAATGCACTGAATGTGACAAGGCCTACACTACAAAGTCTTACCTTGTGCTACACCAGAAAGTCCACACTGGTGAGAAACCATATGAATGTAATGAATGTGACAAGGCATTCATTAGAAAGGGAGAGTTAACGCAACATCTGAAAGTCCACACAGGGGAGAAACCATATGAATGTACTGAATGCGACAAGTCATTTTCTACTAATGGAAAATTAGTACTCCATCAGAAAGTTCACACTGGGGAAAATCAGTATGAATGCAGTGAATGTGATAAGGTGTTAAGTACAAAGGAAAACCTAATACAACATTGGAAAATCCACACTGGGGAGAAACCATTTGAATGTACTGAATGTGAGAAGGCGTTCACTACAAAGCAACAGGCAACAAATCATCAAAAAACCCACACTGGTGAGAAAACGTTTAAATGTACTGAATGTGAGAAGGCATTCATTACAAAACAACAGGTAACAAAGCATCAAAAAACCCACACTGGGGAGAAACCATTTGAATGCACTGAATGTGACAAAGCATTTGTTAAAAAGGAAAGCCTAATGTATCATCAGAAACTCCACACTGGCGAGAAACCATATAGATGCTCTGAATGTAACCAGGCGTTTATTACAGAGACAAAACTAGTGCAACACCAGAAAATCCACACAGGGGAGAACCCTTATAAATGTACTCAATGTGAGAAGGCATTCTTTTCAAAGAGAGGGCTATTCTACCACGAGATGGTCCACACTAAGGAAATTACAAATGCCCTGAATGTGACAAGGCCTTCGTTAGAAGGCGACATCTAGTGCAACACCAGAAAATCCACACGGGGAGAAACCTTATAAATGTGCTGAATGTGACAAAGCATTTGTTAGAATTGACTATCTAATAATACACCAGTCACAGCATACTGGTCTAAGACCACATAAATGTATGGAATGTGATAAAGCGTTTAACACAAAACGAGTGCTGTTGCAACACCAGAAAATCCACACAGGGGAAAAACCATTCAAATGCACAGAATGTAAATGGGCATGCATGGCAAAGAGCGATCTAATGCAACATCAGAAAATCCACACCGGGGAGAAACCATACGAATGTACTGAATGCAACAAGACTTTCGCTAGAATTAGCTCTCTAAAGATACATCATGCAGTGCACACAGGTCTAAAACCACATAAATGTACTGAGTGCCACAAGGCATTCAAGACAAAAGGGGAGCTCACGAAACACCAACGATTTCACACTGGAATAAAACCATACAGATGGAGTGAATGCGACAAGTCATTCGGCAGAAAGGAAGGACTGATACAACATCAGAAAGTGCACACGGGAGAAACCATATTGTTATAGTGAATGCGGCAAGGAGTCCATTATAAAGAGTAATTGAATGCAACATCAGAGAGTCCACACTGGAAACAAAGCATTTGAATGTACTGAATCTTACAAGGCTTTTATTACAAAGGGATATTTAATGCATCATCTGGATATCAGGCTTGACAGTGAGGTTCAATTCATTATTATACGTTCCACAAAACTAAATTAAACTTAGTCACTGTCTCCGGGAGTAAGGGTAAAAAACACCATGCATTACGAATACAATAAAAATAAAATCACATACAAGCTGCAGCATGCAGCCCGTGACGAAAATGTGCCTACCTCGAACTATGCCCTAAGGTTGTTGATGGTATTAAACCTAGAACAAATACTTCTAGAAATGGTAACATTATAGCTGTAAGTAATAAATCTGTGTTTCTCTATAATTAAAACCACACTGATTGAAATTGCAGAAATATAAACACAAACAATATAGAATGTAGAACAACAGTGATTTAATAGTACCTATAAAAATGTGTTAGCCCTTTGTGCATCTGTTCAATGTGTCAGTGCAGGACTTCCAAAAAACAAAAAAATAATTTAAAAAAAGGTCAAAGAACTTGCTGCTTATGGGATGACTGTGAGAGGTGCATATGGTCCATTGATTTTGAAATGTAAAAAAGAGATCTTATAGTACTATATGATAGTTACCGAAATAGGAACAAAGAGACTATACATATATATATATTTATATATATATATATGCGCTGTGTGACAGATCTGCACAAAACGTTCCAAAAAATAGTTCAACTACTTTTGCTCATTCATGGAAAGTTTTTTTTTTTTTTTTGTGCTGATCCATCAAGTGTGGTCAAAGAAAAAAGAGCGATCCCAAAAGTGTAATTTTCCCGTTTTGATTCCCATGGGAAAATTTGCACTTCAAAGGTGATTTGATATAAATCCTTTCACCACTTGTCCACAAATTAGCTCCTAAAAAGGAGCTTGGGTTGGGCATAAAATGGTTCATTCTCAGAAACATATAGAAATATCTTGACTATTGGTACCTCAAAATCCGTTCGTTATCAAAAAATTTATTAAATGCTCTAGGCCAATAGTTCCCAACCTGTGGTCCAGGGACCCCTGGGGGTCTTCAAAGCCTGCTCAGGTGGTCCTTGACTGCTTAGAAAATTAAATACATTAGCAGATAAGGTCCCCAGCTTTCAGTAATTACTTAGTAGGGGGTCCCTGGATTCCAATAATGATTCGGTGGGGATCCCCGGATTCCAGTAATTATAAAATGGGGGTCCATAGAAGTCAAAAGGTTGGGAACCACTTCTCTAGTCCTAGGGAGCTTTTTCTCCTATCAGCTGTTGGATACTGTGGATCTGGTGAGAATGTAGTAGAACAATATGATTGGGTGGCTGCAGCATCTACAAATGTTACAACCTCTATTACAAATCTCTGGTTTGAGTTCTGAAATAAAACTAGGAGGCAGCGTTAGTTTGGTATCTTGCCTCCTTCCTGGAACCTTATACTGTTCATAACTCTATACTCTGTAGTCAAATGTTATGATTGAAAAAGATTGTAAGGGTTGGAGCTGAGGTGGAGTGAATGAAGATGGACGGGCTGATGGAGTTTTTTTTTCTCTTCAGTAAAGAATAAGAGCTTGATTTAGAGTTTGACATAGGGGTTACTCCGTCACAATGGTGATGGATATCCCTTCTTCCAAAATATAAATCCCAGAGGATATAGTGGGATTTATATTTCGGCGAACAGGATATCTAGCACCATTGTGACAGAGTAACCCCTCCACCAAACTCTATATCAGATGATTGGACTAGCCACCAAAAAGTAATAAAATAGTAATATCTCAAGGTACAATGCCACTGCCTACTTCACCTTGTCTGGACTTTATTTTAATCTCCATCCCTTTGTTAACTGCTGTACACTTCTAACTGGCATTTGCTGTGCGTCCCTGCATATTTAATTCTCACAGAACCTACTTACTTTATTACATTTTGCTTAAATGTGCTTAGGTATATAACCCACTGACGTTTCAACTGATTTTAAGTGTTCGTCCCAATTTAAAGCAAAAGCTTTCTTCTCGTCATCCTTGAAAATGGCTTGAGATTGAAGTTTTCAATGACTAGTGGTCTCCCCAATCACTCACTGACTGTTGTTGTTTGAAACGCTACTGCCTTGCTTTTCATTACCCACGTGTGTGTTATTTCATATCATGTGCCAGCACTGCTGTGCTACTGCGCAGTTCTATAGCAGTTCTGTGCAGGAACAGTCTCAGACTCACTCCTCATCCTATGCCAGCCCTTGATGGCTACCGCACATTTCCCCAGTCATGACAATGCTTCTCTATTAATAAGGAGATACTTCTGTTTATAAATTATATTGGCATTGTCTCCCCCTACTATTGTATAATCACTCTGGTTAGACCAGCATCTTCACGTTGTCAGCACGTGCTTCCCAAACATTAATACAAGGCTTCATCTCTCATCTCTGTGATAACTTCCTGCTTCTTAGATCCTGCCTCTTTTAAACGAAACATTAAAACAGACAAAATACTTTTTTTTTTTTGCTGGTCTGAAGTAACATCCTACATTCTGATTATTACTTTGTATTGCAATTTCAAATTATGCTGTAAGAAAAAAGTATATACCACTGCATTACTTATATTTTTTTCTACTGTGTTTACTCGCCTTTCATTGCTTTCACAGGTGGATTCCTCATGTATTTCAAATTGTCAGCTGTCATTTATTGTCTGATCTTGCCATTTTATTAATAACATATACCTTATATAATGTATTTGAAGATAACAACAAACTATATAGTTTAAATTCATTTCACTTGACTATTAAGAAACTTAATAACCAATTTTTACCTAAGATTTCTACTGTCCTTGAACGCTGTCATTTCAGTGTAAGGGATCAAGGAGAAGACTAATTTATAGAAGACTATCTAACCACTCTTCTTAAATTAGCCGTTACTTGTAATTTTGACAATAACACTGACTAAACATTAGATATCTGTTTATTCTCTAATACAAGAGTGATAAAATTAGATAACTGCTCTGGCGGCTAACGCTAAATTGTGTGAAGTGCTTGCCATAGCTAAATAAGTTGACCAACCCTTGGCCTGCACGCAAATATTACGTAAAAGCAAAAATAACTAATCTACAGTGCAAGCTACAGCTACTAGATCTAAAACGCAATCCAAATCCTTCAAAAGTCTAAATCCAAAAGCTCATGTTGCTGATGTGGCTTTACTACTCGTTTGGTTAACTACAAGTATTGCACAGCTTGTTAAGTTATGTTCAAATCTTACAGTGAATGAGGTTGTGATGCCAAATAGAGTAAAACTTCAGAAATTAAAAAGCTTTGGAAATCTCTTCAGTCAAGGAGGACATTGTACATGAAATTATTAGCTAAGTCAATTGTATTTCAAATCGATGTTGTTAACCTCCCTCACATATTGTACTACTAAATGATATTAGTTTATCCATCATCATGGATTTAGTTGCCCACCTAACACTTGTATTAGACACATATTTTGTTCATCAGCTTAATTAGGTAGAACATGATGTCATACCATGTAGTTATGGTGGTTAAACCAAACCTTTTGAATTGATAGGTTTCTTTAATGCTAACATTGAGTTTAGAGGCAACACCACTACTAGTAACATTTACTTACCAGTTAAAGGGTATACTGCTTTGAGCTGTCCTCATCAAAATCTTTTAGACATCTCTTTTGATCCTAAATCTAACCCACAAGTGGTAATCCACAAAAATTGACTATTGTCCAGAAATTGTATTCAAATACTTTGCAAATGTTTTTTGCTGAAAACAATTGATTGTATACAAACGAGGTTATGCCCACAGTATTTATAGAAGAATGTTAAAACCAGTTATGTGTAAAGTAAGGAGTATTCTCAGTTTACAAGATGCAGTAAAGATGTATTATGTGCTGAAGGTATAATTGAAACGGAAGCAACTGAATGACTAATACCCATGGTCATACCTACTAAAGCAAGTAGTGAAATCAGACTATGCGTAGACCTTAAATGACATCATGAAAGGGTATTTTAAAACAGGTTCCCTTTGCCAAATTTGACTGAGATGATCACCACTGTGGCTGGGGCGAAATCTGCTCAGTCTTATATCTGCTTATCAGCAGGTTCGATTTAGTGAGGATTCTAAGACTCTGACTTCTTTCTTCAGACATTTTGGAGCTCTGGGCTCAACTGTATGCCATTTGTGCTTTGTTCAGCAGCTTCAGTTTATGAAATCTCCTGACTCAATTACTGGATGATCCAGCAGACGTCATGTTCTTTGAATATTATATTTTAATCTTCAGTTCCACTTTAGAAAATCATATGAAGGTTGTTAGAGATGTTTTTGAAATATTTAGGAGCACAAGAATAATTTTGAAAGCTAACAACTGTAGTTTTTGCGGACAAGGATCAGTTTTTGACGAAAGTTAGTGAAGTTCTTTATGTAGGCAAATGTGAAACAAAGTGTCAGGACGTAATGAAATGGTATGGTAAGATATAGAATGAATTCCCAGAGGAAGGTTGTCTGTTGTTTAGAGGTTCTAGGCTGCTACCTCCCATGAGTCAAAGGAACGCTTGCTTATTTTGTCTCATAAAGGTCATCATGGTGTGTGTAAAAACAAAAGAAAAGTTGAGGTCTAGCAATGGATTTACATGTAGAAATATTGGTTAGGTGTTGTTTGTAGTGCAGCTTGAGTGATGAAATTTGGAAAATCAGAACTGCCGCCATGAGTTGTAGGGAATTGCCTGCAGGTCCCTAGGATGAAGTAGCATTTGATGTTGTTGGTCCTTTGTCTACTGAATGACCCCAGTGTACTTATTGGTGTTGATGGATACATTTCCCAGATGGCCATAATTTACTTTTAACAAGAGTTTACTGCATCTCCAGTTTCTTGAGGAAGTGTTTGCTTTTGAGAGTAACTGAAACCTTTCGCTCTCAGACAATTGTATGCAGTTGACTTCAAAAGAAATGTCACATTTCTTAAGAAAAACAAGTATTACCCATAACCGTTGTACATTATTTAGCCCCCAAGCTAATCGAATGGTTGAAAGATTCAGCAGAATATTGAAGGAATCTATTCAGTTGTCCTAAGTTGCAGGGAGGTATTGGAAGGAGGTTATCTTCAAACATGTGGAAGAGCATAGATCGAGTCGTCATTCAATGACTGGAATGCTTTATTTATTTTTAATTGTTTTGTAAAACATTAACCTTGTACTTTGGTGCGTATTTGATTATAATCATGGTCACTGGAAACATGTGGCACGGGAGAGCCTAATTATTTGGCAGGGTTGAATAAATTATATAATTAGAAAAGGCAGATAATGTGGTGTCCTTCTGGGGAAAGATTTTATCTAATTAGTACCAGTTTGACACCAAACTACAGCAATATGCAAAAGAAAGATGACTGGTCAACTTTTGGAAGGGCCTTCTACTGTGCAGCAACACGTCACCACATTTTTAGTAACTTCTGATCCATTTGAACTAGAAACAATTTTTATGCTAAACTCTGCAAATGGTAGCAGATGATGAGTTATGTGGGGAATTTGGCAAACCAATAATTATGCAGAAACATCTGCAGCTGCAAAATCACACATTTCCAGAGGCCCTGAGCATAATTTTATTTTTTTCATGAATCTGTTTATTTGCATTTTATTTCTTCATAACAAAAAACATGAATGCGCAAGGAGAAAGTGTTGTGCGGTTACAATGCTTGGAAATGTCCATTTAGATGGATACAGTCAAGTAGAGAAAAACTTAAGTAACTTGGCAAGCTGCTACTCCACCTTCAGCCATTTAGTTTGCTCAGGCATGAAACAGGTTACGAATGCATACTGTTTTCGAGAGAACCCTCCCGAGACGGCAAGGACTATTGGCTCTGATGGCTTCAAGCAAAGGGGGTAGCGGCGATAAATGGTTGAACCAAGGTAAAACATAGTAAGACGAGCCGCTGTACTGAATTTCTGCCATGTACACTATAGCTCGAATGCGACTGAGTGGTAAGTGAATGCTGTAAACAGGTTACAAACAAACAATATGAACAATAACTTTTGCAGGGTTTTAGTCATACATGCAGAAAATTGTCTTCCAGGCACATCCTGGCTAGGTTGAGGGTCATTTAGCTTCAGTCCAGTACACCAGTGGGGGGTGAAGCTCAGTCATCAACTCACTGTCTAACTCCCACGCTGCATCAGAGCCCGACAACGAACACACACAGTACCCTACCTCAGTGCTCCACGTACCTAGCAAACACCCATCTATGCTAGACCAAGCTCTTCACCTCAGGAGCCCCGCTCATGTTCCGCAACCGCGTCATCATCTCCTCCCAGCTAGTCAACAGTGGGAACTGACGTAGCCCTAGCGCCTCCTCTCTCCTCAGCGCTGCACTCTCAGCCCCAGCCAATACCTCAAAGGAGCATCTCAAAGCCTGCAAGCGCGGGGGATCAGATGATTTCCATCTGCCGGTCACCAGCTTCTTTGCCGTGATTAATCCCAGATCCGTGAATCATATCGCGGCTCTATGCTTCTTACCTCTTGGAAACAACCCCAGTATGCACGCCTCCCAAGTGCCTAGAACGCGCCGGGCCGTGCACTTCGACAGACAGGCGACCACAGCATTCCAATAGGAGCACGAAGAAGGACAAGACCACAACATGTGCAACAAATCCGCGCCCACTGCACAGCAACAGGGGCAAGCAGTGTCCTGGCGGGCAAAGTATCTGTTCACTCGGGCTGGGGTGAGATAAGCTCTGTGGACAATGTAGAACTGAATCAAGCAGAATCTGGAGTTCAGGGGTATATTACAGTGGCCAGATAAGGCTAGTATTCACTGTGCTTCTAAGATTGAGCTGCCTGCATCCCCCTCCCAGGCCGTTCGCAGTGCATCACTCTTCAGGACCACTTGTGTCCGCAGTGCGTCAGCGAGCCAGCTGACCAGGCGACGACCCCGACCCATCACATGCAGATATTGAATCAGCAAGTGCGTAGGGGGAGCCACCGATACGTCTCCCCATTTGGATCTCATGGCTCTCAGCGACGAGTTGTACAGTAAGAACTGTCCGGGCGGCAGCCCCAACTCCTGAAGGCGAGTAAATGACAGCAGCCGGCCGTCCTCCTAGAGATCACCCAGTGTGCACAGCTCCACCTCGTGCCATGCACGCAGCTCCAAGTCCGATGTGAGCCCGGGGCCACATGGCATGCCCAGCAAAGCTAAGGCTGGTGCAAATGGGACCACCCGCCTGGTGAGTCGAAGGGATCTGTGAAAGCATCTGTATGCCACCCTGAGGAACAGCTGTCGTGGGATCGGCACGCTCGTAATCGGGTGAAATAAGTGTAGGATCTGCTGTGCCGACCAGGGACCGCTCTCAGATGCTGTATCAGTGAGCTGGGCTCCTGCCATCCACCTAGACACCCACTGAAGTTGGGCGGCCATGTAGGAATGCTCTAGGTTCGGGACTGCCAGCACTCCCCTCTCAGACGGTAAGTATAGCTTCTTCAAGGCAACCCTGCAGCGGCCACCATTCCATATGGAGTCTCGCAGTTCCGACTCAAGACCTAAAGAAGCCGGGGGAGACATAGTACGGTAGGTTTGAAAAGAAGTACAAGAATCGCGGCAAGACCACCATTTTTAAAAGGGCTATTCTACCAGCCACCAACACCGGCAGCGTCCTCCAGAAGGACATCTGTGACTTAATCGAAGACACCGCTCTCGTGAGGTTACCGTTAATCAGGCCCCTAAGAAACACGAATACCCAGATATCGGAACGTGCATTGCTGCCACGGTACAGGACTCCCAGCTATTGAAAGTCCCGGATCCCTGAGCCCCCGGTGAAAGGGGAAGAGACTCGATTTGGACCAATTAATTTTGAGACCAGATACTAACGCAAAGCGCTGTAGCAGCGCCCCCACCCTTGGAGGGATTTGCGTGATGTCACGGAAGTACAGAAGCAGGTCGTCGGCATACAACGATACTATGTATACCATCTCCCACAGCGATGCCCCAGTCAGTCCCCTCGACACGCAGTGCCCGCGCCAGGGGCTCCATGATGAGGGAAAACAGCAACGGTGAGAGAGAACACCCCTGTCTCGTGCCCCTACCCACATTGATCGACTCCGATATCACACCCCGATCTTCACACGAACCTTCGGCTTAGTATACAGCAGCCGCACCAGCCGGGTAAAAGAGGGTCCCACACCAAACCGCTGCAGCACCCGAAACAGGTAAGGCCACTCCAGTGAGTCGAAGGCCTTCTCCAAATCCAGGTCTAAGCATCCCGCCCTCGGCCAGTCTCGCCTCGTGTATTGCATGACGCGAAACAGCCGTCTGATATTATGCGAGGTGTCTCTGGCTGTCACGAACCCATTCTGGTCAGAGTGGACCAGGTCCGACACCCTCGGACCAAGACACACCGCTAACACTATAGCCAATATTTTGTAGTTGGTGTTCAGCATTGCTAGGGGCCGGTACGATCCCAGTTCCGTTGGATCCCTCCTGAGCTTAGGAAGAGAGACCAGCAATGCCTCTCTCTGAGAAGCTGACATGTAGCCCCTCTGAATAGCTTCTTCATACATGTGAAGCAACCGGGGCGCCAACTGAGGTGCAAAAGGCTTGTAAAATTCAACAGGCAAACTATCCGAACCCGGGGTTTTGCCGGATGCAAGCTCACCAATACTAGACTTTATTTCATCGAGGTTGAGAGGCTCCTCGAGTGCCTCTGCCTACTCTTCCTTCAGACCCGGAAGTTCCAAACCAGCAAGAACCTCATTATCGAGACCCTCCGCAGGAGGTGAGTTTGAAGTGTAAAGTGCCTCATAGTGGTTTGTGAACTCGGCATGTATTTCCCTAGGCGTGTACACCATCCCTCCACCCCAGGACCGAATCTCCACAATCGTCCCCCTGTCACAGTCACGACGGATCAGCTAGGCAAGTAGCTTTCCAGTCCTATCGGCCAAGGCATGCGTTCTCACAGAATGCGCGGCATAGTTCAGACAGCGCAGTCGCTCCAGTAACGATAAATGTTCTGCACGAGCCGCAGACAACCTCGGATCTTGCGTCTGGTCATCAGTCACCTCCCCCTCCGGACACAGCACAGAGCGTTCCACCCAGACCAAGTCACGCTCAACAGAGCAACGCAAACTACACTGGGTCCCCAGACAGTGCCCGCGAATAAAAACTTTGAACGCATCCCATTCCAACAATCCCGACGAGGCTGTGCCTTCATTGTGCTCGAAGTATTCCAGGATCGCAACGCCCAACGACGTCCGAAGGTCAGCATCCTCTAACAGTTCTGGTTTCAACCGCCAAGTAGGAACGGCCGGAGGAGCAGAGTCCCAACTCGGACTCACAAATAACGGATTATGATCCGAATACGTTTGTCCCAAATAATCTGTGTCAACAATCACTGGGGCCAGATTCTGAGTACAGAATATCCTGTCTAAGCGCACATGCAGAGAGTGCGGAGCAGAGTAGAATGAGTAAACCCTATCCCCGGTATGGCGCTGCCTCCAAATATCAACCAAATGCCAATGCTGGGCCCACGACAACAGGCCGTGTGCAGCCGTCACGACTGGAGATGTGGGTAACAAAGAGAAGGAACGATCCAGATTAACATCAAGGAAACTATTAAAATTCCCGCCCAGCAACCACGGAAACTCACTCCAGCCCGCTAAGTGCTGGGACAGTCTGCATAGGAAAGAGGTCTGGTCTACATTGGGAGCATATATGGAGCCCAGCACCACAGCGTGACCCGACAGTCGTCCGTGGATCAGTACAAATCTGCCTTGTGGATCTAAGATCCGCTCCTCTGCAGCAAAGGGGACTCCAGGCCGAATCCAGATCATGGCGCCCCTAGCATACGCCGAGTGACCTGTCGCATAGAGCTGCCCTCTCCAGCGCCGCTGCAATCGGGGGATCTCCGAACCCACCAAGTGCGTCTCCTGCAAGAAGGCCAAATGGATTGAGTGTCTTCTAAGGTAGGAATAAATGGCGTAGTGGGGCTTAGGGGTGTGTATGCCTCTCGCATTCCATGTGATCGCAGTGTTTGAAGACATGGCGTACATAAACGACCACCCCCTTCCACAGACACCTCGCCCCACTGCATATCGCAATAGCACATATTAGCATTAGCCCAACCTCCGACCGGATGTCCGGCATGTGTCTTCCAGCATAACCAAAACATATCTAATACCATCAGGGCAGTTAGAAAACAGGTTGCCGCCCAAACCCAATAACATAAACCGCAGCATGCAACAGCACAGCCACTCATTTTGAAACTCCACTAGTAGGAGTGTGGGGTAGGTCACTCTCGCAGTTAGGCAGTCCCTGCGTGAATCGCACTGCCCGGTTATAGCAGATGATTGTGAGGGGTGCAGGGGGAGAAAATCGGAAGATGGGGAGACCGCTCCCATCAGCTATATGCATGCACGAGGAGCGATGGCAGACCCACACCCAGCGTACACCTGCGTAGAACCTCGAGTCCAGAGGTCCGTGTGCAGTAGTCAAGTTCACCATAGGATCACATCTCCAAGTGCACTGGTCGGATTCAGACACATAACTGGTCAGGCGTACAACTCTAGCAGTACACAACACCCAACACAGTTCTAGGCACTTTCTTTTTTTTTTAAAGTTCATCCGCTGTAGCGGGCGTGACAGATGGGGCCCCCAACGAGGCTCAGTTCAGAGAGTCGATCCGGCGTGGCAGGTCGATCACTGGGTGGCTGTGAGTGTTCAGTTTCAGAGTCCGATGCCGGCGGGGAGGCACTAATAGTTGCGGCTGAGTGAATCGCCTCTCTCCTCTCCTGTATAAGCTGCTCCAAGTCCTGTGCATGTGTTGCATATCTCACACCAGCACCGCCCCTCCTCTGGGCGCGCCTGGCTCTACTGCGTTTACTATGCGGTACTTGCATTCTTCGCTCCTCCGCACCGCCTGAAGAGCGGCCCGTAGACTCCTCCATTTCCGATTTCAAGCGGGAGGTTGTCGGTTGCAAATCGTCCACTTTTGTCTCAAGTTCGCCAGTTCGGTCCGCCAGTTTATGGTGATCAGCATGTAGTAACACAAGGTTGCTGGCCACCTTGTCTATTTTAGCGTCTAATGACGTGCGGGCTCGTTGCAACTATTCTCCAATGCGTTCCACTACGGCAAGGACTGAGTCTAGTTTCTGGCTGTCCTGCCCCATCGTGTCCTGTGTCCTCCCAGCGCCGGTGCCAGAGCGCAAGCGTCCTGCCCCTGCCATGGTCCGGGTCTTAGGCTGATTGCACTCCCCCCGCGGCGATGCCCGACTTATCGCAATCAGTTACACCTGAAGTCTCCCTCTAATTGACCCCGATGGGCACAGAGGGTCCAATGCACGAATTTGCCACAGAGAGTGCAGTTCGACCCTGAAATGGTGCAAATTGTGCCCACCTCCTACACTGCACCCCCAGCCCCCGGCGGTAGCTAGGTCCGCAGCAGAAGGCGTCAGGGAGGTCTGTTCATGCGCCACCTTTGTCGCCGTTAACTGACGACCTGTCTCTCTGGGCTCCACAGCTCCACCGCTCTTAGAGTCACGTCAGGGGGATGCGCCTCGAATCGGGTCGGGCTCGCTTATCGGTGTCGCCAGGTCCACACCACCCGGCAGCACGAGAAGCTCAGTTTCCTGGAGCAGCACCCTCTGGGTCTGCACACCTCCCCTAATTCCACAGGCTCCACCGCTTATCTGCGAGCCCGCATAGGGGCAGCCAGACCCAGAGTGGGCACCGGCCCAGCACAGCAGTCGTCTTCCGGCACGATCCGGCCACGGCCACCTCACCACCACCAGTAGCTCGGGCGTGCCCTAACAAAAGGCGCCAGCTCCGCAGGACTTTCCTCCTCCTCAATGGCCCCGAGCAGGATCCGCCCAAGGGCCACCACGTCTCCACCAGGGTCCAGCTAGGCCGCACAGGCCCGACGCAGGTCAGCCTGCACCCTCCGCTCACCTCTCTCCTCTGCTGGGCTGCCTTTCCCTCCTGCAGGGCAGCAGCGGCTTTGCGGCAGCACCCACGTGGGCCGCCTCGATCCTCGGTCTCCCTCTATGCCGCGCGCCAGGGAAGATTAAAAAAAAAAAAAAAAAAGAGGGTTGGGGGTGGAAAGCCTACTAGGTGCCAGGGAATTAAAAAAAAATAGTGGGGTGGTGGCTACCAACCAGTATGGGCCTGGTTATGCCACCAACTGAAGAGGGTAACAGTCTTTCAACTCTCCCCTCCTGCATGCTAAAATTTCTTATCCCACGGCAGGCAAGAGGACATTTGATTATTTGGGGTTTTGGTTTTACATTTGGTCCATGAGAGCTTGTCTAACTCTCAAAATCGTCCCACTTGGAATGGTGAGGGCTGCACTTTTTGGACTTTGGGACGCTGCCATGTAAAAAAATCTACAAGACCTAGATACATTTGAAAACTAAACATCTGGGTGGTGTGCTTCACATGTACTCGCACCATTTTCTTACCCACAATGCCCTGCAAACCTCCAACTTTGCTTCAAATCGCAAATTTTTATGATAGAACCTTCCGGAATCTGCAGGAATCCACAAAATTCCTGCCACCCAGCAATGTCGCATCTATACCGATAAAAATTCTGCCCCACTTGTCAGCCCAAAAACGTTTTTTTTTAAACTGCCCTTTTGGACCCCCTTTGGTCACCCCTCAATTTCGACATGTATTTGGCTCTTCCCTGTCACAGGCTCTTGGCCCACCTACACAAGTGAGGTATCATTTTTACCAGGAGACTGGAGGGAACGGTGGGTGGTAGGAAATTTGTGCCGGTGCGGTGATCCCACTCAGAGGATTCTGTGTAGGAAAACACTGGGGAATTCACGCAAGTCACAACTCCTGTGACTCCCTCGGTGGGCTAGTGTAATGAAATGCCTCCTTGGCACGGTTACCCCCTGACGTTTTGCCTTTGCTGATGCCAAGTTATGATTTGAAAGTGTGCTGAGGCCTGCTAACCAGGCTCCAGCACCAGTGTTCTTTCCCTAACCTGTACCTTTGTCTCCACGATTGCCACACCCTGGCATCCAGGTAGGTCCCTTGTAACTGGTACCCCTGATACCAAGGGCCCTGGATGCCAGGGAAGGTCTCTAAGGGCTGCAGCATGTCTTATGCCACCCTGGGGACCCCTCACTCAGCACAGACACACTGCTTGCCAACTTGTGTGTGCTGGTGAGGAGAAAATGACTAAGCCAACATGGCACTCCCTTCAGGGTGCCATGCCAACCTCACACTGCCTATGGCATAGGCAAGTCACCCCTCTAGCAGGCCTTACAGCCCTAAGGCAGGGTACACTATACCACAGGTGAGGGCATAGGTGCATGAGCACTATACCCCTACAGTGTCTAAGCTAAACCTTAGACATTGTAAGTGCAGGGTAGCCATAAGTGTATATGGTCTGGGAGTCTGTCATACACGAACTCCACAGCGCCATAATGGCTACACTGAAAACTGGGAAGTTTGGTATCAAATTTCTCAGCACAATAAATGCACACTGATGCCAGTGTACATTTTATTGTAAAATACACCCAGAGGGCATCTTAGAGATGCCCCCTGAAAACATACCCGACTTCCAGTGTGGGCTGACTAGTTTTGTCAGCCTGCCACACAGCAGGCATGTTGCTGGCCACATGGGGAGAGTGCCTTTGTCACTCTGTGGCTAGTAACAAAGCCTGTACTGGGTGGAGGTGCTTCTCACCTCACCCCCTTTTGTTACAGTGCCACAGGGCATCCCAGCTAGTGGAGATGCCCGTCCCCTCCGGCCACGGCCCCACTTTTGGCGGCAAGGCCGGAGGAGATAATGAGAAAAACAAGGAGTCGTCACTGGCTAGTTAGGACAACCCCTAAGGTGTCCTGAGCTGAGGTGAGACTCACTTTTAGAAATCCTCCATCTTGCAGATGGAGGATTCCCCCAATAGGATTAAGGATGTGCCCCCTCCCCTCAGGGAGGAGGCACAAAGAGGGTGTAGCCACCCTCAGGGCTAGTAGTCATTGGCTACTAACCTCCCAGACCTAAACACCCCCCTAAATTGAGTGTTTAGGGGCCCCCAGAACCTAGGAAGATAGATTCCTGCAACCTGAAGACGAAGAAGGACTGCTGACCTGAAGCCCTGCAGAGAAGACAGAGACACCAACTGCTTTGTCCCCAGCCCTACCGGCCTGTCTCCCCACTTCAAGAAAAACTGCAACAGCGATGCATCCCCCAGGGTCCAGCGACCTCTGAAGCCTCAGAGGACTACCCTGCATCTAAAAGGACCAAGAACTCCCGCGGACAGCGGCCCTGTTCCACAAAGACTGAAACTTACAACAAAGAAACAACTTTTTATAAGGACTGCACGTTACCCGCCGGAAACGTGAGACTTTCCACTCTGCACCCGATGCCCCTGGCTCGACCTGCGGAGAAACATCGCTACAGGGAGGACTCCCCGGCGACTGCGAGCCCGTGAGTAGCCAGAGTTTACCCCCCCTGAGCCCCCACAGCGACGCCTGCAGAGGGAATCCAGAGGCTCCCCCCTGACCGCGACTGCCTGCTTCAAAGAACCCGATGCCTGGTAAAGACACTGCACCCGCAGTCCCCAGGACCATAAGGATCCAACCTCCAGAGCTGGAGCGACCCCCAGGTGGCCCTCTCCCTTGCACAGGTGGTGGCTACCCCGAGGAGCCCCCCCTTGCCTGCCTGCTTCACTGAAGAGACCCCTGGGTCTCCCATTCAAACCAATTGCAAACCCGACGCCGGTTTGCACTCTGCACCCGGCAGCCCCTGTGCCGCTGTGGTTGTACTTCTTGTGCTGACTTGTTTCCCCCCGGTGCCCTACAAAACCCCCCCCTCCCCCCCCCCCCCTGGTCTGCCCTCCGAAGATGCCGATACTTACCTGCTGGTAGACTGGAACCGGGGCACCCCCTTCTCCATTGAAGACTATGTTTTTTGGGCACCACATTGACCTCTGCAACTGACCGGCCCTGAGCTGCTGGTGTGGTAACTTTGGGGTTGCCCTGAACCCCCAACAGTGGGCTACCTTGGACCCAACTTTGACCCCTGTAAGTGCTTTACTTACCTGAACAACTAAAAACCTTACCTCCCCCAGGAACTGTTGAATTTTGCACTGTCTAGTTTTAAAATAGCTTATTGCCATTTTTGTTAAAACTGTAAATGCTATTTTGTTGATTCAAAGTTCCTGAGATACCTGAGTGAAATACCTTTCATTTAAAGTATTGTGTGTAAATCTTGAACCTGTGGTTCTTAAAATAAACTAAGAAAATATATTTTTCTATACAAAACCTATTGGCCTGGAATTGTCTTTGAGTGTGTGTTCCTCATTTATTGCCTGTGTATGTACAACAAATGCTTAACACTGCCCTCTGATAAGCCTACTGCTCGACCACACTACCACAAAATAGAGCATTAGAATTATCTCTTTTAGCCACTATCTTACCTCTAAGGGGAACCCTTGGACTCTGTGCCTGTTATTTCTTACTTTGAAATAGTACATACAGAGCCAACTTCCTACAGCTAGTTTTCAGAAATGTTTGGGTTTGGTAGGTTTCCCTGTATGGCTGCTGAGCCCAGGACCAAAAGTGCAGGTGCCCCCTTCCCCTCAAAAACGTTTGTGTGTGATAATTATGAGGTGTCCACATAGTGTTTTGGGGCATTTCCTGTTGCGGGTATATGCCAACTTCCTACATTGGTGGATCAGCGGTGGGGTACAAGACTTTGAATTTGCTGGACTACTCAGCCAATACCTGATCACACGACTAAATTCCAAAAATTGTCATTAGAAACTGATTTTTGAAATTTGAGCTATTTTTCTAAATTTTTAAAAGTCCTGCTAGGGCCTTGTGTTAGTCCCTGTTAGCATTTCTTTTAGAGTTTAAAAGTTTTGTAAAAGTTTGAATTAAGTTCTAGAGATAGTTTTAGATTCTTAAAAAGTATTCCAACTTTTAGAAACAAAGGGGGTCATTACAACCCTGGCGGACGGTGTTAAAGCTGCGGTAATACCCCAAACAGGCCGGCGGAGAAAACAAGTGAATTATGACCGTGGCGGAAACCGCCAACATAGACAGCCACTTTAACACTCTGACCGCCACGGCGGTACAGACAAGCAGCGCAGTGGTCACCACCAACAGACAGGTGGGAGACAAAGTACCGCCCACAGTATCACAACCTACCAATCCGCCACCTTTTCCGATGCGGATTCACCGTGGATAAAAACACGGCGGAAACAGCTTTTGCAATGGGAAAACGCTCACCTTAACACACTCAATGAGGAAGGAGGGCACTATGGAGCCAGAACTCCAAATACTCCCTGCGCTTGTCTTCCTGCTCCTCTACGAACATCAGCAACGGCGGCGCCGAAGACAACGGTGAGTACTGCACCTACGACATAGGGGAGGCAAAAGTCGGGCACACACACGCAACACCCCCACCCCGAACCTCACCCACTACAACACACACACCAATGCATATCCAAACATCATAGTAACAACCCACAACCCCCCCCCCCGAAGAATGCAAAGACAAAAGGGAATCAGTATAACTGATAAAAATACAGTAAGCTCATATATGCAGAAATATATACACATTCCAAATATAGACATCACGATCAGTAGTGCAGGTATGCACAATTCAATGTCCGTGGACCACTGGGCCCAAAATGCATGGGTGAGGCCCACACACGATACCTCTCCAGAAACGGAGAGAACACTGCAGGGGCATCAGATAGAAATACAACAGGCACCTCAGGAGGAAGGTAAGGGAGGGGGGGGGGGCACCTCAGCCGGATGAGTGCTAAGCCAGATCCACGACGGGGCTCCATGCCCATTGATGTATCCTGGGGAGTGCAAAGCCACAGTCTCACAAGTCCCTACAGTGGGTGGGTTGCCCACTGTACCATCCTGGGGAGTGCAAAGCCACAGTCTCTCAAGTGGATAACAGTCTCCACTGGTTCTGGAGGGGGACTGGTGCCCAGAGTGCTTCATCCTGTGAAGGACAGAGGTAGTGGATGCAGTTCTCCACTGGTTCTGGAGGGGGACTGGTGCCCAGAGTGCTTCATCCTGTGAAGGACAGAGGTAGTGGATGCAGTTCTCCACTGGTTCTGGAGGGGGGACTGGTGCCCAGATTGCTTCATCCTGTGAAGGATTCAGGTAGTGGATGCCGTTCTCCACTGGTTCTGGAGGGGGACTGGTGCCCAGAGTGCTTCATCGTGTGAAGGATTCAGGTAGTGGATGCAGTTCTCAACTGGTTCTGGAGGGGGACTGGTGCCCAGAGTGCTTCATCCTGTGAAGGATTCAGGTAGTGGATGCTGTTCTCCACTGGTTCTGGAGGGGGACTGGTGCCCAGAGTGCTTCATCCTGTGAAGGATTCAGGTAGTGGATGCAGTTCTCCACTGGTTCTGGAGGGGGACTGGTGCCCAGAGTGCATCATGCTCCTCGTGACAGTCCCAGTTCAGTCACTGTCCCAGCCGCACATGGGCTAACGATGCTTGAGTTGGCGGTGCTTGCCCTGTTCAGCGGTGCTTGCCATGGCGGTCTTTGCCCTGTTCAGAGGTGCTTGACTTTGCCGTTTCTGACCTGTTCAGCGGTGCTTGCCCTGTTCAGCGGTGCTTGCCATGGCGGTCTTTGCCCTGTTCAGCAGTGCTTGACTTTGCTGTCTGTGACCTGTGCAGCGGTGTGTGGCATGACGGTCCCTCAGTGCCCAGCGGGGCTGTGGGTGCCGGGGCCCTCCAGGGCACTGACGTTGGCGGTGGTCTCCGGACCAGTGACGATAGTGCTGCCCTCCAGGGCACTGACGCTGGCGGTGGTCTCCGGACCAGTGACGATAGTGCTGCCCTCCAGGGCACTGACCCAGTGACGATAGTGCTGCCCTCCAGGGCACTGACTCTGGCGGTTGTCTCCGGACCAGTGACGATAGTGCTGCCCTCCAGGGCACTGACTCTGGCGGTGGTCTCCGGACCAGTGACGATGGGGCTGGCGGTGGCGTCCTGGCCAGCGGGGAGGATGGCGGCCTTCTCCGCCGTGCTGCTCTTACCAGACTTTGGAGACTTCTTCTGCCCCTTCACCACCTTGGGAGGGGTCACAGCTGATTCGACACTTCCCCCGGGACCCTTGTGGGCGGCCTTGCCGGCAGGAGTCTTCACCCTCTCCCGTCGGGCACTGTCCAACTTCTGGTGCTTTACAGGGGGTGGACTGGCAGTGCTTTGGCTCCGTGTCACACTGGCTGCTCTGGTGGCCGGTGCACTCCACATACCACTAACACGCACCACTGGTACCGGACTTTTTTTTGGCTGAGGTGCTAGTACGGGACCTATGAATTGGAAGGGTGGGGTTGGTGGGCCAGAGGTCAAGGTTGCTCAGGAAAAGTTTCTGATGAACACTGGGACGGGTAGCTGGAGGGGGTCTGGGAGTGGAGGAAGAGGAGGTGGTTGTAGGAGGTGTAACTTTAGATGATTTGGGTGCAGGTGCAGGTTCTGTAGGCTGTCGTGAGGTGGATGGATGTTGGGTGTGTGGGTGTCCGCGTTTGTGTACTTTGGGAGGGGGCGTCTCAGACACACTGGGCGAGGACACAGGGGACGTGTAACTGGTAGTGGGGGTGGTGAGTGCAGGTGAGTGGGATGTGGTGCTGGGTGTTCTGGTGCGAGTCCTAGTGGCTGTAGTGGTAGTGCATGCAGGTGAGAGTGTAGGCGACACTGGGAGGGAGGAGGGAGACTAGGAGGAGGGGGACACAGTGGAGGCAGTGGATGTTGCTGTGTCTGTATGTGGGTGATGCTTGTGTGAGTGCCTGTGGGATGTGTGGTGCCTATGTTTGCCTGAGCTGCTCTTGTGTGTTGAGGTGTGTGCAGGCTGGTCTGATGGTGTGCTTGGGATAGGCTGGGGTACAAGGGATTGGGTCTGGGTGGAGGAAGTTGGAGGGGGGGAGGCTAGACACAGGGACAATGGCTGCCATCAGTGCTGAGGCCAGAGATTGCAGGGTTTGATGATGGGCAGCCTGACCAGAATGAATGCCCTCCAGGAATGCATTAGTGTGTTGCAAATACCTTTCTACATCCTGGATGGCATTCACAATGGTAGACTGCCCAACAGTGAGTGACCTGAGGAGGTCAATGGCCTCCTCACTGAGGGCAGCAGGGGTGGCAGGGGCTGAGGTGCCTGGGGCGAAGGTGATGCCCACCCTCCTGGATGAGCGGGCACGGAGCGAAGGCTGAGGGGCTGCTGGGGGGGGTGGTGCTGGTAGGGGGGATGGCGGCTGTACCTGTAGAAGTGGGGGGCACAGATAGTGCCGCCACCACAAGGGAGCTCCCATCGGAGGACGAGTCCGTGTCGCTGTTTGCTGATCCGGTGACCGACGTGAAGCTCCCCTCACCCTCCGTCCCACTGGTGTATTCTGTGTCCGTGGTGTGGCCCTCCATGGCCATGTGGGATGCAGCCCCCTCATGCTTCGGTGCCACTGTACCTCCGCCTGATGATGCTGATGCACAAAAGAACAGGGAGAGCACAAAAAGGGGTGGGGAAACAGAAGAAAGACAGTTTGAGAGCATGGCTTACCGCTACCGTTGGTGGACAATACAGACACAGCAGCCCACTGCACTACGCCGTGCTCTTGGCCTCTACAGATGCAGTTCCTGGGATATGGCCTACATGGCTATGAGTGTCATCTACCCACATAGATGACACAGGGGCATGTATACCTGTACTTGGCACTCTACAGAGGTGGGGTGGAGTGGCACATGACCTGGATTCCGGAGGGGCCTAGCCTACGGAACTCGCCCTGGCCTAGGGAAACCCACAGCCCTCCTCCCCCACCCAGACCACTGCAGTGCGCGCAAAGTCATGAGAATGTGAGTGTACTCACCCCCTTGTGTCTGCTGTGATGCCCTCAAGCGCTCATCCTACTCAGGGTAGGCCACCGCCAGGATCCGGAACATCAGGTGGGATCATGGTTCGATGGGCACCCCTCCCACGTTGGGAGGCCATCCCCAGCTGAGCCTCCACCGTCTTCTTGCTCCAGTGGTGAATGTCCTCCCATCTTTTACGGCAGTGGGTGCTCTGTCTCTGGTGGACCCCCAGGGTCCGGACATCCTTGGTGATGGCACGCCAAATATCCTTCTTCTGGTGGGCGCTGACCTACATGACATGTACAGGGGAAGAAGAGAAGTCATTAGCAACAGCACCGTCTAGAGTGGCCATGTGGCACATGCAATCACACTTCTACGTGCTCACAGGACTCTGCCCCCTTCCAACTGACATCCAGCCCTCTCCACCCAGGCATAGCCCATACAACGTGCTCCCTGCGTACTTACCTGTTGGTCTGGAGGACCGTAGAGTAAAGTGTACTGGGGTAGGACCCCGTCCACGAGCCTCTCCAACTCCTGTGCAGTGAAGGCAGGGGCCCTTTCCCCAGACGCACCAGCCATTGTCTCTTCCAGACCGAGGTCACAGCAGCACTTGCAGTGTAGGTCCTCTCCTGTCGAAGATCAGGTATCGAGTCATTGAACAGCTGGAAAATGGCGGTCACGTCCGCGGCGGTGTGTATCATCACCGCCGGCACACTTCGTCATTGGCTCTTGGGACCCATAGGGTCCAATGTTAACCAATGGACATTGTGCCGCGGTCTTTGACCGCCTACCGCGACGGTGTACAACGCCAGCGCAGTTACCTCACATCCCATTGTCCCAGTTTAGAGGTCAGGCAGCCGCCATTTCAGGGGCCCACATGGCTTCATTTACAACTGCGTCACACATACCTAGGCCTACACGCAACACACATACAGGAAGGATATTGTATTTAGTGTTGTGTTCTGTGTAGCTGTGGGTACATACCTCAGAATTTGTTGAATCTGTGGTCGCTGTTGTCCTTCCTAGGCACCGTCAGCTGGGACATGTGAGGAGATGGCGGAATCCTCCGGTGTACCGACCGCTGGTGGACCTGTTGACAATGGAGGAGCGACATTTAATCATCACCTACAGGTTTGACCGTGCCACAATCCAGGAACTGTGTACCCAGTTGGAGCCTGACCTGATGTCACCAATCCGCCATCCCACAGGAATCCCCCCTCAAGTGCAGGTGCTATCAGTGCTCCATTTCCTAGCAAGTGGGCAACAGTGGCCATGGCATCAGGGATGTCCCAGCCTATGTTTTCCAACGTGTTGCACAGAGTGTTGTCTGCCCTGCTGAAACATGTGAGGAGCTACATCGTTTTCCCTCAGGTGGAGGATTTGGCTACAGTGAAAGGTGACTTCTATGCCCTGGGACATATCCCTAACATCATAGGTGACATTGATGGGACCCATGTGGCTTTGGTCCCCACCCCCACAGGAGTGAACAGGTGTACAGGAACCAGAAGAGTTATCATTCGATGAATGTACAGATGGTATGTTTGGCAGACCCGTACATCTCGCAGGTAAATGCTATGTTCCCTGGCTCAGTGCATGACGACTACATCCTGCGGAATAGCAGCATCCCGTATGTGATGGATCAACTCCAGAGGCACCGTGTGTGGCTATTAGGGGACCCTGGTTACCCCAACCTGTCATGGATATTGACCCCAGTGAGGAATCCCAGGACCAGGGCAGAGGAACTCTACAATGAGGCCCATGGGCGGACTAGGAGGGTGATCAAACGCACCTTCGGCCTCCTTAAGGCCAGGTTCAGGTGCCTCCATATGACAGGTGGTTCCCTATTCTACTCACCAAGGAAGGTGTGCCAGATCATCATCGCCTGCTCGATGCTTCACAATCTTGCTTTGCGACGCCAGGTGCCTTTTCTGCAGGAGGATGGTCCAGATGACGGTGTTGTGGCAGCTGTGGAGCCTGTGGATAGTGATGAGGAGGAAGCAGAGGAAGAAGACATTGATAACAGGGACTCTGTCATACAGCAATATTTCCAGTGACACGCAGGTGAGAATTTTGTTTTTACTATTACATTCACTTTCACACTTCTACCTCTATCCTGTCTGTCAATTTGAAGTAGTATCTGCTAACTGAGTGATACATTTCCATTACGGTTTCACAGGTGTGGTTACCAACGTGTGTCATCTGCTTGCATCCTTCATGGACTTGTGATGTGTGACATAGGTATGTTGACATTACTATTGAGAACGGATTTTGTCACTGTCATAGCTAATACACATTTTCAAAATCACAGGCTGACTCCAGATTGTTTTGTGGTTCAAGGGTGTTTATTGAAGTGCTAATTATTGGAGGGGGTGGCAAAATGGTGATGGCTGATGGTGGAGGAATGTCCATGGCAGAGTCCAGTCTATTAGTCTCACAGGTGCATTGCCCATATGGGCATAGGAAGTGGAGCTGGGGAAGTTCCAATATGGACAGGGTTACAAAGTGGGACAGTGGGAGGACAATCAGGGTGGTCTCATTTCCTGGCGGGGGTCTTGCCATCTTGCTCTGTCCTGTTCCTGAATCTCAGGGACCGCTTGCGGGGTGGTTCTCCGTCTGCAGGGCGTGGGGTGCTGGTGTGGTGGTCCTGTGGCGGGGCGTCCTGTCCACTAGCGCCGGCGGAGGTGGTGGGCAGTTCATCATCCATGCTAGTGCCAGGGGCCCTTTGGAGTGCCACGGTGCCCCTCATGGTCTTTTGTATGTCCTTCAGCACCCCTACAATGGTGCCCAGGGCAGAGCTGATGGTTCTGAGCTCCTCCCTGAACCCCCAATACTGTTCGTCCTGCATGCGCTGGGTGTCCTGAAACTTGGCCAGGACCGTTGCCATTGTCTCCTGGGAGTGGTGGTATGCTCCCATGATGGAGGAGAGGGCCTCGTGGAGAGTGGGTTCCCTTGGCCTGTCGCCTGTCGCACGGCAGCCCTCCCAGTTCCCCTGTGTTCCTGTGCCTCCGTCCCCTGGACCGTGTGCCCACTACCACTGCCTCCAGGTCCCTGTTGTTGTTGGGGTGGTGGGTTATCCTGGGTTCCCTGTAGTGGTGAACACACAGCTGACTGACGTGTCCTGGGTACGGAGGTATGGGCCCGCTGGGTGGGTGCTGTGCTGGTGTTACCAGAGGGTGGAAGGTCAGTGTTGGGCTGTGCCTCTGCGAGGGGAACCGACTGTCCCGAGGCCCACGATGGTCCGGGCTGGTCATCTGGATCCGGTTGGCCAGAGCTGCTGTCATCACTGTGGGCCTCTTCTGGGGGTGGAGTGGAGATTTGTGGACCCTCCTGTGCGGTGACGTTGCGTAGTGGTCCTGCAGGGGTATAAAATTCATGATTATTGCATCTGTGTGTGTCATGGTGTGCAATGGGTGGGTGTGTGTGTACCCCAGTGCAAGCATTCCTGTGTGGGGGCTTGTGTGATGATAGTTTAGGGGTGTTATGGGTATGTGCAGTGGGCATGCTTTAGTGATGGGTGTCCATGCTTAGTTGTGTCATGCAGGGCTTGGTGTTGGGATGGGTGGTTTGTGTTATAAGTACATTAGTGAAGAGTTGGAGTGATAGGGGAGGGGGTGAGGGTGGGGGGGGGGTGATAGCATGCAGGTAGGGTGGGGGATATGATAGTTAAGATTAGACTTACCAGTGTCCATTCCTCCACCGACTCCTCCGAGGCCCTCAGGATGCATAATGGTCAAGACCTGCTCCTCCCATGTTGTTAGTTGTGGGGGAGGAGGTGGGGGTTCACCGCCAGTCCGCTGAATCGCGATGTTGTGCCTGGAGACCACTGAACGCACCTTCCCCCGTAGGTCGTGCCACCTCTTCCTGATGTCCTCCCGATTTCTTGGGTGCTGTCCCACTGCGTTTACCCTGTCGACAATTCTTTGCCATAGCTCCATCTTCCTGGCTATAGAGGTGTGCTGCACCTGTGATCCAAATAGCTGTGGCTCTACCCGTACGATTTCCTCCACCATGACCCTGAGCTCCTCCTCGGAAAACCTGGGGTGTCTTTGGCGTGCCATGGGGTGATGTAGGTGATGTGTGGGGTGGTGTATGTGGTGATGAGTGTGGTGATGTGTAGTGGTGCGTGGAATTTTGTGCGTGGATGTTGTGTGGGTGATGGTGTTTTGTGCCTCTGTGTGGTGGGGTTCTCTATTGCTGATTTTGGGTTGTAGGGGTTTGTGGGTGATGTGGGTGTGTGTTTTATATTGTGTTGGGTGTGTGGGAGTGTTGTTTGTATGTGTATCAGGTGTGTGTATTTCGAATTGTCCAATGTGGCGGTGTTTTGGAGATGTGTGTGTATTTTGAGCGCGGCGGTGTGTACCGCCAATGGAATACCGCGGTTAACGACCGCCGCGTGGATTCGTGGGTCGTAATAGCATGGGCGTGTTTCTGTTGGCGTGACGGTGGAGGTTTTGTTTTCGCCAGTTTATCACTGACCTTTGGTGTGGCGGACTTGTGTGGGTGTCTGAATTTCGGCAGATTCCGAGATGTGGGTCATAATAGCTGTGGCGGAATTCCACGGCCGCGGCGGTGTATTGGCGGTCTTCTGCACGGCGGTAGGCGGCTTTTACCGCCAATGTTGTAATGACACCCAAAATGTCTCCAGAAGAGTTAGTGATGGAACTCAACCTCACCCCTTATCTGCATCTTTGGATGTCAGAGTTAAGGTCTCTCTGTGAAATCAAAAAGATAAAAACTGGTTCAAACCCTACCAAAGTACAGCTCCAGGAGCTCTTGAGCAGAGTTTGCTAAAAACAACCCCTCTGATGATGGCCTCACAGAGGGGGACACTAGTGAGTGGGAGGAACTCCCACCTCCAGTCCTAGATAGGTAGACCAGGGTTTCTCCAACCCTGACTCCACATGTGAAAGTCAGAGATGCTGCTTCTCTCACAGTCCAGCAACCCTGGAAGCATTGAGGACAGCCTCAATGAAGATGACCTCCTGCTAGCCAGGTTGGCCAAAAGATTGGCTTTGGAAAGACAGATCCTAGCCATAGAAAGGGAAAGACAAGAGATGGGCTTAGGTCCCATCAATGGTGGCAGCAATATAAATAGGGTCAGAGATTCTCCTGACATGCTAAAAATCCCGAAAGGGATTGTAACTAAACATGAAGATGGTGATGACATCACCAAATGGTTCACAGCTTTTGAGAGGGCTTGTGCAACCAGAAAAGTAAACAAAAATCTCACTGGGGTGCTCTCCTTTGGGAAATGTTCACTGGAAAGTATAGGGATAGACTCCTCACACTCTCTGGAAAAGATGCAGAATCCTATGACCTCATGAAGGCTACCCTGATTGAGGGCTTTGGATTCTCAACTGAGGAGTACAGGATTAGGTTCAGGGGGGCTCAAAAATCCTCGAGCCAGACCTGGATTGATTTTGTTGACTTCTCAGTCAAAACACTGGATGGTTGGATTAATGGCAATGGTGTAAATGATTATGATGGGCTGTGCAATCTGTTTATGAAAGAACACTTTTAAAGTAATTGTTTCAATGATAAACTGCATCAGCATCTGGTAGACCTAGGACCAATTTCTCCCCAAGAATTGGGAAAGAAGGCGGACCATTTGGTCAAGACTAGGGTGACCAAGACTTCCACAGGGGGTGACCAAAAGAAAGGGGTCACAAAGACTCCCCAGGGGAAGAGTGTTGAGACCTCAAAGGGTAAAAGTAAAGAGTCTTCTACAGGGCCCCAAAAACCTGCTCAGGAGGGAGGGTCCAAAGCCTCTTCACAACCCAATTTTGGGTACAAGGGTAAAAACTTTGATCCCAAAAAGGCCTGGTGTCGTAGCTGTAATCAGCAGGGACACCAAACTGGAGACAAGGCCTGTCCCAAGAAAGGTTCCACTTCAAACTCTACTCCAGTTAGCACTGGAATAGCCAGTCTCCAGGTGGGATCAACAGTGTGCCCAGAGCAAATCAGGGTTCACACTGAAGCTACATTAGTCTCTGAGGGTGGGGTGGACTTCGCCACACTGGCTGCCTGGCCCCCTTATATGCAAAAATACAGGCAGCAACTAATTAATGGGACTAGTGTAGAGGGATACAGGTGCCAGTGTCACCATGGTGACCGAGAAACCGGTTTCCCCAGGACAATGCCTGACTGGACAAACTTATCCAGTCATCAACGCTGACAATCAGACTAAAGTACATCCCATGGCTATGGTAACTTTAGAATGAGGAGGGGTCAATGGCCTGAAACAGTTAGTAGTCTCCTCAAATATCCCTGTAGACTGTTTGCTTGGAAACGACCTGGAGTCCTCAGCATGGGCTGAGGTAGAACTCAAACCCCATGCAGCCATGCTGGGTATCCCTGAACTGGTGTGTGTCAAGACGAGGGCACAGTGCAAGGCTCAGGGTGAAAAAGTGGTGTTGGAGCCTGGAATAATGGCCCAACCCTCCAAGAGAAAAGGAAAGAAGACTGGGGAACCAGCTTCAACACAAGAAAAGAAAGGGAACCTCTCTTCCCAGGAAGAAGTTCTGCCCTCTGAGGGAACTGAGCCCATGGAGTTAGAACCTTATCAGGTTGAACTCCTAGGCCCAGGGGGACCCACAAGGGAACAGTTGTGTAAGGGGCAAGAAACCTGTCCCTCTCTTGAAGGCCTTAGGCAGCAAGCTGCTGAAGAGACCAAAGGAAAAATCACTGGAACACATAGAGTCTATTGGGAAGATGGACTCCTCTACACTGAGGCAAGAGATCCCAAACCTGGTGCCAGTAGGAGAGTGGTAGTGCCTGAGGAGTTTAGGAAGTTCATTCTGACCTTAGCTCATGATATTCCACTTGCTGGGCATTTGGGACAAACCAAGACTTGGGAGAGGTTAGTCAACCATTTCTATTGGCCCAATATGTCCCAGAAAGTAAAGGAGTTTTGTGTCTCCTGTGCCACCTGTCAAGCCAGTGGTAAGACAGGTGGACACCCAAAGGCCCCCCTCATTCCACTTCCAGTGGTGGGGGTCCCCTTTGAAAAAGTGGGTGTGGACATAGTGGGTCCACTTGAACCTCCCACAGCCTCAGGGAACCAGTATATCCTAGTGGTAGTGGATCATGCCACTAGGTACCCTGATAATATCCACAATAAGGGCCCCGAATACCTCAACAGACGCCTCTCGTTCTACACGCCCACCTGCCAGCTCCGCTCCGCCAGCCTCGCTCTCGCTACCGTCCCTCGCATCCGCACAACCACCGCTGGAGGCAGATCCTTCTCCTACCTGGCAGCTAAGACATGAAACTCCCTCCCCGTTCACCTTAGAACCACCCAGGACCACCTCGCCTTCAGGAGGCGCCTAAAGACATGGCTCTTTGAGCTGCAGTAAAACCCACCCCCCTAGCGCCTTGAGACCCTCACGGGTGAGTAGCGCGCCATATAAATGCATTGATTGATTGATTGAAGCAATTCCCCCTAGGTCCACTACTGCCCCTGCAGTAGCTAAAGCACTCATAGGTATCTTTACCAGAGTGGGATTTGCTAAGGAGGTGGTGTCTGACAGAGGTATCAACTTCATGTCAGCATACCTGAAAAACATGTGGCATGAGTGTGGGGCGACTTACAAATTCACCACACCATACCATCCACAAACCAATGGTCTCGTAGAAAGATTTAACAAGACATTGAAAGGCATGATCATGGGGCTCCCTGAAAAGCTCAAAAGGAGATGGGATGTCCTCTTGCCATGTCTGCTTTTCGCCTACAGAGAGGTGCCTCAGAAGGGAGTAGGGTTTTCCCCCTTTGAACATCTGTTTGGCCTTCCTGTCAGTGGACCACTAGCTCTTGTAAAAGAAGGCTGGGAGAAACCTCTTCATGAGCCTAAACAAGATATAGTGGACAATGTACTAGGCCTACTTTCGAGGATGGCAGAGTACATGGAAAAGGCAAGGAAAAACCTTAAGGCCAGCCAACAACTCCAGAAGATGTGGTATGACCAAAAGGCTGCTATGGTTGAGTTTCAGCCAGGGCAGACAGTCTGGGTTCTGGAGCCTGTGGCTCCCAGGGCACTTCAGGACAGATGGAGTAGCCCTTACCCAGTGCTAGAGAGAGTCAGGTCACCTACCTGGTAGACCTAGGCACTAGCAGGACCCCCAAAAGGGTGATCCATGTGAACCGCCTCAAACTCTTTCGTGAAAGGGCAGATGTGAATCTGTTGATGGTGACAGATGAGGACCAGGAAGCTGAGAGTGCCCCTCTCCCTGATCTCCTCACCCCTGACCCTAAAGATGGCTCAGTAGATGGAGTGATCTATTCAGACACCCTCTCTGGCCAACATCAATCTGACTGTAGGAAAGTCTTACAACAGTTTGCTGAGCTCTTTTCCCTAACCCCTGGTCAGACACACCTGTGTACCCATGATGTGGACACAGGAGACAGCATGCCTGTCAAAAACAAAAATTTCAGACAGTCTGACCAAGTTAAGGAAAGCATCAAAGTGGAAGTCCGGAAGATGCTGGAATTGGGAGTCATTGAGCACTCTGACAGCCCCTGGGCTAGCCCAGTGGTCTTAGTCCCCAAACCTCACACCAAGGATGGTAAGAGAGAGATGAGGTTTTGTGTGGACTACAGAGGACTTAATTCTGTCACGAAGACAGATGCCCATCCCATTCCAAGGGCAGATGAATTAATTGACAAACGAGGTGCTGCCAGATACTTAAGTACCTTTGACTTGACAGCAGGGTACTGGCAAATCAAAATGGCACCAGGAGCAAAAGAAAAGACAGCATTCTCCACACCTGATGGGCATTATCAGTTTACTGGTATGCCCTTTGGTTTAAAGAATGCCCCTGCCACCTTCCAAAGGTTGGTGAATCAAGTCCTTGCTGGCTTGGAGTCCTTTAGTGCAGCTTATCTTGATGATATTGCTATCTTTAGCTCCAGCTGGCAGGATCACCTGGTCCACCTGAAGAAGGTTTTGAAGGCCCTGCAAGCAGCAGGCCTCTCTACCAAGGCATCCAAATGTCAGATAGGGCAGGGAACTGTGGTTTACTTGGGACACCTTGTAGGTGGAGGCCAAGTTCAGCCACTCCAGCCCAAGATCCAGACTATTCTGGACTGGGTACCTCCAAAAAACCCAGACTCAAGTCAGGGCATTCCTTGGCTTGACTGGCTACTACAGGAGGTTTGTGAAGGGATATGGATCAATAGTGACACCCCTCACAGAACTTACCTCCAAGAAAATGCCTAAGAAGATAAACTGGACTATAGAATGCCAACAGGCCTTTGACACCCTGAAACAAGCTATGTGCACAGCACCAGTTCTAAAAGCTCCAGATTACTCCAAGCAGTTCATTGTGCAGACTGATGCCTCTGAACATGGGATAGGGGCAGTTTTGTCCCAAACAAATGATGATGGCCTTGACCAGCCTGTTGCTTTCATTAGCAGGAGGTTACTCCCCAGGGAGCAGCGTTGGAGTGCCATTGAGAGGGAGGCCTTTGCTGTGGTTTGGTCTCTGAAGAACATGAGACCATACCTCTTTGGCACTCACTTTGTAGTTCAAACTGACCACAGACCTCTCAGATGGCTAATGCAAATGAAAGGTGAAAATCCAAAACTGTTGAGGTGGTCCATCTCCCTACAGGGAATGGACCTTATAGTGGTACACAGACCTGGGACTGCCCATGCCAATGCAGATGGTTCTTACACTTAGAAAATGAAGACTCTCTTTCGTTTGGGGGGAGGAGGGGTTGTGTAAGGAAATGCCTCCTTGGCATGGTTACCCCCTGACATTTTGCCTTTCCTGATGCCAAATTATGATTTGAAAGTGTGCTGAGGTCTGCTAACCAGGCCCCAGCACCAGTGTTCTTTCCCTAACCTGTACCTTTGTCTCCACAATTGGCACACCCTGGCATCCCGGTAAGTCCCTTGTAACTGGTACCCCTGGTACCAAGGGCCCTGATGCCAGGAAAGGTCTCTAAGGGCTGCAGCATGTCTTATGCCACCCTGGGGACCCCTCACTCAGCACAGACAGACTGCTTGCCAGCTTGTGTGTGCTGGTGGGGAGAAAATGACTGTCGACATCGCACTCCCCTCAGTGTGCCATGCCAACCTCACACTGCCGTATGGCATAGATAAGTCACCCCTCTAGCAGGCCTTACAGCCCTAAGGCAGGGTGCACTATACCACAGGTGAGGGCATAGGTGCATGAGCACTATGCCCCTACAGTGTCTAAGCAAAACCTTAGACATTGTAAGTGCAGGGTAGCCATAAGAGTATATGGTCTGGGAGTCTGTCATACACAATCTCCACAGCACCATAATGGCTACACTGAAAACTGGGAAGTTTGGTATCAAACTTCTCAGCACAATAACTGCACACTGATGCCAATGTACATTTTATTGTAAAATACACCCAGAGGGCATCTTAGAGATGCCCCCTGAAAACATACCAGACTTCCAGTGTGGGCTGACTAGTTTTGCCAGCCTGCCACACACCAGACATGTTGCTGGCCACATGGGGAGAGTGCCTTTGTCACTCTGTGGCTAGTAACAAAGCCTGTACTGGGTGGAGGTGCTTCTCACCTCCCCCTGCAGGAACTGTAACACCTGGCGGTGAGCCTCAAAGGCTCACCCCCTTTGTTACAGCGCCACAGGGGATCCCAGCTAGTGGAGATGCCCGCCCTCTCCGGCCACGGCCCCACTTTTGGCGGCAAGGCCGGAGGAGATAATGAGAAAAACAATGAGCCGTCACTGGCCAGTCAAGACAACCCCTAAGGTGTCCTGAGCTGAGGTGACTCTGACTTTTAGAAATCCTCCATCTTGCAGATGGAGGATTCCCCCAATAGGATTAGGGTTGTGCCCCCCTCCCCTCAGGTAGGAGGCACAAAGAGGGAGTGGCCACCCTCAGGGCTAGTAGCCATTGGCTACTAACCTCCCAGACCTAAACACACCCCTAAATTGAGTATTTAGGGACCCCCAGAAAGAAGCAAGTTAGATTCCTGCAACCTGAAGACGAAGAAGGACTGCTGACCTGAAGCCCTGCAGAGAAGATGGAGACACCAACTGCTTTGGCCCCAGCCCTACCGGCCTGTCTCCCCACTTCAAGAAAAACTGCAACAGCGACGCGTCCCCCAGGTTCCGGCGACCTCTGAAGCCTCAGAGGACTACCCTGCATCTAAAAGGACCAAGAACTCCCGAGGACAGTGGCCCTGTTCCACAAAGACTGAAACTTGCAACAAAGAAACAACTTTTAAAGGACTGCACGATTCCCGCCGAAAGCGTGTGACTTTCTACTCTGCACCCGACGCCCCCGGCTCGACCTCCGGAGAAACAACACTACAGGGAGGACTCCCCGGCGACTGCGAGCCCGTGAGTAGCCAGAGTTGACCCCCCTCAGCCCCCACAGCGACGCCTGCAGGAGGGAATCCAGAGGCTTCCCCCTGACCGTGACTGCCTGCTTCAGAGAACCCGACGCCTGGTAAAGACACTGCACCCGCAGTCCCCAGGACCTGAAGGATCCGCCCTCCCGTGCAGGAGCGACCCCCAGGTGGCCCTCTCCCTTGCTAAGGTGGTGGCTACCCCGAGGAGCCCCCCCCCCCTTGCCTGCCTGCTTCGCTGAAGAGACCCCTGGGTCTCCCATTGAAACCAATTGCAAACCCAACACCGGTTTGCACTCTGCACCCGGCCACCCCTGTGCCGCTGAGGGTGTACTTTTTGTGCTGACTTGTGTGTCCCCCGGTGCCCTACAAAACCCCCCCTGGTCTCCGAAGTCGCGGGTACTTACCTGCTGGCAGACTGGAACCGGGGCACCCCCTTCTCCATTGCAGCCTATGCGTTTTGGGCACCACTTTGACCTCTGCACCTGACCGACCCTGAGCTGCTGGTGTGGTAACTTTGTGGTTGCCCTGAACCCCCAACGGTGGGCTACCTTGGACCCAACTTTGAACCCTGTAAGTGCTTTACTTACCTGAACAACTAACAAATACTTACCTCCCTCAGGAACTGTTAAATTTTGCACTGTCTAGTTTTAAAATAGCTTATTAACATTTTTGCCAAAACTGTACATGCTATTTTGTTGATTCAAAGTTCCTAAGATACCTGAGTGAAATACCTTTCATTTAAAGTATTGCGTGTAAATCTTGAACCTGTGGTTCTTAAAATAAACTAAGAAAATATATTTTTCTATACAAGAACCTATTGGCCTGGAATTATCTTTGAGTGTATGTTCCTCATTTATTGCCTGTGTATGTACAACAAATGCTTAACACTAACCTCTGATAAGCCTACTGCTCGACCACACTACCACAAAATAGAGCATTAGAATTATTGTTTTTTGCCACTATCTTACCTCTAAGGGGAATCCTTGGACTCTGTGCATGTTATTTCTTACTTTGAAATAGTACATACAGAGCCAACTTCCTACGGCTAGTTTTCAGAAATGTTTGGGTTTGGTAGGTTTCCCTGTATGCCTGCTGAGCCCAGGACCAAAAGTGCAGGTGCCCCCTCCCCCACAAAAACGTTTGTATGTGATAATTTTGATGTGCCACATAGTGTTTTGGGGCATTTCCTGTTGCGGGTATATGCCTACCCACACGTGAGGTACCATTTTTATCGGGAGACCTGGGGGAACGCTAGGTAGTAGGACGTTTCTGGCTCCCCTCAGATACCAAAACTTTGCAGCACTGAAATGTGAGGAAAAAGTGATTTTTATTTTTCTCGAAATTTTGAGGTTTGCCAAGGATTCTGGGTAACAGAACCTGGTGAGAGCACAACAAGGTACCCCGTCCTGGGTTCCCCTTGGTGTTTACTTTTCAGAAATGTCCAGGTTTGCTAGGTTTTCTTAGGTGCTGGATGAGCTAGAGGCCAAAATCCACAGCTAGGCACTTGGCAAAAAACAAGTCCGTTTTCTTTAGGAAAATGTGATTTGTCCACGTTGTGTTTCGGGGCATTCTCTGTCGCGGGCACTAGGCCTACCCACACAAGTGAGGTACCATTTTCATTTGGAGACTTGGGGGAACAAAGAATAGAAGAACAAGTGTTATTGCCCCTTGTCTCTCTCTACATTTTTTCATTCCAAATGTAAGACAGTGTGTAAAAACGACATCTATTTGAGAAATGCCCTGTAATTCACATGCTAGTATTGTCACGTAGGCTCTCATTATTCTAATGAGACTACTGGATTTTGAGCAGCAGAATCGCCTGCGGTGTGGGAGACTAAGGGGGTTATTCTAACTTTGGAGGAGTGTTAATCCGTCCCAAAAGTGACGGTAAAGTGAAGGATATACCACCAGCCGTATTACGAGTTCCATAGGATATAATGGACTCGTAATACGGCTGGTGGTAAATTCGTCACTTTTCCGTCACTTTTGAGACGGATTAACACCTCCTCCAAAGTTAGAATAACCCCCTAAGTCTAACCCACTGCGGGTGACACCTGTCGCTCCCATCCGGGTTTTGCTCCGGCTAACTAGCAGTGCCTCATCTCTACCAAAGGATAGTGATGATTGGGCTGCCGAGCGCATGAGATACTAGGCTTCTCAGGGAAGTCGTGGTCACTCAGGTCGCATCCGGTTCTCTCATTTACAATTCTGTCTCATATATAAATGACAAACAGAGGCAGTATATGCTTCAATAATGAGTTTTAATAAAAACGACTGCATCTTAGATATCAAAGCATGAGCTGCAATAACCAGGACAACACAACATGACAGTATATAAATTGTGACGAGAAGAGTGAAGCATAAAAACAACGCTATCGTGTTGTCACTATAATCGATGGACTATTTCCTATCTAGGTTGTAATTTGAGCACAGCAGGTTAAGCTCTAATTCTGCCCTTCAGGTCCCCTGGGAAGACATCAACTCCCATACCTGAGCAAAGGCCTGTGGTCTGCGTTAGCATCTGTAGCGAAGCATTCAGCAATCAGCATATAGTCGCGGTTCCCTGGCTGGAATCTCCCTCTAATGTATAAGGGACAAGAAAGTGTTTATATAATAACACAGTTGATGTTCCGAGAAAAAAATATCCCTACGTAAGGAGTGTATTTTCTACGAATGTTGGAGACTAAACTTCTACCACGTTCACCGGCAATTTACCGAGCTGCAGCCTTGAATGAAGGACAGAGTGATCAAGAATGTCTTGTTTGAGAACAGAGTGCTGGCCTAGGCAAAAACAGTTAGATAGATGAAAATAAACAAGCCCATAAAAATGATTATTGTAATAATAATAAAGCGAAGCTGAATAAAATATATCTAGGTTAAAGTGCACAGCGGCCTAGTGTGTTAAAATAATGTGCATGGAGCTATAACTAAAATGGCTACACAACGCCCTCCCCTTGTCGGTTGAAAGTGGTTCAAAGCCAAAGCTAAAATTTTATTGCTAAAAAAAGCCCAACCTAGGATATATATAAAAGCAAAGTCAATTCGGACAAGTTGAAGGGACACACAAGCATCCTACATGACAATTTAAGACATGAGCATGTGACATAGAACCGAATTCAAAGGGCATGTTAATTTAGAAAAGTTCCAATCTAATTCTGAGTCATGGAGAATAGGAGATCATTCTCTTCGCTGATGTTAAAATTGGGAAGTCCTCGCTATGAAGGATCAAGGAGGAGGTTTGTTCCGTAGCCCTAGTGTCAACCAAGGCGGCATCCAGTGGTGTGCCCAGTGATGAGTCGTGAACAACTTCCTCCAGGAAGGGTAACCCTTAAGTAGCTTCACGCAGCAAACGCAACCTTAATGCTCATGTCCAGTATTGAGCCCTCAGTGAGAACATCAACAGATCAGCGTCCACTGCAGGCAAGCGTTGCTGCGAAAAACAGATTTCCAGTGCATGTTCGAAAGAGCACCAGAGGCACCGAAACACGGGCTGCACACAATGCAAAACTGGTCTGAATGACAAAGACCAGCCACACCAATTACTCCAGGAGTGTTGCTCTAAAATATTGCATCATACTTTCACGACACACCTGCACTGATGGGAGCGCCGTCATTTCTCCTAGTTGTGACGGGACAGCCATTGCGCATAAAAAACAGAAACAGCAGGATGCCAGCTAATAAAGCCAAAGTTATTGGAAATCCCCCGAAAATACTAGAGAAAATTGAGTGGATAGCTGAAGGTATCAAACCGAATACGGAGGAGAAGGTGTGAATGAAACCATAACCAACAGCTTTGAAAAAATGTGCGATTCCAGTTGTACTGGACGCATTAAATATTCGTCCCACGAGTTCACCAAAGTGTTTCAGAAAGTTTGTATTTAACAGGGACTGTATTTCTGTTGATGACCTTGCCACTTGAAGTGCGCAGGTCTCGCGCGGAGATGTAAGGGCCACATGCTTTTGAAACAGTAAAGCCTTGAGTCTGCTCAACTTATCAAAATTCACGTTTGAAGTAGCAATGTGAGGCCAAATATCAGCTACCTCCTTAATTTTAGTGGGGGGAAAGAGTACGTTCCCGCAGCATGTAACGACCTTAGAGACCGAAACAATGTAAACTATTCCACCCCGCATGCCACAACAGTCTTCACCATTGAGGAGGACGTAGCTGCCGTTTGAGAGCACCTGGAACGTGGGTCTAATCAAGGGGACTGGAACTCCCTTCAGATAACAAGCCAAGTTCACAGGAGATGCGTTAAACGCCCCATGCAAGGACCGCTGTTTACAAACCATCGAATGGCTGACTGAACTCTCGCATTCTGTACCGCCAAGAAAGACTTCTTTCATACCATTAAAGGATTTGTACGAGAAGGGAAGCAACCACACCTCATGGATGTAACTATCTCCCAGCTTTTCATATCTGCCTACCGGAATGTTTTTTAAACAGGAGGTGAATTGAAGTGTTGAAATAGGCAGATTAATGACCCTGTGTTTTAGCCACTCAGCTGATGGTATTTCAGCTACAGTAAAAGGCAACCTTTCTACTTTCTCAATGTTAAGCATCACATAAGTTGCTTCCTTTTTAGCCATTAGTTGTTGTTGTCGTGTTAAATTAAAGGAAGAAAATATCTCCCTTCACTGACATGTTGCCAGAGAACGCAACCCGCCTTCAGTGTTTGAAGTGTCCAACCCAACTGCACAATGGACCTGATCTGACTCTGCCCATGGTATAAGGAAGACATATCTGATTGTATAATGTCTATAGCTGAAGAGACGATATTATTTATGGTATATATATCCGGTAGGGAAAGGTGTTAATCCCATTACCCACAACAGCTAATGCCTTTTTTTTTTTATTTTCCTGGTCTATTTGCCTTAACCAGGTGGCTGCTTCCTGTTGGAAAAGCTTCCAAATTTCATTATATGCCGCATAAAAGCAACGTTTCCTACGGTGGCTTCTGGGGCCTAATGGGAAGTCCTGTAAGTCAGTAATATTAGACAGGAGACTGAGGTGTTCTCTAACCGCGTCTAGTGAGGATGATTTTAACCATTGCTTACACGATATGTCGTGACTATACCCGCATGTTCGGATGATATATAGTGAGGGTCTGGCCTACTAGTTCTAAAACCCCCCTGAGGAGTTAATAAAACATTGATGGCAGCCATTGGTATCCACTGGCCACAATAACCACGCACCAGGACGTGTCAGTGTAGCATTGAATGTACCATTCTGGACCCATTCATTGAGCTCATTTTCAGTTGCATTTGTATATTTTTGCCATTTATAAAACTTTGCGGGGGCAGGTATACTGGGCATGTTTAATTCCTTAATTTTAGCTAAGCCTAAACATCTTGTCTGTTGTACTGTTTCGTTTAAAAAGATGATTTGTACAGGAATAAGGCATGCTCTAAACAAAGCTTCCTTTCACTTAATTTGCCAATTTCTTGTTCCCCATATACTTTTCAGATCAATCGATTTCAGCCAATGTTCATAGCCTTCTATAGACAACTGGGAAACAAAGGATTCTGAATATATAAATTTCATATTGGTCATTAAAATATGTATATCTTTAGTAAGTGGTACCTTAAAATACTATGACTCAGCTTTTTTCAGATTGTGCCCAGAAAAATATGCAAACTTTTCAGAGTATGTTTTCGAACTCCCCTCTGATGAAGTCGGACAATGTTCCCATTGTGTATAATTAAAAAAAGTTTTGGGGCTGCTAGCTCTATTTATGAAATGGTGTCCATAATAATTATAGGAAAACATATCACCATAATTTTCTTTAAATTGATAAACATCTTCGTTTTCAAAGACAGTAAAATATTGTAATTCGGTTATCATAGAATCAACTGTTTTCACATCCCAGTCATCAGAAACAATACCTGGTATCACTATATCATTCATCAATATTTTGAACACGTTTGGTATTTGATTGACTTCCGTGGGACCATATATCAAACATTACTTTGTCACAAACAATCCCATCAGGAATTGGTACTGCGGAACTGTTCACAAAGGATAAGTCTCTTTGGACTTTATGTGATATAAAATGTGTTTTTAATACCCCCTCCACCAGTTCAACTGTTGATTTTTCAGGGAGAAACTCACCATTTATTAGTATGAAAAAGGTAATGACAAAACCAATCCAAAGAAAAAAGGCTAGGAGAGTCAAAGAGAGCCATAGATAGTTCCATGGAAAAACAAAATACGTTTCTTTAAGCCAGTTTTTTAGCTTACGTGTGTAGGAGGCTGGCCTGGCTTGTAGTGGGTACCAAGGGGTACTTACACTCTGTACCAGGTCCAGTTATCCCTTATTAGTGTAGAAGAGGTGTTTCTAGCAGCTTAGGCTGGTAGAAGGTAGCTATAGCTGAGCAGCTTAGGCTGAACTAGGAGACATGCAAAGCTCCTACTATTCCACTGGTGTCATATGCACAATATCATAAGAAAACACAATACACAGATATACTAAAAATAAAGGTACTTTATTTTTATGACAATATGCCAAAGGTATCTCAGTGAGTACCCTCAGTATGAGGATAGCAAATATACACAAGATATATGTACACAATACCAAAAATATGCAGTAATAGCAAAAGGAAGTCATGCAAGCAGTGTATAGTTACAGTAGATTGCAATAGGAGCACATAGGTATAGGGGCAACACAAACCATATACTCCAAAAGTGGAATGCGAATCACGAATGGACTGCAAACCTATGTGAGCTTATAGAGGGTCGCTGGGACTGTAAGAAAACAGTGAGGGTTAGAAAAATAGCCCACCCCAAGACCCTGAAAAGTAGGTGAAAAGTACACCTATATTCCCCAGAGAGCACAGAAGTCGTAATAGGGGAATTCTGCAAGGAAGACCAACACCAGCAATGCAACCAAAGTGGATTTCCAGACGAGAGTACCTGTGGAACAAGGGGACCAAGTCCAAGAGTAGCAACAAAGTCGAGATTGGGCAGATGCCCAGGAAATGCCAGCTGAGGGTGCAAAGAAGCTGCCACCGGATGGTAGAAGCTGTGGATTCTGCAAGAACGAAGAGGGCTAGAAACTTCCCCTTTGGAGGATGGATGTCCCACGTCGTGAAGAAGCTTGCAGAGGTGTTCCCACACAGAAAGACCGCAAACAAGCCTTGCTAGCTGCAAGGGTCGCGGTTACGGTTTTTGGATACGGCTGTGGCCCAGGAGGGACCAGGATGTCGCCAATTGCGTGAGGAGACACAGGGGGGGTCCAGCAAGACAGGGAGCCCTCACAGAAGCAGGCAGCACCCGCAGAAGTGCCGGAACAGGCACTACGAAGAGGAGTGAACCAGAGCTCACCCGAAATCACAAAAGGAGATCCCACGACGCCGGAGGACAACTCAGGAGGTTGTGCACTGCAGGTTAGAGTGTCGGGGACCCAGGCTTGGCTGTGCACAAAGGAAATCCTGGAAGAGTGCACAGGAGCTGGAGCAGCTGCAAATCACGTGGTACTCAGCAATGCAGTCTAGCATGGGGAGGCAAGGACTTACCTCCACCAAACTTGGACTGAAGAGTCACTGGACTGTGGGAGTCACTTGGACAGAGTTGCTGAGTTCCAGGGACCACGCTCGGCGTGCTGAGAGGGGACCCAGAGGACCGGTGATGCAGTTCTTTTGGTGCCTGCGGTTGCAGGGGGAGGATTCCGTCGTCCCACGGGAGATTTCTTCGGAGCTTCTAGTGCAGAGAGGAGGCAGACTACCCCCACAGCATGCCCCACCAGGAAAACAGTCGAGAAGGCGGCAGGATCAGCGATTCAAGGTTGCAGTAGTCATCTTTGCTACTTTGTTGCGGTTTTGCAGGCGACCTGAGCAGTCAGCGGTCGATTCCTTGGCAGAAGGTGAAGAGAGAGATGCAGAGAAACTCTGATGAGCTCTTGCATTCGTTATCTAAAGAATTCCCCAAAGCAGAGACCCTAAATAGCCAGAAAAGGAGGTTTGGCTACCTAGGAAGGAGGATAGGCTAGCAACACAGGTAAGAGCCTATCAGAAGGAGTCTCTGACGTCACCTGCTGGCACTGACCACTCAGAGCAGTCCAGTGTGCCAGCAGCACCTCTGTTTCCAAGATGGCAGAGGTCTGGAGCACACTGGAGGAGCTCTGGGCACCTCCCCTGGGAGGTGCAGGTCAGGGGAGTGGTCACTCCCCTTTCCTTTGTCCAGTTTCGCGCCAGAGCAGGGCTGGGGGATCCCTGAACCGGTGTATACTGGCTTATGCAGAGATGGGCACCATCTGTGCCCATCAAAGTATTTCCAGAGGCTGGGGGAGGCTACCCCTCCCCAGCCCTGACACCTTTTTCCAAAGGGAGAGGGTGTAACACCCTATCTCTGAAGAAGTCCTTTGTTCTGCCTTCCTGGGCCAAGCTTGGCTGAACCCCAGGAGGGCAGAAACCTGTCTGAGGGGTTGGCAGCAGCAGCAGCTGCAGCTGCAGTGAAACCCCGGGAAAGGTAGTTTGGCAGTACCCGGGTCTGTGCTAGAGACTCGGGGGATCATGGAATTGTCTCTCCAATGCCAGAATGGCATTGGGGTGACAATTCCATGATCTTAGACATGTTACATGCCCATGTTCGGAGTTACCATTGTGACGCTATACATAGGTAGTGACCTATGTATAGTGCACGCGTGAAATGGTGTCCCCGCACTCACAAAGTCCGGGGAATTTGCCCTGAACGATGTGGGGGCACCTTGGCTAGTGCCAGGATGCCCACACACTAAGTAACAGGCAGTTTGTGCAAATGGTGGAGCAGTGGTCAGTGGTGGAATTGGTGTTTCCTGTGGTGGCGCACTATAGATAGCACCATCCATCTGTGTTGTAGTTGAATCAACTTGGTCAAATATTTCTAAATTGTTTGATGTTAGTGGAACTAATGCAAGATCATCTTCCACCCTCCCCAAGCTTTGAGAGGTGTTGGTAGAAACGACTTGTATAGGAACTTCTTCGCCAGTAGTGAGAGGGATTCATGAGCTACTGGATGTTGCCCTTGGTAGCCTGTGTAGGATCGGCCACATGGTGTAGTTTGACATTGTTGATGGAGACAAAACGATTTTCTTTGGCACCTGCCAACGGTGGTAGAATTACAGTTCTGGTACCTTGTATCCCTAGTACTGGGACTGCTGCTCGATAGGCGACTTTCTCATGTACATGATCCCCAACTTTGGGAATCCAGCCGGTAGATGTTACAAGCACATCCTTGATTCCTGTGGAGGTGGCACTGATAGAAGAATTATCATCACGGAACTGTTGCAATTCCTGTAAGACAGTGACACGTTCATTTATGGCAAAGGGTGTTTCTGCTGCCTCCACACCGGGACCATCAAGATCCGGATCATACATTCAAGTTCTGAACAGGCAGTCATATGAAGTACAACCCCCCAGGGACCTTCTAGGCAGATTATTTAGTGCTCTCTGGGCTCCATACAGGTGGTTAAGCCAACTACGACCCATAACTAAGACTCTGGCTGTTAAGGATTGCTTTAAATCACGGTTTAATCGCTCCATGACACTATTTCCCTCTGGATGAAATGGAGACAAGCACTGGAGTTGGACCCCCAACGAAGCCATGGCATCCCTCATTGCCCTTGAGGCCAAAGGAGGGTCCTGGTCCGAATGGAAAGCCGCAACCGCATATGTACTGATAAATACTTGCAAATCTTTAATAACAGCCTGATCGTCAGCTGAACGTTGTGGCCATATCCATACAAATCTGGAGCATGAATCAACAGCCACCAAAATATACTTGTATGCACTGTCCGATGTTAGGGGACCACAGTGGTCCAAGTACACACATTGTAATGGTTTGTTGAAAATTAAGAGGGGTGTCTGCGGCTGGCGCTTGGCAGTGGAAACTTTAATTTGTTGACAGATGTCACAACAAAGGACATACTGCTTGGTCTCTTTGTAAAGACCTCGCCACCAATAACGGGCCTGCAGGATCGAAATTGTAGCCGCCACACCAGCATGGGCAGATGCCACCCCATCATGCACTGCTTTAATCAATTGTGATCTTATGTCTCTATTTGGAATGTCTCATACACCTACGCCTGGTATCGTAACCTCAGCATTCAGCATACCTCCCATTCGATAGTGATATTTGTTAGGAAATCCTTTCGGATAGGGCGTACCATCAGCCGTAGCTGTCACAGCAGCCCAAATGTCTGCGTCTAGTTTTGAACTCAAACGAGTCACTGCAGCTACAGCGGCCACAGCCACTGCTGACTTTACGGCTTCATCAGCCAATGTATTTCCAGCAACGTGTATCCAAACGTGCTGGTGTCCAAGTGTATGTACAACGTGGACTTTTGGTAGCGTCTCTTTCAGATCTGCTACTTTCCCCCACAGAAGTCTGTGTTTGATGGTGTTGCCTTTGGAATCTCTGAACCCATTCTGGCACCAATAATGCAGGTGTTCATTAAAAGACTGGACACAATAATATGAATCACAAAAAATCAGCGAAGGCTGTGCAGGATCCGTGTGTTCCAGTGCCATCAGCAGAGCTTTTAGTTCTGCCAACTGTGCTGTGCAATTCCCCCAGGGTTTGCGTAAAGGTATGGAAATGACAAAATGTATTGCCCTCCATGTAGCCACTTACGACTGCGCAAGCAGCAGAATATTGATGTTTAGTACCAATTGCAGGTTGTGGTGAGCCGTCGGTGTACATGACTCTATGATATTGTTCAATGGGCAATGTATTTGCTGGAACTGGGTACTCTATTTCGCATTGTAAAAATTCTTGAGTTTGTAACTTTGGGTCAGAAATGTAGTCTACATCAGTGGCTGTCAGAGACGTAGCCCATTGTATCCAACGTGGATTTAATGCTTTTGCGTTTGGAACGCTGGCTTGTGTAACAGCTTCTAGGGCTGGGATCGGAGAAACGACAATAATGCGTTTTTCTTGGGCAAGAGGTCTTTCTTTAATGACGGCCATCTGTACAGTAGTGAGAATTTTCTCTGTAGGAGCGAAGCGTTGTTTTGCTGCTGAATATAAGTGTGATTTGTATGCAATCGGAACTGTCTCACCTTCATTGAATGTCACATAGGTGAAACCGATCGCCCCAGCTATTACTCTGATGACCAAATGTGTTTTGTTGTTCCTCGTGTGTAAGTGTTGTGCTGCAAGCATGTCTGTTTGCAACTCTCGAAGATTACGTGTATGTTCAATTGTCCAGAATTTCCTTGAAAATTCAGGACGTATTAGATCATATAACGGTTTTATGCGTCTAGCATAATCTGGAATGTAAGTTCTGCCAAAATTTAGGAAACCCAATAGAGATTGGAGTTTTTTAATCGTATTTGGTGGATGTAACTGTGTTCATTTCTCTAAGAATTGTGGCGCTAGGCTTTTTACTTCAGTTGACAGCTCATATCCCAGGAACAGGATGCTGAGGAAGGCAATGTTTTTTTTTTTATGTCGAATTTGTAGCCAAATTCAGGAAATCTGACAACAATGCGGGCTACCCGTCTTAAATGTTGTAGCAATTCATCATCCGTACGATAAATATAATCTACATAGGACAATGCTTCAGGGTCAATCTCGTGCAAAATTGCAGTAACATGAGCCGCAAGCAGTCCTGGGCTGTTCTTATACCCCTGAGGTAAACAACATAATTTTTTCTGGGAGTCTAGTGCACTGAAACTTGTTAAGTCTCTACTCTCAGATGCTATATTCTGGCAGAAAAAAACATTCAAAATGTCCAGTGTTGTTTTGTATTTTTTACGCACTATATTGTTCATTAGTGCTGTGCTATGTGAATTTTGTATAGCAAAAGTGTGTGTATGACTTTAAATGTCTGTAGTCTAAGACTATTCTATATGAATGGTCTGGCTTAGCTACTGGGAATAATGGATTATTCATTGGTGAGACACAGAGTTCAATTACGCCCTGGTACTCTAATTGCGTGAGTATTTCTCTCACCAATGCTTTTGGTTCATGTTTTATGGAATACTGCAGTTGCGGTTGAGGTTCACTTTTAATTGGAATTACATGGTAGGGGGATTCTTTATCCCATCCTACATGGTTTCGGTATAATGCAGGTGCTTGTGCCAAAGCCCATTCAATGGAATAGGATTCAGCTAGTTCCTCTGGAACAAGGGGCGAGAAGGACGGCTTAATGACATCTTCTCCATATGGGCAGGTACGGACAAATTCAGATGGGCAATCTTCTTCGGCCAACAAAATATCATATGTGTTTACTACACGATCCTAAAAGATTGCGTCTGTTATGCACTCAATGTCTCCTTCTAACTGAGGCGTTACTTTATACACCCTATCAGGCGTGGAGACACGCATATCCGCAGTTTCTACTTGTATAAAGTCATCAGTTGCTTTCACCTCCAAATGCTCCAGAAAACTCTGGCGAACTATTGTGACCTCTACTGCGCTGTCTAGCAGTGCTTGAGCCCATCTCCTGTTCTTCAAGAGGACCCTCTTCCTGAGTGGCATGTCAGACTGTGACTGCTGCCACCTTTTTCTTTTTGAATTGTGGTTTTCGTTGGTCGAGTTTCTCTTCCTTTTTAACAGAAACCTCCGAAGAGCGTTGTGATTCCTGTCTCGGTTTCATGTACTCTGTCCTTCGCTCTGATCGCCCACCTCTCTCATTTCGTTTTTCCAATGAGTCCTGAAAGGAACAAGATTGGCGTGTATCAGTATATTGATATCTATCAGGCGTTTTTATATTATCCCTATTTCTGAGATTATATCTGTTCTGCGGGGTCTTCGTACACAGAGATTCTCCCCTCTCTTTTTTAGGCGTTTGTTGCTTTTTATTTCAGCGTTTCCTATTACCCTCATGTGCTTGCTTGGGGGAATCTTTACTCGATTTACCCTGAAATTGTGGTTTAGATGGTCTGGCCCCTAAACTGTCTCTACCGATACTAGAATAGGCCTCTGTAGGAAGTTGGCTCTGTATGTACTATTTCAAAGTGAGAAATAGCATGCACAGAGTCCAAGGGTTCCCCTTAGAAGTAAGACAGTGGCAAAAAGAGATAATTCTAATGTTCTATTTTGTGGTAGTGTGGTCGAGCAGTAGGCTTATCAGAGGGTAGTGTTAAACATTTGTTGTACATACACAGAGGCAATAAATGAGGAACACACACTCAAAGACAATTCCAGGCCAATAGGTTTTTATATAGAAAACAATCTTTTCTTAGTTTATTTTAAGAACCACAGGTTCAAGATTTACAAACAATACTTTAAATGAAAGGTATTTCACTCAGGTATCTTAGGAACTTTGAATCATCACAATAGCATGTACAGTTTTGGCAAAAATGGCAATAAGCTATTTTAAAACTAGACAGTGCAAAATTCAACAGTTCCTGGGGGAGGTAAGTAGTTGTTAGTTGTTCAGGTAAGTAAAGCACTTACAGGTTTCAAAGTTGGGTCCAAGGTAGCCCACCTTTGGAGGTTCAGGGCAACTCAGCTCAGGGCCGGTCAGGTGCAGAGGTCAAAGTGGTGCACAAAACGCATAGGCTTCAATGGAGAAGGGGGTGCCCCGGTTCCAGTCGGCCAGCAGGTAAGTCCCGCGACTTAGAAGGGCAGACCATGGAGGTTTTGTAGGGCACCGGGGGGGACACAAGTCAGCGCAAAAAATACACCCTCAGCAGCACAGGGGCGGCCGGGTGCCGAGTGCAAACAGGCGTCAGGTTTGCAATTGGTTTCAATGGGAGACCCGGGAGTCTCTTCAGCGATGCAGGCAGGCAAGGGGGGGGATCCTCGGGGTAGCCATCACCTGGGCTAGGAAGAGGGCCATCTGGGGGTCGCTCCTGCACTGGAGGTCGGATCCTTCAGGTCCTGGGGGCTGCGGGTGTAGTGTGTTTACCAGCAGTCGGGTTCTTTGAAGCAGGCGGTCGCGGTCAGGGGGAGCCTCTGGATTCCCTCTGCAGGCGTCGCTGAGGGGGCTCAGGAGGGGTCAACTCTGGCTACTCACGGGCTCGCAGTCGCCGGGGAGTTCTCCTTGTAGTGTTGGTTTTCCACAGGTCGAGCCGGGGGCGTTGGGTGCAGAGTGGAAAGTCTCACGCTTCCGGCGGGAAACGTGTGGTCTTTAAAAGTTGCTTCTTTGTTGTAAAGTTGCAGGTTTGTGGAACAGGGCCACTGTCTTCGGGAGTTTCTTGGTCCTTTTAGATGCAGGGTAGTCCTCTGAGGCTTCAGAGGTCGCTGGACCCTGGGGGATGCGTCGCTGTTGCAGTTTTTCTCGAAGTGGGGAGACAGGCCGGTAGGGCTGGGGCCAAAGCAGTTGGTATCTCCGTCTTCTCTGCAGGGCTTCAGGTCAGCATTCCTTCTTCGTCTTCAGATTGCAGGAATCTAGTTTCCTAGGTTCTGGGAGCCCCTAATTACTGAATTTAGGGGTGTGTTTAGGTCTGGGAGGGCAGTAGCCAATGGCTACTGTCCTTGAGGGTGGCTACACCCTCTTTGTACCTCTTCCCTGTGGGGAGGGGGGCACATCCCTAATCCTATTGGGGAATCCTCCAAAACCAAGATAAAGGGTTTCTAAAGGTAGGGGTCACCTCAGCTCAGGACACCTTAGGGGCTGTCATGACTGGTGGGTGACTCCTCCTTGTTTTTCTTATTATCTCCCCTGGACTTGCTGCCAAAAGTGGGGGCTGTGTCCAGGGGGCGGGCATCTCCACTAGCTGGAGTGCCCTGGAGCATTGTAACATGAAGCCTGAGCCTTTGAGGCACACTGCTAGGTGTTACAGTTCCTGCAGGGGGGGGGGTGTGAAGCACCTCCACCCAGAGCAGGCTTTTGTTTCTGTCCTCAGAGAGCACAAAGGCCCTCACCACCTGGGGTCAGAAACTCGTCTCTCAGCAGCAGGCTGGCGCAGACCAGTCAGTCCTGCACTGAACAATTGGGTAAAATACAGGGGGCATCTCTAAGATGCCCTCTGGGTGCATTGTTTTTAATAAATCCAACACTGGCATCAGTGTGGGTTTATTATTCTGAGAAGTTTGATACCAAACTTCCCAGTACTCAGTGTAGCCATTATGGAGCTGTGGAGTTCGTTTTTGACAAACTCCCAGACCATATACTTAATATGGCCACAACTGTACTTACAATGTCTAAGAATAGACTTAGACACTGTAGGGGCATATTGCTCATGCAGCTATGCCCTCACCTGTGGTATAGTGCACCCTGCCTTAGGTCTGTAAGGCCTGCTAGAGGGGTGACTTACCTATGTCACAGGCAGTATTTTGTGTGCATGGCATCCTGAGGGGGATGCCATGTCGACTTTGCCTTTTTCTCCCCACCAACACACACAATCTGCAGTGGCAGTGTGCATGTGTTAGGTAAGGGATCCCTTAGGGTGGCTGTTATATTTTAATTCAATGTTTTACTTACTAAATTATATGTATGTAGTTCCATGAAGGATAAATATAGTTATTAATTATTAATGTAATTGGCATCAAAATGTATTAGGTACTGTTAAGACTTAGTTCATAATGGTATGATCCGCCCTCCCCTACTGGGAGATTAAAGATGGAAGGATCTGGAGGTGGTTGGGATCTGGAGTGTATGATAGAATGTTGGGGAGTTGACAGAGAAGGTGATGAAGGAGGAGGAGGAAGACACAGAGTGGAGTAGAAGCAATAAAGTCTTAATTTAATATAAAGAAGATTGCAGTGGACTTTATAATACTGGCGATGAGGAGTGCGTAAGGGGGCACATTCTTCTTCACCCCTTTTCAGGTTGGTGACACTCCACCTGTCCTGTGTCCTTCTATTTAAATCAAATCAGTGAAAATAGGTTACTCTGAAATAAGTAATCTATATTACAAACAACTCGAAGATTTAAGTACTCATTCAATTACTCGAGTTGAATCTACCTTCATTATTGACTAGTAAGACATTAAAAGCGAACGCGTACATCTCGCGAACGCGTCCTGTCATCTTGACTGGAAACTTAAGTGTAAACCGCATCGCAATGTTCTATTAGCGGCAAATTCATACAAAAGAAAATTTGAGTTGTGAAGCTAAGCGCGTGTTTATTTGTCTGGAATTGAAGCCGCACCGTAGTTTTTCGAGTGCAGTTCTATTAGTTTATACCAGTGATCGCAGAACTAAAGTAAACAGCAGCATTGAGCACTCGTGAGTGAAAGTGAGAAGCGAAGCAGCACCGCTTGAGGAAGTTCAATCATTCAAAACAATTTGTCAGCAGCCAAAGCGAGCGGCATTCAGGTTTAACTTCGTGTGTATTCAGATTTCACTGCAAGCGACGAAGCTTCTGTTTACGTGAAGCTGACTGGAATTCTATTAGAACTCGAGCGCAAGTTCTGTCAACGGCAAAGGTCAAACCTAGTTCAACAACACGGTGATTAAACAGAAGGCCAACATTCTGTTCTGTTTAAGGGAATCTGAAATTGAATTCTTCGGATTTAGTTCCCTGACAAGCGAGTACTTCAAGACGCTAATTGAACATCGCTGACAGGCACAGCATTTTAAAGAGGTACACAATTGCCTGTTAAGCAATTACGCTGACAGGCACAGCTTATCAACAAAATTGGACATGTTTTTTTTAATAGTTTTCTCATCTCTACAAGCACAGATACCAATAATAATAATTTTAGTTAAGTTACTCAGAACACTTTTTGATCAGACAATTCTGTTCGGGGCAATTTGCATTTTTTTTTTTTTTTTTTTGAGAAATAATTAAGTTAAATTAGAATGTTTGCACATCCAGGTTATACATATTGACCTAGTTTAAGAGTAATCAGCTTGTTGGTATTCTCTGGTATAAGTTTAGTTTGATTCTTTTTAAGGGGGTTGTTAATAGAATATATTATCAGTTCAGTAAATTTGTATAATAACCTGGACAATGGCAGCAGCGGGAATGTCACAACCAGTTCCATTCTTGAATGAGATGGGTGAACCAAATGTACCTTGGAAAGATTGGTTCAAAATGTTTGAGTCTTACTTAATTGCAATTGGAGGGGATAAGTTCAATCCCATTAGGAAGCAACATATTTTTCTTCATAATCTAGGAACTCATTGGAGGAAAATATATGAATCCCTCCCTGATCCAATCTTTCCTGAGGGACAAGCCCAGGACGAGTATGTCAATACATACTCGAAACTAGAAAAGCAATTTGGAGATAGAATCAATGTAGTTTTAGAAAGACATAATTTTTTTTCCCGATGTCAAGGCAAGCAGGAGAGTGTAACAAGCTATATTGCGGCCTTAAGAGGATTAAGTACGTTATGTGAGTTTGGAGAATTAAATGATTCACTAATTAGGGATCAATTAGTTCGTTGTACTAACAACATCAAAATACAAGAAAAGCTTTTGCAGAAGCAACCAGGGTTGGTAGAAGCAATTGAATTAGCCAAATCAATTGAGCATACAGCAATTTGTCTACAGGAAATTAATTCCCCTTCCCCTGAAACACATGTAAATGAAGTAGTGGAGGAAGTAGAAGAGGAGAAAATTCTAAAAATTAAGTGTAATGAGAAACAACCCCAAAGGTATGATGGGAACAAAACAAATTTCACTTGTTATCGTTGTTGCAGTAACAATCACCTTGCCAATTCCACATCCTGCCAAGCTAGATCTGCAATTTGCAGGAAATGCAATACAAGAGGTCACTTTGCGAGGGTATGTAAAGATAGTTCCAAGTATGGGGATAACAAAAAATCTGAAGAAATACTGCAATTAATTACAAAAATTATTTTACAGATGAATAGTGAGGATAAAATCAACACCCAATACCCTGTATGTACAATCGCAATTGATAAAGAGAACATAAGAATGTATGCTGACTCATGTTACCCATTCACCCTAATAGATGCAAAGAACTTTCACAAAATTCAAAGGAATGGCATAATAGAGCTACAGAATCCAGATATAAGCCCAAAGGGTTACAACAGAGATCCAATAATCTTGAAAGGTATGTTTAAAAGTATCATTTCCTTTAAGGATAGATCCACGGTTGGGAAAGTATATGTGGTAGAGGAAGGTTCCAATCTATTAGGTTGGCAACATCAAAAAGAACTGGGGATAACATTAGATCCTAATAATTCTGAACAAGTTCTGTGTATTGATAATTCTAATTTGGGAGAAGCTTTCATTCGAGAATTCCCAGTTATTTTTTGTGAGCGGTTAGGATTACTGAAAAACTTTCAGCATAAAATTAAACTCAAGCCCAAAAATAAGCCCACTGTGCATAAAACCAGACCTATTCCACATCTGCTGAAACAATTAGTCAAAGAAGAATTAGAAAAGTTAGAGTCACAAGGAATTATTCAACCCATCGAATGCTCCGAATGGTTGGCCCCCATCGTGGTGGCCAAGAAAAATAACAAAAATAAAATTAGAATTTGTGTGGATTTAAGAGACCTAAACAAAAATATCTGGGTTGAGAGGCATCCTCTTCCAAGAATACACGAAATACTGAGCACTATGGGGGAAGCTTCATACTTTTCTGTGTTAGATCTCTCGAGTGCATACCATCAAGTTGAACTGCACCCGGAATCTAAGTGGCTTACAGCATTCACCACCCCATTTGGATCTTACATGTTCAATAGAATGCCTTTCGGGCTGGCATCAGCTGCAGCGGTTTTCCAAAAAATTATGCAGAACATTCTGGGCAATGTGTCCAATACTCTATACTTCCAAGATGATGTACTTCTATACGGAGCAACAGAAATGGAGCATGACAAAATACTCAGGGTTGTCCTAGGAAAATTAAAAGCAGCAGGACTCACACTAAAGAAAGAAAAGTGTAGGCTGAAGGTAAATTCGGTAGAATACTTAGGGCATGTTATATCAGAAGATGGCTTTAAACTCAAAGTTTCTCTTGTTGATGCAATAGTGAATGCCAGTGCACCAAAAAACAAAGATGAACTAAGGTCCTTCCTGGGCCTTGCCGAGTTTATGGCAAAATATGTAAAACAATTCTCAACGGTCTCTGCGGGTCTTAGAGAGCTATTGAAAAACAAAGCTCCTTATGCTTGGAACGAAGTCCAGGACGAGGTGTTTAAGAATATCAAATCAGCCATTGTAAATGTTCCATACTTGTGCAATTTTGACCACCGTAGAAAAACTTTCCTTACAACCGATGCCAGCAAGTTAGGTTTGGGGGCCACCTTATCGCAAATTATTGACGGGGAGGAAAGGATAGTAGCGTTTGCGTCGAGGACTTTGAGCAAAGCTGAGGCCAATTATTCGGTAATCGAAAGGGAGACTCTCGCATGTTTCTGGGCAGTGAAACATTTTAAATTTTTACTGTGGGGCACTCAATTCATATTACGCACTGACCATAAGCCATTAGTATATGTATTTTCTACTAAGGGGTTTAATAATAGCACACCCCGGATAACTAGATGGATTCTAGCTTTGGAAAATTTCTGTTTTACAGTGGAATATCTACCAGGGTATAAAAACTGTGCAGCTGATTTCCTCTCAAGAAGCCCAATGGACTGTATAGAAAATTTTGATACTATAGAGTACCCTATTCTAGCGGTTGACTTACCATCCATTAGTGATGAGGAGTGGAAGTCTGCATATCAACAAGATGATTCTTTAGCTCTTTTAAGGGTGAAGGCGAAAGAGGGATGGCCTGGGGTGAAAAAAGACTTAGAGGACATCATCAAAGACCATTGGGAGGTAAGATGGGAAATTAATGAAAAAGACAACTATATTCTCAGGAATGACAAAATCATACCTCCCCGGAATCTCAGACAAAAAAATAGTAAAACTTGCTCACGAGGGTCATCTAGGGAGAAGTCTTACTAAGGCCCGCGTAAGAGAAAGATTCTGGTTTCCCAATATGGATTGCACAATTGAGAACGAAGTTAAAGAATGCTCCTTTTGTGCTCTAAGTGACAAGTCCAAGATCATACGCAAGACACCTATTTCCCCAGTACAGGTTCCTGTCAAGCCATGGTCTAAATTAGCATTAGACATCATTGGGCCCCTTAATTATACTGGTCTGCCTACAAAATTTGTGATTGTACTTATAGACTATCAATCGCACTGGATCACAACCAAATTAGTTAACATAATTACCACCGAATCAGTCATCAACTTCATGAAAAATGTGTTTAGCATAGAAGGAATTCCAGAAGTTCTTATAACAGATAATGGGGTCCAATTAACTTCAAGCCCAAAGAAACAGTTTTTGGATTCTATTGGGGTAAAACATTACACCACAGCTTTATATTGTCCCAGAGCCAACGGCTTAGCAGAACAAGCTAATAGAATGATAAAAGAATGTATCCAGTTAGCAAGTATTAACAGATTGAACATTGAAAATGCCATTAGAGAAATGTTATGGGCCAATCACACCACTCCCAACTCTATAACGAAAATATCACCCTTCTCAGCATTACGAGGCAGAGTACCATGTACCAAATTCTATCCCTCATGGTTGGGTGGGGGAAGACAGTGCAAAAATACATCTCCAGGTGCTAAGACAAGTGTAGAGGTGTACCAGGAAAAGTATAAGGAAAGATATAATGCCAAATTCGGTGTTAAAAAACAATGCTGGATGGTGGGGGATAAAGTTATGATCAGGAAACCGGCTGGTTACTCGAGAAGAGGGATGAGAGAGACCAAATTCATGGGACCATTTTGCATTTCAAAAGTAAAGAAGAATGTTGTTATTTTAGAAAATGGACAGTGCTGGAGCATGGACAGAGTTGCAAGATATGTACCAATCACTGCCAAGGTTGCAGACAAAATTCCAACTTGGGAGGAACCAACGCAGTTAAAGATTCAGGACAACGTACAGAGATCTCCTAGTTGCCGAGTGACCAAGCCTCCGCATGGAGTAAGGATTATATATGATAGTCCAACAGTTATGTGAAACACATCTGGCTTTCTGGAACTATCACAATTTTAAATTTCTGGAACTATCACAATTTTAGATTTAATTAATCCCTTCCAATGTAAATTCTTTCCCTTCTAGTTTCGGTTATATTATTGTGCGGGGAAGATGTGTTATATTTTAATTCAATATTTTACTTACTAAATTATATGTATGTAGTTCCATGAAAGTAAAGTCGTTAGATAAATATAGTTTCTAATTATTAATGTCATTGGCATCAAAATATATTAGGTACTGTTAAGACTTAGTTCATAATGGTATGATCCGCCCTCCCCTACTGGGAGATTAAAGATGGAAGGATCTGGAGGTGGTTGGGATCTGGAGTGTATGATAGAATGTTGGGGAGTTGACAGAGAAGGTGATGAAGGAGGAGGAGGAAGGCACAGAGTGGAGAAGAAACAATAAAGTCTTAATTTAATATAAAGAAGATTGCAGTGGACTTTATAATAGTAGCACAACACATGCTGCAGCCCTTAGGGACCTTCCATGGTCACAGGGCCCTTGGTACCACTGGTACCTTTTACAAGGGGCTTATCTGTGTGCCAGGGTGTGCCAATTGTGGAAACAATGGTACATTTTAGGTGAAAGAACACTGGTGCTGGGGCCTGGTTAGCAGGGTCCCAGCACACTTTTCAGTCAAGTCAGCATCAGTATCAGGCAAAAGGTGGGGGGTAACTGCAACAGGGAGCCATTTCCTTACACAAGACCCCCCCCCCCCCCAGCCCACAGGCCAGGAGACTCAGCCAAAGATGGGAGAGTCTTCATAGTCTGTTAGGTGAGGAAGAGTAGAGGAAATAGGCTGGTTTGTTGCAGGGCCCACTCTGCCTTACATCCTCCTGTTCAGGTCATTCCCTCTGGGGAACTGATCCACTTCCACAGTGATAGGACCTAGCCTGAATTGCCTCTTGTCTGTGCTTTTAATGTCTTCACCCATTCTCTCTATTTTGGGGTTAGAGGTATGCACCTCTGCTAATCTTATCTTAGCCAGGGTCACCCCTAGCTTACCCAAAGAGGTTACCCAGAGCTGGAGTAACCCCACCATGACCAACAGGGTTAGGGGGCCTAACTTGCTATTTGGCATGGGGTCAGACCACTATGCCAAAGATAGTGCAGCCATAAAGGCTAACACCCAGCAGAGGCCACTGACAGCTGTCAGTGCCCAGAACCACACCTTTAGCTCTTCACCTGCAAGGGAAGGAGCTAAGTTACAGGCTTATTTAGGTTCAGGGTGCCTATCTGCTGTGTTAGAGTGGGGGGTTACTACATCTTGTAGTAAACACCCTTCTTCCACTCTTTCTTCTGTTAACTGAGGAGCCACCCACTCAGGTTTAACAGTTACCTGACTAGCCAGGACTTCTTGTGGGTCAGGGTGGACTTTACCAGTGCCATTTTTGGAGTTCTCCCCTACTGGAGCAGAATCTCCTTGGCTTGCTGGAACCGTGGCTAAAGGTTGTCCACCTTTCCTACTCTGTTTTCTTTTCTTTTTCTTGTGGGGCCTACTTGCAGTTACTGCAGGGGTAGCACCTCCAGAATCCTTGGGAGAGGACTGGCACTGGACCAGTTCCTCTCTTGGGCTCTGACTAACCTCTGGGTAGTCATTTCCAAGGGGGCAATCAAGGGGGAGGTCTGTACTGACTACAACCCTTCTCCAGCTAAATGTCGCACCCACTTCTATGGGCACAAAAGCCACAGGCCTATCAGTGACCCTGTCTGGGCTAACTCTTACTCTGGCAGTCTCACCTGGGATGTGCTGGTTTGAGAACACCAGCCTGTCATGCACAAGAGTGTGACTGGCACAAGTGTCTCTCAGGGCAGTGGCTGGGATTCCATTCACCAGTAGGTGGTGGAAGTGTCTACTTCCCTCTGGAATCTCCAACTCACCTGTTGGGCCCTTTTTCCAATTGAAGGCTATGAAGACCTCCTCATCTGAGGAGTCATCCCTAATGGCTACACTGGTCACCCCTGGGATTTTGCTAGGGGGTTTGTTTTTGGGACAAGAAGTGTCCTTGGTGTGGTGCCCTGTCTGTCTACAGTTTTGGCACCATGCCTTAGTGGCATCCCAGTTCTTACCCTGGTACCCACTTTTGCTTTGGGTTGTGTCTTGGGGCCCACCCACCTGGTCTGGGTTTTGGGGGCCTACAGAGGACTCTTTTTCTTTATTTCTAGTGTCACCCACTTTGTCCTGGGGAGGCTTTGTAACCCCTTTCTTTTGGTCACCCCCAGTGGAAGTTTTCGTTACCCTAGTCTTGACCCAGTGGTCTGCCTTCTTTCCCAATTCTTGGGGAGAAATTGGACCTAGGTCTACCAGATACTGATGCATCTTTTCATTGAAGCAGTTACTTAAAATGTGTTCTTTCATAAACAAATTATAAAGCCCAACATAGTCATGCACTTCATTTCCAGTTACCCAACCATCCAGTGTTTTCACTGAGTAGTCTACAAAATCAACCCAGGTCTGACTCGAGGATTTTTGAACCCCCCTGAACCTAATCCTGTACTCCTCAGTGAAGAATCCAAAGCCCTCAATAAGGGTACCTTTCATGAGGTCACAGGATTCTGCATCTTTACCAGAGAGTGTGAGGAGTCTATCCCTACACTTTCCAGTGAACATTTCCCAAAGGAGAGCTCCCCAGTGAGATCTGTTTACTTTTCTGATTGCACAAGCCCTCTTAAAAGCAGTGAACCATTTGGTGATATCATCACCATCTTCATATTTTGTTACAATCCCTTTGGGGATTTTTAGGATGTCAGTATTCTCTCTGACCCTATTCATGTTGCTGCCACCATTGATGGGAGCTAAACCCATTTCTTTTCTTTCCCTTTCTATGGCTAGGAGCTGTTTCTCCAAAGCCAATCTTTTGGCCATCCTGGCTAACAGGAGGTCATCTTCATTGAGGCTGCCCTCAATGTTTTCAGAGGTACTGGACTCCCCTATGGAAGAACCAGTTTCTCTGACTAGGATTTGAGAAGTCAGGGTTTGAGGGACCCTGTTCTCCCTATTTAGGACAGGAGGGGGGAAGTCATCCTCCTGTTCACTAATTTCCCCATCTGAAGGATTATCCTCAGAGGGGTGGTCCCTTTTGAACTCTGCCAAAAACTCCTGGAGCTGTACTTTGGTAGGGTTGGACCCAGTTTTTATCTTTTTTAGCTCACAGAGAGACCTTAACTCTAACATCCTTAGATGCAGGTAAGGGGTGACGTTGAGTTTCACCACCATCTCATCTGTGCTAGACATTATTTCTCTAAAAGTTGGGATTACTTTTTAAGAATCTAAAAACTAATTCTAGAACTTAAATCCAAACTTTTACAAACTTTGAATCTCTAAAAGAAATGCTAACAGGGACTTACACAAGGCCTTAGCAGGACTTTAAAAAATTTAGAAAAATGGCTCAAATTTCAAACATCAGTTTCTAATGACAATTTTTGGAATTTAGTTGTGTGATCAGGTATTGGCTGAGTAGTCCAGCAAATGCAAAGTCTTGTACCCCACCACTGATCCATAATGTAGGCAGTTGGCTCTGTATGTACTATTTCAAAGTAAGAAATAGCATGCACAGAGTCCAAGGGTTCCCCTTCGAGGTAAGATAGTGGCAAAAAGAGGTAATTCTAATGCTCTATTTTGTGGTAGTGTGGTCGAGCAGTAGGCTTATCAGAGGGTAGTGTTAAGCATTTGTTGGACATACACACAGGCAATAAATGAGGAACACACACTCAAAGACAATTCCAGGCCAATAGGTTTTTATATAAAAATATATCTTTTCTTAGTTTATTTTAAGAACCACAGGTTCAAGATTTACAAACAATACTTTAAATGAAAGGTATCTTAGGAGCTTTGGATTATCACACTAGCATGTACAGTTGTGGCAAAAATGGCAATAAACTATTTTAAAACAAGACAGTGCAAAATCCAACAGTTCCTGGGGGAGGTAAGTATTTGTTAGTTGTTCAGGTAAGTAAAGCACTTACAGGGTTCAAAGTTGGGTCCAAGGTAGCCCACCGTTGGGGGTTCAGGGCAACCCCAAGGTTACCACACCAGCAGCTCAGGGCTGGTCAGGTGCAGAGGTCAAAGTGGTGCCCAAAACGCATAGGCTTCAATGGAAAAGGGGGTACCCCAGTTCTCATCGGCCAGCAGGTAAGTACCCGTGACTTCGGAGGGCAGACCAGGGGGGTTTTGTAGGGCACCGGGGGGGACACAAGTCAGCACAAAAAGTACACCCTAAGCGGCACAGGGGCAGCCGGGTGCCGAGTGCAAACTGGTGTCGGGTTTGCAATTGGTTTCAATGGGAGACCTGGGGGTCTCTTCAGCGATGCAGGCAGGCAAGGGGGGGTCTCCTCGGGGTAGCCACCACATGGGCTAGGAAGAGGGCCACCTGGGGGTCGCTCCTGCACTGGAGGTCGGATCCTTCAGGTCCTGGGGGCTGCGGGTGCAGTGTGTTTACCAGGCGTCAGGTTCTTTGAAACAGGCAGTCGTGGTCAGGGGCAGCCTCTGGATTCCCTCTGCAGGCGTTGTTGTGGGGGCTCAGGGGGGTCAACTGTGGCTACTCACAGGCTCGCAGTCGCCGGGGAGTCCCCCCTGCAGTGTTGGTTTTCCACAGGTCGAGCCGGGGGCGTCGGGTGCAGAGTGGAAAGTCTCACGCTTCCGGCGTGAAACGTGTGGTCTTTAAAAGTTGCTTCTTTGTTACAAAGTTGCAGGTTTGTGGAACAGGGCAGCTGTCCTTGGGAGTTTCTTGGTCCTTTTAGATGCAGGGTAGTCCTCTGAGGATTCAGAGGTCGCTGGACCCTGGGGGATGCGTCGCTGTTGCAGTTTTTCTCGAAGTGGGGAGACAGGCCGGTAGGGCTGGGGCCAAAGCAGTTGGTGTCTCCGTCTTCTCTGCAGGTCTTCAGGTCAGCAGTCCTTCTTCATCTTCAGGTTGCAGGAATCTAGTTTCCTAGGTTCTGGGAGCCCCTAAATACTGAATTTAGGGGTGTGTTTAGGTCTGGGAGGGCAGTAGCCAATGGCTACTGTCCTTGAGGGTGGCTACACCCTCTTTGTACCTCCTCCCTGTGGGGAGGGGGGCACATCCCTAATCCTATTGGGGGAATCCTCCAAAACCAAGATAGAGGATTTCTAAAGGTAGGGGTCACCTCAGCTCAGGACACCTTAGGGGCTGTCATGACTGGTGAGTGACTCCTCCTTGTTTTTCTCATTATCTCCCCTGGAATTGCCACCAAAAGTGGGGCACTGTGTCCAGGGGGCGGGCATCTCCACTAGCTGGAGTGCCCTGGAGCATTGTAACACGAAGCCTGAGCCTTTGAGGCTCACTGCTAGGTGTTACAGTTCCTGCAGGGGGGAGGTGTGAAGCACCTCCACCCAGAGCAGGCTTTTGTTTCTGTCCTCAAAGAGCACAAAGGCCCTCACCACCTGGGGTCAAAAACTCATCTCTCACCAGCAGGCTGGCACAGGCCAGTCAGTCCTGCACTGAACAACTGGGTAAAATAGAGGGGGCATCTCTGGGTGCATTTTTGTTTAATAAATCCAACACTGGCATCAGTGTGGGTTTATTATTCTGAGAAGTTTGATACCAAACTTCCCAGTATTCAGTGTAGCCATTATGGAGCTGTGGAGTTCGTTTTTGACAAACTCCCAGACCATATACTTAATATGGCCACAACTGTACTTACAATGTCTAAGAATAGACTTAGACACTGTAGGGGCATATTGCTCATGCAGCTATGCCCTCACCTGTGGTATAGTGCACCCTGCCTTAGGGCTGTAAGGCCTGCTAGAGGGGTGACTTACCTATGCCACAGGCAGTATTTTGTGTGCATGGCATCCTGAGGGGGATGCCATGTCGACTTTGCCTTTTTCTCCCCACCAACACACACAATCTGCAATGGCAGGGTGCATGTGTTAGGTGAGGGGTCCCTTAGGGTGGCACAACATATGCTGCAGCCCTTAGGGACCTTCCCTGGTCACAGGGCCCTTGGTACCACTGGTACCTTTTACAAGGGACTTATCTGTGTGCCAGGGGTGTGCCAATTGTGGAAACAATGGTACATTTTAGGTGAAAGAACACTGGTGCTGGGGCCTGGTTAGCAGGGTCCCAGCACACTTCTCAGTCAAGTCAGCATCAGTATCAGGCAAAAAGTGGGGGGTAACTGCAACACGGAGCCATATCCTTACAGTCTCTGTGACAATTTTGGGCAGCTCTCGTTCATGATCCCGATGAGGAACGTCACTGAGCCGCATGCGCACTGCAAGCGCTACTGCTTCCCCTTTAATATTACTTAAAATGATTGAGGATACTGTGTCAAAATTTGACATCAATTGCATCCCTAAATCTAGGGACGGGGCAGCCCCGTATTCATCTTAAATTTGTTTCAACACCTCTGGTAAATTTGCAAGTGTCGTGTACCATGTGCGGTTGTATAGAGCGCAGCAAACACAGTGCCCCAGGTTATCTACTGTGGGGACCATCCCAAAGGGCAAGCACATTGTTAATATTCTATGTTTATCCTAAAGTCCCGTATGGGGAAATACTGCCTCCAGCGCATGAATCTTTTGTTCTAACCAAAACTGAGTTTCCTCTCGTTTGGCGGGTACATTACACATAATCGAATGAACAGTCGCAGGATCTATACCTGGTGTTGTTGTATGTGGATGTGCTGGAGCAGCACGTGCTGGGTTTGTATTTTATGTTTGCATTACAAATTGTACTAATCATCTGTATATCTCTGTTAGTTCAGTATATAAACGACAAACCTCAGCTACCGCTAAATTTGCAACCGCAGGATGTGATGTATAAGTGGCCAATAAAGGCCAGGCAGGACCATTATGACTTAGAGGTCCTACCCTTACTGGTAATATTGTGTGGGGTAGGGCGCCATCAAGCCAATTATCATGTTCTTGATAAGATAAAGGTATTTCTAAATATGCATACGCTCTGTATTGTCCAGGCACATTTGCAGATGTATATTCGTGAAATGTATTCCCATCAACTGCTGGAAATGTGACCCAAGAATAGAAAAGTTCTGTTCTATAAGCTGCATGGGCATCCACCACAAATGTGACTGGACCACCCTGGGCCGTTAGGCCATTCGCTAATAGATGTGCAGTTAGAGGGTGCCTCATATTAACTGCTATTTGTACCTGCTGTGGATTTGCCATTGTAGTGACACTATAAGTTCAGCTGGGGTGGAAATCCTCAGTACCACGGAATACCACGGACGTCTCCCATACGGTATTGAGGCGTCGTTATATATAATGAGACCGAGATACTCCAGAGGACCCAAAAATTAGAGCCTGACCAAACGTTGGCAGCGCCATGTCGCGTAGGCTCTCATTATTCTAACGAGACTACTGGACTTTGAGCAGCAGAATCACCTGCGGTGTGGGAGACTAAGTCTAACCCACTGCAGGTGACACCTGTCGCTCCCATCTGGGTTTTGCTCCGGATAACTAGCAATGCCTCATCTCTACCAAAGGATAGTGATGATTGGGCAGCCGAGCGCATGATATACTAGGCTTCTCAGGGAAGTCGTGGTCACTCAGGTCGCATCCGGTTCTCTCATTCATAATTCCGTCTCATATATAAATGACATACAGAGGCAGTATATGTTTCAACAGGTAAATTTGTGTGGGGTAGGTGTGAGAAAGTAGCCTCTTTCTAACCTTGTTACCCTCACTTTTGGCCTGTTTGTGAGTGTATGTCAGGGTGATTTCACTGTCTCACTGGGATCCTGCTAGCCAGGGCCCAGTGCTCATAGTGAAAACCCTATGTTTTCAGTATGTTTGTTATGTGTCACTGGGACCCTGCTAGCCAGGACCCCAGTGCTCATAAGTTTGTGGCCTATATGTATGTGTTCCCTGTGTGGTGCCTAACTGTCTCACTGAGGCTCTGCTAACCAGAACCTCAGTGGTTATGCTCTCTCATTTCTTTCCAAATTGTCACTAACAGGCTAGTGACCAATTTTACCAATTTACATTGGCTTACTGGAACACCCTTATAATTCCCTAGTATATGGTACTAAGGTACCCAGGGTATTGGGGTTCCAGGAGATCCATATGGGCTGCAGCATTTCTTTTGCCACCCATAGGGAGCTCTGACAATTCTTACACAGGCCTGCCACTGCAGCCTGAGTGAAATAACGTCCACGTTATTTCACAGCCATTTTACACTGCACTTAAGTAACTTATAAGTCACCTATATGTCTAACCTTTACCTGGTAAAGGTTAGGTGCAAAGTTACTTAGTGTGAGGGCACCCTGGCACTAGCCAAGGTGCCCCCACATTGTTCAGGGCCAATTCCCCGGACTTTGTGAGTGCGGGGACACCATTACACGCGTGCACTACATATAGGTCACTACCTATATGTAGCTTCACAATGGTAACTCCGAATATGGCCATGTAACATGTCTATGATCATGGAATTGCCCCCTCTATGCCATCCTGGCATAGTTGGCACAATCCCATGATCCCAGTGGTCTGTAGCACAGACCCTGGTACTGCCAAACTGCCTTTCCTGGGGTTTCACTGCAGCTGCTGCCAACCCCTCAGACAGGTTTCTGCCCTCCTGGGGTCAAGCCAGGCTTGTCCCAGGATGGCAGAACAAAGCACTTCCTCTGAGAGAGGGTGTTACACCCTCTCCCTTCGGAAAATGGTGTGAAGGCAGGGGAGGAGTAGCCTCCCACAGCCTCTGGAAATGCTTTCATGGGCACATTTGGTGCCCATTTCTGCATAAGCCAGTCTACACCGGTTCAGGGACCCCTTAGCCCTGCTCTGGCGCGAAACTGGACAAAGGAAAGGGGAGTGACCACTCCCCTGACCTGCACCTCCCCTGGGAGGTGTCCAGAGCTCCTCCAGTGTGCTCCAGACCTCTGCCATCTTGGAAACAGAGGTGCTGCTGGCACACTGGACTGCTCTGAGTGGCCAGTGCCACCAGGTGACGTCAGAGACTCCTTCTGATAGGCTCCTTCAGGTGTTCCTAGCCTATCCTCTCTCCTAGGTAGCCAAACCCTCTTTTCTGGCTATTTAGGGTCTCTGTCTCTGGGGAAACTTTAGATAACGAATGCAAGAGCTCATCCGAGTTCCTCTGCATCTCTCTCTTCATCTTCTGCCAAGGAATCGACTGCTGACCGCGCTGGAAGCCTGCAAAACTGCAACATAGTAGCAAAGACGACTACTGCAACTCTGTAACGCTGATCCTGACGCCTTCTCGACTGTTTTCCTGGTGGTGCATGCTGTGGGGGTAGTCTGCCTCCTCTCTGCACTAGAAGCTCCGAAGAAATCTCCCGTGGGTCGACGGAATCGTCCCCCTGCAACCGCAGGCACCAAAGAACTGCATCACCGGTCCCTTCGGTCTCCTCTCAGCACGATGAGCGAGGTCGCTCGAATCCAGCAACTGTGTCCAAGTGACCCCCACAGTCCAGTGACTCTTCAGTCCAAGTTTGGTGGAGGTAAGTCCTTGCCTCCCCACGCCAGACTGCATTGCTGGGAACCGCGACTTTTGCAGCTACTCCGGCCCCTGTGCACTTCCGGCGGAAATCCTTTGTGCACAGCCAAGCCTGGGTCCACGGCACTCTAACCTGCATTGCACGACTTTCTAAGTTGGTCTCCGGCGACGTGGGACTCCTTTGTGCAACTTTGGGTGAGCACCGTTTCACGCATCCTCGTAGTGCCTGTTTCTGGCTCTTCTCCGGGTGCTACCTGCTGCTGAGAGGGCTCCTTGTCTTGCTCGACGTCCTCTCTGTCTCCTGACGCAATTAGCGACATCCTGGTCCCTCCTGGGCCACAGCAGCATCCAAAAACACTAACCGCACGATTTGCAGCTAGCAAGGCTTGTTGGCGGTATTTCGGCGGGAAAACACTTCTGCACGACTCTCCACGGCGTGAGTGATCCGTCCTCCAAAGGGGAAGTCTCTAGCCCTTGTCGTTCCTGCAGAAACCTAAGCTTCTACTGTCCAGTAGCAGCTTCTTTGCACCCACAGCTGGCATTTCCTGGGCATCTGCCCATCTCCGACTTGCTTGTGACTTTTGGACTTGGTCCCCTTGTTCCACAGGTACCCTCGACTGGAAATCCATCGTTGTTGCATTGCTGGTTTGTGTCTTTCCTGCAGAATTCCCCTATCACGACTTCTATGTCCTTTGGGGAACTTTAGTGCACTTTGCACTCACTTTTCAGGGTCTTGGGGTGGGCTATTTTTCTAACCCTCACTATTTTCTAATAGTCCCAGCGACCCTCTACAAGGTCACATAGGTTTGGGGTCCATTCGTGGTTCGCATTCCACTTTTGGAGTATATGGTTTGTGTTGCCCCTATCCCTATATGTCCCCATTGCATCCTATTGTAACTATACATTGTTTGCACTGTTCTCTAAGACTATACTGCATATTTTTGGTATTGTGTACATATATCTTGTGTATATTTCCTATCCTCTCACTGAGGGTACACTCTGAGATACTTTGGCATATTGTCATAAAAATAAAGTACCTTTATTTTTAGTATAACTGTGTATTGTGTTTTCTTATGATATTGTGCATATGACACTAAGTGGTACTGTAGGAGCGTCACTCGTCTCCTAGTTCAGCCTAAGCTGCTCTGCTAAGCTACCATTATCTATCAGCCTATGCTGCCAGACACCCTATACACTAATAAGGGATAACTGGGCCTGGTGCAAGGTGCAAGTACCCCTTGGTACTCACTACAGGCCAGTCCAGCCTCCTACAGTAGGGCACCATCAAGCCAATTGTTACGGTCTTGATAAGATAAAGGTATCTCTAAGGATGCATAACCTCTATATTGTGCAGGAGGGTTTGCCGGTGTATAATTATGAAATGTATTTGTGTTCCCATCCACTGCTGGAAAGATGACCCTAGAATAATATGTTTCTTGGCTGCATGAGCTTCAGCAACAGATGTAACTGCACTCCCCGTGGGCCGCTAAGCCATTTGCCAATAAATGTGCAGTTAGGGGGCCTCATATTTACTGCTATTGCTACCCGTTGAGGGTTCGCCATATTATTGGTCTATTGTGTTCAGAGATAAGGATACCAACTGGGGATCAATCCTTTTATGGTTCAAGCTGAACAACCTACAGCTCAGGATATGTCCCACCTGCCTAGCTGAGGAGGAGCTCCTCAATACCAAGGATGTCTCCGTATATAGTATTGAGGTGTCTTTAGCCTTCAGTGAGACAGAGATACTTACGAGGATCAGATTTTTTGATTCCTGACCAAACGTTGGGCGCCATGTCACGTAGGTTCCCATTAGGGTAATGAGGCTACTGGATTTGCGTGGTAGGATCGCCTGGATTGTGGGTACTTAGTACAACTCCACACCAGGTGACACATGCCTGCCTAATCCGGGGTTTCCGACTAACTAGCAGCTCCCCATCTCTGACCAAGATGATTGTGGCAACCGAGCTCATGGTAAGATAACCTCCCCAGGGAATCGTGGTACATCAGATAACATCCCGTTCTCTCAGTTACCAGGATCTCACTCAGGCAAAGACAACAAAGGTAGAATATTTTTCAATAAGCATTTATTAAAATATCTGCATCTTAGATAAAAGCATATGCATAGCAATAACAAGGATGCTAAAAACAATAGGAGCAGGCATGTGACTAAACATGTGAAACACAAAAACAGTCTTACTATGCTGTCTAAACAGGGGAGTGGATCTATAGCCCCTCACCTATGCTAAGTATGAGCACAGGATACTAAGCCTAATCTGCTCTTCGGGTTTCCCCCTGGGAGAGCTTTATCCCTCATACCTGAAGAAAAGGCCTGAAGTCTGAAAAGACACCATTCCTATTGGGATCAGGGCTCGGTTGTCTAAGCAGGTATCTGTAGTGAAGCTTGCAGCAATCAGCATACAATCGTGGCCATTTGGCTGGAATCTCCCTCAAACGTGTCTGGGACAAAAGGGGTGTTTTTATAATAAAACAGCTGGAATTCTAAGAAATAGTCCCCACATACGAGTGTGTGTGTGTTTGTGCGAATGCTGGAGACACAGCATACCATGTTTGTCGGCAACCCTATCTGACTGTAGCCTTGAAGAAAGCACAAAGTGAAATAAACGACCTACCAAGAACGTGATGCTTTCCTAGGCGAAAGTACAAAGAGATAGAGAACATAAAACAGCACCGCTAAAATAGCTATTGTTAGAATAATATAGCAATGCTGTATAAAACGTGACTGTATTAAAGTGCACAGCTGCAGGCCTAGTTAGCTAAAACAACTTTTTTTTAAAGATGGCTAAAATAGCTACATAACAATACATGGATGATGGTTGTTATCAATTTGGATCAAAGTGATACATTTCAGTGGCAGCAGGGAGGGTGGGTCGTCTAAAGTTACGCCCCATGAAGGAGCCCACAGCAACCAAGGTGGTTAGTTTGAAACAATATCGAATTTGGGAAGGGCATGAGAAAATAAGTAAGACTATATAGGAGTTGATAGAGGCAGGTGTGGTGGCTCCAGTCACCACTGAATGGAACAATCCTTTGTGGCCTCTGTGCTGAGCAGATGGGTAACTACACAATGATGATCGATTACAGCAGCTAAACAAATATACATCCCCTCTGACTGCTGCAGCCCCGATACCATCACTTTGATTGAAAGGATACAAAAACATAAATGGACCTGGTATGCAATTATTGATATTGCTAATGCTTTCTTTTCCATACCACTGGACCCTGAGAGTCAGGAGCAATTTAGTTTCTCCCATGGCGTTAGACAATTCAAGATGTTAAAGCTCCCATTGGCCCCACCATCTGTCACCGGCTGGTGGCAGAACACCAGGATGAAATATCTGTCAGTCCAGGGGTGCAACTGTCTCATTCTATCGATGATGTGATGATTGAGGGAGAGACACATCAACAGGTGCAGACTCAGTTGGACAGGGGGTGGAACTCCTGCAGAGCAAAGGATGGATGATCAATCCAGATAAGGCACAAGAACCCTCTCAAAATGTGAAATTTTTAGGAATCCAGTGTCAGCTGGGACATAGGGAGGTGTTGCCGCAGGCAAAACAAAGGATATCAGACTTTGCTATATCCCCGAAATAAGTAAGAGACACAGCGATTCATTGGATTGTTTGTTTTCTGGAGACAGCATGTTCCTCACTTGAGTCAAATTTTGGCCCCTTTGTACAAAGTGACAAGAAAGAAGCATTAGTTTGAATGGGGAGAGCAGCAGCAGTGTGCGTTTGAAATGGCAAAGGAGGCGATCCAACAGGCTTTAGACTTATGGCCCGTACAGAAAGGAGACATTAAGTTACATTTAACCGTTCGGGGGCAATATGAAATTTGTAGCTTGTGGCAAAAACAGGGAGGAAAGAGGGAGCCCCTGTGTTTTTGGACCAAAAAGCTACCAGATGCTGGAAAGTGATATACTCCCTTTGAGAAACAGTTACTAGTGTGTTACTGGGCACTAGTGGAAACTGAGTAAATTACCCTAGGTCATAATGTGATTCTAAGACCGGAGATTCCAATAATGCAGTGGGTGATGAGTTCACCTAAAACTCACCGGAAAGGACATGCACAAGAAGCGAGTATAATAAAATGGAAGTGGTACCTACAGTACAGGGCCCGAGTGGGACCAGCAGCCCCGCATGAACAGGTGGCACAGGCCCCGTGCAGGATAATGAGAGGGTGCATGAGGTACCAGAGATAAGAGTCACCAGTGAGGTAGGGTGAGCCATTTGAATCCTTGTCCCCTGAGGATAGGACGCATGTATGGTTTACCAATGGTTTAGCCAAGTATGTCGGGGCCAAAAGACATTGGAAGGCAGTGTCATATAACCCAGTCACCATGAAGTTGCCTTCCACTACAAGAGAAAGGAAGAGTAGTCAATATGCATAATTATATGCTGTCTATCAGGCACTGAAACAATAATTGCCTGGGACATGTCACATTTATACTTATTCTTGGTCTACCACCAATGGGTTAGCCACCTGGCATGTACATAACTGGCAAATACATTCCATGGAGGTGTGGGGCAAATAATTGTGGCAAGAAATTTGGTAAATGCTAGAGCTAAGTACCGTTACTGTGTATCATGTAGATGCCCACTGTCCCACTGACTCACTAGAACAGTGGTTTAATCCCCTGGCAGATGATAAAGTCAAAATCTCAAAGGCAGAAGTGGCGACACAGGATTCTGACTTGGTGTGGATGGCCAAGTGGGTGCACCAAAAAAGTGGACACCTAGGAGAGACCACTAACAGGTGGGTAGAGATTAGAGGGATGCACATTCCCCTAGATTTCATCAAAACCGTCATTATTCAATGTCCTATTTGTCAACACACACAACAGAGATCTGTCCCGCAAACTGTCAGAGGTCAGTTGGGGACAGGGACTTTGCTGGGGCACGTATGGCAGATTGATTACACTGGGCCACTACCAAATAGTTGCAGTGTCAATGCACCTGCACAGTAGTGGACACTTATTCTGGCTATTTCATTGCAGTCCTGGCAAACGAGCTACTCAGTTTAATACTATCAAAACTCTAGACTTGTTAATGTTGTATTATGGAGTCCCACTCCAAATCCAGAGTGACAACGGGTCACATTTTAAAGGTAAATTGGTGGAAGCTTATTGTTCACAACACAATATTGAGTAGATTTAGCATATTTCATACTACCCACAAGCTGCAGGACTGACTGAGAGACTGAACGGCTTACTGAAAACCCAATTATGAAAATTATCAGATGGAACTTTGAGAAACGGAAGACAGCATTTAAATGAAGCCCTCCAAATTTTGAATAATAGACCTTTGACGAATGGAGAGAGCCCTTTAATGTGAATGTTGAAGCGAGCGTTACAGATACAACCCTATGTATCAACAAATACCATTGGGTATTGGGAAATAAAACCAGGAGCCTTAGCTCCTTAAAGAGTCCCACCAGAATTGTCAGGTCTTGATTTACATGCCTTGAATAAGTATAGATTGAAACAAAGAGACATGGCACTTGATGAAACAGGTGTTGGAATAGCGATTCCCTTGGAGGACTTCGGAATGATTGCTCCCAGATCTGGGTTGGAACTCAAAGGTAGTCAGGTCCTGGGGTGAGTGATTGATGCATGCCAGATTACCAAGGAGAATTTAAAGTCATTTTGAAGAACAGTGGGGACACTAACTTGATGATACATCCTGGAGACAGAATTGCTCAGATTGGCGTTATTCCAGTGTATGGAGGAATAGTTAAAAAGGGGACTGCCCCAGCCCTTCTTACAGTGTGTGGGGAGGGAGGTTTTGGCTCAACTGACAAAAATCCTGGTGCTAAGGTGGGGGTAGAATCCCCAAATCGTCCTCCTGAACTAGCAGAAGTTATAGCAAACGGCAGGGACAATATTTTACTAGTTATGAAACCAGGACAGGGCAAGTGGGAACATGTACAAGCTGATAAATGTTATTTGCTAGAACAATCATACTTGTCTCTGTTAAAGATCATACACCAAGGTGTCTTTGTGCTGCTTGTACCACCTGATCAGTGTTTGGGCGTGTCCGTGTGCGGTCGGGAGGGACCTAAAGCCCCCAGCTCCGAAGTGACTGTCCAACCTCACCGATCAATACCTTTACTGCATTAAATGAGAACATCTGGATCTATCTGGCACTTACCGTGCTTAACATATCGGATTTCTGCATGAAGTATATGAAAAGTACTGTTAACGTGATTTCACCATGTTTGATTGCCAACCTAACTTGTGACACTTACATAATCGGAAAATGTGCTCAAATGTGCCTTGAAGCAACAACCGGGGCCTCATCAAGAGATCCCGTGGGAACAACTAGTACTGTGTCAACACAGAAACAATAAAACTTGTAAAAACATGAATAATGGCATCTCTTGCCAAAACATTGTGACTGCTGCTAGTCACATCAAACATGTTAAACTACCAGTGGGGTGGTTGCTATTGTGTAGGAAATACCACCTATATGCACAGTCCTGCCAATATAACTGGAGGACCGCATGCTTTTACGCGATTAGGACTCTGAAATTCAGTTAATATCTAAAGGCAGAGTATGTACGCTTAAGTATTTCTATAGTAGGAGTTCCAGGATTAGCTGTTTATAATACTAGAGTTATTAACAGGTTAGCATGTTTGATGGTCAAGAATATTAATAATACATGCATCGCCTTGAGGGAGTTACTACTAGATATATGAGGCACTAGAAAAGCTGCATTGCAAAACAGAGCAGCCATTGACTACTTGCTCTTGAAGCATGATCATGGCTGCTCAGACTTTGAGAGTATGTTATGTGTTGCTTCAATTTGTCAGATCTCCCCACCTCTATTCTGTCCCACATTGACGCTTTGCAGTAATTGGTGAAGGGAGTAAAACAAGATGTAGATAAAGGGAGGAGGGACTCGTTATTTAGCTGGTTGCCTGATTTTGGGCAATTACTCACTATTCTAGGCGGAGTATTCATAGTGATTTACATTATATTAATGCTATGTTGCTGAATACAATGCATACCTAATCTGCTTGAAATGTTTAGACCAAAAAGGGTTACTTTTATTTCAGTAGGTTATGAGAATCACTGGTCAAAGGGTGGAGTGTAATGCTATCTGTATCTAACCACTGACTCCATCTTAACCACTGACTCCATTCTGTGCTTAGCTTCAGATGCCGTCACATCGGTGGTGGACATATTTTTCCACAAAGCTTATTTTCTACACTGAACGTATTTTCACTTCTTTTCACCAGCACTAGGGTGCACTGTGCAGGAACATAACATGGTTGATGTGGACAGTAGACGTGATAAGACAGTCTCAGCTTGGGAATGTTTTTCAATGTTTTCATTAAGGAAAAGTACTGCTCCTCAGCCTCTGAAATGTGTATCGGAGCAGGGCCCTGTTCCTTAGTGTGTTTCCGATGCAGACTGAGCACAGCCAGCGCTTGAATTTCATAACTTACGTGAAGAAAGGGGGAGATTGCTACAACCTTCCTCTTGGGTTTGTTTAAGGTATATAAGGGAGGGAAGCTTGGCACTGAGGCAGAAGGAACTCATTTTGGAGGTGGACGCACTGCCCAGAACGAAGCCCCATCAGGGAAGATTCTCCTGTCTCAGCTGTCCAGGGTTCCACAGCTTGACATTGGCACCAGGATGATGTTGGTGGCTTCGATCCCCATGGTGATGCATTTTTATTCCTAATTATCTAGCTTGGCTGTGAACATATATATATATATACACACACACACACACACAGCATACATATTCATTGTTGATGCATTGTACTTTTTTATGCCTGTCATTAACTGCTGTAGGTACTTTAGCTTTTACACATGTTTTACTGCATTCAACTTAAAAGCTCATGTTTATATTTTTGTGTGCTTTCATTTGAAATCTGGGAAGTGCCTTAATAAATTCATTACTTAAACTAGGAGTGCTGCATTTCTTGGCATCGTTTTTCTCTTAGTCTGAAGCAAAGCAGAACAGATGGGATGAAGGTCTCCATCCTTTTTCTGCACCATAAAATACTCAAAGTAACATAGGATTCTGATCTCTGATGCCAGTCCCTTCTCTACAGCTCCCTATGTCATGAGAGCTTGAGCTTCTCTGCAGGATATGGACAAGTCATTCTCTGGGAGGAGTTACAGTGCGTGTGGCATGTCAAGGGAAAGGAGAGAAGGAGCAGGGAATATCTGTGCTCCACTATCTGGTGCACTCATTGGTCATGTGATGCGCTTCTATCTGGGGAGATGAAAGGTGACTCAGCCTCTTCCAGGCTGATTGTGTGTAGATCCTGGCAAATTAAAATTGTTTTGCAGCAGCAACAGGAGGGGGGGGTTCTGAAAGCACGTTGTCCCCGAGGGCCTGGACACTATCAGCCTAATCCCCAGCCCGTACCCCAGAAAGGCTTGGAGGCATGTGGCTGCTAAAGGCACATATTGGCGCTGCCTCTGCTGGTAACCCCTGCCAAATCCTCAAAAGATGTGTTACTGGGGGAACTGGTCAAAAAGTAAAGGCAGTCAGTGGCCTTGCTCTCTCTGAGTCTTTTCAAAGCAGAGTCAGCCTTCTCTTAAACACCCTTGAGCCGTCCATTAGTGACAACTGTATATTCGAATAGACGCCTATGTAGCAAATCCAGGCATGGAGCCTAAGCACCATGCTTGTCCCAATAGACCTATGTAGACAGTCGTCATGTTCAGACCTGAACGGATTGTGCATTTCGTTGCATCTTGACCATCTTAAATGAGAAACTGCAGTGTTAGCCTTATGTTGTCTGGGACCGCTGGCAAGCTGTCTGCCACTCTATCTAACAACACATGCAAATAGCTTTCCAGGTGGCCTGGGGTGTTTAAAGACAATAGGGAAAGACTGGCAGAGGAGAAGACCTGTTCTGCAAATGTCTCCGTTTGTTTCCTTTTGGACAGATTTGTGGGAAAGGAGTTTGGGTATTGGCAACTACTGGATGCCTGAATCACCAAGCTCTCAAGGGTGGGGTACTGCCGAAGCAAATCTTGGTCTCCAGGAAAAGTCCTATTGACTATTGACTGACGGCAAGATCCTGTTTTCACCCATATGACCCCGAGCAGTACCAGTGCACTTTGCAGAGCAGTAGAGGTTCTTGGTTGGTCCGTGCAGGGTTAAAAACCTCAGTGAGGATATTTGCTTTCAGTTCCAGCATCACAAGCTCTATGACGTCTACCACCCTCCTGAATTCTGTGGCAAAGGAGGTGGAGTCTTTAATTGCCATAGACGGGTTGGGGAGGGGAGGTCAATGTCAAGTGAGGTGTCCACACCACTGGCATCCCGTACGTTATCTAATAGGTTTCCTTCCTCATCATTTTTGTTGTCCCTATCATCTTCATCATCACAGTGGTGATATGTCCCTGGGTTTGAATGGGCATAATGATATGATCCAGAGCGTAGGGGAGCCTCAGAATTCAACAAAACTATTAGATCTTTTCCAGTGTCAGCAAGATTGTTATCGCCATCTAGGCCGCACTTGGTGCCATTTGTCACAATATCTGGAGAGGCGTTAGATGTTGCACTTGGGCAAGTGTCTGCAAAGCCGAACTTGAGGAAGGGACCAAACTCGGATCGAGGTCGTGTGGCACAACTTGGTATCGGGAACAGTGATGGCTTTTGGGCGGTGCGAGCGGTGCGGCTGCACCGGACGTTGACCTCAGAGGGGCGCTGTGTTTAGCAATAACTTCCAAAACTTGCGATTTAAAAGCACCTGCTGAAAGTTCCTTGTGCGTCCAGACTTCAGGAAACAATTAAAAGATACTTCTTGTGATTAATGTTCCTGCTAGGGAGAGAGATGCATGTTTTGCCTAGTGGCAGCTTTGACTCAAACTAAAGTAGCATAGAGGGTTAATATGCCTGGTGCAAAAAAAAAACAAAAAAAAACTATGGGGCATTTGTAAGAAAAGTGGCTCTGCACACAGTGTAGCACCACTTTTCTTGCACCCCTTAGTGCCCCCCCTAACACCACCATGCATGCGTCATATTTAAAATACGGCACCCCATGGCACTAGTTAGGAGACTAGCGTCAGAAGTTTTTACGCTACTCCGGCGCTTTGCAGGATCTTACAAAGCACCCAGAGGCCCATTGTAACATATGGAAGCCTCCTTTTAATGCCTGCTCTAAGCAGGCGTTCAAAGTGCTGGAAAAAAGTGACCAAAGAAATATGTCAGATTTCTTTGCGCTTTTTTTTTGGCCCCCCTAACGGGGGAATGCCCCCTTTGTATACATTATGCCTGGCTTAGGCATAATGTAACGCACAGGGTTACAAAGTGATGCAATGCATGCATTGCGCCAGGTAAACATGATGCAGCGTTTTTGGTCTTCTAACGCCACATTAGCTAAAAAACAAATGACACTAATGTGGCGTTAGAATGGCTATGGGGCATATTTGAAAAAAAGTGGTGCTGCACACAGTACTGCAAAACTTTTCTTGCGCCCCTTAGCACCCCCCTAACACCACCACGTGTGCGTCATATTTAAAATACAGCACACCATGGCAGTAGTTAGGAGACTAGTGTCAGAATTTTTTACGCTAGTCCAGCACTTTGCAGAATTAGCGTAAAAAATGTTGACACTAATCGTGCAAAGCACCCAGAGGCCCATTGTAACCAATGGAAGCCTCCTTTAAATGCCTGCTCTGACCAGGCGTTAAAAGTGCCTGAAAAAATCTGACAGATTTCTTTGCGTCACTTTTTTGGCCTCCCTAACGGGGGATACCCCATTTGCATACATTTGGCCTAATGAAGGCATTAGACCGCGCAAAGGGTTACAAAGTGGCACAATGCATGCATTGTGCCACTTTGTAAATTAGGCGTGTTTTTGGCCTTCTAACACCATATTAGCGTAAACAAATTACAAGGGGTTACAAAGTGGTGTAATGCATGCATGGTGCCACTTTGTAAATATGGTGCAGTGTGTTTGGCCTTCTAACGTCACATTAGCTAAAAAAAAAAAAATTACACTAATGTGGCGTTAGACTGGCACTAGGGGCTCTTAAATATGCCCCTATGGGGCATATTTGAAAAATGTGGTTCTGCACACAGTGTTGTGCCACTTTTCATGTGCCTCTTAGCGTCCCCCTAACGCCACCATGTGTGCGCTGTATTTAAAATACGGCGTACCATAGCCGTAGTTGGGGGACTAACGTCAGAATTATTTACTCTAGTCAGGCGCTCTGCAGGATTAGCGTAAAATATTTTTATGCTTATCCTGCAAAGCACCCAGAAGCCTACTGTAACTAAAGGAAGCCTCCATTTAACGCCTGCTCTGGACAGGCGCTAAAAGTACCGGAAAAGTATTACGCAAAGAAATCTGTCAGATTTCTTTGCGCCATTTTTTTGGTCGCCCCTAATGGGGCAATGCCACCTTTGCATACATTATGCCTGGCGCAGGCATATTTGTAGGAAAGTACCATCTTGCCTGGCATGTTACCCCCATTTTTCACTGTATATATGTTGTTTTAGTTGTATGTGTCACTGGGACCCTGTTCTCCAGGGCCCCAGTGCTCATAAGTGTGCCTGAATGTGTTACCTGTGTAGTGACTAACTGTCTCACTGAGGCTCTGCTAATCAGAACCTCAGTGGTTATGCTCTCTCATTTCTTTCAAATTGTCACTAACAGGCTAGTGACCAATTTTACCAATTTACATTGGCTTACTGGAACACCCTTATAATTCCCTAGTATATGGTACTGAGGTACCCAGGGTATTGGGGTTCCAGGAGATCCCTATGGGCTGCAGCATTTCTTTTGCCACCCATAGGGAGCTCTGACAATTCTTACACAGGCCTGCCACTGCAGCCTGAGTGAAATAACGTCCACGTTATTTCACAGCCATTTTACACTGCACTTAAGTAACTTATAAGTCACCTATACGTCTAACCTTTACCTGGTAAAGGTTAGGTGCAAAGTTACTTAGTGTGAGGGCCCCCTGGCACTAGCCAAGGTGCCCCCACATTGTTCAGGGCCAATTCCCTGAACTTTGTGAGTGCGGGGACACCATTACACGCGTGCACTACATATAGGTCACTACCTATATGTAGCTTCACAATGGTAACTCCGAATATGGCCATGTAACATGTCTAAGATCATGGAATTGCCCCCTCTATGCCATCCTGGCATTATTGGGACAATTCCATGATCCCAGTGGTCTGTAACACAGACCCTGGTACTGCCAAACTGCCTTTCCTGGGGTTTCACTGCAGCTGCTGCTGCTGCCAACCCCTCAGACAGGTTTCTGCCCCCCTGGGGTCAAGCCAGGCTTGTCCCAGGATGGCAGAACAAAGGACTTCCTCTGAGAGAGGGTGTTACACCCTCTCCCTTTGGAAAATGGTGTGAAGGCAGGGGAGGAGTCGCCTCCCCCAGCCTTTGGAAATGCTTTCTTGGGCACAGATGTGCCCAATTCTGCATAAGCCAGTCTACACCGGTTCAGGGACCCCTTAGCCCCTGCTCTGGCGCGAAACTGGACAAAGGAAAGGGGAGTGACCACTCCCCTGACCTGCACCTCCCCTGGGAGGTGTCCAGAGCTCCTCCAGTGTGCTCCAGACCTCTGCCATCTTGGAAACAGAGGTGCTGCTGGCACACTGGACTGCTCTGAGTGGCCAGTGCCACCAGGTGACGTCAGAGACTCCTTCTGATAGGCTCCTTCAGGTGTTAGTAGCCTATCCTCTCTCCTAGGTAGCCAAACCCTCTTTTCTGGCTATTTAGGGTCTCTGTCTCTGGGGAAACTTTAGATAACGAATGCAAGAGCTCATCAGAGTTCCTCTGCATCTCTCTCTTCACCTTCTGCCAAGGAATCGACTGCTGACCGCGCTGGAAGCCTGCAAACCTGCAACATAGTAGCAAAGACGACTACTGCAACTCTGTAACGCTGATCCTGCCGCCTTCTCAACTGTTTTCCTGCTTGTGCATGCTGTGGGGGGTAGTCTGCCTCCTCTCTGCACCAGAAACTCCGAAGAAATCTCCCGTGGGTCGACGGAATCTTTCCCCTGCAACCGCAGGCACCAAAAAGCTGCATTACCGGTCCCTTGGGTCTCCTCTCAGCACGACGAGCGAGGTCCCTTGAATCCAGCAACTCTGTCCAAGTGACTCCCACAGTCCAGTGACTCTTCAGTCCAAGTTTGGTGGAGGTAAGTCCTTGCCTCCCCACTCCAGACTGCATTGTTGGTAACCGGGACTTTTGCAACTTCTCCGGCCCCTGTGCACTTCCGGCGGAAATCCTTTGTGCACAGCCAAGCCTGGGTCCACGGCACTCTAACCTGCATTGCACGACTTTCTAAGTTGGTCTCCGGCGACGTGGGACTCCTTTGTGCAACTTCGGCAAGCACCGTTTCACGCATCCTTGTAGTGCCTGTTTCTGGCACTTCTCCGGATGCTACCTGCTGCTGAGAGGGCTCCTTGTCTTGCTTGACGTCCCGTCTTCCTCCTGGTCCAATTTGCGACCTCCTGGTCCCTCCTGGGCCACAGCAGCCTCCAAAAACACTAACCGCACGATTTGCAGCTAGCAAGGCTTGTTGGCATTCTTTCGGCGGGAAAACACTTCTGCACGACTCTCCAAGGAGAGAGGGATCCGTCCACCAAAGGGGAAGTCTCTAGCCCTTTTCGTTCCTGCAGAAACCTTTGCTTCTTCTGTCCAGTAGAAGCTCCTTTGCACCCACAGCTGGCATTTCCTGGGCATGTGCCCATCTCCGACTTGCTTGTGACTTTTGGACTTGGTCCCCTTGTTCCACAGGTACCCTAGATTAGAAATCCATTGGTGTTGCACTGTTGGTTTGTGTCTTTCCTGCATTATTCCTCTATCACGACTTCTTTGTCTTCTGGGGAACTTTAGTGCACTTTGCACTCACTTTTCAGGGTCTTGGGGAGGGCTAGTTTTCTAACTCTCACTATTTTCTAATAGTCCTAGCGACCCTCTACGAGGTCACATAGGTTTGGGGTCCATTCGTGGTTCGCATTCCACTTTTGGAGTATATGGTTTGTGTTGCCCCTATCCCTATGTGTCTCCATTGCATCCTATTGTAACTATACATTGTTTGCACTGTTTTCTAAGACTATACTGCATATTTTTAGTACTGTGTACATATAACTTGTGTATATTTGCTATCCTCACTCTGAGGGTACACTCTGAGATACTTTGGCATATTGTCATAAAAATAAAGTACCTTTATTTTTAGTATAACTGTGTATTGTGTTTTCTTATGATATTGTGCAAGTGACACTTGTGGTACTGTAGTAGCTTCACACGTCTCCTAGTTCAACCTAAGCTGCTCTGCTAAGCTACCATTATCTATCAGCCTAAGCTGCTAGACACCCTATACACTAATAAGGGATACCTGGGCCTGGTGCAAGGTGTAAGTACCCCTTGGTACTCACTACAAGCCAGTCCAGCCTCCTACATTGGTTGTGCAGCGGTGGGATAAGTGCTTTGAGACTACTTACCACTCTTGTCATTGTACTTTTCATAAGAGAAAAATATACAAAACAAGTTCAGTTTGTGTACACATAGCTAAAAAGTTTTGCATTTCCTCTTTTCACTGTTTTCTAAGTGCTGAAAAGTACTTCTAAACTTTCAAAAAGTTCTTAAAAGTTTAAAAAGTTTTTTTTCTGTCTTTCCAAAAAGTTCTGAAAACTTTTTTCTCTTTTTCTATCACTTTAACTCTCTCTACAAATGTCTGGCACAGGCCAAAATACTGATCTGTCCAAATGTGCATATGATCACCTTAGCTGGAAAGGAACAAGGAGTCTCTGCATAGAGAGAGGTTTGAGTGTAGGGAAGAATCCTTCCTTGGAATTGTTAGTTAACATGCTTAGAGAACAAGATAAGGCAATAAGTGCCACATCTGTTGAAAAGGTAGCTAGTGGTTCCCAATCTGATCCAGGGACTCTCCCAGGAAAAGATTCAAGGAAGAAACCTCCTAGCCTGCCCATTACTAGACAGTCTAGCATAGGTGGTTCTGAGGTGGAGTCACAGCATCCAGATGATGTGCTCTCACATTACACTGTCAGCCAAGCTGTTAGGGTGGCTTCTGTAAGGGACAGGTCTCCTTCTGTTCATTCCCATCATACCTCTGTATCTAGGAATGTCCCTCCCACCAACCCTGATGACAGAATGTTAGAGAGGGAACTCAATAAGTTGAGGGTGGAACAAACCAGACTGAAGCTTAAAAAGCAACAGCTGGATTTGGATAGACAGTCTTTTGAATTAGAGAAGGAAAGACAGAAATTGGGTTTTGAAACCCATGGTGGCAGCAGCAGTATTCCCCATAGTCATCCTGTAAAAGAGCATGGTTCCAGGAATCTGCACAAGATAGTTCCCCCTTATAAGGAGGGGGATGACATTAACAAGTGGTTTGCTGCACTTGAGAGGGCCTGTGTTGTACAGGATGTCCCTCAAAGGCAGTGGGCTGCTATCCTATGGCTATCATTTAGTGGAAAAGGTAGGGATAGGCTCCTTACTGTGAAAGAAAGTGATGCCAATAATTTCCATGTTCTTAAGAATGCACTCCTGGACGGTTATGGCTTAACCACTGAACAATACAGGATAAAGTTCAGAGAGACCAAAAAGGAGTCTTCACAAGACTGGGTTGATTTCATTGACCATTCAGTGAAGGCCTTGGAGGGGTGGTTACATGGCAGTAAAGTTGCTGATTATGACAGCCTGTATAACTTAATCCTGAGAGAGCATATTCTTAATAATTGTGTGTCTGATTTGTTGCACCAGTACTTGGTGGACTCTGATCTGACCTCTCCCCAAGAATTGGGAAAGAAGGCAGACAAATGGGTCAGAACAAGGGTGAACAGAAAAGTTCATACAGGGGGTGACAAAGATGGCAACAAGAAGAAGGATGGTAAGTCTTCTGACAAGGGTGGGGACAAATCTAAAAATGAGTCTTCATCAGGCCCACAAAAACACTCTGGTGGGGGTGGTGGGCCCAAATCCTCTTCAAATCAGAACAAGGAAAAGAAACCATGGTGCTATTTATGTAAGATAAAAGGCCATTGGACAACAGATCCCAGTTGTCCAAAGAAAAGCACCAATGCTCCTACCACTACAACCGCTACTGCTACACCTAGTGTCCCTACTAATAGCAGTGGTGGTGGGAGCAAACCTACTAATAGCCAATCCAAGGGAGTAGCTGGGCTCACTATTGGTAACTTAGTTGGGGTTGGTCTTGTTAGGGAGACCACAGAGGCTGTGTTAGTCTCTGAGGGGGCTATTGATTTAGCCACCTTAGCTGCTTGTCCCCTTAATATGGATAAGTACAAGCAGCTACCCCTAATAAATGGTGTTGAGGTTCAGGCCTACAGGGACACTGGTACCAGTGTGACTATGGTCATAGAGAAACTGGTCCACCCTGAACAACACCTACTTGGTCACCAGTACCAAGTAACCGATGCTCACAACAACACACATAGCCACCCCATGGCTGTTGTAAATCTCAACTGGGGGGGGGGTTACTGGTCCAAAGAAAGTTGTGGTAGCCACAGATTTACCTGTAGACTGTCTACTAGGAAATGATTTGGAGACATCAGCTTGGTCAGATGTGGAGTTGGAGGCCCATGCAGCAATGCTGGGCATTCCAGGTCATATTTTTGCTTTGACAAGGGCTCAGGCCAAAAAGCAAAAAGGACAGGGAAGCTCGGATCCTGGAACAATGGACCAAGTGCTCCCTAAAGCTAGGGCTAGTAGAAGCACACCACTTCCTACTATCCCCCCCTCTACTGTGGATTCTACTTCTGAGGAAGAAGAATTCCCTCCCTGTGCAGAACCTACACCAGAGGAGCTTCAAGCAGATACTGCTGAGCTTTTGGGTGAAGGGGGGCCTGCCAGAGAGGAGCTGAGTGTGGCACAGCAAACCTGTCCCACATTAGAGGGTCTAAGACAGCAAGCTGTCAAACAGGCTAATGGGGATGTCAGTGACTCTCACAGAGTTTACTGGGAGGACAACCTCTTGTACACTGAGCATAGGGATCCTAAACCTGGAGCTGCCAGGAGACTAGTGATTCCTCAGGAGTACAGAAAGTTCCTCCTAACACTGGCACATGACATTCCCCTAGCTGGACATCTAGGACAAATGAAAACTTGGGACAGGCTTGTTCCTCTGTTTCATTGGCCTAGGATGTCTGAGGACACAAAAGAGTTTTGTAAGTCCTGTGAAACCTGTCAAGCCAGTGGCAAGACAGGTGGCACCCCAAAGGCACCCCTTATTCCACTGCCTGTGGTTGGAGTTCCCTTTGAAAGGGTAGGGGTTGACATAGTTGGCCCCCTTGACCCTCCTACTGCTTCAGGCAATAGATTCATCTTGGTGGTAGTGGACCATGCCACAAGATACCCTGAAGCTATTCCTTTAAGGACCACTACAGCTCCTGCAGTGGCAAAGGCCCTCCTGGGAATATTTCCAGAGTGGGCTTCCCAAAGGAAGTAGTATCAGACAGGGGAAGCAATTTCATGTCTGCATACTTAAAGGCCATGTGGAAGGAGTGTGGGGTAACTTACAAGTTCACCACACCCTATCATCCACAAACAAATGGACTGGTTGAGAGATTTAACAAAACTCTCAAAGGCATGATTATGGGTCTCCCTGAAAAACTCCGCAGGAGATGGGATATCCTTTTACCATGCCTCCTTTTTGCCTACAGGGAGGTACCCCAGAAAGGAGTGGGCTTTAGCCCCTTTGAACTTCTTTTTGGACACCCTGTTAGGGGTCCACTCACACTTGTTAAGGAGGGTTGGGAACAACCTTTAAAAGCTCCTAAGCAGGATATTGTGGGCTATGTACTTGGCCTCAGATCAAGGATGGCTGAGTATATGAAAAAGGCCAGTAAGAACCTTCAGGCCAGCCAAGAGCTCCAGAAGCAATGGCATGATCAGAAGGCTGTTTTGGTTCAGTACCAACCAGGGCAGAAAGTGTGGGTCTTGGAGCCTATGGCCCCAAGAGCACTCCAAGATAAATGGAGTGGACCCCACACAATTGTTGAGAAAAAGGGTGAAGTCACCTATTTAGTTGACTTACGCACTGCAAGGAGTCCCCTTAGGGTACTCCATGTAAACCGCCTGAAACCCTACTATGACAGGGCTGATCTCACCCTGCTCATGGCAACTGATGAGGGATAGGAAGAAGACAGTGATCCTCTACCCGATCTCTTCTCTTCCACAGAACAAGATGCTCTTGTGGAAGGTGTAGTTTTGGCTGATTGTCTTACTGCTGAGCAGAAAGACCATTGCATAAATCTCCTAGATCAATTCTCTGAACTCTTCTCTACTGTGCCAGGTACCACTTCTTGGTGTGAGCACACTATAGATACTGGAGACAGCTTGCCTGTCAAAAGTAAGATCTATAGGCAGCCTGACCATGTCAGGGACTGCATAAAGCAAGAAGTCCAGAAAATGTTAGAACTAGGAGTGGTTGAGCACTCTGAAAGTCCATGGGCTTCTCCTGTGGTACTTGTACCAAAACCACATTCCAAAGATGGAAAGAAGGAAATGCGGTTTTGTGTAGACTATAGAGGTCTCAACCTTGTAACCAAAACTGATGCTCACCCTATACCCAGGGCAGATGAGCTCATAGATACACTGGCATCTGCCAAGTATCTAAGCACTTTTGATTTGACTGCAGGGTATTGGCAGATCAAATTATCAGAAGATGCTAAACCTAAAACAGCATTTTCAACCATTGGAGGACATTACCAGTTCACTGTAATGCCTTTTGGTTTGAAGAATGCACCTGCCACTTTTCAGAGGTTGGTGAACACAGTCCTGCAAGGGCTGGAAGCTTTCAGTGCAGCATATCTGGACGATATAGCTGTCTTTAGCTCCAGCTGGGATGATCACCTGGTCCACCTATGGAAAGTTTTGGAGGCCCTGCAAAAGGCAGGCCTCACTATCAAGGCTTCAAAGTGCCAGATAGGGCAGGGTAAGGTGGTTTATCTGGGACACCTTGTTGGTGGGGAACAGATTGCACCACTACAGGGGAAAATCCAAACAATTATTGATTGGGTTCCTCCTACCACACAGACTCAGGTGAAAGCCTTCCTAGGCCTCACTGGGTATTACAGGAGGTTCATTAAGAACTATGGCTTCATTGCAGCCTCTCTTAATGACCTCACTTCCAAGAAGATGCCTAAAAAGGTATTATGGACAGCAAACTGTCAGAAAGCTTTTGAGGAGCTGAAGCAGGCCATGTGTTCTGCACCTGTCCTGAAAAGCCCTTGTTACTCTAAAGAATTCTATGTCCAGACTGATGCATCTGAATTAGGAGTAGGGGCAGTCCTATCACAACTTAGTTCTGAGGGCCAGGATCAACCTGTTGCTTTTATTAGTAAGAGGTTGACCCCTAGAGAAAAGCGTTGGTCTGCCATTGAGAGGGAGGCCTTTGCTGTGGTCTGGGCACTGAAGAAGTTGAGGCCATACCTGTTTGGCACTCACTTCATTGTTCAGACAGACCACAAACCTCTACTTTGGCTAAAACAAATGAAAGGTGAAAATCCTAAATTGTTGAGGTGGTCCATATCCCTACAGGGAATGGACTATACAGTGGAACATAGACCTGGGAGTAGCCACTCCAATGCAGATGGACTCTCCAGATATTTCCACTTAGACAATGAAGACTCATCAGGTCATGGCTAGTCTTATTGTCCTTCGTTTGGGGGGGGGGGTTGTGTAGGAAAGTACCATCTCGCCTGGCATGTTACCCCCATTTTTCACTGTATATATGTTGTTTTAGTTGTATGTATCACTGGGACCCTGTTCTCCAGGGCCCCAGTGCTCATAAGTGTGCCTGAATGTGTTACCTGTGTAGTGACTAACTGTCTCACTGAGGCTCTGCTAATCAGAACCTCAGTGGTTATGCTCTCTCATTTCTTTCAAATTGTCACTAACAGGCTAGTGACCAATTTTACCAATTTACATTGGCTTACTGGAACACCCTTATAATTCCCTAGTATATGGTACTGAGGTACCCAGGGTATTGGGGTTCCAGGAGATCCCTATGGGCTGCAGCATTTCTTTTGCCACCCATAGGGAGCTCTGACAATTCTTACACAGCCTGCCACTGCAGCCTGAGTGAAATAACGTCCACGTTATTTCACAGCCATTTTACACTGCACTTAAGTAACTTATAAGTCACCTATATGTCTAACCTTTACCTGGTAAAGGTTAGGTGCAAAGTTACTTAGTGTGAGGGCACCCTGGCACTAGCCAAGGTGCCCCCACATTGTTCAGGGCCAATTCCCTGAACTTCGTGAGTGCGGGGACACCATTACACGCGTGCACTACATATAGGTCACTACCTATATGTAGCTTCACAATGGTAACTCCGAATATGGCCATGTAACATGTCTAAGATCATGGAATTGCCCCCTCTATGCCATCCTGGCATTATTGGGACAATTCCATGATCCCAGTGGTCTGTAGCACAGACCCTGGTACTGCCAAACTGCCTTTCCTGGGGTTTCACTGCAGCTGCTGCTGCTGCCAACCCCTCAGACAGGTTTCTGCCCCCCTGGGGTCAAGCCAGGCTTGTCCCAGGATGGCAGAACAAAGGACTTCCTCTGAGAGAGGGTGTTACACCCTCTCCCTTTGGAAAATGGTGTGAAGGCAGGGGAGGAGTAGCCTCCCCCAGCCTCTGGAAATGCTTTCTTGGGCACAGATGTGCCCAATTCTGCATAAGCCAGTTTACACCGGTTCAGGGACCCCTTAGCCCCTGCTCTGGCGCGAAACTGGACAAAGGAAAGGGGAGTGACCACTCCCCTGACCTGCACCTCCCCTGGGAGGTGTCCAGAGCTCCTCCAGTGAGCTCCAGACCTCTGCCATCTTGGAAACAGAGGTGCTGCTGGCACACTGGACTGCTCTGAGTGGCCAGTGCCACCAGGTGACGTCAGAGACTCCTTCTGATAGGCTCCTTCAGGTGTTAGTAGCCTATCCTCTCTCCTAGGTAGCCAAACCCTCTTTTCTGGCTATTTAGGGTCTCTGTCTCTGGGGAAACTTTAGATAACGAAGGCAAGAGCTCATCAGAGTTCCTCTGCATCTCTCTCTTCACCTTCTGCCAAGGAATCGACTGCTGACCGCGCTGGAAGCCTGCAAACCTGCAACATAGTAGCAAAGACGACTACTGCAACTCTGTAACGCTGATCCTGCCGCCTTCTCGACTGTTTTCCTGCTTGTGCATGCTGTGGGGGTAGTCTGCCTCCTCTTTGCACCAGAAGCTCCGAAGAAATCTCCCGTGGGTCGACGGAATCTTCCCCCTGCAACCGCAGGCACCAAAAAGCTGCATTACCGGTCCCTTGGGTCTCCTCTCAGCACGACGAGCGAGGTCCCTTGAATCCAGCAACTCTGTCCAAGTGACTCCCACAGTCCAGTGACTCTTCAGTCCAAGTTTGGTGGAGGTAAGTCCTTGCCTCCCCACTCCAGACTGCATTGTTGGTAACCGCGACTTTTGCAACTTCTCCGGCCCCTGTGCACTTCCGGCGGAAATCCTTTGTGCACAGCCAAGCCTGGGTCCATGGCACTCTAACCTGCATTGCACGACTTTCTAAGTTGGTCTCCGGCGACGTGGGACTCCTTTGTGCAACTTCGGCGAGCACTGTTTCACGCATCCTCGTAGTGCCTGTTTCTGGCACTTCTCCGGGTGCTACCTGCTGCTGAGAGGGCTCCTTGTCTTGCTTGACGTCCCCTCTTCCTCCTGGTCCAATTTGCGACCTCCTGGTCCCTCCTGCGCCACAGCAGCATCAAAAAACGCTAACCGCACGATTTGCAGCTAGCAAGGCTTGTTGGCGTTCTTTCGGCGGGAAAACACTTCTGCACGACTCTCCAAGGCGAGAGGGATCCGTCCACCAAAGGGGAAGTCTCTAGCCCTTTTCGTTCCTGCAGAAACCTTTGCTTCTTCTGTCCAGTAGAAGCTCCTTTGCACCCACAGCTGGCATTTCCTGGGCATGTGCCCATCTCCGACTTGCCTGTGACTTTTGGACTTGGTCCCCTTGTTCCACAGGTACCCTAGATTGGAAATCCATTGGTGTTGCACTGTTGGTTTGTGTCTTTCCTGCATTATTCCTCTATCACGACTTCTTTGTCTTCTGGGGAACTTTAGTGCACTTTGCACTCACTTTTCAGGGTCTTGGGGAGGGCTAGTTTTCTAACTCTCACTATTTTCTAATAGTCCCAGCGACCCTCTACGAGGTCACATAGGTTTGGGGTCCATTTGTGGTTCGCATTCCACTTTTGGAGTATATGGTTTGTGTTGCCCCTATCCCTATGTGTCTCCATTGCATCCTATTGTAACTATACATTGTTTGCACTGTTTTCTAAGACTATACTGCATATTTTTAGTACTGTGTACATATAACTTGTGTATATTTGCTATCCTCACTCTGAGGGTACACTCTGAGATACTTTGGCATATTGTCATAAAAATAAAGTACCTTTATTTTTAGTATAACTGTGTATTGTGTTTTCTTATGATATTGTGCAAGTGACACTTGTGGTACTGTAGTAGCTTCACACGTCTCCTAGTTAAGCCTAAGCTGCTCTGCTAAGCTACCATTATCTATCAGCCTAAGCTGCTAGACACCCTATACACTAATAAGGGATACCTGGGCCTGGTGCAAGGTGTAAGTACCCCTTGGTACTCACTACAAGCCAGTCCAGCCTCCTACAATATTGTAACGCAAAGGGATACAAAGTGGCGCAATGGATGCATTGCGCCACTTTGTCAATATGGCACGGCCTTTTTGGCCTTCTAATGCCACAGTAACGTCAAAAGAATTACGCTAATGTGGCGTTAGAATGATGCTAGGGGCTCCTAAATATGCCTCTATTTTTTATGTGGATAGCTGAGTGGATTAGTAAAGCCAGCCTTTAGAAATGCTTTAAAGCACATTTAAAGCAAGTGAAAGGGGAGCGACGGAGAGATGAAGGGCACATTTGCAGGGTGGTAGTGAGTGAAACCGAGGAGGTAGTCATGGGGTGGGGGTGCCAAAATAAACTGTCGCACAGGGTGCCACCAGCCCTAAAGCCGGCCCTGATCGGGAATGGATCTGCCAGTGGTAACTTGGCTAGAAGGTACCTTGCATTCTTAGGACACCAAGAAGCCCCAGAAGAATCTGGAGGGTCACCAAAAATACGATCCATGGCCTCCTTCAGCTACCTAGCATTGAAGGTGTCACTATCCTCTCAGAACGTGGACGGGTCAGCAGCGGTAGTGGAATCGATTCTAATGTGGGGGTGTCCGGCGACTACGAACAGTGGGAGTCTCGGGAAGAAGATCTTTTGTACTTTTTTTGACTTACCTGATCCTTGTGACCTTGATGAGCATCAGTCACAGAAAGAAGCCTTGAAAACGTGCCCGCTCCCTTGAGCACGACAGTTTCAACATTTGGAATTTGATGACAGCAAGTTTGTTCTCAGTCTCGAATGGACTTGCAATTCATTTTCGCACATCAGCTACATCACACCGAGCCATGTTTGGTGCACAGGCACCAGAGACGGTCTTGGTGGGCGTCTATCATGGACATCTGCTGATTATAGTCACAACAGAGCTTGAAGCCTATTGTTTTGGAGGGAGACATGACTGCACACTGAGGGAAGGGAAGGGAAAAATCTGTCAGAAACTACAGCATTCAAGAAGCTCCTGATTTACATCAGCTTGCAGAAAAGCAAAGAATTGACCTCAGAGCATGGAGGTGGTGCATATCTAGTGGCCCTAATGTCATAATCCAGGGAAGGACGATCCATTGCTGAGCGGGCCAATGCCACAATGGGAGATAGAATTGCTATGAATGTTTCCACATCCAGACTGACTGACGCCTGTAGATATTCACAGTGTCAGGAATCTGCGGTTAGAAGTCTATCAGAATGATATGTTTTCTGGAGTAATCCAGGATACATGCCAGAGCTGTGGTCTGCCTAATCCCTCTATCTGAGCAGACTTAGGTGGTCATTCTGACCTCGGCGGTAAAAGGCGCCTACCGCCGGTCAGAAATCCTCCATAATTCCGCCGCGGTCGCGGTAACCCGCCACGGTCATTCTGACCCGCAGCAGCCAAACCTCAGAAAATCCGACAGCCACAACAGACCGCCAGACCAGCGGTCGGCGGAAAAGTGGAGGTGACCAAACCCCCACCGTCACGCCAACAGAAATACGCCCATGCCATTACGACCCACGAATCCACGCGGCGGTCTTTCAAACGCGGTTTTCCATTGGCGGTACACACCGCCGCGGTCAGAATACACACAAACGGACAAAACTCAGCCACATTGGCCGATTTGAATTCCACACACCTGATACACATACACACACCACTCCCACACACACAATACAATATAAAACACACACCCACATCACCCACAAACCCCTACGACCAAAAATTCAGAAAGAAGCACTGAGAGACACATCAGCGATCACAGAATACCATCACACAGAGGCACACTACACCATCACCCACACAATATCCACACACAAAACAACACACACCACCACACTCAACACACTTAACTACACATACTCCACCCCACACATCATACACACCACTCCATGGCACCCCAAAGACACCCCCGCTTCTCAGACGAAGAACTCAGGGTCATGGTGGAGGAAATCGTTCGGGTAGAGCCCCAGCTCTTCGGCTCACAGGTCCAATACACCAGTATTGCCCGGAGGACGGAGCTATGGCAGAGGATTGTCGACAGGGTCAACGCTGTGGGACAGCACCCCAGAAATCGGGAAGACATCAGGAAGCAATGGAACGACCTACGGGGGAAGGTGCGTTCCATGGTATCCAGGCACAACATCGCCGTGCAGAAGACTGGCGGAGGACCCCCACCTCAACCCCCACAATTTACAACATGGGAGGAGGAAGTCTTGAACATCCTGCATCCTGACGGCCTCGCAGGAGTCGGCGGAGGAATGCATACTGGTAAGTTGAAGCTTCACTACTGCTTCCCCCCCACCTGCATGCCAAATCATACCCCAACCCTCACCCCCATCCTCGAACCCCACCCTCACCCCCACCCCCATCCTCACCCCCACCCTCACCCCCACCACCATCCTCACCCCCACCACCATCCTCATCCCCACCACCATCCTCACCCCCACCCCCAGCACACCTATTCCCTGCCAATGTCTCACCATCACAACCCACACATCCCAAAACCTAGGCCTGCATGCGTCCACTAAGCATGGACACCCATCACCAAAGCATGCCCAATGCATATACACATCCCCCCCACAAGCCACCCTCACCAAAGCCCCCACACACGAATGCCAGCACTTGGGGACACGGGAACCCACAGATACACCCATATGCCACACATTGAAACTATAACTATACCTCTATACCCCTGCAGGACCCGACCGTCAACACACCGCCACGGAGGGCCCAGAATTCTCCACACCCCCCACCCAAGAGGCCGTCAGCGATGACAGCAGCTCTGTCGACCTGGACACTGATGACCAGCCCGGACCATCGGGGACCTCTGGACAGTCGGTTCCCCTCACACAGGCACAGGCCACTACAGACCCAAACCCCTCTGGGAACACCAGCACAGCTCCCACCCAGCGGGCCCATGCCTCTGTCTCCAGGGCGCGTCAATCTGCGGTGTGTCTACCACTACAGGGCACCCAGGATAACCCACCACCCCAACAACAACAGGGACCTGGGGGCAGTGGTAGTGGGCACACCGGCCAGGGGGCAGAGGCCCAGGGAAACAGGGCAACTCGGAGGGCAGCTGTGCGACAGGGGGGGGACGGGCCCAGGGAACCCACTCTCCACGAGGCCCTCACCACCATCATGGGAGCATACAACCGCTCCCAGGAGACGATGGCGACGGTACTGGCCCGGTTCCAGGAGATCCAGGTACTGCAGGAGGAACACTATCGGGGGTACAGGGAGGACATCAGAGCCCTCACCTCCACCCTGGTTACCATGGTAGGGCTGCTGCAGGACCTCATCAACACCAGGACGGACACTCAACAACAACAAAGGGCCCCTGCCACTAGCCTGGACCAAGAACAGCCAACCACCTCCGCCGGCGCTAGTGGACAGGAGGCCCCCGCACAACAGCAGCCCACCAGACCCCCACCTCCTGCAGGAGAAGAACCACCCCGCAAGAGGGCCCTGAGATCTCGCAAGAAGACAGAGTAGGATGTCAAGACCCCCGCCAGCAAAGGATACCACCTGATGTCATCCCACTGTCCCACATTGTCACCCTGTCCATCCTTGAACTGCCCATGCTCCATCTCTCCACAGGCCTCTGGACAATGCACCTGTGTGACTGTTACTCTGGACTCTGCCATGGACATTCCTTCACCATAGCCCCCACCCACTTGAAACCACCCATCCCATTTTGAGCACTGAAATAAACACCTATTTTGCACAAAACTATCTGGAGTCTGGCTGTGATTTCAAAATATTGTAATTGACATGACAGTGCAAATATGTCCTTGTACATAGTGAAGTCAACAAACAGCTGCCACAAAGCTGTAGTCCATGGGGAAACGAAGCACAGGACTCGTAGTGGGGACCCCAGATCTGAAATAGGGAGGGAAAAGCCACAACTCAGTCATCATACACTGGGGCAAATAGACAGGCAGCAGAGATGCAGGAGAGTAGTTCACATTTACTAAATTATGTTTGAATTGTTACCTGTGTCCTATTGGAAGTACTGTTCAATGATTCTGTCCCTGTTGTCTGTTTCAGCCCCGTCGTCTTCCTCCTCGTCACTCTCCACAGGTTCCACAGCTGCCACAACACCACCGTCTCGACCATCCTCCTGCAGGAAAGGCACCTGGCGGCGCAAAGCCAGGTTGTGAAGCATGCAGCAGGCCACGATGATGTGACACACCTTCTTAGGTGAGTACATTAGGGATCCACCTGTCATATGCAGGCACCGAAACCTGGCCTTTAGGAGGCCAAAGGTGCGTTCGATCACCCTCCTAGTACGCCCATGGGCCTCATTGTACCGTTCCTCTGCCCTGGTCCGGGGATTCCTTACTGGGGTCAGTAGCCACGACAGGTTGGGGTACCCAGAGTCCCCCAATAGCCATACACGGTGTCTCTCTAGCTGTTCCATCACGTAAGGGATGCTGCTATTCCTCAGGATGTAGGCGTCATGCACTGACCCTGGGAATTTGGCATTTACATGCGAGATGTACTGGTCAGCCAAACACACCACCTGGATGTTCATGGAATGGTAACTTTTTCTGTTCCTGTACACCTGCTCCCTGTCTCTTGGGGGAACCAAAGCCACATGGGTCCCATCAATGGCACCAATGACGTTGGGAATATGTCCAAGGGCGTAGAAATCACCCTTCACTGTAGCCAATTCGCCCACCTCAGGGAAAATGATGTAGCTCCTCACGTATTTCATCAGGGCAGACAACACTCTGGATAACACCTTCGAAAACATGGGCTGAGACATCCCAGAAGCAATTCCCACTGTTGTCTGAAATGACCCACTTGCCAAGAAATGGAGTACTGACAGGACCTGCACCAGAGGGGGAATCCCTGTGGGTTGGCGGATGGGGGACATCAGGTCGGGCTCCAGCTGGGCACACAGTTCATGTATAGTGGCACGGTCAAGCCGGTAGGTCAGGATAATGTGGCGTTCTTCCATTGTCGACAGGTCCACCAGCGGTCGGTACACGCGAGGATTCATCCGTCTCCTCGCCAAACCCAGCGGACGGTGCCTAGGAAGGACAACATGGAGCACAGAGTCAAGCAACCCACAGGTACGTACTCACAGCTTGCACAGTAAACGATTCTCTATGCAGTGAATGGCGTGTCTGAGTGGCTATGCAAGGCCTAGGCCTGTGTGACGCAGTTGAAATTGAGCCATGTGGACCCTCGAAATGGCGGCTGCCTGACCTGTGAAGTGTGACAATGGGATGTGAGGTCAATGCGCTGGCGTGGCACACCGCGGCGGTCGGCGGTCGAAGACCGCGGCGCGAAGCCGCATTGGTTAACATTGAAGCCTATGGGTTTCAGGAGCCAATGGCGAAGGGCGCCGGCGGTGGCGGTACGCACCGCCGCGGTACACACCGCCGCGGACGTGACCGCCATTTCCTATCTACTTATCCACTTGCGACTTGAACTTTCACAGGAGAGGACCTATACTGCAAGTGTTGCTGTGACCTCGGTCTGGAATGGACAATGGCTGCTGCGACTGGGGAAAGGGCCCCTGCCTTCACTGGAGAGGAGTTGGAGAAACTTGTGGATGGGGTCCTCCCCCAGTATGCGCTACTCTACGGTCCTCCAGACCAACAAGTGAGTTTAATTCAATATGGATTTGGGGCCACTGGCTGGCTTGGGGGCCTGGCGGGGATGGGGGGCATGTTGGGGCTGGCGGGGGGCCTGGCGGGGATGGGGGGCATGTTGGGCCTGGCGGGGGGCCTGGCGGGGATGGGGGGCATGTTGGGGCTGGCGGGGGGCCTGGCGGGGATGGGGGGCATGTTGGGCCTGGCGGGGGGCCTGGCGGGGGGCCTGGCGGGGATGGGGGGCATGTTGGGCCTGGCGGGGGGCCTGGCGGGGATGGGGGGCATGTTGGGCCTAGCGGGGGGCCTGGCGGGGATGGGGGGCATGTTGGGCCTGGCGGGGGCCTGGCGGGGGGCCTGGCGGGGATGGGGGGCATGTTGGGCCTGGCGGGGGGCCTGGCGGGGATGGGGGGCATGTTGGGCCTGGCGGGGGGCCTGGCGGGGATGGGGGGCATGTTGGGCCTGGCGGGGGGCCTGGCGGGGATGGGGGGCGTTGGGCCACTGACAACGAAAATGCAGACAAACTTGAACGTGGTATTTCTCCCTCCCTGTACGTGTCACATAGGTCCGCGCCCATGAGAAGATCGGGATTTGGCGTGCCATCGCCAAGGAAGTCCGGACCCTGGGGGTCCACCATCGACGGGCACCCACTGCCGCAAGAGGTGGGAGGACATCCGCCGCGGGACCAAGAAGACCGCCGAGTCTCTGCTGGGGATGGCCTCCCAACGTAGGCGGGGTGCCTGCCGTCAACTGACCCCCCTGATGTTCCGGATCCTGGCGGTGGCCTACCCTGATTTGGATGGGCGCGTGAGGGCAGCACAGCAGACACAAGGGGGTGAGTACAAGCATTATCTACTCTGTTGTCGCGCAGTGGAGGTGTCTGGGTGGGGGAGGAGGGCTGTGGGTCCCCCTAGGCCAGGGCGATATCTGTAGGCTGGCACCCCCGTAAGCCCCTGTGTCCCCCGCCACCACCCTCAGTAGTGTGTCAGTACAGCCATCCCTGGGCGTGTCATCCATGGGTGCAGTTGTCAACTCTAGGCGTGTAGGGCATGTTCCACGGAATGCGTAGCGGACCCCAAGTGTGCAACTTAGTGCAGGGGGCATCTGTGTCTGTCATGTCCGCTAACTGTACCGGTGATCCATGTACTCAAAATCTCTTTATTTCTCTCTCCCCCCCCCTTTTTGTTTGTCTTTCTGTGCTTGTGTGCATCAGCATCATCAGGCGGAGGAGAAGTGGCATCGGGGCAGGAGGGAGCTGCATCTCACATGGCCCAGGAGGGCCATGCCACAGAGTCTGACTGGACCAGTGAGACGGAGGGCGAGGGGAGCTCCACAACGGGGACGACTGGACCCTGCAGCGACACGGACACGTCCTCGGAAGGGAGCTCCCTTGCGGGGGTGGCACCATCCGTTCCCCCCGCCATTACAGGTACAGCCGCCACCCAGCGCACCATCTCCGCCCTCCCAGCAGCCCCTCAGCGTTCGCCCCGTGCCCGCTCTGCCAGGAAGCCGGGCATCTCCTTCGCCCCAGGCACCTCAGGCCCTGCCCCTGTTACCCCCGCTGCCCTCAGTGAGGAGGTCATTGACCTCCTCCGAACGCTCATTGTTGGGCAGACTACCCTTTTGAATGCCATCCAGGGGGTGGAGAGGGAGGTTCATCGCAGCAATGCGTACCTGGAGGGCATTCATTCGGGTCAGGCTGCCCATCAGCGATCGTTCCAGGCTCTGGCCTCAGCACTGACGGCAGCCATTGTCCCTGTCTCCTGCCTCCCTCTACTAACTCCCTCCTCCCAGTCTCCTGTTCCTCTGCCTGTCCCACCCACACCATCAGACCAGCCTGCACACACCTCAACACCCAAGAGCAGCTCATCCAAACATAAGCACCACAGATCACGCAGACATTCACACAAGCAACATTCCGATGCAGACATGCCAACAGTCACTACCACCTCTGTGACCCCCACTTCCTCGTCTCCCTCCTCCCTCCCTGTGACGTCTACACTCACACCTTCATTCACCTCACCATCAGCCAGTGTTTCCATCACCAGCATACCCTCCACTACAGTCCGCACACGTGCAGTCACCACCCCCACTGCCATTTACACGTCCCCTGTGTCCTCTCCCACTGTGTCTGTCACCCCCTCTTCCACACCACACAAACGCAGCCACCCACCCACCCAACAGCCATCCACCTCACGACAGCCTCCCGCTCCTGCACCTGCACCCAAAGACAGCAAACTTGTCTCGCCTACAACCACATCCTCTCCCTCCACTCCCATACCCACTGTACCTACCACTCTCCATTGTCCCAAGAAAATCTATCTCTCTACTGCTACCTTCTTTCCTGACCCTGAGCCCCCCCTCCTTCTCGTCGGGGTAAAAAGAGCACCTCAGCCACCACCAGCCCTGCAGCCCCCTTTACAAGGGTGCAGGGGTATTGGAGCCCACCAGCCCGCAGGTCTGGATCTTCGCCCAGCAGCAAGGGGACAGCCAGCCCACCCCCTGGGAAGAGGAGCAGAAGGCGGAAGGGCCGCCGCCGGAGCCCGGATTCGATATCCCCCCAGGACACTAGCCAGCCACCGTCAACAGCCACAGCTCCAAAGGGAGGAAAGGGCCACAGACTCCCGACTAAGGAGGGCAAGGGCAGCAAGGCGGAGAAGTCAGGCAGCAGGCCTGCTGCCCATGGAGGACCCGTCACAGCTGCCCAGGAGGAGCCCGCAACCCCCATAGCCGCTGCCCCGGGAGGAACCGGCACAGCTGCCCCGGGAGAGCCCACCACCCCCATAGCCGCTGCCCAGGGAGGACCCAGCCCAGCTGGCCAGGAGGGCCCCACCACCCACAGCCCAGGTGGGCATTGAAGGAGCACCATCCCCGCTGCCCAGGAGGGCACCACCAGGCAATGAGCAGTTGGCCATAGAATGGCCGCCGTCTCCAGCACCGCTCCGCTGGGGACCGCTGTCTCAAGAACCGCTGAACTGGGCCCTTCAAGGCAAGAACCGCTGAACTGGGCCCTTCAAGGCAAGAACCGCTGAACTGGGCCCTTCAAGGCAAGAACCGCTGAACTGGGCCCCGCCGTCTCCAGCACCGCTCCGCTGGGGACCGCCGTCTCAAGAACCGCTGAACAGGGCCCTTCAAGGCAAGAACCGCTGAACTGGGCCCCGCCGTCTCCAGCACCGCTCCGCTGGGGACCGCCGTCTCAAGAACCGCTGAACTGGGCCCTTCAAGGCAAGAACCGCTGAACTGGGCCCTTCAAGGCAAGAACCGCTGAACTGGGCCCCGCCGTCTCCAGCACCGCTCCGCTGGGGACCGCCGTCTCAAGAACCGCTGAACTGGGCCCTTCAAGGCAAGAACCGCTGAACTGGGCCCTTCCAGGCAGGAACCGCTGGCCCTTTGGCAGACGTGGCAGGGCAGGATCTGTCTCGGGCAGGGCTGCAGGATGTCCTCTGGCCAACATGCCTCCTCCAGTGGCAGTGGAGTCTGTTATGGACTGTTTGGACTGTGGCTTTGCTCTCCCCAGGATGGGCCAGTGGGCAGGCCACCCACTGTATGGACTGTTTGGACTGTGGCTTTGCTCTCCCCAGGATGGCCCAGTGGGCAGGCCACCCACTGTATGGACTGTTTGGACTGTGGCTTTGCTCTCCCCAGGATGGCCCAGTGGGCAGGCCACCCACTGTATGGACTGTTTGGACTGTGGCTTTGCTCTCCCCAGGATGGCCCAGTGGGCAGGCCACCCACTGTATGGACTGTTTGGACTGTGGCTTTGCTCTCCCCAGGATGGCCCAGTGGGCAGGCCACCCACTGTATGGACTCTTTGGACTGTGGCTTTGCTCTCCCCAGGATGGCCCAGTGGGCAGGCCACCCACTGTATGGACTGTTTGGACTGTGGCTTTGCTCTCCCCAGGATGGCCAATGGTCATGGAGTCCCCTCGTGGATCTGGCGTCGTGTACTCAAGTGGCTGAGGTGCCCCCCCTTCCCTTCCCCCTGAGGTGCCTGTCCTTTTTTCTTTCTGATGCCCCTGCAGTGTTCTCTCCGTGGAGTTCTTGTCGTGGGACTGGGCCTTGCCCCTTTGCTCAGGACCCCTGTGGTCCACGGACAGTGGTTGGACTACATTTAGTAGCTGTATATATTTTGTACATAGTTTATTTATTTATTTGGATTACTGCTGTCCATTTTTCAATATATCTGCCCGTTTGAGATCTCTTCTTTTGGTCTTTGCATTATTTCGGAAGGGGGGGGTTTGTGGGTTGTGACAGTGATCTGTGGGAATGCATTGATGTGTGTGTTGTAGTGGGTGTGGGTGGGTGGGTGTGTGCCGGTAATCTTTTCCCTCCCCTGTGTCGTAGGTGCAGTACTCACCGATGTCTTCCGCGCCGCCGGGCGTGCTCCTGGTACAGGAGCAGGTATAGGAGTGCGGGGATGACCTGCAACTCGGGTTCCATACTGCCGGAATCTCGCGTGGAGTATGTGGAGGTGAGCGTTTTCCCGTTCGTAGTCTGTTTCCGCCGTGTTTTTATCGGCGGTGCTCCCGCCCCGGAAAAGGTGGCGGATTGGTGGGTCGTGATAGGGTGGGCGGTACATTGTCTGCCGCCTGGCTGTTGGCGGGGACCGCCGCGCTGTTTGTTTGTTCCGCCGTGGCGGGCGGAGTGTTAATGCGGCGGGCTGTGTTGGCGGTTCCCGCCAGGGTCAGAATTGCATATTTTGGACCGCCGGCCTGTTGGCGGGTTGGCCGCCGCTTTATCACCGACCGCCAGGGTCAGAATGAGGGCCTTAGTCAACATACCACCAACGAACTGTAACCCTGCAATCAACTGTACATTATAAGAGGAAAAAATACAGTGGTCATAGATTAGTCCAGTGAGACACACAAATAAACTAATCATTAAGCTCTAAACCTCCTTTCCCAATGAATTGACACACTCAAGAATATGTACTATAAATGTGGTTTTATGATTTTATTAAAATCAAAATCCTATTCCAGTGAATGCAATATGTATAGTTATTACTAAATAACAAACACAAACAGTGGCCACAATATTAACTAATAAAAAGGTTATTAGGAGACATTGCAAGATTAAAATGTTTAGAGTTTCCCTTCATCTGTGATCCAACTCCCCCAGTGCCTCATCCTAAGCTAATCCGAGCACCAAAAGGAGCCTCTACACATTTCTTCAGTGAACTTGCTTTTTGCCCACATACCTTAGTAGAACAACTGACATTCTGTTGTGTGTGAAAACAGTTGTTGTCTGTCCTTGCATTCAACAGGGATGGTTTGTCCTCATGCAGGCCAACAAGACTCATGCCTGGAGGCTCTATGTGCCTGCCTTTGGTCTTCACAGAGATAAAAGTGTTTGCAGCTTCAGTTTGTGCAATTGCTCAGCTCCTTGGAGTGAAGATTCCTCTCTGTCTATCCTCTGTTTAACCCCTTCGCTGCCAGGCATTTTCCCCCTCAGGTGCCAGGCCTTTTTTTGGCTGTTTGGAGGCAGTTCGCGCTTAGGCCCTCATAACATTTTGTCCACATAAGATAACCATGCCAAATTTGCTTCCTTTTTTCCAATGTCCTAGGGATTCTAGAGGTACCCAGACTTCGTGGGTTCCCCTGGAGGAGACCAAGATATTAGCCAAAAGCAAAACTTTCAATAAAAAAATAAAATAAAATGGGAAAAAGGGCTGCAGAAGGCGTGTGGTTTTTCCCCTGAAAATGGCATCAACAAAGAGCTTGTGGTGCTAAAATCACCATCTTCCCAGCTTTCAGGAACAGGCAGACTTGAATCAGAAAACCACATTTTTCAACATAATTTTGGCATTTTACTGGGACATACCCCATTTTTACAGTTTTTTGTGCTTTTAGCCTCCTTCCAGTTAGTGACAGAAATGGTTGTGAAAGCAATGCTGGATCGCAGAAAGCTAACCATTTCTGAAAAGTAGACAAAATTCTGAATTCAGCAAGGGGTCATTTATGTAGATCATAGGTTTTCCTACAGAAAACAACAGCTGAAATAAAAAATATATTGGAACTGAGGTGAAAAAACAGCCATTTCTCTCCACGTTTTACTCTGTAACTTTGTCCTGCCATGTCAGATTTTAAAAAGCAATATACCGTTACGTCTGCTGGACTCTTCTGGTTGCGGGATATATAGGGCTTGTAGGTTCATCAAGACCCCTAGGTACCCAGAGCAATAAAGGAGCTGCACCTTGCAATGGGTTTTCATTGTATACCGGATATACAGAAATTCATTTGGTAAAATTTAAAGAGTGAAAAATAGGTAACAAGGAAACCTTTGTATTTCCAAAATGGGCACAAGATAAGGTATTGAGAATCAGTGGTTATTTACACATCTCTGAGTTTTTGGGTCCACATACTGCTGTGGTACTGAGGATTTCCACCCCAGCTGAACTTAGAGTGTCACTACAATGGCGGATCCACAGCAGGTACAAATAGCAGTTAATATGAGGCACCCTCTAACTGCACATCTATTAGCGAATGCCCTAACAGCCCAGGGGGTCCAGTCACATTTGTGGTGGATGCCCATGCAGCTTATAGAACAGAACTTTTCTATTCTTGGGTCACATTTCCAGCAGCTGATGGGAATACAAATACATTTCACTAATATACATCTGCAAATGTGCCTGGACAATACAGAGCGTATGCATATATAGAAATACCTTTATTTTATCAAGAACATGATAATTGGCTTGATGGCGCCCTACCCCACACAATATTACCAGTAAGGGTAGATCCTCTAAGTCATAATGGTCCTGCCTGGCCTTTATTGGCCACTTATACATCACATCCTGCGGTTGCAAATTTAGCGGTAGCTGAGGTTCGTCGTTTATATACTGAACTAACAGAGATATACAGACGTTTAGTACAATTTGTAATGCAAACATTAAATACAAACCCAGCACGTGCTACTCCAGCACACCCACATGCAGCAACACCAGGTATAAATCCTGCGACTGTTCATTCGTTTATGGGTAATAAAGTACCCGCCAAACGAGAGGAAGCTCCGTTAGCACAAAAGATTAATGCGCTGGAGGCAGTATTTCCCCATACGGGATCTCAGGATAAACTTAGAATATTAACAGTGTGCTTGCCCTTTGGGATGGTCCCCACAGTAGATAACCTGGGGCACAGTGTTTGCCGCGCTCTATACAACCGCACATGGTACACCGACACTTGCAAATTTACCAGAGGTGTTGAAACAAATTCAAGATGTTTACGGGGCTGATTAGGGATGCAATTGATGGGCAATTTTGACACAGTATCCTCAATCATTTTAAGTAATCTTAAAGGGGAAGCAGTAGCGCTTGCAGTGCGCATGCAGCTCAGTGACGTTCCTCAACAGGATCAGGAACGAGAGTGGCCCAAAATTATCACAGAGACCTATTCTAATATCGGTAGAGACAGTTTAGGGGCCAGACCATCTAAACCACAATTTCAGGGTAAATCGAGTAAAGATTCTCCCAAGCAAGCACCTGAGGGTAATAATGAATGCTGGGATAAAAAGCAACAAACTCCTAAAAAAGAGAGGGGAGAATCTCCGTGTACGGAGACCCCGCAGAATAGATATAATCTCAGAAATAGAGATAATATAAAAACGCCTGATAGATATCAATATAATGATACACGCCAATCTTGTTCCTTTCAGGACTCATCGAAAAAACGAAATGATAGAGGTGGGCGATCAGAGCAAAGGACAGAGTACGTGAAACCGAGACAGGAATCACAACGCTCTTCGGAGGTTTCTGTTAAAAAGGAAGAGAAACCCGACCAACAAAAACCACAATTCAAAAAGAAAAAGGTTGCAGCAGTCGCAGTCTGACATGCCACTCAGGAAGAGGGTTCTCTTGAAGAACAGGAAATGGGCTCTAGCACTGCTAGACAGCGCGGCAGAGGTCACAATAGTTCATCTGAGTCTTCTGGACCATCTGGAGGTGAAAGCAACTGATGACTTTATACAAGTAGAAACTGCGGACATGCATGTCTCCACGCCTGATAGGGTGTATAAAGTAACGCCTCAGTTAGAAGGAGACATTGAGTGCATAATAGACGCAATCTTTTAGGATCGTGTAGTAAACACATATGATATTTTGTTGGCCGAACAAGATTGGCTACCTGAATTTGGCCGTACCTGCCCATATGGAGAAGATGTCATTAAGCCGTCCTTCTCGCCCCTTGTTCCAGAGGAACTAGCTGAATCCTATTCCATTGAATGGGCTTTGGCACAAGCACCTGCATTATACCGAAACCACTTTGGATGGGATAAAGAATCCCCCTACCATGTAATTCCAATTAAAAGTGAACCTCAACCGCAACTGCAGTATCCCATAAAACATGAAGCAAAAGCACCGGTGAGAGAAATACTCACGCAATTAGAGTACCAGGGCGTAATTGAACTCTGTGTCTCACCAATGAATAATCCATTATTCCCAGTAGCTAAGCCAGACCATTCATATAGAATAGTGTTAGACTACGGACATTTAAAGTCATACACGCACTTATGCTATACAAAATTCACATAGCACAGCACTAATGAACAATATAGTGTGTAAAAAATACAAAACAACACTGGACATTTTGAATGTTTTTTTCTGCCAGAATATAGCATCTGAGAATAGAGACTTAACAAGTTTCAGTGCACTAGACTCCCAGAAAAAAATCAGTTTACCGCAGGGGTATAAGAACAGCCCAGGACTGCTTGCGGCTCATGTTACTGCAATTTTGCACGAGATTGACCCTGAAGCATTGTCCTATGTAGATTATATTTATCTTACGGATGATGAATTGCCACAACATTTAAGACGGGTAGCCCGCATTGTTGTCGGATTTCCTGAATTTGGCTACAAATTCGACTTAAAAAAACAAACATTGCCTTCCGCAGCGCCCTGTTCCTGGGATATGAGCTGTCAAGTGAAGTAAAGAGCCTAGCGCCACAATTCTTAGAGAAATGCGCACAGTTACAACCACCAAATACGATTACAAAAACTCCAATCTCTATTGGGTTTCCCAAATTTTGGCAGAATTTGCATTCCAGATTATGCTACACGCATAAAACCTTTATATGATCTAATACGTCCTGATTTTTCAAGTAAATTCTGGACAATTGAACATACACATATTCTTCGAGAGTTGCAAACAGACATGCTTGCAGCACAACACTTACACATGAGGGACAACAAAACACATTTGGTCATCAGAGTAATAGCTGGGGGCATCGGTTTCACCTATGTGACATTCAATGAAGGTGAGACACTCCCGATTGCATACAAATCAAACTTATATTCAGCGGCAGAACAACGCTTTGCTCCTACAGAGAAAATTCTCACTGCTGTACAGATGGCTGTCATTAAAGAAAGACCTCTTGCCCTAGAAAAACTCATCTGAGAGTAGAGACTTAACAAGTTTCAGTGCACTAGACTCCCAGAAAAAATTATGTTGTTTACCTCAGGGGTATAAGAACAGCCCAGGACGCTTGCGGCTCATGTTACTGCAATTTTGCACGAGATTGACCCTGAAGCATTGTCCTATGTAGATTATATTTATCGTACGGATGATGAATTGCTACAACATTTAAGACGGGTAGCCTGCATTGTTGTCAGATTTCCTGAATTTGGCTACAAATTCGACATAAAAAAAAAAAACATTGCCTTCCTCAGCATCCTGTTCCTGGGATATGAGCTGTCAACTGAAGTAAAGAGCCTAGCGCCACAATTCTTAAAGAAATGAACACAGTTACATCCACCAAATACGATTAAAAAACTCCAATCTCTATTGGGTTTCCTAAATTTTGGCAGAACTTACATTCCAGATTATGCTAGACGCATAAAACCGTTATATGATCTAATACGTCCTGAATTTTCAAGGAAATTCTGGACAATTGAACATACACGTATTCTTCGAGAGTTGCAAACAGACATGCTTGCAGCACAACACTTACACACGAGGGACAACAAAACACATTTGGTCATCAGAGTAATAGCTGGGGCGATCGGTTTCACCTATGTGACATTCAATGAAGGTGAGACAGTTCCGATTGCATACAAATCACACTTATATTCAGCGGCAAAACAACGCTTCGCTCCTACAGAGAAAATTCTCACTGCTGTACAGATGGCCGTCATTAAAGAAAGACCTCTTGCCCAAGAAAAACGCATTATTGTCGTTTCTCCGATCCCAGCCCTAGAAGCTGTTACACAAGCCAGCGTTCCAAACGCAAAAGCATTAAATCCACGTTGGATACAATGGGCTACGTCTCTGACAGCCACTGATGTAGACTACATTTCTGACCCAAAGTTACAAACTCAAGAATTTTTACAATGCGAAATAGAGTACCCAGTTCCAGCAAATACATTGCCCATTGAACAATATCATAGAGTCATGTACACCGACGGCTCACCACAACCTGCAATTGGTACTAAACATCAATATTCTGCTGCTTGCGCAGTCGTAAGTGGCTACATGGAGGGCAATACATTTTGTCATTTCCATACCTTTACGCAAACCCTGGGGGAATTGCACAGCACAGTTGGCAGAACTAAAAGCTCTGCTGATGGCACTGGAACACACGGATCCTGCACAGCCTTCGCTGATTTTTTGTGATTCATATTATTGTGTCCAGTCCTTTAATGAACACCTGCATTATTGGTGCCAGAATGGGTTCAGAGATTCCAAAGGCAACACCATCAAACACAGACTTCTGTGGGGGAAAGTAGCAGATCTGAAAGAGACGCTACCAAAAGTCCACGTTGTACATACACTTGGACACCAGCACGTTTGGATACACGTTGCTGGAAATACATTGGCTGATGAAGCCGTAAAGTCAGCAGTGGCTGTGGCCGCTGTAGCTGCAGTGACTCGTTTGAGTTCAAAACTAGACGCAGACATTTGGGCTGCTGTGACAGCTACGGCTGATGGTACGCCCTATCCGAAAGGATTTCCTAACAAATATCACTATCGAATGGGAGGTATGCTGAACGCTGAGGTTAAGATACCAGGCGTAGGTGTACGAGACATTCCAAATAGAGACATAAGATCACAATTGATTAAAGCAGCGCATGATGGGGTGGCATCTGCCCATGCTGGTGTGGCGGCTACAATTTCGATCCTGCAGGCCCGTTATTGGTGGCCAGGTCTTTACAAAGAGACCAAGCAGTATGTCCTTTGTTGTGACATCTGTCAACAAATTAAAGTTTCCACTGCCAAGCGCCAGCCGCAGACACCCCTCTTAATTTCCAACAAACCATTACAATGTGCGTACTTGGATCACTGTGATCCCCTAACACCGGACAGTGCATACAAGTATATTTTGATGGCTGTTGATTCATGCTCCAGATTTGTATGGGTGTGGCCACAACGTTCAGCTGACGCTCAGGCTGTTATTAAAGATTTGCTAGTCTTTATCGGTACATATGCGGTTGCGGATTTCCATTCGGACCAGGGCCCTACTTTGGCCTCAAGGGCACTGAGGGATGCCATGGCTTCGTTGGGGGTCCAACTCCAGTACTCGTCTCCATTTCATCCCGAGAGAAATAGTGTCATGGAGCAATTAAACCGTGATTTAAAGCAATCCTTAACAGCCAGAGTCTTAGTTACGGGTCATAGTTGGCTTAACCACCTGTATGGAGTCCAGAGAGCACTAAATAATCTGCCTAGAAGGTCCCTGGGGGGTTGTACTTCATATGACTGCCTATTCAGAACTTGAATGTATGATCCGGATCTTGATGGTCCTGGTGTGAAGGCAGCAGAAACACCCTTTGACATAAATGAACATGTCACTGTCTTACAGGAATTGCAACAGTTCCGTGATGATAATTATTCTATCAGTGCTGCCTCTACAGGAATCAAGAATGTGCCTGTAACATCTACCTGCTGGATTCCCAAAGCTGGGGATCTTGTATGTGAGAAAGTCGCCTATCGAGCAGCAGTCCCAGTACTAGGGATACAAGGTACTAGAACTGTAATTCTACCAATGTTGGCAGGTGCCAAAGAAAATCGTTTTGTCTCCATCAGCAATGTCAAACTACACCATGTGGCCGATCCTACACAGGCTACCAAGGGCAACATCCAGTAGCTCACGAATCCCTCTCACTACTGGCGAAGAAGTTCCTCTACAAGTCGTTTATACCAACACCAACACCTCCACGAGATTGGGAAGGGTGGAAGATGATCTTGCATTGGTTCCACTAACATCAAACAATTTAGAAATATTTGACCAAGTTGATTCATCTACAACACAGACGGAAGGTGCTATCTATAGTGTGCCACCACAGGAAACACCAACTCCACCACTGACCACTGCTCCACCGTTTGCACAAACTGCCTCTGGATATTTTGCCAACTTCAATGATGACTTCTCAGACTCATTCGCCTCATCAACAGCTGACTTGTCAAGTGCTCGTAAGCTAAAAAACTGGCTTAAAAAACGCATTTTGTTTTTCCATGGAACTATCTATGGCTCTCTTTGACTCTCCTAGCCTCTTATCTTTGGATTGGTTGTGTCATTACCTTTTTCATACCTGTGTCATTAATCTGCCTATTTCAACACTTCAATTCACCTCCTGTTTAAAAAACATTCCGGTAGGCCGATATGAAAAGCTGGGAGATAGTTACATCCATGAGGTGTGGGAGCTTCCCTTCTCGTACAAATGCTTCAATGGCATGAAATAAGTCTTTCTTAGCAGTACAGAATGCGAGAGTTCAGTCAGCCATTCAATGGTTTGTAAACAGCTGTCCTTGCATGGGGCGTGTAACGCATCTGCTGCGAACTTGGCTTGTTATCTGAAGTGAGTTCCAGTCCCCTTGATTAGACCCACGTTCCAGGTGCTCTCAAACGGCAGCTATGTCCTCCTCAATGGTGAAGACTGTTGTGGCATGCGGGCCGGAATAGTTTACATTGTTTTGGTCTCTATGGTCGTTACATGCTGCGGGAACGTACTCTTTCCCCCCACTAAAATTAAGGAGGTAGCTGATATTTGGCCTCACATTGCTACTTCAAACGTGAATTTTGACAAGTTGAGCAGACTCAAGGCTTTACTGTTTCAAAAGCATGTGGCCCTTACATCTCCGCGCGAGACCTGCGCACTTCAAGTGGCAAGGTCATCGACAGAAATACAGTCCCTGTTAAATACAAACTTTCTGAAACACTTTGGTGAACTCGTGGGACGAATATTTAATGCGTCCAGTACAACTGGAATCGCACATTTTTTCAAAGCTGTTGGTTATGGTTTCATTCACACCTTCTCCTCCGTATTCGGTTTGATACCTTCAGCTATCCACTCAATTTTCTCTAGTATTTTCGGGGGATTTCCGATAACTTTGGCTCTATTAGCTGGCATCCTGCTGTTTCTGTTTTTTATGCGCAATGGCTGTCCCGTCACAACTAGGAGAAATGACGGCGCTCCCATCAGTGCAGCTGTGTCGTGAAAGTATGATGCAATATTGTAGAGCAACACTCCTGGAGTAATTGGTGTGGCTGGTCTTTGTCATTCAGACCAGTTTTGCATTGTGTGCAGCCCGTGTTTCGGTGACTCTGGTGCTCTTTCGAACATGCACTGGAAATCTGTTTTTCGCAGCAACGCTTGCCTGCAGTGGACACTGATCTGTTGATGTTCTCACTGAGGGCTCAATACTGGACATGAGCATTAAGGTTGCGTTTGCTGCGTGAAGCTACTTAAGGGTTACCCTTCCTGGAGGAAGTTGTTCACGACTCATCACTGGGCACACCACTGGATGCCGCCTTGGTTGACACTAGGGCTACGAAACAAACCTCCTCCTTGATCCTTCATAGCGAGGACTTCCCAATTTTAACATCAGCGAAGAGAATGATCTCCTATTCTCCATGACTCAGAATTAGATTGGAACTTTTCTAAATTAACATGCCCTTCGAATTCGGTTCTATGTCACATGCTCATGTCTTAAATTGTCATGTAGGATGCTTGTGTGTCCCTTCAACTTGTCCGAATTGACTTAGCTTTTATATATATCCTAGGTTGGGCTTTTTTAGCGATAAAATATTTGCTTTGCTTTGAACCACTTTCAACCGACAAGGGGAGGGTGTTGTGTAGCCATTTTAGTTATAGCTCCATGCAAGTTATTTTAACACACTAAGCCGCTGTGCACTTTAATCTAGATATATTTTATTCAGCTCCGCTTTATTATTATTACAATAATCATTTTTACGGTCTTGTTTATTTTCATCTATCTAACTGTGTTTTTGCCTAGGCCAGCACTCTGTTCTCAAACAAGACATTTTTGATCACTCTGTGCTTCATTCAAGGCTGCAGCTCGGTACATTGCCGGTGAATGTGTTAGAAGTTTAGTCTCCAACACTCATAGAAAATACACATCTTTAAGTAGGGACATTTATTCGGAACAGCAGCTGTGTTATTATATAAACACTTCCTTGTCCCTTACACGTTAGAGGGAGATTCCAGCCAGGGAACCAAGAATATATGCTGATTGCTGAATGCTTCGCTACAGATGCTAACGTAGACCACAGGCCTTTGCTCAGGTATGGGGGATGATGTCTTCCCAGGGGAACCTGAAGGACAGAATTAGAGCTTAACATGCTATGCTCAAATTACAACCTAGATAGGAAATAGTCCATCAATTATAGTGACAACATGATAGCGTTGTTTTTATGTTTCACTCTTCTCGTCACAATTTTATTACTGTCATGTTGTGTCGTCCTGGTTATTGCAGCTCACGCTTTGCTATCTAAGATGCAGTCGTTTTTATTAAAACTCATTATTGAAACATATACTGCCTCTGTTTGTCATTTATATATGAGACAGAATTGTAAATGAGAGAACCGGATGCGACCTGAGTGACCACGACTTCCCTGAGAAGCCTAGTATGTCATGCGCTCAGCCGCCCAATCATCACTATCCTTGGTTAGAGATGAGGCACTGCTAGTTAGCCGGAGCAAAACCCGGATGGGAGCGACAGGTGTCACCCGCAGTGGGTTAGACTTAGTCTCCCAAACCGCAGGCGATTCTGCTGCTCAAAATCCAGTAGTCTCATTAGAATAATGAGAGCTTACGTGACAATACTGGCATGTGAATTACAGGGCATTTCTCAAATAGACGTCTTTTTTACACACTGCCTTACATTTGGAACGAAAAAATGTAGAGAGAGACAAGGGGCAATAACACTTGTTCTTCTATTCTTTGTTCCCCCAAGTCTCCTGATAAAAATGGTACCTCACTTGCGTGGGTAGGCTTAATGCCCGTGACAAGAAACGCAACATGGATACTTCGGTGACAGAAAGTTCTGGAATCTGAGAAGAGTCACAAATTTCCTTCCAACCAGCATTCCACCCAAGTCTCCGGATGAAAATGGTACTTCACTTGTGTGGGTAGGCCTAGTGCCCACGACAGAGAATGTCCCGAAACGCAACGTGGACAAATCCCATTTTCCTAAAGAAAACTGACTTGTTTTTTGCCAAGTGCCTACCTGTGGATTTTGGCCTCTAGCTCATCTGGCACCTAAGAAAACCTAGCAAACCTGGACATTTCTGAAAAGTAAACACCTAGGGGGAACCCAGGATGGGGTAACTTGTTGTGCTCTCACCAGGTTCTGTTACCCAGAATCATTAGCAAACCTCAACATTTCGAGAAAAATAAAAATCACTTTTTCCTCAAATTTCAGTGCTGCAAAGTTCTGGTATCTGAGGGGAGCCAGAAACGTCCTTCTCCCTAGCGTTCTCCCAGGTCTCCCGATATAAATGGTACCTCACATGTGTGGGTAAGGGATATACCCGCACCCGGAAATGCCCCAAAACACTATGTGGACACATCAAAATTATCACATACAAACGTTTTTGAAGGGGAGGGGGCACCTGCATTTTTGGTCCTGGGCTCAGCAGCCATACAGGGAAACCTACCAAACCCGAACATTTCTGAAAACTAGCCCACCAAGGGAATCCAGGGAGTTGTGACATGCGTGAATTCCCCAGTGTGTTCTTACCCAGAATCCTCAGCAAACCTCAAATTTAGCTAAAAAAAATGACAATTTTCCCACATTTCTGAGTGGGATCCCCGCACCGGCACAAATGTCCTACCACCCACTGTTCCCCCCAGTCTCCTGGTAAAAATTATACCTCACTTGTGTAGGTGGGCCAAGAGCCTCTGACAGGGAAGAGCCAAATACATGTCGAAATTGAGGTGGAACCAAAGTGGGTCCAAAAGGGCAGTTTGAAAAAAAACGTTTTTGGGCTGACAAGTGGGGCAGAATTTTTATCGGTATAGATGCAACATTGCTGGTTGGCAGGAATTTTGTGGATTCCTGCAGATTCTGGAAGGTTCTATGTAGGAAGTTGGCTCTGTATGTACTATTTCAAAGTAAGAAATAGCATGCACAGAGCCCAAGGGTTCCCCTTAGAGGTGAGATAGTGGCAAAAAGAGGTAATTCTAATGCTCTATTTTGTGGTAGTGTGGTCGAGCAGTAGGCTTATCAGAGGGTAGTGTTACGCATTTGCTGTACATACACACAGGCAATAAATGAGGAACACACACTCAAAGACAATTCCAGGCCAATAGGTTTTTATATAGAAAAATATATTTTCTTAGTTTATTTTAAGAACCACAGGTTCAAGATTTACAAACAATACTTTAAATGAAAGGTATTTCACTCAGGTATCTTAGGAACTTTGAATCATCACAATAGCATGTACAGTTTTGGAAACAATGGAAATAAACTATTTTAAAACAAGACAGTGCAAAATCCAACAGTTCCTGGGGAAGGTAAGTATTTGTTAGTTGTTCAGGTAAGTAAAGCACTTATGGGGTTCAAAGTTGGGTCCAAGGTAGCCCACCGTTGTGGGTTCAGGGCAACCCCAAAGTTACCACACCAGCAGCTCAGGGCCGGTCAGGTGCAGAGGTCAAAGTGGTGCCCAAAACGCATAGACTTCAATGGAGAAGGGGGTGCCCCGGTTCCAGTCGGCCAGCAGGTAAGTACCCACGACTTCGGAGGGCAGACCAGGGGGGTTTTGTAGGGCACCGGGGGGGACACAAGTCAGCACAAAAAGTACACCCTCAGCGGCACAGGGGCAGCCGGGTGCCGAGTGCAAACAGGTGTCGGGTTTGCAATTGGTTTCAATGGGAGACCCGGGGGTCTCTTCAGCGATGCAAGGCAGGCAAGGGGGGGGGGCTCCTTGGGGTAGCCACCACCTGGGCTAAGAAGAGGACCACCTGGGGGTCGCTCCTGCACTGGAGGTCAGATTCTTCAGGTCCTGGGGGCTGCGGGTGCAGTGTGTTTACCAGGCATCAGGTTCTTTGAAGCAGGCAGTCGCGGTCAGGGGCAGCCTCTGGATTCCCTCTGCAGGCGTCACTGTGGGGGCTCAGGGGGGTCAACTGTGGCTACTCACAGGCTCGCATTCACCGGGGAGTCCCCCCTGTAGTGTTGGTTTTCCGCAGGTCGAGCCGGGGGCGTCAGTGCAGAGTGGAAATTCTCACGCTTCCGGCGGGAAACGTGTGGTCTTTAAAAGTTGCTTCTTTGTTGCAAAGTTGTAGGTTTGTGGAACAGGGCCACTGTCCTTGGGAGTTTCTTGGTCCTTTTAGATGCAGCGTAGTCCTCTGAGGCTTCAGAGGTCGCTGGACTCTGGGGGATGCATCGCTGTTGCAGTTTTTCTCGAAGTGGAGAGACAGGCCGGTAGGGCTGGGGCCAAAGCAGTTGGTGTCTCCGTCTTCTCTGCAGGGCTTCAGGTCAGCAGTCCTTCTTCATCTTCAGGTTGCAGTAATCTAGTTTCCTAGGTTCTGGGAGCCCCTAAATACTGAATTTAGGGGTGTGTTTAGGTCTGGGAGGGCAGTAGCCAATGGCTACTTTCCTTGAGGGTGGCTACTCCCTCTTTGTGCCTCCTCCCTGTGGGGAGGGGGCACATCCCTAATCCTATTGGGGGAATCCTCCAAAACCAAGATAGAGGATTTCTAAAGGTAGGGGTCACCTCAGCTCAGGACACCTTAGGGGCTGTCATGACTGGTGGGTGACTCCTCCTTGTTTTTCTCATTATCTCCCCTGGAATTGCCACCAAAAGTGGGGCGCTGTGTCCAGGGGGCGGGCATCTCCACTAGCTGGAGTGCCCCGGAGCATTGTAACGTGAAGCCTGAGCCTTTGAGGCTCACTGCTAGGTGTTACATTTCCTGCAGGGGAGAGGTGTGAAGCACCTCCACCCAGAGCAGGCTTTTGTTTCTGTCCTCAGAGAGCACAAAGGCCCTCACCACATGGGGTCAGAAACTCATCTCTCTCAGTCCTGCACTGAACAATTAGGTAAAATAGAGGGGGCATCTCTAAGATGCCCTCTGGGTGCATTTTTTTACATAAATCCAACACTGGCATCAGTGTGGGTTTATTATTCTGAGAAGTTTGATACCAAACTTCCCATTATTCAGTGTAGCCATTATGGAGCTGTGGAGTTCGTTTTTGACAAACTCCCAGACCATATACTTAATATGACCACAACTGTACTTACAGTGTCTAAGAATAGACTACTGTAGGGGCATATTGCTCATGCAGCTATGCCCTCACCTGTTGTATAGTGCACCCTGCCTTAGGGCTGTAATGCCTGCTAGAGGGGTGACTTACCTATGCCACAAGCAGTATTTTGTGTGCATGGCATCCTGAGGGGGATGCCATGTCGACTTTGCCTTTTTCTCCCCACCAACACACACAATCTGCAATGGCAGGGTGCATGTGTTAGGTGAGGGGTCCCTTAGGGTGGCACAACATATGCTGCAGCCCTTAGGGACCTTCCCTGGTCACAGGGCCCTTGGTACCATTGGTACCTTTTACAAGGGACTTATATGTGTGGCAGGGGTGTGCCAATTGTGGAAACAATGGTACATTTTAGGTGAAAGAACACTGGTGCTGGGGCCTGGTTAGCAGGGTCCCAGCACACTTCTCAGTGAAGTCAGCATCAGTATCAGGCAAAAAGTGGGGGGTAACTGCAACAGGGAGCCATTTCCTTACAGTCTCTGTGATAATTTTGGACAGCTCTCGTTCCTGATCCTGTTGAGGAACGTCACTGAGCCGCATGCGCACTGAAAGCGCTACTGCTTCCCCTTTAAGATTACTTAAAATGATTGAGGATACTGTGTCAAAATTTGCCATCAATAGCGTCCCTAAATCTAGGGACGGGGCAGCCCCGTATTCATCTTGAATTTGTTTCAACACCTCTGGTAAATTTGCAAGTGTCATGTACCATGTGCGGTTGTATAGAGCGCGGCAAACACCGTGCCCCAGGTTATCTACTGTGGGGACCATCCCAAAGGGCAAGCACATTGTTAATATTCTATGTTTATCCTGAGGTCCCGTATGGGGAAATACTGCCTCCAGCGCATTAATCTTTTGTGCTAACCAAAACTGAGTTTCCTCTCGTTTGGCGGGTACTTTACCCATAATCGAATGAACAGTCGCAGGATCTATACCTGGTGTTGTTGCATGTGGATGTGCTGGAGCAGCACGTGCTGGGTTTGTATTTTATGTTTGCATTACAAATTGTACTAATCGTCTGTATATCTCTGTTAGTTCAGTATATAAACGACGAACCTCAGCTACCGCTAAATTTGCAACCGCAGGATGTGGTGTATAAGTGGCCAATAAAGGCCAGGCAGGACCATTATGACTTAGAGGTCCTACCCTTACTGGTAATATTGTGTAGGGTAGGGCGCCATCAAGCCAATTAGCATGTTCTTGATAAGATAAAGGTATTTCTAAATATGCGTACGCTCTGTATTGTCCAGGCACATTTGCAGATGTATATTCGTGAAATGTATTCCCATCAACTGCTGGAAATGTGACCCAAGAATATAAAAGTTCTGTTCTATAAGCTGCATGGGCATCCACCACAAATGTGACTGGACCCCCCTGGGTCGTTAGGCCCTTCGCTAATAGATGTGCAGTTAGAGGGTGCCTCATATTAACTGCTATTTGTACCTGCTGTGGATTCGCCATTGTAGTGACACTATAAGTTCAGCTGGAGTGGAAATCCTCAGTACCACGGACGTCTCCCCATATGGTATTGAGGCGTCATTATATATAATGAGACCGAGATACTCCAGAGGACCCGAAAATTAGAGCCTGACCAAACGTTGGCAGCGCCATGTCGCGTAGGCTCTCATTATTCTAACGAGACTACTGGACTTTGAGCAGCAGAATCACCTGCGGTGTGGGAGACTAAGTCTAACCCACTGCGGGTGACACTGTCGCTCCAATCCGGGTTTGCTCCGGATAACTAGCAGTGCCTCATCTCTACCAAAGGATAGTGATGATTGGGCAGCCGAGCGCATGACATACTAGGCTTCTCAGGGAAGTCGTGGTCACTCAGGTCGCATCCGGTTCTCTCATTTATAATTCCGTCTCATATATAAATGACATACAGAGGCAGTATATGTTTCAATAATGAGTTTTAATAAAACAACTGCATCTTAGATAGCAAAGCGTGAGCTGCAATAACCAGGACGACACAACATGACAGTATATAAATTGTGACGAGAAGAGTGAAGCATAAAAACAACGTTATCATATTGTCACTATAAGTGACGGACTATTTCCTATCTAGTTTGTAATTTGAGCACAACACGTTAAGCTCCAATTCTGCCCTTCAGGTTCCCCTGGGAAGACATCATTCCCCATACCTGAGCAAAGGCCTGTGGTCTACATTAGCATCTGTAGCGAAGCATTCAGCAATCAGCATATAGTCATGGTTCCCTGGCTGGAATCTCCCTCTAACGTGTAAGGGACAAGGAAGTGTATATCTAATAACACAGCTGATTTTCTGAGAAAATGTCCCTACGTAAGGATGTGTATTTTCTATGAATGTTGGAGACTAAACTTCAACCATGTTCACCGGCAATGTACTGAGTTGCAGCCTTGAATGAAGCAAAGAGTGATCAAGAATGTCTTGTTTGAGAACAGAGTGCTGGCCTGGGCAAAAACAGTTAGATAGATGAAAATAAACAAGACTGTAAAAATGGTTATTGTAATAATAATAAAGCAAAGCTGAATAAAATATATCTAGGTTAAAGTGCACAGCGGCCTATTGTGTTAAAATAACGTGCATGAAGCTATAACTAAAATGGCTACACAACAGTATGTGGACCCAAGAACTCAGAGATGTGCAAATAACCACTGATTCTCAACACCTTATCTTGTGCCCATTTTGGAAATACAAAGGTTTCCTTGGTACCTATTTTTCACTCTTTATATTTTACCAAATTAATTTCTGTATATCCGGTATACAATGAAAACCCATTGCAAGGTGCAGCTCCTTTATTGCTCTGGGTACCTAGGGGTCTTGATGAACCTACAAGCCCTATATATCCCCGCGACCAGAGTCCAGCAGACGTAACAGTTTTTGAAAATCTGACATGTCAGGAAAAAGTTACAGACTAAAACGTGGAGAGAAATGGCTGTTTTTTCACCTCAGTTTCAATATATTTTTTATTTCAGCTGTTGTTTTTCTGTAGGAAAACCAAGGATCTACATAAATGACCCCTTGCTGAATTCAGAATGTTGCCTACTTTTCAGAAATGGTTAGCTTTCTGGGATCCAGCATTGGTTTCACAACCATTTCTGTCACTAACTGGAAGGAGGCTAAAAGCACAAAAAATAGTAAAAATGGGGTATGTCCCAGTAAAATGCCAAAATTATGTTGAAAAATTTGGTTTTCTGATTCAGGTCTGCCTGTTACTGAAAGTTTTCTGAATGTGGTTTTCTGATTCAGGTCTGCCTGTTACTGAAAGCTAGGAAGATGGTGATTTTAGCACCACAAACTCTTTGTTGATGCCATTTTCAGGGGAAAAACCACAAGCCTTCTTCTGCAGCCCTTTTTCCTATTTTGTTTAAAAAAATTGAACTTTTTGCTTTTGGCTAATATCTTGGTCTCCTCCAGGCAGGGGAACCCACGAAGTCTGGGTACCTCTAGAACCCCTAGGACATTGGAAAAAAGGACACAAATTTGGCATGGTTATCTTATGTGGACAAAATGTTATGAGGGCCTAAGCACGAACTGCTCCAAATAACCAAAAAAAGGCCTTGCACCTGAGGGGCAAAAGGCCTGTCAGCGAAGGAGTTAAACAGAGGATAGACAGAGAGGAATCTTCACTCCAAGGAGCTGAGCAATTGCACAAACTGAAGCTGCAAACATTTTCTTCTCTGTGAAGACCAAAGGCAGGCACATAGAGCCTCCAGGCATGGGTCTTGTTGGCCTGCGTGAGGACAAACCATCCCTGTTGAATGCGGGGACAGACAACAACTGTTTTCACACACAACAGAATGTCAGGTGTTCTACTAAGGTATGTGGGTAAAAAGCAATGTCACTGAAGAAAATTGTAGAGGCTCCTTTTGGTGCTAGGGTTAGCTTAGGATGAGGCACTGGGGGAGTTGTATCACAGATGAAGGGAAACTCTAAACATTTTAATCTTGGAATGCCTCCTAATAACCTTTTATTAGTTAATATTGTGGCCACTGTTTGTGTTTGTTATTTAGTAACAACTATACATATTGCATTCACTGGAATAGGATTTTGATTTTAACAAAATCATAAAACCAGATTCTTAGTACATATTTCTTGAGTGTGTCAATTCATTGGGAACGGAGGTTTAGAGCTTAACAATTACTTTATTTGTGTGTCTCACTGGACTGAACTATGACCACTGTATTTTTTCTTGATGTACAGTTGATTGCAGGGTTACAGTACATTGGTGGTATGTTGACTAAGTCTGCTCACATAGAGGGATTAGGAAGACCACAGCTCTGGCATGTATCCTGGATTACACCAGAAAACATATCATTCTGATAGACTTCTAACCGCAGATTCCTGACACTGTGAATATCTACAGGCGTCAGTCAGTCTGGATGTGGAAACATTCATAGCAATTCTCTCTCCCATTGTGGCATTGGCCCGCTCCGCAATGGATCGTCCTTCCCTGGATATGACATTAGGGCCACTAGATATGCACCACCTCCATGCTCTGAGGTCAATTCCTTGCTTTTCTGCAAGCTGATGTAAATCAGGAGCTTCTTGAATGCTGTAGTTTCTGACAGATTTTTCCCTTCCCTTCCCTCAGTGTGCAGTCATGTCTCCCACCAAAACAATAGGCTTCAAGCTCTGTTGTGACTATAATCAGCAGATGTCCATGATAGACACCCACCAAGACCGTCTCTGGTGCCTGTGCACCAAACATGGCTCGGTGTGATGTAGCTGATGTGCGAAAATGAATTGTAAGTCCATTCGAGATTGAGAACAAACTTGCTGTCATCAAATTCCAAAAGTTGAAACTGTTGTGCTCAAGGGCGCGGGCACGTTTTCAAGGCTTCTTTCTGTGACTGATGCTCATCAAGTTCACAAGGATCAGGTAAGTCAAAAAAAGTACAAAAGATCTTCTTCCCGAGACTCCTCACTGGACACCCCCACATTAGAATCGATTCCACTACCGCTGCTGACCCGTCCACGTTCTGAGAGGATAGTGACACCTTCACTGCTAGGTAGCTGAAGGAGGGCATGGATCGTATTTTTGGTGACCCTCCAGATTCTTCTGGGGCTCCTTTGTGTCCTAAGAATACAAGGTACTGTAGTGTGGTTAGTTTTATGTATCCTTTGCGCATTAGCTTCAGGCTTTAGACCTTTGTGCACTTTGCCCTGGATGTATTTTATTCATTTGCTTGCAGCTTAGAGCCTCTGTGCACTTTGCTCTACATGCTTTTTATTAGGCTTCGTACTGTTATTTTTTAAATAGCCAGTTCTACGGTCTTGTTTTATATTCATATCACACTGTTTAGCCTACTTCAGCACTGGAGTTCTCCATAACACATTCTTGTTCACTCTGTGCTTCAGTCAAGGATACAGTCTGGTACATTGCCGATAGACGTGGTAGGAGTTTAGTCTTTGGCATTTCTGCGTAGGGACATTTTGTGATCACGCTGACATGTTAGTTATAAAAACACTTCCTTGTCCCAATACACAGAAGAGGGAGATTCCGACCAGGGAACCACAACTAGACGCTGACTGCCTCGTTGCAGATGCTGAACCAAGATCACAGGCCTTTGCTCAGGCATGAGGGCTGATGTCTCCCCAGTGATTCAGAAAGGCAAGTTAGAAGCTTAACATGCTGTGCTCGAAATAGAACAAGCAGAGGGAGAGTAAAATCTATTAGACACGATGATAGCTTTTTTCTTATGTTTTACTCTCCTGGTGACTATTTCAATCCTACTGTGTTGTATGGTTCTGGTTATTGCGGCTCACGCCTTATTATCTAAAATGCAGTCGTTTTTATTAAAACATTATATAAAACTTATACTGCCTTTGTCATTTGTATATGAGATCATACTGTAAATGAGAGAGTTGGTTTGGATCTGAGTGACCACGACTTCCCTGAGAAGTTCCAAAGAGTTCATGCGCTCGGCTGCCCAATCATCTCTTCACCGTGGGAGAAATGAGGCACTGCTAGTTAGCCGGAGCAAAAAACGAATTTAGGGTGACAGAGTTCTTTACACGTGGGTCAGACTCAGTCCCCCACATCGGTATCGATCCTGCTGCCTAGAAATCCAGTAGTCTCAATTAGGATAATGAGAGCCCCTGCGACAGTACCTTCTAGCCAGGTTACCACTGGCAGATCCATTCCCGATCAGGGCCGGCTTTAGGGCTGGTGGCGCCCTGTGCAACAGTTTATTTTGGCACCCCGACCCCATGACCACCTCCTCGGTTTCACTCACTACCACCCAGCAAATGTGCCCCTCATCTCTCCATCGCTCCCCTTTCACTTACATTCATGTGCTTTAAAGCATTTCTAAAGGTTGGCTTTACTAATCCACTCAGCTATCCACATAAAAAATAGAGGCATATTTAGGAGCCCCTAGCATCATTCTAACGCCACATTAGCGTAATTCTTTTGACGCCACTGTGGCATTAGAAGGCCAAAAATGCTGTGTCATATTGACGAAGTGGCGCAATGCATGCATTGCGCCACTTTGTATCCCTTTGCGTTACAATATGCCTGCGCCAGGCATAATGTATGCAAAGGAGGCATTGCCCCATTAGGGGCGGCCAAAAAAAATGGGGCAAAGAAATCTGACAGATTTCTTTGCGTAATACTTTTCCGGTACTTTTAGCGCCTGCTCAGAGCAGGCGTTAAATGGAGGCTTCCTTTAGTTGCAATAGGCTTCTGGGTGCTTTGCAGGATAAGCATAAAAATATTTTACGCTAATCCTGCAAAGCGCCTGACTAGAGTAAATAATTCTGACGTTAGTCCCCCAACTACGGCCATGGTACGGCGTATTTTAAATACAACGCACACATGGTGGCGTTAGGGGGACGCTAAGAGGCACATGAAAAGTGGCGCAACACTGTGTGCAGCGCCACCTTTTTCAAATATGCCCCATATGGGCATATTTAAGAGCCCCTAGTGCCAGTCTAACGCCACATTAGTGTTTTTTTTTTAAGCGTTAGAAGGCACACTGCACCATATTTACAAAGTTGCACCATGCATGCATTACACCACTTTGTAACCCCTTGCGCTACATTATGCCTGCGCCAGGCATAATGTATGCAAAGGGAGCATCCCACAGTTAGAGGGGCCAAACAAATGGCGCAAAGAAATCTGACAGGTTTCTTTGCATAATTTTTTTCCTGCACTTTTAACGCCTGCTCAGAGCAGGCATAAAAAAGGAGGCTTCCATCGGTTATAATGGGCCTCTGGGTGCTTTGCAAGATTAGTGTCAACTTTTTTGGTTGCTAATCCTGAAAAGCGCCAGACTAGTATAAAAAAATTCTGATGCAAATCTCCGAACTACCGCCATGGAGCGCCGTATTTTAAACATGACGGGCACATGATAGGGTTAGGGGGGCGCTAAGGAGTGCAAGAAAAGTGGTGCAGCCCTGGTGCAGCGCCACTTTTTTTTAAATATGCCCCATTGGGGCATATTTTAGAGGCCCTAGTGCCATTGTAACGTCACATTAGTGTAATTTGTTTACGCTAATATGGTGTTAGAAGGCCAAAAACGCGCCATATTTACAAAGTGGCACAATGCATGCATTGTGCCACTTTGTAACCCTTTGCGCGGTCTAATGCCTTCATTAGGCCAAATGTATGCAAATGGGGTATCCCCCCGTTAGGGAGGCCAAAAAAGTGACGCAAAGAAATCTGTCCGATTTTTTCAGGCACTTTTAACGCCTGGTCAGAGCAGGCATTTAAAGGAGGCTTCCACTGGTTACAATGGCCCTCTGGGTGCTTTGCACGATTAATGTCAACATTTTTTACGCTAATTCTGCAAAGTGCCGGACTAGCGTAAAAAATTCTGACACTAGTCTCCTAACTACCGCCATGGTGTGCCGTATTTTAAATATGACGCACACATGGTGGTGTTAGGGGGGTGCTAAGGGGTGCAAGAAAAGTTTTTCAGTACTGTGTGCAGCACCACTTTTTTCAAATATGCCCCATTGGGACATATTTTAAAGCCCCTAGTGCCATTCTAACGCCACATTAGTGAAACATTTTTTTAGTTAATGTGTCGTTAGAAGACCAAAAATGCTGCATCATGTTTACCAGGCGCAATGCATGCATTGCATCACTTTGTAACCCTTTGCGTTACATTATGCCTAAGCCAGGCATAATGTATGCAAAGAGGGCTGTTAGAAATGGGGTCTTTGGTTGACAGTCAGGTTACCCCCTGTTCAAGCAAGGACCCTCACTCTAGTTAGGATAAAAGAGAATCACCCTCAGCTAACCCCTGCTTACCCCCTTGGTAGCTTGGCAGAGCAGTAGGCTTAACCTCAGAGTGCTGGGCGTAAAGTATTTGTACCAACACACACAGTAACTTAATGAAAACACTACAAAATGACACAACACCAGTTTAGAAAAATAGGAATTATTTATCTAGACAAAACAAGACCAAAACGACAAAAATCCAACATACACAAGTCAAGTTATGATTTTTTAAAGGTTTAAAATAAAAAGAGTCTTTAGGTAGTTGTAACACCACACTAGCGCTGCTAGCGTGAAAATGTACCTGGTTTGCGGCAAAAATAACCCCGCACGGGCGGTGTGCGTCGAAAATAACCCGGCACGGGTTTATGCGTCGAAAACAGCTCGGCTCGGCGAGGCGCGTCGAAAAAGCCAGCCACGCGATGGTCCGAAGTCCCGCGGCGCTGGTTGCGATCTCTCAGCCTTCGTCAGCGATGCTGCGCGTCGTTTCTCCTGCTCCGGGCGTCGATTCTCCGGTCGCGTTTCCAGCGGCGTCGTTTCTCAGCTGCGGAGCCGGCGTCGCGTCGTTTTCTCAGCCGCGATCGGATTCGCGTCGATCTTTTCTCCGCACGGTGCTCGGTGCGTGTATTTTTGTCCTTAGGCTGCCAACCTCTCCTTTCAGGGTCCCAGGAACTGGAAGGGCACCACAGAGCAGAGTAGGGGTCTCTCCAGAGACTCCAGGTGCTGGCAGGAAGAAGTCTTTGCTATCCCTGAGACTTCAATAACAGGAGGCAAGCTCTACATCAAGCCCTTGGAGATTTCTTCTTCAAGATGGAAGGCACACAAAGTCCAGTCTTTGCCCTCTTACTCTGGCAGAAGCAGCACTGCAGGAAAGCTCCACAAAGCACAGTCACAGGCAGGGCAGCACTTGTTCCTCAGCGATCAGCTCTTCTCCAGGCAGAGGTTCCCCTTGATTCCAGAAGTGTTTCTAAAGTTTGTAAGTTTGGGTGCCCTTCTTATACCCATTTTAGTCTTTGAAGTCACCTTTCTTCAAAGGGGACTCACACCTTCTTGTGAAATCCTGCCTTGCCCAGGCAAGGCCTCAGACACACACCAGGGGGCTGGAGACAGCATTGTCAGAGGCAGGCACAGTCCTTTCAGATGAGAGTGACCACTCCACCCCTCCCTCCTAGCAGAGATGGCTAATCAGGAATGCAGATCACACCCCAGCTCCCTTTGTGTCACTGTCTGGTGTGAGGTGAAAAACAACCCAACTGTCAACTGACCCAGACAGGGAATCCACAAACAAGGCAGAGTCACAGAATGGTTTAAGCAAGAAAATGCTCACTTTCTAAAAGTGGCATTTCCAAACTCACAATCTCAAAATCAACTTTACTAAAAGATGCATTTTTAAATTGTGAGTTCAGGGATCCCAAACTCCACCTGTCCATCTCTTCTCTAGGGGAATCTACACTTTAATCATATTTAAAGGTAGCCCCCATATTATCCTATGAGAGAGAGACAGACCTTGCAACAGTGAAAACGAAATTGGCAGTATTTCACTGTCAGGACATATAAACCACATTACTATATGTCCTACCTTATCCATACACTGCACCCTGCCCTTGGGGCTACCTAGGGCATACCTTAGGGGTGCCTTACATGTAAGGAAAGGGAAGGTTTAGGCCTGGCAAGTGGGTACACTTGCCAAGTCGACTTTACAGTGTAAAAATACACACACAGACACTGCAGTGGCAGGTCTGAGACATGATTACAGAGCTACTTATGTGGGTGGCACAACCAGTGCTGCAGGCCCACTAGTAGCATTTGATTTACAGGCCCTGGCACCTCTAGTGCGCATTACTAGGGACTTACTAGTAATTCAAATATGCCAATCATGGATGAACCACTTACATATAATTTAAACAGGAGCACTTGCACTTTAGCACTGGTTAGCAGTGGTAAAGTGCCCAGAGTAACAAAAACAGCAAAATCAGAGTCCAGCACACATCAACAACCTGGGGAACAGAGGCAAAAAGTTAAGGGAGACCACGCCAAGGATGAAAAGTCTAACACGTGTCCCCCCCAGCTAAAAGTGGGGAGCAACTACCCAACCTCATGGGAGTTCTCATCACTAAGGCGGAAGAACCTGGACAGACCATCAGCATTGGCGTGTTCTGTACCGGGTCGATGTTCCACCGTAAAGTCCATCCCCTGTAGGGAAATGGACCACCTCAACAGTTTTGGGTTCTCACCCCTCATCTGCATTAACCATCTGAGGGGTCTGTGGTCGGTCTGAACTCGGAAGTGAGTCCCAAACAAGTAGGGTCTTAGCTTCTTCAGTGCCCAGACCACAGCAAACGCTTCACGTTCTATGGCACTCCACCTACGTTCCCTGGGTAGTAACCTCCTGCTAATGAAGGCTACGGGTTGATCTAGGCCCTCTTCATTCAGCTGTGAGAGTACTGCTCCAATACCATGCTCTGAGGCGTCTGTCTGTACAACAAACTCCGTGGAGTAGTCAGGTGCCTTCAGCACCGGTGCTGTGCACATGGCAGCCTTCAGGGCATCAAAAGCGTTCTGGCAAGCCTCTGTCCAGATCACTTTCTTGGGTTGCTTCTTAGAAGTCAACTCAGTTAAGGGGGTAACAATGGTACCATATCCCTTAACGAACCTCCGATAGTATCCTGTGAGACCTAAAAAGGCTCTCACTTCAGTCTGGGTCTTGGGAGGCTCCCAAGCCAGAATCGTGTCAATCTTAGGCTGTAGGGGTGCCACCTGGCCACTCCCCACCTGGTGTCCTAAGTACACAACAGAACCCTGCCCTATTTGGCACTTGCTCGCCTTAATAGTGAGGCCTGCCTTCTGCAGGGCCTCTAACACTCTCCAGAGGTGTTGCAGGTGTTCCTCCCATGTGGAACTAAACACAGCAATGTCATCCAGGTAGGCGGCACTGAACTCATCCAGTCCTGCCAACACCTGGTTGACCAACCTCTGAAAGGTGGCAGGGGCATTCTTCATCCCAAAGGGCATCACATTGAAGTGGAAGTGCCCATCGGGGGTAGAGAATGCTGACCTCTCCTTTGCCCCTTCAGTTAAGGCAATCTGCCAATACCCAGATGTTAAATCAAACGTACTGAGGTACTTGGCAGCTCCTAACCGATCAATGAGCTCATCAGCTCGGGGGATGGGGTGTGCGTCAGTCTTGCTGACCGCATTGAGACCCCGGTAGTCCACACAGAACCTAAGTTCTGGAGTGGCACCAGGAGCAGTAGCCTTTGGGACCAAGACCACTGGGCTGGCCCAAGGACTGCTGGAGTGCTCAATAACCCTTAGGGCTAACATTTTGGAGACTTCCTCCTTAATGCAAGCCCTCACCCTGTCAGTCACCCTGTAAACCTTATGTTTAACAGGTGTACTGTCCCCAGTGTCCACATCATGTGTGCACAGGTGTGTGACTCCTGGGATCAGGGAAAACAGTGAGGCGAACTGTCCCAGCACGTGGCGACAGTCCCTCTGCTGTTCCTCAGTCAGGGAGGGGGAGAGGATCACTCCCTCCACAGACCCATCTTTCTCTCCTGCAGACAGGAGGTCAGGAAGAGGCTCACTCTCTTCCTCCACCCCGTCATCTGTCGCTAGGAGCATGGATAGCTCAGTTCGCTCAAAGTGGGGTTTGAGGCGGTTGACATGTAGGACCCTCAAGGGGTTCCTGGGGGATTGCAAGTCTACCAGATAGGTGACCTCGCTCTTTCTTTCCACCACCTCAAAAGGCCCAGTCCACTTATCTTGGAGAGCCCTAGGCTCTACTGGTGCCATGACCCACACTTTCTGTCCAGGCTGAAACTCAACCAGAGTGGCATTCTGGTCGTACCACCGTTTCATGTCCTCCTGGCTTGCTCCCAGGTTCTCCTGAGCGAGACGCCTGAAGCGGGCAGTCTGGTTTCTTAGTGCCAGCATGTAGCTAAATACATCCTGGGGTGGTTTACTAGGAGCTTTCTCCAAAGCCTCCTTCACCAGACTGAGCGGTCCCCTCACAGGGTGGCCATAGATGAGCTCAAAGGGGCTAAAGCCAAGTCCCTTTTGAGGCACCTCCCTGTAAGCGAACAGAAGGCATGGCAAGAGGACGTCCCACTTACGCCTCAAGGGCTCTGACAGGCCCTGAATCATGCCTTTCAAGGTGCGGTTGAATCTCTCAACCAGACCATTACTTTGGGGGTGGTAAGGGGTGGTGAACTTGTAGGTTACCCCACACACCTTCCACAGAGACTTCATATAAGTGGATATGAAGTTTGTACCCCTATCAGATACTACCTCCTTGGGGAACCCCATGCGGGTAAAGACCCCCATCAAGGCACGTCCCACCACGGGGGCAGTGACCGTCCTTAGAGGAATAGCTTCTGGGTACCGTGTGGCATGGTCCACCAAGACCAGGATGAACCTGTTGCCCAGGGCTGTCTTGGGATCCAGAGGCCCCACAATGTCAATTCCTACCCTTTCAAAGGGAGTACTGACTACCGGTAAAGGTTGGAGGGGAGCTTTGCATTTCCCCCCACTCTTGCCACTTGCCTGACAAGTCTGACAAGATCTACAATAAGCAGCTGACTGCTTGTTCATCAAGGGCCAGTAAAAGTGGGAGACAAGCCTCTTATAGGTCTTGTCCTGCCCTAGATGTCCTGCCAAAGGCACATCATGAGCCAAACCCAGTAGGAAGGCCCTGAAGCCCTGGGGTACCACCAGCATACGAGCTGACCCCGGCTCAGGAACCTTAGGCTCACTATACAGGAGGCCATCCTCCCAGTAAATCAGGTGAGTACCTGGCGCTCCGCCAGCCGCCTGGGCTGCAGCCTGCTGCCGCAGTCCCTCAAGAGTAGGGCATTCCTTCTGCGCTGTGCAGAATACTTCCCTGGTGGGTCCCCCTTCCTGCTGCCACTGCGACAGCTCAGGGACCTCCCCCAGTTCAGCCACCTGTTCCCCTGTAGGTTCCGGGGCATCACCCTCAGGCTCTGCCTCCTCCCGGACCGTGGGAACTTCTGGGGCGGGTTTCCCGCGCCTCCTGCCTTTCCTCTTCTTGGCGGTCCCCTGGGCCACTGTTTCAGGCTCCAGGGGCTCTTGACTACCCTGATTGGCTGCCATAGACCGGGTGGATACGCATACCCACCCAGGCAGACCCAACATCTCCAAGTGAGACCTGTGTTCCACCTCCTTCCAAGGGGAATCCTCCAGGTCGTTGCCTAGCAAACAATCAACAGGCATGGTTGGACTCACAGCGACTTTCCAGGAACCTGAGACCCCCCCCCATTCAAAGGGAACCTGCGCCACTCTGCAGAGGCGCTCAGAGTTGTCTACTGCAACTACTTGGTGAAGTACCCGGGGATCAATCTGCTCTTCAGACACCAGGTGACTCCTCACTGTAGTCACACTGGCTCCTGTGTCTCTCAGAGCCTCCACCCTCTGTCCATTGATGGTCACCCATTGCCTGTACTTCTTAGTGTTATCAGGCACTAGGTTTCTCTGGACCATCTCACTGTCCCCTAGTGAGACAAGGGTCATTTCTGCTGGTTCCCACCCACCTGAAACCAACTCCTCCCCAAGCGCTACACTGGCCAAACCCTGGGACGGTGCACCAGTGGGTGCCGGTGTACTTTTGGGGCATTTGGGGTCCCCCCTCACATGACCCACCTGGTCACATGAATAGCACTTACGTAGGGGACCACCTGCCATTGGCTTCCCTTTGGAGAACCATGGCCTCTTTTCACTGGGGGGTTGGGAATCCTTACCCTGGGAATCAGTTTGGGGCCCTTTAGAGAACTCATCCTGTTTGCCCTGACCCCCCCCTTTCTTCTGAGAGGGACCCTGCCCACCCTTGGCGTGGTCTCCCCCATACCTCTTTTGGACCCTGGTGCTCTCCCAGCGGTCCGCTTCCTGTGCAAGCTTCCTGGGGTCAGTCAGCTTGCTGTCAATGAGGTGCTGGCGCAGCTCTGGAAAACATAAACTGTACAAGTGCTCCCAAGCAATTAAATTGTAAAGCCCCTCATACGTGTTTACCTTACTGCCCTTCACCCAACCATCCAGTGACCTGCAAAAAGAATCAACACATTCCAACCATGTTTGGGATTCCTTTCTCTTGTAGGATCTAAACTTCTCTTTGTACTGCTCAGGGGTGAGACCATACCTGGTAAGTAAGGCCTCCTTCATGGCAGGGTAGGTGAGACTCTGAGCATCCCCTAAGGCCGTCAGTGTGTCCCTCCCCTCTGCCTCAAAATGCTTCCACAAGGCCGCCCCCCAATGAGCTTCAGGGACCAGGTTCATGTGGAGAGCTGACTCATAACCCTTGAACCACAAGTAGATATCATCCTCTCTCTTATAATCCCTCACAAGGTCTTTTGGGATGTGTACCCTTCTCTCAGGCTGCACTGTAGAATTGCTGCCACCATCCCTACTGGACTGGTTTCTATGATCTATCTCTTTCAAGCTAAGCTCATGAGCCATTGTTATCTTCTTCTCCTCAAGGGCTAGCCTTCTCTGCTCCAATTGGTACTCCCTTTCTGCCTGTCTGTCCTGTAGCTCTTCAGGTGTCAGACCCTTGGAGGATACACTGCTACTTGCCCTAGAGATTCTCCCCTGAGACATAGCAGGCCCACCCACTACATCAGTGTGAGTGACTTGCAACTCCTCTTCCCCCTCTGGCTCCTCATCTGTGTGCCTCTCAGCTGCTTTGGCTGTCACCCAGGCCCTCAGCGCCTTTTGCAGCTCATCCTTCCTGGATGAGCTCTCAATGGGACAGCCAACATTCCTACAAAACTGCTTCAACTGAGCCACCTTGTAGCTCTCCAATTTCTCCAAATCAAAAGCGGTTTCAGCTAGGGCATCTCCAGACTGAGACATGATGAGAGGTTAAAAAAATATGCACAGTTCCAAAAACAGAAAAGCAAGTTCTCAAATGAAGTTTCAGCAAAGTCAATCCCGGGATCAGTGAAAAAAAGAAACTGAATGCAGAGAAAAACAGTCCAAGTAAAAAAACAAAAATCACAAGACTAGTAGTATGTGGTCACGTAGTGGTCTGAGATCAAAACAGTAGTGTACACTTAATTACTGTATGTCAAGTACAAATACAAGTCCAATCCCGACCGCTGGTCACCAATGTTAGAAATGGGGTCTTTGGTTGACAGTCAGGTTACCCCCTGTTCAAGCAAGGACCCTCACTCTAGTTAGGATAAAAGAGAATCACCCTCAGCTAACCCCTGCTTACCCCCTTGGTAGCTTGGCAGAGCAGTAGGCTTAACCTCAGAGTGCTGGGCGTAAAGTATTTGTACCAACACACACAGTAACTTAATGAAAACACTACAAAATGACACAACACCAGTTTAGAAAAATAGGAATTATTTATCTAGACAAAACAAGACCAAAACGACAAAAATCCAACATACACAAGTCAAGTTATGATTTTTTAAAGGTTTAAAATAAAAAGAGTCTTTAGGTAGTTGTAACACCACACTAGCGCTGCTAGCGTGAAAATGTACCTGGTTTGCGGCAAAAATAACCCCGCACGGGCGGTGTGCGTCGAAAATAACCCGGCACGGGTTTATGCGTCGAAAACAGCTCGGCTCGGCGAGGCGCGTCGAAAAAGCCAGCCACGCGATGGTCCGAAGTCCCGCGGCGCTGGTTGCGATCTCTCAGCCTTCGTCAGCGATGCTGCGCGTCGTTTCTCCTGCTCCGGGCGTCGATTCTCCGGTCGCGTTTCCAGCGGCGTCGTTTCTCAGCTGCGGAGCCGGCGTCGCGTCGTTTTCTCAGCCGCGATCGGATTCGCGTCGATCTTTTCTCCGCACGGTGCTCGGTGCGTGTATTTTTGTCCTTAGGCTGCCAACCTCTCCTTTCAGGGTCCCAGGAACTGGAAGGGCACCACAGAGCAGAGTAGGGGTCTCTCCAGAGACTCCAGGTGCTGGCAGGAAGAAGTCTTTGCTATCCCTGAGACTTCAATAACAGGAGGCAAGCTCTACATCAAGCCCTTGGAGATTTCTTCTTCAAGATGGAAGGCACACAAAGTCCAGTCTTTGCCCTCTTACTCTGGCAGAAGCAGCACTGCAGGAAAGCTCCACAAAGCACAGTCACAGGCAGGGCAGCACTTGTTCCTCAGCGATCAGCTCTTCTCCAGGCAGAGGTTCCCCTTGATTCCAGAAGTGTTTCTAAAGTTTGTAAGTTTGGGTGCCCTTCTTATACCCATTTTAGTCTTTGAAGTCACCTTTCTTCAAAGGGGACTCACACCTTCTTGTGAAATCCTGCCTTGCCCAGGCAAGGCCTCAGACACACACCAGGGGGCTGGAGACAGCATTGTCAGAGGCAGGCACAGTCCTTTCAGATGAGAGTGACCACTCCACCCCTCCCTCCTAGCAGAGATGGCTAATCAGGAATGCAGATCACACCCCAGCTCCCTTTGTGTCACTGTCTGGTGTGAGGTGAAAAACAACCCAACTGTCAACTGACCCAGACAGGGAATCCACAAACCAGGCAGAGTCACAGAATGGTTTAAGCAAGAAAATGCTCACTTTCTAAAAGTGGCATTTCCAAACTCACAATCTCAAAATCAACTTTACTAAAAGATGCATTTTTAAATTGTGAGTTCAGGGATCCCAAACTCCACCTGTCCATCTCTTCTCTAGGGGAATCTACACTTTAATCATATTTAAAGGTAGCCCCCATATTATCCTATGAGAGAGAGACAGACCTTGCAACAGTGAAAACGAAATTGGCAGTATTTCACTGTCAGGACATATAAACCACATTACTATATGTCCTACCTTATCCATACACTGCACCCTGCCCTTGGGGCTACCTAGGGCATACCTTAGGGGTGCCTTACATGTAAGGAAAGGGAAGGTTTAGGCCTGGCAAGTGGGTACACTTGCCAAGTCGACTTTACAGTGTAAAAATACACACACAGACACTGCAGTGGCAGGTCTGAGACATGATTACAGAGCTACTTATGTGGGTGGCACAACCAGTGCTGCAGGCCCACTAGTAGCATTTGATTTACAGGCCCTGGCACCTCTAGTGCGCATTACTAGGGACTTACTAGTAATTCAAATATGCCAATCATGGATGAACCACTTACATATAATTTAAACAGGAGCACTTGCACTTTAGCACTGGTTAGCAGTGGTAAAGTGCCCAGAGTAACAAAAACAGCAAAATCAGAGTCCAGCACACATCAACAACCTGGGGAACAGAGGCAAAAAGTTAAGGGAGACCACGCCAAGGATGAAAAGTCTAACAAGGGCACTCCCCCGTTAGGGGGGGCCAAAAAAATAGCGCAAAGAAATCTGACAGATTTCTTTGGTCACTTTTTTCAAGCACCTTTAACGCCTGCTTAGAGCAGGCATTAAAAGGAGGCTTCCATTTGTTACAATGGGCCTCTGGGTGCTTTGTAAGATTAGCGTCAACATTTTTTACGCTAATCCTGCAAAGCGCCGGAGTAGCGTAAAACATTCTGACGCTAGTCTCCTAACTAGTGCCATGGGGCGCCGTATTTTAAATATGACGCATGCATGGTGGGGTTGGGGGGGCACTAAGGGGTGCAAGAAAAGTGGTGCTACACTGTGTGCAGAGACACTTTTCTTACATATGCCCCATAGTTTTTTTTTTTTTTTTTGCACCAGGCATATTAACCCTCTATGCTACTTTATTTTGAGTCAAAGCTGCCACTAGGCAAAACATGCATCTCTCTCCCTAGCAGGAACATTAATCACAAGAAGTATCTTAATTGTTTCCTGAAGTCTGGACGCACAAGGAACTTTCAGCAGGTGCTTTTAAATCGCAAGTTTTGGAAGTTATTGCTAAACACAGCGCCCCGCCGCCCAAAAGCCGGCACTGTTCCCGATACCAAGTTGTGCCACACGACCTCGATTCGAGTTTGGTCCCTTCCTCAAGTTCGGCTCTGCAGACACTTGCCCAGGTGCAACATCTAACGCCTCTCCAGATATTGTGACAAATGGCACCAAGTGCGGCCTAGATGGCGATAACAATCTTGCTGACACTGGAAAAGATCTAATAGTTTTGTTGAATTCTGAGGCTCCCCTACGCTCTGGATCATATCATTATGCCCATTCAAACCCAGAGACATATCACCACTGTGATGATGAAGATGATAGGGACAACAAAAATGATGAGGAAGGAAACCTATTAGATAACGTACGGGATGCCAGTGGTTTTGACACCTCACTTGACATCCCCTCCCCAACCCGTCTATGGCAATTAAAGACTCCACCGCCTTTGCCACAGAATTCAGTAGGGTGGTAGACGTCATAGAGCTTGTGATGCTGGAAGTGAAAGCAAATATCCTCACTGAGGTCTTTAACCCTGCACGGACCAACCAAGAACCTCTACTGCTCTGCAAAGTGCACTGGTTCTGCTCGGGTCATATGGGTGAAAACAGGATCTTGCCGTCAGTCAATAGTCAATAGGACTTTTCCTGGAGACCAAGATTTCCTTCGGCAGTACCCCACCCCTGAGAGCTTGGTGATTCAGGCATCCAGTAGTTGCCAATACCCAAACTCCTTTCCCACAAATCTGTCCAAAAGGAAACAAGTGGAGACATTTGCAGAACAGGTCTTCTCCTCTGCCAGTCTTTCCCTATTGTCTTTAAACACCCCAGGCCGCCTGGAAAGCTATTTGCATGTGTTGTTAGATAGAGTGGCAGACAGCTTGCCAGCTGTCCCAGACAACATAAGGCTAACACTGCAGTTTCTGATTTAAGATGGTCAAGACGCAACAAAATGTAGGGCTATTGGGACAAGCATGGTGCTTAGGCTCCATGCCTGGATTTGCTACATAGGCGTCTAATCGAATATACAGTTGTCACTAATAGACGGCTCAAGGCTGTTTAAGGGAAGGCTGACTCTGCTTTGAAAAGACTCAGAGAGAGCAAGGCCACTGACTGCCTTTACTTTTTGAGCAGTTCCCCCAGTAACGGCCTCTCTTGAGGATTTGGCAGGGGTTACCAGCAGAGGCAGCGCCAATATGTGCCTTTAGCAGCCACATGCCTCCAAGCCTTTCTGGGGTACGGGCTGGGGATCAGGCTGATAGTGTCCAGGCCCTCGGGGACAATGTGCTTTCAGACCCCCCTCCTGTTGCTGCTGCAAAACAATTTTCATTTGCCAGGATCTGCACACAATCAGCCTGGAAGAGGCTGAGTCACCTTTCATCTCCCCAGATAGAAGAGCATCACATGACCAATGAGTGCATCAGATAGTGGAGCACAGATATTCCCTGCTCCTTCTCTCCTTTCCCTTGACATGCCACACGCACTGTAACTCCCAGAGGATCACTTGTCCATATCCTGCAGAGAAGCTCAAGCTCTCATGACATAGGGAGCTGTAGAGACGGGACTGGCATCAGAGATCAGAATTGTATGTTACTTTGAGTATTTTATGGTGCAGAAAAATGATGGAGACCTTCATCCCATCTGTTCTGCTTTGCTTCAGACTAAGAGAAAAACGATGCCAAGAAATGCAGCACTCCTAGTTTAAGTAATGAATTTATTAAGGCACTTCCCAGATTTCAAATGAAAGCACACGAAAATATAAACATGAGCTTTTAAGTTGAATGCAGTAAAACATGTGTAAAAGCTAAAGTACTTACAGCAGTTAATGACAGGCATAAAAAAGTACAATGCATCAACAATGAATATGTATGCTGTGTGTGTGTGTGTGTGTGTATGTATATATATATATATGTATATATATATATATATATATATGTGTTCACAGCCAAGCTAGATAATTAGGAATAAAAATGCATCACCATGAGGATCGAAGCCAACAACATCATCCTGGTGCCAATGTCAAGCTGTGGAACCCTGGACAGCTGCGACAGGAGAATCTTCCCTGATGGGGCTTCGTTCTGGGCAGTGCGCCAACCTCCAAAATGAGTTCCTTCTGCCTCAGTGCCAAGCTTCCCCCCCTTATATACCTTAAACAAACCCAAGAGGAAGGTTCTAGCAATCTCCCCCTTTCTTCATGTAAGCTATGAAATTCAAGCGCTGGCTGTGCTCAGTCTGCATCGAAAACACACTAAGGAACAGGGCCATTCTCCGATACACATTTCAGAGGCAGAGGAGCAGTACTTTTCCTTAATGAAAACATTGAAAAACATTCCCAAGCTGAGACTGTCTTATCACGTCTACTGTCCACATCAACCATGTTATGTTCCTGCACAGTGCAACCTAGTGCTGGTGAGAAGAAGTGAAAATACATTCAGTGTAGAAAATAAGCTTTGTGGAAAAATACGTGCACCACCGATGTGACGGCATCTGAAGCTAAGCACAGAATGGAGTCAGTGGTGAGATACAAATAGCATTACACTCCACCCTTTGACCAGTGACTCTCATAACCTACTGAAATAAAAGTAACCCTTTTTGGTCTAAACATTTCAAGCAGATTAGGTATGCATTGTATTCAGCAACATAGCATTAATATAATATAAATCACTATGAATACTCCACCTAGAATAGTGAGTAATTGCCCAAAATCAGGCAACCAGCTAAATAACGAGTCCCTCCTCCCTTTATCTACATCTTGTTTTACTCCCTTCACCAATTACTGCAAAGCGTCAATGTGGGACAGAATAGAGGTGGGGAGGTCTGACAAATTGAAGCAACACATAACATACTCTCAAAGTCTGAGCAGCCACGATCATGCTTCAAGAGCAAGTAGTCAATGGCTGCTCTGTTTTGCAATGCAGCTTTTCTAGTGCCTCATATATCTAGTAGTAACTCCCTCAAGGCGATGCATGTATTATTAATATTCTTGACCATCAAACATGCTAACTTGTTAATAACTCTAGTATTATAATCAGCTAATCCTGGAACTCCTACTATAGAAATACTTAAGCTTACATACTCTGCCTTAGATATTAACTGAATTTCAGAGTCCTAACCGCGTAAAAGCACGCGGTCCTCCAGTTATATTGGCAGGAATGTGCATATAGGTGGTATTTCCTACACAATAGCAACCACCCCACTGGTAGTTTAACATGTTTGATGTGACTAGCAGCAGTCACAATGTTTTGGCAAGAGATGCCATTATTCATGTTTTTACAAGTTTTATTGTTTCTGTGTTGACACAGTACTCGTTGTTCCCACAGGATCTCTTGAGGAGGCCCCGGTTGTTGCTTCAAGGCACATTTGAGCACATTTTCCGATTATGTAAGTGTCACAAGTTAGGTTGTAGCAAACATCACTGGTAGTAATATTGTAAGTAATCACATGTGTTATGTTATCCCATTTTTCATCCATTACCTCTTGGCAAAACTTACAATACCTGTAGGAGGTAAAGTGAGTTAATAGATCCCTTTTTTTTCCACAGTTTCATCTTTGTTGATGGCATTAAAGATTTGCAGAAAAACCCTGGCAGGAGTCGGTATGGCAACCAAACATGGTGAAATCACATTAACAGTACTTTTTATATACTTCATGCAGAAATCCGATCTGTTAAGCACGGTAAGTGCCAGATGGATCCAGATGTTCTCATTTAATGCAGTAAAGGTGTTGATTGGCGAGGTTGGACAGTCACTTCGGAGCTGGGGGCTTTAGGTCCCTCCCGACCGCACACGGACACGCCCAAACACTGATCAGGTGGTACAAGCAGCACAAAGACACCTTGGTGTATGATCTTTAACAGAGACAAGTATGATTTGTTCTAGCAAATAACATTTATCAGCTTGTACATGTTCCCACTTGTCCTGTCCTGGTTTCATAACTAGTAAAATATTGTCCCTGCCCTTTGCTATAACTTCTGCTAGTTCAGGAGGACGATTTGCCCACCTTAGCACCAGGATTTTTGTCAGTTGAGCCAAAACCTCCCTCCCCACACACTGTAAGAAGGGCTGGGGCAGTCCCCTTTTTAACTATTCCTCCATACACTGGAATAACGCCAATCTGAGCAATTCTGTCTCCAGGATGTATCATCAAGTTAGTGTCCCCACTGTTCTTCAAAATGACTTTAAATTCTCCTTGGTAAACTAGCATGTATCAATCACTCATCCCAGGACCTGACTACCTTTGAGTTCCAACCCAGATCTAGGAGCAATCATTCCGAAGTCCTCCAAGGGAATCGCTATTCCAACACCTGTTTCATCAGGTGCCATGTCTCTTTGTTTCAATCTATACTTATTCAAAGCATGTAAATCAAGACCTGCCGATTCTGGTGGGACTCTTTAAGGAGCTAAGGCTCCTGGTTTTATTTCCCAATACACAATGGTATTTGTTGCTACATATGGTTGTATCTGTAACTCTCGGTTCAAAATTCACATTAAAGGGCTCTCTCCATTCGTCAAAGGTCTATTATTAAAAATTTGGAGGGCTTCATTTAAATGCTGTCTTCACTTTATCAAAGTTTCATCTGATAATTTTCGTAATTGGGTTTTCAGTAAGCCATTCATTCTCTCAGTCAGTCCTGCAGCTTGTGGGTAATATGAAATATGCTAAATCTACTCAATATTGTGTTGTGAACAATAAGCTTCCACCAATTTACCTTTAAAATGTGACCCGTTGTCACTCTGGATTTGGAGTGGGACTCCATAATACAACATTAACAAGTCTAGAGTTTTGATAGTATTAAACTGAGTAGCTCGTTTGCCAGGACTGCAATCAAATAGCCAGAATAAGTGTCCACTACTGTGCAGGTGTATTGACACTGCAACTATTTGGTAGTGGCCCAGTGTAATCAATCTGCCATATGTGCCCCAGCAACGTCCCTGTCCCCAACTGACCTCTGACAGTTTGCGGGACAGATCTCTGTTGTGTGTGTTGACAAATAGGAAGTTGAATAATGACGGTTTTGATGAAATCTAGGGGAATGTGAATCCCTCTAATCTCTGCCTACCTGTTAGTGGTCTCTCCTAGGTGTCCACTTTTTTGGTGCACACCAAGTCAGAATCCTGTGTCGCCACTTCTGCCTTTGAGATTTTGATTTTATCATCTGCAAGGGGATTAAACCACTGTTCTAGTGAGTCAGTGGAACAGTGGTCATCTACATGATACACATTAACGGTACTTAGCTCTAGCATTTACCAAATTTCTTGTCACAATTATTTGCCCCACACCTCCATGGAATGTATTTGCCAGTTATGTACATGGCGGGTGGCTAACCCATTGGTGGTAGACCAAGAATAAGTATAAATGTGACATGTCCTAGGCAATTATTGTTTCAGTGCCTGATAGACAGCATATAATTATGCATATTGACCAATCTTCCTTTCTCTTGTAGTGGAAGGCAACTTCTTGGTGACTGGGTTATATGACACTGCCTTCCAATGTCTTTTAGCCCCCACATACTTGGCTAAACAATTGGTAAACCATACATGCGTCCTATCCTCAGGGAACAAGGATTCAAATGGCTCACCCTACCTCACTGGTGACTCTTATCTCTGGTACCTCATGCACCCTCTCATTATCCTGCACGGGGCCTGTGCCACCTGTTCATGCAGGGCTGCGGGTCGCACTCGGGCCCTGTCCTGTATGTACCACTTATATTTTATTATACTCGCTTCTTGTGCATGTCCTTTCCGGTGAGTTTTAGGTGAACTCATCACCCGCTGCATTACTGGAATCTCCGGTCTTAGAATCACATTATGACCTAGGGTCATTTACTCAGTTTCCACTAGTGCCCAGTAAAACACTAGTAGCTGTTTCTCAAAGGGAGTATATCATTTTCCAGCATCTGGTAGCTTTTTGGTCCAAAAACACAGGGGCACCCTCTTTCTTCCCTGTTTTTGCCAAAAGCTCCAATTTTCATATTGCCCCCGAACGGTTAAATGTAAGTTAATGTCTCCTTCCTGTACGGGCCATAAGTCTAAAGCCTGTTGGATCGCCTCCTTTTCCATTTCAAACACACACTGCTGCTGCTCTCCCCATTCAAACTAATGCTTCTTTCTTGTCACTTTGTACAAAGGGGCCAAAATCTGACTCAAGTGAGGAATATGCTGTCTCCAGAAAACAAACAATCCAATGAATCGCTCAGTCTCTTGCTTATTTCGGGGATATAGCAAAGTCTGATATCCTTTGTTTTGCCTGCGGCAACACCTCCCTATGTCCCAGCTTACACTGGATTCCTAAAAACGTCACATTTTGAGAGGGTTCTTGTGCCTTTTCTGGATTGATCATCCATCCTTTGCTCTGCAAGAGTTCCACTCCCTGTCCAACTGAGTCTGCACCTGTTGATGTGTCTCTCCCTCAATCATCACATCATCGATAGAATGAGACAGTTGCACCCCTAGACTGACAGATATTTCATCCTGGTGTTCTGCCACCAGCCGGTGACAGATGGTGGGGCCAATGGGAGCTTTAACATCTTGAATTGTCTAACGCCATGGGAGAAACTAAATTGCTCCTTACTCTCAGGGGCCAGTGGTACGGAAAAGAAAGCATTAGCAATATCAATAATTGCATACCAGGTCCATTTATGTTTTTGTATCCTTTCAATCAAAGTGATGGTATCGGGGCTGCAGCAGTCAGAGGGGATGTATATTTGTTTAACTGCTGTAATCGATCATCACTGTGTAGCGACCCATCTGCTCAGCACAGAGGCCACAAAGGATTGTTCCATTCAGTGGTGACTGGAGCCACCACACCTGCCTCTATCAACTCCTATATAGTCTTACTCATTTTCTCATGCCCTTCCCAAATTCGATATTGTTTCAAACTAACCACCTTGGTTGCTGTGGGCTCCTTCATGGGGCGTATCTTTAGACGACCCACCCTCCCTGGTGCCACTGAAATGTATCATCCATGTATTGTTATGTAGCTATTTTAGCCATCTTTAAAAAAAAAGTTGTTTTAGCTAACTAGGCCTGCAGCTGTGCACTTTAATCCAGCCACGTTTTATACAGCATTGCTATATTACTCTAACAATAGCTAATTTAGCGGTGCTGTTTCATTTTCTCTATCTCGTTGTACTTTCGCCTAGGAAAGCATCACGTTCTTGGTAGGTCGTTTTTTTCACTTTGTGCTTTCTTCAAGGCTACAGTCAGATAGGGTTGCCGACAAACATGGTATGCTGTGTCTCCAGCATTCACAGAAACACACACACTCGTACATGGGGACCATTTCTTAGAATTCCAGCTGTTTTATTATAAAAACACCCCTTTTGTCCCAGACACGTTTGAGGGAGATTCCAGCCAAATGACCACGACTGTATGCTGATTGCTGCAAGTTTCACTACAGATACCTGCTTAGACGACCGAGCCCTGATCCCAATGGGAATGGTGTCTTTTTAGACTTCAGGCCTTTTGTTCAAGTATGAGGGATAAAGCTCTCCCAGGGGGAAACCGGAAGAGCAGATTAGGCTTAGTATCCTGTGCTCATACTTAGCATAGGTGAGGGGCTATAGATCCACTCCCCTGTTTAGACAGCATGGTAGGACTGTTTTTGTGTTTTACATGTTTAGTCACATGCCTGCTCCTATTGTTTTTTAGCATCCTTGTTATTGCTTATGCATATGCTTTTATCTAAGATGCAGATATTTTAATAAATGCTTATTGAAAAATATTCTGCCTTTGTTGTCTTTGCCTGAGTGAGATCCTGGTAACTGAGAGAACGATCTGATGTACCACGATTTCCTGGGGAGGTTATCTTACCCTAAGCTCGGTTGCCACAATCATCTTGGTCAGAGATGGGGCGCTGCTAGTTAGTCGGAAACCCCGGATTAGGCAGACAGGTGTCACCTGGTGTGGAGTTGTACTAATTACCCACAATCCAGGCAATCCTACAACGCAAATCCAGTAGCCTCATTACCTTAATGAGAACCTATGTGACTTGGCGCCCAACGTTTGGTCAGGAACAAAAAATCAGATCCTCGTAAATATCTCTGTCTCACTGAAGGCTAAAGACACCTCAATACTATATACGGAGACATCCGTGGTATTCAGGAGCTCCTCCTCAGCTAGGTAGGTGGGACCGATCCTGAGCTGTAGGTTGTTCAGCTTGAACTATAAAAGGATTGATCCCCAGTTGGTATCCTTATCTCTGAACACAATAGACCAATAATATGGCGAACCCTCAACAGGTAGCAATAGCAGTAAATATGAGGCCCCCTAACTGCACATTTATTGGCAAATGGCTTAGCGGCCCATGGGGAGTGGAGTTACATCTGTTGCTGAAGCTCATGCAGCCAAGAAACATATTATTCTAGGGTCATCTTTCCAGCAGTGGATGGGAACACGAATACTTTTCATAATTATACACCGAGAAACCCTCCTGCACAATATAGAGATTATGCATCCTTAGAGATACCTTTATCTTATCAAGACCGTAACAATTGGCTTGATGGTGCCCTACCCCACGCAAATTTACCTGTTAAGATAGGTCCATTGAGTCTATAGCAGTGGTTCCCAACCTGTGGTCCGGGGATCCCTGGGGGTCCGCAAAGCCTCCTCAGGGGGTCCACGACTGCTTAGATAATGTGATATTAACATATTAGGTCCCCAGCTTTCAGTAATGACTCAATGGGGGTCCCTGGATTCCAATAATGATTCAGCAAGGGTCCCCGGGTTCCAGTAATGATAAAATGGGGGTCCACAGAAGCCAAACGTTTGGGAACCACTGCACTATAAAATATGAAAAAAGAATTGTTTATTGTCTCTCAAGATGCCTGCAAGACACTTGCAAGAGGTCCAGAAGAGGAACCAAATCCTAAATAAGAACTCTGATTGGTTCATATGGATGTCTTTATTTAGACGAAGAAGATACCATCCTTTTTGCTTTATTTAATTTTTGAACTTGGTGAGAATGGATATGCTTGGCTTGCTCTTACATCCCCTTTCCTTTCAGCAGAAATATGACTTCATCCAAATTCAGACTAACAATCTAGGGGCTTCTGCACCAGCTCAGCCACCCAGGGAATCCTTGATGTGGCAATACTTTGCAATGAGGCCGGTGCCAATAAGGTTTGTGCAATGTATGTTACATGAAAACTTTGCAGCAAAAAGATCAGCCAAGGGAGGGAAAATTAAACAATATAGCATGTGCACCACATGGACGTGTAGACACCTGAGGCGGTGTATCCGCAAAGGGTTGCACGGGCAGAGTTGGCTCCTGCTGTGGAGATAGACAGCTCGACAGTTGTTTCAACATCATTTTCCCCACGAGATACTGTTCCTGTGCAGGTTCTCATTGGACAAGGGCACAATAACCCTTTTACTTGAATAAAGCAATATTTTGATGCTTGTGCAAGAGGATCATTTTTTCATCAGAGACAAGCAAGTCTGCTCACGGCAGGCTCATACAAGAGCACAGATGCCTCTCAAATAGTTTTTTAAAATCATTTTTTCTGTAAGTTTTTCTCCTTAAGGAAACGCTCTTGTTATTTAATACTTCAAGTTCTATGTTTTTCTTGTACCCTTTTAAAATAAATGAATTCCAAACATTTAAAATTTTGAAAATATAAAAACAATTGAATAGTTGTTGGAAACACTTGACAAAAACAGCTCTTTTTAAAACTACCCTCTACTCACATGATGTATGTTGTATGCACTATGTTTCCCTTTTTTTCGCTTCTTAAAATCTCTTGGGAGACTTCTGGAGAGCCAGACAAGACCACCATAATTGGTGGTTCCTTTGTGCCTCTGGTGAGAACTTGCAAGAGCCAGGGAGGCAATGCCTCACTTTCAGTCTGAGGGGGCAGTGCTTCCTGGTTTGCTCTCATGAGCATCTCTTGGCGTACTACTCTTTATAATGGAATTTGTATGTACACTGAATGTATCTTGAAGTAGTATGTAAAATGTGTATACACCAGGATACTAACAGTGTGTTTAGTTTAATGAAATGCTATCATGGAGAAAAATAAATCACTTAGAATTATGGAAAAAAACCACATTTTATGTGCATGAGATCAACATTGATACATAACACACATTGATACTTCTTTAGGTGTTTTAAGTTCATTTATTATTATTAGAAAAAGTTCAATCATTAGATATTCATCCTTAGTAGGCCACATAACGACAATGAAAATTAACTTTAATGTTTTTGTGGCTATTTGTATCTTCATACATGTTTCTAAATATTGTTTCTTCTAGAGCTTTAGTTGTAGAAATATAAGATAGGAATTTTGAAGTTTCCAGGGTAACCTCTGCTGTACTGTAGAAGAAACATCATCACATTCAGTTCAGCCAGATGAATTCTTAAGGTAGACTTTGTGCTGACCAGAGCTGATTGAGTGTCCATCATGGAAAACAGTAGCCACAGTAGTTTATATTTTCTTATGAATTGATATCTGACCAGGTTTAAGTTGGTGATATCAGTATTGATTTTCCAACCACACCTCTACATCTTTGTAGCATGAGAATGAGATATTCTCTGCAAGCAAGACCACAGCTGGAGGAAGATGCTCCTCCTACCATGCGGCTAAGACCTGGAACTCTTTTCCTCTTCATCTCAGGCAGTCTCCCTCAATTTAGGAAGGACTTCAGGACCTGGCTCTTCGACTAAACCGGACAACCAGTGCTTTGACTGAGCTGCAGCCCCCTCACCCCCCAAGCACCTTGAGACCCAAATGGGTGATTAGCCATGGTCTAGAAAAAAACCCAGTTGATTGATATTTTGAACTGTGTGTAATATCCTCATACGGTTCTGTTCCACGTGCCATGCAACAGGGGATTCTGGCGTGTGAACGCATGGGACAGAACCTAGAAAAAAGAAACGAAGAGGAGGAGGCGACAGCGGTTATGCGGTGTCTCACTCCCGGTTTTTATAAAGGAATAAACGCCTGTTTGAACTCACCGTACCGGCTCCAGTTTGTTTCACTGGCGACGAAGGTGCACTGCGACTGGGAGGATAGACAGCAGTGTTTTGTCCTCGGAGACGCAGCAGGATGCCAAGCTGCGAGGCGCATCGGTGCTGGTGGCCGACGCAGCTCTGGAAAGCAGCGGCTTCCTGCGCGACCCTGGGAGGCAGCAACTTCATTTGGGCGGCTCCTTATGGTAATTGAATTCGTCATGTAATTAGTATCGGCAACGGCAAGGATCGTTGTGTCGGTGTGGGTTGCCTAGCAACTGTGGAAAGCCTGTTCTGAAGATTGTCGTGCCGGTGTCAGTTGCTAAGCAACGGGAGACACTGTTGGATTGAGTTTCCCTGTTGAGTGCCGAGCTGGGGTCAGTTGCTAAGCAACAGGAGATGCTTTTGAATTGAATTTTTCTGTTGAGAGCCGAGTGCTCAGAGCCGAGCTAGTGTATGTAACCTAGCAACAGTACTTGCTTAGTTCTTGATGGCCGTGGAGCCAGACTTAGCAACTGGTAATGCTCTTGGCAGATATTCATGTGTAGTTAAATTCAGATTCAGACGCAGTTACTTGGATTTTACTGCTTTTTTAAGTAAAAAAAAAATGGAAGGATTTACGGCACCAAGTTTCTTCTTGAACACACCTGGAGAACCAGTCAAATCCTGGGAGGACTGGAAAGAGGGTTTTGAAGCATATGTCTTGGCTGTCGGTGGAGACATAGTCACTGCATCCAGAAAATTGGCTATGTTGAAGCACTGTTTAGGAGCAGAAGGTAGACACATTTTGAAACATTTACCATACCCCTATGGGGGAGAAGACCAAAATAAGGATGAGTACGAGGTTGCCATGGAACAGTTGAACTCCAACTTTGGAAAAAAAAATATATTGTTGTGGAGCGTTTTACATTTTTTAAAAGGAGCCAATTGCCGGGAGAATCTGTCGAAAGTTATGTGGCAAGTTTGAGGATTGTGGAAGCTACATGCAATTATGTTAATTTTCAAGATGAAATGCTGAGAGACCAACTCGTCTTGAAAGTTAATGACGGAAAAGTTCAAGAGAAGTTGTTGAATACAGAGGATCTGGCACTACAAAAAGCCATTGACTTTATTAAAAGAATTGAGATAACTAATGAGGGTTTAAAGGAACTATCCACCGTGCCTGGAGCTGTGAGTGCGGTCAACGCAGAAGGTTGTAAGTTCAAAAAGGGGGACCAAATTGGGACATCTTCGAAGATGGATGGAAGAAAGGATGTTATTTTTTATAAATGTGGGTTTAAGGGGCACATTGCAACTGATTATGCTGTCCTGCGGCTGGGCAAGTGTGCAGAAAGTGCAAATTCAAGGGACATTTCGCGAGAGTATGCAAGGGGAAGCAAATGAGTATAAGGAGGGGTAGAGGAACAATCAATTCAGTGGGAACCGATATTGATGCACAACAATTTATTTTGCAAGTGGTGAATGTAGGTAGTGTGAGTACCAGTGGTCCGCACTCCATAGTTAAAATTGATGGGGTAGATGTACTTGTGATGGCTGACTCGGGAGCAAGATATACTTTGATTGGAAAAGAAAACATGTCTAGTTTTCTGACGCTTGATATCAAACCACACGATGTGCGATTGCTAGCTTATGGTAACAAACCTATTGAGCTTGTGGGGTATATGGAAGCTTCACTAGAGTTCCAAGGCACAGCTATTATGTCTAAGGTATATATTGTTAAGGAGGGCACCAATTTATTGGGTTGGCCGCAACAAAAACACCTTGGCATAATTCTTGATCCTAATCACCCGGATCAAGTGTTAGGGTCGAGGTCTAATGTACGCATGGTGCCAAGAGCCAACTTTGTCAAAGAGTTCCCGCAAGTATTTAGTAATAAATTGGGAAAATTAAAGGGTTATATGCATAAGATTGTTTTGAAGCAGGATGCTGTACCTAGGGCGCATAAACCGTATCCCGTTCCTATTGCGATGAGGAAACAATTACGACAGGAATTATCCAAGTTGTCGGAGCAAGGTGTGATAGAAGAAATAGAAGCGTCAGAATGGTTGGAGCCAGTGGTGATCGCTAAGAAGGCCAACGGAGACATTCGTTTATGAGTGGATCTGCGCGATTTGAATGCTGCTATATGGGTGGATAGGCATCCTCTACCCAATATTGGTGATATGTTATCCACGGTGAAGGGCGCAAGTGTGTTTTTTACCTTAGACTTATCATCTGCATATCACCAAATTGAATTACATCCTGAGTCACAAGCGTTAACCTCTTTCATTACTCCAGAGGGGGTGTACAGATTAAATCGCATGCCTTTCGGTTTGGCATCAGCGTCATCTGTGTTTCAATGAATGATGCATCATTTATTAAAAGATATCTCCTGTGTTATTTATTTCCAAGATTATATCTTGGTGTTTGATGGAGACCAGAAGGAGCATGATGATGCTATGAGGAAAGTTTTGAGTGTTCTTAGGGAAAATGGTCTGACGATCAAATTGGAGAAGTGTAGATTGAGTGTGCCTTAGGTGGAGTATTTTGGTCATTCTATAAACAGAGATGGGATTTCTCCTAAACCTAATTTGGTAGAGGCGATAGAAAGTGCGCCTTCCCAGCCAGCAAAGATCAATTGAGATCGTTTTTGGGCCTGGCAGAGTATTACTCAAAGTTTATTCCCAAGTTCGCGGACAAGACTGTACACATGAGGAAGTTGTTATGCATGAGGGAGCAATTTGTGTGGAGAGGTGGGTGTGAAAGGGAGTTTTGTTTGTTGAAGAAACAGATTGCCTCGGCTCTAGCTGTTAAATCGTTTGACACCAAGGATGAGATCATTAGTAATACGGTCGCCAGTTCAGTGGGGCTTGGTGCCGTGTTGATGCAAAGAAGAGGGGGACAAGAAGTGACCATTGCATATGCTTCCAGACTGTTGAGTTAGTCTGAAATGAACTATTCCACCATCGAAAAGGAGGCATTGGCATGTTGGTGGGGTGTAGATCACTTTTGCAAGTTCGTGTGGAGTTTGAAATTTGTGATTCGTACTGATCATCGTCCCTTAATTGAGGTGTTCTCGACTAAAGGGGCGGGTAGAGCCACACCTAGAATAGCTTGTTGGGTGGCTAGAATGTTGGGATACAATTACGATTTGGTATATTTTCCTGGGAAAAAGAATGTGTTGGCTGATTGTCTGTCCAGGCTTCCTGTGCAATCTGTTCATGGGGGGAAGGGCGAGCCTGAACTTGATGAACTTATAGCCTTTGTAAGTGTAGATGTAGGAAGTGTGACAGAAGGTAGAATTTCATATGAAGAATGGGTGTCTGAGGCTCAAAAAGATGTCATGTTGCAAGAGGCCATGGGTTATTTTCGACAAGGGTGGCAAAATAGAGGTGGTGCTTCTTGTGATGCAGAATGCTTCCGTCAAGTTTGTGTAGAGTTGTGTATGGTGGATGGAGTGATGTTCAGGGGAGAGATTTTGCTGGTTCCTTCTGTTTTACGGGAACGGGTGTTGAAGTTGGCTCATGAGGGTCATCTTGGAATGAGGACAACTAAAAGGCGTGTCAGATCGGAGTATTGGTGGCCAGGGCTTGACAGGGATGTGGAACATCATGTGAGGGAATGCATGTTGTGTGCGTGGAGTGACAAATCTCAAAAGGGTGTTAAAAATGATCTTGTTGCATCTGACAAATCGGATGGGCCATGGAAAAAAATAGCCATTGATATAATGGGTCCGTTTAATGTATTGGGAAGTGTTCTTAAATATGCTTTGGTGGTTGTTGACTATTTTTCCAGGTAGCCTGTCGTGAGATTTGTGGAGAATGTCAACACTATGGGCCTCATTCTGACCCTGGCGGACGGCGGAGGCCGTCCGCCAGGGTACCACCGCTGAATGACCGCACCGCGGTCAAAAGACCGCGGCGGCCATTCAGACATTTCCTCTGGGCCGGCGGGCGCTCTCCAAAAGAGCGCCCGCCGGCCCAGAGGAAATGCCCCTGCAACGAGGACGCCGGCTCAGAATTGAGCCGGCGTAGTTGCAGGGGTGCGACGGGTGCAGTTGCACCCGTCGCGTATTTCAGTGTCTGCTTAGCAGACACTGAAATACTTTTCGGGGCCCTCTTACGGGGGCCCCTGCCGTGCCCATGCCATTGGCATGGGCACGGCAGGGGCCCCCAGGGGCCCCGCGGCACCCCCTACCGCCATCCTGTTCCTGGCAGGCGAACCGCCAGGAACAGGATGGCGGTAGGGGGTGTCAGAATCCCCCATGGCGGCGCAGCAAGCTGCGCCGCCATGGGGGATTCTAAGGGCAGCGGTAAACCGGCGGGAGACCGCCGGTTTGCCTCTTCTGACCGCGGCCGACCGCCGCGGTCAGAATGCCCTGCGGGGCACCGCCGGCCTGTCGGCGGTGCTCCCGCCGACCCTGGCCCCGGTGGTCTTAGACCGCCGGGGTCAGAATGACCCCCTATGTGTGTTGTGGAGTTCTTGGTGGATTTATTTGATTCAGAAGGGGTCCCTGAAACAATAGTTTCAGACAATGGTGTGCAATTCGTATCAAATTTTATGAAGGAGTTTTTATGCAAATATGACATAGAGCACATCAGGGCATCAGTTTATTATCCTCAAAGTAATGGTTTGGTGGAGAGGTGGAACAGGACGTTGAAGGAGGGGCTGCAATTAGCAATCTATAATGGTATAAATTGGCAGAAGGCAGTGAAGGACTTAATTTGGTCTTACCGTACAACCCCCCCATAGTTTGACTGGGAAGTCACCTTTCGAGGTCATGAGGGGTAGAAAACCTAGGTCATTGATGTCAAAAGGTGTGGAGAGTAAAAAGGTTCATATGGGTGGAGTGCCTGGTGATTATAAGGTTGACGATTGGGTACGAGTGGTGAAGGGTGCTTGGACAGCAAAAGGGGAATCTTAATTTTTAAGATCCTTTGGAGGTGAGAAAAGTGTACAAATATACCATGTTGTTGAGTGATGGGAATGTGTGGAACCATGGGAAGGTAATAAAGGTGCCTGTAAGTCTCACACGGAAGAAGTTACTGAGTTGGGAAACAGCTCTCGTAACATTGTAGATAACGGTACCTGTACTACTGACCCTCCATTGAACAAGAGTGAGTGTGTAGGTGTGAGGGTTAGGGACAGGCCATTGTTAAAGGTGCCTAAGAGATTTGATGACTTTGTCAAACAGTAATCAACCGACTTTGTCAAACAGTAGCCAACTTTAACATGGAATGTTTAAAAAAAACAAATTGTGTTTATTGTCAAGGTGCTTCTGCCTAGGGTTATACTTTGTTTGTATTATCAATACTTTTATTTATTGTATATTTGATTCATGTTAAGTTAATGTTTCAATGTTCTGTACGATGTTGTTGTATATTTTTTATTTTCGAGGGAAGGGGGGGTGTAATATCCTCGTACGGTTCTGTTCCACGTGCCATGCAACGGGGGACTCTGACGTGTAAGTGCGTGGGACAGAACCTAGGAAAAGAAACAAAGAGGAGGAGACGACAGCGGTTATGCGGTGTCTCACTCCCGGTTTTTATCAATGAATAAACGCCTGTTTGAACTCACCGTACCGGCTCCAGTTTGTTTCACTGTGTCTTACAACCAATGTGGACATCAGTTCTGATGTGCAGTTTGGACAGGAGTTATCAGGAGTTTCTAATGACACTGACTTGCAATCTGGTACCATACGGTACACAAATCAATCTAATTTAATATCTGTTCTGCCTAAAGAGCTACAGTTTGCTCATTCATGGTTCCATGAATAGTTTATCACTAATTGCAAATCCTTCATTTACTAACACATGTGCCACCAATAGTTTTCTTTCATTCTCCATTTACTCTTCACAATACCCAAATGCCCATCATGAAACAATTTTATAATAGACTCTCTTAATTCCTTACAGAGAACTACCCCCCTCTCATGACATTCTCATGCATTACTGTGAGTTCATTGTGAACCTCTCAAAAATTCTTACAATCATTATCCAACCATTTCTTCTCTGGCCAGCCCAATATTACAAATTTTTGTTCACTTGCCTTGCGCCATTCATCCTTTGAAATAACCATCCTCTCGTCACCCATCCAAGCCACACACGCTTCCTCTTTGTCGTCACTGACAGTCTCTTCTAAAAGTAAAGGTAACCTTTCTAAGGCAGCCAGCCACTTTGTTTGTAATACCTAGGAGATACCACAAGGTGTATCTATAATCTAACAGGCGTACCAACATTCTCGCAATTCTAGATGTGGTGTTGAATAAACCCTCTGAGGACAACACCTTCAGTAAAGGTTTATGATGACACCTCACTTCCACCTCTAATCTCCACACAAAATTATTGAAATGTTCAAAACTCCACACAATGGCCAGTGTTTCCTCCTCTAAAAACCGAATAGCACTCTTCGTCAGGAATTAAGCTTGATGCAAACCCCACCATGTGTTCACTCAGCACTGCACCTATACCCTTATTGCTCGCATCAGTGGTTAAGATGCTGTCCAGCATAGAATCAAAACTCTGCAAGCTGCCAGCATTACAAATGCTGCACTTGATTTGCACAAAATCATATTTATAAGGTGTCTGACCAAACAAATTTAACTCAGTGTTTAAAAGCTGAAGTAAGTTATAGGCCCTTTTATGATGAGTTCTTGACAAATTTAGCATAGAAGTCCACCAGCCAAAGAAAAATATGGTAACTCCTCCTTATTTGCAGGTGTTGGAGCCTCCTTAGCAGCATTAAGGAGCTTTTTATTTGGCTTAATCCCCTCTGACGTGACCTTTGCCCTAGTTAGTCTAGTGCTGTCACTCCAAACTTGCATTTCACAACCTCAGCTGTAGGCCCATTCTCATTAAGGATTTCCATCACTTCTCTCAACCTGTGTGATGTGGATTCTGGTTTTCCTCAGAACCAGATGTCGTTCTGAAAGAACACAATCCCCATCTTGTTCTTGAACAACCGATGCATTCGTCTTTGGAAAACCGCAGCTGCGAGGCCGATTGGCATACATATAGATCGATAACAGATTTGGGGGTCAGGAATGTGATTAGCGGTTTAATTTCCTCATTAAGTTTGACCTTGTGGTAAGCAGAGGACAAATCTATCGCTGAGCACCATTTCATGCCTTTTGTAACTGTTAAAAGTTCATTAATCTTAAGTAATGGAAATCTCTCAATTACAGTGTTACTATTGAGGTATCTGAGACCCACACACAAGCGGATTTTCCCATTGGCATGTCTGGCTTCTACCAATGGGGCAATCCATTTGAAGAGTTCCACAGGTTCAATTACTCCTGCTAAGAGCAGTTTCTCAATCTCCTGATTCCGTGGATCTTGAAAGAGGAAGTGAATCTCCCTTTTGGTACCTTGGGATGGCGTCTTTTTTAGCACAATTTTGTGTGAAAGCCCTTTAAGTGTGCTGATCTTTCCTGAAAATACATCTGGGCGTATCTCTTGAACACTGACCCACTTTGCTCACCACCTCCAACAACCAATACCTGTCCCTCACTATTCAGGTCCAAGATGATGTTATTAGTCCTCTGGTCCACCCAACCCAACATAAAGGTGGCCCATATCTTTTCTACCTTTCAACTCAAATGTTAATTCCCCAAACCTAGTCATCGAAATAGGGGCTCACATAAAGATTTCTGGAGTCACAGCAGGTGCAGACGGTGTGTTCTCTAAAGCATCTGCAAACCTTTCCTTCCACCCCTGTTTGTCGACAGATGTGTATGGTGCACCTGAGTCTGCCACAATTACTATTTACACTCCATCAATTTTTATGTCACAGATCGATTTTGACCTCAAATGTTTACTCAGAAGATTCACTTCACTGCAATAATGTGCTCTTTGATAACTTATACACACTCATTGTCCTTGTTGTTTGACTCCGACTCAGACCCTTCAGAGCAAGAATCTGAATCTGCCCCATCCTGCACCCTAGCTACGCTTTTACTTGCTTTACTTTTTTTACCCTTTCACAAAATGCTCTCTAATTCCATTTCCTTTACACTTTTGGTCTCTTGCAGAACACTTCTTGCTGTATGCTAAGTTGTCTTTATTACCACATCTATTACATTTTCTGTCTTTAAACTTAATTGTGGTCTTTTTTGTAGTCTACTCAACCTTGGTTTTGTCTTTTTTGCCTCTCTGTTTGACTTTACATACCACGTCCTTAGACTCTTCCGTCAAAGTTTCCCCAGCTGCTGTGGCGCATTTGTTAGAAATGTCAGCTTTGTTAACATTAGTAATTACATCTACTAGGAATGCCTCTTCATATATTAATATATATTAATATATTAATAACCTCTTGCACAATAACCCCCCCCCCCGCCACCACCACCGGTCACAGATGAGCTCATCATGTAAAACTTCAAACCTACATGCTAAGACCTAATCTTCCACAGGCTCCAATTTGTTCTGTTTTCTTCTAAAACATAAAATTGTAACTGTCTATCACAATGCACACAGAGGTAGAATAATATTTGTCTTAGTCTTCCAATGGTTGTTGGAATACACTGGAGTCACCTGAACCCCAAGGTCTTTTTTTTCCATGGAATTGTCCTTGAGGACCTAGCAAGTGTAACATTTTCTTTTTTCTCAATTGCATTAACTCGTCATCTTCAATAGTGTCAGAGTATAGGAGAAAATATTCTTTCCACTCATGCCACTTAATAGGTACTTCATCTGATTAGGGTAAAAATGGTTGTGTTTGAGTCAGTGAAAGTATTAGAAGCACTCATGACTAATAAATGTAACTCAGTGCTAAATACAACGACACCGTACTGTACCAGTTGGCACTTGTAGTCATTTTACACAAACACTACCAATCCCCAAAATATATCCTACCCCCGTAGTAATTATTCCAAAGGCAAGTTTTAATCCAGCAAGTATTAGAAAGGTAAATATTAATCTAGTAGTATAACACTGAAGGTCCGCACAGTAATTCCATGTACGCCTTGTTCCACTGTTGTGATGTAATCCAGTGTATGAAGATCTGTCTCACATAGAAGCCCTGCACCCTTATATTGTGCAATACAGTGCCAGTAAACATGCACTTGTCTCATGAAAGTTATAGCTTGAAGTCCCTTTCAGCAACAGCTTATTAATAGCATAACCAGTAAAACAATGTTCCACACAGAAAAAGAAAAATTGCCAATTTGTGCTATACGGTAATTCACTCACTACACAAAGTTGAGTGTGGGCTTCATTGGTAAGGAGTTACAAGGAGAGAAGAAAAAGTAGGGGGAAGTGTCCACCAGACCTGGTTTACACCTCAGAAGGTGCAAGAGGTATAGAATGAGGGACGATGGGAGAAGCGAGGAGCAGAAAATCACCCGCAATGATTTACAACTCAGGATGGGGAGGTACAGGTGAGAAAATGTACATAAAGTTAATCATACACCATAGCTGCTAGGCATCTGTTTATCTTTATTATGTTGCCATGTGCTCGACAAACCTCTTGAACTTTGATGATTGACCTTGTGCTCGCAGCCTTGGGCTGCAATCTGCTTATCGCTGCCATATTACTTTTTCCAATTACAGTTCTGAGAATTGTCGTGCTTAATCAGTAACTGCCAGAACAGGTTTGTACAGGTTGTTGCCACCTCCTGCCAGCTGTATCTGTACCTTCTCCCACCACACGTGTATCCCTGAAATATTCTGAAGGCCGCAGAGGACCTTGAATACGTTAGGGGTGGAGTTGTCCTCTGACTAAGCAGTTTTGTGTGTATATAAGGTTGGGTGCCCCAGAGTGAAGGGGCAGCCTCCGTAGGATAGTCACTTGACTGTCCTGGGACTCTGTATTAGCTCGAGCTATAATCCATGTAATAAACTTCTCTTTATTCCTCCAGTTGGTGACTCCGTCTGATTTGTGAACTCTCTGCTAAACTGACCCTGAGGACAAAGGTGTCCCTCCACCGCTGGGAAGGAGACCCCGGGTGGGGGTCTAATCTTTCCTGGTTCCTCAGTTGGCGCCCGAACAGGGACCCGAGTCAGGCATCCAGGGGACCGACCAGGTGACCGAGGACTCACAATTGGATTTCCAAGGGAGGCGCCCCACACCGGATTCTGAGCTTCGTTCTCTGTCGTGGACCTGCGGATCTCCACTGTGTGTCTTCCAGCCGGCTCGACTTCTCCTGGCGCTGTCTGAATTCGGGTCTCTGTTTTCGGGTGAACTACTGGAGTCTCCAACTGTTGGACTATAACAGAAGTGTCAGGTAAGGACGGGAGTTGAAAGATTCTTGTCTGTGAGTATTGTACGGTTTCTATCGCTCTTTGCAAAGATCGACGTCAGTGGTAAGACTGACCTCAGTTGTCATTTAAGTATATAAGAAGCAAAAGGCATACTTGCCACTCATTTGGTGTATTCAAACCACTGGTGTAAGAATTTTTTTTTTTTTTAAATACTGAAAGAATGCCAGCGTTCAGTTGTTTCAGGAAATTGTGTTGTAGTAGGGACTCCCGCCTGGAGGAAACATGCCCCGCTCCTCCGGCCGGGACTCCGAATCATGATAGATATGTTAAATATGGCATAGGTCTGATTATTTGGTCTGATATATGGAGAAAAAGAACCAAAGGTAGTTCTGATTTACAATGGCCTATTCACGGGACATTTGATAAAGATAAATTAGACTATTTACAGGAACGTTTGTTTGTGACAAAAAGTAGACCAGGGATATTTGATTCACTACGGACTTGGCAGAAAGAAGCAGACCAAAGACGTAGGAAGGCAGAGAAAGAATTACAGAGACATAAGACCAGGACGGTGACTGAAAAGGTATATGACTCTGACGTAGCTGAACATCAACAGAAAATTTTAGAACATGACCGAAGGCTTCACTTACAAACTGATAAGTGTTACCCTTCCAGGACAGTAGTGGATAAGCCACAAGAGGAAGACCCCCTTTTAAACAATATGTTAGATAAACCCCCTTTATATACTCCACCAATATATCCTACACTACATCCTCAACCTGCCCCAGGTGACCCTATTGTGCCACCCCCGGTTGGATCTCAGGCGAGTGCTCTGATACCCACCACCACCCCTCCTGTCCCCAGACCTATAGAGGATACATCCCGCCCGACTGTACCCACCCCTCGACTGGCCCCCGTTTGGCCCACCCCTGACTCCTGTTTAGACACCACACATACCCCCGCCCCATGACCCCGCGAAAGCGCACCCTGTGCGGACACTTGTTCTCTAATTCACAAGAGGAAGATGTCATTGAAGAAATGACACGGAGGTGGATGACTAATTGGAATGACTATGGGATTAGGGACATTGTCCACACTATGAAACAATGGGATAGTTTAGTTCAGTTACATGCAGCCACCCTTATGTGTAACATTATAATACAAAAATATGAGGATGATGCTTCCTCAGCTCCCGCAGGACTGGTAGACCTCCGAAAACGCACCTCTACTGGGCTGCTGTTTGCCTCTGGTCTACATGATTATGTTGTTACTCTTCTCGTATATAGGGACTGCCTGTGGACATGTAGCCCTTCTATAAGGGCATCCATGTTTCCCATGAGAGAGGTTCCGCCGGTTTGGCGAGAACCGGTGACGGATGACGCTGGCCAAGTTATTACCACAGGGCATTTTCAACAAATGTGGGTACACACCCCATGGAAAAGATCTGAAACATATACCCTAAAAGCCGCCTTACCTGACCCCCGTAAGAACCCTGCAGGATATTATAAAGAATTGCAACAGATTCTTGAATCATGTACTATGACGTTGTCCGATATTGACATGTTAATGGCAGCAGTAGTCCCGCAGGAAGTATGGTCAAAAATACGGAGGCACGACCATGCTGAACTAGGGGGCACGTGGGACCAATTGCAAGCAGCAGAAAGAGACAGGGTTGGGGGAGCGAAACCAGACCCACTTATATTGGCTCTCCCACTGCGTATTTTGGATTTAATGAAGACCATACTTGCACCACACAGGATAAATTGGGATAAATTGGCCGCCTGTAAACAGAAAAAGGACGAGGGTGTTTCAGACTTTTATACAAGGTTTGAGGGTGTCTTTTCTGATTACAGCGGCCAAGACATGACTACAGAAGGGGGGATAAGACTCTTTGTTGACAAATTTGTGGACAATTTATTACCAGACATAAAGGGAAAATTGAAATTGTGTGAAAGTACGTGGCCAGTCTCTACTGCCACTGGAATACTGACAATGGCCCAATATTATGAGAACAGGGAGATAGAAGAACAAGAAAAGAACGAGAAAAAAACTAAGGAGTTAAAAGCGAAGATGTTATTTCAGCAGGCCTACCCTCAGCCCTGTCAACAGCAGTCCAGATCAAGGTCACAAGGACCTCCCAATGACAGAAGGCAGTCCCAACGCCCTCCCCGTTCTTCCCTCTCCTACAATCATTGCGCCTATTGCAAGCAGGAGGGCCACTGGAAGAATGACTGCCCCAATAAGGACAACTCCACAGGCCGCCCCATGCCCCCACAGCAACAGGACTACAGACCACTCGGTAGGTCTGGTCCTGCAGACAGACCCCACCAGCAGGCCCCTTCACGGTCAGTACCCCCCGCCCGAATTATTTTGATGCTTCATCCCAGCGTCAATATTTTAATGACGACTATGATGCGTATGAAGGTCAGGGGTCCTCCTTTGACTAGGACAGCCTTCGACAGAGGGGGGTGGGACCAGTTTCTATTCCTGTTAGGCAGAATGGCCCTCACGTTGAGGTACAATTAGACGGTACTCCACATGATTGTTTTGGTAGATACTGCGGCCACCAAAAGTTCTGTTAAACAGGAAGAGGTCCAAGGGGTCCCTCTGTCTGGCAATGTTAACGTCTCAATGGGTTTTTCTGGTGTTCCGGTGGCTAACCCCATCTCCCAGCCGCTGCATGTTGCTATAGGTCCTTACATCATTAGCTCCCCTCCCATTCTGACTTCGGCTTGTAGTGAGAATTTATTGGGTTTGGACTTATTAAAGAAATTGTACGCCCCCATTTATTGCTCTCCGGGTGGAGTTCATGTCACTCTAGGTCCAAATATTTCTCCGTCACAGTTTTTGTCAAAACCACTTCCACCCGAATTTCGAGATTTGCCAGACATTTTATGGGCCACACATAAGGACGATGTTGGATGTCTGGACATACCACCGTATGTCATACGCTTGAAAGCCAATGCCAAATTGCCTCGTCTTCCCCAATACAAATTATCCCAACACATTGAACAACAACTCAAACATATTGTGACGCAGTTGATTGATTTGGGTGTCATTGAAGAAACACATGGTAATGATTGTAACAGTCCTGTCCTTCCTGTTGATAAAAAATTATCTGATGGCACCGCGTCTCCAGGACTCCGATTTGTTATTGATTTACGGGCGGTCAATAAGATTGTAATACCCCAGTTCCCTGTTGTTCCTGACATTACGACATTATTAACAATGAAACCTGCCTCCGCTACTTGGTTCTCTGTTATCGATCTTAAGAATGCATTCTTTAGCATTCCCGTTCATCCAGATAGTAGACACATCTTTGGGTTTTCACTGGGTGGTCGCAGTTTCCGGTTCTGTCGCGCTCCACAAGGCTATACTGAATCACCTAGCATTTTTAGCCAGGCCCTCAAGGGTCAATTAGATGCCCTTGTTTTTCCTTGCTCCTCGACGCTGGTTCAATATGTGGATGACGTTTTAATAGCATCCACTTCAGAACAAAATTGTAAAACAGATACTGTAGCCTTATTGAAACATCTAGCACACCATCACCATAAGGTCTCCCTCTCCAAATTGCAATATTGTAGACAGGAGGTTATATAACTAGGACATCTCCTGTCTAAGGAGGGACGTACGTTGACGGCTGAGAGAATACAAGCTATACGAGACATACCGGTTCCAAGGACACAGAGAGAGGTTAGGGCCTTTATAGGTATTACTTCCTTCTGTCGTCAATGGATTCCTAATTATTCTCTTTTGATAAAACCGTTTTTGCATCTCACCCACAAAGATTGTCCTGAAAAAATTGAATGGAATGATGATTTTCAGTCTGGTTTTGATGAATTGAAAAATACACTCTGCACAGCACCTGTACTGGGTACGCCTGATTATCGTAAAGATTTTCAGTTATATGTGAGCAAGAGAAATGGATGTTCACTATCAGTGTTAACCCAAGAGCATGGCGGCAAACAACGCCCCTGTGCTTATTTTTCGGCCCTACTGGATCCAGTGGCCCGTGCACTCCCGAGCTGTCTACGGGCAGTAGCCGCTGCAGCGGTCGCAGTGCACCAGTTGGCCGGGATAGTCATGGATTCACCTCTCACCCTGTTGGTCCCACACACTGTTGACGCACTATTAAACAAAACAAAAACACAGCATCTTACTAATGCACGATTAACTACTTATGAACTGACACTTTTAGCTAGTCATATAACATTAAAAAGGTGCAACACGCTCAATCCTGCCACTTTATTGCCAATTACTGAAAAAACTGAAGATTCTTATGATGACATACATGATTGCATTCTCCGGACGGAGGATGAAACAAAAGGGAGAGTGGACTTACAGTACACTCCACTGAGAGACCCTGATGGCATATGTTACGTAAATGGCTCATGCATCAAGCTGCCCGATGGCACTACCTCTGCAGCCTATGCAGTTACGACAGCTACTACTGTAGTTGAAACAGCTAGAATACCACATAACTCTGCTCAGGCCGCAGAATTAATAGCTCTAACACAAGCCTGTGAGTTAAGTAAAGGACTTAATGTGAATGTTTACACAGACAGTCAGTATGCATTTGGCGTAGCACACAATTTTGGTTGCTTGTGGACAGAACGAGGATTCCTCACTTCACATGGGACACGTATTCAACATGGGACCCTTATAACTAACTTACTTTCTGCCCTGGCGTTGTCCAAAACAATGGCTATCCTGAAGTGTAGTGCACACAAAAAGGTGACTGATGAAACTGGACAGGGCAACGCCCTAGCCGATCAGACAGCAAAAGATACAGCGTATGCAAAGACAGGACACATGTATGTGGTAGATAGTACAGAGAAGGTTTGTCCCCATGAAATATTTGGGAACACAGTAGAGAGTGTCAGGAAGATACAGGATGAGGAAACTGAACAGGAGAGAAAGGAATGGGAAGAAGGGAAGGCCAAGTTAGATGAAAATACGCTGTGCTGGACAGATCTGTCACAGAGGGAAAGATGGATGTTACCCGATGCATTCGTGCTGCCAGTAGTGACTATGGCCCATGGTCCTGCACACGTTAGTGTGAAAAGCATCTGTGATTTGCTTGATCTGGTTTGGTCTAATAAAAATATCAGAAGAGTAGCTGACCAATTGGTTCAATCCTGCATGATTTGTTTACAACATAACATAGGGAAGGGTGCCTCAGTTCCCGCTGGGCATTTTTCCCCACCAACGTATCCCTTTGAAGTACTACAAATGGATTATATTGAGATGGAAAGGTGTAACAACTTGAAATATGTCCTAGTTGTGGTCTGTATGTTTAGTAAGTGGGTAGAAGCTAACCCTACTAAAGATAATCCTGCCCTTACTACCGCAAAGGTACTTCTGAAGGAGTTCTTCCCACGGTTTGGGGTCCCAAGGTGTGTCTGGTCAGATAATGGGAGTCATTTTGTAGGGCAGGTGATGAAAAGGGTGTGTGAAGGGTTGGGCCTCCGCCAGAAGTTTCATGCAGCTAACCACCCCCAGTCAGCAGGACTAGTTGAAAAATATAATGGCACACTTAAATTTAAGATGTCAAAAATATGCGCAGAACGCGGTATACGGAGGCCGGACGCGTTGTCCCTGGCTTTAATGTCTGTCAGGATGACGCCTCACTCTAGATCAGGGTTGTCACCCCATGAGATAATGATGGGTAGGCCAGCAAATGTCTGGGGGCTCCCTCGACCTCACAAGTACTCAGAACTAGAACATCCTGTTTTGATGGACTATTTAAATGAACTCACTAATTCTTTGCGCTCTATTCACCAACAGGTGCGTGAAGCACTCCCATCTGTATCCACTGATCCTGGCCACAAGATACTACCTGGAGACTGGGTCCTCACAAAGAATTTCCAGTGGAAAAAGAGTCTCGAACCTCGATGGAAAGGTCCGCGACAGGTCCTTCTTGCTACTCGAACAGCAGTTAAAGTCGAGGGATCTAAGAATTGGATACATGCATCCCACTGTAAGAAAGTACCCCTACTCGTACAATCTGATGAAATAAAAAGTGGTGACCACCCGACGACTGAGGACCATTTCAGCAACACTACGTGGAGTGATAAAAAACAGAACGACAGTGTGCTGCAGGAGGTTCCCTCAGATTTTGGTCACACTGAACAATTGTTTCCTGACCATACCATACCACAGTCCACAAGATACGATTTCCGCCCATGAAAACAGGAAAATGAACAATGAACTGATTGCTTGTCCCCTGTATTAAGTCTGACGATAGCTGCAGGGCCGTGATTTTGACTGTCGGGGCGGACCAAAGTGTGTCAATAGGACTGCTGGAATCACCCCACAGTGAAGCAACCACCAGTCACGGGCAGCACCTATGTTGGACTGAACTGCTAGTGGGGCAAGCAATAAAGAGAAATGGGTGTTATAGAAGAAGACAAGAGGAAAAAGAAGAAAATAAGTAATTTAAAAAGACTATTAGGCCCACGTATCGCTTCTGTCTTGCACTGGGTGGGTAATACATGATTCTGACTCAGAGGTCTCACCAACTACCCCACTGCCTCCAGAACACAGCCATGTTTCCTTACCACCCCATGAAGAAGGACGACGTAAGGAATATGAAAACAATACCTTCATATCTATGTTACATCAACATCAGCTGGCTGTAAATAGAACAAATTGTTGGATATGTGGCTTGCTACCGAGTTCCTTGCAAAGAAGGTTGCCATATATTGCATTCCCTTTTTCTTTTGATGGCTTCTGCAGCGCCTGGTATGAACTATCAGCCATTTGGGCTACCTCAATGGATGCTACTAATTCCGGACTATTGGTCACCCACCTATACCGGTTATGCTGGGCCACTGGAACAAGAGTTTATGGAACAAAGGAAGAAAAGTCAGAATATGCTGACCGATGAAATAGGTCTACTGACATGTATTTTTTATCCTTTAATACCACACCCCGGATTGGCCAAAGATTTTTGTAACACAGGTCGAGGCTCCACTTTGTTTTCAGAAAAGTCGTAATAGAAGTGTAGGTGCCAGTAACTGTAATGCTACAGTAATATTGAATGGAACTAATTGGCCTACCATGATACCATCACAAAACTCGTATTTTGTTTGTGGTAATAATGCCTACACCTCCTTGGTACCCACCTGGACCGGCACGTGTTACATTGCTTGGTTACTACCACCAACTTACACAGCTGGCCCTCAACACCACAGGACTCGGAGAGGGGTAATATCTGCAGAAGATACCTCAGCACAAGAAGCATTGGACTACTTTAAAGGAGTCCTTCCATTTTGGGGCCCTATGATGAACAGTAGGGATATCAGACATCTCACAAGAGTCGTGAAAGCAACAATAAATGAAACAGCAGGAGCTCTGAGTAACATCACTGCAGAGCTAGCTGCTGACCGCCTAGTTACTCTTCAAAACAGAATGGTTCTTGACATTATCTTGGCAGACCGTGGTGGAGTTTGTACTTTGATTGGATCAAGCTGCTGCATTTATATACCAGACAATGCCCCTTCAGTGTATAAAGCTATTCAAAGGTTGCATATGATAGCTTCACCAAGACGAAGGAACATGGTCCTTGACCGACTGGTTTTGGGGCTTGATTTCCCAATGGGGCTGGAAGATACTAATATTCCTTTTTGTGCTTGCTGCTGTATTCCTCACCTGTTGTCTTTGTGTACAGTGCCTACCTGCTTTGTGCGGTTGCTGTATGGCATCCCTTGCCCCCTGGCCTGTTCGCCCTCCTCAACACACGGCTATGCTGTCCCTTGAGCAGGAGATAAAAGACCTTATGTCCATTAACACAGACACTGAATGACGTTCAAATTTGCCTCACAATGGCAAAAGGAGGGATTGAGAAAATGTACATAAAGTTAATCATACACCATAGCTGCTAGGCATCTGTTTATCTTTATTATGTTGCCATGTGCTCGACAAACCTCTTGAACTTTGATGATTGACCTTGTGCTTGCAGCCTTGGGCTGCAATTTGCTTATCGCTGCCATATTACTTTTTCCAATTACAGTTCCGAGAATTGTCGTGCTTAATCAGTAACTGCCAGAACAGGTTTGTACAGGTTGTTGCCACCTCCTGCCAGCTGTATCTGTACTTTCTCCCACCACACGTGTATCCCTGAAATATTCTGAAGGCCGAAGAGGACCTTGAATACGTTAGGGGTGGAGTTGTCCTCTGACTAAGCAGTTTTGTGTGTATATAAGGTTGGGTGCCCCAGAGTGAAGGGGCAGCCTCCGTGGGATAGTCACTTGACTGTCCTGGGACTCTGTATTAGCTCGAGCTATAATCCATGTAATAAACTTCTTTTTATTCCTCCAGTTGGTGACTCCGTCTGATTTGTGAACTCTCTGCTAAACCGACCCTGAGGACAAGGGTGTCCCTCCACCGCTGGGAAGGAGACCCCGGGTGGGGATCTAATCTTTCCTGGTTCCTCACAGGGAGAGTAGGAAGTATTGGCGAAGGAGGAGCAGGAAATATGAGCAGAGGATCCACAGGAGGACATGCTGCGAGACAAAAGGTATGAGGTGAGAGGTGGCTGAGGATAACATACAAGGAAAGCGAGGAAAGGTAACACCAACCCTGTTTGACTGCTGAGAAGGAGGAAAATGTACAGGGAGAGGAAGAGGTACAGGCAGAAAAGAAGGAGCAACACACCACACACATACAGAAAACCAGATCTGGTGGTCTAGCCTTCTCCTACATCGCTCCTCACACATGGAACATCCTGCCACTGTATATTAGCACCTCCTTACTTCAAGAAGCTGAAGGTCCGGCTTTTTTAATAGTCCCACTAGGTCGTAAGCTGGTATAGGCAGACACCTGCTCAGTGCCCGGATACCCTCCCAGGTAATAATGCTCTCCACAAATCTGCATAACATCTGCATAACATAACATGCACATAACATTTGCATAGCCTGTAACTTGAAGGTAGATATTTCTGATATGGTTTGTTTTGATCGCATATTGTACAACTTTCTTACTTGTAATATTTTTAAATGGGGAAGACCAAGTACTGACGCTATGTTGGATGCTCTTCTTTTGGAAGCTTGCTTGGCTATCATCAGATGGTTGATTTTTTTTTCATTTTTTAGGACAAACCGTGGCCTGAGTAGAGAGAGTTGAGAATGTGTCAATCGTTATTGACTATCTTTTTTTAATTCTTTGGTCACTTCTCTAAGTGTAATAACACATACTAAGGGGCAGGACTCCTCTCTACAGGCCTGATTGTCAAACTGCACTTTTGGAGTAAGTTACACTTTTGTAGTAGCTTACAGGTATAATGTACACTTTTGGAACAACTTATGTTTTTTGGACTAAGTCCAGCACTAGACGTGACCAACCTCTGGTATCGCAACACCCTCTATATAAAATAATGGAGGTATGGACTTAAAATAAAACCCTTTATTAAATTCAGTTATTTAAAATAAGCTAAAATCTAAAAATTATAAATTAATTTAAACAAATAAAATTGATAATTTAATAACAAAATACAGTATGTAATAGCCTATTTTGAATTAAAAATATACAGTTATTTTTATTACAAAGAATTAAGGGCCTGATTGCGAGTTTGGCAGACCGCCTTGGCGGCGGTCTGACGACTGTATTACGAGTGTGGCAGTCATACTAACAAAAGGCCGCCAGCACCGCCAGGTAGCACAGACTGCCATGGTCATGAGGAAGCACAAACAGGCCAGAGGAGCCTGTGTTTCCTCCGTACTCATTACAAGGTTGCACACAGCCAATGTGACTATGGCTGTCCAACCACCATGTACAAGCTGGTGGAAACAAAGAGTAAAAAGGGAGTCACTCACCTGCAGGCAGCCTTACACGTCCGGTGCCGCCATGGAGCCCTTCACAAGCATCATGTCTCTGCTCCTGCTCATGGAGAGACAACAAAATCCATGCTTCTGTGGATGCCAACAACTGTAAGTACACTCACCTACCTGTATCAATAACATTAAAAACAGCTGTTGAGTGTGCTCACACATCATACGGGCAGCATTTCACAGCAGGAGGTACACATCTCAACCCACACACACCTACATACATCAACACAGACACGCACACAGTCAATATATTCCCCTTTTGGCCAGCACACTTACACTGCACCTCAACACTGTACAAATACAGGAGGCCACACAGCTCAGGCACAGGGACAGTGAAGGCTACCCAACATTTTCACACACATCAAAAACAACACACGTACAGCACATACACAACTACAACTCACACACCCACATTCACCAATGGCCAGGGACTGTCCATACATATGTATCGAAGTGGCATGAAACAACCCTGCAATGGACTTACAGATCACAGCACAATGGAAGTGCAATGGCATGCACAAAACCCAGATAGACAAATGTACAAAAAACAACATGACAACTGTACATACAAAAAATGGGGGGAGGGACATCTGGAACACCCAGGGAAGGGGACTGCACTGGAACGTACATCACCTCAAACAGGCCCCTAAACTAACGTGCACAGGAAATGGCCCTATATGGGTCCCAGAAACAAACAATACTAAACGCAAATGTGAGTCACATCTGCACAATGGAGAAGGGCAAGTCATCGAAGCACATAAAGCTCCTACTGCATGGGACATGCCTCTACAGGAACTAGCTGCAAGGGACACACACCTAATGGACACATGTTCTGGCAAAGTCAAACACAGCTAGCACAACTGAACACACTCCATGTCTGCACAAACAAAACTCAAGATGACACACATCAGATACCTACAGAAGCAATAGCAGGTGGACACCATACATGCCCACATTGCACAACACAAAAAGAAATACTTACCATACCAAATACTACACAATGCTATGATACCAACATTGCATTTACACACACATACCTATACACACAACATATAGCCTTCTCTCATGTGACACCAGCACTGCTCACAAACTCACTATGCGAACAACAGCACATGGAGCAGCAAGCAAGCTCAAACTGCAGGCACACAACACAAATTTATCAGGAACAACAGTATGGTAGTAAAGGAATTGTAGGACCAATTTATACCAGAAAAAAACCAAATATTGGGGTTTTATTAACAAGCCCAAAAAGAATTGGCCAATCCCAAAAAATCTAGCAGGGGCAGATCTGGTTTGAAATGTCTGTGGCACCATACACATAGTTCACATTACACTCAACTGGGTGTGGCATGATTGCACCCAGAGGCGGTATACAGCAGCTCAGGTAGTGAAGATCTTGCTGGCAGCAGTGTCAGCAGTCAAGAGAAGGGATTTTGCAGAACATGGCATCACGTCCGCCATGTACATGGCTGTCACCGCCGGCGGACACAGCCATTGGCCTACGACTGCCACTGGAATCAATTTTAGCCTGTGAATGTGTCTGCCGCGGTTGCAACCACCTACCGACATGACGCGGTTCCTAATGTCCTGTGGAGTAGGTCAGGTATCTGCCATTTTAGAGGCCTGAAATACGTTATATGGCACTGACAAATGTATCACACCTTCATAACAGTTGGATTTTGCATCATTAACTGCTTGTCTTTTCCTCTCACGTAGTTCCTATTACTGAAACACCATTGTTTTACATTGCTAGGCATATATGGTGATTTGCTTTGGGGCACATTCCCCCCACCCCGACAAAGGTAATTTAAATGCTTGGGACATCTAATCACAGTCCGAGAGGCATGTTTTGTTGCACAATTGGTGATGACCAGTTACATGAAGTGTACACATGTAGGGCAATGCAAGGGGGTGACATGTGACTGCTGTGTGATTATCAGTTGTGTTGTGTACTGTGTATCATGTCCACACCTCAGTACATGCCTTGTCACATTTTTAACATACACATGCATCCTCTATGTTGCAAGGGACACATCGAATAATGACAATACTCATTTCTTGTCATACATAGGTACCCAGGGAGGGGACAACCTCCTGTCTATCATCCACTGCCAGACCTTCAGACCATGGAAGAATGCCACATCATTCAGATCCACCATCTGAATTGGCTAACAATTGTGGACCTGTGTTGTCAGTTGGAGCCAGAATTGATGCCTGCCATTAGTCATCCAAATAGCATACCACCCATTGCATATGTCATGGTAGATTTCCAAAATACAGTGGCCCTATCTGCTGAGATGTCCCAGCCTATGTTCAATCTGGTTTTGAAGGATGTACTCTCAGCAGTGTTGAAACAACTAGACAGCTATATCCGGTTTCCTCAACTTGAGGATTTGACCCATGTGAAGGCTGTCTTCTATGGTTTGGCACACATTGCATGTGGTTGGAGCCATTGATGGTACATATGTTGCCTTGGTCTCAAATCATGGCAATTAACAAGTGTACAGCAACAGAAAGAGCTTCCATTCCATCAACGTCCAAGTTGTTTGTTTGGTGGGTATCTACATTTCACAAGTCTGTGCCCATTATCCGGGTTCAGTCCATGATGTCTTCATTATGCGAAACAGCACAATTCCCCAACTGATGTCACAACTGTACCCAGAGAGGGCCTGGTTGGTTTGTAAGTCAAATCTATCATGTTTGTGTGTGTGCAATGTCTGCTGTAACAAATCCAATGAGAGAGACTTATAGTTGCACACATCTTCCATTTCATAACAGGGGACTCTGCGTACATCCATGGTTGTTGACACTGGTGAGGAACCCAACTACGCCAGTGGAAGTCTGCTTCAAGAATTCCCATGGAAGAGCACGGCGTGTCATGGAGTGGGCTTTTAGGTTCCTGAAGGCCAGATTTAGGTGTCTGGACAAAACAGGTGGAGCCCTCCTCTAGTCACCGGAAAAAGTGTGTAAGATCATTGTGGCCTGCTGCATGCTCCACAACATTGCCCTACAGAGAAATATCCCATACATCCCAGAAGATTGGGACCTAGCAATGCAACCGGGTGAGAATCCTGAAATGGCAAGTGAGGATGACAGTGATGAGGAGAAAGGTGAAGACTTGCGGGCAGATCTCATCAATCACCACTTTACCTGAGTGTAACTAAGTATTGTTATGTTATGTCTGGGAGTGTATGAGGAACTGTAATTGTCAGGATGTGTGGAGTAGGATGTTTTTCCTACAGATTGTGGATGTTATGCTGTGCAGGATACATTCAAGGTTTGCTTGCTAAGTCAGACTTGAACATTTCAATACCTTGATTATCTGCAGGGTTTTGTCAGTCTCATTGCACTGTAAATGCATCCACTGATGTTTGATATGAGCTTATGGTCGTAGGTATAAATTCCTTAACTCCTTGTATTGGTTTTATCTGGGTGCCTTCACCATGCCATCCTCATGTGGGCATTTCAGTGTTGTAACACTGGCTGGTATCTTATGCTGTTCTGACATGTGAAGTGGACATGGTTTGATCCAGGTAATATTGGTCACTGGTTTATGGTGTTTGAGTCATATGCCCAAGCAGCTTGGACAGTGTGTGGGTGGAAATCTGAAGTGCAGGATACTCTGGTTTGACCTTGTGTGTTGGTCCAGTTGTCACATGTGTGCGATCATATGGCCTGTAAATATGTTCTGATCAAGTGCAATATGTGCATTCTCCCTTCACATTGTGTTGACAATGATCATGTATGACTTGTTTGTAGCTGTAGATATGTCTCTTCATTGCAGGCCAATTGAACCCACCTGTTGCTTTACTTCATACCACAACAAACAGCATAGACCCCAACTTCAACAACCAATTCTTTATTCTGTATCCATAATATATTAATTACTTCTCTATATACAACATTTACAATCCTCCATCGTAACAACACAAAAAAGAAGGACAGAAAAAGAGTGCAATTGGATCAAGTGCTCGTGAATGTTAGAAAAGACAAAGAATAATCAATCTCCCACAATATAATTCAAAAGGTAAGATTAAAACTATATATGTCAGCCTGTTGGTTGTTCCTTTTAGGAGTTGGAGAAGCTTGTGGATGGGGTACTCCCCCAGTACACGCTACTCTACGGCCCTCCAGACCAACAGGTGAGTACATAGGGTGCAAGTTGTATGGGCTATGCCTGGGTGGAGAGGGCTGGATGTAAGTAGGAAGGGGGCAGAGTTATGCGAGCATGAAGGACTGTGAATGCATGTGCCACATGGCAAGGGTAGGGATGTGGGCCACTCACTTTGATGGTGCAGTTGGTAATGACTTCTCTTCTTCCCCTGTACATGTCATGTAGGTCAGCACCCACCAGAAGAAGGATATTTGGCGTGCCATCGCCAAAGACGTCCGGACCCTGGGGGTCCACCAGAGATGGTGCACCCACTGCCGTAAAAGATGGGAGGACATTTGCCGCTGGAGCAAGAAGACGGCGGAGGCTCAGCTGGGGATGCACTCCCAATGCGGGAGGGATGTCTGTTGCACCATGACCCCCCTGATGTTCCGGATCCTGGCGGTGGCCTACCCTGAGTTGGATGGGCGCATGAGGGCATCACAGCAGACACAAGGGGGTGAGTACACTCACATTCTCATGTCTTTGCGCGCAGTGGAGGGGTCTGGGTGGGGGAGGAGGGCTGTGGGTTTCCCTAGGCCAGGGCGAGTTCCATAGGCTAGGCCCCTCCGTAATGCAGGCAATGTGCCACTCCACCCCACCTCTGTAGAGTGCCAAACACAGGTATACATGCCCCTGTGTCATCTATGTGGGCAGATGACACTCATAGGCAAGTAGGCCATATCCCAGGAACTGCATCTGTAGAGGCCAAGAGCACGGCGTAGTGCAGGGGGCAGCTGTGTCTGTATTGTCTGCCAACGGTAGCAGTAAGCCATGCACTCAACCTGTCTTTCTTCTGTTTCCCCACCCCTTTTTGTGCTCTCCCTGTTCTTTTGTGCATCAGCATCATCAGGCGAAGGTACAGGGGCACCGGAGCACGAGGGGGCTGCGTCCCACATGGCCATGGAGGGCCACACCACGGACTCCGAATACACCAGTGGGACGGAGGGCGAGGGGAGCTTCACGGCAGTCAGCGGATCAGCAAACAGCGACACGCACTCGTCCTCTGATGGGAGCTCCCTTGTGGTGGCGGCACCATCTGTGCCCCCCACTTCTACAGGTACAGCCGCCACCCCCCCTACCAGCACCGCCCTCCCAGTGGCCCCTCAGCCTTCGCCCCGTGCCCGCTCATCCAGGAGGGTGGCCATCACCTTCGCCCCAGGCACCTCAGCCCCTGCCCCTGTCACCCCTGCCGCCCTCAGTGAGGAGGCCATTGACCTCCTCAGGTCACTCACTGTTGGGCAGTCTACCATTGTGAATGCCATCCAGGGTGTAGAGAGGGAGTTGCAACACACCAATGCATTCCTGGAGGGCATTCATTCTGGTCAGGCTGCCCATCATCAAACCCTGCAATCTCTGGCCTCAGCACTGATGGCAGCCATTGTCCCTGTGTCTACCCTCCTCCCTCCAACTTCCTCCACCCAGACCCAATCCCCTGTACCTAACCTATCCCAAGCACACCATCAGACCAGCCTGCACACACGTCAACACACAAGGGCAGCTCAGGCAAACATAGGCACCACACATCCCACAGGCACTCACACAAGCATCACCCACATACAGACACAGCAACATCCACTGCCTCCACTGTGTCCCCCTCCTCGTCGTCTCCCTCCTCCCTCCCAGTGTCGTCTACACTCTCACCTGCATGCACTACCACAACAGCCACTAGGACTCGCACCAGAACACCCAGCACCACACCCCGCTCACCTGCACTCACCAACCCCACTACCATTTACACGTCCCCTGTGTCCTCTCCCAGTGTGTCTGTGACGCCCCCTCCCAAAGTACACAAACGCGGGCACACACACACCCAACATCCATCCACCTCACTACAGCCTCCAGAACATGCACCTGCACCCAAATCACCAAAAGTTACACCTCCTACAACCACCTCCTCTTCCTCCACTCCCAGACCCCCTCCAGCTACCCATCCCAGTGTTCGTCAGAAACTTTTCCTGAGCAACCTTGACCTCTGTCCCATCAGCCCCCCCTCCAATTCATAGGTCCCGTAGTAACACCTCAGCCAAAAAGATTCCGGTACCAGTGGTGCCTGTTCGAGGTATGTGGAGTGCACTGGGCACCAGGGCAGCCAGTGTGACATGGAGCCAAAGCACTGCCAGTCCACCCCCTGTGAAGCACCAGAAGTTGGACAGTGCCCGACGGGAGAGGGGGAAGACACTTGCCGGCAAAGCCGCCCACAAGGGTCCCGGGGGGAGTGTTGAGTCAGCTGTGACTCCTCCCAAGTTGGTAAGGGGCAGAAGAAGTCTCCAAAGTATGGGAACAGCAGCACGGCGGAGAAGGCTGCCATCTTCCCCGCTGCCCAAGACGCCACCGCCAGCCCCATCATCACTGGTCAGAAGACCACCGCCGGAGTCAGTGCCCAGGAGGGCAGCACTATCGTCACTGGTCAGGAGACCACCGCCGGAATCAGTACCCAGGAGTGCAGCACTATTGTCACTGGTCAGGAGACCACTGCCGGAGTCAGTACCCAGGAGGGCAGCAATATCGTCACTGGTCAGGAGACCACCGCCGGAGTCAGTGCCCAGGAGGGCCCCGGCAGCCACAGCCCCGCTGGGCAATGAGGGACCGCCATGGCACACACTGCTGCACAGGTCAGAGACAGCAAAGTCAAGCACCGCTGAACAGGGCAAGCACCGCTGAACAGGGCAAAGACCGCCATGGCAAGCACCGCTGAACAGGGCAAAGACCACTGAACAGGGCAAAGACCGCCATGGCAAGCACCGCTGTACAGGGCAAAGAGCGCCATGGCAAGCAACGCTGAACAGGGCAAAGACCGCCATGGCAAGCACCGCTGCACAGGTCAGAGATAGCAAAGTCAAGCACCGCTGAACAGGGCAAGCACCGCTGAACAGGGCAAAGACCGCCATGTCAAGCACCGCTGAACAGGGCAATGACCGCTGAATAGGGCAAAGACCGCCATGGCAAGCCGCGCTGAACAGGGCAAAGACCGCCATGGCAAGCACCGCTGAACAGGGCAAGCACCACTGAACAGGGCAAAGACCGCTGAACAGGGCAAAGACCGCCATGGCAAGCACTGCTGAACAGGGCAAGCACAGCTGAACAGGGCAAAGACCGATGAACAGGGCAAAGACCGCCATGGCAAGCACCGCTGAACAGATCTGAGACAGCAAAGTCAAGCACCGCTGAACAGGGCAAGCACCGCTGAACAGGGCAAAGACCGCCATGGCAAGCACCACTTAACAGGGCAAGCACCGCCAACACAAGCACCGCTAGCCCATGAGCGGCAGGGGCAGTGACGCAACAGGGACCGTCACGGGGTGAGTGATGCACTCTGGGCACCAGTCCCCCTCCAGAACCAGTGGAGACATGCATCCACTCGATCTATCCTGCACAGGATGAAGCACTCTGGGCACCAGTCCCCCTCCAGAACCAGTGGAGACATGCATCCACTCCATCTATCCTTCACAGGATGAAGCACTCTGGGCACCAGTCCCCCTCCAGAACCAGTGGAGTCATGCATCCACTCCATCTATCCTGCACAGGATGAAGCACTCTGGGCACCAGTCCCCCTCCAGAACCAGTGGAGACATGCATCCACTCCATCTATCCTGCACAGGTTGAAGCACCCTGGGCATGAGTCCCCCTCCAGAACCAGTGGAGAAGAGCATCCACTACCTCAGTCCTTAACAGGATGAAGCACTCTGGGCACCAGTCCCCCTCCAGAACCAGTGGAGAACAGCATCCACTACCTCAGTCCTTGACAGGATGAAGCACTCTGGGCACCAGTCCCCCTCCAGAACCAGTGGAGACTGTTATCCACTTGAGAGACTGTGGCTTTGCACTCCCCAGGATGGTACAGTGGGCAACCCACCCACTGCAGAGACTTGAGAAACTGTGGCTTTGCACTCCCCAGGATGGTACAGTGGGCATCCCACCCACTGTAGAGACTTGAGAGACTGTGGCTTTGCACTCCCCAGGATACATCAATGGGCATGGAGCCTCGTCGTGGATCTGGCGTGGTGCTGTCATCCGGCTGGGGTGCCCCCTCTTCCTTTCCCTCTGGGGTGCCTGTTGTATTTCTATCTGATGCCCCTGCAGTGTTCTGTCCGTTCCAGGACAGGTATTGTGTGTGGGCCTCGCCCATGCATTTTGGGCCCAGTGGTCCACGGACATTGAAATGTGCATATCTGTACTACTAATCGTGATGTATATATTTGGAATGTGTATATATTGATGTATATATGTGCTTACTGATTTTTGATACATTACAATGGTTGAACTAATTTCCTTTTGTCTTAGCATTTTTCCGGGGGGGTTGGGGGTTGTTACTGTGATGTTTGGAAATGCATTGGTGTGTGTGTTGTAGTGGGTGAGGGTCGGGTTGGGGGTGGGGGTGTTGCATGTGTGCGTCCGTGACTTTTGCCTCCCCCCTCCCCTATGTAGTAGGTGCAGTACTCACCGTTGTCTTCGGTGCCGCCGTTGCTGATGTTCGTAGAGGAGCAGGAAGACAAGCGCAGGGAGTATTTGGAGTTCCGGCTCCATGGTGCCCTCCTTCCTCGTGGAGTTTGTTCAGGTGAGCGTTTTCCCATTGAAATGGCTGTTTCTGCCGTGTTTTTATCCACGGTGAATCCGCCCCGAAAAAGGTGGCGGATTGGCCTGTTGTAATACTGTGGGCGGTACTTTGTCTTCCGTCTGTCTGTTGGCGGTGACCGCCGCGCTACTTGTCTGTCTGCTTTTTTTTTCCGCCGGCCTGTTTGCTGTATTACCGCAGCTTTAACACCGTCCGCCAGGGTTGTAATGACCCCCTTAGGTTTTATAAAACTTATATTCCTCTCTCTATCGACTGGCTTTACTGCGAGTGATCGCATTCTGCTCTTCCACAGGGAGCATATTTGCACACAAAGTAGTTTTGTTTAGTGCCAGGAACTACTGTGGAAATCAGTGGCATAACAAAACTGGAGGGGACCCCTGAAAAGAACAAATGCCCCCCCACCTCCAGACTCACTCAGGGCAGGTGCTGTGCTGAGAGGGCCCCCTTGGAGGGGGGCTGCAGGGCCTTTGTTGCACCACTGGTGTCAATGTGTGCTTTTTAAGACCAAAAACGCATTTTTCTTTTTCCCAGTGTTTGTTACAATGGTGAGGGCTTGGCATATCCCACATCAATAAAGTGTTAAATAAGCCATGTCAAAACAAGACACACATTGACGAAACCAAAACACTCTAAAATAAAAAAAGTTGGATAGGTTGGCTTTGCCAGTGTATGTTTATTTCCATGCTTCCCATAATCTTGTTGAAAAGGGTTACACTGATTTTCCATTAGGAATATTTTTGGGAAATACTAGCATGCATCAACACATTTTACTAAATGACACTTCAAAGAAAGAGCACCTAAAATGTCATAGCAGCAAAACGTTTTTTTTTCTACCTGCAATTTTTTTGCTGAACGTTTTATTTTGAAAGCAAAGAATCATCGCTCTTGCTTACAAGCATCTGCAAACATTTTCATCTAATCAGAGAGCATTTTAGAAGCATTATACTTAGCCTTATATTGTCAAACTTTTCAACATGTGTGTAGACTTTTTATTTTTTTATTTTACTGGAACCACTGTCAGTAGTGCAGTGTCACCTCAAAACATTTATTTACAGTGCTCACCTTAATAATGAAGGCTTTTCATTAATGAACCATAAATACAAGTTCGAACAGCATTAATATATGGACACATATTACCTCAACTGTAGACTGTTTCCTTGTCTGTAAACGGGCAGAGTGTCCCCGTCCCTGTCCATTGGCATATCTAGCCTGTTTCAATATGATTCAGACATTCTTGACTATGACAGTCCAGCGGTTTTGACAGCCTATGTGCTGGACAGTGCAATAAAATATTTAGTGTGACCAGACACTTGTACCAGGGTGTTGCTATTAATCCTCAGCATGACACTATAGGCCTCATTACAACCATGGCGGGGGGCCACCGCCACCCGCCAAGGTGTAACCACCGTGCAGCCGCCAATGCGGCCGCACTCCCGCCGGCCCCATTTTGGAATCCCCGCTGGGCCGGCGGGCAGAAACAGAGATTCCGTCCGCCGGCTCAGCGGGGGTGTCAGCTGCAACATGGGAGCCGGCTCCTAATGGAGCCGGCGGTGTTGCGGTTGTGTGACGGGTGCAGCTGCACCTGTCGCGCTTTTCACTGTCTGCTATGCAGACAGTGAAAAGTAGTGTGGGGCTGTGTCGGGGGGCCCCTGCACTGCCTCTACCGCCATGGACAGGCTGGCAGGAAGGGGGCTCGTAATCCCCTGGGCAGCGCTGCACTGGTGGATTAAAACCGCCGGGACAACCATGGCGTAAACCGCCAGTCCCGGTGGTGCGACCGCAATATTGTACCGCCAGCCTGTTGGCGGTACAATCTCCAAAACAGCCCTGGCGGCCTTTGACTGCCAGGGTTGTAATGAGGCCCTATGTGTGACATATCCCTCCTTCTAGTAAAATCTTTTGTCTTCCTCCTGGGCATCACAAGGGCTTACATCTCAACATTTCAACATGAGAAACAGAAGCAAGCAGGCACTGTTTTTGATTGGTAAGTTTATTTACATAGGTGCAGGAATTTTTAAAAAAACCTGATGCAACAGAAAATGAAAGTGAGGGGATCAGTCGTGGTGGATGAAATCATATTAATAGATGCCACAACATTTGGAGTCAAAAGTCCAGTGCCCTACTACCATGGAAAATGGAACGTGGTTGGAGAACAGTCAACAGAGTGATTAATTGGCACCCAAAGGAGTGAAATCAGGAAGAGGTCACTTGCTGGCAGTGGTTGGTGTCTTCCCATCCGCACCTCCTGGAGTCTTGGGTCGACGTCCCCACTTGCAGGGGTTCTGCAGCTACAATGGCGAGGGGGTCTGGGGCAGGTGCATCCCTTGACAGGGCCTCTCTCCGAGTTGCTGCCACCAATGTAGAAGGGCCTAGTGTTGCTGGGCCAAAGGAAGGGGTGTGGTGTTGTTCACGTTGCCTGATCAGAGTACTGCTAATCTCCCTGAATAGCCCTCATAGGGAGGCCAGGATGGTGTTGGTGGCCTCCCACTTTTCCAGTGACTGTTGACTGAAGTTCCTCTGAAGCTGCTTGATTTCCCTTAGTTCAGTAAGTACCTGGCCCATCGTGCCTTGGGATTGTTGATAGGCTCCCAAGACTTGGCTGATGGTTTCCTGGCCAGAACCATCCTCAGTGGCCACATGCTTCTGGCCTACAACAACCCTCCCACTCACCCTACCCTCATGTGTCTGAACCCTTGGCACAGCTTGCCCCCTACCACTGGTTCCAGGACCATGATTGTCGGAGGTGTGTTGCTGTGACTCAGGATCCTGGACGGGGGGCACAATATAGTAGCCATTTTCCTCAGGGCACAGGTTGGGGGGGTGAATGGCTGCCTGAGATGTAGTTGCAACGGGGCTGGGAGGAGTTGATGTGGTCACGGTGAGGCTCACTGGTGTCGTTTGACCAGGTTGCCCTGATGGGCCAGAACCGTCCTCAACGACCAGACGTCCAGGTGTGTTGTCATCACTGAGGGCTTCATCCATGGGGATAGTGGCAGTCTCTTCAGTGGCCTTGGTGTTCCCAGTGGCAGCTCAACTTATTGATGTGAGAGATACAATGTTATATTGTGACTTCTGCCTCCAATAGTTTACAGTGACATTTAGCCAAGGCCTTTTACAGGTTGGATTGGCAGGTTTTCCTCATGTGACTGGTACACATGCTGTCAATTGTATAGACCTGACATTTGTGGGATATACCAATTCCATTTGGTCAACCAGCTGCAGAATGTATGAGCTCACTAATACTTAGAAGGATGGACACAGACTTACATCTTGCCAGCAGTGCAGGCAAACATGGTTGGGGGATGTGGCTTTGACCCTTTTAAGTCCTAGTTGACTGTTATGCGGGCAGACCCTGGACACTGTTGTATATGTGATTGTAGTCATCATGTGGTCAGTGCATTGTGAATGTGCCTGTTGCCAATACCAGTCAGGTGATGCAGCTTGAGGCCTTTGGTTCTTGTTTTCTTTGGTGTACACATGTTGAGCTGTCCTTCCTGTCCACAATATCTTCCTCTTGGCTTAGCTGTCAAGATGGACCTAGGTGTTTAGCCACATCACAGATTGTACTATGATGTGTCTCTTGGACCCGCCCAGGTGAGCAAAGTTCATTTGTGAGTTCACAGACAGATACATTGCAACATATGTACAGTGTCCTGGTGATTGGAGTTACATGAAGTGGCCTTCCTGGAATTTACAGTCTTGTTACTCCAAGTACTACACAGAATACCTAAGTTATCCTCCTAGGTGAGTACAGTACCATTGCAAGTTCACAAACATAGATATTGGGACAGATGCACATTGGGCTTGTGTTTGGATTTTGTAAGACAGACCTTCCTGGCCTTAGCAGTCATGTCACTCCCTGTACTTTATGCAGTTGTTTTATGTCATCGCCCCAGATGAGGGCACTTCATGTGTGGGTTCCCATAGAAAGGTATTTTTGCTAGTGCACACTGGACTAGTCTGTGGAGTGACAGTAAGGGAGCCTCCTGTGAGTTGCAGCAACGTAGATATTGTTCTAGACCTTGCCATTGGTCTGAAGGTGGAAACCAGAAGACAAGGCTACTTCAATCTGTAAAGTCTTGCAGAAATACTTCCAAAAACGTGATATATATTGTGGACCACGATTGGAAAGGATAGCATGAGGCAGACCATGAAGACGAAATATATCTTGTATAAAGATTTGGCTTAATTCTTGTGATGTGGGTAACTTCTTCAGAGCAGTGAAATGAGCCATTTTAGTGAAAGAGTCCACAGTCACCATTATCACTCGGTTACCTGCTGAGGGTGGTAAGGAACACATAAAATCCATGATATAGTATGCCAAGGGGCTGGAGGTACATTTAAAGTATGAAGTAATCCTGCTGGCTTGGTATGGGGTGACTTCGCTTGGGCACAAATGGGACATGACGCCACATAATTTTCAGTGTTTTTTTTAAGCATAGGCCACCAAAAAGAACGGAGGAGTAGCTCTTGTGTGGCTTTAATTCCACGATGACCCGCTATATGGGAGTCATGACACATTTGGAGTGCTCTCATTTGTACCTCGTTTGAAGGAAGAAACAAGGGATCCTTGTAGTAAAAATGTTCTTTGACCTTGCGCAATTTTGGACGTAGTTCTTTCATTTCAGAGTCCGAAAGAGTGGAATAGCCTGACCGTACTTTGTCAAGAAATGACTGTACTAAACCAATGATTCTTTGGGGTTCAATAAGATGTAGCGAAGGAGAAGGAACGATGTCAGGATAACGTCGTGACAGGGCATCTGCTGGTATATTTTGAGAACAGGGATATATGTCATATAAAAATCAAATTGACCAAAAGAAAAATCTCAATGGGATTGACGACTTTTCTGACATTGGAAGATCCGTAAACATTGTAAATTTTAGTAATCAGTTAGTACTTCAAATGCTTCCCTAGATCCCATAAGGAAATGTCTCCATTCGTTACATGCTGTCTTTAATGCTACAAGTTTGCGTTCCAAAACAGAATAATTACGTTCAGAAACTGATAACACATGAGACAAATAAAAGACAGGATGTTCTAGGTCATCATCCACTTGTTTCTGTAGTAAGGCAGCCCCTATAGCTCTCTCTGAAGCATCAGTGACCACAATAAATTGTCTAGTGGTATCAGGATGTCTTAGTATTGGAGCTTGGGTAAAGGCATGTTTTAACTCTTGGAATGCTCTTTCGGCAATGTCAGTCCAAAGAAACCCAGTACGTAAATTCTCTTTATTAAGGGTCTTTGTTATTTGACTGGTTTGTTGTGCGAAATTGGGAATAAATTGACAGTAAAAGTTGGCCAACCCTAAAAAACACTGTGTTTCTTTAATAGAAGAGGGGTATGGCCAGTCAAGGATAGCCTGCACATTCTCAGGATCCGTGGAAATACCAGTTGGACTGATGTGATACCCCAGATATTTCACTTCTGTTTTATCAAATTCGCATTTCTCAGGTTTGAAGAACAATTGATGCTGTTGAAGTTGGCCTAGGACTTGGGTTACATGCACGGTATGATGATTAGGATTTCTAGAGTATATCAGGATGTCATCCAAGTAAATAACCACAGTGTGATTTAATAAATCAGAAAATATCAAATCCATAAATCTCTGAAATGTGGAGGGGGCATTGGTTAACCCAAAGGGCATTACTCTATACTCCTGATGACCAAAAGGAGTGCGAAAGCCAGTCTTCCATTCATTGCCTTCCTTTATTCTCAGCAGATGGTAAGCTCCTCTAAGGTCTAACTTTGTGAATCGACGCGCTCCTCTGACGGATTCCAGGATATCCCTTATTAAGGGTAAGGGGTATCGGTCCTTTATAGTGTGTTTATTTAACCCACGAAAGTCTATACAGGGTCGTAGATCCTTCGTCTTCTTGGGTACAAAAAAAAGAGGAGCTCCATCTGGGGAAGAAGATGGAGCAATCAAACCACTCTGGAGATTTTCCTGCAGATAGTCCTTGAGTATACTCTTTTCTGATTCAGTAAGTGAGTACATTCTACCAAAGGGAACTACAGCACCTGGTTCCAATGGAATGGTACAGTAGTACTCTCTGTGTGGTGGTAGCACAGGTCTTATTGGTTTTTGAAACAAATCTACATAATCCATATGATGACTAGGTAACCCTTCAATAGCATTTATGGAACAACTTACTCCAGGTGCTATGGGTAACATCTTCTTTGGAGACCAAAATGTGCCTGAAGCATAACAGTGGACTTGACGGAAGTGCAAGGAAAGAGAAATAGTTCTGGTTTCCCAGTTGATATATGGGATATGCCTTGTAAACCAGGGTATGCCTAGGATTATAGTATGGTTAGTTGTGGATATTGTTTACCAAAGTGTAGACACAAAGTAGGCGTAGCATTGGTGACAGGACCAGAGGCTAGTAAAGAACCATCAACAGTATGAACTTGTTCTGGGAAATCTTTCAGTACTCGAGGGATGCTGTGTTCCATAGCCAATTTCTCATCCATATATATTCCACTGGCCCCACAGTCTAATAAGGCAAAAGTTATTTCTTCCCAACCATCAAGTAGCTGTAGGGTGACTGGTAACAAAAACAATGTTGTAGAATTCCTGTTGGAAGAACTGACAGAAGGTATCGCTGAAAATCCCATCCCCTCCCTTCTCATAGAGGACAGGGATTGGCGTTTCCCGAGGCCTTTACTGGACAGACAGGGCAAGTACGTAGCAGATGGCCAGCAGCTCCACAATAGAGACATAGGGGGTATAGGATACAATGGACTCATAATACGGCTGGTGGTATATCCGTCACTTTACCGTCACTTTTGGGACGGATTAACACCTCCTCCAAAGTTGTAATAACCCCCATAATCCCTTTCGACGCCGATTCTCATGTTCACTTGCTGTGAGAGGGCCACGAGCGTAGTCTATTTGCATAGGTTCGTCGTCTGTCGTCTCTTTTGAGGCTGATCGAGTACGATGGACTATTGGACGTGGATTTCCAACATAAGAAGGACCGCGATTCTTTCTTCGTTCAAGACGCGTTCCTTGAGACGATACTCTGTGGAAAGTGCTTGATCCATCAATCCACATAGATCTTCTATTCTGGTTGAATGTACTAATTCATCTTTAATTTCCTCTCATAGACCCCTTCAAAACAGAGTTAACAAGGTGCGTTCTACCCATGTTGTCTCTGCTGATAGTTGTCTAAATTGTGTAATATATTGAAGAATGTCTTGGTTAACCTTGTTGGATATTGCATAACGCTTCTTCTGCAGATGCCTCTAATCCAGGGCGTTCAAACATCTGTTTGAAAGCAGTGAGAAAAGCTGAATAATCAGCTTAGGGTCAGCGGCGTCTACCAACGGAGTTCCCCATGCCAAAGCAGGGCCAGACAAGGCACTGATAAGGTATCCCACCTTTGTCTTATCTTGTGCGAACTGCGTTGGACGAAAAGCAAAATAGACACTAAGGGCATCAAGGAACTCTCGGAGTGTGTGTGGATCTCCTGAGAAACGTAGAGTGGTAGCAGAGACAGTGGCAACGTCGAAAGCTCGGGCTGCAAGGGCTTGTCGTAAAGCTGCATTTTCATTACGTACTTGTTGTAGTTCCTGGGCTTGCTGTTAAATTGTTAATAGCAACGACTGGTTGGATTCTGCAGCTACCGTTGAGTTATCTTCCATGCTGCTCAAAAAGGGCTGGTTAGTTGGGCGCTGCAATCTGTCACGGTTGACTCGTCGCTTATCAGACTTGTCAGCAGGATGGTCTTGTCGCTTGTAGGTCCTGCCTTGGCCAAGATATGGGCGACCCTTTTTGGTAGCCAGGGTGCTGCTGACAAGGAAACGTCAAGGCAGTCCGTGCCCTCCAAAAGGAGTCCCTGAGGAAAGGAACAAAGGAAAAAAACCTCAAGGCTGGAATTCCCTGGAACAACAAAGGCACAGGCAAGGTAAGTAGTCAAAAAACAAAAATATAACTGGAAAGCCAGAAAGAAGCAGAAAAAAGGGTCTGGAAAAACTGGAGCGTGATCACCACCAAAAGGAAGTGTTGCAGCGCAAAGAGATCAAGTGTCTGAGTCCTTATATACCCAAAAACAGGAAGTGACATGCAGGAAGGGAAAAAGACGCCATGTTAGTTTGGGACAGCTATCATAGAAAATGTAGATGAGGACACCATGTTAGATAGGGATCCTGATGCATGCAGGGAAGAAAAAGGTGTGCTGGGAAAAGGAAGAAAAAATATGACTCCACCCAAAAGAGAGATAGACCATGAAAGGCGAACAAAAAACAGAAGAAAGAAGAATAGAGAAAAACAGAAAACCAGGTATGTGCTAAATTGGGGAAAATGGGGCCAAAGTAATCCTTAGTCCATGTCGCCTCCCGAACTCGCCGAGGCCGGATGTGAAACCTAGGGCCTCGTGCGAGGAAAAAAGTAAAGCGGCATGCCCAGCGGCCGAAGAGAGGAACCGTGGCCACAGGCGTGTTCCGAATTGATGCCTCGGGGTGCGTCGCAGTAGGCCGCGGCGCAACACCACATATTTCCCACCCTCCACAGGACTGGCGGTCTTGTTTTTTTGGCTGACTTTTGCCTGTGTAACTCGGAATACGGCAGTCGGTATGACCACCAACATGGCGGTCTTTTGGCCGTTGCCGTCACGAGAGCTGCCTGGTGGTCTGACAGCCAAACTGGTAATGAGGCCCTAAATTAATTTTAATTTGTAATAATTATTAATGCACAATAGAAAATATTTCATTTCTTTAGGTGGGAATTTTATTTAAATGGAAACATTTATTACATTTCCATGAATTGAAGATTTAATTCAGAATGATTTTAATAGTGCTGCAACATTGTTCTTATTTCTTCTACATTTAAACTAAGGGCCAGATGTAGCAATATTCCAAATTGCGAGTTGCAATTTGCGAGTCCCAGCGACTCGCAAATTGCAACTTGCAATTTGGAATGCAGAAAGGTGTCTCAGACACCTTCTGAGAGTCGCTATGGGGTTGCAAAGACCCACCTCATTAATATTAATGAGGGGGGTCGCAATTTGGGACCCCATAGCGATTCAGGGCACCCACGGGGATGGAGGCCTGCCCCCCTCAAGAAACCCTCTGACAAGCAACCGCCCTAGAAAAGCAGCTGGTTCTCCCCCGCCCGTTGAGAGTCCAAGCGCACCTGCAGACGGCTCAAGAAAAGATGGAGGAGCAGCAAGACCCCGGCCGACCATGCAGCCTTCAAAACTGCCGTCACAGCTAACCATCACCTCATCAGCACCACAAAGAAAACGGCCATTCAGGAATGCTTCAGCGCCAACGCCCATAGCAGCAAAGAACTCTTCACCGTGATCAAATAATTCACCAAACCCAGCACGGACTCCACAGACATCCCCACCTCCCAAGACCTCTGCAGCAACCTTGCTACCTTCTTCCACAGTAAGATAGTAAACATCTACTACAGCTTCACAACCCAAGACCCTCCCACCCCACCCGCAACCACCGCACTGAAAGAATCAAATTCCCAACCTACCCTGCACACCTAGGCTACTCTTGTCATAGTTGGACTCTTGCTCTAGGCAAGACTGCTGGTTTAGGGATGACAGCACTTCTGTTTGCAGGCGACTAAGCCAATCCTACAACAAGTTGCAACTGTCAGCCCAACCCTTACAGCCTATTAGCAGTACCTCACCAAAAACCCAAACAGTAAATGGTGATTTCTGTCATCCTTTACTTTTGGACTCTAGAATGAGACATCTCAGGTGAGTCATGGTTAAACAGAGAGTACCCTTTTCTCATATGAGCAATAAGTCACAGGCACACTAAAGCAATTAAAGAGATGCAGTAAAGTTTTCAATAAGTTGTATCAACAAGACTGCTATCTACAGTACAATGGATGAGCTGCAATGAGTAGGATAATGCACAGTGCAAGAAGCATGATTGTGAAAATGAGAGTTGTAAATATAAAGACCCCCACCATCTTGCAAAAAACATAAGATGTAAGATACCCTCACACCTTAGAATGATGAACCTAATCTATAACCTAAAGAGAGCTAGGTGTGATAAACCCAATCTGCCAGTTCTGTGCCCATGAGCATCACCCCTTAACCCCCGTTACCTTGGAATAAGGCCTCTAGGTTAGACTCAATGGGGACACGAAAGCTGAGTCTACATCAAGGCGACGTGTAGCATAGATGGCATTGATGGCATCCCTCGGATAACCTTGTTGGCGTAAGATGTATTTATACAGATCTTGTAGGACCCCTGATGCAAGTATGTTCCCAAACAATAAATAAGAAATCATGCTTGGGGCAACAATTATGTCAACAATTCCCTCAAAAGGTACATTATGTTCCTGTCACATGTAAGTGAGAAAGGAACATGATGTGAATACCTTCGTATAACACTTGTCTTCGATGCTGATAGTGACACCTTTACAGAGTGGCACTGATAACGGGAAATCAAAACATTTTCCTAATTATAAACATAGCAGCCATCTTAGAAGAAATAATTCAATGAATGTGCTAAAACAGAGCAGGCTAAGTAGGTTAAAAGTCACCAGGTGACAGGGGCTCATGTCTGCAAGCCAAAAGGCTAAGCGATCTCCTGGCACCACTATCGCCCCCAAATTATGCCACACCATCAACTGCTCCTCCCCCTCACCGACAAGCCCACAATCGCAAAAAGCAGCTTCCACAATGGAATGAAGGCAGTTGCCGACTAGATGAAGGACAGCTGCTTGAATCTCAACTCTGACAAGACCAAGGTCCTCATCTTGGGTTCCACCCCCTTTGCTTTGGATGACTCCTGGTGGCATTCAGCACATGGAACCCCCCACCCACCCACCACACATGCAACTTCGGCATCATTCTCAACTCCTCACTCACAATGAACCGCCAAGTCAATGCCATCTCATCCTTGTGTTTCCAAACACTCTACATGCTCTGAAAGATCTTTAAATGGATCCCGATCGAGTCCAGGACAACAGTCACTCAGGCGTTTGTCACAAGCAAATTAGACTACAGCAACACACTCTATGCCGGCACCACCCAAACACTCCAAAAGAAATTGCAGAGAATCCAAAACCTCTCGGTCAGACTCATCTTGGACATCCTCCGCCACAGCCATATCTCAGGTCACCTGAGGGACCTTCACTGGCTCTCCGTCAACAAAAGAATCAACTTCAAGCTCCTTATGCACACATAGAAGGCCCTTCACAACATCGGACTCACATACCTCGTATACTTCAATAAACCCCTCTCCTTCCACACACCCACCAGAGACCTCCACTCCACCCAACTGGTCCTCGCCACTACCCCAAGGATACGCAAGAACTCAGCTGGAGGAAGATCCTTCTCTTATGTCACCGCAAAGAACTGGAATACTCTTCTGCTACACCTCAGGCAATTCTCCTCACTACCTCAATTCAAGAAGGACCTCAAGATTTGGCTGTTCGACTGAACCCACACCTCACCCCAGCGCCTTGAGACCCTCACAAGTGATTAGCCACACTTTACAAGAACTATGATTGATTGATTGATTGACTGACATCTTTCCATAGCCGTTTGGGTATCTCAGTGTCATTGGTTGTACCCCACACTTCAATAATGTTTCACTCTCCAAACATACAGCACACTTCTCTTAATCCGAATATCCATGCCTGGCCACCAGTACAACAATCTCAGTCTTGGATATTCCTGAATGACTTTCTTGAGCCAGGTTAATGAGGTCTTCTCTCAGTAAAGATGGAAGAATTCATCTGGTTCTATGAAGTAATAAACCCCCTTGAAAAGAGAGTTAATCTTTAACGCTCCAAATCACACTGAACTCACTGTCAGATTTATCATACCACACCCACTCACTCATTAGACTGTTACACACTCGCTTTAAAACCAAATAATTTTTAACACCTTCTATCCACTCATCCTCTCTAACAATTTTGTCTCTGACCAAGCACACTTCAAAGTCCTCTACTTCTACCGCATCACTTCCACTTACATCTTTCTTTACATTTTTGTCTATGAGAAATGAGCAACAGTCTGCAAGGCTTTTTCTCACTCCAAGCATGTATGTTACATCAAATTGTAACTCTTGTAAGGATAGAACCAATTGTTTACTTATACCAGAGATACATGAAGTTGTTTCTACAGTAATCTGGTGGTGCGCTGCACCGCCCTGAGTTTACTCTGCTCCTAGGCCAATATGATTCTGACCCGTAGCCCATCGACCCGTCCATGCGTCCTAGAGATCCACTTGTTACTGCGCACCTGCTGATAAGGTATCACACATCCCAGAGTTCCACTTTGTTGTGGTGCACCCGCTGGCATGGTCAAGAACCGTGCTGGTGATTACTGGCCACTGGCTTTGTTATGGCTCGTGGTTGCATTCAGTGCTTGTGACACCCGCTGGCCTGGTTTTGTTACGTGCTCATGAATAAATACACCCGCTGCCTTTGTTGCTGCTCGTGGTTGAGCTTGTGTGAAGGTAGCCCTTGAGTCAGGTTGAGTAAAGAGCCATACACTGTATTACAGCTGGGGAAGCTCATGCGCTAGCGATTCAAACAGTACATTTAAATCAATATTGCTAGTCCTGGTAGCGTGGCAAATAATTAAACAGTCTGACCTGGGAAACATAATCCTGGTTTCCTGGCTCTGGGTCCCATCGAAAGCCTGTTAATCAGGAGTGTGGGATTCCTATAGCCCACACCCAGGACATATTGTTTGGGGGTCAAGGACAAAAGGTTTTCCTGTTTTACATGTCCTTGGGACAAATAGGCCCATCCCTCTTCCACACAAACCCTTTGGCTGCCAGTTCACAGGTAAAAGAACTGTCTTTAGTTGAGGTAACATGTGTGTCCATACATTTGTGCTGTTCGAACTTGTATTTATGGTTCATTAATGAAAAGCCTTTATTAATAGGGTGAGTGGTCTAAATAAACTTTGTATGGTCACACTGCTCAACTGGCAGTGCTTCCTGTAAAAAAAGGGTACATACGTTACATACGTTTGAAAAGTTTTAACCATGTGAGGCTACATATAATGGTCCCAGAATGCTCTCTGATTAGATGCAAATGTTTACAAAACTTTGTAAGCAAGACTGATGAATCTTCGCTTTCAAAATAAAAAATGTTCAGAGAAAAATTAAAGTAGGAAAAAAGTTGTTTTAAATTACTGTGAAATTTAAGGTACGATTTCTTTGACACATCATTTAGTAAAATGGGTTGATGCATGCTAGAATTACCAAAAAGAAATGTTCATATTGGATAACCGGTGCAACCATTTTCAACAAGATTATGGGAAACATGAAAATAAATAAGTACTGGAAAAGCCAACTGATCCGACATTGGTTGTCGGTCTTTTGTTTTTTTCAATGCGTGTCTTGTTTTGCCATGGCTTTTGGAACACTTTATTGTTGTGGGAGCGGCGAGGCCCTCAAAATTGTAACAGACATTGGCAAAAAGCTAAAAAAAAATGTTGGTCGCAAAAAGCACAGTATGCTCTTTGTGGAAGAGCAGAATGCTGTCACTCACAGTAAAGCCAGCAGAAAGAGAAAGAAGTAGATTTTTAATAAAAACACGTCTTGGTTAACACCAGATTTAATTATGGGCCCAATTCTTAAAGAAAGTCACAAAACTGCACCCATGGTATGTCTTTTAACTAGTGTTTTTTGTGAATACATATGAATTTACAGAAGTAGACCAGGTAATCGTACTCCTAAAAAATATTTGTGAACTGTATTTTAGCACAAGCAAATATGCATGTAGATGTGTAGATGTGTAGATTTCCTCATGTGAACATCTATTGAGCGTTTACAAGTTCACTTTCCCATCCAAGCACATTTTTCCCAACCCTGGAAGAACTTTTACTTCTGCCCTTGTCAGGAGTAAATTTCCAAACTTTCCCAGTATGGGAAAAGATTAGAGAAAGAGCAGTTGAAAATCCTTAAAACAAGCAGTTTAGTAGGTTTGCACAGACTCAAAGGGATTCCAGCCCTGGAACTATTGCTGACTGCTTCCTCCAGCCTCAGTATGTAGATCTGCAGAAAGTTAGCAAAATAAGGAAATAGATATAGTGGGGCTTGAAATTGCCGGTATTCAAGCCCTATTATAGCATTAGTCCTGGCAAAATCAGAGAGGATATTATCAGAGCTCTTAAATAATAAGATTGGTGCCATAATTTGTCACCATACTACAAAGCACCAATGGGACAAGTAGATTTTTTTTGCAGGACAAGTAGATATTAAGATGTTACTTGTCCCATGGATAAGTAGATATTTTATTAAATTCCACACCTGCGTTAATTCATATTTTGATTCTCATCAACTCTCGTAAGTTTTGTGCTTCCTCTTGATTTGATGTTATTATTGAGGCAATAAAGTAAATATAGGTCCTTCTCCAGCTCCTCGCCAGTGTAAAGAAGATGTATACACTTCCAAGCTTGATGATTATTTTCTTTATTAGTTCAAGATAAACGCCTCAGCAAACACCAACGGCTGCGTCACATTCTCCAGCCTGGCTTCTACTGTTCCCTTATGTTCCAACCCCCCAGGTTCTAGAATATGATGTCATTACATATGTCATAGTAAGTGGTCACAGTAAATGGTAAGATACCACACCTTTCTCCTTCCTACTTCTTATATTGTGTACTTGTATCTAAATATGGCAGACTCACAGGGCCAACATTGATTTCCTAGAAAATTGGAAATGCTGCTCACTTCACATTTGACAAGAATACAATTGTGTTAGGTTTAGTGGCGGCCTCTGGAGCTACTTTACACCTATTGTGTTGTAGGAGAAGCATATTGTCTGTTATATTATTTCTCGATCTCCCTGTAGTCTTGAGCTGTGGATAGCATTGGATTACAGTGCAGTGCACAACTCAATGATGCATTTGTGTCGCTTCTGTCAACACCAGGGCAGTGTGCGCTCTATTGGCGACTAGAATGCAAAAACCCAGCACTCTCAAAAAAACGTAATTTATGCATTGTGCTGATATGTTGTTGTTTAACCTTTTGCATTGCAGAGTTCAATCCTGAAGACTTATTTTTAATGTGCTTACAAATGTTGTTCATTTGCAATGTATTGCTGCAGGTTTTCAGAGTGTGTTAGGGTGTGGCCCCTTTCCAGGGCCTTCTAGAGACTTTCCCTGCAACATGCCTGGGTGTGGTTGTGGGCTGGGCCAAGACTCTATAAAAAGGAGCCAGCCCAGCTCCAAGTGCTCACTATTCAGAGGTCCTGGTGCAGAGCAGCAGCTACTTCCTGAGCTCCTGTCCAGTTGGCCTATTTGATCTTCCAGACATCTGACTTTCATTCTTCATTTGGAGATCCTTGTTCTGGACGGTAAGACGGTGGTTGGGCTGGCCTCCCAACGCCGTTATCGAGAACTCTCATGTTCTTGGGCCTAATTCTTTTATGATTTGACAGAGTAATTTGCGCATGTGAAATATGCGCTTGAGTGTTTGTGACATTTGCAGGGTGAATTGCGAATCGGCAACACGCGCAATTCGTTTCATGATAATTTAATCTTGTTATTCATTGCGCGCTATAATTTCTTGACATTTACATGGTGGCTTAAGAATCGGCAAGACGCGCAATTCGTTTTATGGTGTTTTAACTTTGTTGCTCATTGCGCGCTACCATTTCTTGACATTTACATGGTGACTTAAGAATCGGCAAGACGCGGAATTCGTTTTATGGTGTTTTAACTTTGTTGTTCATTGCGCGCTACCATTTCTTGACATTTACATGGTGGCTTAAGAATCGGCAAAAGAGGCGCGATTCGTTTCATTGTACTTTGATCTTATTCATTGTGAGCTGTTATTTCTTGGCATTTACATCGTGGTTTACGAATCGGCAAGACGCGCGATTCGTTTAATGATGATTTGACTTTGATATTCATTGCGTACTACCATTTCTTGGCTTTTTACATGGTGACACTCGAATCGGCAAGACGCACGATTCTCTCCTCAAGTTTAATTCATGTTGTTTATTGTATGCCACTATTCTAAGATATTTATCATGTAATAATCAAGTTGACAAGTTATGTGTTTGTTTTTCCTGAATCCATATTGTGTTATTAATGGTGCACAATCCTTTTATGGTGTTTACTACATATATATATATAAATCTACAATATGCGCAATTTGTGTTGAAACATTTTAAGAGTACACAGAAGATCAGAGTGTCTAGATGCAATATTGTATGGTCCTAGTATGCATTCTCAAAAAAAGGATTTATATGACTGGTTTAAAATTTAGTCAGAACGTTTTTCTGATTCTCATGTAAAGGAAAGTACTTGAATAAGAAAGTTTTCATTTAATCCATCTTGATTCCCTTACAGGTATCCGGCCATCTTGAAACTTAGTCATTTTAAACTTAATTCTTAGATTGTTCATGTTTTCAGAATGACTATGCTTAGAATCATAGTCTAGTATTGATTTCAGGAGATATAATTTTCATATTGTGTGTTCTAACCTTTTTCTTACTACAGGTCTCCTTCCCAGCTGTTTCCCTTCCTAATCCCCTCTTCCCCTCTTGAACTCTCTTAGCCTCTGTGATTTATCTATCAGAGTCTTGGAGCTGTTCAGTGGTGGACGTGTTGGGAACGTGCGCAGACCCCGAGGATCTGGTGACTCTGACAGCTTCTGAGTAATGGCATACTTCACCTCTGATTCATGCAAGATGTTTTGCTTATGGGCAAATGATCCACTGTCCTGATGTAATTTCTCTCAAAAGTAGATGTTCCTGGTATGTTTTGTCCTGATACATGAGTGCTGATGCCATGGGCCTGATTTAGAGTTTGGCAGAGAAGGTAATGGGATCAAAGCCAGTTTTCACTTCCTTTACTGCAAGTAAAAGCTTATGATAAGGGGTAAAGAAAACAGCTAAATGAGCCCCATCCATTGCGAGCCACCTTCCATGGTGTGGGGCCAGGTCATCAGTTTTTGTTATCAAAATCCTAGTTAGCCATATTAAAAGGTTGACAGACGGTACCTTCAAACGTGTAATATATTGCTAGGAACTACAGTGATAGTAGTTCATGCCAGTGTGAAGAGATGTCCGCAGAGCCAGCGGACATCCCTAAAGTTGTTAGGCAGATTACCTGTAATATGGTAGAAATTAAGTAGTCCTCTATACCCACAGATTTGCCTCCATCTGCCAGACTCTAAATTGTGCCCTGTTTTAAATACTGGTCTGTTGGAAGCTTTCTCAGCTTTCAACAGATATGCTTTATTTTTATTTTTAAAGTAAACTTAGTATTGTGTAGAGAATGTGCCATGTACCTCTCACATGCTTTCATAACTCTTTGGTCACTTCCCCTAGTATTAACTCACACTGTTAACAATCATTCCTGTTTTTGTGTTTAACGCAAGAGGAAGTTTGTGGTACCAAACCAGGCTATTTTTTTGTTTGTTTAAAGAGCTGCATCTGGTTACTCCTTTCCAGTATTCTTTTTCCAGTCCCTCAGCAAGTCCTGTAGTAATCATTTTTTTTAAACATTTCCTTTTCATACAGAGGACCTTCCCAGGGGGCAGAGCTTGCGCGGCTGCAAGATGGCTGCGTGTTAGTGAAGCTCCTCCGGCCACATTCCATCCGTCATGCAATCCTGTGGCTACAACGACTTATGACCCCTGTTGTATATGCCGCTGCCGGACAATGTGTGCAGGGGCTTGGAAGAACGGCAAACCGGTGTTTCTGAGGTGCTCCTGGGCTACGGAGGCCTGGTGTGCGCCTGGGAAGGATCGGAAGCCGGTGCGGTGTATGGAGAGTCCTGGACTGGAGGGGCTCCCGGCCGCGAGACTGCACAGCGCTCATCCAAGATCCTACGGGCTACGCCTTGCCTGACACGAGTGGAGGTGAGGATGGCCTGGTGACAGAGGCTGGAGAGGAACGAGGAGCGAGGTGGCGATCCTGGAGGCGGCCTACGCGGCCTGTGGTGAGGCCAAAGTGGGACGAGAACCATTGCGGCGCAGGAGCAAAGACGGTCGGATGGTGTGCTGCGCGTTTGGTGCTGCGTGTTTGGTGCTGCGGGCTGCAGAGGGCTCTTCCAATATAGTCTGGCTTGAAGTGGGAAGAGGTGCGGCCGACTAGTGAAGGAGGACTGGCATGGGGAGAAGTGAGGCAGCCGCACCAGGGAGCGTTGGAAGCAGCCCGTATGGCTTAAGACTGGACAGGGGCGGCGCGGTTGCCACCAGGTGGTGAGCAGAGGCCCTGACAGGTGCGACGCTGCGTGCTCCGTGCCAAGAGGCGGTAGGGAGCCTCTGTGGTCCAGTTCTAGTTGTGAGGGGCCCGGCGGCGGTGGGAACACAGCGAGACCGATGCTGGAGCTTTGTTGTGTGGAGGAGCGTCTCATGGCGGCGTCTCAGCGGTGACGAGCGGAGGGCTGAAGACTGCAGGCAGGTCTGCCCTATGCAGTGAGTTGCTGTGGCAGCCCTCATGGGAGTTGTTGGAGACCCAGATACCGCTGTACAGAGAATTCGGGTGCCCCTCATCAGTGTAGAGATATAGGGGCCCGGGGCGCGCATCCCAGTGTACATTGGCACGGCCGGGGCATCCTCAAGTAGCGATTATTGGGAGAGTGCATCCTGTGCATCAACCAAAGTGTGAACCATGGGCAAAACTGATAAAATCTAACTAAATTGCACTTTGACCTGCGAAAATCACTGAACTCTGCAGGGAAGCGCACAGCAGCGGATGCGTCTGGAATGGCAGATATGCCTCAGGGGGAAGAACTCGAGCTGAGGCAAATATTAGCCGCAATGCAGCAAAGCCTGACCCAAATAGATAGTAAGATTGACTCCCTCTCCTTCAGAATGGACAGGATGATAGAGAGGCTGGATAAGCATGCAGAACGGTTAGACTAGGCAGAGAGGCTCATTTCTGACATAGAGGACAGCCAGGCAACTATGTTCTCTAGTCAGGCCAAGATAAACAAAGAACTGATGGCTCTACAAGTGAAAGTAGATGACTTAGATGCCAGATCCCACAGGAATAACCTACGTATAGTGGGTGTAGCGGAATCTACTGATATCAACAGTATGGAAAGCTACGAAGAATGCCTGCTGTTCCAGCTGCTGGGCCGTGACACGTTTTCCTGCCTCTCTGTGGTCGAAAGAGCGCATCATTCCCTGGCGGCCCGACTGCCGCTGAGACCTATAACAGCCAAATGATTGAATTACAGAGACTGGGATGCTACACTGCGATGAGCCAGAGAACTCAAAACCCTTTAACATGAGGTGATGACGATTTCACTTTATCCAGATTTTACACAACAAGTGCAAGAGGCAAGACGACAGTTCAGTCCCGGGAAGTAACAGCTACGGGATCTACGACTGGAATACCGCATGTTATACCCGGCAAGGTTGCGGGTGATGGTGGATGGCAAGCTGCTCCTCTTCACAGACCATAAACTCCTTGCCCAATTTCTGAAGCGAAGGATGGCTGGGGGAGAGAACGAGAAACAGCGGACACCCTCCCATGCAATTGCTGTGACTAGCATATTTGGTACTGCAAGTGGAAAGAGGAAGAGGAGGCCTGCATATGATGGACAAGAGGGGAATAGGCTGGTAACAAGGCAACCTTGACGAATAACGGTAGGACTTGGAATGATTTAGCAGTGCATTAACTTTCGGGAGTGGTAAAGCACAGTATGCTGCAAAAGAGACGGACGAGGGTCTTATGGTGTATGATACGAAGTACCTAGATATTTGACCACCACAATAAGGTAGGTGGCTGGCACCAGAGGGATGATAAGCTCGGCCTGGCAACATCCACCCAAGCGTGTGGAACACTTGTTGAATCAAGAGGGTGTTACTTTGGTTAATGGGTGGGTGGGGGATGTATAATTGCAGACAGGCGGGTTGGGGGGGAATGCCTGTTGTGGGTGGGGGGGATTCACAGGGAGTTTTTAGTTACGAAGGTTGTCCTAGTAAAGTGATTGCAGACTTACACACACAATATGTCAGGCATCAGGTTCTCTACATCCTGTAGCTAATGGCAAACCACACTTCAGAATCAGACACTAGCAAGGGTTTGGACATAGTGACAATGGTCACATGGAACGTTAGAGGTTTAAATGATGCCAGAAAGGTGTGAAAGGTAGTGGCCGAACTGCAGAGACACAAAAAGGACCTAGCTATTTTACAGAAAACACACCTGGCGCCGGGTAGCTCCATGCTTACTCCTAGGAGGATGAAAGGACAGACTTTGGCTGCGGGGTTCATGTCCCATTCCAGAGGGATACTGATATGGGCATCGAATCATTCCGGTTTCCATCTCTGGGAGATTGAAACGGACCCCAACGAGAGGTACATAGTTGCAGTAGCAAAAGGGCTTTCATGTTTCTCCTGATTGGGATTTATGGGCCTAATTTTGATAACCCCCAATTTTACTATGATTTGGCAGCCAGGGCAGTCACCTGGGGGGGGAGGCTCCTGCAGATATGGGGAGGTGATTTAAATTGCACCCTGGACCCTCTACTTGACAGGTCAGGCGCATATAGAAAACCGGCCTCAGCAGCCAAAGAGGTGACCAAGGTGGCAGCAGAGTTGGGATTGGTCGATATATGGCAATGCAGACGCCCTACTGGAGGGGTTCTCTCACTACTCAACAGTACATGATTTACATACACAAATTGACCTCTGGCTGGTCTCCAAGAACATGGCAGGTCGCATGCAGGTGGTGGACCCCTGGCCCAGAACATACTTAGATCATTCACCAGTCCCGTTGGAGATAACTTTGGGTCCAAGACCGATTCCCCCGTTTAAATGGAGATTTCCCCCATACTCGCTATTGGACTCGGCATTTGGCAAAGAGTTGGCTACTGCAATTAAAGACTTCTCTCAGGTTAATATCGGCTCTGTAGATAGTATATGCACTGCATGGGAAACATTTCAAATGTACATCCGCGGTATTACCATAGCAAAACATGCAGGGGTTCTGAGATCGATCCAAGGGCTTCTTGCCTATTTGGAAAAAGAGCTCGCTCAGTTAGAGCGGGAACACCTGCTCACGACTGACAGACATTTTCAAGGTTGCATACACACCAAGTTGGTGGAATTTCAGGACAAGGCACTCACTGAGGTTCACCATATGGGAAAATATGCAACAGCCCGTATCTATGGGGAGGGTTAGAGATACTGGCAAACATAGCACGCCCCAACAGAGAGAACAACACGATTATGGCAATACAGGATGAGGATGGTAGAGAGATCACAGATACGGAGCGAATAGCAAATAGTTTTCACAAGTATTATGAGGCCCTGTATACATCTAAGATTTCCCTGAATCCAGATGCCATGTTAGACTATCTGTTGCACATAGAACTGCCATGGCTGTCGGATGCGGATAGAGAGTACCTTATGGCGCCTCTGACCACTGCAGAGATGAGTAGGGTCCTCTGGGGTATGGCGGAGGGGAGGCCCCAGTGCCAGACGGGTTGGCAGTGACGTTTTACAAAGCTTTCCAGGACATATTGTTCCCGCATCTGAAGGCAGGGTATGCAGAGATGGCGAAGGCTGGGGTGATGCCGCCCTCGATGCGAAAGGCGATGTTGATTGCATTGTTGAAACCTGGCAAACCTCCAGCGCAATGCTCATTCTACCGTCCGCTAACATTAATAAATGTAAACACTAAAATCCATGCTAAGATCCTGGCAGACCGATTGGCCATACTTTTACCTAAATTGATTAAACTGGAGCAATCAGGGCCATAGTCTCACAGTTAATCTCTGCACAGTGTTTGGTGCTATGCAAAACTTGAACTCGGAGACGAAAGCTGTGGCGGCCTTCCTAGATGCGGAGAAGGCCTTTGATTCTGTGGAGTGGAACTTTATAATGGCGGTCCTACGGCGGTTGGGAGTGGGGATGTTTTCCTCCAATTAGTGACAACATTATATGAGAAGCCCTTGGCCAGACTCAGAGTTAATGGCTCAGTATCAGACGCGTTCCACATTTCTTTGGGTACTCGGCAGGGGTACCCTTTGTGGCCCCTGCTGTATGCGATAGTCGCAAGACCGCTTGCATGTGCATTGCGGGAATATCATGGACATCGGGACCTCAGAGTGCTCTCGGCATATGCAGACGACACCTTACTATACAGCCGAGATCCACATCGTAACGTAACACCGATATTGTGAGAGATCATAAAATATGGTCCCCTTTCTGGTCTCCGAATCAACTGGGACAAGTCCATTGTGTTCTCCGTGACGCCAGCTACAACTCCGTGGATGTGGACTTCACCCTTCACACTGGATCAGTTTGGTATCTAGGAATCTGAGTCCACACCAACACCAAGATAGTAATGTCAGATAATTATGACGCTGCAATTAAAGCACTGGCGAGAGATGTAGAGAGATGGATCAGGTTGCCGCTCTCGTTGGTGGGTCTTCCAGAATATCCCTATGTTGTTGCCGAGGGCGGTTTTCGCAACTTTGAGGGCCCTGCTTATTAAGCTTGCCTGGGCAGGAAAAGCATCCGACAGTTAAGTGGTGGACTCTGACCATACCGTATGAGATGGGGGGCTCAATGCACCTGATTTAGAGACGTATTATAGAGTTGCTCATTCTATGTTTGCCCACACCTGGATACCTGGCTCTCAAAACTTGCCATACTTAAAAGTAGAATGTGAGCTGGCGGCCCCAGGTCCTTTGCCTAGCAGGATATTTCACTCCCCTTCTCGTCGATATGGGGAATTTGCTTCCCTGAATACTACCGCACAGGCCTGGCATGGCCTGATGGGTCGGCAAGGGCTCTCTCTACTGTATTCCCTGCGCGTGCCTTTGGAGTGGTGTGCGTGGTATGCATTGTATTGCGATAAAAATATGGTGAGGCAATGCATAAGTTAAATATTAGGACAATGGGCGACTTTTTCCAGGAGGGTGGCAAGCGCGGCTAGGCAATGACGGTGGAGCAGGTGGGTGCGCCGATCCCGCTTCTGCAATATCACTTTTATTGAGCCAGGCATGCAATGGGCACCATTTTGGGTGAACAGCTGCGGTAACCACCAGACATACAACCCCTCTCTATGATACATTTTAAATACATAAAGAGGGTATATTATACACCCCTCAAACTGTATAAATATGGATTGCGCACGGAGGCCACCTGCCCCAAATGTGGGAAAGACCAGCTAGGTTTTTTATATATGGCATCATTCTGTCCAGGCAATCAGCAGTTCTGGGGTAAAGTATTTGCAGAACTAGAAGGTATAGGGGGGCACCAGCTGGAACGCGCGCTGCTCGGCTGGGACAGGGAGGTGCAGAAGACGGTTCGGCATTTGATATCCATGGGACTGTTGCTAGCTAAGCGTCGCATAGCCATGCGCTGGGATCGAGGGTCATTGCCGACGATTGAGGAATGGCACACGGACATGATATATTGCAACATGCAAACAGATGCATATAACGAACTGGCTCCTCCAACCAGTAGACCTAAACACTATTGGGAAGCTTATAAGAAATACTTAATTGGCAAAGAAACAGGTGAACCAGAGGGAGGTGGGTCTGGGGATGCAGGGAATGATAACCCACAGGTACATGCTGTAACTGTCTAATAGTTCCTGGGGGCCCACAGGCAGCAGTGGCATACTATTTGCTAATGTTAGAGGGCAGGGGTGGAGATGTGGGAGGGTCCAAATGGAATGGCACTGTCATGGTTCATATTTATTGCTATAGTAAGAGAAGATGCAAATAATACAGTATTCGACTGTGCAAGATACATAGAAATTGTAATGTGTGATGATGCAATTGCGCTTTTTTAAGAATTGTGTTAAAAAGCATAAATAAAGAGTTAAAAAAAACAGAGCACCTTCACAGAGGGCAGATGTTTCCTTCATGGATGGAAACTGGAAAAATGCTTTTCTGTTTGTTCTTTATACAATGATGTTTGTTATCCTACTTTGGCATGTCTGACACAAAGATCTGGCAAACTGCTAACTTTGTTGCTACTGTTCAGTGTGAATTGTAAGCCATTGGATTGATGGTGAAGCTTTTGTGGGTGTTGATGAAATCTTATTTGCAGAGTGCTAGAGTCTTCTTGGGAGGTATGACCTCATCACAGGGCAGTGGTGATTTTTTTATGTTGAAGATGGCTCAGTGTGGGCGTATGTTCTTTGATCTAGAGTGACTAGTAATAGTCGGTCCACATACACCGGAGGTGGGAGTTTAGCCTCAAGTGGGATAGGGGTGGACAAGCTGATCCTAGTAGACATCTTTGTGTATTCGACCCAAGTTATTGAGAGTGGAGAGATGTATAGTGGCAAGTTGAGATGTGATGGTTGGACTCAGGTTGCACTGAGGCAAAACAGAAATTTATTTTAGACTTTGCAGTGAAGATGGGCCAGCTGCTGAGGAATTAGATGATAGATATTCGGGGCTCTCAGATTTAGCCATAACCCTAGAGAATTTCCTACTGGAAATAATTCATGATTACAAACTCTACAACTTTATTGAAGGGAGGCATGGCAAGCATAATCCTGGTCACAAACCATTGATCCGTTAGTGATCTCAAGAGGATGCTCTGATGTGATGTGGGGCATTGCTCCATGCTTTGAGGGAGATTATGAAAAGGCACAGCCTCAGGTTCTGTTTTTGCCTATGCAGGGTACATGTGCCAGTGAGAGTTCAGTTGAGCGGAGGTGGCTGAGAGACTGGTAGAGGTGCACATGGCTGTTGAGATATGTGGGACCTATTTTAGGTAGTGATTTGGATGTGTGTGTGAGGAGTTAACACAGTGCATTTGTGTATGGGGAACCAGTGAAGTTCCTTGAGAATTGGGGTGATGTGGGCGTGGCGAGGTAGGTTGAGAATGATCCTTGCTGCAGCGTTTTCAATGGTTTGTGTAGGAAACTGGGCTGGTGTGTGGCGGACACCTATGGTGTTATCAACCTATACCAGGTCCAGGTATCTGCTATTAGTGAAGTGTAGGCAGTGTCTAGGAAGTCAGGGCTCTCTAGAGGTAGCTGTGGATGAGCAGCCAAGACTTATCTAGGAGAAATGCAAAGCTTATGCAATACCACTATAGTCTCACAGTACTAACACACATGAAAGAACCACACAGTGTTACAAAAATAAAGGTACTTTATTATGGTAACACAAATACTAGAATACTACTGCACAGCCCCCCCACCTGGTGGTAAATAAACACACTAACTATATACACAATAGGAATCAGTAAAGAGCATAACAGCAACACGCATTGTCAAAAGTGTTAGAAAACAGTGTAAGCCCTAGGGAAGGGCCACACCATATACTCAATAAATGGAATGCGAGATACACTCCCCCCACCCAAGGATGTTGGATCATTAGAGGGGAGCTGGAAGAACTAGGAACCCCAAGAAGTGAGTACCAGAGTGACCCCCAGCGACCAGGAGAGCAGAGGTAAGTACCTGGGTTTCCCCAAAATCAATAGGAGGACTTAGAGAAAGTATTGTGCAAGACCCAGACCAGACTGGAAGAACCCAAAGCTGTATTCTGGCACAACAGGACCTGCAAAGGAAGGGGACCAAGTTCAGTTTGTGATGGAGTGTCGGGTTGTGGCAGGCGCCACTACCCACCCTTCTGTGGATGCAGGACCAGGTCGACGGGGGAAGAAGAAGACCAGCTGTGTAGCGCTGAAGAAGAAGAGGAGTTCCTGAAGTGACGCAGATGGTGTCCCATGTCGGCTGTCGGGTTGCAGTGGGTCAGTGGTGCTGAAGAACCACCAAGGAGCCTTGGCAAATGCAAAAGAAGAAAAGGACAAGTTGCAAGGCTGAAGAGGACCAGCAAGGCCCAGGGGACTTGACACAAGAAGGGGAGTCTAGGGTGACCCTCAGCAGTCAGGAGATTCACCAGAAGAGGTGGCAGCCCCCACAGGCAACCCACTGGCAGCAGGCACAGCAAGTCGCAGTGAGGCCCACTGAACACACCTGAAGAGAAGTCCCACGTCGCTGGAGCAGCAAAGAGGAGACTGTGCTTGGCAGGTAGATGTGCTGGCGGCTGGGTCTATACAGAGCTTGAAGATCCCTTGAATCAGGAGCAAACAACTTGGTAGCTGCAACAGTCGCTTTGCCCAGGAGTACTGTCCTGCACACATAGGGAAATGTTGCAGTTGCTGGAAGGAGCCAGAGAAACAATGTTGCAGAGCTGAGTCATTGCTGGAGTTGCATATTGTTGGTTCCTGAAGAGTCCATTTGCGGTTCCAGTGGCCAGAAGCTGAACTAGACGATGCAAAGGAGCCTGGTGGAATCTTGCACATCGAGTCTGAGGACCAAACCAAGAGGGAGACCCTAAATAGCCATAAAGGAGGTTTGGTCACCTGCAAGGTGAGCACCTATCAGGAGGGGGCTGTGACATCACCTGCCTAACCTGGTCACTCATATGCTCCCAGGGGCCTCTGCACATCTTGGATTTGAGATGGCAGAATCGAGTGACCACCTGTAGGCGCTCCGGGCACCACCCCTGGGGTAGTGATGAACAGGGGAGTGGTCACTCCCCTTTCCTTTGTCCAGTTTCGCGCCAGAGCAGGGACCGATGGTCCCTGGATTGGTGCAAGCTGGTTTATGCAAGGAGGGCACGAAATGTGTCCTTCAGGGCATACCAGTGGCTTGGGGAGGCTTTCCCTCCCAAGCCATGTAACACCTATTTCTAAATGGAGAGGGTGTTGCCGTCCTCTCCCAAAGGAAATCTTTGTTCTGCCTTCCAGAGCTTGAGCTGGTCAAGCAGCAGGAGGGCAGAAACCTGTCTGATGGCTGGCTGCAGCATGGGTTGGCTGAAAAGGCCTGTACACTGGTAGGAGCAAAGTTGGGAGCCCCAGAGTGCATGGAACATACTTCCAATACTGGCAACAGTATTGCGGTATGATTCCAACATGTTTTATACCAAACATGCCCAGGTTCAGAGTTACCATTATGTAGCTGGAACTAAACACTATGGGCCTCATTCTGAATTTGGCGGGCGGCGGGCGCCGCCCGCCAAGCGGAAACCGCCATTTGGCCGCTCCGCGGTCAAAATACCGCGGAGGCCATTCTGGCTTTCCCGCTGGGCCGGCGGGCGCCCGCCAAAGGAGCACCCGCCGGCCCAGCGGGAAAGGCCCTGCAACATTGAAGCCGGCTCCGAATGGAGCCGGCGGTGTTGCAGGGGTGCGATGGGTGCAGTTGCACCCGTCGCGATTTTCACTGTCTGCCATGCAGACAGTGAAAATCATGGTGGGGCCCTGTTAGGGGGCCCCTGCACTGCCCATGCCAGTGGCATGGGAAGTGCAGGGGCCCCCAGGGGCCCCACGACACCTGTTCCCGCCATCCTGTTCCTGGCGGTAAAAAAACGCCAGGAACAGGATGGCGGGAAGGGGGTCGGAATCCCCATGACGCCATGGAGGATTCTCCCAGCCGGGGGAAATCCGGCGGGAAACCGCCGGACCCGGCTGGGCGACCGCGGCTTTACAGCCACGGTCGGAATGCCGAATGAAGCACCGCCAGCCTGTTGGCGGTGCTTCCGGCGACCTCCACCCTGGCGGTCATAGACCGCCAGGGTTGGAATGAGGCCCTATGTCCAGTACACGGGTAAAATGGCTTCCCCTCATGAAGTCCAGTGTAATGGCCCTGGAGTTGGTAGGGGTACCTTTGCTCATGGAGGGGTGCCCTCACACACAAGGACCTGCACCCTGCCCTCTGGGCTAGGAGGGTCTACCATAGGGATGACTTACAGTGACCTGGTGCAGTGACCTGTGGTGAAGGTTGCATGCACCTTTTTACACAGGCTCCAATGGCAAGCCTGCAGACACATTTTGCATGGGCTCCCATGGTTGGCATAATATATGCTGCAGCCCATTTGGAACCCTTGGTGTCCCAATGCCCGGGATACCTCAGTATCATATATTAGGGACTTATATGGAGGAACCAGTATGCTAATTGTGGGGTGTACAAAGTGCTAAGCAAGCAAAGTTAGAGGTAGAGAAAACAATCATTGGTGTCCTGGTTAGCAGGATCCCAGTGAAAACAGTCCAAGCATACTGACAGCAGGCAAAATGTGGGGGTAACCATGCCAAAAAGAGTGTACTTTCCCAAAGTTTGGAGTCTGTTCAGGAGCTGTTTGGTGATTCCTGCGTAGAGTGCATTGGTTTGGTCTAGTCTGCCGGTTATCAGGGCTTGTGTGGCTGTTTTCATAGTATTCTCTGGCAGTCACTCGAGGACTTTTGCAGCATCCTCAGGATGTGCAGACAGGTTGAGTCACTGCGTTTACGTGGGATATCATGTCAGGTTTGGTCTAGGATGATTCTTAAGTTCCTGGAATTGGTGGTGGAGGTAGGGTGGAAACAAGGTCTTCCAGCCACCGGTTGGGGACCCAAGCAGAGTTTTTCTGTCCCTAGATCACCACTTCAGTTTTCTTTAAGCTTGAGGCAGTTGTATCTCATCCAGGTGGCTACTGTGTTCATGCCGGTGGTATATTTGTTTTATTTTTTATTTTTTGAGGGGTGTCTTGTCCTACAGGGAGCATATCAGTTGGGTGTTGCCTGTGTAGAAAGGTACATTGATAGCGTGCAATCCTTAGAGGTTGACCAGTGGGGTCATATAGATGTTAAATACATTTGTACTGAGAGAGGATCCTTGGGGAACTCCACAAGTGCGGTTCTTGGCTTCCAACATGTATGGAGCCATTCTGACTTTTTGTGTTCAACTTGTGAAGAGGGAGCAGATCCAGCGTGGGAGAATATTTGGATGACTGTTGTGTAGTCTTCTGATCAAGATGAACTGAGAGACCTCATTGAAGGCCGCTGAGAGGTCAAGTAGAATGCGAGTTGCTGTTTCTCCTAAGTCGATGATCATCCTGATTTAAACGTCTGCTGTGATGAGGGCATTCACTGTGCTGTGATTGGGTTAGAAACCTGATTATGTGGTGTCTAAGAGTTGGTGGGTGGGTGGGTGTGTCGAGATAGTGGGCGAGTTGCTTGTTGATGGCTTTTTCCGTGACCTTGGCTGGGTAGAGTAGTAGGGAGAAAAGGTGGCAGTTTGCTATTTGTTGGGGTCTGCAGAAGGTTTATTTATAAATGTGTTGACTGCAACATGTTTCCTGGCCTCCAGGAACATCACAGTGGTGATGGAGTTGCTCAGGATACAGGTGAGTACTTTCCTGATTGGAGGGGCCCATGTTGTAGACGTGATGAGGGAAGGAGTCCATCAGTGCCCTGGAGTGGATAGTCCCCATGATGTTGGCTTTTTCTTTCATTAGTAACTGTTTGCAAAGGGAAAGGGGTCTTGTAAGAAACTGGGTTATTGGTTGAGGGGGTAGAAGCCCCACTCAATCACAATCCTTGTTTGGGCAAACCACAAGTCACTAAATTAACCTGTCGTAGCTTGGCACAAAAGAGTCAGGCTTAACTTGCAGACAAATTGTAAAGTATTTATGCAGCACACAAACGGCGATAAAGTGAAACACAAAAAAAAAAAAAAGAATTTGAAAAATAGAGTTTTTTTTATTTGTTTATAGTTTTGAGCAATAACATGTGCATTAAAACAAAGGGAAAAGTACAATCAATAAAATAAGCAAAAAGGAATGCCGTCACATGGTAGATTTAGGTGGTTACATCTTCAAAATAAGCATACTATACACAATAAAGAGATAAGGCCAGTTGTAGGAGGCGAAAGTTGGTTTCCCACCTAGGCAAGTGTAGTGTGTAGAGGGGCGCTGGGAGTGTAAGAAAACACCAAAGATAAGTAATAAAACCCACCCCAGAGCCCAGGAAAACAAGAGTAAATCACAGTAAGTTTCATGAAACACAGAATACGTTGTGATAGAAGATTATGCAAGAACCAGAAGAGACTGCAAGACACCAACAATGGATTCCTGGACCTGAAGACCTGTGGAAGAAGGGAACCAAGTCCAAAAAGCACTAAAGGGTCCAGGGAGAACAGGAGCCCCTGCTAACCCAGATGAAGGTGCAAAAGGAGAACCACCGGTGAGAAGACAAAGTAAGTTATGCACCCAAGAAGACAGATGCGTGTTCCTGGTTGGTGCAGAAGATGTCCCACTACGGGTGGAGGATTGCAGTCTCGTTTGCGCCGCTGGATTACGCCAACAAGCCTTGGCACCCACAAAGCAGGCAGTTGGAGGAAAATGGTGCTGTCTGGGCCCAGGAAGGACCAGGTCAACTCTACCCAGGAGGGGAAGTTAGAGGGGGCCCTCAGCAACTTGGAGAGCACACGGAAGACACACAGGAGTCCCACAGCACGGGGACAAAGAAGGTGCAAATGAAGGCCCACGCAGAACGACACAAAGGGATTCCACTTGGCTTGAGAACCACTCAGGAAGCTTTGCATCGCAGAAAGGAGTGCTGGAGGCCAGAGCTGTGCTGTGCATAAAGAACTTTGTAGAAGGTCGCACACAAGCCTTGACAACTGCAAATAACACAGTGCACCAAAGTTGGACAGCTGCACCTTAGGACTGCTGGGGCCACTTTAATCCACCACCCGTGTTGCTGGTTCCACGCTCGTCATCTGGAGAGGGGACCCACGCCACCGGTCGTTGCTGCAGAGAGGTGCCTGCTGAAGCAGGAAAGTGACTCTGTCACTCCACAGGAGATTCCTTTGGTTCTTCTGGTGCAGGCTGAAGACAGGCAGTCCTCTGAGGATGGACAACCTGGAAACTGTTGCAGTTGCTGGCAGGTGCTGAAGTTACAAGGTTGCAGTGTTGTGTAGCCATTTTAGCTATAGCTCCATGCACGTTATTTTAGCACACTAGGCTTGCCGCTGTGCACTTTAACCTAGATATATTTTATTTAGCATCATGTATTATTTTAGCAATACCCACATTTGCGGTCTTGTTTATTTCTCTCCATCTAGCTGTTCTTTGCCTAGGCCAGCACTGTGTTCTTAAACAAGACTTTTCTTTCACTCTGTGCTTCTCTCAAGGCTGCAGTAAGATAGGTTGCCGGTAAACGTGATAAGATTTTGTCTCCGGTATTCATAGAAACTTACACATCCTTACATAGGGACATTTTCTCAGAACATCAGCTGTTTTATTATAAAAACGCTTCCCTGACCCATACATGTTAGAGGGAGATTCCAGCCAACGACCACGATTGTATTCTGATTGCTGAACACTTTGCTACAGTTACTTATGCAGACTTCAGGCCTTTGCTGAGGTATTGGGGATGATGAGGGGCAGAACTGGAGCTTAACATGCTGTGCTCTAATATAGCCTAGGTAGGAATAAGTCTATTGAGTCTAGTGACAAGATGGTAGCGTTATTTCTATGTTTCACTCTCCTTCTCACAATTTTAATCCTGTCATGCTTTATCGTCCTGGTTATTGCAGTACATGCTTTACTGTTTAAGGTGCAGTTGCTTCATTAAAACCTTATTGGAACATATACTGCCTCTGTTTGTCTTTGTATACTTGAGACTAATGTAACTGAGGGAAGAGGATGAGATCTGAGTGACTACGATTTCCCTGCGGAGTCAATTGTGTCATGCGCTCTGCTGCCCAATCATCCCTGCTCTTGGGTAAAGATTGTGAGAAGGTAGCCTCTTTCTAGCATTGATACCCCCACTTTTAGCCTGTTTGTGAGTATATGTCAGTGTGTTTTTACTGTCTCCTGCTAGCCAGGACCCCAGTGCTCATAGTGAAAACCCTATTTGTCAGTGTGTTTTACTTGTTTCACTGGGATCCTGCTAGCCAGGACTCCAGTTCTCATAGTTTGTGGCCTGAATGTGTATACCTATGTAGCACCTAATTGTGTCACTGAGGCTCTACTAATCAGAACCTCAGTGCTTATGCTCTCTCTGCCTTTACAATTGTCACTATAGGCTAGTGACTACTTTTACTAATTTCAATTGGCACACTGGAACACCCTTATAATTCCGTAGTATATGGTACTTAGGTACCCAGGGTATTGGGGTTCCAAGTGATCCCTATGGGCTGCAGCATTTCTTTTGCCACCCATAGGGAGCTCAGACAAACCTTTACAGAGGACTGCCATTGCAACCTGAGTGAAATAACGCACATGTTATTTCACAGCCATTTTCACTGCACTTAAGTAACTTATAAGTCACCTATATGTCTCACCTTCACTTGCTGAAGGTTAGGTGCAAAGTTACTAAGTGTGAGGGCACCCTTGCACTAGCAAAGGTGCCCCCGCATAGTTCAGGGCCATTTCGGCAGACTTTGTGAGTGCGGGGAACCATTACAAGTGTGCACTACATATAGGTCAATACCTATATGTAGCTTCACAATGGTAACTCCAAATATGGCCATGTAACATGTCTAAGATCATGGAATTGTCCCCCATGCCAAATTTGTTATTGGGGTGCCAATTCCATGCACCCCGGGGCTCCACCATGGACCCCAGGTATTGCCAAACCAGCTCTCTGGGGTTTTCTCTGCAGCTACAGTTGCTACCACCCCACAGACAGGGTTCTGCCCTCCAGGGGTCTGGGCAGCCCAGTCCCAGGAAGGCAGAACAAAGAATTTCCTCAGAGAGAGGGTGTTACAACCTCTCCCTTTGGAAATAGGTGTTAAAGGCTGGGGAGGGGGAGCCTCTCCCAGCCTCTGGAAATGCTTTGAAGGGCACAGATGTTGCCCTCCTTGCATAAGCCAGTCTACACTGGTTTAGGGAACTCCCAGTCCCTGCTCTGGTGCGAAACTGGACAAAGGAAAGGGGAGTGACCACTCCTTTGCCCATCACCACCCCATGGGTTGTGCCCTGAGCCCCTCCAGTGTGTCCCAGACCTCTGCCATCTTGAATCCAGAGATGTGAGGGCACTCTGGAGGCCTCTGAGTGGCCAGAGCCAGCAGGTGACGTCAGAGACCCCTCCTGATAGGTGCTTACCTGACTAGATGGTCAATCCTCCTCTGAGGGCTATTTAGGGTTTCTCTAGTGGGCTTTTCCTCAGATAACGACTTGCAAGAATTCACCAGAGTTCCTCTGCACCTCTCTCTTCGACTTCTGCCAAGGATCGACCGCTGACTGCTTCAGGACGCCTGCAAAACTGCAACACAATAGCAAAAAGACTACCAGCGACATTGTAGTGCCTAATCCTGGCAGCTTTCTCGACTTTTTCCTGATGGTGCATGCTTTGGTGGCTGTCTGCCTTCACCCTGCACTGGAAGCCACCAAAAAATCACCCGTGGGTTGATGGAATCTTCCCCCTGCTTCAGCAGGCACCAAACTTCAGCTTCACCGGTACTCTGTGTCCCCTCTCATCGTGACGACCGTGGCCCCTGGAACACAGGTGGTGGACCCAAGTGACCCAGACTGCCCAGTGGTTCAACTGCCCAAATTTGGAGGAGGTAAGTCCTTGCCTTCCCTCTCCAGACAATAATCCTCTGCACTGCGTGATACGCAGCTACAAGGGCTTCTGTGTACATTTCCCTGAAATCCTTGATGCACAGCCAAGCCTAGGTCCCCAGCACTCTGTCCTGCGATGCTCAGCTCCCTGAGTTGATATCTGGTGTTGTGGGACCCTCTTTTGTAGTGTTGAGACAACCGCCGTGTTCAGAATCAGACTTCTTGAACCCATGTTCAAGGAATTCTGCGGGTGCTACCTTCTTGTGCGTGAGCTCTCTATGTTGCTGAGGGCCCCCTCTGTCTCCTCTCCCATGTGGCGACATCCTGGTCCTTCCTGGGCCCGGGCAGCACCCTTTTTCTTCACCCCCGACTCTTGCAGCTAGCAAGGCTTGTTTGTGGTCTTTTGCCAAGGAAGCAACTCTGCATCCTCTAGCCTGCCACAGGACATCATCTACACAAAGGAGAAGTTCCTAGCAACTTCTGTTGTTGCAGAATCTTCAGCTTCTTCCATCCAGAGGCAGCCATTTTACACCTTCATCCGGGGTTTAGTGGGCTCCTGCCCCCCCTGGACACTTTAGCTACTCTTGGACTTGGTCCCCTTCCTTTGCAGGTCTTCAGGTCCAGGAATCCGTCTTCAGTGCTTTGCAGTCTGTTGTGGTCTTTGCAAAATCCTCTATCACGACTTTAGTGTGTTTCTGGGGAAATAGTATTTTACTCCTACTTTCTAGGTTCTTAGGGTGGGGTATCTTGGACACCCTAGTGTTTTCTTACACTCCCAGCGACCCTCTACACACTACACTAGGCCAGGGGTCCCTATGTGGTTCGCATTCCACTTTCTTAGTATATGGATTGTGTTGCCCCTAGGCCTATTGCATCCTATTGTATTCTACAGTGTTTTCACTACTTTCTGACTGTGTTACTTACCTGATTTGGTTTTCTGTGTATAGTGTGTGTATTTTACTTACCTCCAAAGGAGTATATCCTCTGAGATATTTTTGGCACATTGTCACTAAAATAAAGAACCTTTATTTTTAGTAACCCTGAGTATTGTCTTACTTATGATATAGTACCTATATGATATAAGTGGTATAGTAGGAGCTTTGCATGTCTCCTAGTTCAGCCTTGGCTGCTGTGCTATAGCTACCTCTATCAGTCTAAGCTGCTAGAACACTACTAATCTACTAATAAGGGATAAGGGATAACTGGACCTGGCACAGGGTGTAAGTACCATTGGTACCCACTATAAGCCAGGCCAGCCTCCTACGTTGGTGGTGCAGCGGTGGGATAAGTACTTGTAACTGCTTTACCACTTTTTCATTGGTGCTTTTCATAAGAAAATCATATTCTAAATACTTAGAAATATACACAAGTAACCTTAACTGTCTTACTTTCTCTCTAAAACCTTTCTAAAAAGTTTCAGAAAAGTTTGAAAAAGTTTTTCTCTTTTCTTTAAACGTTTTCTAAACTTTTTTCATTCTCCCCTAACCTCTATCTTTCCACTATGTCTGTGGTAGAGGCCACCCCCAAAGTAGTGAAGACAACTTATGAGAATCTAAACTTTAAACGTTTGAGGGGTCTCTGTATAGAAAGGAGTTTAGGGATTGGTAACAACCCTACCAAGGATCTCCTTCTTAGCCTTCTCCTTGAAAGTGACCAGAGTCAGACTGGTCAAATCCAGGAACAGGAGGTAGAGGAGGGGGGTACCCAGATAGTTTCAGGGGAGGACTCTGGGGAGGGTACATCCAAAGACCTTTCAAGTATCAGGCCACCTAGTGAAGCTGGTAGTGGGAGGGGGTCACACATCAGTAGTACACCTTTCACTCTAAAAGGCCAGGTCACTAGGGTTCAGGTAGTTAGAGAAAGGTCTACTTCTGCTAATTCCCACATTACCTCTGTGTCAGAGAATTTCCAAGCCTCCTACCATGAGGATAACACCCTACACAGGGAGCTCAGAAAGATGAGGTTGGAAGAGGCCAGACTGAAGCTAAGACAGCAGCAGTTGGCCTTAGATAGGGAATCTCTAGATGTAGAGAGGGAAAGACAGAAGTTGGGGTTAGTTCCCCATGGTGGCAGCAGCAGCAATCCTGATAGTCATACTGTGAGAGAAACAGATTCAATAAACCTGCACAGGATTGTACCCCCTTACAAGGAGGGGGAAGACACAAATAAGTGGTTTTCTGCACTTGAGAGGGCCTGTATGGTACAGTTGGTCCGTCAAAGGCAGTGGGCTGATATATTGTGGCTATCTTTCACTGGCAAAGGTAGGAACAGACTCCTCACTGTCAGGTAGAGTGATGCCAACAACTAAAAAGTTTTGAAAGGTGCACTCTTAGATGGATTTGGCCTAACCACCGAATAATACAGGATAAAGTTCAGAGATACCAGAAAAGAGCCCTCTCAAGACTGGACAGACTTTGTAGACTGTTCAGTGGAGGCCTTGGAGGGATGGTTACATTGCAGTAAGGTGACTGACTAAGAAAGCCTGTATAATCTTATTTTGAGAGAGCATATTTTTAATAATTGTGTCTGACTTGTTGCATCAGTACTTGGTAGACTCAGATCTGACCTCTCCCCAAGAATTGGGAAAGAAGGCAGATAAATGGGTCAGAACAAGAGTGAGCAGAAAAGCTCATACAGGTGGTGACAAGGATGGCAAGAAGAAGGATGGTAAGTCTTCTGACAAGGGTGGGGACAAAGATACAAATAATTCTGAGTCTTCATCAGGCCCACAAAAATCCTCTGGGGGAGGTGGGTCCAAATCCTCTTCACACAATCAAAAGAAGCCATGGTGTTATTTATGTAAATGTAAAGGCCATTGGGCAAGTAATTCCACTTGTCCAAAGAAAAACACCAAGGCTCCCACTACCACAACCCCAACTGTGTCCACTAGTGCCCCTAGTAATAGCAGTGATGGTGGGAAGAATACTACAAATAGCCAATCAAAGGGTGTAGCTGGGCTCACCATTGAAACTGTAGTTGGGGTTGGTCTTGTTAGGGAGACCACAGAGGCTGTTTTAGTCGTTGATGGTGGTATTGATTTTGCCACCTTGGTTGATTGTCCCCTTAACATGGGTAACTACAAGCAACTACCCCTAATAAATGGTGTTGAGGTTGAGGCCTACTGGGACACAGGAGCCAGTGTCACCATGGTGATAGAGAAACTGGTTGCCCCTGAACAACACCTACTTGGTCAGCAGTACCAAGTGACTGATGCTCATAACAACACTCTTAGCCACCTCATGGCTGTTGTGAATCTCAACTGGGGGGGGAGGGGTTACAAGTCCAAAGAAAGTTGTGGTAGCCACTGATTTACCTGTAGACTGCTTACTAGGCAATGATTTGGAGACATCAACTTGGGCTGAAGTGGAGTTGGAGGCTCATGCAGCAATGCTGGGCATTCCAAGTATTATATTTGCTATCACAAGGGCTCAGGCCCAGAAGCAAGGAGGACAGGGAAGCTTGGATCCTGGCAAAAATTGACCAAGTGCTCCCAAAAGCTAGGGGTAGAAAGGGTAAATCCTTGCCCACTATCTCTCCCTCTCCAGAAGATTCCCCTTTTGAGGAAGAGGAATCCTCTCCCAGTGCAGAACCTATACCAGATGAGCTGGCAGCAGACACTGCTAAGCTTTTGGGTGCAGGGGGGCTGCTAGGGAAGAGCTGAGTGTGGCACAGCAGACCTGTCCCACACTAAAGGGTTTAAGACAGCAAGCTGTCAAACAGCAGAATGGGGATATCACTGATGGCCATAAAGTCTATTGGGAAGACAACCTGCTCTATACTGAGTCAAGGGACCCTAAAGCTGGAGCTGCCACGAGATTGTAATATCATCTCTTACTAGGATCACAATCCTCTAATAATAATTAAGGACACCTCTCTCTGTACCCCCGAGAGTGGAAGATTCCCATTTAAGAAATTATATGTGTCCTCTGCAACAGGTACTATAAAAGACAATGCATTAGCATTATTAACGTCACAGAGCACATGGGTGTTCATGTTATAGCTCTGAAGGAAGAGAAGTGACCAGTTTGGGGCTCTGTTTTGAAACAGTAACATCTTATCTCATATATTATCCCCAAACTGGTCTACGTCTTGGTTTTAAATCTTAACATCTACTCACCTTTTGAATGTTTCATTAACTGTATGTTGGCTAACTTCTCCTTTTAGATACACTTTCTCTGGATTGGCTATATTCACTCACTACTGGTTTTATGTTGGTACATCTCACTATATCAAGAGCCTGTGGCTAATAAGTAGACACTGGCTGTGGGTCTCCATGGATGAATGTATAGACAAAAAGGTGGTGGTGATACAATTAGGGACTCTCGTACTTCAAGCTTCGTTTTGTGTGTTTGTTTATACTAGATATCTCCCATATACGCGGCACTCATCCAGAATTTGGCACAGGAGCATATCTGAATGTTCGGTAGTTGGGCCCGTATCAGCAATGAATTAGAAGATCGGGAACTGCCCTGATGAAGGTGGCCTCGATAGTAGAGGATTACCGAAACGCGCATAACCTACAGGTTCCTACTGTATCTCAGTTGAGATTGAAGCATCATTATCAATTAATTTGGTCATAGGTTCCTATTGTATCCTAGCTCTCAGTGGTTGTATAATCATTATTGAATCTCTATAAATGAATTAATTCTTTGTGACAATTATCAGAATGTATATTTATTAGATTTATCAATGTATTTATTCCTTCATTCACTTTAGTAGTTGTTAGAACTTTATGTTACTAGGTTCACCAATTTATTTGTACTACATTTTACGGATGTTTTAGTATGTTGCGAATGTGGGACGAGTGAGTTAGGTGTATGTATTTCTTGTATCAGATTTTATGTCTTCAATATTTGGTCATTGAATTTAATAAAATGATGTTTTTCTGATTTAATTCTTATCTTGAAATGGTATATGTTGATCAGTATTTAGACCAAACTGTTCATTTAGGAGATTTACTTTTATGTGACATATATAATTATGATTATTGACAGAAATTGTGATATTGTTTTTGAGGAATATCCATCCAGATATATTTTCAGTAGCTCATAACCTTCATTCATTCTACAGCTGCCAGGAGATTGGTCATCCCTTTGCAGTATAGGGAGTTTCTTCTGACCTGACTTTGGCTCATGATATTCCTTTGGCTGGGCATTTGGGCCAGAGTAAAACTTGGGACAGAGTTGTTCCATTGTTTAACTGGCCTCATATGTCAGAGGACACCAAGGAGTTTTGTCACTCCTGTGTGACCTGCCAAGCCAGTGGCAAGACTGGTGGTACACTTAAGGCCCCCTTAATTCCACGTCCAGTGGTTGGGGCACCCTTTGAGAGGGTAGGAGTTGACATTGTTGGCCCCTTTGACCCACCAACAGCTTCAGGAGATTGATTTATCCTTGTGGTAGTGGACCATGCCACTAGGTATCCTGAAGCTATACCCTTAAGGACCACTACAGCTCCTGCAGTGGCAGAGGCCATCCTGGGAATATTTTCCAGAGTGGGCTTCCCTAAGGACGTGGTATCAGACAGAGGTAGTAACTTCATGTCTGCATACCTCAAAGCTATGTGGAAGGAGTGTGGTGTTACCTACCAGTTCACTACTCCTTATCACCCACAAGCAAATGGATTGGTTGAGAGGTTTAATAAAACTCTCAAAGGCATGATCATGGGACTCCCTGAAAAACTCAGGAGGAGATGGGATGTCCTGTTGCCATGCCTCCTATTTGCTTATAGGGAGGTACCCCAGAAAGGAATGAGCTTCAGCCCCTTTGAACTCCTCTTTGGACACCCTATGAGAGGTCCCCTTGCTCTTGTGAAGGAGGGTTGGGAACAACCTTTAAAAGCTCCCAAACAGGACATTGTGGATTTTGTACTTGGTCTTAGATCAAGGATGGCTGAGTACATGAAAAAGGCCAGTAAAAACCAACAGGCCAGCCAAGATCTCCAAAAGCAATGGCATGGCCAGAAGGCTATGTTGACTCAGTACCACCCAGGACAGAAGGTGTGGGTATTGGAGCCTGTGGCACCAAGAGCACTCCAGGACAAATGGAGTGGACCCCATCTCATTGTGGAGGAAAAAGGTGAGGTCACCTCTTTGGTAGACCTGGGCACTTCCAGAAGCCCCCTTAGCGTGCTTCATGTCATTCGCCTTAAACCTTATTATGACAGGGCTGACTAAACCCTCCTCATGGCCACAGATGAGGGGCAGGAGGAAGAGAGTGACCCTCTCCCTGACCTCTTCTCCACCAATGAAGCTGATGGCTTAGTGGAGGGAGTTGTATTGGTGAATTGCCTTACTGCTGAGCAGAAGGACAAACTGCATAAATCACCTTGATCAGTTCTCTGACCTCTTCTCATTGATTCCAGGTACAACTACCTGGTGTGAGCACACAATTGATACTGGAGACAGTTCACCTGTCAAAAGTAAAATTTATAGACAGCCTTACCATGTCACAGAATGTTATAAACAAGAGGTACAGGAAATGTTGGATCTTGGAGTGATTGAACCTTCTGAAAGCCCCTGGGCGAGCCCAGTTGTGCTTGTCCCCCAACCCTCATAGTAAAGATGGTAAAAAGGAAATGAGGTTTTGTGTTGACTATAGAGGTCTCAATCAAGTAACCAGAACTGATGCCGACCCTATACCCAGGCCAGATGAGCTAATAGATACACTGGCTTCTGCCAAGTATCTAAGCACTTTTGATTTAACTGCAGAGTATTGGCAGATTAAGTTATCACACGATGCTAAACCAAAAAAAAGCATTTTCAACCTTTGGAGGGCACTAACAGTTCACTGTTATGCCCTTTGGATTGAAAAATGCTCCTGACACTTTTCAGAGGTTGGTGTATTCAGTCCTCTAGGGACTGGAAGCCTTTAGTGCAGCATATCTAGATGATATAGCTGTCTTTTGCTCCACCTGGGATGATCACCTGGTCCACCTTTGGAACGTTTTGGAGGCCCTGCAAAAGGCAGGCCTCACTATCAAGGCCTCAGAGTGCCAGATAGGGCAGGGGAAATTGGTTTATCTGGGCCACCTGGTAGGTGGGGAACAGATTGCAGCACTGCAGGGGAAGATCCAAACCATTATGGAATGGGCTTCCCCAGAACTCAAACCCAATTGAGAGCCTGTCTAGGCCTCACATGGTACTACAGGAGGTACATCAAGAATTATGACACTATAGCTGCCCCTCTTGATGACCTCACATCAAAGAAGATGCCTAAAAAGGTATTATGGACAGCTAGCTGTCAAAAGGTTTTCATGAGCTCAAACAGGCCATGTGTACTACACCTGTCCTAAAAAGCCCTTGTTACTCCAAAGTTCATAGTTCAGACTGATGCTTCTGAATTAGGGGTAGGGGCAGTTTTATCACAGCTTGACACTGAGGGCCAGGATCAACCTGTTGCTTGTACCAGCAGGAGGGTGACCCCTAGAGAAAAGCGTTGGTCTGCCATAGAGAGGGAGGCTTTTGCTGTGGTCTGGGCACTGAAAAAGCTGAGACCCTACTTGTTTGGGACTCACTTCATTGTTCAGACAGGCCCAAAACCTCTATTATGGCTTAAACAAATGAAAGGTGAAAACCCTAAATTGTTGAGGTGGTCCATCTCCCTACAGGGAATGGACTATACAGTGGAACATATACCTGGGAGTACCCACTCCAATGCAGATGGACTCTCCAGATATTTCCACTTAGACAATGAAGACTCATCTGGGCGAGGTTAGCCTTGTTCTCCCTCGTTTGAGGGGGGAGGGAGGTTGTGTAGGAAAGTACCATCTTGCCTGGCATGTTACCCCCATTTTACATGTATGTCAGTTTGTTTTTGCCTGTCTCGCTGGGATCCTGCTAGCCAGGACCCCAGTGTTCATAGTTTGTGGTCTGAATTTGTATACCTGTGTAGTGACTAACTGTGTCACTGAGGCTCTGCTAATCAGAACCTCAGTGCTTATGCTCTCTCTGCCTTTAAAATTGTCACTATAGGCTAGTGACCACTTTCACCAATTTCAATTGGCACACTGGAACACCCTCATAATTCCCTAGTATATGGTACCTAGGTACCAAGGGTATTGGGGTTCCAGGAGATCCCTATGGGCTGCAGCCTTTCTTTTGCCACCCATAGGGAGCTCAGACAAACCTTTACACAGGACTTGCATCGCAACCTGAGTGAAATAACGCACACATTATTTCACAGCCATTTTCACTGCACTTAAGTAACATATAAGACACCTGTATGTCAAACCTTCACTTGCTGAAGGTTAGATGCAAAGTTACTAAGGCCCTCAATACAACCCTGGCGGTCGGTGTTAAAGCATCGGTAATACCACCAACAGCCCGGAGGAAAAATAAATGGAATCACGACCATGGCGGAAACCGCCAACATAGACAGCCACTTTAACACTCTGACCGCCACAGCGGTACAAACAAACACCGCGGCGGTAACCGCCAATAGACAGGCGGAAGACAAAGTACTGCCCACACTATTACAAGAGGCCTATCTGCCACCTTTTCCAGGGCGGTACCAACGACATCAAAAGCACTGCGGAAACAAGACTTGGAACGGAAAGCACTCACCTCTTGACACCCAACTAGGAACCAGGATGCCATGGAGCACGAACTACAGGGGTTGCCCATGCTGGTCTTCCTCCTCTTCTATCAGGAGCAGCAAAGACGCCGTCAATGACCACAGTGAGTACTGCACCTACAACACAGGGTAGGGTGGGAGGGAAAAGAGAGTGACACACACACGCAACACGCAATACCCCCAAACCCACCCTCACCCACAACACCATACACACAAATACATGCATCAACATTACATATACACCCCGTCACCCCCTGGAAGAATGCAAGGACAAAAGGAAATGATTGTAACAAGTGTAATCAATAAAAAATCAGCTAGGGCAATTAAAAAAGCAGTGTATACAAATATGTACACCAACTACACAAGTCTGGATAGTGTTCCAAGCATTGTCCGTGGACCAGTGGTCCCAAAATGCATGGGCGAAGCCCACACGAGATACCTGACTCAAAAAGGAGAGAACACTGCAGGGGCATCAGATCGAAATGAAACAGGCACCTCAGGGGGAGGGGGGCACCTCGGCCAGATGAATGCACAACGCCACTGCTCCACCAGGGGGCTCCATGCCCACTGCTCTATCCTGGGGAGTGCAAAGCCACAGTCTCTCAAGTCTTTCCAGTGGGTGGTTTGCCCAGTGCTCTCTCCTGGAGAGTGCAAAGCCACAGTCTCTCAAGTCTTTCCAGTGGGTGGTTTGCCCACTGCTCTATCCTGGGGAGTGCCAAGCCACAGTCTCACAAGTGGTTGCTTTTCTCCACTGGTTCTGAGGGGGCTTTGTGCTCAGAGTGCTTCATCCTGCCAAGGACTGGGGTAGTGGATGTATCTCTCCACTGGTTCTGGAGGGGGCTTTTGTGCCCAGAGTGCTTCATCCCGCCAAGGACTGGGGTAGTGAATGTATATTTCCACTGGTTCTGGAGGGGGCTTTGTGCCCAGAGTGCTTCATCCTGCCAAGGACTGGGGTAGTGGATGTATCTCCCCACTGGTTCTGGAGGGGGCTTTTGTGCCCAGAGTGCTTCATCCTGCCAAGGACTGGGGTAGTGGATGTATCTCTCCACTGGTTCTGGAGGGGGCTTTGTGCCCAGAGTGCTTCATCCTGCCAAGGACTGGGGTAGTGGATGTATCTCCCCACTGGTTCTGGAGGGGGCTTTGTGCCCAGAGTGCTTCACATGCAGTGTGGCAGGTCCCATTCCCTCACCTGGGTGTGTGTGCCACGAGATTGACTGGGAACAGGTAGCATGATATGCCATGGAGGCAGAGACACACTCCACCCTGCTGTGACTTTGCCTACCACCTGCAGGTACAAAGGGTCATGCCTCATGGACGCTGGGCAGGGTCCGTGACGTCTCCTGCAGCCTCGGACGGCTGCCCACTGGGGATGATTGCCATGTCAGCTGTGGTGGCACTGGCTGAGCACGCCGCGGGCTGGTGGCGGTGTCTGTGGCGGTGTCTGTGGCGGAGGTGCTGGTGGTGGTGGATGTGTCTGCACCTGTTGAGGGATACAGCAGGACGTCTCCTGCAGCCTCAGACGGCTGCCCACTGGGGATGATGCTGGGGACTGTTGCTGAGGCAGCAGACGTGCAGGTGGCGGTGCTATTGGCGGGGTCCACCGCCGTACTGGTTGTTCTACTGGTTGACAGAAGGGGTGACTCGGGTCCCTCAGCCGGAACCACCGTGCCCTGTCCTGACCTGCTCTTTGGTTTGTGTCCCTTCCCCACCTTTGATGTTGCTGCTGGTGTCTTGCCACTGTCCCCTTTTGGCTTGGAGGAGCCCTTGCAGGCTGGTTGGTGCAGCTTCTCCCTACAGCATTTGGGCACCTTCCTCACCTTGGCAGGTGGCGGGATGGGCTGATCCTTGGCCTCGCTAGGTGGCACAGTGGCAGCCCTGATGGGTGCCGCCTGCGATGAGACCGGAGTTGCTGTGACCACTGTGCTTGGGGATTTGGTGGCTGAGGTGCTGGACTGTGACCTGGACAGCATGGCCCTAGGGGAAGGACGGGGGGAGGTGTAGGGAAGAGGTCAATGTTAGCCAGGAAACGTTCACACTGGGACGGGAAGATGGAGGGGGTTTGGGAGTGGAGGATGAGGTAGTGGTTGTAGGAGGTGTACGTCTGCTGAATTTGGGTGAAGGTGCATGGGCTGGAGGCTGTTGTGAGGTGGATGGCTGTTGGGTGGGTGTGTGGTTGCATTTGTGCACTTTGGGAGGAGGGCTCACAGACACACTGGGAGAGGACACAGGGGATGTGTGAATGGTAGTGGGGGTGGTGAGTGCACGTGAGCGGTGTGTGGTGATGTGTGTGCTGGTGATGGAGGTAGTGGCTGAGGATGTAGTACATGCAGGTGTGAGTGGAGACAAGACAGGGAGGGAGGAGGAGGACGTGGGGGAGGGGGACACAGTGGAGGCAATGGATGTTGCTGTGTCTGCATGGGGATGGTGCATGTGTGAGTGCCTGTGGGATGTGTGGTGCTTATGTTTGCCATGTCCACTCTTGTGTGTTGATGAGTGTGCATGCTGGTCTGATGGTGTGCTTGGGATAGGCTGAGGTACAGAGGATTGGGTCTGGGTAGAGGAATTTGGAGGGGGGAGGCTGGACACAGGGACAATGGCTGCCATTAGTGCTGAGGCCAGAGCCTGAAATGCTCTCTGTTGGGCTGCCTGCCCAGAATGAATGCCCTCCAGGTATGCATTTGTTTGCTGCAAATGCCTCTCAACACCCTGGATGGCATTCAAAATGGTAGATTGCCCAACAGTGAGGGATCTCAGGAGGTCAATAGCCTCCTCACTTATGGCAGCAGGGCTGACTGGGGCAGGGCCTAAGGTGCCTGGGGCAAAGGAGATGCCCACCCTCCTGGGTGAGCGGGCACGGGAACCACGCTGAGGGGCTGCTGGGAGGGCGGTGCTGGTAGGGGGGTGGCGGCTGTACCTGTTGATGTGGTGGGCACAGAGGTGCCCGCCACCGCAAGGGAGCTCCCATCAGAGGAGGAGTCGCTGTCGCTGGTGTATGCTCCAGACGCCGTCGCGGAGCTCCCCTCGCACTCCGTCCCACTGGTGCCTTCAGACTCCGTTACTTCACCCTCCAGGGCCATGTGGGATGCAGCTCCCTCCTGCTCCGGTGCCACTGCTCCTCCGCCAGATGATGCTAATGCGCGCAAGAACAGGGTGTCAAAACAAAAAGGGGGGGAAAGACAGAAGATACACATGGTCAGTGCATGCAACACCACTACTGTTGACGGACACAACACACAGGGAGCATCCCTATGCACTAAGCCATGCACTAACAGTGCAGGGGAAAAGCACATGCCCAAGGGGGACTCTGTTTAGACCCATCTCATGCACAGCTGCCACCCATGGGGCCTGACTAGGTGTAGAGGACAAATACCACCTTTGGGGTTGGACTGGGAATGATGCTGCAAAACAATGGATCTACCTTTGCGCGTATGCCCTTGCCTAGGGGAATCCACAGACCACCGCCCCCACCCAGACACCTCGTCAAGCGCGCAGAGTCAGCCGAATGAGAGTGTACTCACCCCCTTGTGGCTGCTGTGATGCCCTCAAGTGCCCATCCAACTCCGGATATGCCACCGCCAGGATCTGGTACATCAGGGGGGTGATGGTGCGAAGCGCCCCCCATCCACGTTGGGAGGCCATCCCCAGCTGGGCCTCCGCCGTATTCTTGCTCCAGCGGCACAGGTCCTCCTATCTTTTCTGGCAGTGGATGCTCTGTCTATGGTAGACCCCCAGGGTCCGCACTACCTTGGCGATGGCACGCCAAAGCCCCTTCTTCTGGTGGGCGCTGACCTAGAGGAAAAGTGAAGTAATGATGGATGTTACTATCTTGTACTGTTCTTCTCACGCATTGCCTAAAAACCTCCAACTCTGGCCCAGACATACATACACACACACTACCCTCAGATGCTGGTCTGTCCCCCTCCCCTCCCTCTTCCATCCACGACACTCCATACAATCATGTGCCATCCGCCATGCTCACAGTGTACTCACCTGTTTGTCTGGAGGACCGTACAGTTGCGTGTACTGGGGGAGGACCCCATCCACTAGTTTCTCCAACTCCTCCGAAGTGAAGACAGGGGCCCTTTCCCCAGACACTGTAGCCATTGTCACTTCCAGACTGAGGGCACAGCAGCACTTGCAGTGTAGGTCCTCTCCTGTCGAAGGTCAGGTATCAAGTGAGTGAACAGATAGAAAATGGCAGCCATGTCTGCGGAAGTGCGTACCGTCACCGCCAGAGTACATCGTCATTGGCTCCTGGAACCCATAGGGCCCAATGTTAACCTATGCTGAATTGCGCTGCGGTCTTCGACCGCCTACCGCGACGCTGCCCAACACCAGCGATGATACCTCATTTCCCCTTGTCCCACCTTACAGGTCAGGCAGCCGCCATTTCAGGGGTCCACTTGGCAGGCCAAATAACTGTGTCACACCTATTTAGGGCAGGAATATGGACAGACAAAGGCACAGTGAGAAAATGTTACGTTTTTGCTAAACGGCATTGTGATACCTAAGTGTTGTATGACCCACTGCTCACTGTTCTCCTCCACAGGGCAAGTCCGCTGGGGCAGGTGATGAGATGGCGGCATCCTCCGGTGTACAGACCCCTGGTGGACCTGTCGACAATGGAAGAGAGACACATAATTATCACTTACAGACTTGATCGTGCAACAATCCAAGAACTGTGTGCCCAGTTGGAGCCAGACCTGATTTCAGCTATCCGCCATCCCACAGTAATCCCTCCTCTGGTGCAGGTCCTCTTTGTACTCCATTTCCTGGCCAGTGGGTCTTTTCAAACAACAGTGTCAATGGCATCAGGGATGTCCCAGCCAATGATTTTTAACGTGTTGTCCAAAGTGTTGTCTGCCCTGCTGAAACACATGCGCAGCTACATTGTTTTCCCTCAAGTGGAGGATTTGCCCACAGTAAAAGGAGACTTTTATGCCTTGGGTCATATCCCCAACATCATTGGTGCCATTGATGGTACACATGTGGCATTTGTCCCCCCCCCCCCTGCAGGAATGAACAGGTGTACAGAAACCAGAAAAGCTACCATTCTGTGAATGTGCAGATGGTGTGTTTGGCAGACCAGTACATCTCTCATGTGAATGCCAAGTATCCTGGCTCTGTGCATGACGCTTACATTTTGAGGAATAGCAGCATCCCTTATGTGATGGGCCAACTCCAGAGGCACCCTGTGTGGCTAATAGGTGAGCCTAAAGCCCCCACACAGTTTCATTTGCTGTCTGGGTATGGGAGATTCCCTAATGTTTGGAGGATGTCTAACAGTTGTCCCTCTTTATTTGCAGGTGACTCTGGTTACCCCAACCTGTCATGGCTACTGACCCCAGTGAAGAATCCCAGGACAAGGGCAGAGGAAGGCTACAATGAGGCACATGGGCGAACTAGGAGGATAATAAAATGCACCTTCGGCCTCCTGAAGGACAGGTTCCGGTGCCTCCATCTGACAGGTGGCTCCCTATACTACTCACTGAAGAAGGTGTGCCAGATCATCGTGGCATGCTGTATATTGCACAATCTGGCATTGCGACGCCAGGTGCCTTTTCTGCAGGAGGATGGGCCTGATGGTGGTCTTGTGGCAGCTGTGGAGCCTGTGGATAGTGAAGAAGAGGAGGCAGAAGAAGAAGATGTAGACAACCGAAACAACGTCATCGTGCAATACTTCCTGTGAGACACAGGTAAGAGGATGGAACTGCTTCCCACATCTCATAATATTGTAGGACATAGCAAAAGTCTGCCTTTTAACCTCTGTGTATGGACCCTGACTTGTCACTTTGGCTTTCCATTGCACAGATCCGGGTCCCAATGTGTGCCCTCTGCTATGTTTACTCCTGGCCTACAGCTGTGTAACACTGGTATGGGAACAAGTACATTGACATTGCTTTATTCCAGAAATTTTGCAATTACACATTTGTGAAAGCACAGACTGACTCCAGATTGATTTGTGATTGTGACTGAGGTGATGGTGATGGTGGAGGAATGTCCATGGCAGAGTCCAGTCTCTTGGTATCACAGGTCCATTGTCCAATGGGGCATAGGAAGGTAAGCAATGGCAGTTTAAGGTGGACAGGGTGACAAACTGGGACGGAAGGGTGACATTCAGGAGAGTGTCATTTCCTGGCGGGGGTCTTAGCAAAGTTCTCTGTCTTGTTCCTGAATCTCAGCGACCGTTTGCAGGATGGTTCTCCTTCTGCAGGGGGTGGGGTGCTGGTGTCCTGTTGGTCCTGTGGCGGTGCCTCCTGTCCACTAGCGCCGGCAGAGGTGGAGGGCTGTTCATCGCCAGGCTAGTGTCAGGGGCCCATTTGTGTGCCACTGTGTCCCTCATGGTGTTGACAAGGTCTGTCAGCACCCCTGCAATGGTGACCAGGGTGGTGTTAATGGACTTCAAGTCCTCCGTGATCCCCAGGTAGTGTTCCTCCTGCAGCCGCTGGGTCTCCTGAAACTTGGCCAGTATCGTGCCCATGGTCTCCTGGGAATGGTGGTAAGCTCCCATGATGCTGGAGAGTGCCTCGTGGAGTGTCGGTTCCCTGGGCCTGTCCTCCCCCTGTCACACAGCAGTCCTCCCAGCTTCCCTGTTATCCTGTGTCTCTGTCCTCTGAACTGTGTGCCCACTGCCACTGACCCCAGGTCCCTGATTGTCTTGGGTTAGTGGGTTTGCCTGGGGTCCCTGTAGTGGTGGACACACTGCTGATTGATGTGTCCTGGGGACCGAGGTATGGGCTGTAGGAAGGTACCCTCTTTCTAGCCTTGCTACCCCCACTTTTAGCCTGTTTGTGAGTATATGTCAGGGTGTTTTACTGTCTCACTGGGATCCTGCTTGCCAGGGCCCAGTGCTCACAGTGAAAACCCTATGTTGTCAGTATGTTTGATAAGTGTCACTAGGATCCTGCTAGCCAGGACCCCAGTGCTCATATGTTTGTGGTCTATATGTAGTGCCTAACTGTATCACTGAGGCTCTGCTAACCAGAACCTCAGTGTTTATGCTCTCTCTGCTTTCTAAAATTGTCACTGCAGGCTAGTGACCAATTTTACCAATTCTCATTGGCACATTGGTACACCCATATAATTCCCGTGTATATGGTACTTAGGTAACCAGGGTATTGGGATTCCAGGAGATCCCTATGGGCTGCAGCATCTCTTTTGCCACCCATAGGGAGCTCAGACAATTCTTACACAGGCCTGTCACTGCAGCTTGAGTGAAATAACGTCCACGTTATTTCCCAGCCATTTTTCACTGCATATAAGTAACTTATAAGTCACCTATATGTCTAACCCTCACTTAGTGAAGGTTAGGTGCCAAGTTACTTAGTGTGGGGACACCATTACAAGTGTGCACTGCACATAGGTCCCCACCTATGTGTAGCGTCACAATAGTAACTCCGAACATGGCCATGTAACATGTCTAAGATCATGGAATTGTCACCCCAATACCATTCTGGTATTGGGGGGACGATTCCATGATCCCCCGGGTCTCTAGCACAGAACCCAGGTACTGCCAAACTGCCTTTCCGGGGTTTCCACTGCAGCTGCTGCTGCTGCCAACCCCTCAGACAGGATTCTGCCCTCCTGGGGTCTGGGCAGCCCCGGCCCAGGAAGGAAGAACAAAGGATTTCCTCTGAGAGAGGGTGTTACACCCTCTCCCTTTGGAAATAGGTGTGAAGGGCTGGGGAGGAGTAGCCTCCTCCAGCCTCTGGAAATGCTTTGATGGGCACAGATGGTGCCCATCTCTGCATAAGCCAGTCTACACTGGTTCAGTGATCCCCCAGCCCTGCTCTGGCACAAAACTGGCCAAAGGAAAGGGGAGTGACCACTCCCCTGACCAGTACCTCCCAGGGGAGGTGCCCAGAGCTCCTCCAGTGTGTCCCAGACCTCTGCCATCTTGGATTCAGAGGTGTTGGGGGCACACTGGAGCTGCTCTGAGTGACCAGTGACAGCAGGTGACGTCGCACCTCCTGATAGGTGCTTACCTTCCCTGGTAGCCAAACCTCCTTTTTTGGTATCCAAACCTCCTTTTCTGGCTATTTAGGGTCTCTCCTCTGGGCTATTCCTCAGATAACGAATGCAAGAACCCACCAGAGTCCCTCTGCACTTCCCTCTTCGACTTCTGCCAAGGATCGACCACTGACTGCTCCAGGACGCCTGCAAAACTGCAGCAAAGTAGCAAGACGATTACCAGCACCATTGCAGCGCCTCATCCTGCCGGCTTTCTCGAATGTTTCCTGGTGGTGCATGCTCTGATGGCTGTCTGCCTTCACCCTGCACTGGAAGCCAAGAAGAAATCTCCCGGGGGTCGACGGAATCTTTCTCCTGTTAGTGCAGGCACCAAAAGACTGCATCACCGGTCCGCAGGGTCCCCTCTCATCCTGACGAGCATGGTCCCTGGAACACAGGAGCAGGGTCCAAGTGTCTCACACAGTCCAGTGGCCCTTCTGTCCAAATTTGGTGAAGGTAAGTCCTTGCCTCCCCACGCCAGACAGCAAACCTGTGTACTGCGTGATTTGCAGCTGCTCCGGCTTCTGTGCACTTCTCCAAGGATTCCTTTGTGCACAGCCTAGCCTGGGTCCCCAGCACTCCGTCCTGCAGTGCTCAACCCACTGAGTTGGACTCAGACGTTGTGGGACCCTCCTTTTGTGACTCTGAGTTCACAGATCTTCTAAGTGCCTGCTCTGGTACTTCTGCAGGTGCTGCCTGCTTCTGCGGGGGCGCTCTGAGCTGCTGAGCACCCCTTCTGTCTCCTCCTCCAAGGGGCGACATCCTGGTCCTTCCTGGTCCCCAGCAGCACCCAAAAACCTCTACCGCGACCCTTGCAGCTAGCAAGGCTTGTTTGCGGTACTTCTGCGTGGAAACGCTTCTGCAACATCCAGCACGCCGTGGGACATCTTCCATATAAAGGAGAAGTTCCTAGCCCTTTTTGTTGTTGCATAATCTTTGGCTTCTTCCACCTGGAGGCAGCCCTTTTGCACCTTCATCTGGGGTTTTCTGGGTTCCTGCCCCCCCCCTGGACACTATCACGACTTTTGGACTTGGTCCACTTCCTTTTTAGGTCCTCAGGTCCAGGAATCCGCCTTCAGTGTTTTGCTGGTGCTTGTGGTTCTCGCAGAATCCCCCTATCACTACTATTGTGTCTTTCTGGAGTAATAGGGTAACTTTACTCCTACTTTTCAGGGTCTTGGTGGGGGGTATTTTAGACACCCTTACTGTTTTCTCACAGTCCCAGCGACCCTCTACAATCTCCCATAGGCCTGGGGTCAATTCATGATTCGCATTCAACTTTTGGTTTATATGGTTTGTGTTGCCCCTAGGCCTATGTCTACCTATTGCATCCTATTGTGATTCTACATTGTTTGCACTGCTTTTCTTACTGTTAATTACCTGTTTTGGGTTTGTGTACACATAACTTGTGTATATTACTTACCTCCTAAGTGAGGGTATTCTCTGAGATACTTTTGGCATATTGTCACTAAAATAAAGTACCTTTATTTTTAGTAACTCTTAGTATTGTGTTTTCTTATGATATTGTGCTATATGATATGAGTGGTATAGTAGGAGCTTTGCATGTCTCCTAGTTCAGCCTAAGCTACTTTGCCATAGCTACCTTCTATCAGCCTAAGCTGCTAGAAACAACTCTATTCTACTAATAAGGGATAACTGGACCTGGCACAGGGTGTAAGTACCACAAGGTACCCACTATAAGCCAGGCCAGCCTCCTACATGGGCCCGCTGAATGGGTGCTGTGGTGGTGTTTCCTGAGGGTGGAGGCTCTGTGGTGTTTTGGAACTGTGACAGGGGAACCGACTGTCCAGAGGTCCCTGATGGGCCGGGCTGGTCATCTTGATCCAGGCGTGCAGAGCTGCTGTCATCACTGTGGGCCTCTTCTGTGGGGGGACTGGATATGTCTGGCACCTCCTGTCTGGTGACGTTGGGTAGGGGTCCTGTTGGGGTGTAAATGCATAGTTTTAGTATCTGTGTGTGCCATCTTGTGCATTGGGTGAGGTACCCTCTACTCCTGTGCTTGTGTCATTGTGTTAGCCCTTTTGTGATAGTTGGTTTGGGGTCTGTGTGGGTTTCTGTACTGGACATGCTTTGGTGACGGTGGTCCATGCATAGGTGTTGCATGCAGGGCCTTGGTATTGAGATGTGTGGGTTGTGATAGTGGGACATATGGAGATGATGGTGTGATGGGGGTGAGGGTAAGAGTGGGAGTATGTGATGGCATACAGGTGGGGGGGAAGAAGTAGTTAAGATATGTCTTACCAGAGTCCATTCCTCCTGCTACTCCTGCGAGGCCCTCAGGATGCATGATCGCCAAGACTTGCTCCTCCCATGTTGTTAGTTGTGGGGGAGGAGGTGGGGTCCACCGCCAGTCCTCTGTACAGCAATCTGGTGTCTTGATACCACGGAAAGTACCTTCCCCCGTAGGTCGTTCCACCTCTTCCTGATGTCATCCTGTGTTCTTGGATGCTGTCCCACTGCGTTGACCCTGTCGAGGATTCTCCGCCATAGCTCCATCTTCCTTGCAATGGATGTCTGCTGCACCTGTGAACCGAATAGCTGTGGCTCTACCCGGATGATTTCCTCCACCATGACCCTGAGCTCCTCCTCAGAAAACCTGGGATGTCTTTGAGGTGCCATGATGTGGTGTGAGTGATGTGTGGGGTGATGTTTTGGGGTGTGTGGTGTTTTGTGCGTGGATGTTGTATAAGTGATGGTGTGGTGTGTCTGTGGATGCTAGTGTTGTGTTAGCTAATCTCTCTCTCTGGTCTTCTTTGAAATTTTGGGTTGTAAGGGTTTGTGGGTAATGTGGGTGTGTTTTATAGTGTTGTGAGTGTGTGGGTGTGTGTATGTGTGTCAGGTGTGTGTATTTCAAATTGTCCAATGTGGTTGTGTTTTGTAAATGTGTGTGTATTTTGAGCGTGGCGGTGTGTACTGACGATGGATTACCGCGGTTGAATGACTGCTGCGTTGATTCGTGGGTCGTGATAGTGTGGGCGTATTCTTGTTGACGTGACGGTGTAGGTTTTGTTATCGCCAGTTTATCACTGACCTTTGGTGTGGCGGACTTGTGTGGGTGTCTGTATTGTGGCGGGTTCCGAGATGTGGGTCGTAATACCTGTAGTGGATTTCTGCCGCCGCAACGGTATGTTGGCGGTCTTCAGCACAGCAGTAAGCGGGATTTTAAGGGCAGGGGTTCTAATGAGTGCCTAAGTGTGAGGGCACCCTTGCACTAGCAGAGGTACCCCCACATAGTTCAGGGCCATTTCCCAGGACTTTGTGAGTGTGGGGACACCATTACACGCGTGCACTACATATAGGTCAATACCTATATGTAGCTTCACAGTGGTAACTCCGAATATGGCCATGTAACATGTCTAAGATCATGGAATTGTCCCCCCATTCCAAACTTGGTATTGGGGGGCCAATTCCATGCATCCCCGGGGCTCCACTATGGACCCCGGGTACTGCCAAACCAGCTCTCTGGGGTTTTCTCTGCAGCTACCGCTGCTGCCAACCCACAGACAGGGTTCTGCCCTCCTGGGGTCTGAGCAGCCCAGTCCCAGGAAGGCAGAACAAAGAATTTCCTCTGAGAGAGGTGTTTCACCCTCTCTCTTTGGAAATAGGTGTTAAAGGCTGGGGAGGGGTAGCCTCTCCCAGCCTCTGGAAATGCTTTTAAGGGCACAGATGGTGCCCTCCTTGCATAAGCCAGTCTACACCGGTTTAGGGAACCCCCAGTCCCTGCTCTGGCGTGAAACTGGACAAAGGAAAGGGGAGTGACCACTCCCCTGTCCATCACCACCCCAGTGGTGGTGCCCAGAGCTCCTCCAGTGTGTCCCAGACCTCTGCCATCTTGTTTCCAGAGTTATGAGGGCACTCTGGAGGCCTCTGAGTGGCCAGTGCCAGCAGGTGACGTCAGAGACCCCTCCTGATAGGTGCTTACCTGACTAGGTGGCCAATCCTCCTCTGAGGGCTATTTAGGGTCTCTCCAGTGGGCTTTTTCTCAGATAACGAATTGCAAGAATTCACCACAGTTCCTCTGCACCTCTCTCTTCGACTTCTGCCAAGGATCGACCGCTGACTGCTCCAGGACGCATGCAAAACTGCAACAAAGTAGCAAGAAGACTACTAGCGACATAGTAGCACCTAATCCTGCCGGCTTTCTCGACTGTTTCCTGGTGGTGCATGCTTTGGGGGCTGCCTGCCTTCATCCTGCACTGGAGGTCCCCACAAAGAAATCTCCCATGGGTCGACGGAATCTTCCCCCTGCTTCAGCAGGCACCAAACTTTAGCGTCACTGGTACTCTGGGACCCCCCTCATCCTGACGAGCGTGGCCCCTGGAACACAGGTGGTGGACCCAAGTGACCCGGACTGTCCAGTGGTCCATCTGTACAAATTTGGAGGAGGTAGCACCTTTCTTTATTGCAGAATCTTCAGCTTCTTCCATCCAGAGGCAGCCATTTTACACCTTCATCCGGGGGTTAGTGGGCTCTTGCCCCCCCGGACACTTTTGTGACTCTTTGACTTGGTCCCCTTCCTTTGCAGGTCCTCAGGTCCAGGATTCCGTCTTCAGTGCTTTGCAGTCTGTTGTAGTCTTTGCAAAATCCCTTATCACGACTTTAGTGTGTTTCTGGGGAAATAGTAGTACTTTACTCCTACTTTCCAGGGTCTTGGGGTGGGGTATCTGGGACACCCTTAGTGTTTTCCTACACTCCTAGCTAACCTCTACACACTACACTAGCCTAGGGGTCCATTTGTGGTTCGCATTCCACTTTCTTAGTATATGGTTTGTGTTGCCCCTAGGCCAATTGCATCCTATTGTATTCTACAGTGTTTGCACTACTTTCTGACTGTGTTACTTACCTGATTTGGTTTTCTGTGTATATTATGTGTATTTTACTTACCTCCTAAGGGAGTATATCCTCTGAGATAGTTTTGGCACATTGTCACTAAAATAAAGTACCTTTATTTTTAGTAACCCTGAGTATTGTCTTTCTTATTATATAGTACCTGTATGATATAAGTGGTATAGTAGGAGCTTTGCATGTCTCCTAGTTCAGCCGTGGCTGCTCTGCTATAGCTAACTCTATCAGCCTAAGCTGGTAGAACACTACTAATCCACTAATAAAAGATAACTGGACCTGGCACAGGGTGTTCATACCATTGGTACCCACTATAAGCCAGGCCAGCCTCCTACAGTGGGATAAAGATTCCTCATATCATGTAATACCTATTAAAAATCAACCTCAACCTCACCCCCAATATCCAATAAAACATGATTCTAAAGCACCCGTGAGGGAAATCCTCACACAACTAGAGGACCAGGGCGTGATCGAACCCTGTGTCTCACCTATGAATAATCCATTATTCCCAGTAGCTAAACCAGACCATAATAATCTTAGACTACAGATATTTAAACAGTCATACACGCACATATCCTATACAAAAATCACATAGCACAGCACTTACAAACAACATAGTGCACAAAAAATACAAAACAACACTGGACATTTTCAATGGTTTCTTCTGCCAAAATATAGCGTCTTATGGTAAAGACTTAACCAGTTTCAGCGCACTAGGCTCTCAGAAAACATTCTGTTGTTTACCCCATGGGTACAAGAACAGTCCAGGACTGTTTGCAGCTCGTGTGACTTCAATATTGCACGACATTGACACGGAAGCATTGTCCTATGCAGATGATATCTATCTCACGGATGATGAATTGCTGCAACATTTAAGACGGGTAGCCTGGATTGTTGTGGGATTTGCCAAGTTCGGCTACAAATTCAATTAAAAAAAAAAAAAAAATGGCCTTCCTTAGCGGCTTGTTTGTGGGATATGAGCTATTGAGTGAAGGAAAGAGCCTAGAACCCCAATTCTTGAAAAATGCGCACAGTTACAACCCCCAAATACAATTTAAAAACTCCAATCCCTATTGGGTTTTCTAAATTTTGGCAGAACTTACATTCCTGAATATGCATCACGCATAGAACCTTTATGTGACTTAATACGTCCTGACTTTTCAAGTAAAGTTTTTGACAGTCGAACACACACGCATTCTCAGAGCTTTGCAAACAGACATGCTTGCAGCACAACATTTACACACAAGGGACAGCAAAACACATTTGGTCATCAGAGCAGAGTAATTGCTGGTGCCATTGGTTTCACCTATGTAACTTTCAGTGAGGGTGAGACTGTCCCAATAGCATACAAATCACATTTGTACTCAGCAGCAGAACAACACTTTGCTCCCACTGAGAAAATTCTCACTGCAGTTCGGATGGCTGTCATTAAAAAAAGACATCTAGCCCAAGGCAAACACATTATTGCTGTCTCTCCAATTCCAGCCCTTGAGGCTGTTACCAAAGCCAACGTTTCAAGAGCTAAAGCATTACATCCACGTTGGACTCAATGGGCAACATCACTGACAGCCACTTATGTAGACTACATTTTTGACCGGAAATTACATAACTCAAGAATTTTTGCAATATGAACTGGAATACCCAGTTCCATCAAACACAATGCCTATTGATCAATATCAGAGTTATGTACCCTGATGGCTCAGCACAACCTGCAGTAGGCACAAATCATCAATACTCTGCTGCTTGCGCAGTCGTAAGTGGCTTTATAGAGAATAATAAATTCTGTCCCCAGCATACATTCACGCAAATCCCAGGGGATTGCACAGCACAATTAGCAGAGCTAAAGGCTCTGGTTATGGCACTGAAACATATGGATCCTGCACAGCTAACACGGATTGTCTGTGATTCGTACTACTGTGTCCAGTCTTTCAATGAATACCTGCATTACTGGCACCAGAATGGGTTTGGAGATTCTAAAGGCAACACCATTAGACACAGACTCCTGTGGGGGAAAGTAGCAGATCTGAAGGAAACGCTATAAAATGTCCATGTTGTACATACACTTGGACACCAGTGCGTTGGAATACACGTTGCTGGAAATACACTGACTGATGAAGCTGCGAAATCAGGTGTAGCTACGGCTACTGTTGCTGCAGTAAGCCGCTCAGGAGCAAAACTGGATGATAACATAGGGGCTGCTGTGAAAGCTACGGCTGAAGGCACGCCTTATCCAAAATCATTTTCTGCTAGATGTTCCTACTGAATGGGAGGCTTCCTAGATGCTGAAGTAGTAATACCAGGTGTAGGGGTTCAAGTAATTCCCAACAAAGACATAAGATCAGAGTTGATTAAAGCAGCACATGAGGGGGTAGCCTCTGCCCACGCTGATGTGGTGGCTACAATATCATTGTTGCAAGCACGTTATTTGTGGCCAGGTCTATACAAACAGGCTCCCAACAAATTAAGGTTTCCACCGCTAAACGTTCACCGCAGACACCCCTCCTAATTTCCAACAAACCATTACAATGTGTGTACTTGGACCATTGTGGTCCCCTAAAACTGGATAGTGCATACAAATATATTTTAGTCGCTTTTGACTCTTGCTATAGATTTCTATGGATGTGGCCACAGTGTTCGGCTGATGCTTGGACTGTTATTAAAGACTTGCGAGTCTTTATCAATACATATGCAGTTGCGTCTTTCCACTCAGACCAGGGCCCTGCTTTCGCCTCAGGGGCATTCAGGGACGGCATGGCTATGTTAGAGGTCCAACTCCATTACTCCTCTCCATTTCATCCTGAGCGAAATAGTGTCGTGGAGCAACCAAACCATAATTTAAAGCAGTCCTTAACAGCCAGATTATTAGGAATGGGTCGTGGTTGGCTTAATCACCTGTATGTAGGCCAGAGAGCACTTAACAATCTGCCTAGAAGGTCCCTCGGGGGTCGTACTTCATACGAGTGCCTGTTCGGAACTTAAATGTATGTTCCAGATCTTGATGGCCCTAGTGTGGAGGCGACAGAAACACCTTTTGACATAAATGAACGCCCCACTGTCTTGAAGGAATTACAACAGTTCCGTGAAGACAACGCTTCTGCCAGTGCTGCCTCCACAGGAATTAAGGATGTACCAGGAACACCTAATGGCTGGATTCCTAAAGATGGGGATCTAGTACGTGAAAACGTTGCTTTGAAAAAGGAGTTTGGTCCTTCCTATCGTGCACCGGTCCAATCTTGGGAATACACAGTACCAGAACTGTCATTCTACCACCATTGGCTTGTGCTAAAGAAAACCGCTTTGTATCTATCGACAATGTCAAGTTGCACCATGTGGCGGAACCTGTACATCAGACCAAGAGGAACAGCCAGTAGTTCCCGAATCCCTCTCACTACTGGTCAAGAAGTCCCTCTACAAGTTGTGGGCAGCAACTCCGAGCCTGATCTTGCATTAGTTCCACTAACATCTGTTACTACAAACAATACTGAAATAACTGATGGATTTGAAACAACCTCAACACAGACAGATGGCATTATTTATTCTGAACCACCACGTGAGACCCCTCCTGGTTCTCCACCTACAAATACGGCTCCAGGTTTTGCACGAACTGCTTCTGGATACTTCGCCGACGTAAACAACACCTTGTCGGGCTCATTTGCCTCTTCTATATCTGAACTGTCAAAAACACATATGCTGATAAACTGCCTTAAAACGAATTACCATATTTTCCATGGAACTATCTGTGGCTTTCTTTGACTGTACTAGCCTTCCTCCTTTGGATTGGTTTTGTCATAACATTCTTTTTATTAATACATGGTCATTTTCTTCCTAAAAGATCAGCAGTTGAACTGGAGGATGAGATCCTAAAACCCAATTTTTCTTCTCACAAGGTGCGCAGAGACTTGTCTTTTGTGAAAATTTCCACTATACCGATTCCTGATGGGATTGTTTGGGATAAAGTAGCATTTGATATATACGGCCTGACAGAGATCATTCAAATACCATATGTGTTTAAACTTTCAATGAATGATGTAATAATACCCGGAGTTGTTTCTGGTGACCTGGATGTGAAAACAGTTGATTCTATGATGGCTGAATTGCAGTATTATACTGTATTTGAAAGTGAAGATGTTTATCAATCTAAAGAAAATTATGGTGATATGTTTTGCTATCATTCTTATGGGCACCATTTCATTCATAGAGCAAGTACCCCAAAGACTGTTTTTAATTACACACAATGGGAACATTGTCCGACTCCACCACAGGGGAGTTCTAAAACATATTCTGAAAAGTTTGCATATTTTTCTGAGCACAATGTTAAAAATGCTGAGTGATGTTATTTTAAATTGCCATCAATGGAAAATGTACATATATTATTGACAGTTACAAAATGTATTTATTCGGATTCCTTTGTTCCCTAGTTGTCTATAGAAGGCTATGAATATTGGTTAAAGTTGATTGACTTAAAAAGTGTGTGGGGAACTAGAAATTGGCAAATAAGGGGGAAGGAAGCTTTTTTAGAGCATGCCTGATACCTGTTCAAATGATATTTTTAAATGAAACTGTAAAACAAACAAGTTGTTTAGGCTGAGCAAAGATTATGGAATTGAATGTGCCCAGTATTCCTGCCCCTGCAAAATCTCACAAATGGCAAAAATATATAAATGCAACTGAAGATCAGCTTGATGAATGGGTCCCAGAATGGCACGTTTAATGCTTCAGTGTCACGTCCTGGCAGGTGGCTATTGTAGCCAATAGGTACCAACGGGTGTCATAAACGTTTTATAAACTCCACGGGGAATTTTAGAACTAATAGGCCGAACCCTCGCTATGTGTCATCCGAACATGCGGGTATAGTAACAACATACAGTGTAGGGAAACTATGCCAGCAGTGGTTGAAGAGTTCCTCACTAGATGCTGTTAGAGAACACCTCAGTCTCCTGTCTAGTAACACTGACTTACAGGATTTCCTGTTAGGCCGCAGAAAACAACGCAGAAAGTGCTTCTTATATGCAGTATATAATGACATTTGTAAGCTTTCTCAACAAGAAGCTGCTGCCCGGTTAAGACAAATAGATCAGGAAAACTTACAGAAGGCATTAGCTGTTGTAGACAATGGGATTAATAACCTGTCTGACCGGATATACACCTTAAATAACATTGTCTCTTCTGCAATAGACGTAATACAAAGTGATATGTCTTTTTTACACCATGGACAAAGTCAACTAAGGTCCATAATGCAGTTGGGTTGGACACTTCAAACATTGAAGGCAGGTCGCATTCCCTGGCAACAATTTAGCGCAAAGGACATATTTTATACATTTAACTTAACGTGACAACAATAACTAATGGCTAAGAAAGAAGCAACTTATGTCATGTTAAATATCAAAAAGTTAGAAAAGTTGCCTTTTACTGTGGCTGAACTACCATTTGCTGAATGGTTAATACACAGTGTCATTAATCTGCCTATTTCAACACTTCAATTCACGTCCTGTTTAAAACGCATTCCGGTAGGCAGATATGAAAGGCTGGGAGATAGTTACATCCATGAGGTGTGGGAGCTGCCCTTATCGTACAAATGTCTCAGTGGCGTGAAAGAAGTCTTCCTTAGCGGTAGTGAATGCGAGACTTCTGTCAGCCATTTGATGGTTTGTAAACAGCTGTCCTTGCATGGGGCATGTAACATTTCTGCAGTGAACTTGACTTGTTATCTGAAGGGAGTTCCAGTCCCCTTGATTAGATGTGCGTTCCAGGTGCTTTCAAATGGCAGCTATGTTCTCCTCAATAGTGAAGATTGTTGTGGTATACGGGCCGGAATAGTTTATGTTGTTTCGGTCTTTAAGATTGTTACATGCTGTGGGAACGTACTCTTTCCTCCCACTAGACAAAGAGAGGTAGCTGACATTTGGCCCCATATTGCTACTTCTAATGTGACTTTCGACAAGTTGAGCAGACTCAAGGCTTTATTGTTCCAAAAACATGTGGCGCTCACATTCTGCACGCGAGACCTACGCACTTCAGGTGGCAAGATCCTCAGCCGATATACAGTCCCTTTTAAGTACCAACTTTCCGAGACACTTTAGTGAGCTTGTGGGATGAATATTTAATGCATCCAGTACTACTGGAATCGCACATTTCTTAAAGGCTGTTGGTTCTGGTTTCGTTCACACCTTCTCCTCTATATTCGGTTTAATACCATCAGCCATCCACTCACTATTCTACAGTATTTTCAGGGGATTTCCAATAACTTTGACTATAATAGGTGGCATTTTGCTATTGCTACTTTTTCTGCGCAATGGCTGTCCCACCGCAACAAGGAGAAATGAAAACGATCCCACCAGCGCAGCTGTGTTGTGAACGTATGATGCAGATCTTCGAAGCAACACTCCTGGAGCAATTGGAGTGTGACTGGTCTTTGTCATTCAGACAGGTTTTGCATTATGTGCATCCCATGTTTCGGTGCCTCTGGTGCTCATTCGAACATGCACTGAAGCATTGTCTTTCTACGCAGCACTTGCTTTCATTGGATGCTGATCTGTTGATGTTCTCGCTGAAGGCTCATTAACAGACTTGCGCATTGAGGGTGCGTTTGCTAAGGGAAGCTGCTTATGAGTTGCCCTTCACAGAGGATGCGGCTCCGATCTCATTATTGGGCACATCACGGAATTTTACCACCTGCCGAAGTGGAAGATTTCCTGTCTTACATTATCCCTGAGTCGATTGGCAATTTCCAAAATGACTCTGACTCTTGAAATTCAGCCTTTTTTACGCCACAGTTAACATTTTAAATGGTCCCTTTTATGTGCTCGAGTGTCTTTTAACTTGTCATTATTGACATATTTTATATATATCTTAGGTTGAATTTTAGTAGCTTTTATACATAATTAGGCTTTGAACCACCTTTGAACCAGCAAGGGGAGGGTGTTGTGTAGCCATTTTAGCTATAGCTCTATGCACGTTATTTTAGCAAACTAGGCCTGCCGCTGTGCACTTTAACCTAGATATTTTTTCTTTAGCTTCATGTATTGTTTTAGCAATAGCCACATTTGCGGTCTTGTTTATTTCTCTCTATCTAGCTGTTCTTTGCCTAGGCCAGCTCTGTGTTCTTAAACAAGACATTTCTTTCACTCTGTGCTTCTCTCAAGGCTGCAGTAAGATAGATTGCCGGTAAATGTGGTAACATTCTGTCTCTGGTATTCATAGAAACATACACATCCTTATGTAGGGACATTTTCTCAGAACATCAGCTGTTCTATTATGAAAACACTTCTCTGTCCCAAATTATGACCATGGCGGTGCGAACTCAGATAGACAGCCACTTTACCACAGCGACCGCCAGGGCGGAAACAACAGGCACCACGTCGGTAGCCGCCTACAGCCAGGCGGAAGTCAATGTTCTGCCCACCATATTAAGACCCTTCAATCCGCCACCTTTTCCGGGGCGGTACCAACGACATCAAAAGCCTGGTAGAAACCGACCGCAGAAGGGAAAGGGCTTACCTTTGGAGACACAGGGAACAACCACGCCGCTATGGAGCCCGAACTTCAGATCTTCCCAATGATTCTCTACGTCCTGCTCCACCACGAACACCAACGACGGCGAAGGCGACCACGGTGAGTACAGCCGCCTAGCACACAAGGGAGGGAGGGAGGAAAAAGAGAGTGGCACACACACACGCACAACACCAACCCCCACCCCCACCCCCAACACCATACACACAATCAGATGCAGTAATAAAACATATTGACCCCATACCCCTCAGGAATACTGCAAGGACAACAGGAATGTGAGAAAGTTAGTCTAATAATATAAATACAAAAATTCTATCTAATGGTTGTAGGAAAGTACCATCTTGCCTGGCATGTTACTCCCATTTTTACTGTATGTATGTTTGTTTTTGCCTGTGTCACTGGGATCCTGCTAGCCAGGACCCCAGTGCTCATAAAGTATGCCCTGTATGTGTTCCCTGTGTGGTGCCTAACTGTATCACTGAGGCCCTGCTAACCAGAACCTCAGGGTTTATGCTCTCTCTGCTTTTAAAATTGTCACTGCAGGCTAGTGACTAATTTTACCAATTCTGATTGGCACATTGGAACACCCTTATAATTCCCTAGTATATGGTACCTAGGTACCCAGGGTACTGAGGTTCCAGGAGATCCCTATGAGCTGCAGCATTTCTTTTGCCACCCATAGGGAGCTCAGACAATTCTTACACAGGACTGCCAGTGCAGTTTGAATGAAATAACGTCCACGTTATTTCACAGCCATTTTACACTGCACTTAAGTAACTTATAAGTCACCTATATGTCCAACCTTCACATGGTGAAGGTTAGGTGCAAAGTTACTAAGTGTGAGGGCACCCTGGCACTAGCCAAGGTGCCCCCACATCGTTCAGGGCAATTTCCCCGGACTGAGTGCGGGGACACCATTACACGCGTGCACTACATATAGGTCAATACCTATATGTAGCTTCAAAATGGTAACTCTGAACAAGGCCATGTAACATGTCTAGGATCATGGAATTGTCCCCCCAATACCATTCTGGTATTGGGGGGACAATCCCATGCATCCCCAGGGCTCCAGCATAGAGCCTAGGTACTGCCAAACTAGCTCTCTGGGGTTTTCTCTGCAGCTACCGCTGCTGCCAACCCTCAGACAGGTTTCTACCCCCTGGGGCCTGGGCAGCTCAGTCCCAGGAAGGCAGAACAAAGGATTTCCTCTGAGAGTGAGTGTTACACCCTCTCTCTTTGGAAATAGGTGTTAAGAGCCTGAGAGGAGTAGCCTCTCCTGGCCTCTGGAAATGCTTTGAAGGGCACAGATGGTGCCCTCCTTGCATAAGCCAGTCTACACCGGTTCAGGGATCCCCCCAGCCCTGCTCTGGTGTGAAACTGGACAAAGGAAAGGGGAGTGACCACTCACCTGACCAGCACCTCTCCATGGGAGGTGCCCAGAGCTCCTCCAGTGTGTCCCAGACCTCAGCCATCTTCAATGCAGAGGTGTGAGGGCACAAAGGAGACCTCTGAGCGGCCAGTGCCAGCAGGTGACGTCAAAGACCCCTCCTGATAGGTGCTTACCTCTCTCTGTAGCCAATCCTCCTCTGAGGGCTATTTAGGGTCTCTCCTGTGGGTTTCTTTTCAGATAACGAGTGCAAGAGCTCACCAGAGTTCCTCTGCATCTCCCTCTTCGACTTCTGCCAGGGATTAACCGCTGACTGCTCCAGAACGCCTGCAAAACTGCAACAAAGTAGCCAGAAGACTACCAGCGACATTGTAGCGCCTACTCCTGCCGACTTTCTCGACTGTTTCCTGGTGGTGAATGCTCTGAGGGCCGTCTGCCTTCACCCTGCACTGGAAGCCAAGAAGAAATCTCCCGTGGGTTGACTGAGTCTTCCCCCTGCTACCGCAGACACCAAACTTCTGCTTCACCGGTCCGCTGGTCCCCTCTCATCTCAACGAGCATGATCCCTGGAACACAGGAGCTGGATCCAAGTGACCCCCACAGTCCAGTGGTCCTTCTGTCCAAGTTTGGTGGAGGTAAGTCCTTGCCTCCCCACACCAGACAGTAATCCTATGTACTGTGTGAACTGCAGCTGCTAGGGCTTCTGTGCACTCTTGCAAGGATTCCTTTGTGCACAGCACAGCCCAGGCCCCCAGCACTCTGTCCTGCGTTGCCCAACTCGCTGAGTTGACCTCCAGCTTCGTGGGACCCTCTTTTGTGTTGCTGAGTCGACTGCTGTGCTCAGATTTCTTGAACACCTGTTGAAGTGCTTCTGCGGGTGCTGCCTGCTTCTGCATGGGCTCCCTGTGTTGCTGGGCGCCCCCTCTGTCTCCTCATCCAAGTGGCGACCTCCTGGTCCTTCCTGGGCCGGAGCAGCACCCTTTATCCTCAACTGTGACTCTTGCAGCTAGCAAGGCTTGTTTGTGGTCTTTCTGCGTGAAACCAACTCTGTGTCCTCCAGCACACCGTGGGACATCTTCTGACCAAAGGACAAGTTCCTGGCACCTTCCGTCGTTGCAGAATCTTTTGGCTTCTTCCACCCAGAGGCAGCCCTTTTGCACCTTTATCCAGGGTTTAGTGGGCTCCTGCCACCCCCGGACACTTGCATGACTCTTGGACTTGGTCCCCTTCCTTTGCAGGTTCTCAGGTTCAGGAATCCATCTTTAGTGCTTTACAGTCAGTTGTTGTCTTTGCAGAATCCCCTATTACTGTCTTTCTGGTATAGTGGGGTAGCTTTACTCCTACTTTTCAGGGTCTTGAGGTGGGGTATCTTGGACACCCTTAGTGCTTTCTTACACTCCCAGCGACCCTCTACACACTACACTAGGTATGGGGTCTCTTTGTGGTTCGCATTCCACTTTCAGAGTATATAGTTTGTGTTGCCCCTAGGCCTATTGTCTCGTATTGCATTCTATTGTGTTCTACAGTGTTTGCACTACTTTTCTAAGTGTTTTCCTTACCTGATTTTAGTTTGTGTGTATATTTTGTGTATTTTACTTACCTCCTAAGGGAGTATATCCTCTGAGATACTTTTGGCATATTGTCACTAAAATAAAGTACCTTTATTTTTAGTAACTCTGAGTATTGTGTTTCTTATGATATAGTACTATATGATATAAATGGTATAGTAGGAGCTTTGCATGTCTCCTAGTTCAGCCTAAGCTGCTCTGCTATAGCTACCTCTATCAGCCTAAGCTGCTAGAACACTACTAATCTACTAATAAGGGATAACTGGACCTGACACAAGGTGTAAGTACCATTAGGTCCCCACTATAAGTCAGGCCAGCCTCCTACAATGGTATTTACATATGTACAGTTCAAGGGACACTGCCCAGTCCTCAATGTGCGTGGGCCACAGGGCCACAGGCCAAAGTCCATGGCCCTACTTGTCACCTGCAGCAACACGGAGAGAGCACTGCAGGGGCATCATTTGGAAAATAGGCAGGTATCTCAAGGGGACGGGGAGCACCTCAGCCGGCAGATAGAACAACACCACTGGTCCTGGAGGGGTCAACATGCCCTGTGCTTGGTCCTGGGGAGTGCAAGTCCACAGTCTCTCAAGTGGGTGACTTGCCCACTGGCTCTGGAGGGGGAACATGCCCTGTGCTTGGTCCTGGGGAGTGATACGCCACAGTTTCTCAAGTGGGTGACTTGTCCACTGGTTCTGGATGGGGCATCGTGCTCTTTGCTTCTGATCCTGGGTAGGATGGGGTGAGTGAGTGTCTTACCCACTGGTTCTGGATGGGCCATTGTGCCCAGTGCTTCTGACCCTGGGGAGTGCAAGGTCACAGTCTCTCAGCTGGGTGTCATTCCCACAGGATTTGCAGGGGGTAGGCCGCACAGCAACCCATGGAGGCGGGACTACAGACCGCCCGCCGGCGGTGAAGGCTGCTCAGTGGTGGTGCTGCTGATGCTGCTGGTGGTGGTGGGGGGAAGCTCCAGCCTATCCCCTGCAGCCCCAGATGGCTGCCCACTGGTGGTGGTGGTGATGCTGCTGATGCTGGTGGTAATAGGGGGAGGCCCCAACCCACCCCCTGCAGCCTCGGACGGCTGCCCACTGCTGGTGGTGGTGCAGCTGCTGGTGGGGGGAGGCTCCAGCCCATCCCCTGCTGCCTCGGACGGCTGCCCACTGGTGGTAATGGTGGTGCTGCTGCTGGTCGGGGGAGGCTCCAGCCCATCCCCTGCAGCCTTGGACGGCTGCCCACTGCTGGTGGTGGTGGTGCTGCTGCTGGTGGTGGTGCTGCTGCTGGTGGTGGGGGGAGGCTCCAGCCCATCCCCTGCAGCCTCGGATGGCTGCACAACCATGGTTGGTGGTGGGGGCTCCGACTGAGTCCCTGCACCAGGCCCCTTGTCCTTCCGGCCTGCTGGTGCAGGGCCCTTGCCCTTCCTGGCAGCAGCTGGGGATGGCTCCTTGCCATTCCTGGTAGCACTTGGGGCAGGCTCCTTCCTTTTACTTCCAGGCAGCACTTGGGGCAGGCTCCTTGCCCTTCCGGGCAGCACTTGGGGCAGGCTCCTTGCCCTTCCTGGCAGCAGATGGGGATGGCTCCTTGCCCTTCTTGGCAGCAGCTGGGGATGTCTCCTTGCCCTTCCGTGCAGCACTTGGGGCAGGCACCCTTGAGGCTGCCTGGTGCCCTGGATACTTTCTCACCACAAATGGGTGTGGAGACTACTGGGTCCGTGGACTGTGTGGCTGAGGTGCTTACCTGGGTTTTTGCCACCCTGGCCAGACGTGAAGGACGGGAGGGTTAGGGAAGAGGTCAATGGTGGAGAGTAAAAGCTTCTTAGGGACATTGGGGTGGGAAGAGGGAGAATGTTTGGGAGTGGAGGAAGAGGGAGTGGTTGTGGGAGGTGTCTGTCTGCTGTGTTTGGGTGCAGGTGCCTGGGCTGGATGCTGTTGTGAGGTGGATGGCTGTTGGGTGTCTGAGTGCTTACGTTTGTGTACCTTGGGAGAAGGGGGACAGACACAGTGGGAGAGGACACGTGCATGGCTGTTGTGGTGGTGTCTGCCAGTGAGGCGTGTGTTCTGCTAGGTGTGGTGGTGATGGCGGTAGTGGATGAGGATGTAGTGCATGGAGGTCTGAGTGTAGAGGCAACTGGGAGGGAGGTGGAGGAGGAGAAGGGGGACACAGTGGAGGCAGTGGATGTTGGTATGTCTACATCTGGATGTTTTTTGTGCGAGTGCCTGTGGGATGTGTGGTGCTTGTGTTTGGCTGTGCCACTCTTGTGTGTTGTCCTGTGTGCGTGCTCATCTACCTGTGTGCTTGAGATAGGTTGTGGGTGAGGGGAATGGTACTGGGAAGAAGAAGTTGGAGGGGGGAGGGGGAAACAGGGACAATGGCTGCCATCAGAGAGGAGGCCAGAGCCTGGATTGATCTCTGTTGGGCCGCCAAGCCCATGTGAATGCCCTCCAGGAATGCATTTGTCTGTTACATTTGGGCTGCCAGCCCTTAGATGGCATTCACAATGGTTGACTGCCCTACAGAGATGGATCGCAGGAGGTCAATAGCCTCCTCAATCAGGGCAGCAGGGCTCAGTGGGGCAGGGCCTGAGGTGCCTAGGGTGAAGGAGATGCCCACCCTCTTGGGTGAACGGGCACGGGCAACTCGCTGAGGGGCTGCTGGGAGGGTGGTGCTGGAACGGGGGTGGCGGCTGTACCTGTAGCGGTCACAGATGTGTACGCCACCACCAGGGAGCTTCCATCGGGGGAGGTATCTGTGTCCGAACTGTCCCCTCCAGTGTCCACCGTGGTGCTCCCCTCGTCCTCCGATCCACTGGTGCCCTCACCGTCAGTGGACTCTGCCTCCTGGCTCCTGTGGGATGCAGCTCCCTCTGTCGCCGGTGCCCCTGCTCCTCCGCCAGATGATGCTAATGCACGCAAGGACAGGATGACAAAACAAAAAGGGGAGGGGGAGAGACAAAGGATACACTGGGTCAGTGGCTGCACCAACACCACCGTTGGCGTACACACCACCGTCACACACAGGCAACAGCCCTACGCACTATGCAATGCACTACCAGTAATAACGCTAGCCACCAGGGCATGGGGAGGGGCACATACCGCCAACTGCAGCACACCTGGGACCCACACAGTCCTGACCAGTAGTGGATGCCTACAAACTAGGTAGCAGGATTATCTCTTCAGAACCCTGGCCAACATGGGACCTACTCTGCAATGTCAGCCCTGGCTAGGGGCACCCACTGACACACATCCCCCACCCGGGTACCCCCCTACCATGCATGAGTTGTAATGATGGGAACTGTATCACCCCCTTGTGGCTGCTGTGATGCCCTCAAGCGTCCATCTAGCTCCGGATAGGCCACCTGCAGTATGCGGGCGATTAGGGGGGTCAGGGTTCGACGGGCACCCCTTCCTCTTTAGGAGGCCATCGCCAGCTGGGCCTCCACCGTCTTCCGTGCCCAGTTTCTCAGGTCCTCCCACTGTTTCCGACAGTGGGTTCTCTGCCTGCCATAGACTCCCATGGTCTGCACGTCCTTGGCGATGGCACGCCATATACCCTTATTTTGATGGCCGCTGACCTGCAGAGAAATACACACAGGAAAAGGTATCTGTCAGACCGTCCTGCCTGTTACACTTATGGCCCACCATACCCTTTCACATCGCCATTTGCACATGCAGGGCCTAGTAAACATGCTGCACGCTGCCCAGGGCCTATTCACCAACCCCCCCCTAGATGAGGCCTTTACACACAGCACTCCATGCATTCATGCCCCATGCATCGTACTCACGGCATACTCACCTGTTGGTCTGGAGGCCCATACAGCAGTCAGTACTGGGGTAGGACCCCATCCACCAGGCACTCCAACTCCACCGAGGTGAAGGCAGGGGTCCTTTCCCCAGTCACACGAGCCATGGTAGGTTCCAGACACAGGTCACAGCAGCACATGCAATGTAGGTCCTCGCCTATTGAAGGTCAGGTAGCAAGTGGGTGATCAGATAGAAAATGGCGGTCACGTCCGCGGCGGTGCATACCGTCACCGCCAGCGTACATCACCATTGGCCACTGTACCCCATAGGGCCCAATGTTAACCAATGAGGAGTTGCACTGCAGTTCCCGACCACCTCCTGCAACAGCGCACAATGTCAGCGGAATTACCTCACTTCCACCTGTCCCTCCACACAAGACAGGCAGACATCATTTCAGGAGGGGGCAGGCCCTGGATAATAACTGCGTCAGTTCAAAATTGGACATACAGGACAAATGCCACTTATACATTAAAAATTAACATCATGCAGTGTACTGTTGTGGCTATGATGTACAGTTTGTGACCAGCACCTCACTCTTTTGCCCCATAGATTGCTATTGCTGGGGATTAATAGGAGATGGACACATACCCGTGTACAGACCCCTGGGGGACCTGGCAACAATAGAGGATAGGCACATTACCCTCACCTATAGACTTGACAGGGCCAGAATCACGGAGCTGTGTGCCCAATTGGAGTCTGACCTAATATCTGCTATCATCACCCCACTGGGATCCCCACCTCTTGTGCAAGTCCTATCTGTGCTCCATTTCTTGGCAACTGGTTCTTTCCAAGTGACAGTGGACTTGGCAGCAGGAATGTCACAGCCAATGTTCTCAATAGTGCTGACCAGAGTGCTGTCTGCACTGATTAAACACATGTGCAGCTACATTGTTTTCCCCCAGGTGGAGAATTTGGCCACAGTGGAAGCTGACTTCTATGCAATGGGACATATCCCCAATATCATTGGGGCAATTGATGGTACACATATCACATTAGTTGCCCCCCCCTGCAAACAAAATGCACAGGTGTTCAGAAATCGAAAGAGTTTTCACTCCATGAATGTCCAGATGGTGTGCTTGGCGGACCAGTACATCGCCCATGTCAATGCTAAGTATCCTGGGTCGGTGCATGATGCCTTTATCCTGAGGAATAGCAGCATCCCAAATGTGATGGGCCAGCTACAGAGGCACAGGGTGTGGCTAATAGTTGATCCCTGGTTCCCACCCAGTAGATGTTGGTGTATGGATATGGTGTGGGCCATATGGAAAGTGTATGCCTAAATGTTGTCCCTCAATATTTGCAGGTGACTCTGGTTACCCAAACATATCATGGCTACTGACCCCTGTCTGGAATCCCAGGACAAGGGCAGAGGAATGTTACAATGACGTAGATGGGCGAACAAGAAGGATTATCGAACATACCTTTGGCTTCCTTAAGGCCAGGTTTTAGTGCCTCCATCTAACAGGTGGATCCCTGTGCTACTCACCCAAGAAGGTCTGTTCTGCTCAAGCCCCAGAATGGCAGAACCCTGTCTGTGAGGTGGCAGCAGCTGGGCCTGCCTGGAAAACCTCAGAAGGCTGGTATGGCAGGACTGGGGATCCACTGTGGAGACCCCAGAGTGCATGGGATTGTACAACCAATACTGGAATCAGTATTGGAGTACAAGTCACAGTTGTTAGATACCTTACATGGCCATATTCGGGGTTACCGTGGTGAAGCTGGACATGAGAATTGACCTATGTCCAATGCACGCGTAAAATGGGATCCCCGCACTAAAGAAGTTCAGGACAATGGTCCTGGACAACGTGCGGCACCCGTGCTAGTGCAGGGGTGCCCTCACACACAGGTACTTTGCCCCAGCCTTCAGGGTTGAAAGGCCTGACATATAGGTGAATTATAAGTGACCTGGTGCAGGAAAAATGGCTATGAAAGGATGCATGCACCTTTTCGCGCAGGCTTCAATGGCAGTCATGCAGAAGCCTTTAAATGGGCTCCCTATGGGTAGCAAAAGTAATGCTGTAGCCCATAGGGTAGCAAAAGTAATGCTGTAGCCCATAGGGATCCCCTGGAATCCCTATGCCCTTGGTACCTAAGTACCATATACTAGAGAATTATATGGGTGTACCAGTATGCCAATTTGGGATGAAATACTGGGTTACCAGTATGTAGTGACAAATTTGGGAACAGAGAGAGCATAAGCAATGGGGTTCTGGTTAGCAGGATCCGAGTGTCAGTCAAGTATACTGACAAAACAGTGAAAGATACTGACAAGTAGGCCACAAACCATAAGCACTGTGGTTCTGGCTAGCAGGATCACAGTGACACAGTCAAACACACTGACAAACAGGCGAAAAATGGGGGTAACCATTCTAGAAAGAGGCTACTTTCTCACACCACTGCGTTAAATAAAACAGCAATGAGTTTGCAAGTGAGTACTGGAGCTCTGGAGTTTACCATCTTGCTGACTTGGAGGTGTTGTTGGTTTTAGCTGGTTTCAGCTGGACGACTCTGGTGGTGGATTTGGTGATCCAGGTGGTGAAGTTTTGGATGGCCGTGGGATCAGAATGTTCAGTGCCTAGGGCCTGTGCCCATAGGGTCTCGGTTACTGTCCATACACAAACCCCAAGAGCAAAGTCATTCACAGTCCTTGACAGAGGATGCTGGTAGAAGGCACAAATGATATGGACAAAAATTGCCAACTTCCTAAAAGTGCCATTTTCAGAATTGTGACTTAAAATCATACTTTATCATTGCCATTACAATTAATTTGAGTCTAAACAGAAGACCTCTGTCTGCTCCCAATCCAAAGTTAGCGCGTAATAAATGTAATAAGTTAACCCAGTGTTTTCAATTGCAGCAATAGCCCTTACAACAGTAACAAAATACTTAAACCCACACCTCCTAATTTTTAAATGTAATGCACCCTGTCACATGAGCCTCTGGGGACCTCTATGTATTTAAAACAAATGTTTAGTCATGTTAAAAAATGTATTTTGCGATGTCAAAATGGCAGTTCAAAACTGCAATACAGGCTATAGTGGTAGCCCTGAGACATGTTTTAAAGGGCTACTTTAGTAAATGACTGAAGGGGTGGTGCATGCCCACTAGTAGCATTTAATTTACAGGCCCAAGGTACGTGCAGTATCACTTTACTAGGGACTTGTAGGTAAATTAGAACATTGGATTTGTTAGAGCTCCGTTGAAGACAATGAAGTGGCTCAGGGCTTGTAGTGGCTGGTGTAATGCTTCTGCTCCAATATACAATGGTTGTTTTTCTGCTTCTCACTTTTTAACTAAGAACATTGTTAAATATATTCCGACGCCGTGGTTGAGGGTATATTTGCAAGTATTTATTTCAAGTTTCCAGGAAGAAACAGCTCAGCCATCCAAATCCACCGTTAGCCACTTTCATCTGTCTTTAACATTCATTCTATAGACTTCCTCACAATGCTATTATGAGCTGATGTCAGCTCATAATACCATTGTGAGGGAGTCTATAGAATGTTAGCACAATAAAGAATATGCCAGACACTATGGAAAAATATACAGTACATAACATTTTATAGAAAACAATCTACTATATCATATACACGTTAAACACTATAGTCATATCACTATTGGGAACTAAACATAGTCACTTAGATAAGCCAGACTTTGTATTTTCCTGCAAGACCTCCTTGGTAAAATTCCAACATCCTCCTTTCTCTGCAAGCCAGACTTGTTTTTGATTCCACCATCATCAACATTATTTTCTTGTCATCCCTTACTGGTTGGGAATAGCTTTCGCTGTTTTTGATTCTACCATCACCAACACCCTTTTTCTTGTCATTCCTTCCTGGATGGGAATAGCTTTCAGTGTTAGTCAACATTTCCCCTTTATATATAACTACTCTGTTGAGATTCCACACACAATGATCTTCAGTTCTTATAGGATTAGTGAACATTTTGTTAACTCTCATTGGTTTCAGCAGTTTGTTTCCACTCACATGCCAACCTGGTTGTCTTATCATAACAACACCACCCACTTTTACAGCTGTCAATTTGACAGTGTTTTTCATCAAAATGTATTTTGCTGTTTTTCAATTGTAAGGCTTCCCTCATCCTCCACTGCTTGGATTCAACTTTTATTTTTTTTACTTCCTAAAAATGTATTCACCCAAGAAGGTTCTAGAATGGTATTGGGGTATCTCCCACAAAACAGTACAAATGGGGACATTCCTGTGGTTGTGTGAGGTGTGAACCTGTACACCACAACTCTTTTGGATACTTCTTCCTGCCAAACTAGGCATGTTTGGTATCAAGCATGTCGGAATCATACCCCAGTACTGTTGCCTGTATTGGATGTACGATTCCCTGCACTCTGGGGACTCCTTAGAGGACCCCCAGCATTCCTCCTGCCAGCCTTCTGTGGTTTCCGGGCAGCCCAAGCTGCTGCCACCCCCCAGATAGGTTTCTGCTCTCCTGCTGCTTGAGCAGCTCAAGTCCAGGAAGCCAGAACAAAGGATTTCCTTTAGAAGAGAGGGGTAACATCCTCTCCCTTTGGAAATAGGTGTTACATGGGTTGGGAAGGGTAGCCTCCCCAAGCAACTGGTATGCTTTGAAGGGCACATTTGGTGCCCACCATGCATAAAGCAGTCTACACCAGTTCAGGGACCCCCCCAGTCCCTACTCTGGCACAAAACTGGACAACGGAAAGGGGAGTGACCACTCCCATGTCTATCACCACCCCAGGGGTGGTGCTCAGAGCTCCTTCAGAGGGTCCCTGGGTTCTGCCATCTTGATTCCAAGGTTGGCAGGGAACTCTGTGAGCATTTGAGTGGCCAGGCAGGTGATGTCAGAGCCCCCCTGATAGCTGCTTACCTGGCTAGGTGACCAATCCTCCTTTCAGAGGTATTTACAGTCTCTCTCTGGGGTGGGTCCTCAGATTTGGCTTGCAAGATTCCAGCAGGACTCCTCTGCATCCTCCACTTCGACTTCTGGTCACGGGAACTGCAACTGGATCCTCCACGAACCGACAACTATGGAACCCACGAAGAAGACTCTTCTGCATCGCTTCCATGGCTTCTGCCAGCTTTGCAACATTTCCCCGACAGTGCATCCTCAGAAGACAGGAAATCTTCAGCTTGCACAAGAAGAAAGAAGGAATCTCCCTTGGAGTGAAGGAGTCACTCCCTGCATCGCAGGCACCTACTGCAATGACAACTGGCTGCGTGGATTTCCTCTTCCGCTGAGCTGCGTGGATCCTGCATCACGGGTGGTGGTCTGTCATGGTCCTCTTGATCCTGTCTATGTCACAGTGCCCCTTCCTCTGGATCTGCATGCTGCTGATCAAAAGGCCCACCTCCCGGTGTCACCAACTCAGAAAGCTATCAGAGCACAGAGTATTGATGACGACAGGAGGGGGAAGGGAATTAGGGTAGGGAACTGCAGGGAGAGAGATCTGAAAAGAAAAACGGTTAGGACAAATATGCATATACTCATTCATAAAACTATAAACTCACCAATAGACTCTGGAATGAAGGTGTCTCTGTGATATCGGATTGAGATCTTTTGTGAACTGGTTGTAGCCCCTTCTTTGAATCATGGAACAAGAACAAACTGCAATCTCTGTACCTAAAGATGGCAAGAGCTTTGGACTATGATCATACTCTGAATACTAACCATGTAACAATTATGGTTTCATAACATAAACGTTTGATCTCAGCCTAGAAATGCACAAAGATTTAAATATGCATCTCACATATTGTACATCCGAAAAACAATGAAACTACAGCTTGCTTTTTTCAAGCGCTTTTACATTTGCAACTGAGGCCTGAAAAGTTTTACTAATTGAACTTGAAGCGCTTTGATCGTCATGCATGAAGCGCTTTACTCATTATGCCATGGGCGCTTCTACTTGTTTTGACCGAAGCGCTTTGCTCGTTGTGTCAAAGGGCGCTTTACTCGTTTTGTCTGATGCGCTTTGATCGTTGAGCCAAGGGCGCTTTACTTGTGTGGCCTGAAGCGGTTTGATTGTCGTGCCAAGGGCGCTTTCCTCGTGTGGCCTGAAGCGATTTGATTGTCGTGTCAAGGGCGCTTTACTCGTGTGGCCTGAAGCGCTTTGATTGTCGTGCCAAGGGCGCTTTCCTCGTGGGGTCTGAAGAGCTTTGATTATCGTGCCAAGGGCGCTTTACTCGTTTAGCCTGAAGCACTTTGCTCGTTGTGCTAAGGGGCGCTTTACTTGTGTGCCTGAAGCACTTTGATTGTCGTGCCAAGGGTGCTTTACTCGTTTGGTCTGAAGCGCTTTGATTGTCGTGCCAGGAGCGCTTTACTTTTGGTCTAAAGCATTTTGCTCGTTGTGCTAAGGGGTGCTTTACTTTTGGGAGTAAACAACCCCCTTCAAGATTTGACTCATCAAGACTTACCGATACAAGTATGACCTACTCGTTTTTTAATTCACCATGTGTAGGAAAGTACCATTTAGCCTGGCATGTTACCCCCATATTTCACTGTATATATGTTGTTTTAGTCTATGTGTCACTGGGACCCTGCCTCACCCACAACTAACAACATGGGAGGAGCAGGTCTTGGCAATTCTGCATCCTGAGGGCCTCGCAGGAGTAGTTGGAGGAATGGACTCTGGTAAGACAAATCTTAATTATTACTAACAGGCTAGTGACCAATTTCACCAATTCACATTAGCATACTGGAACACCCTTATAAATTCCCTAGTATATGGTACTGAGGTACCCAGGGTATTGGGGTTCCAGGAGATCCCTATGGGCTGCAGCATTTCTTTTGCCACCCATAGGGAGCTCTGACAATTCTTACACAGGCCTGCCACTGCAGCCTGAGTGAAATAACGTCCACGTTATTTCACAGCCATTTACCACTGCACTTAAGTAACTTATAAGTCACCTATATGTCTAACCTTTACCTGGTAAAGGTTAGGTGCAAAGTTACTTAGTGTACATGGTTCAGGGCAAATTCCCCGGACTTTGTGAGTGCGGGGACACCATTACACGCGTGCACTACACATAGGTCACTACCTATGTGTAGCTTCACAATGGTAACTCCGAATATGGTCATGTAACATGTCTAAGATCATGGAATTGCCCCCTCAATGCCATCCTGGCATTGTTGGCACAATCCCATGATCCCATGGGTCTTGGCCCAGGAAGGCAGAACAAAGGACTTCCTCAGAGAGTGGGTGTTACACCCTCTCCCTTTGGAAAAAGGTGTTAAGGCAGGGGAGGAGTAGCCTCCCCCAGCCTCTGGAAATGCTTTCATGGGCACAGATGGTGCCCATTTCTGCATAAGCCAGTCTACACCGGTTCAGGGACCCCTCAGCCCTGCTCTGGCGTGAAACTGGACAAAGGAAAGGGGAGTGACCACTCCCCTGACCTGCACCTCCCCTGGGAGGTGCCCAGAGCTCCTCCAGTGTGCTCCAGACCTCTGCCATCTTGGAAACAGAGGTGCTGCTGGCACACTGGACTGCTCTGAGTGGCCAGGGCCAGCAGGTGACGCCAGATACTCCTTCTGATAGGCTCCTTCAGGTGTTGCTAGCCTATCCTCTCTCCTAAGTAGCCAAACCCTCTTTTATCTAGGGTCTCTGCTTTGGGGAATTCGGTAGATAACGAATGCAAGAGCTCATCAGAGTTCCTCTGCATCTCTCTTTTCACCTTCTGCCAAGGAATGGACTGCTGACCGCGCTGGAAGCCTGCAAAACTGCAACAAAGTAGCAAAGACGACTACTGCGACACTGTAACGCTGATCTTGCCGCCTTCTCGACTGTTTTCCTGGTGGTGCATGCTGTGGGGGTAGTCTGCCTCCTCTCTGCACTAGAAGCTCCGAAGAAATCTCCCGTGGGTTGACGGAATCGTCCCCCTGCAACCGCAGGCACCAAAGAACTGCATCACCGGTCCTCTGGGTCTCCTCTCAGCACAACGAGTGAGGTCCCTTGAACTCAGCAACTCTGTCCAAGTGACTCCCACAGTCCAGTGACTCTTCAGTCCAAGTTTGGTGGAGGTAAGTCCTTGCCTCCCCACGCCAGACTGCATTGCTGGGAACCGCGTCTTTTGCAGCTACTCCGGCTCCTGTGCACTTTTCCAGGATTTCCTTTGTGCACAGCCAAGCCTGTGTCCACGGCACTCTAACCTGCATTGCACGACCTACTGAGTTGTCCTCCGGCGGCGTGGGACTCTCTTGTGCAACTTCGGGTGAGCACCATTTCACTCCACTTCGTAGTGCCTGTTTCTGCACTTCTCCGGATGCTGCTTGCTTCTGAGAGGGCTCCTTGTCTTGCTGGACGCCCCCTCTGTCCCCTCACACAATTAGCGACATCCTGGTCCCTCCTGGGCCACAGCAGCATCCAAAAACCCCAACCGCGAGCTTTGCAGCTAGCAAGTCTTGTTTACGGTCTTTCTGCAGGAAAATACTTCTGCACGACTCTTCACGACGTGGGACATCCATCCTCCAAAGAGGAAGTTTCTAGCCCTTGTCGTTCTTGCAGAATCCTCAGCTTCTACCATCCGGTGGCAGCTTCTTTGCACCCACAGCTGGCATTTCCTGGGCATCTGCCCACTCCCGACTTGATCGTGACTTTTGGACTTGGTCCCCTTTTTCCACAGGTACTCTCGTCTGGAAATCCATCGTTGTTGCATTGCTGGTGTTGGTCTTTCCTGCAGAATTCCCCTATCACGACTTCTGTGCTCTTTGGGGAACTTCAGTGCACTTTGCACTCACTTTTCAGGGTCTTGGGGTGGGCTATTTTTCAAACCCTCACTGTTTTCTTACAGTCCCAGCGACCCTCTACAAGGTCACATAGGTTTGGGGTCCATTCGTGGTTCGCATTCCACTTTTGGAGTATATGGTTTGTGTTGCCCCTATCCCTATGTGCCCCCATTGCATCCTATTGTAACTATACATTGTTTGCACTGTTTTCTATTGCTATACTGCATATTTTTGGTATTGTGTACATATATCTTGTGTATATTTGCTATCCTCATACTGAGGGTACTCACTGAGATACTTTGGCATATTGTCATAAAAATAAAGTACCTTTATTTTTAGTATATCTGTATATTGTGTTTTCTTATGATATTGTGCAAGTGACACTAGTGGTACTGTAGGAGCTTCACTCGTCTCCTAGTTCAGCCTAAGCTGCTCTGCTAAGCTACCATTATCTATCAGCCTAAGCTGCTAGACACCCTATACACTAATAAGGGATACCTGGGCCTGGTGCAAGGTGTAAGCACCCCTTGGTACTCACTACAAGCCAGTCCAGCCTCCTACAGTAATAACCATCCTTTTATACCCCTGCAGGACCCCTACCCAACGTCACCGGACAGGAGGGTCCACACATGTCCACACCACCAACAGAAGAGGCCGACAGTGATGACAGCACCTCTGTCCAATTGGATCTAGATGACCAGCCCGGCCCATCGGGGACCTCGGGACAGTCGGTTCCCCTCACCCAGTCACAGGCCACCACAGACCTTCCCCCCTCTGTAAACACCAGCACAGCACCCAACCAGCGGGCCCATACCTCCGTCACCAGGACACGTCAATAAGCAGTGTGTCCACCACTACAGGGAACCCAGGATAACCCACCACCCCAACAACAACAGGGACCTAGGGGCAGTGGCAGTGGGCACACGGTCCAGGGGACGGAGGCCGAGGAACACAGGGGAACTGGGAGGGCTGCTGTGCGACCGGGGGCAGACAGGCCAAGGGAACCCACTCTCCACGAGGCCCTCTCCTCCATCATGGGAGCATACCACCACTCCCAGGAGACGATGGCAATGGTACTGGCCAAGTTTCAGGAGACCCAGCGGCTGCAGGAGGAACAGTATATGGGTTTCAGGGAGGAACTCAGAACCATCAGCTCCACCCATCGTATGGGTGCTGAAGGAAGTACTCAACACCAGGAGGGACACTGTGGCACTACAAGGGGCCCCTGACACTAGCATGGACGATGAACTGCCCAACACCCCGGTCGGCGCTCGTGGACAGGACGCCCTGCCACAGGACCACCACACCAGCACCCCACCCCCTGCAGAGGGAGAACCACCCTGCAAACGGTCCCTGAGATCTAGGACAAAGACAGAGCACGATGCCAAGACCCCCGCCAAGAAATGAGACCACCCTGATTGTCATCCTACTGTCCCACTTTGTCACCCTGTCCATACTCTAACTGCCCCAGCTCCACTTCCTATGCCCATTTGGGCAATGCACCTGTGAGACTAATAGACTGGACTCTGCCATGGACATTCCTCTGCCATCACCCCTCACCATTTCACTACCCCCTCCAATATTGAGCACTTAAATAAACACAGTTAAAGCACAAAACAATCCGGAGTCTGTCTGTGATTTCGAAATAGTGTATTAGCAATTACAGTGACAAAATGCTCTTTCAATTGTGATGTCAACATACCTATGTCACACAGCTCTAGTCCATGAGGAATCTAAGCAGATGTCACACAGTGGGACCCACATCTGTGAAATCGTAAGGGAAAGTGACAACTCAGTGACCATACCCTGGGTGAAAACAACACACAGTAGAGAGGTAGTAGTGATAAAGTACATGTAGTAGGCAGGTCTGTACTCTTACCTGTGTCTCACTGGAAATATTGCTGGATCACTGAGTCCCTGTTGTTCATGTCTTCTTCCTCTGCTTCCTCGTCTTCACTGTCACAGGCTCCACAGCTGCAACAACACCGCCATCTGGACCATCCTCCTGCAGAAAAGGCACCTGTCGTCGCAAAGCCAAGTTATGAAGCATACAGCAGGCCACGATGATCTGGCACACCTTCTTTGGTGAGTAGAATAGGGATCCACCTGTTATATGGAGGCACCTGAACCTTGCCTTCAGGAGGCCGAAGGTCCGCTCAATCACCCTCCTAGTTCGCCCATGGGCCTCATTGTAGCGTTCCTCTGCCCTTGTCCTGGGATTCCTCACTGGGCTCAGTAGCCATGACAGGTTGGGGTAACCAGAGTCACCTGCAAATGGTGAGGGACAACTGTTAGACACGCACTAACCTGGAGGGATATCCCCAGATCCAGACAACCATTCACACTGGCTTGCCTCCAGGTGCTCACCTTATAGCCACACACGGTGCCTCTGGAGTTGACCCATCACATAAGGGATGCTGCTATTCCGCAGGATGTAGGTGTCATGCACTGAGCCAGGGAACTTGGCACTCACATGGGGGATGTATTGGTCTGCCAAACATACCACCTGTACATTCATAGAATGATAACTCTTCTGGTTTCTGTACACCTGTTCCCTCCTGTGGGGCGGGACCAAAGCCACATGGGTCCCATCAATGGCACCTATGATGTTGGGGATGTGTCCCAGGGCATAGAAATCCCCTTTCACTGTAGGCAAATCCTCCACCTGAGGGAAAACGATGTAGCTCCGCATGTGTTTCAGAAGGGCAGACAACACGCTGGACAATACGTTGGAAAACATAGGCTGGGACATCCCTGATGCTATGGCCACTGTTGTTTGAAAAGACCCACTTGCAAGGAAATGGAGCACTGACAGCACCCGCACTTGAGGGGGGATTCCTGTGGGATGGCGGATTGCTGACATCAGGTCTGGCTCCAACTGGGTACACAGTTCCTGGATTGTGGCACAGTCAAGCCTGTATGTTATAATCAAATGTCGCTCCTCCATTGTTGACAGGTCCACCAACGGTCGGTACACCGGAGGATGCCACCATCTCCTCACATATCCCAGCGGACGGTGCCTATGTAGGACAACAGCGAGCACAGAGTCAAACAACTCAGAGGTACGTACCCACAGTTTACCCAGAACACCAATCATACACAAAAGGTGGCCTGTATGTGTGTTGAGTCTAGGCCTAGGTATGTGTGACGCAGTTTTAAATAAAGCCATGTGGGGCCCTGAAATGGCGGCTGCCTGACCTCTAAAGTGGGACAATGGGATGTGAGGTAACTGTGCTGGTGTTGTACACCGTTGCGGTAGGCGGTCGGAGACAGCGGCGCAATGCTGCATTGGTTAACATTGGACCCTATGGGTCCCAGGAGCCTATGACGATGTACGCTGGCGGTGACGGTACGCACCGCCGCGGATGTGACCGCCATTTTCTATCTGTTTAATCACTCGATACCTGATCTTCAACAGGAGAGGACCTACACTGCAAGTGCTGCTGTGACCTCGGTCTGGAAGAGACAATGGCTCGAGTGTCTGGGGAAAGGACCCCTGCCTTCACATCGGAGGAGTTGGAGAAGCTCGTGGATGGGGTCCTCCCCCAGTACACGCTACTCTACGGTCCTCCAAACAAACAGGTAAGTACACAGGGAGCATGTTGTATGGGCTATGCCTGTGTGGAGAGGGCTGGATGTAAGAAGGAAGGGGGGAGAGTGCTGCGTGCATGAAAGACAGTGAATGCATGTGCCACATGGCAAGGGTAGGGATGGGGGCCAATCACTTTGACAGTGCAGTTGGTAATAACTTCTCTTTTTCCCCTGTACATTTCATGTAGGTCAGTGCCCACCAGAAAAAAGATATTTGCCGTGCCATCGCCAAGGGCGTCCGGACCCTGGGGGTCTACCACAGACGGAGCACCCACTGCCGGAAAAGATGGGAGGACATTCGCCACTGGAGCAAGGAGACGGCGGAGGCTCAGCTGTGGATGGCCTCCCAACGTGGGAGGGGTGCCCATCGCACCATGACCCCCCTGATGTTCAGGATCCTGGCGGTGGCCTACCCGGAGTTGGATGGGCGTTTGAGGGCATTACAGCAGCCACAAGGGGGTGAGTACACTCTCATTCTGCTGACTTTGCGCGAAGTGGAGGGGTCTGGGTGGGGGAGGTGGGCTGTGGGTTTCCCTAGGCCAGTGCGAGTTCTGTAGGCAAGGCCCCTCCGTAAGGCAGGCCATGTGGCACCCCATCCCACCTCTGTAGAGTGCCAAGTACACCTAGTCATGCCCCTGTGTCATCTATGTGTGCAGATGTCGTCCATAGCCTTGTAGGCCATTTCCCAGGAATGGAACAGTGGAGCCCAAGAGCGCGGCGTAGTGCAGGGTGCTTCTGTGTCTGTCGTGTCTGCCAACTGTAGCGGGAATGCATGCACTCAACATGTCTTTCTTCTGTCTTCCCCCCCTTTTTGTGGTCTCCCTGTTCTTGTGTGCATTAGCATCATCAGGCGGAGGAGCAGTGGCACCGGAGCACGAGGGAGCTGCATCCCTCATGGCCCTGGAGGGCAACACTACGGAGTCTAAATTCACCAGTGGGACGGAGGGCGAGGGGAGCTCCACGGCGGGGACAGGAGCTGACACCAGCGACACGGATTTGCTCTCTGATGGGAGCTCTCTTGTGGTGGCGGCAACATCTGTGCCCCCGCATCTACAGGTACAGCCGCAACCCCCCCTACCAGCACCGCCCTCCCAGCAGCCCCTCAGCCTTTGCCCTGTGCCCGCTCACCCAGGAGGGTGGGCATCACCTTTGCCCCAGGCACCACAGGCCCTGCCCCAGTCACCCCTGCTGCCCTCAGTGAGGAGGCCATTGACCTCCTCAGGTCCCTCACTGTTAGGCAGTCTACCATTTTGAATGCCATCCATGGTGTAGAGAGGCAGTTGCAACAAACCAATGCATTCCTGGAGGGCATTCATTCTGGTCAGGCGGCCCTTCAGCGAGCTTTTCAGACTCTGGCGTCAGCACTGATGGCAGCCATTGTCCCCGTCTCTAGCCTCCCCCCTCCAACTTCCTCCACCCCGACCCAATCCCCTGTACCTCAGCCTATCCCAAGCACACCTACAGACCAACATGCACACACGTCAACACCCAAGGGAAGCTCAGGCAAATATAAGCACCACACATCCCACAGGCACTCACGCAAGCATCAGACACATGCAGACACACCAACATCCACTGCCTCCACTGTGTCCCCCTCCTCCTCGTCTCCCTCCTCCCTCCCAGTCTCGTCTACACTCACACCTGCATGCACTACCTCTACAGCCACTACGTCCCTCTCCAGCACACCCACCACCACACCTCGCTAACGTGCAGTCACCACCCCCACTACCATTCACACATCCCCTGTGTTCTCTCCCAGTGTGTCTGTGACGCCCCCTCCCAAGATACACAAACGCAGGCACACACCCACCCAACAGTCATCCACCTCACGACAGCCTCCAGCGCATGCACCTTCACCCAAAGTCACCAAATGTACACCTCCTACAACCACCACCTCTTCCTCCACTCCCAAACCCCCTCCAGCTACCCGTCCCACTGTGTCCCAAAAACTTTTCCTGTCCAACCTTGACCTCTTTCCCACACCTCCCCCACCCCGTCCGTCTCATAGGTCCTGAACTAGCACCTCAGCCACAACATCTCCGGGACCAGTGGTGCCTGTAGTCACCGGAATCTGGAGTGCACCGGCCACCAGGGCAGCCAGTGTGGCACGGAGCCACAGCACAGACAGTCCCCCACCTGTGAAGCATCAGAAGTTGGTCAGTGCCCGGCGGGAGAGGGGGAAGACTCCAGCCACCAAAGCTGCTCCCAGGGGTACAGATGGGAGTGTGGAGTCAGCTGTGACACCTTCCAAGGTGGGGAAGGGCCACAAGAAACCTGGCAAGTCTGGGAAGAGCAGCACAGCGGAGAAGACCGCCATCATCCCCGCTACACAGGAGGCCACCGCCAGCACCAGCCCAGCTGCCCAGGAGGCCACCGCTAGCACAAGCCAGGCTGCCCAGGAGGCCACCGCCAGCACCACCAGCACCAGCCCAGCTGCCCCGGAGGCCAGCACCAGCCCACCTGGCCAGGAGGCCACCGCCAGCACCAGCCCCGCTGGGCCATGAAGGACCGCCAGCAAAAGCCCCGCTGGGCCATGAGGGACCGCCAGCAAAAGCCCCGCTGGGCCATGAAGGACCCCCAGCAGCTGAGACCCTGCAATGGAGACCGCCATCTCAAGCACCGCTGAACAGGGCACCGCTATCTCAAGCACCGCTGAACAGGGCACCGCCATCTCAAGCACCGCTGAACAGGGCACCGCCGCTTCAAGCACAGCTGAACAGGGCACCGCCATCTCAAGCACCGCTGAACAGGGCACCGCCATCTCAAGCACTGCTGAACAGGGCACCGCCATCTCCAGCACAGCTGAACAGGGCACCGCCGCCTCAAGCACCACTGAACAGGGCACCGCCATCTCAAGCACCGCTGAACAGCGCACCGCCGTCTCAAGCACCGCTAGCCCATGAGCGGCAGGGGCACTGACGCAACTGAGTCCGTCACGGGGTGAATGATGCACTCTGGGCACCATGCCCCCTCCAGAACCAGTGGAGAGATCCATCCACTACCTCTGTCCTTAGCAGGATGAAGCACTCTGGGCACCATGCCCCCTCCGGAACCAGTGGAGACTGTCATCCACTACCTCTATCCTTAGCAGGATGAAGCACTCTGGGCACCATGCCCCCTCCAGAACTAGTGGAGACTGTCATCCACTTGTGAGACTGTGGCTTTGCACTCCCCAGGATTGAACAGTGGGCAAGCCACCCACTGTAGAGACTTGTGAGACTGTGGCTTTGCACTCCCCAGGCCTGAACAGTGGGCAAGCCACCCACTGTAGAGACTTGAGAGACTGTGGCTTTGCACTCCCCAGGTTTGGACAGTGGGCAACCCACCCACTGTAGAGACTTGAGAGACTGTGGCTTAGCACTCCCCAGGATGTAACAGTGGGCATGTGGCCCCCTCGTGGATTTGGCGTCATGCACTCAAGCGGCTGAGGTGCCCCCCTTTCCCTCCCCCTGAGGTGCCTGTTTAGTTGCTCCACGGACTTTCTTAGAGCACTACCTGGACTACTATGCTTGGTATATATTTTGTACATGGTATATATATATATATATATTTCTGCCTACTTGCTTTTAATATATTACAATGGTTACACTCATTTTCTATTGTCTTTGCATTCTTCCGGGGGGGGTTTGGGGGGCTGTAACTGTGATGTATTGATATGCATTAGTGTGTGTGTTGTAGTGGGTGAGGGTGGGGGTGTTGCGTGTGTGTGTCCCTGTTTTTTGCCTCCCCTATCCCCTGTGTCGTAGGTGCAGTACTCACCGTGGTCTTCGCCACCGGCATTCGTGCTCCTGGTAGAGGAGCAGGAAGACTATTGTAGGTAGAATTTGGAGTTCCGGGTTCATGGCGTCCTCGTTCCTCGTGGGGTGTGTAGAGGTGAGCGTTTTTCCTTCGGGATTCCTGTTTCCGCCGTGTTTTTATCCGCGGGGAATCAGCACCGAAAAAGGTGGTGGATTGGCCTGTCATAATAGTGTGGGGGTTACATTGTCTCCCACCTGCCTGTTGGCGGTGACCGCCAAGCTGTTTATTTGTACCGCCGTGGCGATCGGAGTGTTAAAGTGGCTGTCTTTGTTGGCGGTTTCTGCCACGGTCGTAATTGCAAATATTTTACCGACCGCCAGGGTTGCAATGACCACCAATGTCTCCATTCTTTGAAAGCATTGCAGATTGCTAGTAATTCTTTTTCCGCAATGGTGTAATACTGTTCGGCTTCATTCAGTTTGGTGACACATATGCTATGGGATGCAATTGTCCAGTTTCTAGGTGACGTTGGGAAAGGATGGCGCCAACAGCGACATCGGATGCATCGGCTTCCACAATGAATGGTTCCTCCACATTGGGATGAGCTACAATGGGGCTGAAGTAAAAGCCTTTTTTAACTCTTGAAATGCCTTCTCTGTCTCTTGGGACCAGTTGAATGGATGAAGCGTTGGTAAAAATTCACAAAGCACAAAAAACATGGGATGTCACGTAGTGATTTAGGTGTGGGCCATTCTGCTACACCCTGAATTTTTCTCTCAGTCATTTGCATGCCATCAGGTGTTAAAATGACTCCCAAAAATTCTACTTCTTTGGTATGGAATTCACATTTACTTAATTTGCAAAACAAATTATGGTTTCGTAGAGTTTGTAACACCTTTTTACATGTTCTTCATGAATTTCTTCGGAGTTTGAATAGATCAATATATTGTCAATATAAACAATGACAAAGATGTCTAGGAATTCTCTCAGAACATCATTTAGGAAATATTGAAAAGCTACTGGGGCCTTGCACAGACCAAACTGCATCACTAGATACTCAAAGAGACCATAAGGAGTTTTAAAAGCCGTTTTCCACTCATCTCCCTCTCAAATTCGAACTAGGTGATAAGCACCTCATAAATCAAGTTTGGTGTAAATAACTGCTGATTTTACCTGATCTAATAAGACTGGAATGAGGGGTAGTGGGTATTTATTTTTAACAGTAATCTTGTTTATCGCTCTAAAGTCAATACAAGGTCTCAATTCGCCATTGGCTTTGGGTACAAAAAAACAGCGGAGAAGCCGCAGGAGCTTGTGATGGCCTAATTAGCTCGTTGGCTAAACATTGATCGAGGAATTCTTGTAGGACTTGGTTTTCTTTCTCCGATAATGCATAGATTCTACAATTTGGTATATTGGTGCCGGGTACAAGATCGATCTGGCAGTCGTACGACCTGTGAGGTGGTAATGAGCCCACTTTCTTCTCACAGAAAACATCAGTATATTGTGACTACTGTTGTGGCCGATCAATTTCCTTCCCTGCTGCAGTAGCAATAGAGTGTTGAGGATTTCCTTCTTTGTCTCTTCTTGGTTGAAGACACTTGTTTAAACAAGAGGAAGAAGAAAAATGCAAAACCTGGTTGCGCCAGTCTATGCACGGATTGTGTAACATTAACCACCCAATTCCTAAGATAAAACCATATTGGGGTGCTTGGATTATATCGAAGCAAATTATCTCACAGTGGTTCAGATTCCCATCATCTGTGCAAATCATTTGCATTCGTGAGGTTTACATAGTAAAGGGCCTCCTGCCAGTTCACTACCATCGACTGCATAAACAACTTCAGGAACCTTTTTCTTTACACTGGGTATTTGCAAGTCTAGTTCAGTTGGTTGATCCACACAATTTCCTGTTACCCCTGAATCAATCAGAACTTGTACAGTATGATGTTTTCCCTGTACATAACGATTTGTACAAGATCACACTGAAGGGATCGTCAATTTGCCGAAGAGGTCCCCTTCATTTTTTCTTGGGCACTTTAGTTTTCCTGTGTATTTTCCCAAAGCAACCGCTATCTTTTTCTTTGCCACAAGTGTTGGATCAAGTTTATCTTTTGGGTTTCACTTGACATTACTTTACGAAATGACCCTTTTTTCCACAGTACAGACACTGTCCATTTCTTCGTTGTATGTCTTTCTCCTCTTTGGTCAAGGGTGGACGAATAGTTCTGATATCCATTGGTTCTATATTAGGTTCTGAGGACAACTGAGGGTGTCTAAACCTTTCCATTCGCCAGTTGGGCCTTTCCCGTTTTTTCCTTACTCCTTTTCATTCTGTGAGTCTATGGTCTAGCCTCAGGGTTAGATTAATAAATCAGTACAAGTTTTCGGTTGCGGTTCAGTTTGGGCCAAAACGTCTTTCCGTTCTTCTTTTAGTCCTTGATAAAACACTGCTGACCTTTTTTCCTCTGCCCAAGCGGTTTCCACTACTAACAAATACGTTATCAAGTCTTTGGTTTCCTTGGCGTAACTCTAGTAACTCTTTGTCTGCAGACATGGTAATTGAGCACCTGTGAAATACCTTTTTAAATTCCTCCACAAAATGACGCCAATTATACAAAAGGGGACTATCTGATCGGACTAATGGCACTGCACAAGTAGCTGCATTACCATTGAGATAAGATATAAGGAAAGCAATTCTAGATTGTGGATCCGGAAAGGTACTGGGACGGCACGTAAAGTGTGGTTCCACCTGTGTGAGAAAAACTTGAACCTTATTGGGATCCCCAGAAAACCTTTCTGGTGCAGCCAGAGGAATTTGTGTCGGCACGTTTGTAGCTAGAAGCCAGGCCAGCCTCCTACAACGTTCACGGCTATGTTAGTAGGTGTTGAACGCGTAGGACGAGACTCAGGTTGTGACCAATCCACCTTACTCTGTAGCTGGGTTACTTTGTTAACTAAATCGGCTGTAACTTTTTTTGAGTCTGTTAAATCCCCTTGCATTTGAGTGACTACTTGCATAAGGGTGTCTAAGGTGGCCATTTTGCGCAGCTCGCGTACAGACCAAGAGGAAAGTATAAACTTGTAGGCTCACTATTCTGTCACGGTGCCCTTTCCTCAGGATCTGCAAGCTGCTGAGCAAAAGGCCCACCTCCCGGCATCACCAACTCAGAAAGCTATCAGAGCGCTGAGTATTGATGAAGCCAGACGGGGGAAAGGGAATTAGGGTAGGGAACTGCAGGCAGAGAGATCTGAAAAGAAAAATGGTTAGGACAAATATGCATATACTCATTCATAAAAGTATAAACTCACCAAAAGACTCTGGAACAAAGGCATCTCCATGATATCAGCTTGAGACTCTTTGTGAACTGGGCGTAGCCCCTTCTTTAAATCATGGAACAAGAACAAACTGCAATCTCTGTACCTAAAGATGGCAAGAGCTTTGGACTATGATCATACTCTGAATATTAACCATGTAACAATTATGCTTTCATAACATAAACATTTGATCTCAGCCTAGAAATGCACAAAGATTTAAATATGTATCTCACATATTGTACTTCCGAAAAACAATGAAACTACAGCTTGATTTTCCCAAGCGCTTTCACATTTGCAACTGAGGTCTGAAATGTTTTACTAATTGAACTTAAAGCATTTTGATCATCATGCATGAAGTGCTTTACTCATTATGCCAGGGGCGCTTCTACTTGTTTTGCCTGAAGCGCTTTGCTCGTTGTGTCAAATGGTGCTTTACTCGTTTTGACTGAAGCGCTTTGATCGTCATGCCAAGGGCGCTTTACTCGTGTGGCCTGAAGCACTTTGATTGTTGTGCCAACGGCGCTTTACTCGTGTGGCCAGAAGCGCTTTGATTGTCGTGCCAAGAGCGCTTTACTGGTTTAGCCTGAAGCGCTTTGCTCGTTGTGCTAAGGGGCGCTTTACTCATGTGGCCTGAAGCGCTTTGATTGTCGTGCCAAGGGCGCTTTACTCGTTTGGCCTGAAGCGCTTTGATCGTCGTGCCAGGAGGGCTTTATTTTTGGTCTAAAGCATTTTGCTTGTTGTGCTAAGGGGCGCTTTACTTTTGGGAGTAAACAACCCCCTTCAAGATTTGACTCATCAAGACCTTACCGATACGAGTACGACCTGGCGAAGCTGATGACCACTTCCGGAGCAAGCAGGGATGTCAAGCGGTACGCATGAAGCACCGCAAAGACGCGAAGCAGAGGTCAGGGTGGGTCCTGGACCGCGCACAGCCCTATTCCTGACACTCTACCAGCTGTCCAACTTGGGTGGAGGTAAGCCCTTGCCTTCCCAAGCAGGACAGTACCCTGATGCAGTGCGTCTCTTGCAGCTGCCAAGGCTTGTTGGCATCTCCTCCAAGGGATCTTCAGGCTATGTGGAGCTCCATCCCCCAGCACTCCTTCTTGGAAAGCACAGCCCTCTGCGTGGTTCTCCTGCGGCGTGGGACCCTCCTCTGTAGTGCTGTGTGGACTCCTTCTGCGACTCCTGTGTCCCCGTCCTCTGGGTCTGCTCCTGTGGGCTCTATGTGTCGCTGAGGGTCCCCTCTGACTCCCCCTTCTGGTTGAGTCCTCCTGGGCCTTGCTGGTCCCTGGCAGCACTACATTTCTACTAACCACAAGTTTGCCTTTGCCAAGCTTGTTTTTGGAATTCCTGTACCGACACCCATCTGCAATCTTCACTCCAGCGTGGGACATTTTCTGCATTTCACAGGAACTCTTCTCCGGCTTCTGAATTGCAGTGCTGACCTGTTCTTCATCACTGTCGACCAACTCCTGCAAGTACAGCTGGGTGGGTAGTAGCTCTTACTACTCCATGACTCCCCTGTGATTCTTGGACTTGATCCCCTCTTTCACAGGTCCTCTTCTCTTGGAATCCATTGCTGGTTTCTTGCAGTCTTGTCTGGGTGTCTTCTTTTCTTCCTTTGCTTCCTTTTGGGTGGTTTTGGGAAAAATCCAATGATTCACTCCTGATTTCCTGGTCGCTGGGGGGTGTTGTGGTACTTACCTCTGTGGCTTCCTGGTGCCTTAGCTCCCCTCTACACATTCCACTTACCTAGGTGGGATTCCTGCATTCGCATTCCACCTTTTTAGTATATGGCTTGGGCTGCCCCTAGGGTCACTATTGTTTATCTACATTTGCCCTGTTTTGTATACTTTTTTATGCTTATTTCTGATTTCTAGTGTACATATTTAGTGTTTTACTTACCTCCTGAGGGAGTGTTGCCTCTTCAGTAATTTGTGGTATTTGTGTCACTAAAATAAAATACCTTTACTTTTGTAACACTGTGTGGTTTCTTTCATGTGTGTAAGTGCTGTGTGGCTAAAAGTGGTATTTGCTGAGCTTTGCGTGTCTCATAGATAAGCTTTGGCTGTCATCCACACCTACCTCTAGAGAGCCTGGCTTCTAGACACTGTCTACACTATACTAATAGGGGATACCTGGACCTGGTATATGGTGTAAGTACTTTAGGTGCCCACCACACACCATGCCAGCTTCCTATAGTCTCTCGAGATGCCTGCAAGACACTCCAGGAGAGGAAGCAGATCCTAAGTAAGGGCTGTGATTGGTTCATATGGATCTCTTTATTTAGAAGAAGAAGATTCCATCCTTTTTGCTTTATTTCACTATTGTACTTTGGTGAGAGTAGATATACTTGGCTTGCTCTCCTATCCTGTTTTCCTTTCAGTGGAAAGATTTGTTTGTCTGGTTCAGATGAACATCTAAAGGGCTTCTGCACCCGCTCAGCCTTGGTGTGGCAATACTTTGAAAAGAGGCCAGGTGCCAAGGTTTGTGTGTAGTATGTTACATGAAAACTTTGCAGCAAACAGTTCAGCCGGGGCAAGGAAAATTAAACAATATAGCATGCATACTAGATGGAGAGACCTATGTTTTCGCAAAGGATTGCACAGACAGAGTTGGCTTGTTCTGTGGAGCTAGACAACTCTACAGGGACTTCATCATCATTTTCCACAGGGGATACTGTGCCTGTGTGGGTTCTAAGTGTACAGGTGAACAACAACCCTGTTCTTTTGAAAAAAAGCAATATTTCTTTGCTTGTGCAAGCAGGCACTTTTTTCAGAGACAAGCAGGTCTGCCCAGGGCAAGCCTGTCCAAGAGCACAAATGCCCCTCTAGTTGTTTTGTAAGCTTTTCTCTGTTTTGTTTTTAAGGTGATGCTTTTGTTGTTTCTTTGATACTTCAAGTTTTACATTTTTGTTGTACCCTTTAAAAAAATAAGTAAATAAATAAAAGTGTTTGAAAACACAATAAATGTTTTTATAGTTGTTAAAACCTCTTAACAAAAACAGCTCTTTTTACAGCTACCCTCTGTTTGTATGAATTATGTTGTTTGCAATATGTTTCCCTTTTTTTCCCTTCTTAAAATCTCTTGCAAAACTCTTGGGAGAGCCAGACAAGACCACCAAGATTGATGGCTTTCGCGAGGCTCTGTTAAAAGCTCACAACTCTGAGGGGGCAGTTCTTCCTGGTTTGCACTCACAAGCCTCCATTGACATTGTGTTTTTTATAATGGAATTTGCACGTACACTCAATGTATCAATGCATATACACCAGGATACTAACAGTGTGTTTAGTTTAATGCAGTGCAATTGTGGAGGGGAAAAATAAATCACTTAGATTTATGAAACAATCCACATGTTTTATGTACAGGAGACCAACATTGGTACACAGCACACACTGATTCTGATTCATTTATATTAAGTTCATTTAATATTATTAGAAAAAGTTCAATCATTATAGAGTTGTTATCCTTGGTAGGCCACAAAATGACAATGCAATTGAACTTTAATGTTTTTATCCCTATTTATAACTACATACATGTTTCTAAATATTGTTTCTTCCAGAGCTTTGGTTGTAGAAATATAAGATAGGAATTTGGAAGTTTCCAGGGTAACCTCTGCTTTATTTTAATAGAAACATCATCACATTCAGTTCAGCCAGATGAATTTGTGAGGTAGACTCTGTGGTGACCAGAGTTTATTGATGTGTCCACGATGAAAAGCAGTATCCACAGCAGTGTATGTTTTGTTATGAATTGATATCTGACTAGCTTAAAGTTGGCGATATCAGTATTGAGTTTGCTACCACAGCTCTACATCTTTGCTGCATGAGAATGAGATATTTTGAAGTGTGTGTTACAACCAATGTAGATAACTGTTTTGATTTGGAGTCTGGAAAGGACTTGTTTTGTACAGCTTTCACAAATAGTTTTTCAAATGACATGGACGTGCAATCTGGTACTGTAAGGTGCACAAATCAGTCTGACTGATTGTCTGTTCTGCCTGAATACCTACAATTTACTCGTTAATGGTTCAATGAGCAGTTTGTTGTAAATAAATAATTAATTGCAATTCCTTCATTTTCATACACATATAGTACTACAATGATACCCAAATGTCTATCATGGCACAATTTTATGATAGACCCTCGTAATTCCTTAGGGAGAACTACCCCCACCCCTCTCATGACATTCTCATGCATTACTGTGAGTTCATTGCAAACCTCCCAAAACTTCTTACAGTCATTAGCCAACTGTTGGAGGTGGCACGTTCTTGTTGATTGAGGCAAGGCCCTAGCCAGGCAGAACCTGCCACTCCTGTCAGGAGTCAGTGATTACACTTGCTGTATAACCTGCACTCACCCTTGGGTAGCTTGGCACAGAGAAGTCAGGCTTATCACAGAGGCAATGTGTAAAGCAATGGCACAGCACTTACCCACCACAACCACACTGAACGGGACAAATGAGACTTTACACAACGTGTGTGTAAAATTTGTATTTAACACACACATTGTCAACACAGCATGAATAGCATGTAAATGTGGGCAAAAATCACTTTTAGCAATAGAATTTACAATATTAGGCCAAACTGGTAACACCAACAACAGTATGTACATGTGAGAAAACAATACTTTCCCTCGCCACACCTTCATGCGGTGCTAAATGTTGCCAGCACATGACCCACCCTAGAGTTTACCAACTTAAATGTAACACATAAATACAGGGTGCACCCTGGTTCCCAATGCTAGCAGCAATAGCCACATACAAGTTTTGGACCATTTCCACATAGCACTGTGGCATAGGCCATACTAGTAAATTGTAATACCAGCCTCAGGAATTCCCTGACAGAAGAACGTGACCAGCAACGTCACGGTGCTGCTCTCGCATTCACCCACACTCACTCCAACACATCCAGTCTGCTCTGCCGTGACGTGCCAGGGGTATCAATCAGCTCATACACACACACACACACACACACTCATACGCACTCACTCCCAGCACCTTATTGCAGTACCCTGATACCCGGCTAGTGGATGTCACTGTGTCTGCCTCAAACTGCCCTCCACCCCTCCACAAACCAAAGATTGAATCAACCTTCCCCTGTATACTAGGCTGCTTGCGGCCAAAGTCACACTTACAGGATCCCCGGGACAAGGTTGGGGGGATCCGACAATAATTAATTATTTGGGCTCCCAGTAGGAGGTTCACTCAGAGGTCTGCAACACACAAGGTCACTGGGGCCGCCCTCTAGCCACCACTGCACCCAGCTGTTACCAAATAGTTACCAATTTCAGCACCTCCAGAATGGGGACGTACCGCTGGGGCGTTTTGACTTGAGTCACCCTTGACAATTCCGGGTGCACAAGAAGAGTAACTAGTCCGCACCACCTTTACAAGAACGCATCGCGTGTGGTGCATGAAGACATGAGTTGCACCAGACAATTACAATCCCATGTGAAATGCACGTGCAGTTGATGGTAACACACGGGAAATGCAACACGTTTGACAACACTCTCAACAACAATGGGCCACGTGGGGTCCAACACAGGGTGATCCCGTCCACACCACAAGACGTGGCGGTTCGAGTCTCCAAACACAATACTTAGTCCACGCTCATGCCACTGCTGCCAGGTGGAGTCCAGCATACGATGTAGGCGCAGAAGAAGGCAACTCCAGATGATACCAGCAGACCATTGAATGTCCCTGAGACTTCTGTAGAGAACAGGGGGCAGGCCAACCTGCCCTCGGAGAGCACACTTCGGGTTACTACACAGCAGAAGGCAGGCAGCTCAGGCCAGCCACAATACAGGAAGGGTGTGTGGATTCCTTCCTCGGACAGTTATCCTATTGGGCACAACAGATTTGTCTGGCCGTACCCGTCCCGCATCACTATAGATGCAACTCTCCTCTGCTGAAGAAAAATATTCCCTTGTTATACTAAAGTGTGCCTTTGAAGTTCAAAGTGGTTCAAAGGGTTCTTTGAATCACAGATGTCTCCCCTAAACTTCCTCCCTGTTGTCCCCGAGGCTGTCGAATGTAGATCCTTATCTTTAGTGGGGCCATGCTCTGGAGGTAAGTGTCAGAAACCTCTCCCTCCATTCGATCTATCCCTTGCCCCAAATTACAGGGTTCTGTCATTCTGGATGCCCAGGTTTTATAGCTATTGCTTGTGGAATGCATAGATGTGCTCTTCTCAGGTAAACAGTGGAATGAAGCTGAATTTACAGGACACACAAAGCATTTTAGAACCTAGAAATGCCCACTTCCTAGAAGCATTAACAACAAAACCACCTTTACGATCAAAGAGAGTTTGTCATTCTGAATCCAATGATACTAAACATCATGAGGCTGCTCCCCGGCAAACCACTATTGCAGCCAGACCTAATAAGACTCTTTCTCCCATGTTACCTTATGGGCAGAGCAGCTCTCATGGGCAGTGTGAATACGCATCCGTATTTAGCACTCCCTGGGCTCATGTGCCACAGCGCAAACACAAGCCTATGTCGTGAGGTTATTTTAGCAGCTTTTTATGGGGGCATGTTATTTTAGTCATAGGCTTGCAGCTTGTGCCCTTTAGCCTAGTTACAATTAATTTTATTTTCTGAGCAGAAGCTCTCTTCTGTGGTGATGTTTTATTTTCCTTTCGCTAATACACTTTTAGCACAAAAACGTTTTTCATTCTTTTTACTCTGACATTCTCGTTCTGTGCTCTACTCGAGGCTGTCTCCAATATGTTGTTGGAATACCACAATCTCTGCCACTTCACAGAAAAACACGTTTCTCTGTTAGGGTATTTTTCCTAAAACACCAGCTGCTTTATTGTCAAATATCTCTGTGGCCCGTATACGTTAGAGGGAGAGTTCCAGACAGAAAGATTGCCACTGCATGCTGTTGTTCCATTGCAGACGTCTTTTCCAGCTACAAGGGAGAGGACTCTCAGTAGACTGACAACCCTCTTCGCTACTACCATAGTTAGGTGTTGGGGATGGTGCCTTCCTAGGGATCCTGAAGGGTTGGATTAGGGTTAAGACTGCTGTGCTCTAATAGTACTTTAGTGGCGTAGGTAGGAATCCCAACACCTGGTATTCTGACACTATGGTGGGACTTTTCTTAAGTTTCACTTTCTTTGTCACTGCATTTTTATTATTATGTTTTATCATCCTAATAATTGTAGTACATGCCATTTTATCTAAAACGCAATTGATTCAATAAAATACATGGAACCAATTTATGCTTCTGTATGTCTTTGCATGTGTGAGATGAATGTAACTGAGAGAAAAGGATGAGATCTGTTTCCCCACGATTTCCCCTGAGAAATCAGAATGTCATGCGCACGGCTGCCACAAATCACCTCCACTTCTAGGTGCAGATGAGGTACTGCTAGCTGACCGAAAGGGTTTTTCTGACAGTTGTCATAAGGTGTGGAATTGGACTCAGATCCCACAGCCTGGTGGTGCTGCCACCCGACTCCAGAGTGTTATTGGTCATGGCACCATCAATGTTTGGTCAGGCACTCAATTACAGATCTCCCTGAGAATCTCTGTCTCACTACGTGCTAAAGGCACCCCAGTACGATTTACAGAGAAGTCTCTGGTATTCAGGATTTCCTCCTCAGCTAGATAGGTAGCACCTATTTTAGACTGAAGGTCGTTCAAGCTTGAACCTTGAAAGGATTAATCGCCAGTTGGTGTCCTTATCTCCGAACCAGTACATTTGCCATGGCGAACCTGCAATGGGTGGTAATTGCAGCAAACATGCGGCCTCCCCTCACTAACCATTTATTAGCTAATGGCCTTACAGCCCAGGGGGTCCTGTCACAGTTGTGGTTGAGGCTCATCCAGCTTATAAAACAGAAACTTTGTACTTTTGGGTCACTTTTCCAGCAGTTGATGGGAACACTTATGTATTTCATCATTATCCACCTGCTAATGCACCTGCACAATACAGACCATACACATACATAGAGATACCTCTATCTTTTCAAGACCACCATAACTAGCTTGATGGCGCCCTACTCCATACAACACTACATGTTAGGCTAGCTCCTCTCAGCAATGACGGTCCTACCTGGCCCTTATTGGCAATATACATACCACATCCAGATGCAGGCACCTTTGTGGTAGCTGAGGTTCACAACTTATATCTTGAGCTTACAGCAATATATAGACTCCTAGTACAATTTGTAATGCAAGCATTAGATACTAATCCAGCACGAGCAGCTCCGGCACAACCAAACACAGTCACACTAGGCATTAACCCTGCAAAGGTGCATTCGATCATGAGTAAAGTACCCGCCAAACGTAAAGAAATTCCTTTTTAGTTAGCTCAAAAAATAAACGCACTGGATGCTGTGTTTCCCCATATAGGACCTCAAGATAAACAAAGAATTCTTACTATGTGCTTGCCACTTGGAATGGTTCCTGCAGTGGACAACTGCAACACTTGGGGCATGGTATTTGGCAGTCTACACACTACTGCACTACATGCCAATCTTCCAGAAGCGTTAGAACAAATTCAAGATGCATACGCGGCTGCCCCAGCCCTGGTTTTGGGATGCAGTTAATGGAAAATTTTGCTTCAGTGTCCTAAATCATATTAAGCAAACTTAAAGGGGAATCAGTCGCAGTAGTAATGTGAATGCGGTTCCAGGACGTTCCTGCACAGGGTCAAGAACAAGAGCTGCATACATTTATTGCTGAAACTTCAAGTATAGGTCAGGACAGTTTGGGAGCCAGACCTACTAAACCACAATTACAGGGTAAATCCAATAAGGATTCTAGCAAGCAAGCAGCTGAGGGTTCTTAAAAACGCTACGACATACAAAAACTGACATTTGAAAAAGACAGGGGAGAATCTCTGCATTTGTAGACCCCTGATAAACGCTACAACCTGTGAAATAGAGATAATATAAAAACTCCTGATAGATATCAGGATACTGATACACGCCAATCTTGTTCCTTTCAGGACTCACCAGATAAATGCGAGAGAGCTGGGTAATCATAACAATGAACAGAGTATGTGAAACCGAAAAAAATACACAACGCTCATCAGAAGTTTCAATTAAAAAACAGAAGAGAAACTTCCACAACAAAAACCCCAGTTCAAAAAGAAGAAGGTGTGGCTATTTCTGCAGGAAATCCCATGCGAGATGAGAGTTTTATTAAAGAAAGAACTGGGCACTGGCTCTGCTAGGCAGCGCAGCAGAGGTCACAATAGTTTGCCGAAATCTTCAAGTACTACTGGAGGTGTAGGCTGTATAAAATGAAAATACAGTTAGGGAGACATTGAGGGCACAATTGATATTATATTCTGGAAATTACTAACTAGCATTTATGACATTTTGTTGGCCGAAAAAGATTGGCTGCAAGAATTTGTTAGTGAAGCCCCATTGAGGGAGGCGATCATTAAACCTTCCTTCTCACCCCTGTTTCCTATAGAATTATTAGAGTCATACTGCTTACGGCCCAAGATGTCCAGTCACTCACACAACATTTAGAATGGACCACTCGGTTGCTCCATGATCTGGATTATCTGATCAATGCAAAGAAATTCGATCTAACACCTTCTCGTCAGATGGAGTTTCTGGGTTTCCGGATCAACTCTTCTACTTCTCTTCTAGCCCTTTATGCCCAGAAATGACACTTAGGGGCTCATTCTGAGCCAGGCGGGCGGCGGGAGCCGCCCGCCTGGAGGGAGCCGCCAAATGACCGCACCACAGTCAAAAGACCGCGGCGGCCATTCAGACATTTCCTCTGGGCCGGCGGGCGCTCTCCAAAAGAGCGCCCGCCGGCCCAGAGGAAATGCCCCTGCAACGAGGACGCCGGCTCAGAATTGAGCCGGCGTAGTTGCAGGGGTGCGACGGGTGCAGTTTGCACCCGTCGCGTATTTCAGTGTCTGCATTGACATTGACTGCATGCCATTGGCATGGGCACTGCAGGGGCCCCCAGGGGCCCCGCGGCACCCCCTACCGCCATCCTGTTCCTGGCGGGAGACCCGCCAGGAACAGGATGGCGGTAGGGGGTGTCAGAATCCCCATGGCGGCGGAGCGCGCTCCGCCGCCATGGAGGATTCCCCCGAGCAGCGGGAAGTCGGTGGGAGACCGCCGACTTCCCGCTTCTGACCGCGGCTGAACCGCCGCGGTCAGAATGCTCGTGGGAGCACCGCCAGCCTGTTGCCGGTGCTCCCATGGTCGGTGGCTCTGGCGGCCACCGGCCGCCAGGGTCAGAATGACCCCCTTAATCCAGAAGGAAATCAGATCTCTCTCCGCAAAGACAAGACTTCCCTCAGGATACTTGCCAGGATAGTAGGCTTACTAGCATCTTCCACACAAGCTATCTTTCCAGTGCTTCTACATTACAGAGCGCTCCAACGCCTAAAGACCCATCACCTCCAAAAAGGCCTCACATACGCAAGGCTGATAGACCTCACCCCAGAGACTCGAAGCAAACTTCAGTGGTGGCTGGTACACATGTCAGCATGGAACGGCAGAGCCATCTTCGGCTCCTGGATGGATGTAATTCTAGAATCAGACTCCAGCAAGTGGGGTTGGGGAGCCAGGTGCAACTCCATTTCCACAGGAGGCCTCTGGTCTCGCAAAGAGTCTCATCTTCACGTAAACTGCTTGGAGCTGTTAGCAGGCTCCTTTGCCATAAAAACACTAGCCCCACGCTCCAACTGTTGCGTACTACTGCGCATGGACTGCATTTCAGCGGTCCGTTATGTAAACAAGCTAGGAGGGACAAGATCTCGAGTTCTAGCGGAAATAGCAAAGATATTTTGGCATTACTGCCTCCAGAATCAGATTGCAGTGACAGCGGAATACCTTCCAGGCCAACTCAATACAAAAGCGGACTGGAACACCAGATATCTCAGAGACCTCAGCGAATGGAAACTCCATCAATCAGTGTTCCAGGCCCTTCAAATGAGATGGGGCCAATGTCACATAGATCTATTTGCATCCCGCCTCTCTCATCAGCTGCACTGATTCTTTTCTTGGAGACCAGATCCCATGGCCATGGCCACAGATACCTTCCTTCAAAAGTGGATAAGGCCACTTCTGTATGCTTTTCCCCCATTCATAATGATACCGAGCGTAGCAACTCAAACTCTACAACAGAAAGTAGAACTGTTCCTGATCACTCCTCTATGGAGAGCTCAACCTTGCGTTTCCAGTTCTATTGAAAATGTCCAGGGACCCTCCAGTTCATATCCCTTCAATCCCGGAGCTCTTGTTAGACCCAGCAGGTCTGTCCCATTGGTGCGACACACGGGGTCTGGATCCCTTGTGGGCTCCCATTGCTTCCATAATCAATTTCTTGGCAGAAATGGCATCCGAAGGCTAAAGCTACTTCTCGGTCAATAATTACTGATTAGCCGTTTCAGCAGGCCACAAACGTCCATTGATGGGAAACCAGTAGGAGAACACCCTCTGGTAAGTACGGTCATGAGAGGTATCTGATTGGCTAATCCTCCCCAACCAAAATATGTGCATTTTATAGGATGTTAACATTATCCTAAATTTCTTATGATGCTGGGCCTGCAACGCCAATTTGTCTAGGAAACAACTTTCAGCCAAACTGACTATATTACTGTGCTTTATATGATGTAGAGGGGTTTAAGGCGTGAGATCTCTGGACATTTCTGGCAGAGTCTACTCCCCGGAAGGGGTTACTTTTTCCATCTCCAGAAGAACAAAAACGTTTTCCAGGCAAGTAACTTATCCTAATTTTCCAGAAGAATTGAAACTATGTGTTGTACAATGTTTAAGGGAATACGAAGATTGCACCAGAGAGCATTGACAGTCTCCTGGAGGTCAGCTCCTGATTTCTCTTCAGAAGCCTTTTCATCCAGTATCTTCAGCTACATTAGCTCGCTGGGTGAGATGGATTCTGACTGAAGCGGAGTTGATTCTTCAATATATGGGGCCCTGTGACGTCAGCGCGCTCAGCTTCCAGCGCGATCGAAAGAGAAATGCAAGGCATTTTTTTTTCCGATCACGTGGAGGAGGCCTAAGAGGCTTCAAAGGGAAGGAAAGGAAAGTCTCTCAGAGCATTTCAAAAGCTGGACTGTAAAGCAATCTGGCTTTTGAAATGCCCACTATTGTTATTAGGCCGATCTGCCCCCGGGGGGGGCAGAAGCCTCTAGGCGCCAGAGATACATTTTGGGGGGATTTTTTTTTTTTGTTTTGTTTTGTTTTTTAGAGGTGGGGAGCGACCCCTTAGGCAAGGGTCGCTCCCCGGGGAAGGGAGCGGCAAATTTATTTTAGGCCTTTTCTGCCCCCCGGAGTGGCAGAAACCTCTAGGCGCCAGGGATAAAAAATAAATATATATTTTTTTGTTTTTTAGAGGTGGGGAGCGACCCCTTAGTCAAGGGTCGCTCCCCTGGGGGCGGGGGGGCAACTTGTATTTAGACCATTTCTGCCCCCTGTAGGGGCAGATTGGCCAATTTTTGTTAGGCCAATCTGCCCCCATGAGGGCAGAAACCACTTAGGCACCAGGGATTTGGTGTGTGTGTGTATGCGTGTGTGTTCTTTAGGGGGGCAGCCCCTTGGGTAAGGGGCGCTCCCCATGGGGGCACATTACTGTTGGCCATTGGGGGCAGATGGGCCTATTTTTGGAAGGCCCATCTGCCCCCAAGGGGGGACAGAAAGCCCACCAGAGGCCAGGGAAGTTTTGTTTTCAAAAATAAGAGAGTGGCTTACTCTCAAAATCGTCCTACTTGGAATGGTGAGGGCTGCACTTTATGGACTTTGGGACGCTGTCATGTAGAAAAATCCACAAGACCTAGACACATCTGAAAACTAAACATCTGGGTGATTCCAGGGTGGTGTGTTTCACATGCACCCACACCATTTTTGTACCCACAATCCCCTGCAAACCTCCAACTTTGCTGGAAATCACACATTTTTCCCCACATTTTTGTGATGGAACCTTCCAGAATCTGCAGGAATCCACAAAATTCTTACCACCCAGCATTGTCTCATCTATACCGATAAAAATTCTGCTGCACTTGTCAGCCTAAAAATCGTTTTTTGCAAACTGGCCTTTTGGACCCCCTTTGTTCCCCTCAACATCGACATGTTTTTGGCTCTTCCCTTTTACAAGCACTTGGCCCACCTACACAAATTAGGTATCATTTTTACCGGGAGACTGAGGGGAACATTGGGTGGTATGAAATGTGTCCCAGTGCGGTGATCCCACACAGAAATGTGGGAAAAATTTGTTTTTTTTCGCTAAATTTGAGGTTTGCTGAGGATTCTGGGTAAGAAAACATTGGGGGATCCACGCAAGTCACACCTCACTGGATTCCCTCGGGTGTCTAGTTTTCAGAAATGTCTGGGTTTGGTAAGCTTCCCTAGAAGGCTGCTGAGCCCAGGACCAAAAACGTAGTTGCCCCCCTGCAAAAACAGGTAGTTTTGCATTTGATAATTTTGATGTGTCCAGATAGTGTTTTGGGGCATTTCCTTTCGCGGGCAGGAGGCCCACCCACAAAAGTGAGGTACCATTTTTATCGGGAGACTTGGAGGAATGCTGGGTGGAAGGAAATTTGTGGCCCCTCTCTGATTCCAGAACTTTCTGTCACCGAAATGAGAGGAAAAAGTGTTTTTTTGGCCAAATTTTTAGGTTTGCAAAGGATTCTTGGTAACAGACCCTGGTCAGAGCCCCACAAGTCACCCCATTTTGGATTCCCCTAGGTATCTAGGTTTCAAAAATGCGCTAGTTTGCTAGGTTTCCCCAGGTGCCGGCTGAGCTAGAGGCCACAATCCACAGGTAGGCACTTTGTAAAAAACACCTCTGTTTTCTGTGAAAAAATGTGATGTGTCCACGTTGGGTTTTGGGCCATTTCCTTTAGTGGGCGCTAGGCCTACCCACACAAGTGAGGTACCATTTTTATCAGGAGACTTGGGGGAATGCTGGGTGGAAGGAAATTTGTGGCTCCTCTCAGATTCCAGAACTTTCTGTCACCGAAATGAGAGGAAAAAGTGTCTTTTTGGCCAAATTTTGAGGTTTGCAAAGGATTCTGGGTAACAGAACCTGGACAGAGCCCCACAAGTCACCCCATTTTAGATTCCCTTAGGTGTCTAGTTTGAAAAATGCGCTGGTTAGCTAGGTTTCCCCAGGTGGCGGCTGAGCTAGAGGCCAAAATCCACAGGTAGGCACTTTGTAAAAAACACCCCTGTTGTCTGTGGAAAAATGTGATGTGTCCACGTTGTGTTTTGGGCCATTTCCTTTTGCGGGTGCTAGGTCTGTCCACGCAAGTGAGGTACCATTTTTATCGAGAGACGTGGGGGAACACAGAATAGCAAAACAAGTGTTATTGCCCCTTGTCTTTCTCTACGTTTTTTCCTTCCAAATGTAAGACAGTGTGTAAAAAAGTAGTGTATTTGAGAAATGCCATGTAATTCACATGCTAGTATGGGCACCCCGGAATTCAGACATGTGCAAATAACCACTGCTTCTCAATACCTTATTTTGTGGCCATTTTGGAAATAGAAAGGTTTTCTTGATACCTATTTTTCAGTTTTTATATTTCAGCAAATGAATTGCTGTATACCCGGTATAGAATAAAAACCCATTGCAAGGTGCAGCTCATTTATTGGCTCTGGGTACCTAGGGTTCTTGATGAACCTACAAGCCCTATATATTCCCGCAACCAGAAGAGTCCAGCGGATGTAACGGTATATTGCTTTCAAAAATCTGACTTTGCCGGAAAAAGTTACAGAGTAAAACGTGGAGAAAAATGGCTGTTTTATTTCACCTCAATTTCAATATTTTTTTATTTCAGCTGTTATTTTCTGTAGGAAACACTTGTAGGATCTACACAAATGACCCCTTGCTTAATTCAGATTTTTGTCTACTTTTCAGAAATGTTTAGCTGTCTGGGATCAAGCATTGGTTTCTCACCCATTTCGGTAACTAACTGGAAGGAGGCTGAAAGCACAAAAAATAGTAAAAATGGGGTATGTCCCAGTAAAATGTCAAAATTGTATTGAAAAATTGGGTTTTCTAATTCAAGTCTGCCTGTTCCTGAAAGCTGAGAAGATGGTGATCTTGCCACCGCAAACCCTTTGTTGATGCCATTTTCAGGGAAAAAAACACAAGCCGCCTTCTGAAGCCCTTTTTTCCCATTTTTTGAAAAAAACAAAAATGTCACTGTATTTTGGCCAATTTCTTGGTCTCCTTTATTGGAACCCACAAAGTCTGGGTACCTCTAGAATCCCCAGGATGTTGGAAAAAAAGGACGCATATTTGGCGTGGGTAGCTTATGTGAACACAAAGTTATGAGGGCATAAGCGCGAACTGCCCCAAATAGCCAAAAAAAGGCTCGGCACAGGAGGGGGAAAAGGCCTGGCAGCGAAGGGGTTAATAGAATTGAAAATTCTTGACACTTAAGCTAGATCATTTTTTAGTCACCAATATCCTCTGCTGGCTCTGAAGAAAGATACGATTGGGACACGTGGGAGGTGGGCTGAGCACTGTGGGGGCTGCTGGTGGGCGAGGACAGCTTACTTTAGTAACAAGACCTGCACATTGAAAGAGCGTGTTCTTTGGCAAACTGAACATACATACACCGAAGGTGTCAGAGACACTCATTGCAAAGGGCACAGAAGGCGCTCACGCCTGCGTGCTCGGAGTGAATATAACTGATTATAAATAGTGGTATTCAAGCAACCCCGGCCAAGTGCAGCAGCTAAGGTAGTGCCTGGAAATGGTGATCTGCGCATGCTCAGAGCCTCAGACACGCATAAACACTGAGCAGGACCAACTGATGTACGCATGCTCATAGTACTTGGGATAATTGCTAAAGCTCATCTGGGCATGCGCAGACCGTATGAGGGACTAGTTTATCTGCCTAGGCTCAGAGCCCTATACGCGTCTGTAAATTGAATTGTAATGGTGGATTTGCGCATGCTCAGTGTCTCGGAGTGTCCACACAGAGGAGGAAAAACTGATGTGCGCATGCTTACCGTACAAGACACTATACCATTTAGACATAGACAGGAACGGTGGATCTGCGCATGCTCCAAATCAGAGATACAACAGAACATTTGCACCAACGCCTGCTGTGCGCATGCTCAGAGGGTAAGAGGGGATTATACGCGCAGAAGACACCTCAGTCCCGAGACGTTCCCTCCCTGGAAGCCCATGGAGGCTCCTCTGCTGCTGCAGACATCACAAGGCCGCGGGGTCAGGGCCTGGTAAGGAAACCGCGGGTTACCATTGTACACTGAGCAGCACATGGGCCTGGCTGAAGGGGCCTCATAGAATGAGGATATCAGGCTGTAGTGCTAGGGGGAGGATGTGACGTCACGGGAACATCAGTATGTAGTGCTAGGGGGGGGATGTGACGTCACGGGAACATCAGTATGTAGTGCTAGGGGAGGATGTGATGTCACGGCAACATCAGTATTCATCTGTCCTAGGGAGAGGATGTGATGTCACAGGAACATTAGTATGTAGTGCTAGGGAGAGGATGTGATGTCACAGGAACATTAGTATGTAGTGCTAGGGGGAGGATGTGACGTCACGGGAACATCAGTATGTAGTGCTAGGGGAGGATGTGACGTCACGGGAACATCAGTATTCATCTGTCCTAGGGAGAGGATGTGATGTCACAGTAACATCAGTATGTAGTGCTAGGGAAAGGATGTGACAGGGAGAGCAGCTGACTTTACAACTTGGGGGCGGCAGGTGCGAGACTGGGCGCCGCCTCAGCACATAGTTATCTGTATATGAACCGTGCAAGTATTTCAGAATTAGGAAAGGGGAGCTTGGACGACAGGGTAGGTCAGACTGCCCATGACGCTCTTCAGTTAAATTGACTTGATAGAAGAGCGGCCAGCATCCATGAGATCCCCAAGGGGCCCATGTACCTGACCTAGGAGGGTTTCCACATTCAGAAGTTTATGATTCCACCAAGAGATTTCAGTTATTTCTTACATATCAAATAATTACTTTGGCGCACTACTCACCCGTTAGGGTCTCAAGGCGCTTGGAGAGGGGGGTGGGAAAGTTGCCGGTTACTGATCAAAAAGCCATGTTTTGCCGTGCTTTCTAAAGGTTAGGAGGTCCTGGGTCTTGCGTAGGTTGGTGGGAGGGAGTTCCAGGTCTTGGCGGCGAGGTGGGAGAAGGATCTGCCGATGGAGGCGGTGCGGTGGATGTGAGGGGACTGTAGCGAGGGCGGCGGAGCTGTCGAGTTGGTATGTGGAAGTTTACTCGTTTGTTGAGGTAGACCGGTCCAGTGTCATGGAGGGCTTTGTGAGCGTGGATGAGGACTTTGAAAATGATCCTTTTTTTGCTGGGCAGCCAGTGTAGGGATCTGAGGTGGGTGGATATTTGTTTGTGGCGAGGGAGGTTGAGGATGAGACGTGCGGCTGCGTTCTGAATTTGCTGGAGTTTTCTTTGAAGCTTGGCTGTGTCCCTGCGTAGAGGGCGTTGCCGTAGTCCAGTCTGACAATAGGAGTAGAGTTTTTCACTCTCTTTGTGAGGGTTAGGCCACCTGATCCCTGTGAATGTATTAGGCGAGAAACATGTTGACCATGACTAGCAGTTCTGTAGTGTAGGCAATACCCACACACAGTTCAATAATATCTAAATCTCTAATTAGAGTTGTAGACATACATTCAGTTGTTGGCAGGGAACCAGATAATTGTTTTCCGTACTTCCTCCTTTTTTCGTTTTTAACCTTGGCAGGGGTGCAAGGTTATATTAAAGATAGTTTTCTTGGGCACCTTTAGCCAGTTTTAGCAGTGTTCTCATCCCCTCTCAAATCCATTCACTACCGCCATTCTTTTTTATCTCCGGCAAAGAGCCCTCTACTAGGGCACGTCAGGCATTGCAGTGCAAGACTGACGAGGAGCATGGCCCAATGATGATGTATGTCACCCAATGGTGAGTGAGGGCTACTGTTCCTGTAAGACTAATGCATGCGATGACTGAAAAGACCCCCCCCCCTATTCTAATTGGTGGAATGAAGTCCTTTCTTTTGGAACAATGCATCTTATTTCAGTTATAGGTTCATGTAGGGAGATTGATGCACTGGACCACATAATTCTCCCTAGTTTTGTATCCCTAACTTTTTTGCGGTATGGAATCTTATGGCCAGCATTGTAGGTACATCCTGAGCCCATGTTTTTGTGATAATTTTCCCATGCAGGATACAATGCATTTTATTTTCTTCTGTGATCATTTTAGCTCTTTAAGAAAAATATATATATTTGGCCTTTGCTTAGAGGGATGGTTGTTTTGCATGTTAAATGTGGCTTGTTTTTTATCTGGGGCACCAAAACGCAGGAGGACCCACCATAATGGCTAAAGCGAGGGGTTGAAACAGTGATATGCCTCAGTAGCTCATGTCCATTAGTACAACTTAGATAATTTGTAGCATATTTTAGTGGTTTTAAGTGCTGTTTTTCTCTGTGACTTTTATATACATTCTTGAAGTTTGTTTTGTCATCAACTTACATTTCATTAGTAAATATTAGAATCTAATACATTTTTAATAATTAATTTTTAATAAGTATGAATTTAATGTCTGTATTAGCTGGATTTTGTAATTCATGTATGTTTTTAATGATATGTGTTAATCCAAAATAAACAAATAAATGAATGAATGAGTATGGCAGCTAAGGTACTTATTTTGTTACTGTTGGGTGGCTTTCCCATTTCCTGATCTATAAGTGAGTAATAACCGAAAATCATCCTATTTTTGCAAGAAGTGCTAACACTGGAGAAGAATCCACCACTGCATTTTCCTTCACCATACTATCCCTAGGTTGCAGGAAAGTGAATTCAGTGTATTTTGCTTCATATTTAGCACTTTCACAATAAATTGGAGGGCCTCTAAAATCATCCACATCTAAGTAAGGCCCTTATGCAGGCAGGAACTGAGTATGGGGCACCCAAGAACTAACGGTGATTCTATTATTACAGACCAAGAAAGTCCCGACAATGTCTTTCCTGCCTCACTTCTCCTTATGAAAATTATTCTACTTTTTCTGCGTTTGTTGTCTTCCTCCTATCCATTTCACTTTCCACACTATCATTTGCTTTACCTCTCTCATTCCTCTCCATTTTCTCTCTCATCCTATTCCATGTTATATGCTCTGTTTCTGTCTCTCTGATCCTCATACATAACATTTCTTTTAGCCCATGTTTGCTGCCTCTCCCCTTCTCTTACTCCCCTGCATCCCTCCTTTTGTCTATATCCTGTCCTTTCCAACTAGTTTTTAGGTTGAGCATAGCAGCGCGAAAGCGCTTCTTTTCCGACGTCTTGGTATCTATGTGGGCTTTTAAGCATGACAGCTTCAGCACCCTGACACCCCTCACCCCCCCCGGCAACCACCAACACCACAGATTCACCTCCGACCAACCTCCTGCTCTCCTGGACCCACGTCAACGACAATGACTCCGACTCCATCGAAATCATGATCACCATCCACTCCGGCTCTTCATCTGACCTCTGCCCTCACCACATCCTCAACTAAGCAAGCTCCATCATCGAACCCCAACTATGGAAGATCATCAACAGCTCATTCGAGTCCTCCACCTTCCTGGAGAGCTGGAAACACATCAAGACCAACGCCCTCCTCAAAAAAAAACAACAAAGCAGACCCAAAGGACCTCAAGAACTTCCGGCCTATCTTCCTGCTCCCCTTCCCGGCAAAAGTCATTGAGAAGGCTGTCAACACACAACTAACCTGCTTCCTCGAGGAGAACCGCACCCTGGACCCTTCTCAATCCTGATTCTGCAGCAACCACAGCACCGAAACTGCCCTCATCGCCGCCACTGACGACATCAGAACCATACTGGACAGCGGCAAAACTGCAGCCTTCATCCTCCTGGACCTCTTGGTCACATTCAACACTGTCTGCCACCATACCCTATGCTCACGCCTCAGCAATGCTGGAATCCGCAACAGAGCCCTGGATTGGGTCACCTCCATTCTCACCAGCAGAACCCAGAGAGTCCGCCTCCCTCCATTCAGCTCGGAGGCCACCGAAATCATCTGCGGCATACCCCAGGGTTCGTCCCTCAGCCCGACCCTCTTCAACGTCTACATGGCCCGCTCGCTAACATGGCCCGATCCCACAACCTCAACATCATCTCATACGCTGACGACACCCAGCTGATCCTGTCCCTCACCAAGGACTCCGCCAAGACCAACCTCCACGAAGGAATGAAGGCCATCGCCGAATGGATGAAGAGCAGCTGCGTCAAACTCAGTTCCGACAAGGCGTAAGTCCTCATCTTTGGTTGCACCCCCTCCGCGTGGGATGACTCCTGGTGGCCTGCCACTCTTGGAACCGCTCCGACTCCCACCAACCACGCAGGCAACCTAGGATTCATCTTGGACATCTCACTATCCCAGCAAGTCAACGTCATCTCCTCCTTCTGCTTCAACACCCTCTGCATGCTCCGAAAGATCTACAAATGGATACCCACCGAAACCAGAAGAACAGTCACCCAAACCCTCGTAAGCAGCAAACTGGACTACGGCAATGCCCTCTGCGCAGGAACCATGGCCAAACTCCAGAAGAGGCTGCAACGCATCCAGAACTCCTTCGCACACCTCATCCTGGATATCGTTGGTAAATACTTTACATTTGTCCGTCTTTGGGGTGGTTTAGTTACCGGCTTGGGGACCGACCCTCTTACATGAATAATTGCACGTTTGTCGATATGTTTGACTGCAACTGAACTTCTTTTTCCTTTTTGTGTGTCTCCTTTGCAAACACTCTCATGGTGGCCGTGGCGCTTTGAATCGGCTCGCTTACGTCAACTGTTTTAATTTTCATTTCTCTTTCAGGGAGGATTTACGATTTTGGTTGATCGCTGCCTTTCCTTTGTGTTGCACCTAGCCTTTTTTTGCATGGTCATCCCCAGTCTTTTTGCCTCCTCCCTTCTAATTTTTCTGACCAGTTTTTGTTGGCTTTAGGACTCAGCACTTTACCACTGCTAAAACAGCGCTAAAGTGCATATGTTGTCTGTGCAAATTGTACTGTTGATTAGTTTATCCATGATTGGCATATTTGATTTACTGGTAAGTCCCTAGTAAAGTGTACTAGAGGTGCCCAGGGCCTGTAAATTAAATGCTACTAATGGGCCTGCAGCACTGGTTGTGCCGCCCACATTAGTAGCCCTCTAACATGGTTCAGACCTGCCACTGCAGTGTCCGTGTGAGCAGTTTTAAACTGCCAATTCGACTTGGCAAGTGTACCCATTTGCCAGGCCTAAACCTTCCCTTTTACTACATGTCAGGCACCCCTAGGATAGGCCCTAGGTAGCCCCAGGGGCAGGGTGCAGTGTATGTTTAAGGTAGGACATATACTAGTGTGTTTTATATGTCCTAAGAGTGAAATACTGCCAAATTCGGTTTTCACTGTGCAAGGCCTATCCCTCTCATAGGTTAACATGGGGGCTGCCTTTAAATATCCTTAAAGCGCAGATTCCCTTTGAGAGCAGACACAAATATGGAGTTTAGTGTCTCTGAACTCACAATTTAAAAATACATCTTTTATTGAAGTTGTTTTTTAAATTGTCTGTTTGAAAATGCATTTTCTGGATTAAACCATTCTGTGACTCTGCCTGATAGTGGATTGTCTGTCTTGGTCAGTTTGACAAGTGGGCTGTTTTACACCTCTCTTGACAGTGACACAAAAGGGGGCGGGGGTGTAGCATGCATATCCTGATGAGCCATCTGAGCTAGAGGGGAGGGAGGAGTGGTCGTTCACACCTGAAAGGACTGTGCCTGCCCTCACACAATGCAGTCTCCGACCCCCTGGTGTGCGTCTGGGGCCTGGCCTGGACAAGGAAGGATCTTGCAAACACTTGAGACTTGAGGCAGAACAGGGGTATAAGAAGAAGACCCAAAACCCCAGACTTTGAGAATCTTTCTGGAATCAAGAGGAACCTCTGCCAAGGAGAAGAGCTGGAGAAGGAGTGCTGTCCTTTTGCTGTGTTGCTTTGCTGGACTGGCCTGCAGTTGCTGCTTCTGCCTGAAAAGAGTGCAAAGGGTGAACTTTGCTGTGTGTCCTGCTTGAGAAAGTTCTCCAAAGGCTTGGAGTAGAGCTGGCCTCCTGTTGGAAGTCTCAGGGACACCAAAGACTTCATTTTACTTGACCTGCAACACTGGGAACTGTGTGTTCTGTGCTGTACAAGAAGAAAAACCACTGCGATGCCGCCAACTAAGCCGCTGGCCTGCACCGCGACCTGCTGATGCCACACAGAGTCGCATTGCCCCGTTTCACACAGCGACCCTGGTCTCACCAACGTCATCATCAGATGACTTCGCAGCCCCGACGCCATCAACGCCAGCGCACCTGACTTCATCAGCCCGGAGTTCGATCCGCAAGGCGTGTGACTTTAAGGGCCCGACAACTCCTGCACCGACTCTGGAACCCACACTGTGACGTCAGTGATGCTGCTCTCCGGAGCTCACCGCAAGGATCACGACGCCTTACAAATCCAAGGTACTGTTTGCGGGTCTTCCCGACAGCGTAGCTGGCCCGCAACACGGCAGCCAGTCGGAACTGTTGGTTTTGTGCTCATGATGCTGTGATAGCCCCAGGGGGAGCTATTGACGTCAAGGAACTGTATTTTTGAGTAAATCTTGCAGAATTAATATTTTTATTACTGTATGTTGGATTTTTATCGTATTTGGTCTTGTTTTAAATAGATAAAGATTGGCTATTTATTTTTTTTAAACTGGTGTGATGTCCTCTGTAGTGTTTTCACTGTGTTACTGTGTGTTGTGTGCAAATTCTTTATACATTGCTTCTGAGATAAGCCTGACTGCTTGTGGCAAGTTACCAAGGGGGTGAACAGGGGTTATCTGAGCGGGTATCTCCCTTATCCTGACTAGAGTGAGGGTCCCTACTTGGACAGGGTGCAAACCGACTGCCAACTAGAGACCCCATTTCTAACACTTTAGAATGAAAACATTCTTTTTCGGGGTGGATTTATGATTTTTGTTGAAATAAACTTTTGGAACGGCATATGAAAACATGTTTAAAAAAAAAGACAGTTATGGACAATGTAAGGAAATGCCTCCTTGGCATGGTTACCCCCTGACTTTTTGCCTTTGCTGATGCCAAGTTATGATTTGAAAGTGCGCTGAGGCCTGCTAATCAGGCCCCAGCACCAGTGTTCTTTCCCTAACATGTACCTTTTTGTTTCCACAGTTGGCACACCCTGGCATCTAGGTAAGTCCCTTGTAACTGGTACCCCTGGTACCAAGGGCCCTGATGCCAGGGAAGGTCTCTAAGGGCTGCAGCATGTCTTATGCCACCCTGGGGACCCCTCACTCAGCACAGACACACTGCTTGCCAGCTGGTGTGTGCTAGTGGGGATAAAAAGACTGAGTCGACATGGCACTCCCCTCAGTGTGCCATGCCAACCTCACACTGCCTATAGGTATAGATAAGTCACCACTCTAGCAGGCCTTACAGCCCTAAGGCCGGGTGCACTATACCATAGGTGAGGGCATAAGTGCATGAGCTCTATGCCCCTACAGTGTCTAAGCAAAACCGTAGACATTGTAAGTGCAGGGTAGCCATAAGAGTATATGGTCTGGGAGTCTGTCATGCACAAACTCCACAGCACCATAATGGCTACACTGAAAACTGTGAAGTTTGGTGTCAAACCTCTCAGCACAATAAATGCACACTGATGCCAGTGTACATTTTATTGTAACATACACCCCAGAGGGCACCTTAGAGGTGCCCCCTGAAACCTTAACCGACTACCAGTGTGGGCTGACTAGTTTTAGCAGCCTGCCACACACCAGACATGTTGCTGGCCACATGGGGAGAGTGCCTTTGTCACTCTGTGGCTAGTAACAAAGCCTGTACTGGGTGGAGGTGCTTCTCACCTCCCCCTTCAGGAACTGTAACACCTGGCGGTGAGCCTCAAAGGCTCACCCCCTTTGTTACAGCACCCCAGGGCACTCCAGCTAGTGGAGTTGCCTGCCCCCTCTGGCCACGGCCCCACTTTTGGCGGCAAGGCCGGAGGAGATAATGAGAAAAACAAGGAGGAGTCACTGGCCAGTCAGGACAGCCCCTAAGGTGTCCTGAGCTGAGGTGACTCTGACTTTTAGGAATCCTCCATCTTGCAGATGGAGGATTCCCCCAATAGGATTAGGGATGTGCCCCCCTCCTCTCAGGGAGGAGGCACACAGTGGGTGTAGCCACCCTCAGGGCTAGTAGCCACTGGCTACTAAACCCCCAGACCTAAACACACCCCTAAATCGAGTATTTAGGGGCTCCCAGAACACAGCAAGATAGATTCCTGCAACCTAAGACGAAGAAGGACTGCTGAGCTGAAAAACCTGCAGAGAAGAAGAAGACACCAACTGCTTTGGCCCCAGCTCTACCGGCCTGCCTCCCCACTTCTAAAGACACTGCTCCAGCGACGCGCTCCACAGGGTCCCGCGACCTCTGAAGCCTCAGAGGACTACCCTGCATCTAGAAGGACCAAGAACTCCTGAGGACAGCAGATCTGCTCCACAAAGACTGCAACTTTGCAACAAAGAAGCAACTTTGGAACAACACACGTTTCCGGCTGGAAGCGTGAGACTTTGCACTCTGCACCCGACGTCCCCGGCTCGACTTGTGGAGAACAAACACCACAGGGAGGACTCCCCGGCGACTATGCGACCGTGAGTAGCCAGAGTTGATCCCCCTGAGCCCCCACAGCCACGCCTGCAGAGGGAATCCCGAGGCTCCCCCTGACCGCGACTGCCTGCTTCAAAGACCCGACGCCTGGTAAAGACACTGCACCCGCAGCCCCCAGGACCTGAAGGATCCTACCTCCAGTGCAGGAGCGACCCCCAGGTGGCCCTCTCCCTTGCCCAGGTGGTGGCTACCCCGAGAAGCCCCCCCTTGCCTGCCTGCATCGCTGAAGAGACCCCTTGGTCTCCCATTGAAACCTATTGCGAACCCGACGCCTGTTTGCACACTGCACCCGGCCGCCCCCGTGCCGCTGAGGGTGTACTTTTTGTGCTAACTTGTGTCCCCCCGGTGCCCTACAAAACCCCCCTGGTCTGCCCTCCGAAGACGCGGGTACTTACCTGCTGGCAGACTGGAACCGGGGCACCCCCTTCTCCATTGAAGCCTATGCGTTTTGGGCACCACTTTGACCTCTGCACCTGACCGACTCTGAGCTGCTGGTGTGGTAACTTTGGGGTTTCCCTGAACCCCCAACGGTGGGCTACTTTGGACCCAACTTTGAACCCTGTAGGTGGTTTACTTATCTGCAAAACTAACAAACACTTACCCCCCCCCCCAGGAACTGTTGAAAATTGCACTGTCTAGTTTTAAAATAGCTTATTGCCATTTGTGTGAAAACTGTATATGCCATTTTGCTAATTCAAAGTTCCTAAGTGAAATACCTTTAATTTAAAGTATTGTTTGTAAATCTTGAACCTGTGGTTCTTAAAATAGACTAAGAAAATATATTTTTTCTATATAAAAACCTATTGGCCTGGAATTGTCTTTGAGTGTGTGTCTTATTTAATGTCTGTGTGTGTACAACAAATGCTTAACACTACCCTCTGATAAGCCTACTGCTCGACCACACTACCACAAAATAGAGCATTAGAATTATCTCTTTTTGCCACTATCTTACCTCTAAGGGGAGCCCTTGGACTCTGTGCATGCTATTTCTTACTTTGAAATAGTACATACAGAGCCAACTTCCTACAGACAATGCATAAAAAAATGCAAACATTACACGATCCTGTGTTTTACGATTTTATATTAATCAGCACTTAGAATCTGCCCTTTAGCTTAATAGCACATTTCTTATTTATAGGCGCATATGTTTCTGTGATTCAAAGTTTGTACTTGGAACAAGCACTTTTATTCCACTTCTTTTAGGCACATGTTTTTTGCACGCTTTTAATACCATTTTGATGCTCTGATAATTTACACTCTGTTGGAAGTTTATATGCCTTTATTTCTAATATCCAGTACATACACATGTTAGTCTCTGCTTCACATTTTAAAGACCACACTTTTACTAATGTATACGAGTGTTTAGCTCACTGAGCTAGCTGTTCTTTATACATAATAACACAACCCCTGCAAAAAGTGAAATCTATGCAGAAAAAATAATTTAGCAGCAGTACAGAAACATAAATCGGGGTGACTTTTATTCCTATTGCTTAGGTGATACCCGAGATAAACCATCAGCTCTGTGTTCAGTGTGTGTCCCCTTTAGATAATAAAAAACTTTCTTTTTCAGGGAGGGTTTACGATTTTGGTTGATTACTGCCTTTCCTTTACAATGAAAATGTTCTCTTTCAGGGGGGATTTAAGATTTTGGTTGAAATAAACTTTTGGAATGGGATATGAAAACATGTTAAAAAAAAAATACAGTAACGGACAATGCATGAAAAAAAATGCAAACGTTACACAAGCTCGTGTTTTACAGCAAATTGTGCTAGGATTGTATATTAACATTCAGAGTATCCAGTTCACATTAATAGCACATTTATTATTCATAGGTGCTTATGTTACCGTGATTCAAAGTCCGAACTTGGAAAATTATTTACAGGGAACAAACACTTTTATCCCACTTCTTTTAGACACACGTTTTAGGCACGCTTACTCCATTTATATGCTTCCCTAATTTACGCTCTGTTGGGATATTTTATATGCCTTAATTTGTATTATCCACTACAAACATATGTATGTTAATATCCGATTCACATTTTAAACAGCATAGTTTTACTTGTTTATACAACAAGCGTTTAGCTCACTGTTCTGCTTTGTTTGAGACTGAGGAGCTAAAGAATTCAAGGGAAGCAGAACTCTTAGTCTGAGTAATTAATTTATTAAGGCGCTTCCTAGGTTACGCAAAGATAATAACGTGAGCACTTAATGTGAATTCAGCCACACATGTGCAGCTCTTAAAATAATCATAGTAGTGGAACAATAATAATCGAAGAAAATGCAATACATTAACAATGAATATAATATATATGCATTGACTATGTATTCATGCATGCACACAGCAAAGCTAGATATTGAATTAAAAATGCATCCCCTTGGGGCTTGAATCCAACATCAACCATTGTCGGCCAACTTCCAAGTTGTGGAACCCATGACAACTGAGACAAAAGAGAACAACCCCAAAAGGGATTAACTCTGAGCAATGCGCCCACCCCCATAGATGAGTTCCTTCTCCCTCAGTGTCAAACTTCCCCACATTATGTACTTTAAACAAACTTAAGAGGAAGGTTCTAGAAACCCTCCTCCCTTTGAGTAAGTTGTGAAATTCAAGCGCAGGCCCTAGCAGGTCAGTGTTTGAAAAAACACAATAGAGACTGGCCAGATCTCATTGTGTATTTACAAGACCGAGCTGTACCCTGCTCTACCATAAACATTCTCAGCCTGGTACATTTTTATCTGTATTTCCTCCCCCATGGAAAGCTAAGCACAAAATGGAGTCAGTGGTCAAGATGGAGCCGGTGGTTAAATACATATGGCATTACACTCACTGAGCTATCTGTTCTTTATACGTTACACGATTCCTGCAGAAAGTGAAATTTATATATAATAAAAAAGATTTGCAGCAATACAGAAACATAAAACGGGGAAACTTTATCCCTATTGCTTGGTTAATACTTGAGATAAACCATCCGCTCAGTGTTCAGTGTGCGTCCCCCTTAGATAACAACAGGAGAGGATACTGCACTGCTGTTTTCTGAGGGGGAACAGGTCCATTGGTGTCTTAAAGCAAATTGTGCTACAATTGTATATTAATCAATGCTAAGAATCTGCAGTTCACCTGAATAGTACATTTCTTACTTATATGTGCTTATGTTACAGTGAGTCAAACTCTGTACTCAGTGAGTTTTTGATTGGGAACAATCACTTTGTATCTGTTATTTATATGTAATTAGATTACTGGAAATGTTATTTTTTGTCTCATCATTGGTATAAAGATAAACTAAATAGCCTTTCACCACATCTCCAGAGAAGACGCACATTTACGCGATGAAAAAATGTGCTTGTTTGATTACTCTGGAAGCTTTCTATGATGTGCTTTCACAATTGCACATAAAGGAGGCAGTGTATGTAATCTGAGACAGGTTTACTATTTTTTTCAACCTTTTGTGCCTTGTGGGGGACTATATTGCTTGTTGCTTTCTCTGACAGTGTTGGGGTATTTTCACATTTTTACACTTGTGGTACAAAAAAACAAACAGCAGTAAAGAATGAATAACTTTTTTTACTAAAAAAATCATACCACACATGTTTGCCTTTCTTTAGACGCTTTAACTTATAGAGATTTCTAGTAACCAATTTCATGTGACCTGATTTACCAGCTTTGTGAGAAAGGAAAACAACTGTGTAGGCCTTTGTGTTTTATTTAATAAAGAGTGATTTAGAGGGGTGTGGCCGGGCCACGGAATAAGATGGCCGCTTAGAGCGAGTGCTCCGGGCCGCGACAATCCTGGGGGGGCGACGGGGGCGCGGAGACAACCGGACAAATCACCGTGTCCGAAGCCCTCCACTTCTGCAGCAGCGGCGACGCGGATTTATGCCTGGGGACCCCGCAGGAGCGGGACAGAAGGCAGAAAACTCGCGACTCACCCCAGGCCGACAAAGCCTGCAAGAGGGGCGGAGTCGTGTCTTCGGGAGGCCGGGGACGGCGCTCCCGCAACGGCAGGGAGATAGCTAAGCAGGCCGCGGGGACTACGGGAGCCGTTACGACCCGCGCCCGCCTGCCCATCCACGGACCTTCGGATCCCTACGGGGAGACGTAACAGAGAGGTGAGGTCACCCTGACGGCTGGGAGAAGAACTCAGCCAGAGAGGTAGGACCGAACCTCTTGGAGACGGAACGGAGCGGCAAGTGCGGCAGGAGAACATAATCGGAGGAAGAGGTACGACTTCCCCCTCCCCTCTTCTCCACTACCGAAGGACAATAAAACCCCTCCACTGGTACACCATAACAAACCCTCCTCCTCCTCCCCCCCTACAAGACAGCTAATATTAAGGAGAGCAACGGAAGAGGGGGGAGAGTGGAACGACAGGAGGGGTAGAGAGAGAAGTGGGAGAACTGAGGGGAGCGGAGCAGACACGCGGAGATGGAGAGGTGCGGTGGGTGAGCGACCTGAGTTGCGGCCGAGGAGAGAGGGGTGAATAGAGGGAGCCAAAGGAGCAGAGACACAGGAGAAGGGAGAGGAGAGAAGAAGGGACGAGAAACCCACTATATCCAGAGAGGGACAACTATCATATTCCCTCCTCCCCACAAGAACGAACCAGAGAACACAGGAAGGACACCCCAAGACAAGAAAGCCCAAAGTCAAAGAGGAATGACAATAAGAGAAAGACAAGGCATCAGTCGCGAAACAATATACTGAAGAGAAGGTTCTCCCCCCCCCCCCTTCAGGTCATCCAGGCTCCAGTGTAAGCAACCAATGCTCTAACCGCCTCCCACACTCATCGGGGGGATACGGATGAGGACAGCCGCAAAATCACACATACCCCTGTCCAGATTAGTCAGATTGGACAGTCGGCAATAGACCCGGAGGAAAGCAAACCAGCCCCCCCGCTCTCCCCCCCCCTCTACTACTCACCACAAACAACACCAGATACTGAAGAACCAACTCGGCAGAGGCAGGACTTAGCTCCTCAACGCTATGGGCCACAGCAGGTTCTACAACTGACCTCTTCTTGAACATACCCTCTTCTGCCCCATAGACACTGATAGACCTCCGCAACTCGTAAAAAGCGCTAGGGGGATAAACTTAAGAGAATGAGAAACAAAAGGAAAATGGAGAACAATAAATAAGCGGACGTAGAGACAGGAGAGGGGAAAGAGAGGGAAACCAAGAAGTCGAATACCTACAACCAAGGCTACAATCAAGGACCCAAAAAACGAGAAGAGACAGAACAAACACGAGAACTGGCAGGCATAGAACATCTATAGCCTTATCAGACCTCGCGGAGGGAGATCCGGGCCTTTCGTGGACAGACTCTGTAGACAGTTTAGGCGATGCCTGGTAATAAACCGAACCATAAACCCGTCAGCAAGCCTGCACGACAGCTATTATTCTCAGAAGCGCTACAACACAAACGCCTAACCCCCACAAAGATAAACCCCCAAACATTGCCACCTTTAAATGAGTCTATCACAATGTCTGATAAAGATCACTCCACAACTATGGACAGGATATTACAGGAGATCACCACGGTCAGTCGCCGTATAGAGGGGATGGACGCCTCTATAACTTCGCTAACACTGGAAACTAAATCCATGCGATCTGACATTGCAGGCTTCCAATCTAGAGTGACGGGGTTGGAACAGCGCATGGGATCACTAGAGACGCAGATCAACACGTCTCAGGAGCGAGAACAAGACTTCCTCTACCTCAGGAGCAAACTAACGGATATGAAGGACAGGAGCCGGAGAGACAATATCCGCTTACTTGGGATCCCGGAACATGAAGAAGGTTCGGACATGCAGGCTTTTCTGAGCTCCACTCTTCCAAAGATGACTTAGCTGGACTTTGACCCGCCGCTAGAATTCCAACGGGCACACAGGATAGGCCCAAAACGCTCTGACAACTCCTCAAGGCCCCGTCCAATCATCGCATGCTTGCTGCGACATAACCAAACCCGTCAAATACTCCAAGTAGCGCGCAGCCACGGCCCTTTCCGAATAGATCAGCACGAGATCCGAATAACTGCCGATTACTCCAAGGAGACCAATGAACGTAGAAAGGCTTTCCTGGCTCTACGACCCCGGCTCCGCAAACTAGAGATGAAATACGGCCTTTTTGACCTTGCAAGAATGTGGGTTATTAAAAATTGAGTATCCAAGGACTTTTACAACCCCGACGAACTGAGACTCTTTCTTGACTCTTTCCAACCTCAGCCTATGGACTCTATCAGCACAGACTGCGTGCATGGCAATGAAGGAGGCAGCGGCGGTGTCGAAACCCCCCACTTGGGAAAGGAGAAGACGAATACGGCTCTATACGATGCTGGAGCCAGTCACAGAGGTAGAGACATGGAGAGACTAACCAGATCATATGATGACAGGGGTCAGATCTTACACGCAGTAGTAACCCATACCCAACTATCGGAGAGAGACAAATCCCGCTCCCCTTTAAAGCCAACAACTGGATCTTCTTGAGAAGACGACGCAAGGCGGCAATATGAGGGACTACCACTCGAAAGTCGAAAATAATAGCTGCAGACCTCGTGGACGGATGAGTACATTCCCAGATCATATGTGTATTACAATTATAACTGTCAAAGATTGCTAGTATCGATGTTAAAACCAGGTGACTGAAAAGTCCATGTTCTTCATGATTAGAGTTGAGGCCCTATAATGCGAACTTACCAGTAAATCGTTATCCGTCCTCAGGGAACGACAGGGGATAATTACTAGAACAAGGACCAGACTCCACCGACTCCCTGTACACCAAGTAAGGGCCTAGCCCGACCCTGTAACCCTATAACAATGTAACGGGGGCATTAAATAACAGACAAACAATTATCAACTATTATAGAAAATGCCCCGTATTCCCACACACTACAGAACATCTCATAGCAGTAAATAACATAATATACGGACTCACCCTAATACACACTATACATCACTAGAACCAACATTAGAACCGTTTAACCCCCCCATTACCACCCCAAAGGACGTTACTAGACCACATAAAGATTAAGCAATTTCAACCCAGGGACACACAACACGATATAACCTGAGGTATATCAACACCCCCATTACTCCACTTTACTTTACTTTACTACAAGAAAATAAAAGAACAGAACACAAAGACACAGTATAATACAACACCATACAACAAAGCGAAACAATATGATATCTTACACTGCCACACCACACCACACCACATTATTGTATCACAATGTAAACTATTAGCTATACCTCTCCCGAACGTTTGCACCCGTCCCCAGCCTAATCATTGTTACTATCCGTAACTACCATCTAAACCAGAATGACCATGACGGTGGCGCATATCAAGTAGGACACTGGCAACCTATGCAAATACTTTTTTTTTTTTTTCTTCAGTATTATGATATAATAATAAACAGCAAGAAGTTCGTAATGGGGTGAGATGCGCATTATCCTCGCACAACTCGGGGCCCAGCAGCACCCATCACCTATCCTAAGATAAATATTGAGACGCCTAGTATAATGACTCTTAACATGATAATGTGCTAGGACACTAGGATATGATATGTTGATTAACTCATTATGTCGGCGAAATGTTGTAAAGCATGACGAAGTAGTGTTGTAGTTGAGAAGAAATATTCAGGATGCATAATATTATATTATATATTGGTATCTTTATGTACCTCTACCTGTACGAGAATTGTACTGCCCGTTCTGCACCCCTCCCCTCCTCCTTCGCCCTGATCTCCTTCCGCCAACTGACCTCGGCCCTCTTATCTACCATGTCCCTACTATGCCCTACGACCCTATCTTATATGCCCACAAAACACCCTGCGATACCACACAACATCAAGTATTAGGCATAACACCTTACATACCACCCTCCATCAGCACTCAACACCTTCCCCCCTTTCTTTCTTCCCCCCCCTCCCCCTGTTGACTCTCCTGGGCTATCAGCAACACTCCACGACAGTACCGCCCAGGCATCATAGCTACCAACCACTCATTACTCCTACCAATATACACTTTAGCCATATAAATATGATACCTGTCAATAACCGACGAACAGACCCGCTCCTCGACACATAAACATAAACTCAGCCGTGTACTCCCCACCCCTCCTTACCACTGACATTTCGACGACTGGCTGTCTTCTGGCTCCCCCCTCACCCCCCCCGACAGAGATCGCCCCCGCCCCGAGAGACATCGGACCCGCCGTTTACAGACCTAACGAACAAAGGAGGTTGGGCTCCTAGCCTCCTTCATCCCTTTACCCCTCCACTCCCCCCCCCCCACTTGCACGCTCTCTTGCTATATTTTCAATTTCAACCTCAGCACATACATCCATCCCCTTCCCCCTTCATTCTCCTCTTCTTTTCTTCCCCTCTTTTTCCCTTATCTTCTTTTCCCTCCATATCTCCCCCACATCTGGCTCTTGTCCTACCTATATTGCTCTTTCTCCTTCCACCCCCCCTTCCTTTTCTCTTCCTTTTCCAGAGGACACCCTTGGCCTCCACCAGCTGCTACCCCCGTATAAAACACTGTATCATACCGAAGCACAACTCCCACTCTAACAATAAAGTCAATATTCCCCACCCTCCCTCCCCTCCCACCAATACCAACCCTGGAACAAGGGTGTTTATTCACACTTATCCAAGATGTTGAAGAACCACCCTCAAGCGACACGTCCATTACGGATACTCTCTTGGAATGTACATGGCATGGCGAGCTATGTTAAGCAAAAAAGGATACTGTCCTATCTCCAATCCAAAAAAACAGATATCGCTCTGATCCAAGAGACCCACCTTGACACCCTGGAATCCGGTAAACTTAAACGGGAGGGTCGCCTTCAGCTGCTGCCCAGCGAATCAGGAATCTGGAAGCTGCGGGCCTCGCAAATGCGGAGTGGCGATACTAGTGCGTAAATCCCTTCCGCTCACTATCATTAAAACCTGGAATGATACGGAAGGAAGGTATATATGCGCTAAACTTACACTAGGGGACACCTTTTTATGCGTGGGCTCCATTTACGCACCAACCGGCCCAAAACGCTCATTCCTTCTACAGCTAAATCGCCTCCTGACAGAAATCGGAACTACTCAATACATAATCGGGGGAGATTGGAATCTCGCCCAAGATGCCATAATGGATAGGACTGGCCCCATAATCACGACAGAGCGCTCCTGACGGACCTGACCACCGACGTCGGTCTAGTGGATTGCTGGAGAATACAACACCCGAAAGATAAGGAATATACTTTCCTATCTACCGTCCATGGCACCCAATCGCGCCTGGACTATTTTTTAGTATCACACACTGTAATTCCCCATATGCAAGACACCTGCATCCTAGACAGCGCCCTCTCAGATCACTCCCCAATCTTAATCCAGATCCAGGTGGGACTATCCCTCTCCGGTCGAAAACCATGGCGCCTAGCTGTACACAGATACCGCTCTCCCCAAGGAAAGGAACAATTAAAAGCTCACGTATCTACATACATGGCCGAGAATACAGGCACAGTGTCCTCCAAAAGGATCCTATGGGCGGCGGCAAAAGCGACCCTGAGAGGGAATATGATGCGAGATGCAGCACTGGCCAATAAAGACAGAATAGCCTGCCAAACCACCTTAGAGACCACAATCCAGGACCTCACTAAACAATATACCGCCCAACCGTATCCTAGGCTATGACGCGCCCTAGAACAGGCCCGCATGGCACACAACGAACTCTATACATCCCAGGCGGAATACGCACTGCAAAAACTGCGAGGCCGCCATTTCGAACAAGGAGAAAAAGCAGGACGTCTCCTAGCGGCACAACTCCGACAAAGAGAGGCAGCCTCCGCCATCGTAGCCATAACATCTTCCTCAGGAGCAGTGTTAACTCGTCCACAAGATATTGTGAATGAGTTTGCCAAGTACTATCGACATCTGTACACTCCTGAAACAACGACCGATCAGACACAAACGGAGGCATTCCTTACTGCGGCCAACCTACCGCGTTTGTCGGAGGCAGGTAGGGCTCTTTTAGACGGCGATATGAGCAAAGAAGAGATAACTCAAGTTATAACAAACCTCCCCTACCACAAATCTCCAGGAGAAGACGGATTCCCTGTGGAATTCTATAAGTGGGCCGGGGAAGAGGCAACCACCGCAGTACATGAAGCACTGACGGAAGCATGTCAGGAAGGCTCCTTGGGCACTCTATCCAATAAAGCCACGATTGTCGTCCTGCCTAAGCCAGGGAGGGACCCCCTCCTCTGTGGCAGTTACCGTCCTATCTCCCTTTTGAACGGGGATGTTAAACTTCTAGCCAGTGTTCTAGCAGCATGGCTCCGCAAGGTGATACCATCATTGATTCACAACACCCAAGTGGGGTTTGTACCGTGCCGCACCTCCAGAAACCATATGCGAACTCTTTGCCATACGCTGTTAGAATCCCTGCAATTACCTGAAGAAGCCCTAGCTCTGTCCCTAGATGCGGAGAAAGCATTCGATCGCATTGAATGGTCCTACCTATTTACAACCATGAAGCATTTTAGCCTGGGGGAACAATTTATTTCCAAAGTACGATTATTATATGATCACCCCACGGCACAGGTCAATTGTGGGGGCATCTTGTCAGACCCATTCCCTATTGGAAGAGGCACGCACCAGGGCTGCCCCCTGTCACCACTTCTCTTCCTATTGGCCATGGAACCCCAAGCCGCCACCATACGAAACTCTCACCAGATAAAGGGGATCCATATAACCGGGGGCATATCCAAAATTTATCTCTATGCAGACGACATTCTGTTTGATTGGAAACCTCTCTCCCAGCACTACTTTCCACTATAGAGGACTTCGCATCCCTATCCGGATATCGGCTAAACTGGGATAAAAGTGAGGCACTACCACTATCCCGCACAACGACGAGGGCAGCAATACATGGCCTCCAATTTAAATGGACCCCGACTCGCCTTAAATACCTAGGAACGTTTATTAACCGAGGTCTGGAACATATGGTCAGGGACAACATAGACCCCCTCATATCTAAAATGAAACAAGACTTTGCCAAATGGTCATTATTAGGCCTGTCCATGTGGGGCAGGACACGGGTCAGAATGGTCACCTTACCACGTTTTACATATGTACTAGGCATGCTCCCCCTACAGATACCTCTTTCCTCACTCCGTCTGATCGACGCATCCATAAGGACCTTCGTATGGGGCTCCTTACGCCCAAGACTGAAACCTGCAACTATACTGGCACGACGGCCCTACGGAGGATTAGGACTACCCTCGGTAGAACAATACTCACTAGCCCTACAACTCTCACAGCTAGCATACACACTTCCAGGTATACCCGATCCACCACAATGGGTGGTCACAGAGAGACTCCTATATGGACATCATACGGAAAGGGGAGGGATATACGCTGACCATGCTCCCTCATATACCCCATCCTCAAGGCCACAAACACAGCGTGGCGCAGAGCCCATCGACTACTAGGAGTACATCCCTCCCTGCACACCCAGGCCCCCATAGCAGGGAATAAAAACATAAAAATAGGAGGGAATATTCTCAGATGGCCCCAATGGTCCGAGGCAGGTATCCACAATATATCTCACATTATAGATGGAGATAATCTCCGCACATTCGCCTCTCTTCAGGAAGAGTTCGGTATCCACAGTAATCAGGAGTGGCGATATCTACAGCTTAAAAACTGTATGCGCAGAACATTAGGAGCCCCCCCGTGGATGCTTAAAACCTCACCCATCGTCACCTATCTTCAGAAATGGGGCCGACAAAAAGGCGTCATGGCTGGCCTCTATGCCGAATTAACAAACCACCTCTATTCGCAGCCTCTTCTTGAACGATAACGTTTAAAATGGCAGGACAAACTAGAGATAACCTACACAGACGAAGAATGGCCAGACATACTAGAAGCCCTTGACAGGGGAGTACGTGAAGCACGCCTGAAATTTTGCCTATTCAAAATCCTTCAGGAGTGGTACTGGACCCCAGTTAAACTTTTTAGGGCAGGGTTGATACCGCACGCGAACTGTTGGAGATGCACAGAGCCCTATTGTGACCAACTTCATATCCTATGCCATTGTCCAACAATACAGTCCCTATGGGATGCGGTACGCCTCGCCCTATCGGACTTCATACAGATACCAAAACCGACCCCACCAGCACTCATTCTTCTACACGACACTCGCCCGTATCCCTCCCTATCACGGGCACACAAACGATTACTCCATATGGCACTTGCCACGGCCACAATATGCATACTCCGGCACTGGAGATCCAGTATTGCCCCCACACCGATAGAATGGATGACGGCCATGTATCAAACGGCCACCCATGAACGAGTGATTTATAACCTACAGGACCAGGCAGAGCTATTTGCGGAGGTCTGGCGCCCATTCCTGACGAGACCATGAAGCAGCTGGTGGATGACCAACGGCCAATGACCAATGGCTAGGGAATATTAACTATCAACTACCCTTTGAGAACTTTAGAACCTTGGAATGTATCTAATCCCCCATTGCCCCCTCTCCCTCCTTCTAGCTATTCTCTTACCCTCCTTTATCCTTTCTTTTTCTCGCTTTATTAACCCCTAGACCCCTCATTTTGACGTACGCTTGGGACTTTGGACTAACCAATCTGACACCGCACATCGCTCCCTAACACAAATAATGACTGAGACACCAACTCATATAAGAAGTAGCCACTCTTTAATTGACCTCACCATAACTAACATATACACTACCTACTCCCAGGTAGTAGCTTACAATAGACGGAGAATTACAGAACGATTTGCCCCTTGATCCGGCCAGGCTAGCTTCAGGATACAAGGATTCCCTACCTATCCCCCAGTTTCCGCCTTTTACAACCCTCCCAGACCTCTCTCCTTCTTCTTTTTCTTCTTTTTCCTTCCCCATCCCTCACTTCACATGACAACCTCATTTCTCTCTTACCCCAAGATCAACCCCTCCACACTACCCTACCTTACCCCCCTACCTGTTTTCTCCATCTTTCTTTCTTCACAAAATAAGGGTACAAATCTCAATTATGCAATTAGGAATTCTTGTTTGCCTGACTGTAAGTGCACATATGTCCATAATGGAAATAATTGTGGCAAAAAACAAAAACAATGTTTTGAAAACTAAACAGTTTATTTATATATTGTATGTACCGACTCATATTCGTAATAAAACCTTTAAAACTTATAAAAAAAAGAGTGATTTAGCCCAATTTACATTGTTTACAGCCTATTAACAACCCAGTCGTTGCCGAAGTTTGTTGCGCAAGATAAGATCTTCAGACATGGAAGAGTCAGCCATGTTTAACACTATTTTAAAAGATTACTTTGATCTTTTAAACTTAAGCAGTATTTAGCATTTATTTGCAGCTTACTATCATACCTTTTCTTTATATGTGCTTCTGTTTTGCTGATTCAAACTTCGTACAAGCTGACTTGTTTAAAGGCTTGCCTTGCACCTGGGAGTAGTTTGTATTTGAAGGGCCTTGTTTAAAAACATATTCCAGTAGGCCTGCTGGGCCTTCAGTTATATGCAAGGCTACTGGAATTATGTGGCACAAACAACCAAAATATACAGTAGGGTTGACCAATTCATGTGGCAAATGAAGTCTAGTTATAAATTTACAACGCCAATAGCTCCATCACAATTAAATGCAAGACCTGTTGCATTGCAAATGCTTGTTTCTCTCTCCTCCCACCACTCCCTTTTCCCTTTTTGAGTCATGTCTCCGTCTTTTGTTCCATGTAGACCCTGGCTTAAGATGTTGTGTTTTGATGACACAGACTCCATTTCTTCTTATAAAAAAATATTAAACATGAGGCTTACACTGCATACTTGTCAAACCTTTTTAACCAGATCCTGAGAATTGCTGCCCCCTGTTAAGAGAGGATCATAAAATCTGGGTTTTTGTCCTTGCTTTTGCTTTGGGGGTCAATGGACTTCAATAGAGACTGACCTCAGTAGGTAACCTTGAAGCAGATGCTCCTGTGGCAAGCTGCACCACTGCTCAGCTGGTCACTGGGAGCTGCCTGAGTCACAGGCTCATTCTCCATAGCTTACCCTGTTGGACTGTTCAAGGAACATGAAAACGTAAAGCAAGTCTGTGCCCATTAGTTTGCAAATGCAAAAACAACATGGTGATGGATAGAATGCTTGAATTAATCTCGGCCACTGCCAATCACTCCGGCCCCATCCCAATCCATTGTTTTTTTTGCCCACCATGCCACCTCAGTTTGGGCTCAGCCATATGCAAATCAGTCTTGTCAACGCTCAGCAGATTTTCGCATGTGCAAATCTACACATGCATATTTGCTCGTGCTGCTAAAATACAGTACACAAATAGTTTCTAGGAGTACGATTTCCTAGTCTACTTCTATAAATTCTTGTGAATTAATGAAATACATAAATCTGCACTAATGCAAAGACATATCATGGGTGCACTTTTGTGACTTTCTTTAAGAATTAGACCCCTAATTAGGTTAGTGTTAACCAAGACCTTTTGTTTTTATTAACATTCTCTCTCTCTCTCTCGCTCTCTCTCTCTGTCTCTCTCTCCCCCCCTCCCCCACCCTCTCTCTCTCTCCCTCTTTCTCTCTATCTCTTGACTGGCTTCATGGTGAGTGATAGCAATCTGGTATTTCACAAGAATCATATCAGCATACTAACTAGTTTTGTTAAGTGCCAGAAACTACTGTTGCAATTGTTGCTTTTGGAGACCAAAAAATATTTTAGCTTTTTGCCAATGTTTGTTACCAACAGCTCCCACAAAAATAAAAAATTACAAAAGCTGTGCCAAAACAAGACACAGATTGACAAAGCCAAAAGACTGACCACCAATGTCTGACATATTGTTGTTGCTAATGCTTGTTTATTTTCATGTTTCTGTTAGTAGTGCAGTCCGAAGTTTAAACATTTATTTAGAGCACTCACCTAATGATGCAGGCTTTTCATTAATAAATCATAAATAGAAATTGAAACAGCAATAACATATGGACACAACTGTTACCTCAACTGCAGGCAATTGCCTTCCCTGCTCCACAGTGTGATATGGTGACTGGCAATAAAAGGGTTTGTGCTGCATGGGGTGGTCCCTAGGACACAATAAACATGAAAACTTGTTGTCCTTGACTCCAAACAATATATCCTAGGAGTCGGACTATAGGAATGCCACACCCCTGAAGCCTGGAACCTGAAGGAAATCCATTCTGATTGTAGAGTCACAATTCAGACATTTATATCCTTAACTTCATTGCTTTTTGCACAGTATAAATAGTGGGTCACCAAACGTTTCTTACCCGGATGTCATGCGTTTAATATTCCTAAATAACTTTTCTTGTAATGATATTCCAAAAAATGTTTCCAGTGAAAACATGAAATTCAAGGTATTACTGCATTAATTTGTATAAAATTAAAAAAGACATGAAAGTCAAGAAGCCCTTACATTTTTTATTAGTGTCCACATGTGTCTGATTTTGCTCTCCCCACACACGACCGTGGTTATGTAGCATTCAGTAATCTTTACAACATTGCATAATGCTTATTGCTAATATGTAATATTGAATAGTGGACCTCTAAGAGATAGCTGCAAGCCTCTAACGATGACCTCTTTTCACAGTTGCCATTGGCCTAGTATGTACAAGATACATGTGCTTCCAAGCTTAATGACTATTCTCTTTATTAGTTCAAGGTAAACGCCTCAGCCAACACCAACGGCTGCGTCACATTCCTTTACGTTCCAACCCCCAGGTTCTAGAATATGATGTCATGACATATGACATAGTAAGTGGTCACAGTAAACGGTAAGATACCACATCTTTCTTCTTCCTACTCCTTATATTGTGGACTTGTATCTAAATACGGCAGACTCACAGGGCAAACATTGATTTCCTAGAAAATTGGAAATACTGCTAACCTCACATTTGACAAGAATACAATTGGTGTGAGGTTTAGTGGCGGCCTCTGGAGCTACTTCCCACCTATCATGTTGTTGGAAAGCATATTGTCTGTCATTGGATCTTCCTTCATGGTGTGGGAATGGGTCATTAGATTTTGTGTTATCAAAATCCAACGTAGCCATATTAAAAGGTTGACAGACCGCCCGTCAAACTAGCAATATATTGCTAGGAACTGTATTGATGGTAGATCCTGCCAATGTGAAGAAAGGTCTGCAGGGCCGGCAGGCAGATTACCTGCAGTATGGTAGGAATAAAGTACTCCTCTGTACCCACAGATTTGTCTCCATCCAGCAAACTCTAAACCGTGCCCTATTTTAAATACTGTTCTGTTGGAAACTTTCTCAGCTTTCAAGATATATGCTTGATGGTTTTTTGTTTTTTAAGCCAAGCATTGGCTTTTCAATGAAAGTTGGAACTGTGTAGAGAATGTGGCAAGTGCTATTCGCAATCTTTCATAACTCTTTGGTCACTTCTCCAAGTATTAACTCACAGTCACTAATGACAAGCATTCCTCTTTTTGTGTATAAAGCAATAGGAAGTTCTGTGGGACCATACCTGGCAATTTTTTGTTTGTTTGAGAAGCTGCATCTGGTTACTCCTTTCCAGTAGTCTATTTTCCAGTCCCTCAGCAAGTCATGTAATAATCATTTTCTTTGAACATTTCCTCTTCGTACAGAGAACCTTCCCACATGACAGCCTTTTCCTTAGCCTTTATGGGTGGCTACAGAAGAATATGTTTTGTCCTTTGTACAATGATGTTTGTTTTCTTACTTTGGCATGTCTGACACAAAGATCTGACAAACGGCTAACTTTGTTGCTACTGTTCAGTGTGAATTGTAAGTCATTGGATTGATGGTGAAGCTTTTGTGGGTGCTGATTAAATCTTATTTGCAGAGTGCTAGGGTCGTCTTGGGAGGTATGATTGGCCTCATCAAAAGGGCAGTGGTGGTTTTCTGATGCTGGAGATGGCTCAGTGTGGGCATATCCTATGATCTAAAATGACTTGATAGAATAGTCTATCCACATACGCCAGAGGGAAAGTCTGGCCGTAAATGGAATAGGGGTAGACAAGCTGATCCTAGTAGACATCTTTGTGCCATTGACCCAAGGTATTGATAGTCCAGGCATAAGTAGTGGCAAGTTGAGATGTGATGGTTGCACTCAGGTGCACTGAGGCAAAGCTGAATTTTATTTTAGCCTTCACAACGAAGATGGGCCAGCTGCAGAGAAATGAGATGATAGCTATTTGGGGCTCTTAGATTTTTGCCATAACTCTACCGAATTTCCTACTGGAAATAATTCATGATTACAAACTCTACAACTTTATTGAAGGAAGGCATGGCAACTGTAATCCCGGTCACAAATCATTGATCAGTTAGTGCATCCTAATTGGGTTATGTTATGAATATATAGCTCACTAATCACCTGTGAGGGTATCCAGGAGCTCTGCAGCTGGGTATGTGGCTAAATTCCTGGTGAGATTATTCAAAGAGGCAAGTCTTCAGCTTCTTGTAGAGCTCAAGAAGCAATGAGGATGCTCTGATGTGATGTGGGACATTGTTCCTTGCTTTGAGGTTCTGTTTTTGTGTATGCAAGTTACATGTCCAAGTGAGAGTTCGGTTAAGCGGAGGTGGCGGGGAGGCTGGTGGAGGTGCACGTGGCTGTTGAGATAGGTGGGGCCTATGCATTTCCGTATTGGGAGCCAGTGAAGTTCCTTGAGGTGTGAGTGTAGGAAAATACCCTCTTTCTTGGCATGGTTACCCCCATTTTCTGCCTGTTGTCATTGTGTTTGGCTGTATTCACTGGGATCCTGCTAACAAGGAACCCAGTGATTATGCTCTCTCCCTTCTAACTTGGTAACTTGTACCATTTTCACCCCACTGCACTAGCAGAGGTGCCGCCACGAACGCCAGTGCCATTTTCATGGACTTTGTGAGGGCGGGGACGACATTTTATGCGTGTACTGAACATAGTTCCCTACCTAACTCCGTACATAGGCATGTTTGGCATCAAACATGTCAGGATCATACCCCAATACTGTTGCCATTATTGGAAGTATGATTGCAAGCACTCTGGGGGCTCCTCAGAGGACTCCCCCTCCCCCCCCCCCCCAGCATTGCTCCTACCAGACTTGTAGGGTTTTCCAGGCAGCACAAGCTGCTGCCACCCCTCAGACAGGTTTCTGCCCTCCTGCTGCTTGAACAGCTCGAGCCCAAGAAGGCAGAACAAAGGATTTCCTTTGGGAGAGGGGGGTAACACTCTATCCCTTTGGAAATAGGTGTTACATGGCTTGGGAGGGGTAGCCTCGCTACGCCACTGGTATGCTTTGAAGTGCACATTTGGTACCCTCCGTGCATAAACCAGTCCACACTTGTTCGGGGGCCTCCAGTCCCTGCTCTGGCACCGAACTGGACAATGAAAAGTGGAGTGACCACTCCTCTGTCCATCACCAGCCCAGGGGTGGTGTCCAGAGCTCCTCCAGAGGGTCCCTGGGTTCTACCATCTCGAATCCATGGTTGGCAGGGACCTCCGGGAGCATCTGAGTGGCCAGGCCAGGTAGGTGATGTCAGAAACCCCTCCTGATATGTGGTCCCCTAGCTATGTGACCAATCCCCTTTTCAGGGCTATTTAGGGTCTCTCTCTCGGGTAGATCCTCGGATTCGGCTTGCAAGATTCCAGCAGGACACCTCTGCAACCTTACTTCGACTTCTAGCCACGGGAGCTGTGACTGGACCCTCCAGGGACCGAAACTCTGCATCCACAACAAATACTCTGCTTGCAACATTGTTTCCACAGCTCCTTCCAGCTTCTTCAACCTTTACCCAGCTCTGCATCCTCTGAGGGTGGCAAATCTTCGGTCTGCACAGGCAGGAAGAAGGAATCTCCTTTAGAGTGAAGGAGTCACTTCCCTGCATCTGCAGGCACCAACTGAAATGACAACTGGCAGCGTGGATCTCCTCTCATCCTGAGCTGTGTGGATCCTGCATCACCGGTGGTGGTCCGGAGTAGTCCTGTTGGTCCGCTCTGCCAGCTGTCCAACTTTGGTGGAGGTAAGCTCTTGCCTTCCCACGCAGGACAGTACCACCGTGCACTTCATCTCTTGCACCTGCCAAGGCTTTTTTGCAGCCCCTCCCAGGGATCTTGAGGCTCCGGGTAGCCTCAGCACCCCTTCCTGCGACACACAGCCCTCTGCGTGCTACTCCTGCGGTATGGGACCCTTCTCCAGTTGTGCTGCGTGACTGCTCTGCGACTCTTGGTTCCTCGTCATGTGGGTCTCCTGTGGGGGCTGCCTCTTCTTCTGTGGACTCTTTGCCTTGCTGAGGGTCACCCTAGGACTCCTCCCGTGGGCTGAGCCTTCCTGGACCTTGCTGGTTCCCGGCAGCTCCACTTTTGCCTCACCGCGACTTCTGCTTTTGCCAAGGCTTGTTGGTGGCTTTTCCACGCCACTGACCGACTGCAATCATCCGGCATGGGACGTCAACTGCATCCTCCAGGAACTCTTCACCTGCTCCAGGTCTGCATTCCTGACCGTCTTCGTCTCACTGTCGACCAACTCCTGCATCCACAGCTGGGTGGGTAGTAGCTCCTACTCCTTCTGGACGATTCTGGACTTGGTCCCCTTCTTCCACGGGTCTTGTACTTCAGGAATCCACTGATGTTTTCTTGCAGTCTTGTCTGGGTGTTGCAATTTCTTCATTTTCTTCCTTTTGGGTGGCTTGGGAAAAATCTAGTCATTTACTCCTTTCAGCCTGGTTGCTAGGAGGCATTGTGGTACTTACATTTGGGGTTTCCTAGTACTCCCCTCTACACATTCCACTTACCTAGATGGGGATCCTGTGTTCGCATTCCATTTTTTAGTATGTGTTTTGGACTCCCCCTAGAGTCACTGTTGTCTAATTGCATTTGCACTGTTTTTGATCACTTTCCATGCCTATTGCTGATAAGTAGTGTACATATTTATTGAATTACTTACCCCCTATTGGAGGGTTGCCTCTCTAGTACTTTCTGGTATTGTGTCACTAAAATAAAGTTCCTTTATTTTTGTAACACTGAGTGGTTTTTTCATGTATGTGAGTGCTGCGTGACTACAGTGGTATTGCATGAGCTTTGCATGTCTCCTAGATAAGCCTTGGCTGCTCATCCACAGCTACCTCTAGAGTGCCTGGCTTCTAGACATCGTCTACACTACACTAATAGGGGATACCTGATATAAGGTGCAAGTACCTTAGGTACCCACCACACACTAGGCCAGCTTCCTACAGTGGTGTGATGTGGGAGTGACGAGGCAGGTTGAGGATGACTTGCTGTGGCATTTTAGATGGTTCAGTATGGTGCCATGCAGACTTTTTGTGTTCTTCCAGTGAAGGAGGAGCAGATCCAGATGAGGGTGGGTACTTGGATGACTGTTTTGTGTAGTTGTCTGATCAGGATAAACTGAGAGACCGCTTCGAAGGCCGCTGAGAGGTCAAGTAGGATGAGAGCCACTGTTTCTCCTTAGTCAAGGATCATCCTGATGTAACCTTTTGCTGCAATTAAGACATTTTCTGTGCTGTGATTAGGTTGGAAACCTGATTATGTGGTGACTAGAAGTTGGTGGGTATGTGTTGAGATACTGGGCGAGAAAAGGCGGTAGTTTGCTATTTGTTTGGGTCTGCAGATGGTTTCTTTGTGTTGACCGCACATGTTTCCTGGCCTCTTGGAACATGGCAGTGGTGATGTAGGTGCTCAGGATGCAGGTGAGTACCTTCCTGACTGGGGAGGGGCCCATGTTGTAGATGTTTTGAAGGAAGGGGTCAGTTGGTGCTCCAGTGTGTACAGTCACCATTATTTTGACTGTTTCTTCTATTGGTAACTAATTTACAAAGGGGAAGTGGTCTTATAAAAAACTGTTATTGGTTGAGGGGGTGGAAGCCCCACTCAATCACAGTTCTCGTCAGGGCAAACCACAAAAAGTTACTAAATTAACCTGTGCATAATCTAATGGTAGCTTAGCGCAAAAAGAGCCCGGCTTAACTTAGAAGTAAAGTGTAACGTATTTATGAAGCACACAAACCGTAATAGAGTGAAATACAAGAAAAATCCCAAACTAATTTAGAACAAGCATTGGCAAAGCCAATAGGTCTCACCTATACAACATCTATTGCCTTTGGCACTTGAACACCAGTGTAGCCCCTGTTCAGCACGGGTAAAAGTTAGTGATGTGAAGTGCCAGAGTGGAGGAGTAGAGTAGATTTTTTGGACTGTCGTAGAGTGGAGTGAAGGAGTGGAGTGCCATAGAGGGGAGTAGAGTTCAGTGGCAGAGAGTGTTGTGGGGTGGGGTGGAATAGGGTGGAGTGGACTAGAGTGGGGTGGATTGGAGTGGGCGGATTGAAATGGGGTGAGGTGGATGGGATTGCATTGGAGTGATAGGGTTAGGGTGGGGGGACAGGATTGGGGTAGGTGGATTGGATTGGGGTGGTTTAGATTTGACTGGGGTGGAGTGTATTCGCGTGGGGTGGTGTGGCTGGATGGATTGGAGCGGGGAGGGTGGACTGAACTGGGATGGGGTGGATAGGATTGGGATAGAGTGGGTGGACTGGAGTAGAGTATGGTGGATTGGAATGAGTGTGGATTGAGTGTGGTGGGGTAGATTAGATTTGAGGGGGTGGATTGAAATGTGGGGTGAATTAGTTTGGGGTGTGGTGGGCGGCAGTGGGATGGATAGGAGTGGGGTGGATTGGATTGGGGTGGACTGGGGTGTGTTGAATTGGATTGGGATGGATGGGAATAGGTAGATTCCATTGGTGTGGGGTGGATTGGATTGGAGTAGAGTAGACTGATTTGGGATGGGATGGGTGGATTGTAGTGTTTTTTGATTGGAGTGGAATGGATTGGATTGAAATAGATTGGGGTAGGGTAGGCTGAATGGATTGGCCTGGAATGTGGTGGACTGAACTGGGATGGGTTGGAGTGGATTGGGGTAGAGTAGGGTGGATTGAATTGGAGTGGGGTGGATTGGGGTGGGCAGGGTGGATTGAAATGGGGATTGGGCTGGAGTGGGTTGAATTGGGTTGGATTGGGGTGGATTACACTGAGGTGAGGTGGATTGAATTGGTGTGGGATGAATTGGAGTGGGGTTGACTAGAGTGGGGTGGATAAGAATGCAGTGTATCGGATTAGGGTGAGCTGAGTGGATTGGAGTGAGGTGGATTGGCTTGAGTGGGGTAGATTGGAATAAGTGGGGTGGATTATGGTGACATGGGGTGGATTGGATAGTGGTGGGGTTGATTAGATTGGGTGTAGTGGATTGTGGTGGAGTGGATTGGATTAGTAGGGTGTACTGGATTGAGGTGGGATAGAGTAAGGTGGTTTGGAGTGGGATGGACTGGAGTAGGATGGATTAAAGTGGATTGTTTTGGGTGGATTGGATTGGAGAGAGGTGGAATGGGTAGCTGCGGACTTTATTGTAGTGGATTGGACTGGATTGGATAGGATGGGGTGGATTGGAGTGGTGTGGGATGGATTGGAGTTGGGTGGGTTCAGCTGGAGTGGGATTAATTGGACTAGAGTGGGGTGGATTGGAATGAAGTAGGGTGGATTTGACTGGATTGGACTGGGGTGAGGTGAGGTGTATTGGACTGGAATGGGGTGAATTGGTATGGAGTGAAATGGATTGGGTCGAGTGAGGTGAGGTGGATTGGAGTGACGCGATTGTTTTGGATTGGAATGGGTTGTTAGGGATTGGAGTGAGGCAGGCTGCTTTGAATTAAAGTAGGGCAGATTGGGAGGACGGGGACTGCACTGTGACCGAGTGATGGAAAGGTATATACATACATACGGCCTTACCCACTGGCTTTCATCATTCTGTCAAGTGAAATATGTGCCTTACATCACTGTGTGGGTGGTGAGCATCTCTTTTCCTGCCCATATTGTACACTAATTGTGATCTGCTTTCCTTCCATGTGTTATTGTTGTGCAAAAAATATAAATAAAGGTTTTTTTTTTAAAGTGGGGCTGACTGCAGTGTGGAAGACTGAAATGGATTGGAGTGGGGCAGATTGGAGTGGGGAAGATTGTTCTGGATTGGAGTGAGGCAGATTGTTTTGGATTTGAGTGGGGCAGACTGGAGTAGAGCTGATTGTTTTGGATTGGAGTGGGGTAGACTGTTTTGGATTAAAGTGGGGCGGATTGGAGCTGGCACAGATTGGAGTGGGGCAGATTGTATTAGGGTGGATTGGGGTGGAGTGGGGTGTGGTGGACTGAACTAGAATGAGTTGTGGATTGGGTGAAGTGGAGTGGGGAGATTAGAGTGGAATAGATTGGGGTGGGATGGGGTGGATTGGGTTAGATTGCGGTGGATTACATTTAGGTGAGGTGGATTCGATTGTTGTGAGGTGAATTGGACTGGAATAGGGTGGACTGGAGGGGGTGGATCAGATTGGGATGTGGTGGAGCTGAGTGGCCTGGGTGAGGTGGTTTGGATTGAGTGGGGTAGATTGGATTGAGTGGGGTGGGTTAGGGTCTGGTGGGGTGGATTAGATGTGGTAGATTTGAGTGGAATGGATTGTGGTGGATCGGAGTGGGGTTGATTGGATTGGTGAGGTGTACTGGATTGAGGTGGGGTAGAGTAAGGTGGTTTGTAGTAGGGTGGATTAATGTGGACTGGATTGGACTGTAATGGGGTGGATTAGAGTGGATTGCATTGGAGTGGGGTGGATTGGGTGGCTGTGGAATTGATTGGAGTGAATTGGATGGGTTGGATTGGAGTGGGCTGGGTTTGACTGGAATGGGGTGAATTGGACAAGAGTGGGGTGGGTTGGCCTGGGGTGGATTTGACTATAGTGAATTGGGGTGGAGTGGGTTGGACTGGGGTAAAATGTTTTGGATTGGAGTGGTGTAAATTGGTCTGAGCTGGATTGGGGTGGATTATATTGGTGTGAGGTGGATTAGATTGGTGTGGGGGTGAACTGGATTGGAGTGGGGTGGATTGTGGTCAATTGGAGTGGGTGAATTGGGATTGCGTGAGGTGGATCGGATTGGGTGAGGAGAGGTGGATTGGAGTGGGTTGTTTGGGATTGGAGTGGGTCAGTTTGCTTTGGAGAAAAGTAGGCCAGATTAGGGGGATGGTGACTGCACTGTGACCAACTGATGGAAAGGTGTAAATATACATATGGCCTTACCCACTGACGTTCGTTATTCTGTCAAATAAAATATGGACCTTACATCACTGTACAGGTGGAGAGCATCTCGTTTCCTGCCCATATTGTACCCTAATTGTGATATGCTTTGCTGCCATGTGTTCTTGTCATTCAAAAATTATAAATAAAGATGTTAAAGTGGGGCAAACTGGAGTGGGACAGAATGAAATGGATTGGAGTGGGGCAGGTTGTTTTTAGATTGAAGTGAGGCAGACTGGAGTGGGGTAGATTGTTCTGGCTTGGAGTGAGGCAGATTGGAGTGGGGGATTGTTTGGGATTGGAGTGGGGCATATTATTTTGGATTGGAGTGAGGCAGACTGTAGTGAGGCATATTGTTTTGGATTGGAGTGGTGCGGTTTGGAGTAGGACAAATTATTTTGGAATGGAGTAGGGCAGACTGTTTTGGATTGGAGTGGGGCAGATTGTATTAGGATAGGTTGGAGTGAGGTGGATTAGAATGGAGTGAGATGGACTGAACTGGGATGGGTTGGGTGGATTGGGGTAGAGTGGGGTGGATTGGAGTGGCATAGATTGGGCGGGATGGAGTGGAATGAAACAGGGTTGGGTGGATTGGGGTGGTCTGGAGGGGGTGGATTGGATTGATTTTGCGTGGGTTGGATTGGGGTGGATTACACAGAGGGGAAGTGGATTGGAATGGTGTGTGGTAAATTGGACTGGAGTGAGGTGGATTGTAGTGGGGCAGATTGTTTTGGATTGGAGTGCACCAGATTGCAGTGGAATAGATTGCTTTGGATTGGGGCGGATTGGAGTGGGCAGATTGTTTTGGATAGGAGTGGGACAGCGTGGAGCAGGGTAGATGGGAGTGGGGCATATTGTTTTAGATTGGTGCAAATTGTTTTTGATTAGAGTGTGGTGAATTGGAGTGGGGCAGATTAGGTTTGGGTGGAGTGGGGTAGGTTGAATTGGGGTGAGTAGGGTGGATTGGTGTGGATTGTAGTGGGGCCGATTGTAGTGGGTGGATTGAAGTGTTAAAGCATAATTTCAGAAATGGAACAGGATAAAGAAACAATGTCGCTTGAACAAGTTGTCATCTTTTGAGAAGAGTGCCCACAGGGAAAACCAGAAGAAAACATGAGTGGCAAGTGAGAAATGACAATTTGGCATAATAAAAGAAAGTTAAGTTTAAAAATTTAAACTTTGCAATTTTGTTTGTCCTGCTGGGCAAATGTTTGTCAGTCACAAGTCTTTTATTTACTGGGCACTAGAAGTTAGAAAGAACAAAATAGTACCTCAATCAAGTCGGGAGCAACGGACGGGAACTAATTAAGTTGAATCAATCAGTGCTTGGTCCGTGCTCCACACTGAGGAACGGAAATGATGCCAGGCATGCCTTGATGAATTACGAGGCTGTAAAGAAGAGTGCCACGCAACTCATCAAATGGTGAGCGACAGGCGGGCCCCACGCCCTTAACTGTATGCAACAAACTCTTCCAAGGGAGATACATGCTCTAGCGCATGCACTCACAGGCTCGACCCTAAAAATAGAGAAACTTTTAATAAATAAATAAATAAAATGACAACAACTTCAGGATTTCTCTTTTTCTTGAAGAGGAATGCACTCTGATTTTAGCCATGGGTCCAGGACCAAGGAAGGCACTCCTTGGGATCAGGGACACCCCACTAGCAGGGCTCAGGCATATCTAGTTGCAGGTCCAGTTGCAAACGGTCAGCTGGGCCTTTACAGGAAGGCCTTTGGAGTTTTTTTGTGTCTCAGGAGGTCAGCCAACTCATCCCTGGATTCACTGAGGTTAGCCTGTGATGAAGGGAGCAGGTCCAGTCTTCTTTCTCAGAGACCAACCTAGGCCTCAACAGTAGGGCAGTCCTCTTAAGGCAAGACAGTCCTTCTTCTGTAATGTCAAAAGGGCCCAGGAGTGTGCTGGAGAATGGCTCAGGAAGTCCAATATTTATACCTGGTGTCGACCTTTGTGAGGGAAAGCGGGGGACAACACTGTCCTACCCCAAATCTGGAAATGTCTTCCCTTCCCCTGTCAAGGTTCCAAGAAATCTGGGGTGACAAAAAGCTGGTGTTGGTGTTCTTTATGTGTTGTGAGGGCAAGCTCTTTGAAGTGTAAGGGAGGCAAGGCACAGCTCTTTCCCAGCCATCTTGGCAGGATGGCCCATCCTATTAACACCTAAGACCCTTTTCTGTCACTGTCTGTCCGGAATACACATACCCCAACAGCAGAGCCATTCAAAGTCTTTGATACAGGATGTTGGCAGAACGCACACGATTAGGACAACAATTGCCAACTTTCTAAAAAAGCCATTTTCAGAATTGTGACTTAAAATCAGTCTTTATGCACCCTGCCCAATTAGCCTATAGGTATATGTATTAAAAACAAAAGTTTAGGCCTGGCAAAATATATTCATTTTTCCAGGTCGAAAACAGTTTAAAACTGCACTACAGGCTATAGTGGCAGCCCTGAAACATGTTTTAAAGGGCTACTTTAGTGACTGACCGAAGGGGTGCTGAAGGCCCACTAGTAGCAATTAATTTACAGGCCCAAGGTACATGCAGTACTACTTTACTTGGGACTTGCCGGTAATTTAAAACAATGGTATTTTGAGAGCTCCATTGTAGACAATGAAGTGGCACAGGGCTTGTAGTGGCTGGTGTATGCCTTATGCTCCAATAATACAATGGTTGTCTTTCTGTTTTTCCCTTTTTAATTAAGAGCATTCTATCCTTAGTGGGTGGAATGTGCTAATAGCCTTTCTGCCTCAGGCTGTACCAGTTGTTAAAGGCCATCTCCCTCGTTATGATCCCTCACCTGCAGCTCAGGCTTATAACTCAGGTTCAGAGCCTTTCAAAACTGGTATAGCCCTCAGCAGTGGGCTATAAGGCTATATTAGACGTGCCAATTAGGTGTAAGCCAAGTCTACCTTAATTGAAGGAGAGAGCACAAGCATTTAGCACTGGTTAATCAATCAATCAATCAAGGATCTATAGAGCACACTAATCACCCGTTAGGGTCTCAAGGCGCTGTGGGGTGGGGAGGGGGCTACTGAGGTCTTGGGTCTGGCGAAGGTGGAGCGGTAGGGAGTTCCAGGTCTTGGCTGCTAGGTGAGAGAAGGATCTTCCTCCGGCGGTGGTGCGGCGGATGCGGGGGATGGAGGCGAGGCTGGCGGAGCGAAGATTGCGCGTGGGGGTGTAGAAGGTGAGTCTGTCGTTTAGGTAGGCTGGGCCTGTTTCGTGGAGGGCCTTGTGTGCTCATTTTGCTTGTTTATACACATGCAGGAGGTTCTTCTGTGTCGTTTCTTTTTGAATTTTGCAACGTAGTGATGTCTCATAATTTTATTATACGTTGGATTTCTTGGGGTTTTTATATACATTGCTCATTTCCTTTGGTTATAAGCCTGAGGCTGGTTTTTGCTTGGAGTTTGTTTTTGAACTTTGCTTTTTGCAATGCTCCGATCCAGTTCTTATATAGTTTTCATCTGATTTATGTATCAGCTCACCGACCCGCACACGTTTTTTCGCCTCAGAGATAACTCGTGCCCAGGCGCATTGCTTCTCACAGGAACTCTGGGCGCTTTCTTATCAGCTTAACCCGCAGCCCGGGCAGGGGGGGTGTTACGGTACCTTTAAACGCACGGAGGCCACTGGCTGGTGGAGCGGGGAGGTATGAGTTTGATCAGAGAAGCACTTCCTGGTACACTTACCTAAAGCGCAGCAGCACTTCTGGGTACGCTTACTTAAAGCCAGCCAGCCATCTTACGCTGTGTGCCACTATGTCAGCAGCACTTCCGGGTAAACACGTTTAAAGCGCAGCAGCACTTCTGGGCATTTAACGCGTAAGGTGCTTCGTGGGCAAGACTGCAGTGTAGTCACCGGCAGTGGGGAATGAGGGCATGCTCGTATACCGCGCATAGGCACAAGCCTGTGACACCACCACAGTGTAAGTCATATGAGTCACTGAGGCACGCGCGGGGTTTCTTCTGCGGTTTGTGAAGAGCATGCTGAGGGTATGCTTGTTCCTACAGGGGCAGTTTTTCACAGTGTAATTAGACTGTTCAGTTGACGTTACCTTTTAATTGACCTCATTTCATAAAGGGAGCCTGTATCACGTTCAGACATAAGAGTTAATTTGCGGCATGCAACGTTTTTGGCACTTAATCGGGCTCATTAATGTCACTTTTAAATTTGTCGCTGTTTATTTTGGTTATTTAGGTTGCATGCAGTGCACATAGTGCGGGGAGTGTTAGACGGTGAGTACAGGATCATAAATGCATGTGGTAGTTGTGTGTCATTTCCATGGTTCACACCAGGGTTTTGTGGGTAGGGTTCTGGGAGGGACTTAGCATAGTCACTGGCAATACCTTTTGTCTTAAGAATTCCCTGAAACCCGATGTGCATTGGGAAGCAGCAAGGATATTTTATTGGATATTTATTGGAATGCCGGTGGATTATTTTCAGTTAAACTAGGAACAAAAATTATTTTGGTGTACAAGACTTTTGTATATGAGGCAACTATTCTGAATTAAATTCAGTAAACGAGTTAATAATGTCACACTAAAAGTCATCAGATGAACATTCCTTTACGATTAATGAAGACCCTTGAGGGGTGAAGGTTAAGTGCTCCTGTGCGCTGACATGGGGAATTCCCATCAGCACTGTATTTTGTATGGTGGTTCCAGAAGTGGATGGGAGGCTCAGGCTGCAAAGTCAACAAATAGTGATTAACATTGGGTGATGTACAAGGAGCATGAGACTGGGACATTGATAATTTCTAAACAAGTTAAAACAGCAGGTTCTCAAAACACAAGGACTCTTAACTGTCTAAGGAGTAGCATTGAGAACAGGGGTGACAGCTGCATGATGTAGTGTTCTGTTGACATTCTGCCTGTCTTCTCTATGCTTCTTTTATAAGTAGCTGCTGAGGAAAATGATGCATAAGGTTAGCCTCTAGTCATGCGATAAATGTTGGTGACAATGGAGCCTTATAGCTATTGGTTTCTGTGTACTGGACATGACCTGAGGAGCTCAAGGGGGTTATCAGATCCACTAGTCACCATATGATAAATTCTGGAGAAACATGAGAGGAGGGTTCATTTTCTGAGGCTGGACAGGACAGCAACAGCAGATGGAGAACATTAAAGCCAGCAGTGACTATCGGAGACTGGAGGGTGCAGTGGGCTTGGGAAAAACAATAGAAACTGTGTTCACCTTACAAGACCGAGAGGGTGGGAAGCGGCTCAGAAAGACATTGCAAACAGTGGTCACTATGTGATATCAGAAGGGCCGGGTGGAGCTCAGAGAAACATTGCAACCTGTGGTCAGTATGTGATATCAGAAGGGGCGGGTGGAGCTCTGAGATGCATTGCAACTTATTTGGTATCAGTGGGGGCAAGTTCAGCCCAGAGAGATATTCCAGCAAGTGATGCCTTTGTGCGACTGCAGAGAGTGAGAGGAGGTCGAAAGGGCATCATGTGATCAGATAGCAGCAACATGAGATCAAGGATTGCTGTGGGAGACCTGACAGAGCAGGCAGTGCATGGAGAACATTAGAGCCAGCAGTTGCTAACTGAGACTAGAGAATGCACTCTCCCGCTGAGGCTGGAGGGGACAGGGGACTCGGTGAGAACAATAGAGGTAATTATCCCTATTTAAGACTGGAGGAGTGGCTAAGGGGAGCGAGGAGCTGAGAGAGACAATGCAGCCAGTGGTGACTTAGTGGGCTTGGCGAGGACAGGAGGAGCTCAGGGGGAACCTTGGAGGCAGTGGTCACCTGCTGAGACTGGTGAGGATTGGGATAGGTTGCGGAGAGCTCAAGATTAAAATTAGAGCCAGTGATCATGGTGGGAGACTGGGACTAGATAGAAGGAGCTTATGAGGAACATTAGAGCCAGTGGTCAGGCTCGAGGTTGTGGGATCCCTGTGGGAGGCTGTGTGTGCCAGTGATACTGGAGAAAGTGTGAGATCTGTGGGGGAACATAAGAGCCAGTGATCACCATCTGAAATTGGAGAGGGTGTGTAATGCCCTAGAGCAGTGGTCTCTAAACTTTTTAATGCCTCACCCCCCCCAGTTGAAAAATAAAAATCATTGCGCCCCCTCAGAATTTTTCACAATTATTTTATAAAGCTGGCAATGTTTAAATATGTCTGGACTTATTTAAACATTGCAGTTAAGTACTGTTACCTTTTTAAAAACGCAATAACCTGTTTCTGCATAAAACAAAGCCCTGTTATCTGTATATTGCTTCTTTTGGCCAGAGCCTGGCACGTCCCCCTCTCCCCTCCCCGGGATAATTTGAGGCTCCCCTAGGATGGCCCGCCCCCCCAGTTTGAAGACCCCTGCCCTAGAGGGATATGTTTAATGCAAGGGTTTGTGAATCCTTGGAAAAACGTCTAATGAATGTATTCGTACAACCTGTAACAGAAATGGTAAGAGAGATGTGCATGCAAGAGTAAAGCGGGAGACCTCTTAAGAAGCAGACAGCACCAGGGCCAACTCAAGGGGCAAAGAATTTACTATTTGCAAACTATTTCTACTAATCTGTTTTTATTTTATCTAAACACTATCCTTCTTTTGTACTTTAAACACATTTACTTCCTTAACTAAGTCAGTATCATAACCATTATTATGAAACAAATTGTTTCTAGATGTATAAATTATCTATATGGAAAGGCAATCATATTTATGTCCTTTGTTTTGTTTTAGAAGTAGGGCCTGATTTAGATCTCAGCAGATGGAATTCTCAGCCACAAATGTGTCCGCCATACTGCAATCTCCTTAGGATATAATAGGATTGTAATACGGCGGACAGGATAACCATCACATTTGTGATGGAGTATTCTCCTACACCAAGATCTAAATCAGATCCTTAGTGTACGCCTCAGGAGTCACACTTAGTGGGCCTGGTCCGATAATAGGTCCTCCTCCTTTCATTCTAAAGTGCACAGCACCTTAGTGTGTCAGTGACTTCACTGCTTTGTAAGACTTGTTTTCCGGTGTTGTTGTGCTGCCCATCACTCTATTGGGTATTTACTGAAATAATTTACTTCTATATATTAGTTTATTACTCCGGCCCCCACAACTGCTCTCTTTTCTTCCTCTGTATCTCTGTAGTTATCTGTGGGCTGCATGTGGTACATAAAAATGCGACATGAGGGCATAATAATAAATAGGGTAGGATGTATCAGTAGGTATTTATTGAACACAAGACCCCTCATTCTCGTGGTACTGTAATGTATGAAATAGCAAAAGATAGGAATAGTTGCTTTAATTGAGACCTAACCCTTTTATGTCTTGGCAGATTCACTGAGCAACAAGCTTGAATATCACCAAATAGTAAGTGGCACATGGTTGCTAGATATGAACCTCCTAACTACTTCATATAGTGGAGGGATGGGATCAGAGTAGCCACACATTACTATGTATGCTAACTCTAGTTCTTATACTGTGATCCATAGTCTATTGTTACATTGCTTCAACCCCTGTTTATTTTCCTCTGCCCTTGTTCTGTTGAGAGTTGTGTTTCTTTCAGTCCTTTTTGGCAATTGGGTGAAGGTCTGAAAGACTCACTCTCCTTCATGATCCATCAATATTTAGTGCTGTTTGTTCCACCAGTTGCTTTAAGTAAAGAAGTTTGACTTGTGATAATGTTTTACTTCATACATCCATACTTAATTTGTCATTTATGTGTATTTTCGATTTTGCCTTATGTGTGTTTTTGATTTTGCCTTTGACTTGTGATAATGTTTTACTTCATACATCCATACTTAATTTGTCACTTATGTCTATTTTTGATTTTGCCTTATAGTTGTGGAAATTAACTTTTAACTCATTCAAAATGTGTTTTTGTCACCCCAACAGGTGAAGCAAATACAGCATGAAGGGAAAATGGATCAAACATTAAAGTGTTTCAAATAAATTGTGTATAACAATAAGTTTTAAAATGTTTGAGATAAATGCAGCTTCCCATGGCAGCAATAATGTCTCAAGTATGTGTTTGCGGACACAAAGCCTCCCAACTACAAAACAAGTTCTAGGATTGTTGCTGTGTCAGAAGAGCTTCCAGTAGATGTGATCTCAGTTACCTGCGAATACTGCACTCTGGAGCAGCAATATATGCCTAATGAATATGAAAGCATTTAACTTTTAAACTAGTCTATATTATACAGAGATGAACGACCACACTAATGAACTAAAGCATTCCTTGAAAAATTTATCATAAATGTTTTAAAGCACGGCATTTTAAATGCCTTACTTTCGGCACATCAGAAAGCTGATATTGGCAAAGGATCATGTCCATATATTGAATCTAATGAGGAAGTGTTGAAAAAGAGGTAATGGTTTTAATTCAACGGTCACATAATGGAGAGGCCTTATTCATATTTTTCATGTGACAAAACTTTTTTTTTTTTTTAAGTCTTTCTATACAAACAACAGGCCGGACACAGAGTGGGAAATCCATATCCATTTTCTGAATGTGCCAAGGATTTCTTCCTAAAGTAGTACTGTACGTTTTGTGAGAAATTATATGAATGCACTGAATGTACAAGACATTAAGGCTAAAAGAAAATCTAATGCAACATCAGGAACTTCACAGTGGTGAGAAACCATATAAATGTACTGAATGCAACAAGGCTGTTATTACAAAGGAAAAGGAAAACCTAATGAATCATCATAAACTCCACACTGGAGAGAAACAGTGTGATTGTGCTGAATATGACAAGGTGTTAATTAGAAACGGCAACCTAATGCAACAGCAGAAAATCCTCACAGGAGACAAACCACATGAATGTGAGAAAGCATTCATTACAACGGGACAGTTAATACAACATCAGAAAGTCCATGCAGGAGAGAAACCATATATGTGTACTGAATGTGACGAGGCATTCATTACAAACCAAGATCTAATGCAACATCAGAATGTCCACACGGAGAAGAAACCATATGAATGTACTGAATACGACAAGCCATCCTTTACTAAGAGAAATCTAATATTCCAACAAAAATTCCCTGCTAGTAACAAATCATATGAATTCTCTGAATGTGATAAGTTATTTAGACTGAAGGAACATCTAACGCAAACTCAAAAACTCCACACGGGTGAGAAACCATATGAATGTACTGAATGCAACAAAGCCTACTCTAGAAAGGGTCAACTAGTCGAACTCCAGAAAGTCCACACTGGGGAGAAACCATATGAATGTATTGAATGTGACAAGGCATTCATTACAAAGAGGCGGTTAACACAACCTCAGGAAGTCCATACAGGAGAGAAACCATATAAATGTACTGATCGTGACATGTCATTCTTAACTACTAGAAACTCAATAATCCATCAGAAAGTCCACACTCAGGAGAAGCACTATGAATGTGCTGAAGGTGACCAGGCTTTCATTAGAAAGAAACAGCTTGTGCACCACCAAAAAGCCCACACGGGGGAGAAAGCATATGAATGTACTGAATGCAACAAGTCGTTCTTTACTAATCGAAATCTAATACGCCATCAGAAAGTCCACGCTGGGAAGAAACCCTATGAATGTAGTGAATGTGATAAAGCTTTCATTATAAAGGCACGGTTAATGCAACATCAGAAAGTCCACACAGGAGAGAAAACATATAAATGTACTGAATGTGACAAGGCATTCATTGCGAAGCAAAACTTAATGCATCATCAGAAACTCCACACTGGCGAAAAACCATATAAATGTACTGAATGTGACAAGGCTTACATTAGAAAGGAACAGCTATCACACCACCAAAAAGTCCATACTGGTGAGAAGACATATTACTGTAGTGAATGTGATAAAGCGTTTAGTAGAAAGGGATATCTAATTCGACATCAGAAAGCCCACACTGGCGAGAAACCATATGAATGTGCTGAATGTGGCAAGGCATTCATTAGAAAGGACACCTTAGCTGTTCATCAGAAACTCCACACTACAGAAAAACCATATGAATGTACTGAATGTGATAAGGTTTTCAGCTTAAAGGGACATCTAATGCGACATCAGAAACTCCACACTGGTGAGAAACCATATAACTGTACTGAATGTAACAAGGCCTACATTACAAGTAACCAGCTAACCCAGCATCTGAAAGCCCACACTGGGGAGAAACCATATGAATGCACTGAATGTGACAAGGCCTACAGTAGAAAGGATCGACTTGAGCGACACCAGAAAGTCCACACTGGTGAGAAACCATATGAATGTATTGAATGTGACAAGGCATTCATTACAAAGGGAGAGTTAACGCAACACCTGAAAGTCCACACAGGGGAGAAACCATATGAATGCACTGAATGTGACAGGGCGTTTATGACAAACAAAGATCTAATGCGACATCAGAGTGTCCACACAGGGGAGAAACCTTTTAAATGTAGTGAATGCAACAAGTCATTCTTTACTAATGGAACCCTAATACTCCACCAGAAAGTCCACACTGAGGAGATACGATATGAATGCAGTGAATGTGATATGGTGTTAAGTACAAAAGGAAGCCTAATCCAACATTGGAAAATCCACACTGGGGAGAAACCATTTCAATGTACTGAATGTGCGAAAGCATTCATTACAAAGAAACAGGTAACAGAGCATCAAAAAACCCACACCAGGGAGAAACCATTTGAGTGCACTGAATGTGACAAAGCATTTACTACAAAGCAAAACCTAATGAATCATCAGAAACTCCACACTGGCGAGAAACCATTTGAATGCACTGAATGTGACAAGGCGTTTATTACAAAACAAGATCTAATACGACACCAGAGAATCCACACAGGAGAGAAACCTTATAAATGTACTGAATGCGAGAAGACATTTTTTTCAAAGAAAGGGCTAGTATACCATGAGAAAGTGCACACTGGGGAAAAACCTTATGAATGCACTGAATGTGACAAGGCGTATGTTGAAAGGGGAGAATTAGCACGACACCAGAAAATCCACACAGGGGCAAAACCTTATCAATGTACTCAATGTGAGAAGGCATTCTTTTCAAAGGGAGGACTATTCTACCATGAGAAAGTCCACACTGGGGAAAAACCTTATGAATGCACTGAATGTGACAAGGCATATGTTGGAAGGGGACAACTAGTGCAACACCAAAGAAGCCACACGGGGGAAAAACCCTATAAATGTGCTGAATGTGGCAAAGCATTTACTAGAAGTGACGGTCTAATAATACATCAGACACTGCACATTGGTTTAAGATCACATAAATGTACTGAATGTGATAAGGCGTTTAAGACAAAACAAGTGCTGTTGAGACACCAGAAAATCCACAAGGGGAAAAACCATTCAAATGCACGTAATGTAACTGGGCATGCATGACAAAGAGCGATCTTATGGAACATCAGAAAATACACATGGGAAAAACCATATGAATGTACTGAATGCAAGAAAGACTTTCACTATAATTGGCTCTCTAAAGATACAGATGCAGTGCATACAGGTCTAAAACCACATAAATGTACTGAGTCCATGAGGCTCTCGGTACAAGGGGAGCTCAAGAAACGCTAAAGAATTGAAACAGGGATAAAACTATATAAATGTACTGAATGTGATAAGGCATTTAGCAGAAAGGAAAGCCTAATGCAACATCAGAAATGCACACAGGAGAAGTTATAATGTTGTACTGAATGTGGCAAGGCATCCATTGAATGAGTGTTTGAATGCGACATCAGAGAGTCCCCACTGGAGACAAAGCATATAGATGTACTGAGCCTGACTAAGCTTTTACTACAGGGGGCATTTAATGCATCATCTGGATATCAGGCTTAAGAATCAAGTTCAAGTCAGGATTACACATTTCACAAAATTAAACTTATAGGCTATAGGCACTGTCTTCAGGCAAAAAGAAAGATGAAAACTTAGTCAACTCTCAAGTTTGTTTTGAGTACTTTCACATAGCAGTTGTTGTTGAAGGTCTTTACCAAATCTCATGAAGGGTAAATGCCGCCATACAGTATGAATGAAAGAAAAATAAAATCACATACAGGCTGCATGTAGCCCTTGATGAAAATATGCCCATTCGGCCTGTGCTCTAATGTTGGTGATAGCGGTAGATTTAAAACGTTTAGAAATGGTAACATTATAACTGTAAGAAAGTAAATCTTTTATAACTGTAAATAAATCTGTTATTGTTCTGTAACTAAAACCATACAGATCGAAATTGCAGAAATGTAATTGCAAAAAGTTAATATAAAATGTAAATAGCAGCCCCATCCGAGGAGTCCCCGACAATATTTGTTCTTTACCAAAAACCTTATGAAATATTCTAGGCCTGGGGAGCTTTTCTCCTATCGGCTGTTGAATACACGGATCCGGCTAGGACCCACATTAGTAAAGCAATGTGATTAATCCTGACTGTAGCATCTAAAAGTCTTACAGCCTCTATTACAAGCCTCTAGTCTGAGGGCTGAAAAAAACAACAAGGGAGCAGGGTGAGTGTGGTGTCTTGCATCCTGCCTGAAATCTTAAACTTTACCAAGCTCTACATTCTGTTGTAGAATGTTACAATTGAAAAAGACTGCAGGGGTTGAGGCTGAGCTGGAGATGCACAGGGGTGGATGGAGTTTCTCTTTTATTGAAACTCCTTAATGCTACATTTGTGAATATTCATACCATCAGTTCATCTTTGACATGTGCCTATGACTGAACTACTCGCCAAAAGAGTAAGCGAAACTATAACATCTCAAGGCACAGTGCCATTGCCTGCTTCACCTTGTCGGGATGTTATTTTCATATCCACTTCTAACTGGTGTATGCTGTGCCCTGCATATTTATTTTGCACAGAACCCCATTACTTTCTTACATTTTGCTTAAAACTGCTTAGTTACCTGTGCCACTGACTTTTCAACCAATTTTAAGACTAGTTCCATTGTTCGTCCCAAGTTAAAGTAATAGTTTTTATTTGCTTTGCTATTTCCACCTTCTTCTTGTCATCATTGAAATTGGCTTGAGATTTACAATTGCATTGACTTTTGGCCTTCCCAAGCACTAACTGGTTGTTGTTGTGCAAAACACAGCCACTTTGCATTTCATTAACCATACATGCCTTTATTTTTTCCCTTGTGTTGTAACATCAGAATAAACCTTCCACTGCGTATTTCATATCATGTGCCAGCATTGCTGTGCTCCGGCACATTTCTCTTAACATTGCTGTGCAACAAAATGCATCTGCCACATCCAAGGGAACTCTCTAAGTTGCACTCCTCATCCTGCACCTGTGTTTCTGGACTACTGCTTATTTCTCCAGTCATTTCAATGCTTCACTGGTAATATGGAGGGACTTATCTTTATTGATGGTATTAGCTTCTTCTCCTACTACCATTGTTTAATCACTCTGGCTAGATCAGCATCTTCACGTTAGCAGCACGTGCTTCCCCCAATGTTGATACGAGGCTTCATCTCTCAGCTTGTCATGGGTTCCTTTTTAGCGCATAGACTGTGCACTTTTAGCTCTAGGACTGTGGCATGTGCCCTTTTACTTATATGCACACTTCTATTATATTTTAGCACAGCTTGCTTTTTAGCAAGGTTGTTTTGATATTCTAATTGGCTGCCTTTCTGCAAAATCATTGTTGTTAGTTTCTTTGCACAACATTTCGCTACGTACCCTGCTCAAGGTTATCATTGCACACAATACATTTATTTTGGTATTGCCAGTCTAAGAGTTACAGAGTCAGCCTTCTCACCATAGACATATTATCACATCAGGCCTGTTCTCAGAAGACATCACGTTTTGTTATATAAACACCACACAAGCCGAACATTAGAGGGGACATGCCAGCCAGGGACATCTTACGCTGTGTGCCACTTTGTCAACAGCTTTGCTGATCTTGGACTTCTATTTTCAGCCAGCTGGGAGGATTTCCAGCAGACCAAAAGGCAGACCCCTGCTTTTCTTCAGGTATGGGATTAGGGGCTTCTTCTATGGACTAGTATGGGCAGAAGGACTAACGCTGCAGTGCTCTCATATTAGGTGCTAGAAGTGTAGGTAGGAATTTTCAGACTAATGACTATGCCAGGATGTTGGAACTGTTTATATGTTATACTCTAATGGTCACCATCATTACTGTGTTATGTTTCATCTGTCTTGTAATTACAGCTCTTGTCTTTTGCCATAGATTGCAGTTTCTTAAATAAATTTAATGAAACTTATACTGCATTTGTCTGCCTTCACATGTGTGAGACTTGTGCAAATGAGAGAAAGATGTATGATCTGTTCCACTACGACTTTCCCGAGGAGTCAGAATGTCATGTTTTTAGGCTGCCACAAATCACCTTTAATTTTTAGTTCTGATGGATTCATCTACCTGTGGATTTTTCACCTTTTGAATACCCCCAGTGCACCAGCAGTGGCCAGAAATTTTCCTCTCCAGCTCTCCTCATTGACGAGGACATCACAATGGCACGGCTCTGCATGCGACTCCGTCTGACATCATCGAATCCATAGGAAATCCTCACCGGCTTGCTGACGGCGGTTCCGTTTTTTACACAACAATTTTTATCCAACCTCTCTGTGTGGTTGCACTGTTACAAGGGAATTTTATTCTCTGTGTCTTGTTAGGCGACAGTGTTTTCGCCTAAGAAGTCGTGCTCCAAACCTTGATGAGAATGTGGAGGTCAGATGTCGGTTACAGACCCGCACGAAGATTGCCTTTGGTGCCTTAGTTCGGATCACACCGTCAGGAGCTGCACTTCGTGTCAGAGCTTGAATCCCAAGGCTCTTAAGTAGAGAGAGGTGAAATTGTTCTTGGCTAAAGCTAAGGACAAGAGAGGCCATAATAGATCACAGCCTCGAGCGGAGTCGTCGTTTCCTAGATCCTTGAGGTTGCACAAGAAGAGACAACGCCATAGTTCACGGCATCAGTCATCTTGAGAAGCCAGTCCTCGGCCTCTGTCTCCTGCTTCGAAGTCCCGGCGTCAATCAACTTGGGAAGTGAGTCCTACTCTGTCTCCTCTTCTTTCTAAGTCACCTGAAGTTTCCCCGGCGCCGTCTTTGGTAGAGATCCCGGTGTCATCTACGACTCTGATAGCAGTCCTCTCCTGTTACTCCACCCAAGCAGGAGACTAAAGAGCAGGCAGCAGGTCATGTTCAGCCTTCCCAGCAAGAGCAAGAATATTCACCTTTCCAGCTCCAGGGACAGACCAACACATTTTTAAAATGCTATGTATAGCATTTTTAATAGGGCAATGACCCCCCCCCTCTGGTGTTCCAGCTGGCCCCACAGGTCCATTGTATTTCTCCCTGTGAGGTTTCCCGGCGCAGTATATGCAGACTTCATTCCTGTCTTTTATGCTTGCAGCTCCGCATCCCTGGCCTTTAACGGCACTGAGGAAGACACCTTTGCCAACTGATGTTCGGCAAGATTTGTCGGCACCGGTGGTGCCGGTACTGATGTTAGAGATCACATCCGATGTTTAGTCACTCAACTCGTGCTCTGCAGGTTTCAGGGTCTAAATTACTGGTGCCGACACATTCTTCACATCACCGACCATCCTCCTCCACACACTCCGAGCCCCAAGCAGACAATGGAGCCGGAACACAGAGGAACAGCTCTCCAACACCCTCAGCAAGCATCCCCTGCCCCCCCAACGCAGACACCAACATCCCAGCATGGAACTTCCACCAATGGATCTCTGAATGCGCGATCACCCTAGCACCTCTCCGTAAGACCTCAGCATAACACCACCACATGAAGGCCAGCTGGTTCTCCCCCACACTCCAGGTGCACCTGCTGATAGCTAGAGAAAGGATGGAGGACAGCAAGTCCCCGGAAGACTTCCAGGCCTTCAAAGCAGCCATCAAATCCCACCACCACCTCATAACAGTCACCAGGAAAGCCGCCCTGCAGGACCGTATCAGACCACAAAAGAGCTCTTCACTGTGGTCAAAGAGTTTGCCAATCCCCAATCAGAAACGGCAAACATCCCTCAAGACCTCTGTGACAGGCTAGCCAACTTCTTCCACTGAAAATCAGACACATACGAGAGCTTCAGATCCTAAGACCCTTTGAACCCTCCAACAACCCCCCAGATCCAACCCACTGAACCACCACAGACCCTGCACTGCTAGACTACCCTCACCACAGACGAGACCAGCACCATCATGAGCAGTATCCACACTAGAGCCCCTAAGGACCCCCTGACCACACCACATTTTCAACAAGGCCAACACATCCTCAACTGCTCCATAGAGACATTCACCTTCCCAAAGGACTGGAAGCACGCAGAGACCCGCTTGCTCTTGAAGACACCCACAGCTGACCCCCAGGACCTCAAGAATTACCACCCCATCTTTCTTCTGCCATTCCCAGCCAAAGTCATTAAAAAGACCATCAACGATCAGCTCCGTAAGTACATCGAGGACAACCACATACTGGACACCTCCCAATCAGGCTTCAGGAACAATCATAGCATGGAGCCCCCCCTCCTCGCTGCCACAGATGACATCCGCTTGCTCCTCAACCATGGCCATATAGCAGCCTTCATCCTACTGGACCTATCGCTGCCTTCGACCTGGTCTCACACCTCACCCTCTGCTGCAGGCTTCATGCAGCTGGCATCCGCGGAAAGACTCTACAATGGATACGCTCTTTCCTGTCTTGCATTCATCATCTTGGACTATGGGCAGAACATCCTCTCCTAGGCTGACGATACCCAGCTGATTCCTCTCACTGACCAAAAACCTCACTACTGCCAAGAAGAATTTCCACAACTGGATAGCAGCCGTCGCTACCTGGATGAAGGACAGCTGCCTCAAGCTCAACTCCGACAAGACCGAGATCCTCATCCTGGGAGAATCCACATCAGCCTGAGATGACTCATGGTGGCCATCGACCCTCGGCACCCTCCACCCAATCAAACCACGCACGCAAACTCAGCTTTGTCGTGAACTCATCGCTCACCATGACCCGCCAAGTCAGCTCAGACTTGTCCTCCTGCTTTCACACACTCCGACTTTTCTGGAAGATCTACAAATGGATCCCAAAGGACTGCTGCAAAACAGTAACCCATGCCCTGGTTACCAGCAGACTCGACTATGGCAACGCCCTCTATGCCGGTACCACCCAGAAGAACCTGAAGAAATTGCAGTACATTTAAAACACCCCTGCCGAACTCATCCATAGACATTCCCCACCGCAAACATATCTCAACCACCTAAGAGACCCCATTGATAAAAGAATTAACTTCAAGCTCCTTGTCCACGCTTACAAGGCCCTCTACGACCTAGGACCTGTCTACCTCAACCACTTCTTCACCTCCTACTCCCCCACCAGACCTCTCTGCTTCACTCAACTGGCACTAGCCATCGTACCCTGCAAACAGAAGGCCTCAGCGGGTGGAAGATCCTTCACCTACCTCGCGGCTAAGAGCTGGAACACCCTTCCTCTGCACCTCAGGCAGTCATCATGGCTGACTCAATCCAGGAAGGAGCTTAAAACCTGGCTCTTCAACTGAATCTTAGAGGACTAACCCCTCTAGTGCCTTGAGACCCATACGGGTGAATAGTTGCGCTTTATAAACCTTGATTTTTTTTCAATTTTTTTATTTTTATTTGTTCATCATGCCTCAGTGGGATTAAAATTTCTTAACATACCTCATGGGTGCACCATTTGAGCCTTTGCATAGTTGCCCGTTGAGGCTCCTTATGATAAAAACTGTTTTTCTAGTGGCAATTATGTCAGCACTTTTCATGCCAACAAAGTGGTTCTGAGAACCAAGGCGGCTTTCCTGTCAAAGGTAGTGATTCCTTTTCATTTAGGGCTGTCCATCACCCTTTCGTCCTTTTACTCTCCTCCCCATCCCTCTAAGGAGGAGGAAAGGCTGCATTGTCTGGATCCGAGGAAAGCGTTCATCTTCTACATGGATAGGACCAGTGAGTTTAGAACAGACAATCAGCTTTTCATCGGCTGTGTAGGCAAAATAATGGGCAAAGCCGTCCACAAAGAAGCATTGTCAAGGTAGGTCATCCTTTGCATCAAAATATGTTATGCTTTGGCAAAGAAAGAATGTCCTGAGGGTATGAGAGTTCTTTCGACCAGAGCTAAGTCTACTACATCGGCCTTGGCTAGAGGTGTACATTTGCAAAGCAGTGACTTGGGCTTCCCTCCACACTTTTGTGAAGCATTATTGCTTGTCTCAGAAGTGAGGAGGGACGTCCATTTTGCCCATTCAATGCTATAGCAATTCTTGGTATAAACAGATGGACACCCACCTCCGAGTGCGGGCTGCTTTGGGACTCTACTCAAAAGGTGAGGAATCCACAGGTAGATGCATCCATCAGAAGAACAAGTTACTGACCTTTGGTAACACTTTTTCTGGTGGATACAGTTTATACCTGTGCATTCCTCACTGACTCATCCTGGCATTTATTGCCTAATCCTGCCATTTTATTAATATCGTATAACTTACCTGATATTATTGAAGATGACAACATATCACCAAGTTCAAAGTAATTTGAAGTGGCTATTAGGAAATTTGATAACCATTTTTATCTAAGATTTCTACTATCCTTGAACACTATCCTTTTAGTGTAAGGGAACATGGAGAAAATTAGCCTTTTATTCTAATTTTGGGATAACACTTTGTAGTGATGACACTCACACCATTTCCGTTTTCAAGTGTAACAGAGACCATTGGGGAGCAACAGCGGGGTACAGTCACAGTCTCTAAGAAACTCTTTGTTGCTTCTCAAATACACTCACATTCCGATCTAGATCTGTGTGACTTCACAGTCCCAGTGTTCTAAGATTGGATTGGAATAAGCATTGAACGTTAGAGTATTCCTTCTCCTTCTTACAAAAAAACAAAATTATGGCCTAAAATAAATTCTTAGAAATATAAAAGGAAACTGGATTAAAAAGAAAATGAACAACAAATGGTAGCTTAACTTCATGTTACATTACAATGTGCTCACTATAATATCATATCTATCGATATCTTACAGTAGGTTTTATAACCCTAGTACGTAAATATTCACAGTAGTATAGTTGTCTTCATGAAAATAAATTTCCTGGAGTGGCAATTCTGCATAGAACACACCATCGGAAAGCCAATTTGAAAAGTATAAAAGCATGCATGTGATGGCAATGACACTGCAGGGTAAATTTGTCAAAAATGCAATAAATGTCTTCTAGAATTATTAATGATACCTGATGGGCAACACTCGCCGTCGATTGCTTCTGCGGACCAATCCATCACTACTAACCAACCCATCGATGTAGGTCATATCATTATCATCATCAACTTTATTTTGATCTGTCATGAGACTTGAATCAGTATTGTTCACTTTTACTACTTTTTCAGCGTTCCACCAATTACAATTGTTGATCCTAACTGCATTTCCGCAAACTTTATCAATAACAAATGGTTCCGAAAATGTCATTTCTCCTTTTCTCGCCTTTTGATACATATCTTTCCACCTTCTTTTAAGTGATGTGAACCAACTCTCATTCTAATATCAAAACTTTTTTTTTTACTTCCCTGAACCATTTGAACATTTTGATGAATACTACTATCCATGCTTTCAAGTACATCATGTTTTACCCAATTTGACATCCATCCCGGGAATAATGTGGTGGAAGGCTTCCTGCCTCTCACCAATTCAAATGGTGAAACGTTTGTGAATGAATGAGGGATGGTGTGGTAGAACCAAAACATAGAATGTATTGCATTCTGTACAATACACTTGCTGGCTATAGCCCATTGGACACAATTTCCTAGGACTCTGTTCATGTGCTCGACTAAGCCATTTGTCTGTGGGTGATAATGTGAGCTCCTAAATCTTGAATTCTTCACTCACAAATTGAACGCCTTTGTTGGATACCAGATATCACGGAAGCCCTTCTCTTAAGAAAAAATCTTTCAAAAAAGTCAATTACATTCTTAGATGTAGGTTCCCCAATGAAATGGCCCGCTGGCCATTTCTAGTAAAAGTCAATTAAAACAACAACAAACCTAGAGGAAGATGGTAAAAGACTGAATGGACCAAAAAGATCAGTACCAACCATGTCCCATTGTTTGGAAGGTAGTTCAAAAGGTTATAGAGGAGGGTTCCTTGTTTTGTACCCTTTTTCACTATTGTTACACATCACAAAAGCCATTGTATGCCTCAAAGAAGGATCAAGGACAACCTAATCATAGGCTGATGCCACATCAAGTTTAGTAAACCACAGGGAAACACCTGTCGGGGTCAAAAATTCTGATATTTTCGGCAGAGGGTGAAAATCTATCCAAATATTCTTGTTAAGACTATGTAGGTCAATAAATATCCTTAGTTCACCCTTTTTTAGGGCAACAACTAATGGTGACAACGATGGGTTCAATAATTCCTTTGTACATAGCTCATTAAGCTTGCCTACCAATTTGTCTCTCATACTGAATGGCACACTCCTCAGTTTGTGTTTGACAGCCACTGTATTGCCTTCAATTTTATCTGATGTGTGAATCATTTGATGGTGCCTAATTCATTGAAAAATACTGTGGGGAAACTCCTTTACAAGCTTGTCACTAAAATTGATTGAACCACAACAGACACTTGATCCTTCATGCCTGGTCTCAGTAGCATTTGAAATAACCCTTGTTGACCCCACCCTAAAATGCAGAGGCCTTTTATTGCAACATAGACTTTGCCAAGAACTTTCCTACCTCTGAATTCTAAAATATCTTTAAAAGACAATCCTGCAAGTTCAATCTTGCGTCCTTCGTATGACATAGGTGACCTGTATGGTGGCTCTAAAGGCCTATTTTGTCACACTTCCTTAAACAACTCATCGGTTATCATTGTGATCCTGCCTCCAGAATCCACTAGCAATTTAACATTTTTATCTCCTATGCCGATATCCACATATGGATCAACACACTTTGCAGGGTCTCAGCTAACCACTGAACTGTCAGTGACTGCCATAATCCTGCCTCTGAGGTCATCTTGTAGCTTGTCTACTTCATCACTCCCCTTTCAGACACATTTGCTACCTCTGCAAAGTTCACACTTGTGTGATCATTCTTATTAGCAAAATTACCACATTTACTACTCTTGGATACTCTAACAAAGTGGCCCAGTTTGTTACACACACTACATGTCACATTTTTAGCTGGACAACCTTTACCAGGCATATACCATAGAATGATTAGGAGTTCCACATCCAAAGCAGATGATTTTGTTTGAAGAATGATCCAATGTCATTATGAGCTGTTTTTGTAGTTCTATCCACTTTTCACCACACCTTTGTTTTCTGTAGACTTGTTTTCTAATTCCTTCACAGATATGTTTTGCTATTTCAATACTTTTGGCTGTCCAAGAGAAGGATTGCCCATCAAAAGTAACTTCTGTAGAATAGTTATATCTGTACACTTACAAATATACTAATCTCTGATGAGTTGATCAGTGAATGTTTCAAAATGACAATCGGCAACTAACTTCCTAAGTGCAGAAATGTATTTGTCCACATCCTTCCCACTACTTTGTTCTCTTTTTTTTTTAAAATGTGTCTGGTGTCCACCAGATTTGGCTGAACATCAAATCTCCAACTTGTTGACAGCTTCAGCAAATTCCTCCACCTCTTCATTCTCATTCCTTGTCAGTGGTTAGAGTGACCAGATATTGAGAAGGAAAAACTGGCTCAGGCCAGACGTAAAAGTAGGACTAAAGGCTTTAGCCTTACTGGCCTATCCCATTTTTTGTGTAGCCTTGATATATAGCTCTATCTATAGATATATCTATATACACACACACACACACACACACACACATATATATATATACATATACACGTACAAAATACAGACATGCAGCCGATTTCCTCCTGTGCTCCTGAAATAAACAGAGAAATGACTTTAATTATTTCAGTCTTTAGGGGCGCCTGCTGAAAGGAGAGTATTTACTACATTTGTACTTTGCAGCATGACTTGATCTTTGTGACAAAAATTGGGACATGTATTGAAAATTAAGAAAAGTGTGGGGCTCCTGGGACAGTCCCCTGAAAACCAGGACTGTCTAGGCGAATCCGGGACGTCTGACCACCCTATCAGTGGCGGAAAGTGTTTATACACCGACCTTCCTTCAAATCCAAGTATAGTAACAAGAATTGTTTTCTTTCTGCTCAAAAACATGATGCACTAATCGCCCCAAGTTCATTAAAAAAACTTCATACCAATTCCTTCATGAAAATGTTGGAGTTCCCAGTACCTCTAAAAATGGTGGTGATAGAGAAACTGCATGGCAAACAAAATTGCAAATATATTAAAGAGACGTGTAACAGTTGTTAACGTGTGAGCACTCACTAATGTGTGTATATATACTTTGCCAAGGAGATATGAATTGTTGGAGTGTAATCATTGAACCAGAATGAAATGTCGCGGCACTTCACAAAATTATATATGTTAATACTGAATAGGGCATGTGTCTGTCTATAAATTGTCTTGGATGCAATGTGTACACAACAGACTTATTATAATTTCATACTCCTTCCTTACTTTTGGTGTGCACATCACCGAGCTGTGTACTGTTGCAAATATCACACTCCAGTAGGCTGGAAAGCAGGTTTATTTACATCAATTTGGTGGGCCTCACCGATATGTGTGCCAGAAATCTGTTAAAACGTGTGATCTTGGGACACTCGGTTGGCTTGTTTTAAGTGTGTGGATTACAGAGAAATGCACTTACAAAATGAGAACTTGTGTGGCTGGACTGCCTCAGTGAACGCTGGTCTGCAGAGTGGGTACTTTAAAGTGTGCAACCAGATAATACTTATGTGTGATTCACTTTGCATGCAAAGTCAAAGCACAGTTTTCTCCCAAAATGATAGCACACACAATGACCTTGCATTATGAGAGTTAATTTGTACCAAAAATGGCTGCACGCAGACTAGCGTTACGTTGTGCTAATCGGGTCTAAACATGGCGGCACACATGCTGCTGTAAGGATCAGGCATAGTCGGATGCTGATGGAGTTGCGCCTCTGCACTGACCGTAAAGTGTTCACTGGATTACGGCTACTCCTGGACTTCATAATTGTGACCTCCCGGCAAGGAAATGACTGTGCTAAAGGCCATACTCTGCTGATTCTGCAGGGAAGACTTGATTGCAGTATCAAGTGGCAGTAATCAGCAAGATGGTTAATCACCGTGATTGCATACATCTGTGCGTGGGTTCTTCGTTCTCTCTTACACCTCGTCGTCAGTATAATTGTGATGTCGCTCACACCAATTCCATTTTCATGCATACCTGTATTCTGTGTAAGAGAGACCATGGCAGAGCAACAGCTGTTTAAGTCACTGTCTCTAAGAAACTCTCCATTGGTCCTCAAATTCACATCACATTACAATCTAGAATTGTGTGACTTCATCGACCCAGTGTTCTAAGATTGGATTGGAATTATCATTCAACACTGCACACTTACTAAAGAATTGGAAAACAGTTTATTCTTAAATGCAAAAATGATAAAATTAGATAACAGCTTTGGCTCAAAGATAACCCTAAACTACATGAAGTGCTTGTCATAGCTATATATGTTGACCATTCCTTGGCTTGTGTGCAAACATTATGAAATACCAAACATTACTCATCTTCTGTGCAAGCTATAGGTACTAGATCTAAAACTCAATTCAAATCATTCAACAATTCTAGATCCAAAAGCTCATGTTCCCAATGTGGCTGTACTACTCATTTGGCTAACTACAAAGATTGCCCAACTTGTAAAGTTATGTGCTTAGCTTGCAGTAAAGAAGTTCATGAAATACAGTAAAACTTCAGAAATGAAAGACAAAGCTTTTGAAATGACACTGTACTTGAAATTACTAACTTGCATTTCAAATCGTTGTTAACATCCCTTGCATATTGTATTACTAAATGGTATTCCTTTATCCATCATGATGGATTCAGGTGCCCACCCGTCACTAGTCTCAGACTCAGATTTTGTTTATCAGCTTAACTAGGTAGAACATGATGTCATGCCATGTGGTGGTAAACCAAACCCTTTGAATTGATAGATCACTTTCTCCTATATTATTTAAAGGAAAAAAACATTTTTGTGCCATAAATTGAGCGTTCCGGTGACTAATTAAGCTTTTCTCTGCATTGAACTATGGTTGATAATTCTTCTCTGATACGTCTTGTTATATTCTTTGTTGCAATTACATACTTCCAGATGTATTAGGGTGACTGAGGCATACCCCTAATTGTATCACAGATTAAGGGTTTAGGCAGACCACAGCTCTGGCCTGTATTCTGGAAAATGTCAGGGACCATATAATTCTGATAGAGACGTCTAACTACAGATTCCTGACATTGTGAATATCCCCAGGCGTCAGACTGACTGCAGAAACCTTTGTAGCAATTCTCTCACACGTTGTTGCATTGTGTCGCTCCACAATGGATATATGGCCAGGGCCACTAGATATGCACCATCTCCATCCACTGGGGTCAGTTCATTTCTTTCCTTTCCAGCTGACGCAGATCCGGAACTTGTTGAATGCTGTAATTTCTGACTGATTTTCCCATCCCTCTGTGTGCAATCAAGGCTCCTTCTAAAACTATAGGGTTGTGGATGTAGGTGACATACACCCACAATGACTGCTTCTGGTGCCTCGACCTCAAACACCACTCGTAGTCACATGACACCGCAGATACCCCAGTCTACGGAGTTGTTCCTCCACATTAAAATCAATTCTGCCACTGATGCCAACCCCTCCACATTCTGAGAGGAAGCTAGCTAGCAGCACCTCACCAGAACCCAAAGTAAAGGTGATTTCTGGCTGCCTATCGCATGACACTCTAGGACTAAGTGGTGGTGGAACAGATCTTATCCCCTTTCCCTTAGTTGCATGCTTCTCATACATGCAAAGACAAGGAAAAGCAAGATTTGGCTCAATACGTTTTATTCAAGCAACTGCATTCTATGTAAAAGGGCATAAATTGTGATTATTAGGATAATGAAACACAACACCATTAGAGCGGCGATAGGAAAAGTGAAACATAGGAAAAGTCCCACCATAATGTCACAAATAGTGATTCTAAAATCCCTACCTGCATTACTAAGATTCTACATGAGACCATTTGCAGTATTAGCCTGAATCTGCCCATCGAGGCCCTGGAAGGAAACCCAATCCCCATAAATGTGCTATAGGTAGAGAAGAGCTCTGTTGGTCTGCTGGGAGTCCTCCCTCATGAAGGAAAGGTGCAGAGTTTCAGCAGAAACTGCAACAACGTGCAGCATGAGATGGCAAGCTGGATGGAATGTCCCCTCTAAGGTGGTGGGGCAGTATCGTGTTTTTATAATAAAACATCTGATGTTCTCAGAATTGCCCAGACTTGACAACAGCTATTTTTGTGTGTAGGGTAGACACTGTATTCTTTGGACCAGCAATACCCGGTAAACTATCATGTGCAGCCCTGGGTTGAGCACAGGATAAAAATATTGTGCATAGATGTGAATAACAAATTCTGCATGGAAAGGCAACTGATAAAAGTAATAAAACATCTCCCCTAAAATGTAGCTTTCCTAAAAAGATAAGATGAATAAAAATTAAATGTAACTAGGTGAAAGGGTACAGGCCACAGGCCCATAGCTAAAATAACATGCCCTCATAAATACTAAAATAACCTCACAACAGTATGGGAGCATCAGGGCATCCCAGCCAATTCTGGGTTGTTTGCCCACCCAGATGAGCCTCAGCAGTATACTTCTCAAGGAAGCAAAAAAGGAATTGCTGAGTGGGATAGGGATGTTTTGGAAAATGTATCGGAAACAGGGCAGCACCAGTACTTTTATAATGTGACCAGCCACTGACAGTGGCAGTTGGATCCACTGATCCACCTGCACATTCAGCGTATCGACCGCTGGCCCATAACTGAGGCGTATAACTTGTTCCTTATCCAGATGCATATGAATGCCAAGATAGTGGCCTGAGTCAGTGCACAAGGTCAGTAGGTACTTAAAGTGGACCGGGCGGTTGCATCTGTAAGTGGAAATAGTTCAGATTTGGACCAATTAATATGTAAACCTAAGAAGGTACCGAAAGGGCTACTTCGCTGAGGATCGATACCAAATTATCTTCGAGGTGGCGTAAGATTAGCAATATGTCATTGGCATGTAGAGCAACTCGAAGTGGGTGTGGTTTACACTGCAAACCCAAGTGTAGATGTCTTTCCAATAAGTGACAGAGTAGGGGGTCCACTGCAATTATAAAAAGCAACAGCGATAGAGGTCACCCCTGGTGTGTTCCTACAGAAATAACAAAGGGGTGGAGGGGGAATAGACAGTGCACCATTCACACTGAGCCGGACTGCCGCTTGTGTGTAGAGGAGCTTAATCAAAAATGTGCAGTTACATGGAATGTCGAATTTGTTAACTGTAGTGTGGAGAAACAGAAATTCTAGTGAATCAAATGTCTTATTTGTGTCTAACAAGTATTGGGTATTGGCAACACCACAGCAGGTGGCCCTAGATGTAGGAGTATGTAACATTGTTCCAAGATCATAGATGGGTTAATCGACCATCATGTCATCCAAGATAAGGTTTAGGCAATTGGGAGGCATTTAGTAGCAATGTAATGTAGGACATTGGCCCTCCTTATGACATCGGGGGTATTTTTCCAATACCGCCGATGCCACAGGCGCCAGAAGACTGCCATAATATGGGTACTGTCGGATTTCCACCACAGTCTGTGGAAATCTGTCAGTAGCCATGCTGGCGGGCAGTGGTATCCTGGGGTTGCTACCACCTGCACAGCCCCACCAGTAGGACACCGCCTGCCCTATTATGGCCCATAATATGGCCTGGTGGTATCCTGCTGGCAGGGTGCTGCTGGCGGTGGCAGTGCCCCTCCCGTTCCCTGCCCGACGACCTCCTCACCAGACATGGTAAGTCGGGCATCTAATGGGGGAGGAGGGTGGGAGTTGTGTGTGCGGTGTCTGCCTGTGTGTATGCATGCTTGAATGCGTGAGTATTTGTGAGTGAATGCATGTATGTATGTTGAAGTGAGTGCGTGTTTGGATGTCTGTATGCATGCCTGAGTGCGTTTGGATGTTTGTTTGTATGCATGTCTGAGTGCGTGTTTGGATGTCTGTGTATGCATGCCTGAATGCGTGTGAGTGAATGCGTGGATGGATGAGTGTATGTATGAGTGAATGCATGTATGGATGAATGTAAATGGATGCCTGTCTGGAAGTGCAGGTGAATGGGTGTATGCGTGTGGGTGTCTGTGCATGTATGCAGGGGTGGGGGGCACTATGAGAGTAGGGGGTCGGCGAGGTGATGTGAGTGTGTCTGTGCGTGTATGGCTGTGGGGGGTGTTGTGTGGTGGGTGCATGTCTGTGTGTGTATGTATGGGTGTCATGGGTATGAGTGTGTGCATGTCTGGAGGTGTGTGCGTGGATCAGGGTGGGGGGGTTCGTGTATGGATCAGGGGATTCGTGCATTGATCAAGGTGGAGGTTATTGTGTGTTTGTGTGCAGGTGTCTGTGTGCTTGTGTGAATGTATGCGGGGAAGGGTGTGTCGCTGTTTGGAGGAGTGGGGGGCTTCTGATGGGGTCAGGGGTGGGGGGCTCCTACATCGAAGGGGCGTTGGGGAATCCTGTTGTGGCGACAGGAATTAGTATTCCTGTCGCCAGTATCCTTACCGCCAGGGATTTTGAATCGGGGCCACCGTCACGGAATCCCTGGCAGTAACAATACTCATTATACCACAGGGGTGTTAGGTGGATGGCCGGGTTGAAGGTGGTCAACTTTCGGCAAGGCAGTCTCGCCCCCTGGCAGTACAAGTGGTGAACTGGCTGCGATACAGCCAGTTCACTGCCGCAGTCTTTATTTGGCGGTCCTGCACCGCCACACTGTCGGCGGTCTGACCGCTACTGCAGGCGTGGCGTGGCGGGGCAGGAAAGCCAAAGTCATAATGACCACCAAAGTCTCTGGGCATTATCAATCCAATAGGGCAGGGACATTTTTCAACATGTATCAAGAAGTTCCATACTAGTAGAGAGTTGGGCGTCTTGTGGGGGAGTGGGCTGACGTTTCGTGCTCTGGGGAAGTATAGTGTTTGGCCTATTGTTTACAGAATGCCAAAGTGTCAGCTGTGGTGTCAAATTAGCGGGGTTTGCTATCCACAGCTACTCTAATCTGGGCACGATAGAGCATGCTGTACCAAAGCCCCAATTTGTGCAGAGGAGCCATACCCTCTGTAAATTTGCATTGGACCCCCTGAACTGTGATAGTGAAATCGGGAAAGATTGATACAGTAGTCCCTGGGTACTGGAGAGGGCCCAGTTCACAAATCAGGTGTAGTGATGTGTCTTGGTCTGAATAATGTAGCTGGGTGATGATCAGCCACAGCAGCTCGCCTGAGACAGAGCGTGGGCTGAGGGATCTACAGGCACATTCAACTACAAAGATGGATGTAAAGGTCTGGCACCCTAGCAGTTCAGACAGTAGACAGTCCACTAATAGGTCAAGGCAGCATGTATATGTTGCTTCCGCAAAACCCTAGATACAAAAATTATTGCGGCACCCCCTGGCTTCCAAGTCTTCATTTGTTTATGACCACTGTTCTGGGATGTGACTCCAGTTTGTCTAGCCATTTTACTGCTGTCGTTGTGGCATTGTTCACCGCAGAGATTCGTTCTTCCGCCCCTTCCAGATACTTATTCTGCTTGTCAATACGCTCTCCCGTGTGGTCCAGTCAAGATGTGAGGGTGTTGAATCGCGCGTCCATTGTTCAAAAGCCTGCGCGTAGTTCAGCCATAATCAAATCCATTCCATGATTGGCTCAGGCCCTTCTGTCACAACTCCTTCCATATGCAGTCCAGCTCCCGGACCATCAGTCGCTTTGTGCCTCTCAAAAGGCAGCTTGCATTGTTTTGGGTTGCCTCTGACCATCGTGGACACAAGAGCACCTTAGCGCCTCTCACATCGCAGAATGCTTACGGGGCTCATGTGGTACCGTTGGACCCACCTGTCCCAATGGGTGACAAGGCAGTTGAGTCAAACAATGTGACACTCTCTTTTAACTCCTGGGAGTGGGTGGAGGCAGGTGATTGGCCTTTGGGCAATTGAAAGGTGATGGGAGAGTACTTAGTTTTGTGTTGCCCCCATGTTGACCAGTAGATGATCTCAGGGAGGTCACAGTCTCCTAGGGTAAGAGGGGGTACTGGATAAAGCACACTGATTTTGTCCCGCAATCCAAATCCCCCCCACGGAGGTGGACAGCCCCAGTAATTTGTAGGCAGGGGGCACTCGTACCAGTAGTTTCAAGGTCCTGTTAAATGTGAAGTCTACCACTGTAGCCCTGCGTCAGTGGCATTGTTATTGCCATCTGGGCCGGGCCTGGTGTCATTGGTCAGGACATCAGGAAAGGCATTGGATGTTGCACCTGGGCCAGAGCCAGTAGAGCCGAACTTGAGCAACGGACCAACCTTGGATCAAGGTTGTGTGGCACAGTTGGCATCGGGAAAGGATCCGGCGGTAATAATCTGACTTGAAGCTACCCTGGATCCTTAAGGTCCAAAGGTACTACAGAAGGCTCTGCAGGTTCACCAAAAATATGATCCATGGTGCTGCCCTACTTCTGATACATTTTACAAAACATCCCTATCCCACTCATCAATTCCTTTTTTGCTTCCTTGAGAAGTATACTGCTGAGGCTCATCTGTGTGGGTGAAAAACTGCAGAATTGGCTGGGATGCCCTGACGCTCCCATACTGTTGTGAGGTTATTTTAGTATTTATGATGGCATGTTATTTTAGCTATGGGCCTGCAGCCTGTGTCCTTTCACCTAGTTACATTAAATGTGTATTCATCTTATTATTTTAGGAAAGCTACATTTTAGGAGCGATGTTTTATTACTTTTATCAGTTGCCTTTCCATGCAGAATTTGTTATTCACTTCTTTGCACAATATTTTTATCCTGTGCTCAACCCAGAGCTGCACATGATAGTTTACCGGGTATTGCTGGTCCAAAGAATACAGAGTCTACCCTACACAGAAAAATATCTGTTGTCAAGTCTGGGCAATTCTGAGAACATCAGATGTTTTATTATAAAAACACCATACTGCCCCACCACCTTAGAGGGGACATTCCATCCAGCTTGCCATCTCATGCTGCACGTTGTTGCAGTTTCTGCTGAAACTCTGCACCTTTTCTTCATGTGGGAGGACTCCCAGCAGACCAACAGAGCTCTTCTCTACCTATAGCACATTTATGGGGATTGGGTTTCCTTCCAGGGCCTAGAAGGGGAGATTCAGGCTAATACTGCTAATGGTCTCATGTAGAATCTTAGTAATGCAGGTAGAGATTTTAGAATCACTATTTGTGACATTATGGTGTTCCTATGTTTCACTTTTCCTGTCACCGCTCTAATGGTGTTGTGTTTCATTAGCCTAATAATCTAAATTTATGCCCTTTTACATAGAATGCAGTTGCTTAAATAAAACGTATTGAGCCAAATCTTGCTTTTGTTTGTCTTTGCATGTATGAGACGTATGCAACTGAGAGAAAGGGGGTAAGATCTGTTCCACCATCACTTAGTCCTAGAGTGTCATGTGATAGGCTGCCAGAAATCACCTTTACTTTGGGTTCTGGTGAGGTGCTGCTAGCTAGCTTCCTCAGAATGTGGAGGGGTTGGCATCAGTGGCAGAATCAATTCTAGCCAAAAGGGTTAGGCTGACAGCTGTCACATGGTGTGGGATCAGTCTCTGTCCCCACGCTTGGTGGTGCTGCCTCCCAAAATCCAGCAGTCTTGTTCCTACAACAAGAGTCCTTCGACATGGCACCACCAATGTTGGTTGGGCACTAACTTTACGGCTCTCTCCCAAGTATCTCTTTCTCATTACTTGCAAAAGGCACCCTAATTACTTTATACGGAGACGTATGCGGTATTAGGGAATATCCTCCTGAGCTAGATAGATAGCACCTATTTGATGCTGTAGGTTGTTCAAGCTTCAAACCTTAAAAGGATCTTCCCAATTGTGTTTCTATTTCTGAATAATTCCATTTTAAATAAAGCAGGCCAAAACAGGGTCATAATTGCATCAAAAATTAGACTCGCCCCAAACAACACATTTAAGAAATAATGGCCTCATAGATGAGGGAGGAGAAATTACATTTGTTGTTGAGGCTTACGCAGCATACAGAGCTAAAATGTTCTATTATTAGGTAACCTTTCAAGCAGCAGATGGGAACACACACATTTCACCACTACACTCCCTTAAGTGCACATGCACAATATAGACCATATGTGTTTTTAGAAATACCACTGTCAAGAACACCAAAATTGGCTTGATGGTGCCCTACCACACGATCCACAGAAAGGTCCCCTAAGTAATGATGGTCCTACATGGCCAGAATTGGCTACCTGTACACCACACCCTAATGTAGGTACAATGACTGTAGTAGAAGTGCGCTGCCTGTAGACTAGTAGAAATATATAGACACTTAATACAATTTGTTATGGGGACTTTAAACACCTCCCCAGTGCAACCACATATAGTTACAGCAGGCATTAATCCTGCTACTGTGCATGGTGTGCTTGCCATTTGGGATGGTTTCCTCAGTGGACCACTGTGCCACTTGGGGGCTAGTGTTTGCTGCACTCTATACTACCACGCACGGTACACCAACACTTGCAAATCTTCCTGAAGTTTTAAAGCAAATACAAGATGAATATAGGGCTGCCCTGACCCTACATTTGGGAATGCTAATGGCAGTTTTGCCACAATATCCTTGATAACATTAAGTAATTTTAAAGGGGCAGCAGGAGCATTGGCAGTATGGCAATGGCTCCAGGGTGTTCCTTCACAGGATCAAGAATGTGAGCTGCCAAAGATTATTGCCGAGACCTATTCTAGTATAGGTCAGGATAGTCTGGGAGGCAGACCAGGTAAACCACAACTACAAAGTAAATCCAATAAGGATTCTACCAGGCAAGCAGCAGAGGGTTCTGAAAAAACGATTGGATGAATAAAAACAAACTAAGCACAGTGTAAAACAAAGAGTAGAATCTCTGCACGCTATAATTTTAGAAATAGGGACTCTTTAAAAACTTCTGATAGATATCAATATACTGCTACATGTCAATCTCATTCCTTTCAGGACTCGCCAGATAAACACAGTGATAGAGGAGGGCATTCAGAACAATGAAAAAAGTACACGAAACTGAGAAAAGAATCACAATACTCATCTGAAATTTCCATAAAAAAAGGAAGAGAAACTTCCCCAATAGAAAACACAATTCAAAAAGAAAAAAGGGGCAGCAATTTTGGCTAAAAATGCCAGACATAATGAGAACTTTACTGAAGAACAGGAAGTGGGCAGTAACTCTGCTAGACAGCGTGGTCACAATAGTTTGCCAGAATCTTCAAGAGCTTCTGGATGTGACAGCAATTGACAACTTTTTAGAAGTCAAAACTGCCTGCGAATAGGCACTTTTCTCCCCTGCATAGGGTTTACAAAGTAAAAATTCAAATAGAGGGAGACATAGAGCGCATAATTAAAGTAATATTTTGGAGAAGGTTAACATTGAGTTATGATATCCTCTTGGCAGAAAAAGATTGCCCACCAGAATCCGTAATCTCCCATGCCATCCTTCTCTGCCCTTGTTCCTGAAGAATGAAGAAAGGCTTATGCTGTAGATCGGGCATTGGCACAAGACCCGTCGCTGTATTGTAATCATGTTGAATAGGATAAAGACTCCCCCTGCCATGTCATACCAGTTAGATTCACACCGCAGCCCCAACCATAATACCATATTAAATATGAGGCTAAAGCACCAGTGTGAGAAAAACTGTGGCAACTTGAGCACTACCCTTTGTTCCCCGTAGTTCCCCGTAGCTTAGCCAGACCATTCATATAGAATAGACTTAAATTACAGACATTTAAAAAGTCCCATTTGCTATACAAATGTACACAGCACAGCATTTATTAACAATTTAGTGTGCAAAAAATAAAAACAACTCTGGATATTTCCAACATTTTTTTCTGCCAAAATCTAGTGCAATCAAAACAAAAACAACTCTGGATATTTCCAACATTTTTTTCTGCCAAAATCTTTCTCCTGAAAGTAGGGATCTAAGCGCCTTCATTGTGCTTGGCTCGCAAAGGAAATCATGGTGACTCCCACAAGGGTATAAGAATAGCCCAGGACTGTTCCCATCACGTGTAACATGAACATTAATTACACAATATTGAGCCTGAGGAGTTACCCTATGTAGATGATATCTACCTTACAAATGATGACCTTGTCACACACCTAAGATGGGTGGACCTGAATGTTGCAGGATTCGCTGAAATAGGCTATAAATTTAATATCAAGAAAATAAATATTGCCTTTCTCAGTGTCTTGTTTCTAGAATACAACCTATCAGATAACGGGAAGAGTCTGGCACCCCACTTTCTAGATAAATGTGCACAGTTTCAACAACCAAATACTATCAAAATGCTACAATCATTGTTGGGCTTTTTTTCAATTTTGGTAGAACATACATTCCTGAGTATGCACAACGTATAAAACCACTCTGATTTGATATGTCCAGACTTTCCATGTAAATATTGGACAGTTGAACGCACATGCCTTCTTGAAGCATTGCAGCAGGACATGCTTGAAGCCAAACACTTACACACATGAGATAACAAAACAAACTTGGTAATCAGAGTAATTGCTGGTGCCATCAGATTCACCTATGTAACATTCAATGAAGGTGATACCATTCCAAAAGCATACAAATCACGTGTAGTCCACATCTGAACAAAACTCTGACTGCTATTCAGATGGCTGTCATAAAAGAGAGGCCTCTGGCCCAGGAAAAATGCTTTATTTTTGTGACCCCAATACCAGCCTTAGAGGCTGTTACAAAAGCCAGCGTTCCAAACGCAAAAGCATTACATCCACGTTGGACACAATGGGCAACGTCTCTGATGGCAACTGATGTTGATAATGTTTTTGATCCAAAACTACAGACCCAAGAATTCCTTCAAAATGAACTTGAATACCCAGTACCTACGAACGTTTTGCCTCTTTGATCAATACCAAATGATTATCTATACTGATGGTTCAGTGCAACCACCAGTAGGCACTAAACAACAATACTCTGCTGGTGGTGTGGCTGTGAGCAGTTTCATGAGGGATGATAAATGCCACCCTCAGAACTCATACACAGAGCCCCAAGGGGTTGCACTGCACACTAGCAGAGCTTACGGCTCTAATATTGGCACTGGAGCATACGGATCCTGAACTTTTGACACTGATTGTGTGTGATTCGTACTATTGCATCCAGTCCTTTGAGTATCTGCTTTACTGGTGCACAAATGGGTTCAAAGATTCAAAAGGGAACAGCATCAAATGCAGATTCTAGTGGGGGAAGGTAGTAAACATGTAGGAAACGCCTCCAAATGCCCATACAGTGCATACTCTGGGCCATTAATGTGTAGGAGTAAACCTTGTAGGAAACACTTTGGCTAAGTCAGCAGTAGCCATGGCTTCTGTTGCTGTGATTACTCCTACATGGCTGAAAGATGAAACACTGGCTGCTTTGAAAGCTTTGGCTGACAGCAAGCCCTTGCCAGAAGCGTATCTTGCCAAATATTCCTACCACCTAAGCGCCCAAAACATTGCATTTCCAACCATACCAGGGGTGAGTGATTGTGTGATCTCCAACCAAGAGTAAATGTTGGATCTCAATAAAGCAGCGCATTAGGTGATTGCTTCTGCTCATGCAGGTGTGGCGACTACTATTTCCGTACTCCAGAAATGCTATTGGTTGCCAGGTCTATACAAACAGACCAAACAGTATGTCCTTTGTTGTGATATCTGTCAAGAAATAAGAGAGTCCACAATCAAGCCCTCACTGCAGACACCTCTCCTAATTTCAAACAAACCGCTACAATGGGTGTACTTGGACCATTGTGGTCCCTTAACACCTGATGGTGCATACAAATGCATCTTAGTTGCTGTTGATTCTTGCTCCAGATTTCTATGGGTATGGCCACAACGATCAGCTGACGCTCAAACTGTTATTAAAGATTTGCATGTCTTCATCAGGTCATATGCAGCTGCGACATTTCATTCAGACCAGGGCCCAGCATTTGCCCTCAGGACATTCACAGACACCATGTCGAAGATGGGTGTCCAACTCCATTTCTTTTCTCTCTGCCATCCCAAGGGAAACATGGTTGTGGAGCGGAAAAACTGAGCCATAAAGCAATCCTTAACAGCAAGAGTACTAGGTGCAGATTGTAGTTGGCTTAATCAGATGTATGGAGTCCAGGGAGAATTAATATTCTGACAAGGACGTCTTTGGGAGGGCATACTCCATATGAGGTACTGTTTGGCGTGCCTATGTATGTCCTGGATCTTGATGGCTCTGGCTCGGTGGCAGCAGGCGCATCTTTTGACATAAATAAAGTGTCACTGTCTTGCAGGAATTACAACAGTTCCTTGATGAAAATTAATCTACATGTTCTACCACCTTCGGAATGAGGAATTTACCAGCACCAACTGGGTGGATTCCAAAAAGTGGGGATGTAGTGTGAGAAAAGATTGCTGTAAAAAAGGAATTCGGCCCTGTTAGATATGGGGTCTCTAGTTGGCAGTCGGTTTACACCCTGTGCAAGTAGGGACCCTCACTCTAGTCAGGGTACAGGAGATACCCAGCTCAGATAACCCCTGATCACTTCCTTGGTAGCTTGGCATGAGAAGTCAGGCTTATTTCAGAAGTAAGGTGTTAAGCATTTGCACATAAATACAGTGAAAGTACTACAAGAAAAACAGCCAGTATTTATCTGTGTATAACAAGACCAAAACGAGAAAAATCCAACATACAGTAATAAATATATGAATTTTGCAAGAACTACTTAAAATACAGCTCTTTGAAGTCGATAGTTCCGTCTGGGGCTATCACGGAGTCGTGAACAACAGATCCAACAGTTCAGGTCAACCTCAGTGTTGCAGGTCAGCTGCGGTGTCTGGAAGACCCGCAAACAGTACCTTGGAAATGCAGGGCATCATGATCCTCGCAATGAGATCCAGATTTCGGCATCACTGGCATTGGTGGGTGTTGGTTCCGAAGGTCAGTGCAGAGGTCGTCAGGTCCTTGAAGTCACACGTGTTGTAGATCGAACTCCGGGCTGATGGCAAGAACACTGCCATTGATGGTGTTGGGGCTGCGGTGCGAAGCAGGACAATGCGACCTGTGGTGCCCAAAGGTCACGGTGCAGACAGTGGCTTGGTGATGGCGTCCTGCGGCATCGGTGAGACCAGGACTGCAGTGTGAAGTGAGGCGGTGCGATGTGCGGTGTCTCCAGGTTGCAGTGCAAGCAGGAGCGTCATTGTTGCTGAAGCGCTGTTGTCGGAACGTCAAGGCAGCTGTATGACCGGGGACGGGCTCAGTATGGCGCCCACCGGTCACAGTGCAGACAGGGGAGTCTATTGACAATGCTGAAGTCGATGGCGCTGGCGTCGGTGAACCAGGGCTGTGGTGCGGGATGGGACAGTGCTTTGTGTGCCTCACAAGCGGTGTCCTCAGGACATGGTGCAGACAGCGGCGTATGTTTCACCATAGAGCATCGTCAGGAATAACAAGGGTGTGGTGTGAGCAAGGCGATGCGGAGTGTGGGGCCCACGGTTCACACTGCAAGCATCAGCTCGGTGATGGCATCAGGTGGCGGCGGCGGTGAGACCAGGGTGACGGTGCGAAGCGACGTCAGGTCACAGTGCAGCGAGCAGGACCGTTGACAGCATTGTGGTGGTTTTTCTTCTGTTGCAGCATAGAACATACAATTCCCAGTGCTGTAGGCAGATGAACTTTTTAAGTCTTTGATCTCTTCCAGCAGGAGGCAAGCTCTACTTCAAGCCCTTGGCACAACTTCACAAGCAGAATACTCAGCAACGTTCAATCTTTGTTCTCTTTAAGGCAGAAGCAGCAACTGCAGGCCAACCCAGCAGAGGCCACACAGCAAAGGGACAGTACTCCTCCTTCAGCTCTTCTCCTTGGTGGAGGTTCCTCTGGATCCAAAAGTGTTCTAAAAGTCTGGGGTTTTGGGTCCACTACTCATACCCATTTCTGCTTTTGAAGTAGGTAAACTTCAAAGGAAAGTATCTGTTGTTGACAAGATCCTGCCTTGCACAGGCCTGGCCCTAGACACACACCTGGGGGTTGGAGACTGCATTGTGTGAGGACAGGCACAGCCCTTTCAGGTGCAGATGTTAGCTACTCCAACTCCACTCTAGCCCAGGAGACTCACCAGGATATGCAGGACACTCCCTATCGCTCTTTGTGTCACTGTCTAGATGGAAATAACAAACAGCCCAACTGTCAGTCTGACCCAGACGTGGATTCCAGAAGCAGGCAGAGGTACAGAATGGTTAAACAAGAAAATGCCCACTTTCTAAAAGTGGCATTTTCAAATTAACAATCTAAAAATCAACTTTACCGAAATATGTATTTTTAAATTGTTCAGAGACTCCAAACTCCAAATCTCCATCTCCTCCCAAAGGGAAACTGCACTTAAAGGATATTTATAAGCAGTCTCCATGTTACCCTATGGGAGATAAGAGATAGGCCTTGCAATAGTGAAAAACAAATTTGGCAGTATTTCAATGTCAGGTCATGTACAAAAACACCAGTACATGTCTTATCTTTTAAATACACTGCAGCCTGCCCATAGGGCTACCTATGGCCTACTTTAGGGGTAACTTACATGTAGTAAAAGGGAAGGTTTGGCCCAGCAAATGGGTTCACATGCCAGTTTGAAATGGCAGTTTAAAACTGCACACACAGACACTGCAGTGGCAGGTCTGAGAAATGTTTACAGGCTACTTATGTGGGTAGCATAATCAGTGCTGCTGGCCCACTAGTAGCATTTGATTTACAGGCTCTGGGCACACAAAGTGCACTTTACTAGGGGCTTACTAGTAAATCAAATATGCCAATCATTGATAAACCAATCACCAAAACAATTTATACGGAGAGCATACGCACTTTAACACTGGATAGCATTGGTAAAGTGTTCAGAGTCCTAAAGTCAACAAAAACTGGTCAGACAAAATAGGAGGATGAAGGCAAAAAGTTTGGGGATGGCCCTGCAAAAAGGGCCAAGACAACAGACCCTTCATATTAAGCACCAGTTCCAGTCCTGGGAGTGCACAGTACCAGAACTGTCATCCCACTACCTCTGCCTGGTTCCAAAGAAAACTGCTTTGTTTCAAGTGACAATGTCAAGTTACACCATGTGGCCAGTCCTACACAGAAGACTGTGAGGACCCCTTTGTAGTTCCTGCACCCCTCTCACTGCCAATCAGAATGTACCTCAACAGGTTTTAAGGAACCGTAATGAAACGTCCCGACCTTGAGGAGGGTGGAAAACGAACTTTCATTAGTACTTGTCACTACATCTACAACAGGAAATTTCGGACGTTCTGAGCTACTTCTTTAAAATTCTACACAAATGGATGAAATTGTTTACAATGCACCACCAAGGGATACATCTGCCAGTTCTCCTACTCTGACTCCGGCTCCAGTGTTTGTACAAACTGCCTCTGGATATTTTGCTGACATGGACGATTCAATTTCAAACTCTTCAACTTCTTCTGCAGAGCATGTAAGCTAGCCACTTGGCTTACAACCAACTATTTAATTTACTCATGAAACTATCTGTGGATTGTCTTAACTTTGCTTGCTTTCCTTCTCTGAATTGGTTTTGTCATTCTTTTCTTTTTGCTGATACATGGTGATTATCTTCCTGAACACTCTGTTGTTGAAGTGGTGGATGAGGTTTTAAAACATTGCCTATCCTCACATAAGATCTGAAGAGACTTGTCCCAAGTGAACATTTCAACTATTCTGATTTCTGATGGATGTGTTAGGGATAAAGTACCATTCGATATCTTCTACCCAACAGAAATGATTCATATTCTGTATGTATTCAAAGTTTCTATGAATGATACAATAACACCAGGGGTTGTTTCTGATGATCGGGATGTAAAAACAGTTGATTATATGCTTTCTCTTCTTGAATATTAAACTGTGTTTGAAAGTGAAGATGTTTACCAAACAATAGCAAATTATGGGGAAATGTTCTGTTACCATTGTTAAGGACATAGGGCCTCATTATGACCCTGGCGGGCGGGGGAGGCCGCCCGCCAGGATTCCGCCCTCCATTATACCGCTCCGCGGTCAGAAGACCGCGGAGGGTATTATGAGTTTTTCCCTGGGCTGGCGGGCGGTCTCCAAAAGACCGCCCGCCAGCCCAGGGAAAAACTCCCTTCCCATGAGGATGCCGGCTCGTAATCGAGCCGGCGGAGTGGGAAGGTGCGACGGGTGCTACTGCACCCGTCGCGTATTTCACTGTCTGCTACGCAGACAGTGAAATACTAGCGGGGCCCTCTTACGGGGGCCCCTGCAATGCCCATGCCATTGGCATGGGCACTGCAGGGGCCCCACGACAATCCCTACCGCCATCCTGTTCCTGGCGGGCGAGCCGCCAGGAACAGGATGGCGGTAGGGATTGTCAGAATCCCCTCGGCGGTGCAGCGAGCTGCGCCGCCTTGGAGGATTCTTACGGGCAGTGGAAAACCGGCGGGAGACCGCCGGTTTTCCCGTTCTGACCGCGGCCAAAGCGCCGCGGTCAGAATGCCGAAGGGGGCACCGCCGGCGTGTCGGCGGTGCTCCCGCCCCCGTTGGCCCTGGCGGTAGAGAACCGCCAGGGTCAGAATGAGGGCCATAGTTTGATACATAAAGCCAGCCCTTGAGAACTGTTTATAATTATACACTTTAGGAACATTGTCCGACTCTGCCAGTGGGGAGTTCCAAAACATATGTAGAAAAGTTTGCATATTTTACTGGGCATTATGTCAAAAATGCTGTCTTATTATTTTAAATTGCCACCTATGAAATTGCAGAACATTTTACTAACAAACACCAAATTAATTTACACTGATTCCTTTGTTTCCCAGTTGGCTATAGAAGGCTTCGAATTTCGGCTGAAGTAGATTGGCTTACAGAGTGTGTGGAGAACTAGAGATTGGAAAAAAAAGGGAAAGGAAGCTTTTTTTAGAGCATGAATTATTCTGTTACAAATTATATTTTTAATGAAACTATACAACAAACAAGTTGTTTAGGCTTGGCAAAGATTAAGGAACTGAATGTGCCCAATATTCCGTCTCGAGCTAAATTTGAGAAGTGGCAAAATATTTTAAATGTCACTGAAGAACAGCTCAATGTGTGGATCCAAAATGGAACATTTAATTCAACACTTTCAGTTCCCAATGGGTGGTTATTGTGGCCAGTGGTTGTTATCCACATTTTGTAAAGTCCACAGCGGGTTTTAGAGCAAGCCGACCTTACCCTTGTTACATCTCGCAACAACACTGTGAGATCATTACCATATACAGCGTGGGCGAACAATGTCAGCAGTGGTTGAAATCGACCACACAAACAGCCGTTAAAGAACACCTTAGTCTCTTGTCAGAAAACACAGTTTTGCAGGACTTCCTGTTAGGTTCTAGAAAACTATGCACAAAGCGCTTCTTATATGTAATATATAATGAAATTTGGAAACTTTCCCAAAAGGGAGCCACCGCCCAGTCAGCCAAATAGATCAGGAAAACTTGCAGAAAGCTCTAGCTGTTGTAGTTGTGGAATGAAAACTTTGTCCAATTACATATACACACTTAAAAACATTGTTTAATCTGCAATTGACATCTTACAAAATGATATGTCATTTTTACACCATGGGCAGAGTCAACTTAGGTCCATTATGCAGTTAGGTTGGATGTTACAAGTTCTGCGTGCACTGGCAACGCGTCCGCTCCAGGGACCTATTTGCCGTGTGTAACTTGACGCGAATACAGCAATGGCTATGAAAGAAGTGACTTATATTATGCATAGCATTGAAAAAATCTGAAAGGTTTTTGTTGAACTGTAAATTAACTGTATAACCATTTCTCCAAGAGCTGATTTATGGCCCACGCTGTGGGCTCCTTGTATTTCCCAAACCATCAGAGCTTTCTGCAGAGGCCTGTATTAACAAAAAAACACTTAGTTAAACAAAATGAAATGTTGTACAGCCTTGAATTCACTGGAAACAAACACAGTTGCATTTCCTCTCCTCCATCTTCACCCAGCACATGCAATGAGAAGGCTGATTTTCAGTGAAATAGAATGCAGGCCTCTCTCACAACTCAGACTGGCTGTTGCCAACTAATCAATGTGAAGGTGTGTTTCACAAAACTAAAAATTTGTTGGTATGACTGAGGGATGAGGAATGAGGAGTAGGGATGATGGATGAGGAGCAGGGATGATGGATGAGGTATGAAAAGTAGGAATGATGGAAGATGGATAAGAAGCAGGGATGAGAAGTAGGAATGATGGAAGAGAAGTAGGGATGATGGAAGAAAAATAGGGATGAGAAGTAGAGATGATGGAAGAGAAGTAGGGATGATGGATGAGAAGTAGGGATGATGTATGATGGATGAGAAGCTGGGATGATGGATGAGAAGTAGGGATGATGTATGATGAATGAGAAGTAAGGATAATGGATGAGAAGTTGGGATGATGTATGAAAGTAGGGATGATGGACGATAAGCTGGGATGATGGACAATCAGCAGGGATGATGGATGAGAAGTAGGGATGATGTATGATTGATGAGAAGCAGGGATGAAAAGTAGGGATGAGGAGTTAGGAATGAGGATGTCCTAAAATGGATGCTGTACTACTGATGGCTATGCCCCTCACATCAACACATGCAAATTCTTACGGAATAGTGCTGTGAGGCAATTTTACTTGAATCTGCACTCTACCCTAGGCCTTGCAGTGCTACACCAAAGATATGAAGTCTAGGATAGACACCCCCAATCACCAAGGTCTTACAACCATGGTCTAACACTGCAAGCTCCTGGGCTTCGCCACCATGATTAAGAGTGCTACAAGGCCTGGGAAGTGTGGTCAACTTTCCATTATCATTTCACTGGACACTTTGTGCATGGGAAGACCAATTGTGCTTGCGGAAACATATTGCGTGTGCAGAGGCAACAGAAGATGTTTATTGGAGAGCAGAAGGGACTACGAGTCGCATAGCACATTTTGGGGTTTCGTTTTAAACCCCCTCCTCTAAATCAGGCCATTTTAAAAGATAACTCAGCTAGTGATTGAATTTATTGAGCGTCGGTGCTATTCATGCTGTCTTTGAGTCCTAATCTTTTTACCACCTCCTGTAGTAAGCCTTTATTGCTCACTATTGCACATTCTGAAAGACAAGTTTAGAAAGTGGACAACTCTGGTATACAAATGGAATGAATAGTATTCTAAAGCTGGGCAGTGCTATTTTCCTGGAAAAGGCAGCTCTTTGGCACTGTCATCAGAATCACTGCCACCCAGTTGTGGTCTAGTGGACTACTTCAACATGTGGACTACAAGACAATGTATTTAATCCCGGCTTCCTGTTTAGAGAAAATTGTGTGCTCTTGGGTAATGACTTTTTAACGTATTCGTCTGCTGCCTTTTTGGCAAGACTGCGAGTATTGAAATTCACTGTAAAACCCAGTAATAAGTTTGAATAAGTAAAATGCAATGCAGTGGTAAATGCATCGCCTTTGCAGCAAGTAGAAGTCTATTAAATAACAACATGCTTGATCTGGGACTAATAAAACTCTCCTTTTATCTCCATCCAGTAAGCTTACAACATGTCAGCACTTAAAAAATAAATGAAATAAACACCATAGGCATCCTCCCAGGACAGGTCCCAAAGTAGGATTTATTTTTGCATCTCATTAGCTGAATGTGCTGCTGAAGCTGGTCCTTGAAGGATCCCTCTTGTTGCCCCTCCCAGCCACTGACAGCTCACCAAAGGCTGAACGAGTGAAAGTTGTTTGTGCTCTGAGAGGGTTGAAAGTGGCAGGATCCGAAATGCAGGACAAAGGGCCTCTTGCTTTGCTTCTCTGCAGGCAGTGGGAGAGGAGGTCATTAAGTGTTGCCACCTTTCTCAGAGAAAAATACCTGCAAAGACCCTGCTATGATACCTAATAGAACTTTAAACAAAATTATACGTTTTCATGTTTAACTTGGCCTTTCTTTCTTTCTTTACTTTAATTATCAGTCATTACGGTAGCTTTAGAACAGATTGTAAAGTGCTCTCTTCTCTTAATTACTGTTTAAAGTATGTGTACATAAGGGGGAAATACCAGCTTTAGGTGATTTTACTAGTTTTTTAACTGGTTGAGACATTAAATATAGCCCTGCCATGTATCATGCATCAGGGGTTCCACTCACACATTTTAGTGCTAGTGTCCATATCCCCACACTAAAATGCATTAGTCACGAAAATATAGTGCCCCAGGGACCACCTCGAGGCGTGATACAGCAAGAGGAGGTAGCTATGCATTTACGTAGTGAGCATGCTGTGCTGTCCAGTTGCATGCTCTGTCTGCTCTCAATAGTGACCGTGTCAATCATTATTTTATTTTTTTTGTTTTTCACCACGTCCTGGGCCCAGGATATCACCTGCATACAGGATGCAGTTTAATGAAGCAAGGCACCCCCCCCGGCTTGTGAGAGTACCACCCGGTCTCCCAGATGTGACCAGGGCCGGCTTTAGCACTGGTGGCACCTGGTGCAGCAATCTTTTTTGGCACCCCTTACCCCATGTCCACCTCTTCAAATTCCCTCACTACCACCCAGCAAAAGTGCCCCTCATCCCTCCATAGCTCCCCTCTCAGATACATTTCATTTCTTCTAAAGCGCATGTGAAGTCAGGCTTTACTAATCTACACAGCAATCCACACAAAATACAGTTCTATTATTTACAGAAGGTATCTCTGCACTACTTTATGGAGAGTCACAACTGCCACTGGACAAAACGCCTATCTCTGTTATTAGCAAGAACATTAATCACAAGAGTTATTTTGGCATTTTAATTGCTTCTCGAAGGCTGGATGCACAAGGAACTTTTCAGCAGGTGCTTTTAAATCGCAAGTTTTGTAAGTTATTGCTCAACACAGTGCTCCCCAGTGGTCAGTACCCCCATAATCCAGGTTAGCACCTGGTGCAGCCACACCGGTCACACTGCTCTAAAGCCGGCCCTGGCTGTGACTATAACCAATCTGGACTGCCAGCAGAGACAGTCCTTTGGTCCATCACGTCTATCCAGTGCCTTGCTTGTTGTAGTTCTCCAAATTCCAGCAAGGCATCTGTTCCACTGTGACAACGCTCCCGGGAGAAGAATAGCCCAGAGTGGCACTGAGCACACCAGTCTGTGGTCCATAGTCTCTAATAACTTCCAGCTGATCAGATAGCACCAGTTTCTGCCCAGCTTCTGTCTCCCACAGCAGCAAAGACCCTTTATTCTTGAAATAAATATAGCTGCCCAGCTGTGACCTAAATGAGTGCCTCCCACTCTCACCTTTCCCAAAGCAGCTGTGCTCATCTTGTTGGCGGCAGTCAAGTGAGTCTGCGAGTCACTCAGCTGATTACTATCTTTAAATTAACGTCTTCCAGACCGCTTTATTTATTTTCCACAATTTTGGCTAGAGTATGGTAAGTCATTTAACAAGCTTGTTTGTAATGCCCGATTAATCACACTGCTGTGTGGCGGCTTAGTCCAACTTGGGAGTGTGAAAGAGGGGGCCTGATTACAACCTTGGCGGATGGGATATTCCATCACAAACGTGAAGCATATCCTGCCCGCCGTTTTACAAGCTCCTTAGGATATCATTAAACTTGTAATATGGTGGACGGGATATCCGTCACGTTTAGGATGGAGTACCCCATCTGCCAAGATCGTAATCAGGCCCTTATTGTTTAATATCATGGTTACACATTTGTGTACGGTCAGGTTACAAGTGCACTAGGTTAGGGTCTTTCCATTTCTGGTGCTTTGCAGCAGTTAACTTCTTAGAGTTTCCGGTTGCTGAACAGGGTGTAATTTCTGATGTTCATATGGTTCGCTCATCTTTATTGCTTGATTTTGCTCGTGAGAAAGTGTCACTCAGTTATTGAAGTGCCACTCATAATTACACTGAAAGTAAGAAAATTTCACACATAGCGATCTGAAACATTGGCAGCTATATAAATAGTTGTCATACATATAAAAAACCGCCCAGGTGGCAACCCTAGCCCACTGCAGAACAAACTCACGGAATAGCCATCATTTCAATTGGGACCTGGGGCCCCTCTATGCCTTGCAATGCTACAACATAGCTGCGAGGCCCCTTCCCCTGGCCCTAAATGCAGAGGTAAGTTTTACTCTCAGTGGGATGGGGAGAGGACACCAGAGGATTGGCGCGGGGGAAGATAATCATGGGAGGCTGGCTTTGGCCCAATGTGGGTCCCATGTTGGTGGTCGGAGAGAGAGTCCTTGGACAGCTCCCCACACTGTCTATGCCCAGTGCAGATTCTGGACACACCTACCAGTCCTGACTTCTACTTTACAAAATCATTATAGTTTGGGACCTATTGGATCAGTTCAATTGGACTAATTGGTACTACACTTGTTGAGATGAGCCTGATGTGCAACCTCACAGGTGTTGTGTCAGAGTGCGAATGCTCCATTAGAGAAGGGTTTCTGCCTGGACTGTGAAGGCAGACCCCCTCCCTTTGGCCGTGACATGGTGCGCACCTGAAGTAAGGCGTGCGCTAAATAAAAAGAGAGCTGCGGGGTTCGTGCAGCAGTTTTCAAAGCGCACCGAAACACTGTGTCCCGTGTTTTCTTTTGCGCTGCCCTTTTAGTACCCTGGGGCACACAACAACTTGGCGACGAGGACGGACGCCCTTGCGCAGTCGGGCAAACAGCATATTGCGGCAGGAGCAGGAGGAGGTCTGCTGGACGGTCTCGCTTTGCACATGCGCATCGCGTTGCGGTGGTTGCTGAACCGGGCTGCAGCAGTGATCATCTGGTGGCCGTGAGGAGCAGTGGATCCATTCTGTTCCTCCACCAGAACGTTATTGCTGCCCCTACCACAGGGTAACACGCTCTTCATGGCTGCAGCCCATCGGGGATAATCCAGTTGCTGCCATCCCTGGCTAATCTGCGAGGGACACACCTCTTGTCAGGTACTGGCCAGCCTGATTGATCCTCCAGAGGGAGAACTCCACTCCCCAGAACCCATGACGCCATAAACCAATTAGAAAAAAAAAAAAAAAAAACTGTTGAAAAGATACAAACGAAGGGACCATAACATAAGCCACAGCGCAACGTGACGACAACGCCCGGTGAACGTACCTCAGTCGATGAATTCCAGGGTAAGGGGACCTACTGTGCTGGTGCAGAGCAATGTCGGCAGTACCAGCGCTGGAACCCTTCTTAACTGACGGCCCTCCATCGGCCCAGGCGGCTAGGTGGAAGAAGTGGGTTGACAGATTGGAGACGTACTATGCGGCCATCGCGCTGGACAATGAACGTCCCCATGCTCCTACATCTGGGAGGGGCAGCCATCCATAAAATCAGCAAATCTGGGGGCGTGGCCAAGGCGTCAAGATGGTGGACGCACTTCTATAGTGCTCCGGACCCCTCCGTCATCCGCCTTGAATCCACCCAGAATCCTTCTTCGTGGACGACGCCCTCCTGCCGGAAAGACCCCGCAGCTCTCCCTTCCCGGGACGGACGGCGAAGATCAGAGCCCAGACCCGGCAGAGGAGCTCAGTGGAGCCCGGAAGATTCACGGCCTGGAATCGGCCGTGAGGCGCAGCCGAAGATATCAGAAACGCCGAGGACCCGGGAGCGGCGCTGATTTCACTGGGGCTGCTCCAGGGGCAGAGACGGGAGTCCCCTCCTGCTCTTCTTCCTTTTTCCCCCCTCCCCTCCCCGGCGGACGAAGAGCCGGGCCGGATCCCGGATCGAGGGAGGCCGAGGCCCCCGCTAAAGATGGTACATCGGAGCGGCTGGAGGTGGCGTGCACCTAGAGAGGAGCGACTCGCTGCTGGAGCGGCCGTGGGCAGAGGTACCGGAGCTGGGGCACCTTGAGATCAGGGACGTGGCGGAGGGGCTGGCACTGACTCTCGTGGGAGGGGGGCCCTTTCCTCAGGGGCGGGCCCTTCCTCCGCCCTCCCCTCTTTTCTTCCCCCCTTGGGGGCGACGGGGAAGAGAACGCCCAACACCCAGTGCCCGGTGGGGCCAAAGGACGAGACATATCGTGGGGTGCTGACCCCCTCTCTCTGCTTCTCCTTCCTCTTCCCCCCCTTGCGGTCCCGCACTTCCAGGGCCGGGACCGCGGCTGGGGCACGGTGGGGCCCAGAAACTGCGCTGCATTAAAAGGACATCTGGATGCCCCCCTGGTGAATGGTTGGAGGAGGGAGGGGTCGTGGCCCTTGCAGACACATCGAACCGTGGCCTGGAACTGACGGATTTCGCCCCGGGCCCAGACGGTGAACTGCTGGAGGCGAACAGGCGAAAGGGGCGGTGACCTGGCATAGGTTGTTGTTGAGGCAGTGGACTTCCGGGGTCCTGCACCGCGCCCGGAGAGGGGCTCCAACTAAACTCCGACCCAGATCCCGGCAAAGAGGCACAGTAGGACCATGGGCAAAGACAAGGCAACGGGACAATCAACAGCCCAAACACGCATAGAACAATTCGCCACAAGCGCAGCTGGGCCCCGAACAGAGGCCCGCACTCCGGGCGAAAAGGAAGATCAGCCGACGACATCTGGAGATTTAGAGATGATTCTTCGAGCCATCCATAGTCCTAGGCCGCGGTGGAGGCCAGGGTGGGAGAGGTCAGGGAGGAGGTGTCCCTGGTCCGACAGGATCTTCGCAATGCCACAGCTTCTATTACGGAGGCAGAGACCAGGATATCCGCAGTGGAAGACGAGGTGAGGGCCCTCAAGACACAGGTATCCACACTCAGATCCCGAACGTCAGAGCTATACCGAAGGGCTGAAGACACAGAGAATAGGTAAAGACGCAACAATCTCAGGGTGGTCGGGCTTCCGGAGGCCACGGCTGCAGCGTCTCTTGCCACGTTCTTGGATGAATGGTTCCGCTCCTGGATCCCGGTGGACCGTCTCACCCCATGGTTTGCCATCGAGCGGGCCCATAGAACTCTACAGATGAAGCCTCCGCCTGGGTCTCCGCTGAGACCAGTGATACTCCCCCTTTTTAACTTTAAAGACAGAGACATGATCCTATAATAGGCCCGTTCTAGAGGAGACCTCCTTTGCAACGGGGTTAAAGTCCTCCTCTTTCCCGACTACACACGAGATGTACAACAATTGAGGCGCTCATTTCTTGAAGTCAAACAAAAACTGACAGCAATGGATATTCAATATCGTCTACTGTTCCCCTTGAATCTACGATTGGTCCATGGGAACAAAACCTACTTCTTTGAGCTACCGACCGCGGCATGGACATGGCTGACGGAGGAACTGCCACTCAGACCGACTGGTGAGCAATCTGGTTGGTCACAGAATGGGAACCGAGCCAACACCTGGCCAAAACGACTAACTACTAAGGGAAACCGCACGCGGTCGAGGAGGCGCAGGGGAGGCCGCTCGAACTCCACACTATTGGCTGCATCTGATAACTCGAAGGACCACCGGCCACCACAGAGACCTGAAGAGGACGAGAGAGACTCGGAGCAGCGGAGCCCGTCCCGGGCCAGGGCTGATTCATCAGGGACCACACATTTATCATGCTGCCCGGCAATATAACTTGATACTCAGAGATAGGTCTCCGGGGGGGAGGGATACATGCTATGTTGAAGTATTAATGTTGTAGATAACTAACCATCATTAAGTGCTTTTACTTCAGTGATCCGTCGATATGGAGGGGTCCAACACTGCTCAATTAGTTACAGTTACTGTTACCATCTCGCCAGGTTAAGGGGCGCGATGTTCATGGGTAAGGGCGACAGATGCTTCTGGGGGAAGTATGAGGTGGGGTGGGAGTTGGGGGGGGTAGGAATGTCAAGTTCTATATTAGGGGGTGCTATACTATTCAATGTCAAGTTGACATGCTTGTTGGTTTTGGGTTTTGTTAAAGTACAAGACAAACGACAGACAGACCTAAATGTCACAATAAAGCTCTCAAATCTAGACATGGGGAATAGGAAGGGAGACACCTCAAACCCAGAGCAACTGCACCCGAGGGGAAGAGCCAAGACAGTTACTTACACAGATCCAGATGAACCCAGTACAGGCCATCTAATGGAATGTCAATGGACTCTTAGATAAAATCAAGCGCACTGCAATGTTTACCTTCATACATAGATATCGACCCGAAGTGCTCCTATTTCAAGAAACGCACCTTGCTGGGGAACGATGCCCCTTCCTGGCGCAAAGAGGGTTTGACAGGGTCTATCATGCGGGGTTCATGCGAGGCTCAAGAGGTGTAGCGATTCTCCTACACGCTCTTTTCCTTTGAAGGTGGTGCAGATATGGAAAGATAGTCAGGGCCGGTTTGTGGCCATTACTGGTAGAGTGGAAGGGGTGACGATCAACATAGTCAGTGTATATGTTCCCCCAACGCTACAGCGGGGAACCACCAAGTAGCTGACACAGCTTCTCCTAGGCCTACCTCCGGGGCTTACTATACTGGGGGGGTGACTTTAACGCAGTCTCAGACCCAACCTTAAACGTAGAGGGCCCAATAACTACTCCCAGATGCGAAATGGCGACAGGCCTTGCAAACTGGTTGACGGCGACGGGGCTCTGCGATGCATGGTGGCTGTGGCTACCGAGACATATGCAATTCACACACACCTCGGTGGCACATGGTTCACAGTCTTGAATTGATCTGATACTGCTGCCTAGCACAGACTGCAGCATCCTAACCTACATTGAGATTCTACCGAGAGGCATATCTGACCATGCACCACTCTGCTTAGTTATAGGCCATACCCGACAGGCGAACCGCCCCATGTGGAGGCTAAACACCTGGTATTTGCAAGACGAAGAGTTTGTAGGGCAACTGCAACAGGTGCAACTCGACTATTTTAGCCTTAATGATGGATCAGTGTCCTCTCCTGGCGCCTTATGGGCCGCAGGTAAAGCTGTACTGAGAGGGTCGGCCAAGGGCCTAATAAGAGAGATAGAGCGCCTAAAAACCCATGATATTGAATCACTAGAGAAACAGGCGGCAGAGCTCAAGCATATACAGGAGAAAGAACCTAGCGAGAAAGGGGCACGACAGCTATCCCTAATATGTGAGGAAGCAGCGAAAGCCCTCTGGCGAGCGAGTACAGCGAGAATATATGGGTGGGGGGACAAGACAGGGAAATTACTCCACTGGCTGGTTTCCCATAACAATGCCTTGGGCATTATTTCCAAAATTTGGGATGGAGACCAAGGTAAGGTTGAGAGACACCAAGACATAGCAGAGGCCTTTGCCCGCTACTACAAAGCGTTATATAGGGCCTTGGAATCAGTCGATCCGGTCCATGCTCGTAGGCTATTAGATGGCATCTCCCTGCCCCCTTCAGAGGTACAGATCCTGGACGAACCTCTGAGTGAGGAAGAGATAAATGCAGCTATCATGGGGCAGAGAGCTGGGAAGACCCCGGGCCCTGACGGCTTCCCATCAGAATACTACAAGAAATATAGGAAAGAACTGGTACCCCATTTGATGGCCTTTTTCATAGAAGTGGAACAACAAGAGTATTTCAGAAAGGACTAGACGAAGCCACCAAAGTGATGATCCCCAAATCCCAATCCCCTGCACTGTGCGTACTATAGGCCAATCTCGCTGATCAACTGCGAGGTAAAAATCCTTGCCAACATTCTTGCAACACGCCTTAAAAGAGTCTTACTGCAACTGATCCATTCAGACCAATGCAGATTCATGACAACATGAAGTACTCGTCATTGTATCCGTCGCCTTCACGTGGCTCTTGATGAGAGACATAGGCTGCCCCTAGATTTAGCACTGCTCTTTATTGACTTCGAGAAGGCCCTTGACTCGGTGGACTGGAACTTCCTCTTCCTGGTACTTCAAGAGGCGGGCTTCGGACCGAGGTTCTGTCGCCTAGTCCGAGCGCTGTATGCAGATCCCTCTGCCCGGGTGCAGGTCAACAGGACCATGTCATCCCTTTTTGAAGTCAGAAGGGGAACGAGACAGGGCTGTCCACTAACCCCCCTCCTTTTCACTCTAGTTATAGAGCCCCTGGCCTAGATGTTCCGGACAGACCCAGAGGAAATGGAGGCACACTAAGGAAGATAGAATCGCCCTATACGCGGATGATGTACTATTCTACATGGGCACACCAAGCATATCGGGCCCACGCAGCCTCCAACTCCTTAGAAGCTACGCAAAGGCATCTGGCCTGAAAATGAACCCCACCAAGTCAGTGCTGGTTCCCCTGACAAACACCCGTGACTGTTTCGACTGGCAGGACACGATACCCCTCCGCAGACTGAGTTTTAAATATCTTGGCATCTGGGTGACCCTCCTACCAGAACTCACCTGGGCGAAGAACGTGGATTCGCTACTGACACGGGTTAAGGCAGACCTGCAAAGATGGCAGACACTGCCGTTGAATATAATGGGTCGTGTTGCCCTCTATAAGATGTTGATTTTACCCAGACTATTGTATGCTTTCCAGAACTTCCCCTTTCCAATCCCTCATTCGTGGTTTCGGACCATAGAAGCAGCCACAGCACAATTCCTCTGGGGAGAAGACAGACATCGAATGGCAGCAAAATACTGTAGGAGAGGAATATATGAGGGAGGCCTGGGGGAGTCCGATCCATACCTATACTATCTGGTGACACAGTTACTGGTAATTCATGATTGGTTTAATGGAGGGTGGTCAGATTCGGCATACCAGGTAGAATTAGGTATTCTGGGTTTCCCACATATGCTTGACACGCTGTATGGCACGCTTCTCCCCCATTGCATGGGCGGGATTACTAGAGCAGCTCTCCTGGCATGGCGGGCGGCGCTACGATACTTTCACTGGAATGCTATAGTTACTCTGCAGACTCCGTTGTGGAGGGAGAGATGGATGAGTGCTACCGCCACGCTGGAGGGATGTGTAGAAAGGGACTTATTGGGGATTTCATTAGTAGGTGATGTGTGGAAAGGAGAAGCACTAAAGTCCTTCCAGGAACTACAGACAGAATTCCAATTATCCCGAACACAGTTCTTCAGATACCTCCAACTTAGGCATGGCATAGGAGCACATCTTTCGAAGAATCTACTGACAGAATCCAGCCCCCTTGAAGCTAAACTACTAATGGGGAACCTGGGAGCGAAGGGGGTTTTCACAGATTTACAAAATGCTAGTTAACAACACACCAGAGGGCACGGATCTGACGAGGATGGGGTGGGAGACATGGGTAGGTGCCCTAGACGACTCGGAATTGTCAGAGGCACTAGAAGCCCCCAGGACCCTAGCCATATCGGCGCAACTACGCACTGTACAGTTTTACTACTTACACAAAGCATACCTAACACCTGTCAGACTCCAACGAGCTGGACTGTGGCCAAATAGCCGTTGCCCTTGTTGTAGCAGGGACCACGCAGATTTCTTCCATATGGTCTGGTCATGTCCGACCTTGCAGATCTACTGGGGAAGGGTACTAAATGACTTAAACAAGACATTGGGGACGGGGCTGCAGCTCTCTGCCAGTATGGTGCTACTGGGGGTCATGGAAGGGGTAGTGAGATTGCGGACCAACCGCGCTTTCAATGGAATGGCCCTGCTAGTGGCAAAACGAGATGTGGCCCGTCCCTACAAAAATGGAGAACAGGAACGGACTGGTGTGCAAATCAAGAGAGGCGAGTATACGAATTGAGAGGATGTCCCCGGAAATATGAAAAGATATGGGGTCCATGGCTGGGGACGTTGTCATAGGACGGACTGAAACAATCTCTTCTCCACTGTGCCGGGTTAGAGCAACACATACACTCCCCGAGAAGCTACGCATACGAGTGACACCAATGCATAAAATTGAATGCCTTGTTCTGTCTGTACTAAATGTTTAGAAATATATATTTTGGAAAACAATAAAAACTTGTTTATAAAAAAAATAATCAGCAAATCTGTCAATGAGGAAGGACCACCTTTCACGTACCAGTTTTTGAAGAAGGTTCTGACTGCTCATTTTGAGCCATTAGCCAACCCGCACTACAAGAGATTCCCCCTGCGCCAGGCTCGACAACTCCCAGAGGAATCAGTGGACACCTTCTATGCGAGAATTCGGGATCTGGCGAGCACCTGCACCCTGCCAGATGTGGAGAATGAGCTTTGAGCGCAATTCATCCAGGGGTGTTACTCAGTAAAGCTGAGGGAAAACATCCTACAAGTGCCGGGCATGTCAATGGCAAACATGCTCACACTAGGGAGATCCAAGGAGCTGTCGAAGGTGCGTGCAGCTCATATGGAGGCGGCCCTGCAAAAAACGGTCAAGGCGGAACCAGCAAATGCAATTACTACTGCACATGCAGAGAGACGCAGATCAAAACAGACAATGAATACAACAAACAGGACCTGCTACACGTGTGGAAGATCCTATCCCACCCAAGGACAATGTCTGGCCCAAGGCAAACGGTGTACGAACTGCAACAAACCAAACCATTTCGCCAAGGTCTGCAGGTCCACCTCCTCCAAAATATCTAAACATCCAAAGACCAGGCAGGTGGCGCAGATTCACACACCTGATGACCCGGAAGGAGATATGGATGATGATGAGTCAGAGGGCACTGTACATGTAATCCATGCCATGCAACCTGGTGGGAGCCTCCGGAAACATATTCCAAAATGCAACATACCTGTGGGAGGAAAACCGATCGTTGCCCTGATAGACACAGGGGCCTCTATCAACATCATGGCCCTCCAGGTCATGAAAACGCTACAGCTGAAACCGAAACTTCGCACCACCGCTGGCAGGAGTGTTCACAACGGACGTCACGCACGAGGGTCAGACAGTTAGTACCCATATCTATGTCACAAAAACAGGCACTGGCATGTTAATAAGTTGCAAGACAGCTGAGAAGTTGGGCCTGGTGTCCTTTGCGTTCAGTGTACACCAAGAGAGTGTGGAAGGGCTCATAGCAGAACATTCCTAACTGCTCAAAGGAATCAGATGTTTGAAAGATAGACAGTTCCACCTTCATATCAACAAATCTATACAGCCTATCACCCTAAAACATCGTAGAGTCGCGTTCCACCTGCGGTCCAAGATAGAAGAGGAACTAAGCAAACTAGAAGCCGCTGGCATAATTGAGCAAGTGGAAGGACCCACTCTGTGGGTCTCACCGATTGTGGTCATGCGGAAGCCCAAACAACCGGGGGAGGTGCAGATCTGCGCCGATATGAGGCTACCCAATGCTGCCACTCGTCGTGAGCGCCATTTGACCCCAACTATTGATGACATAGTGGCAGAGGTGAGTGGCTCAAGGTGGTTCTCAAAAATGGACCTCAGGTCAGGATACTATCAACTCCTGCTCGACCCTGAATCCAGAGCCATCACCACCTTCTCCACCCACATAGGGCTCCGGAGGTACACTCGCCTCAGTTTCGGTATTTCCAGTGCCGCTGAGGTATTTCAGGACACGATACAGGGGTACTTGCCAGACTGGAAGGCGTCATCAACGTGAGCGATGATATACTGGTACACGCCCAACCATCGAGGAATACCTGGAGAGACGGGGAGAAACATTCAAGCGACTCCAAGAGAATGGCTTAACGTTGCATCGAGAAAAGTGCACGCTTCTACAATCAGATTGCCTTTTTTGGATATCACTTTTCGGACAAGGGAGTAATGCCCGATCTGGAGAAGGTACAGGACATCAAGACAGTGCCTGCCCCCACATCAGTCACCGGTGTAAGAAGTTTCCTGGGCATGGTCACGTATTGCGGGCGATTCATTCACAATCTGGCATTGTTAACCGCACCCTTCCGAGAACTGACAAAAGCTAATGCTACGTGGGAATGGGGACCTGTACAAGAGAAGGCTTTCTGCGCTATCAAGAATGCTTTGTCTGACCAGACCACCTTGAGGTACTTTGATCCCACCAAGGAATCGGAGCTAGTGGTGGATGCAAATCCGGTGGGACTAGGGGCCATCCTATCTCAACGCAGTGAGCAAGGGGCCTCGTGCACTCGTGGCCTATGCCAGTAGAGCTCTGACAGCGACGGAACAACGGTACTCCCACATCGAAAAGGAGGCCATAGAGGTCCACTGGGGCTGTCGCCATTTTCACCTCTACCTCTATGGTCAGCCCTTCACTGTGGTAACGGACCACAAACCACTGCTACCACTTTTCAGCAGATCCACATCTACTTCACATCCCCTGATCGAAAAGTGGGTCCTGCAATTGCAAGATTATCAGTTCCACATGGAGTATTGACCGGAATCCCAGAACCCAGCAGACTACCTGTCACAGCACGCCCGATCGCATCAGCTCAGGAGGAAGTGGAAGCGGAGGCCATGGAAGACTATGTACGGTTGGTGATAGACCGATCACGACCGTTACCGGTGTCAATGCAGGAGTTCATGGAGGCCGTACAGGAAGATGAATGCATCCAACTAACAACAAAGGCGGTCCGCACAGGGAGGTAGCATGAGATGGTACACAATCTGTCAAGACGAACAGAAGAGGCGAGAAACATTCTGACCACTCTACATCATGCCCGGCACAAACTGACGGTGTCATCAGAAGGGTGTTTGCTTCGGGGCCTACGACTAGTGGTTCCTCAGTCTCTGCAGTCACGCGTAGTGAATCAGGCGCATGCAGCTCACCAAGGGGTGGTCAAGACGAAAGCCCGGCTCCGCTGCAAGGTCTGGTTCACCGTGCTGGATCAGCAAGTGGAGGAGGTAGTGCGACACTGTCATCTGTGCCAGGTGGTAGGTCTGCCAGAACCCCCAGTGCCCATAGTCACAGAGCCGATCCCTTCCAAACCCTGGTGTCGGGCCAGTGCTGACTTGGGTGCCCTACCAGACAGCAGACACATGCTGGTCGTCATAGATGACTTCTCCAAACATCCCGAGGTGGAAATACTAGACACGACCACAGCTGGACAACTCATCCCATGGTTAGAGAAGATAATGGCCACGCATGGCCTAATACAAGAACCCAGAACGGACAATGGTCCCCAGTTTCCCAGCCAGGAAACTGAGGAGCACCTGGCCATACGTGGGATTGCCCATTGGAAGATCACACCCTGCTGGCCTCAAGCCAATGGTGAGGCCGAGCATTTCATGAGAACCTTAAACAAAGTTTTGAGAATCGCGGTGGCAAAGACACAGAATATAGACTGTGCCCTGTAAGCATTTTTGAGAGAATACAAACTCACCCCTCACACGACCACCAAAATAGTCCCAAGTGCATTGTGCATGAACCGACAAGTGGGAGACATCCTCCCGCAGAGTGATGTTCCACTGCCTCTGCAGGAGCAAGCAAGTGAGAGACTGCGTCAGCGGGGAACAGCCAATGATCGCATGTCTAGAAAGAGGAGGGCAAGACAGTCACCCATTCAAGTAGGCGACCAAGTGTTGATACATAACAGACGCTCTGGGGGAAGTTTAGACTCCCTTTTGAACTGATGCCATGGACTGTGGTGAGGATTAGAGGCACTATGGTCACTGCAGTCAAAGATCATGAGCAGGTGACTAGGAATATCTGGTTCTTCAAACGGTATCAATCGGAAGACTGTGGGGCAGAAGGAGACACCTCCACACCGCTCCCTGATGAGGAGAGTGCAGAAGCGGGGATGACTACCCTGACATTCTGGAATCACTGGTCACAACTTTCCAAGATGACCGCTCAGAAGATACAGTGCCCCTTCTCCAAGGTATGACGGAAGGCAAGGAAGGAGATAGTCAACCCGCACCCCCGTGACCCAACGGCAATGCAGGGACACTGACGAATGCTGCGCCCCGTGCAGGAACTGAGAGGTACCACCTGACACCTAAGCCGGCCCCGTCTAGCAAGCTGAAAGACTTTCTAGTGATGTAAGATAACACCATGCTGAAAGACAATGGTAGTTACCTGTGGTTCAGTTTTCTGTTCTCTGTATTTGTTTTTTTTTCTTTTTCGGTAGAGGAGGAAAGTTGTGTCGGAGCGGGAATGCTCCATTCAAGAGGGGTTTCTACCTGGACTGTGAAGGCAGACCCCCCTCCCTTGGGCCGTGACATGGTGCGCGCCTAAAGTAAGGCGAGCGCTAAATAAAAAGAGAGCCGAGAGGTTTGTGCAGCAGTTTTCAAAGCGCACCAAAACACTGTGGCCCTCATTCTGACCTTGGCGGTCTTTTCGCAAGACCGCCGAGTTACCGCCGCGGTGAAGACCGCCGACCGCGGCGGTATGCCGCTGTGCGCATTCTGACCGCTGGGAGCGTTCCGCCGGAAAACCGCCAGCAGCCACACTGGCGGTCGGCGGGAAAGTGGAGACTGGTCAACCTCCACCGCCACGCCAGCAGAACACCACCCACAGAATTACGACCCACATTTCTGTGTGGCGGTCTTCTGTTGGCGGTCACCTCCCCATGGCTCCCGTCGCCTCCCGGAGGACCAACGCACAAGGTAAGTTGATCGTCCGTGAGGGGAGGGGGTGGGGGGGTGTTGTGTGATGTGGGCGTGCATGGGGGTGTGCGTGTGAGTGTGTAGAGGGGGTGTGTGAGTGCGTGTATGCGGGCGGGGGGTGCTGCTGTGTCTATGGGTAATGTGTGCTGTTCGGCAGGTGCGCATGTCTGCATGTATGTGTGCGGGTATGTGTCCCCGTTGTGTATGTGTGTGTAGGGGGTGTGTATATGTGCATGTTGGGGGTGTGTGCATGTCGGGGTGCATGTATGTGCATGTCGGGGTGGGGGTGGGGAGGGGGTTCGTACCACCTCTGGGGGGTGGCAGGTGGGTGGAGGGTGTGGGGGGAGGACTCGGGGGGGCAGTGGGGGAGACCCCTATCAGTGCCAGGGAAGGAATTCCCTGGCCCCGATAGTGCTTACCGCCATGGTTCGCACGGCGGTTCCCGCCCGCAAGAAACCGCGGCGGTAGGCAGGGTCATAATACCCTTGGCGGTCTTGGGACGACCGCCGGGCCGGAGTGCGCAAACTCCAGCCCGGCGGTCATGACCGCCGTGGCGGTCGGAGTGGAGAAGTGGCGGTCGGTCGCGGCGGGGACCGCCGCGGTCAGAATGCCATTTTTAATACCGCCGGTCTGTTCGCGGTCCGACCGCCGTCTCTTCGCCGACCGCCAGGGTCAGAATGAGGGCCTGTGTCCCGTGTTTTCTTTTGCACTGCCCACCCGGCCCTTTTAGTGCCCTGGGGCACACAACAACAGGCAGTCTGTTCTGGCTGACTGGGGTTCTTTATAAGACGGATGAGTGTCCCAAGGCTGGCTGGAGAGCTCTAGGTGTTACATAGTGATGGGTCCACAAGTGTGTAAAGCGCCTAGAGGTCAAATGTTGGTTTCATTGATGTCATCATTTCCCTAAATATTACTGTTGACGCTTTGAAGACTCCTGGTCACTGCATGTGGGCAGCATGGCTATGAAGCTACCAAGATTCTCTGCACCCTAAGGAAAGACTGGATGAAGGGAGCTCATGGGTGAATAACGAGGGCATTGTCAGCCGCCTGGTTCTTAAAAAGAGAAGCCAACATTGCGCTATATAAAATGCCCAGAAAAGCTTAAGCTCCCTATGCGTAAAACAAAATGATACAATCTGTCCTTGTGTAATGTAACCTAGAGCTCACGTAAACGCTGCAATGCCATCGGGTAGAGTTGGCACTATAAGAAACTGCAAAAGGAAAAAAGAGCAGAATGGAGAAGGGAGTTCTGTGGCATGTGAAATGTAAAATTTCCTAGCTACCATGAAGGTTCTATTAAGGACACTGAGGCGAGGATTATGCAGTCCTTTCTTCACTTTATTCACAACAGCAGGTTCAAAGTTCAAACAAGTTCGGAACAAACATAAACTTCAAGACCCATGATGCCCAAGTAACCATGACAACTCATAGCCAATCCAATGTCCATAACGAGGAGTATATATATAACTGACGGGCACAGTCCTTCCTCTTCTTCACTGAAGAAAGTTAAGGAACTCACAACTTCATTCCCCTTTGGAATCACCTCCTACAAAATAAGGAAAATATCAGACACCGTAACAGGCATACATCAAAAGCAATGCACCTGCTAGAATATCAAACATGTTAATGAGCAGAATAAAAACATTAGAAGCAAAATAAAGAACAAGATCATCACCAAATTGAGACATCAACAATATGCATAAAGCCAATAACCTTCGCAGATAAGAAAAAAGGTCTCCCATAAATAGTGTATAACTTAACTCTGGATGGAAATACTGCTATACTATGAGGGAGGGATATTCCTCGCCTCCGTGTCCTTAATAGAATTGAAAGTTTCCTTCATGGTAGCTAGGAAATTTTACATCCTACATCAGGACCGGAGGCGAGGATTATGCAAGTTCAAAGCTTACTTACCACTAAAGATGCAGCTTCATGGAGCAGTTTAAAATTGAATTTCTTAAAAACCGACTCCGAGGACCAATCCGCTGAATTCATGATATCCTCCAATCTCCCACCGACCAGAATGGCCTTGGAAGCCATCACACCTCTAGTGGAATGAGCTCCAAAATGCCGAATGTCAATCCCAGATTCTGACATGACCCAACAAACCCACCTAGCAATGGTAGGGGAAGACACAGCCTTAAACGGCTTCTTGATAGTAATCATGAGTTGTCTTTCTCCCGGAGGTCTATCCTCCTCTGTGACAGCCTCATAAGTCTGTAAACATCTAACCAGGCATAACTTAGGGTGAGAATCAAAACTGGGTTACAAAACAAACCTGGTACCTGTTTTGGTCCGCCTAGAAATAGTGAAAGTAACCCCTTCCGCAGTGAAAACCCAAGCTGACACATCCAAAGCACGCACGTCTGAAACACGCTGTAAGGAAATGCCTCCTTGGCATGGTTACCCCCTGACTTTTTGCCTTTGCTGATGCCAAGTTATGATTTGAAAGTGTGCTGAGGCCTGCTAACCAGGCCCCAGCACCAGTGTTCTTTCCCTAAACTGTAGCTTTGTCTCCACAATTGGCACAACCCTGGCACCCAGGTAAGTCCCTTGTAACTGGTACCCCTGGTACCAAGGGCCCTGATGCCAGGGAAGGTCTCTAAGGGCTGCAGCATGTCTTATGCCACCATAGGGACCCCTCACTCAGCACAGATACACTGCTTGCCAGCTTGTGTGTGCTGGTGGGGAGAAAATGACTAAGTCGACATGGCACTTCCCTCAGGGTGCCATGCCAACCTCACACTGCCTGTGGCATAGGTAAGTCACCCCTCTAGCAGGCCTTACAGCCCTAAGGCAGGGTGCACTATACCACAGGTGAGGGCATAGGTGCATGAGCAAAACCTTAGACATTGTAAGTGCAGGGTAGCCATAAGAGTATATGGTCTGGGAGTCTGTCAAACACGAACTCCACAGCACCTTAATGGCTACACTGAAAACCGTGAAGTTTGGAATCAAACTTCTCAGCACAATAAATGCATACTGATGCCAGTATGCACTTAATTGTAAAAATACACCCAGAGGGCATTTTAGAGATGCCCCCTGAAAACATACCCGACTTCCAGTGTGGGCTGACTAGTTTTGCCAGCCTGCCACACACCAGACATGTTGCTGGCCACATGGGGAGAGTGCCTTTGTCACTCTGTGGCCAGTAACAAAGCCTGTACTGGGTGGCGGTGCTTCTAACCTCCCACCGCAGGAACTGTAACACCTGGCGGTGAGCCTCAAAGGCTCACCCCTTTTGTTACAGCGCCACAGGGCATCCCAGCTAGTGGAGATGCTCGCCCCTCCGGCCACTGCCCCCACTTTTGGCGGCAAGGCTGGAGGAGATAATGAGAAAAACAAGGAGGAGTCACTCCCCAGTCAGGACAGCCCCTAAGGTGTCCTGAGCTGAGGTGACTCTGACTTTTAGAAATCCTCCATCTTGCAGATGGAGGATTCCCCCAATAGGATTAGGGATGTGCCCCCTCCCCACAGGAAGGAGGCACAAAGAGGGTGTAGCCACCCTCAGGGCTAGTAGCCATTGGCTACTATCCTCCCAGACCTAAACACACCCCTAAATTGAGTATTTAGGGCTCCCAGAACCGAGGAAGATAGATTCCTGCAACCTGAAGACGAAGGACTGCTGAAGCCCGGCATAGAAATCGGAGACACCAACTGCTTTGGCCCCAGCACTACTGGCCTGTCTCCCCACTTCAAGAAAAACTGCAACAGCAACACGTCCCCCAGGGTCCAGCGACCTCTGAAGCCTCAGAGGACTACCCTGCATCTAAAAGGACCAAGAAGCTCCCGATTTCAGCAGCCCTGTTCAACAAAACTGCAACTTTGAAACAAAGAAGCAACTTTTAAAGACCACACGTTTCCCGCCGGAAGCGTGAGACTTTCCACTCTGCACCCAACGTCCCTGGCTCGACCTGCGGAAAACTAACTCTACAGGGAGGACTCCCCAGCGACTGTTGACCCCCCTGAGCCCCCACAGCGACGCCTGTAGAGGGAATCCAGAGGCTCCCCCTGACCGCGACTGCCTGCTTCAAGGAACCTGACGCCTGGAAAACACACTGCACCTGCAGCCCCCACGACCTGAAGGAAGTGAACTCCAGTGCAGGAGCGACCCCCAGGCAGCCCTCTTCCTAGCCCAGGTGGTGGCTACCCCGAGGAGCCCCCCCCTTTGCCTGCCTGCATCGTTGAAGAGACCCCCGGGTCTCCCCATTGAATCCTATTGCAAACTTGACGCCTGTTTGCACTCTGCACTCAACCGCCCCTGTGCCGCTGAGGGTGTACTTTCTGTGCCTACTTGTGTTCCCCCAGTGCCCTACAAAACCCCCCTGGTCTGCCCTCCGAAGTTGCTGGTACTTACCTGCTGGCAGACTGGAACCGGGGAACCCCTATTTCCATTGAAGCCTATGCGTTTTGGGCACCACTTTGACCTCTGCACCTGACCGGCCCTGAGCTGCTGGTGTGGTAACTTTGGGGTTGCCTTGAACCCCCAACGGTGGGCTACCTTGGACCCAACTTTGAACCCTGTAAGTGTTTTACTTACCTGTGAACTTAACAAACACTTCTCTCCCCCAGGAACTGTTGATTTTTGCACTGTGTCCCCTTTTAAAGTAGCTTATTGCCATTTTTGCCAAAACTGTACATGATATTGTGATTATTCAAAGTTCCTAAGATACCTGAGGGACATACCTTTCATTTAAAGTATTGGTTGTAAATCTTGAACCTGTGGTTCTTAAAATAAACTAAGAAAATATATTTTTCTATATAAAAACCTATTGGCCTGGAATTGTCTTTGAGTGTGTGTTCCTCATTTAAACCCTGTGTGTGTACAACAAATGCTTAACACTACCCTCTGATAAGCCTACTGCTCGACCACACTACCACAAAACAGAGCATTAGAATTATCTCTTTTTGCCACTATCTTACCTCTAAGGGGAACCCTTGGACTCTGTGCACACTATTTCTTACTTTGAAATAGTATATACAGAGCCAACTTCCACACACGCTTACAAGAAACAAGGCACAAAAGCATTGCCAACTTAGCGGAAATCTATTTCTTCGATAGATAACGATTCTCTGGCCAAGAGGAAAGGAAATTAAGAACCTTATTGACATCCCATAGTCCAGAGTACCTAGGTTCAGGAGGTCGAGATAAACAAGCCCCTTTCAAGAGTTTACTTACCCAGGAGTGTTCCCCAGCCGGGACATCATTGATCGTATTATGCCCTGCCGAAATCGCAGAATGAAAAGAGTTCATGGTACAGTAACTCAAACCTGAGGTAAAAAGTTCCGCCAAAAAATTGAATATGAACTCAATAGGGGCCCCCACGGGATCCACTTCCATCTCCAGACACCAACGAGCCCATCTGTTCCAGGCCGATCTATATCGCTTGATGGTACCTGGAGCCCACGACTGTCTGATAAGGGTTGTAATGTTCTGTGAAAGACAGACGTTTTCCCAACGTCCCCTGAAATCCTCCAAGCCATGAGACTGAGGTGTCCTTGAAGCACCAAAGGATGAGGGCGACCCAGCGGGTCCCGGAGGACACCCCAGGCACACGGTAGTCTGAGAGAGGCCATCCATGACAATTCCAGAAGAGTGGGGAACCACGCTTGAGCTTTCCAAATCGGAGATATCAGAACCAGTGACGCCCGCTGACGTCTGACCTGAGCCACCACTCTGGGAATCAAAAGAAACGGAGGAAAGGCATAACATTGGTCGCTCGACCAATCCTGCAAGGACGCATCCACTGCGCTCGCCCCCGGGTCAGGCTTCCAACTGAAGTAAGTGGGAAGCTGGGCATTCCAACAAGAAGCAAATAGGTCCACAGAACAAGGACCCCAACGATCCATCAGAGACCAAAAGATCTCTGTATCCAGTCGCCAATCGCTGGTATTCATGAGGTAACGGGAATTCCAATCCGCCACCTAGTTCTGAATCCCTGGGAGATATTCCGCTGTAACCGAAATCTGTCTCTGGAGGCAGTAATGCCAAAAATCCTTCGCCAGGTCCGCCAGGACCCTGGCCGATATATTGTCCATCCGAAGAAGGACACAACATGAAATCTTGTTGCGGGTCAGGGACCGAATCGCAAACGAGCCCGCAAGAAGCTTCAGACAATTGATGTGAAGGTTCAACTCCTCCGAAGTCCACTGACCACCCATGGAGATCTGACCACACCTGGCTCCCCAACCCAGTCTGCTGGCATCCCACTCTATCACCATGTCGGGGAGAGAGACAAAAATGGCCTTCCCATTCCATGCATCCATATGGCTCAACCACCATTGCATCTTCGAACGAGCCTCCGAAGAGAGCTCCACCAGAGCTGAATAGGTATGCCCTTTCCAGAGATGAGAGGCTTTCAGACGTTGCAGGGCCTTGTAATGCAGGGGACCCAGAAAGATGGCCTGTATAGAGGACGACAGAAGACCCGCAATCCTGGCAATCTGCCGGAGGGAGGTCCTGTCCCTGCGGAGCACCTTGGAAATCTCCTTCTTGATCTTGGAGACCTTGCGCTCCGGAAGTTTCAGTGTCGCGGACGTTGTGTCCACCACGAAACCCAAAAACATTGTGGACTGAGACGGGCAAAGGGAGGACTTCTCCGAGTTGATCACGAAACCTAGATCCTGCAACAGTGCAATAGTCATGTTCGCGTAACACAACAGTTGCGACCTGGACTGGTCCTTCAAAAGGATGTTGTCTAAATAAATAATCAGTCTGACACCGAGTCCTCAGAAACTCGACCACCGGTTTCAGCAACTTCGTGAAGCACCAAGATGCTGACAAAAGGCCGAATGGGAGACACTTGAACTCGTAGATCTGACTCCTCCATTGAAACTGCAGAAAACAACTGTGAGGAGGGTAAATGGGGACCGTAAGGTAAGCGTCTTTGAGATCCAAACGGATCATCCAGTCCCCTTGACACAAAAGATCCCTGAGAAGATGGATTACCTCCATCTTGAAATGACGATACACCACCCATTTGTTGAACGCCTTGAGGTTTATCACCGTACGGAAACCCTTGTCTTTCTTCTCTACCAGGAGGATGTTGCTCAAGAACGCCCTCGGATGAAGAGGTGCTGGAACAACAGCTTCCTTGCCCAGGAGAAGCTGGACCTCCGCGTCTATCAAATGGGAGTCCTGGATACTGAAGCGAATAGGAGGGGGTCGAACTGGTTGAACAGGGGTCCCATAGAACTCTATGCGGAAACCCGACACTGTCTCCAAAACCCAAGGATCGGACGTAAGTCACGCCCAGTTCTCTGCGAAGAGAGCAATCCTGCCTCCTAGCTCTTGAGGGGAACAAAAGGGGAGTGCTCACCTGTGCTTCCTCCCTGAGAATTGGAGTTGCCTCTGTGGAAACACGAGGAGCGTCCTCGACCAGAGCCTCTATTGGGAAAGAAGGTCCCCTGACAGCCATCGTTCCAACCGTTATTCCGCTTTCCTTGGGCTCTGGAGGGGCCTGACTGCTGGGAGCGGCCGGAGGAGCGACCCCTTCCTCGCCCGGCCCCAGCAAAAACCTTCCCCGGGAAGATCTTGCGCATTGAAGACTGCGCTTTATCCAAGGCAGAGAATGTGGACACAAATCTCCCAAGCTCCTTCACGAAGGGCTACCGCACCAGCCTCAGACGTCGCCAGTTACCCCAATTTAGGGTCAATATTAATCAGGAGAGAGCGCTGTCTCTCAATAGATATAGCGCAATTAGCGTTGCCGAAAAGACAAACTGCCCTTTGCGCCCATCCTGCGACCAAGTCCGTCTGTAACGGCTCTCCTGAGGTCTTAGCAGAATCAGCTAATTCAATGATCTTTGTCAATGGACCCAAAACATCTAAAAGTTTCTCTTGACAAGACCGCCAAGAACGATCGATCCATTTCTTAGGATCGTGCATGTACTTAGAAAAGAAAGTACATAGCTTCGGATCCAATGAAGGCGTAGCCGCCACCTTGTCCCCAAGTGCCGGCCTGGGGCATTCCGCCCGCAAATGGGCCCGAACTTCCTGGTCCAAAGGATGGCGGATAGCCTTAGCCACATAAGCCGCCATCTTGGGATTAGAGACCCACTCGGAGGACCGAGGATGGTAGATGTCCTCTGGGTCAAACATAACGGAGTCCCAAACTTCTTCCTCAACACTAGAGGTGTTCGCAGATGGACGCCAAGGTCTACCCATAATGCGGCCCTCTTCCGATGAGCCCCCGTCATCGGAGTCACCACCCCCGAATGGGGTGATCCCACGAAGGGATCAAGTGCCAGGGCTGCAGTGCTGCCATGCTCTCCGGGCAAAACACCCTCCCGGCAGGGTACAGCGTTCGCGCACTCTTGCAGAAGGCCTCCCTGAACCGGGCGAAACCTTCCAGGTGCCCCGCGTCACACTTCCTGGAGGAAGAAGGAGTCTTAGAAGTACTAGCCCGAGGGTTCAAATCCCCCAAAACGCCAGACGAGTTGGACACCTTATCCATAAACTTGTCCACTCTATCCTACAGGAGTGCCAGGGCTTTCGCCACCGCCTGCGAAACCAACCTTTCCATGCCCTCAGGAAGATGGCGCTGAGGAGGCAAGACTTCCTCCATCCCCAAAGATGGGGCGTAGGCATGATCCAGGAAAGAGTCCATGGAAGGGGTGGACGAAGACATTTCACAAGGAAAATATCCACAAACCCCAAAACACTAAAACCACCACAGGAGAAGGACCCAGGGCCAGACCAGATCAAATACGCCACTTACCCCATCAAGGGCTGTCAATGAAAGGGGTGAGAGCACCAATGAACAACGCCCAACCTAATTCAACTGGGCAGCCCCCTTGCCGTGCTCAAAATGCTGGAAGTGACAGAAAATATATATAAACTCCAAAGGGAAGAAAGATTTGCAGGAAAGCCTGCCCTTACCGCCACGCAGTGTACGCAAGGGTTAGGAGCCGTAAAAGTCAGGAAACCCTGAGGGCGGCCTCCTTACAGGCTCAAAACGATCAGAGAAAGCAGCGCGTGAAGCGCTGAATTCTATATCAGGACCGGAGGCTCGGATTATGCTTTCTCTTTCTTTACTGAAAATCACAGCAGCCAATTAAAACACGATTAAACAAAAAACAACATTTCCCAAAGTGCTCTAGTGTATAAGTCACATGCACCAATCAACCATAGTGACCTTAGTCCATAAAGTCCATAACCTCTAACGTCATATCCTCTTTCTTTGCTGCTTCGCAGCAGATAAGTAACTTTTCACTTGTACTAATTGTATTGAAGTTTAAGATTGTTTAAATTGTTAAATGTTACAGGCACCGCAAGTCTGCGTGCCTCAGTGTTTACTTTAAACCTTTAGTTTCGGTTTCTTAGAAAGTTAATTGGTTATATTGATTCTCTCTCTGCACTCGCTTGCCGAGTTTAGTGCTTTTATTGATTTTCCCTGGGAGAGAATTTCTCTGGGTTATTGATTTTTCTTGTTGAGTTAAGTGCCTTTATTGATTTTCCTTCGTGGAGGGAATCTCTCTGAGTTATTTATTTTTGTAAAGAATGCCGAGCACGCTTTCAGTTTACCGAGTGTCATTTAATTGAATTTCCCTTGTGAAGGGAACACGGGAGAGGGCTGCGCATTAGAAGCGCAGTCTGTTTTCTCTGGCAACAGGTGTTGCCAAATGCGCAGGTCATTTACGAACCGATCTCATTCCCCTGTGCCCTTACATGAGATCGGTTCGTTTATTCCTCTGCCAGCGCGTGAGGCATCGGAGCTTGCCTGAAGCAACTGCTCAACTCCTCCCCACGCCCAGATAAGGAGAACACTTACTGGGTTGTAAAAATTTATACACAGGCTGGGCCTAGAGTGAAATAATTATTACTGCAGGCATCCTTCTCAGTGTTTTATTATTGTTGTATATATATATATACTTATCTCTCATTAGGTGTGGCTTTAAGTATATATATATATTATTAATTAGACCTGCTAGTGCTCCTGTTGGGGTTTTTTCACTCCCCCTGTTATTATTATTGTCTTCTGGTCATATATTTTACCTCAATATGGCCCAATGGAGTGACCAGGATGCAGGGTTCTACCCTGATGATACCGACAACCAACTAGAGATAAATTTGGTTGAAGTACTAGATTCAAGAGTGCAACAGTCGGTTGATGATGCTCTGGCTAGAGCTCTTGGCCCATTTTCAGGCCAATTATTAGAATATGCCCAAGCGCAGGGCTGGATGACTGGGGACCCCTCCCCCTCCTCCACAGACACTGCTACACCTGTTCCCAAAAAAAATCTAAATCAAAATCTAAGAATATCTCACAGGAAGACTCGGCTGGAGAGTTACACGCAGACATGTTTGAAAGATTGCGCAAGAAAAGAAGCGCAGAGCACAATTATAGCTCCCAACGTAATTCCTCTTCATCGGGAGACTCCGATGATCCAGATTCTGATGACATTACCACCCTAAACCTTAGTAAAAAATCAAACTACCTCCACTACACCTCAAATTTTAGATTTTAACCCATCAGAGATTATATACCCTAGATCTTCGAGTTGGCTCCCAACTCCTGAGGTAGCACTTTACGTTCACGCAAACTTAAGGAAAGGTTTCGATAAAGAGGTGCGTTCCAGGCTCAAGGCGGAATGCCCCAGACCGGAGTTAGATAATAATGTGGCAGAAACTCCAGAAATTGATCCCACATTGATTACCTTCATGAAGAAATACGGGAAAGATCCCAAAAAGGGCCTAGACAGATCCTGGCGCCTTTGCCAGGACAAATTACTAGATATGGCAGGCCCATTGACAAAAATTTTAGATCTGGCTACCACATCCAAGGAATCAGGCACCCCAGTGAACACTGATGTTTTATTGGGATGGGCCCAGAGAGCGGTCTGCCTTTTAGGCAATACAAACTGTGCTATCTCCACTGAACGCAGGAAATCTATACTGATGCGGATGGATTCTAAGCTAGTAGACTTGGCTTCTTCCGAAGCGGGACCAGCTGCTGAAGGTCTCCTCTTTGGCTCATCCTTCATTAAGGAACTGGCCAAATTTTGCTCTACTTTTTCAACCTTGGTCAAGGCTCAACTGTCCCTTAAAAAGGTTTTTCGAAGGGGCCTTTTTGTCAGGGCCGGGCGTTACGGCGGACGAATGCTACATTCACAGGTTATTCTTGGGGGTAGAGTCAGTCTGTTTGTGCACAAATGGAGGGAGATTTCAGGAGATCCTTGGGTTATTCAGACAGTGTCAGGCTTTCACCTGGAGTTCCTCAGCACTCCGTGTCAGCATGCTCCTCCGATAAACATGTGTTTTTCCCAATCAAATCAGAATTTTATAGATCTAGAGGTGCAAGCATTGTTGGACAAAGGTGCAGTAACTTTTTCAACTCCACACCCTACCGGCTTCTGCAATCCTATTTTTGTGGTAGACAAAAAAGGAGGCGGTCACCGGTTGGTATTAAATCTGAAAGACTTCAATTCTTGGATTGTTTACAGACACTTCAAGATGGAGGGAATTCACATGTTGCGAGACATTCTATTGGAAGGGGATTGGATGGTTCGTTTGGATCTAAAAGATGCATACCTCTCAATCCCAATTTTCGCCCCCCACAGGAAGTATCTTCAGTTCCAGTGGAAGGGGCGTTGCCTAGAATTCATGGCTCTCCCATTCGGCCTATCCTCGGCCCCCTGGTGCTTCACAAAGCTATTGAGACCGGTAGTGGAATGGTTGAGAACCAAGGGAGTTCGTCTTATCATATATCTGGACAACATCTTACTGATGGCGTAGGATGCAACAACGCTACTGACACATCTGAATTGGACAGTCACGTTACTGCAGGAATTAGGTTTCCTTATCAATGTGCAGAAGTCATTGTTGAAACCGTCCCAAACGATAGAGTTTTTGGGTTTCAGGATAGATTCCATTCTCTCCCTATTGATACTTCCAGCTGCGAAAATTCGCAATATCAAACGAGAATTGAGAGCGGCATTGCTCAGCCCGAATATTTCCCTAAGGAGCATTGCTCGACTAGTGGGTCTGTTAGCCTCATCCATTCAAGCAATTTTTCCTGCCCCCTTACACTATCGGGCCCTCCAGAGATTGAAGATTCAATATTTGAGGCAAGGGCTGAGTTACTCAGCCCAGGTTCCTCTGACTTCAGAGGTCAAGGAAGAGATTCAGTGGTGGCTTCACCACATGGAAGCGTGGAATGGCAGGGCCATTTTCTGATCTCACCCAGAGGTTGTCATAGAATCGGACGCCAGTCAGTGGGGCTGGGGAGCTCGTTGTGGCTCAATGACAACGGGGGGTCGTTGGTCATCAACAGAGAAAGATTTGCACATAAATTGCTTGGAGCTCTTGGCGGGGTCATTTGCAATAAAGAGTTTATCCCCGATCAGGACAGATTGTTGCATTCTTCTGAGGATGGACAATATATCAGCGGTACGATATGTGAACAAACTGGGGGGAACGCGCTCCAGAATTTTAGCGGAAATTGCCAAGGAATTTTGGCATTATTGCCTGAAACACAGACTAGTGGTGTTGGCGGAGTATCTTCCGGGAGATCAGAACTTAGTAGCAGACTGGAACTCCAGATATCTGACGGATCCCAGCGATTGGAAGCTGGATCCACAGATATTTCGACAAATTATCCGGGCTTGGGGTTTCTGCGAGATAGACCTTTTTGCGTCTCGCCTCAACAATCAGGTTCCAAAATTTTTCAGTTGGAGACCGGATCCTCAGGCCTCGGCAACGGATGCATTTCTACAGAATTGGAACTCGTTGCAGTGTTATGCATTCCCGCCGTTCCTATTGATACCCAGAGTCCTGGCTCAAGTGAGGAGACAGAAGGCAGAACTGATTCTAGTGACCCCGTTGTGGAGGTCTCAGCCGTGGTTCCCTATTGCCCTTCAATTAGCATGTGCTCCTCCACTGCTAATTCCTCCTCGTCCGGACCTCTTGCTCAGTCCGGAGGGCCATCAACATCCCTTAATTGTTTCGGGGACTCTAACTCTGATGGCTTGGATGGTTTCAGGGCAAGATGGAAAGCCCCGGGAATTTCGCAACAGGCTGAAGGCTTTATCAAGCGAGCATGGGCAAAGAGTACCCACAAGAGATATGCTTCGGCATGGCGTAAATGGGTTAGTTGGTGCAATGGAAGAGATCTTAATCCCATGGGGTCAGGTATTGACATGATTATTAATTTTCTGGCTGAGTTAGCCTCTTCAGGTTTGGCCTATAGAACTATCAATAACTTTAGATCGGCAATTTCTGCAGGTCATCCTCCTATTGAAGGCAAGCAGGTAGGTGAACATCCGCTAGTATGTAAACTGTTGAGGGGTATCAGATTTTCGAATCCTCCTCAGCCTAAGTACTCTGTACTTTGGGATGTGAATGTTGTGTTAAGATTTTTGGATTCTTGGCCTTGTAACAAATACCTGTCCCGGAAACAACTGTCAGCTAAATTAACTATGTTACTATGTTTAGTCTCATGCAAGAGAGTCTCAGACGTGAGAGCCCTAGATCTATCGGGGAGACTTTATTCTCCGGAGGGAGTAACCTTTAGTATTTTCAGAAGAACTAAGAGCAATTGCAGGTCAGTATCGTACCCTTGGTTTCCAGATAATCCAAAATTATGTGTGGTACAATGTCTTAAAGATTATGAAATATCCACCGAAGAACATAGACAGGACTTGAATGGGCAAGTATTAATTGCGCTTCAGAAACCCTTTAAACCAGTTGCTTCGGCCACTCTTGCAAGATGGTTAAGATGGCTTATGAATGAAGCAGGCATTGATACTAGTCATTTTGGAGCTCATTCAGTAAGGGGAGCAATGGCTTCTAAGTCTTTTACACTAGGTTCCAGTTTAGCGGATATTATGAAATCTGCAGACTGGTCGTCTGAAAGTACTTTTCGTAAGTTTTACTTTAAGCCTGTTTTGGATGTGGCCTCTGTTGTTATGGGTCAGCTTTGAACTAGCATAATCCGAGCCTCCGGTCCTGATATAGAATGAAAAATTTTCTAGCTTACGCGCTAAGAATTTTCAATTCTATTAAGGACACGGAGGCGAGGATTATCCCACCCGTTCATGAATATTGATAATTTTATTGCTCTTAAAAAATTTGTATTCATTGTTACCCTCCCACTGTTTATATCATATAATAAGACGTGAAAGATATTAAAAGGTTTTTACCATTATTTTGAAGATATTACCGGCTGGTTTTTTATTTTTTATTTCTTAGGAACTGATCAGAAGAATTCCTGAAGTTCCTTCCATCCAGATGTCTACGTTATTGGAAAACCGACTTGATGTTCAGTCTGGTCTCCTTCGTTGGTTTCTTCCTTCCTAGATGAGAGTTGGTATCATCTAAAGACTTTGAGATCGTGAGAAAGATATTACAGTTTTTGGTTGAAGCAAAGAAAGAGGATATGACGTTAGAGGTTATGGACTTTATGGACTAAGGTCACTATGGTTGATTGGTGCATGTGACTTATACACTAGAGCACTTTGGGAAATGTTGTTTTTTGTTTAATCGTGTTTTAATTGGCTGCTGTGATTTTCAGTAAAGAAAGAGAAAGCATAATCCTCGCCTCCGTGTCCTTAATAGAATTGAAAATTCTTAGCGCGTAAGCTAGAAAATTTTTCATTCTCCGATGTTCAAAGCATGATACGTGCCCCTAGTGGTGACAGGGCGTCACCGCACCACGCGCTCGGGCAAACGCCTAGCGCGTGAAGAACAAAATATGTTTGGAATGCGAGGAACATTTCTCGCGCAAGCAAAACAATAGCAATGTCACAGCCAACAGTACAAAATCGCAAGGCAATGCCCGACCCCCCGAAAGCACGAGAAGGAGCGAGGACTTAACTGACGGGCAGCAGTGAAGGAAGAGAAAGGACTGTGCCCGTCAGTTATATATGTCCTCCTCGTTATGGACATTGGATTGGCTATGAGTTGTCATGGTTACTTGGGCATCATGGGTCTTGAAGTTTATGTTTGTACCGATCTTGTTTGAACTTTGAACCTGCTGTTGTGAACAAAGTGAAGAAAGGACTGCATAATCCTCGCCTCCGGTCCTGATATAGAATGTAAATGCAGACATGCTGTTACTCTAAAACACGCACCAGAAATAAAAAAGGAAGTGCTGTGCGCAAAATGAAAGAAACAATCGAACGGCTCCTCTAAAGCATCTGTGCTTAAGTCTGGGAGCGCTCTCGGGTAACGCACATCTGCGCACGCTCAGACTGTCGTACGCCAGGAACAACTGATGTACGCATGCTCAGCCTTTCATGCACGTACGATACAACTGATGTGCGCATGCTCAGCCTTTCATGCACGTACGATACAACTGATGTGCGCATGCTCAGCCTCTGTCATGCCCGTGCGGAACAACTGATGTGCGCATGCTCAAAGTCTTTGATTTGCAATCGGGAACAAATGATGTGCGCTTGCTCAAAATCTTTCCACCCGATGAAGAGCACGTGATCTGCGCATGCTCAGAGGATGAATAGAATGCGGAACTATGCAGAAACAACTTGATCTGCGCATGCTCAGAGGCGGTGACACCACCCTTTGGAGCTTAGGCCCGGAAGAGGCTCTGCTGCGGGGCTCGGTAAGGACACGGGGGGTGCTCGGTATACTGAGCTGCATGAGAGAGGAGGTGATAGAGGGAGCGGGGGAGTGGGTACAGGGAGGAGAGGAGGTACAGAGAGAGTAAGAGGTGCAGGGAGAGGAGGAGGTACAGAGGGAGGAGGTACGGAGAGGAGTAGAAGGTAAGGCGAGAGGAGGGGGTGCAGAGAGCGGAGAGGGGGTACAGGGAGAGGAGAAGGGACTAGAGAGAAGGAGGTACAGCGGGGGGGGGCGTACAGAGAGAGGAGGAGGTATAGGAAGAAGAAGAGGAAGTAGCGGGAGAGGAGAAGGGAGAGGGAGAGGAGGAGGCGCAGAGAGAAGAGGAGGTACATGGAGAGATGGAGGTACAGAGAGAAGATGTACAGCAAGAGGAGGTAAAGAGAGAGGAGGTAAAGTAAGAGCAGGTACATGGACAAGAGGAGGTGCAGGAGAGTAGTGGGTACAGAAAAAGGGGGAGGTGGTACATGGAGAAGAGGAGGTACAGAGAGAGTAAGAGGTGCAGATAGAGGAGGAGGTACAGAGAGAGGAGGTACGGAGAGGAGTAGGAGGTAAGGCGAGAGGAGGGGGTGCAGGAGATGCGGTACAGAGAAGAGAGGTTGCAGAGAGAGTTTGAGGTACAGAGAAAGGAGGAGGTACAAGAGAGGAGGTGATACAGGGAGAGGAGGTATAGGGGAAGCATGAGATACAGGAGGAGGAGGTACAGGGAGAAGAGGAGGTACGAGGGAGAGGAGGAGGTACAGGGAGAAGAGGCGTTACTGGGAGAAGAGGAGGAGGTACAGAGAGAGGAAGAGGTAGAGAGAAAGGAAGAGGCCATACAGACAGTACATTTCTTGCTTATGAACAGACCTCCCTACTGGACCTGAAGCGGGCTTCCTCCACAGACACTCCAGGTCGAGGTGGTGGTTTGCCATAGATCATTCCAGTTCATCTGCCAAGCGTACTAGTTTTGGGGGCAGAAGTATGCTTTTGTCCATCTTAACAGACACGTGGAAGGGGATCCATACCCTGTCAAAGGACTGGGGTGTATCTCTTATCGTGGTGGTAAGCCTTTCCATTGCCTGGACCGTATACACTTTAGACCCTATTGTCAGCAAGGTCGGGCCCAGCCATCTCTGAGCAACCACTAGTTGAGTCTCCAAAAGTAAGTGGGTCGAAAGTTACTTAGTAATAGAAGAGAGGGACACCATCCACCAAACCTAGTAGAATTGCTTGGGCTGTTGTTGGTACTGTTACACTGGCTATACACTTGATAATCTCTAGTACCCGAGACCAAAATAGAAGTATTTGAGGGCAGTCCCAACATATATGTGATTATAAATTCCTTTCATCCCACACCACCTCCAGCAGTGGTCAGAGCAAACAATTGCTTTGAGGCAGTCTACAGCCGTGTCCCACCTGAGCATGACATTAAAGGCATTAACCCTATGTTGTAAGCTAAGGGAGGATTTTGCGCTTCCACTCCAGATTAGGATTCAATCTGCCTCTGTCAGTTCAACACCAAGGCCTTCCAACCAATTTTTTGTATAGCTGTGTTCTCATAAGGTGACAGATATATCCAGTGTTCTGTAGAGTACAGATGGTATCTTAGTGGTCTCTCCATGGAGAACATGTCTTCGGTCTTTGTGGTCTTTGTAGAGTTAGTTTTCCGCAGGTTGAGCCAGGGACGTCGGGTGCAGTGGAAAGTCTCACGCTTCCGGCGGGAAACGTGTGGTCTTTAAAAGTTGCTTCTTTGTTGCAAAGTTGCAGTTTTGTTGAACAGGGCTGCTGAACTTGGGAGCTTCTTGGTCATTTTAGATGCAGGGTGGTCCTCTGAGGCTTCAGAGGTCGCTGGACCCTGGGGGACGCGTCGCTGTTGCAGTTTTTCTTGAAGTGGGGAGACAGGCCGGTAGGGCTGGGGCCAAAGCAGTTGGTGTCTCCGTCTTCTCTGCAGGGCTTCAAGTCAGCAGTCCTTCTTCGTCTTCAGGAATCTATCTTCCTCGGTTCTGGGAGCCCCTAAATACTCAATTTAGGGGTGTGTTTAGGTCTGGGAGGATAGTAGCCAATGGCTACTAGCCCTGAGGGTGGCTACACCCTCTTTGTGCCTCCTCCCTGTGGGGAGGGGGGCACATCCCTAATCCTATTGGGGGAATCCTCCATCTGGAGGATTTCTAAAAGTCAGTCACCTCAGCTCAGGACACCTTAGGGGCTGTCCTGACTGGTGGGTGACTCCTCCTTGTTTTTCTCATTATCTCCTCCAGCCTTGCCGCCAAAAGTGGGGGCAGTGGCCGGAGGGGCGGGCATCTCCACTAGTTGGGATGCCCTGGGGCACTGTAACAAAAGGGTAAGCCTTTGAGGCTCACCTCCAGGTGTTACAGTTCCTGCAGGGGGAGGTGAGAAGCACCTCCAACCAGTACAGGCTTTGTTCCTGGCCACAGAGGGACAAAGGCACTCTCCCCATGTGGCCAGCAACATGTCTGGTGTGTGGCAGGCTGGCAGAAACGGGTCAGCCTACACTAGAAGTCGGATTGGTATTCAGAGGGCATCTCTAAGATGCCCTCTGGGTGTATGTTACAATAACTTGCACACTGGCATCAGTGTGCATTTATTGGGCTGAAAAGTTTGATACCAAACTTCCCAGTTTTCAGTGTAGCCATTATGGTACTGTGGAGTTCGTGTTTGACAAACTCCCAGACCATATACTCTTATGGCTACCCTCAACTTACAATGTCTAAGGTTTTGCTTAGGCACTGTAGGGGCATAGTGTTCATGCACATATGCCCTCACCTGTGATATAGTGCACCCTGCCTTAGGGCTGTACGGCCTGCTAGAGGGGTGACTTACCTATGCCACAGGCAGGGTGGGGTTGGCATGGCACTCTGAGGGGAGTGCCATGTCAACTTAGTTTTTTTCTCCCCACCAGCACACACAAGCTGTGAGGCAGTGTGCATGTGCTGAGTAAGGGGTCCCCAGGGTGACATAAGACATGCTGCAGCCCTTAGAGACCTTCCGTGTCATCAGGGCCCTTGGTACCAGGGGTACCAGTTTCAAGGGACTTACCTGAGTGCCAGTGCTGTGCCAATTGTGGAAGCAAAGGTACAGTTTAGGGAAAGGACACTGGTGCTGGGGCCTGGTTAGCTGGGTCCCAGTACACTTTCAATCAAAACTTAGCATCAGCAAAGGCAAAAAGTTAGGGGGTAACCATGCTAAGGAGGCATTTCCTTACACCTCCTCACTCAGGGCAGCAGGGCTCACTGGGGCAGGGCCTGAGGTGCCTGGGGCGAAGGAGATTCCCACCCTCCTGGGTGAGCGGGCACGGGCAACTTGCTGAGGGGCTACTGGGACGTCGGTGCTAGTACAGCGTGCACCAGGGAGCTTCCATTGGAGGAGGTATCTGAGTCTTTTTTGTCACTTGTCTCCGCCATGGTGCTCCCCTCGCCCTCCGTCCCACTGGTTCCCTCGGCGTCAGTGGACTGTGCCTCCTGGATCCTGTGGGATGCAGCTCCCTCTGTTGCCGGTGCCCCTGCTCCTCCGCCAGATGATGCTAATGCACACATGGACAGGATGACAGAAGAAAAAAAGGGGGGAGAGAGAGAAAGGAAACACTGCATCAATTACAGCACAAACACCACAGTTGACATACACAGTACCGTCACACACAGGGATCAGGCCTGAGCACTATGCATCGCACTGCCAGTGATTTGGCTAGATGCAACAGCCAAATGAGGGCCACACACTGCCAACTGCACCTATCCTGGTACCCACAAAGCCCTGACTATCATGGAATGCTAACAAACTAGGTTACCTGCATTTGCCATACATCCATTACCCTTGAGCTTGATCACGCTGCAATGTCTGGCCTTGCCTTAGGAGCACCTTACTAAGTCACATCCACCACCCGGATCCCATGCCACCTGCCTATTGTAGTAATGGCCACTGTACTCACCCCCTGGTGGCTGCTGTGATGCCCTCAAGCCCCCATCCAGCTCTGGTTAGGCCACCGCCAGAATGCGGGGCATCAGAGGGGTTAAGTTTCCGACGGGCACCCCTTCCTCGTTGCGAGGCCATCCCCAGCTGGGCCCCTGTGGTCTTTCGTGCCCAACTTTTCAGGTCCTTCCACCATTTCAGAAAGTGGGTGCTCCGCCTGCCATAGACCCCCAGGGTCTGAACGTCCTTGGCCATGGCACGCCATAATCCCTTCTTTTGATGGGCGCTGACCTGCAGAGGCAATACAGACAGGAGGACAGCATTACACATATAATCCAGCCTGTCAGACATATGGCCCACCAATCCCATTTCCGTCACCATTTGCACACACATCGCCCGGCACACACCGTGTACAGCACCACAAGACATTCCTCTCCCCCGATAACACGATGCTTGCACACACATCTCCATGCATCCTTCCCGCATGCATCGTGCCCAAGGTGTACTCACCTGTTAGTCTGGAGGCCAATACAGCAGTCCGTACTGGGGTAGGACCCAATCCACCAAACGCTCCAACTCCTGCAAAGTGAAGGCAGAGGCCCTTTCCCCGGTCACACGGGCCATGGTAGGTTCCAGACACAGGTCACAGCAGATAGAAAATGGTGGTCACGTCTGCGGCAGTGTACACCGTCACCCCCGGCGCAGATCCCCATTGGTCACTGTAATCCATAGATCCTTATATTATCCAATGTAGAATAGCACGGCGGTGCAAGACCGCCTTCCACCACAATGTCCAACGTCGGCGAGTTACCTCACTTCCACCTGTCCCCACATATAGGACAGGTGTTCGCCATTTCATGTTGGCGGACAATGGTCATGTCAACCTTAACTGCGTCACAGCCTAGATTAGCAGATACCTCGCCATTCCCACTGTCCCATCACATAAATGCACTATGTATACTGAGGTTGGGGTTCCATTGTTCAAATTGTGACAGCCTACTCACCCTTATGTCCCTTAGATACCTACCGCTGCAGATAAATAGGAGGAAGAGACATACTCCCTGTGTACAGACCCTTTGTGGACTTGGCTACACCGGAGCACAGGCACAGTATACTCACCTATAGACTGGACAGGGCCACAATCACAGAACTGTGTGCCCAATTGGAGCCTGACCTGATATCTGCTATCCGTCATCTGACTGGAATCCACCCTGTTGCGCAAGTGCTATCAGTGCTCCATTTCCTGGCAACTGGTTCTTTCCAAGTGACGGTGGGCTTGGCAGCTGGAATGTCACAGCCAATGTTTTCTATTGTGCTGGCAAGAGTTTTGTCTGCCCTGGTAAAACACATGAGCAGCAACATAGCTTTCCCCCAGGTGGAAGATCTTGCCACTGTGAAGGCCGGATTCTATGCAATGGGACATATACCCAATATTGTTGGGGCCATTGACGGGACACATATTGAATTAGTCTCCCGCCCCCCACGCCAGAATGAACAGGTGTTCACTGAATGTGCAAATGGTGTGCCTGGCAGACTAGTACATCCCCCACGTCAATGCTAAGTATACTGGGTTGGTGCATGATGCCTTTGTTCTGAGGAATAGCAGCATCCCAAATGTTATGGGCCAACTACAGAGGCACAGGGTGTGGCTATTAGGTGAGCCATGGTTCCCACCCACTGTATGTTAGTGTATACCTTAAGGTGTCATTCCCAAATCATTGTGTGAAGCTAAATGTTGTCCCTCAATACTTGCAGGTGACTCTGGCTACCCAGACCTATTGTGGTTGCTGACCCCTGTGAGGAATGCCAGGACAGGGGCTGAGGAACATTATAATGAGGCACATGGGCGAACCAGAAGAATCATCGAGAGGACCTTCAGGCTCCTGAAGGCCAGGTTCAGGTGCCTCCATCTCACAGGTGGATCCCTGTGCTACTCACCCGGGAAGGTCTGCCAGATAGTAGTGGCATGCTGCATGTTGCACAACCTGGCCCTCAGACGGCATGAACCCTTTCTGCAGGAGGAGGAGACTTTAGATGCCCCTGTGGCAGCAGTGGACCCTGAGGACAGTGAGGATGTGGAGGCAGAGGATGAGGACAACAGAACATCAATTATATGACAATACTTCTAATGACAATCAGGTGAGACAGTGGAACTGACCATTACTCTGACTATTGATTTATCTGTGTGGCTGTAGCATGATGGCATTAACTTCCATTGCATCTCAACTTACTGCCACCTATGGCTTGTCATTTTACAGATATTGGTGAGATAAGAACTGTGTACTAATGTGATGAGTACAGACAGCTACAGGGCATTATTTCTATGCTCTCACAGTGTTCAGATAATTTGCACTAGATGTGACTGTTTCCATAAATGCACATTTTCAACACATTAAATACTAGTAGTCAAGTTTTTATTAAGGGAGTTTATTGTAGTGCTAGGAAAATGAAATTGATGGAAAAGTGCAATGGAATGGGGTGATGATGGAGGAAAGTCCAGGGTATTGTTCCATTCTGTTTGTAGCACAGGTCCAGTGTCAAGGGGCCACAGGAAGGGGAGCAAAGGCAGTTCATAGTGGACAAGGTGACAGGGTGGGACACAAGGGGGACAATCAGGAGAGTCTCATTTCCTGGCGGTGGTCGTCATGGCAGGTGTCTCTGGCTTCTGTCTGGTTCGCAGGGAACGTTTGCGGAGTGGTTCACCTTCTGCAGGGGGAGGGGTGCTGGTGGCCTGTGGGTCCTGTGGTGGGGCCTCCTGCCCACTAGCTGCAATGGAAGTGGAGGGCTGGTCAAAGTTGCTTCCATCATGGTGTTGGCCATGTCTGCCAGCACCCCTGCTATGGAGATCAAGGTGGTGTTGATGGCCTGCAAGTCCTCCCTGATCCCCTGATACTGTTCCTCCTGCAGCCACCTGTTCTCCTGCACGTTGTCAAAGATCTGGCCCATCATGTCCTGGGAATGTTGGTAGGGTCCGAGGATCTCACTGAGTGCCTCCTAGAGAGTTGTTCCCTGGGCCTGTCCTCCCCCTGGCGCACAGCGGTCATCCCAGTGTCTCTGTTGGCCTGTGCCTCTGTCCCCTGACCAGTATGTCTGCCACTGACCCAGGTCCCTGATTGTCTTGGGTATGAGTTGTGGACTGGGTGACCCTGTACAGGTGAGCACACTGCTGTTTGAAGTGTCCTGGGGACAGAGTTTTGGGTATGCTGGGGGAGGGGGGGGTGCTGTGGTGTTGGATACTGATTGGGGAGGCTCTGTGGTGGACTGTGAGTGTGCTTGGGTGACTGGCTGTCCAGTGGTCCCTGATGGGCCAGGTTGTTGGTCCAGATCTTGAAGTCCAGAGTTACTGTCATCACTTTGGGCACTTTTCTGTTGGGGGACTGGTTTGTCGTGGCACCTCCTCTCCGCTGACATTGGCTGGGGCACCTGAGAGGAAGTAAGTGATGTATTATGCTTCATGTCTGTGACATATTGTACATCCCTGGCTTCCCCTCTATCGTTGCTGTTGCCCTGCCACCTTGGTTTGTATATGGTGATGTATTTTGTGATTGTAAGTTGCCCTATGCTGTGCATGCTTTGGTGATGGGTGTCCATGTAGGGCTGAGAGGGCTGTATGTGCATTGGTATGGTATGCAGGGCTTGGCATTGGGGTTAGATGTATAGGTGCTGTGTGTGGGGTAGAGTGATGTGGTGGTATGCAGGTATGGGGGGTGATAAGTGGTAAATGTTGACTTACCAGTGACCAGTCCTCCGGCTACTCCAGTGAGTCCCTCAAGATGTAGTAATGCCAAGACTTGCTTCTCCCATGCTGTGAGCTGTAGAGGAGGAGGTGGGGGACCACCGCCAGTCCTCCGTATGGCGAACTGGTGCCTTGCTGCCACGAAACATACCTTCCCCCGTAGGTCTTTCCACCTCTTCCTGATGTCGTCCCTTGTTCTTGGGTGCTGTCACACAGCGTTCACCCTGTCCACGATTCTCTGCCATAGCTTCATTTTCCTGGCAATGGATATCTGCTGTACCTGTGCTCCAAACAGCTATGGCTCTACCCTATTTCCTCTACGATGACCCTCAACTCCTCATCAGTGAAACGGGGTGCCTTTGTGGGGACATGGGTGTTGTGTGGTGTGTGTTGTGTAATGTGGGGTGTGCGATGTGGGGTGCGTGAAGGAGGTATGGGTGTATGTGGTGTGTGTGTCTAGTTGCCTCTGTGCTGTTCGTGTCAATCTCCTGGCAGTAATTGTTTTTAAAGGGTTGTATGTAATGTGGGTGGGTGTTATATAGTGCTGTCCCACGGCGTTCACCCTGTCCACGATTCTCTGCCATAGCTTCATTTTCCTGGCAATGGATATCTGCTGTACCTGACCTCCAAACAGCTATGGCTCTACCCTATTTCCTCTACGATGACCCTCAACTCCTCATCAGTGAAACGGGGTGCCTTTGTGGGGACATGGGTGTTGTGTGGTGTGTGGTGTAATGTGGTGGGGTGTGCGATGTGGGGTGCGTGAGGGAGGTATGGGTGTATGTGGTGTGTGTGTCTAGTTGCCTCTGTGCTGTTCGTGTCAATCTCCTGGCATTAATTGTTGTTTTTAAAGGGTTGTATGTAATGTGTGTGTGTGTGTTATATAGTGCAGTGGGTGTGTGTGGTGTGTGTATGTGTGTCAGGTGTGTGTTTTTGGTATTGGCCAATGTAGTAGTGTTTTGTATGTGGGTGTCCATTCTGAGCGCGTCGGTGTGTACCGCCAATGGTTACCGCCATTGAATGTCCACTGTGGTGATTCCTGGGTCATAATGTGGTGGGCATTGTTTTGTTGCCGTAATGGTATCAGTGTTTGTACCACCACTTTATCACTGACCTTTGGGCTGGCGGATTCGTGTATGTGGCAGTATTCTGTTGGATTGGTGTGTGTGTGTGTGTCATAATATGGCAAACAGATATTCATCACCGCTGTGGTATGTTGGCGGATGTCACCGTGGCGGTAAGTGTGATTTACCTCTAATGTCATAATGAGGGCCTTAATAGTTCCCGGGGCCAGCGTGCCCCTTCCCTGTCACCTTATATATTTTTTTAATTCAACTTCACGACACAGTAACCCAGTCATTTAGTCCTGTAATGACAGCTGTAAAAATTTTCCCTGAGTTGCAGCCAGCTAATCAAATTGTTCAGTATCACAAGAGCGGTACTGGTCTCACTGTACGGAAAAGGCAAATGAGAGAAAAACCTCTCTTGGTCATTCATTTATAGTACTGTGGGACTCCATTGGGACCAAGCCTTCACATATACTTAAATTGTTAACTCTTTCATAACTATCTGAACAACTCCTTAGATGCTAATGCCTCGAAAAGGACCAAAAACATTTACTCCAAATAATGAAAAACACGCTTTCTGAGTAAATTTCTAATTTTGCCAAATTTGGTGTATTTTCTGTATTAGTGAGCAAATTTTTTTTTGTAATGAAAATTAACAAGGGAAATAAATGTTTTTGGGACCACCTTTTTCTTTGCCCACGCTTAATGGATCACACCAAAGGTATTAGCAAAGCAAAAAGTGCCCTTCCTATGAAAACTCTGACCTGACTATATCTACACAATGTGTAAAATGTACTTAGCTATTGTTAAGGATACAACACTTCAAATTGTATTAGTTCTTTAATTTAAATTTATATTGTTATTATGTAAAGCTGTGTATTTACAAATATTACATTTTAAATTATTAAACATTAAGTGAGTTCAATTTAAAAATTTGGATTTAAAATGTGTTAATGGGTTGATTCTTTTTTAAAGTATGATTAGATTAGAAGTATTAAGGAGATGATTTTAAGGATGAGTAGTGTGTTGGGTAGTAACAGTTTTTTAGGCTCAGGGATATGTAGTTTGGGTGCTTTTCAGTGATGGTTGTTGTATAGCAGTAGTGAGTGGTTTGTGGGGTTCAGGGATGGGGAATGTGTAGGGATAATAATGGTTCTTTAGGGTTCAGAAGTGGGTCATGTACAGGGATAGCAAAGGTTTACTAGACTTCAGTGTTGGGTATACAGTAGGAGTAGTAAGGGTTTTTTAGGGTTCAAGGAAGGTAGTTTACTAATATTTCCTTTTTTTCACCTCAAAATGCTTTTTATTCATTGAGCGATCGGTGCAATTTTCCCAGAAAGGCAGCTCTGTTGTCATATTTTGCTTATCCTTTATGCTTATTACTCTTATATGCTTGGAGTAAGTTTAGAAAACTTTTGTCTAGGGGGACATAATTCCGCACCTCTGTTCCCTTCGTCCTCCTTAAAGAGGAAGTCTTCAACACACCATTAATCACATTCCCTGTATTCTGACAGGTCTGAAAACCACATTACACAAGCATCCTGATATTTCATGTTTTGCAAGTCCTAGCTTGAAAGTTCATCCAATCCAGGTTTTTTCTTTGCATTCTAACACTTGAAGCACTATGTTTATGATGTTATTGCAAGGACTGTAAATCTTAAAACACAAAGAAAAACCTTGACTGGATCAGGTACTCACATGTTAAACTGGGACTCCTGAGAACTCTGGGCTATCCACATCTTAATTCTATTGTCTCACCTTTTACCCACTCCCAACGTGGTAGTCCTTAGCACCCATTAGTACTTTCCTTACCTCCCTCCCATGGAACCGCTCAGTACTCATTTCCCTAGTACAATTTCCTCAACAGGTCACCAAACGACCTGTTTCCTTGAGGTGGACAAGTCACTAATGGCTGGAGACATATGCTTAGCTCTTGCTCAGCTTAAGGTCCTATTGGAAACTCAAGCCTAAAACAGGCCGAGCTTTCATGTGGCTTCTGCCTGCTATGTACGCTCTGACTTCATGCCCCAAAAATTAAAGACAATGTATTAACTTTTGATATAAAGAGGTGAAAGAGATACCCATGGAGTAGCTGAATTGCGCAACCTCAAGCCAAAAAAACGAAATCCTAACGTCCCAGCTTGAATAAATTGTCTTATCCTAGCAAATATTTTTGTTTCAGTGTGCTTTTTTTAGGTTGCAGCCTACCAGACAGCGCAGTTTTCTGATTTGCTAAAGACATCTTGGGGACTTTCAGAAATTTACCTAGGAATACACTATGATTATTGATTACCATTGGCTTGTAGTTTATAATTCACAATTTCTGGCTTTCCGTTTGGTGGCTTTATTTGCTTTAGGCTCTCCAGGTTCACTTTGTCCCTCCCGTTGGCTAAGGTGTGTTCTCTGTCTTCTTCCACGAACGTGCTTCCTGCTAACAGGCCTTTAAATCTTCTTCTTATCTCGTCACGTTTGCTGTGCATTTATAGGCTGAGGTCAAATGTCAGATGCTGTCTTCCAAGGGCACTTGTTTACTTTTCTTTCTCTGACTTCAAAGAGAGAGGATTTATGTGACAATTTTGCTGGAAACTGGGGACAGGAAAGAGTATTTTTCTAGCACACAACAACATTTAAAAGAACTGTGTAAGTATTTCATAATATATCAGAATTACAAGCGCACAAATTAAGAACATTTTTTGGTATTTCAGAAGTGTGTTGGAAATGGATGCTTAATATGATCAAAACGAATCATTAAAATAGGTGATACAATTTTTACACTTTTTCGCCAGTTCACTGTATAGTTGTATTAGTGAAACTGTATGTCTTTTCAAATGGAATGATTGTTTCTATTGAAAATGTTTTTGTTTGTAATGGCAGTGTTCTACCACACTATGAATACTCCACTCTATGCCTCTCTACTCTACACCACTGCACTCTACTCAGCACCACTCCACTTTACACCACTCCACACCTCTGAACTCTGTTGCACTCCACTGTATGCCACTTCACTCTATGCCACTTCACATTATGCATTTTTTACTCTACCCTGTACCACTCTATTTTCTGCCAGTGCACTCCTTGTCACTCTAAACCACTGCACTCTTCACCAATGCACTCTATGCCACTCCAGTGTAGGTCACATCAATCTATTCTATACAACTTGACTCTGTACTCTACACCGCTCTGCAACACTGCACTCTATGCCACTGCACTCTATGACAATACACTGAATGCTAGCGTACGTTACTCTGTAACACTCAAGTCTGTGCCCCTGCACCCTAGGCCAATCCACTTTACATCACTCTAATCTACTCTGCACCACTGTACTCTATGGCACTGTACTCTACACCACTTTGCTTTACTCCATTACACTCTATGCCACTCTACGCAACTGCACTCTACCCTTCACCACTCCAGTCTACTCCACTTTATTTTTTTTCTGAAACAATTTACTCTAAGCCACTCTACTCCATGCCCCTCCACTCTACGCTTAACCACTTCACTCTATGCCAATGCACTCTGCATAACTGCAGTGACCCTGCAATTTACGCCACTGCACTCCACTCTACATCACTGTACTCTACTCCACTATATACCACATCATTTTGACACACTGTTCTGCAACACTGCATTCCCTGTCATTAAACTCTAAGCCCCTCTACTCTGCAGTACTCCACTCTGCGCCACTGCACTCTATGGCACTATACCCTATTCTGCACCACTCTATGCAACTCTGCTCTGCACCACTCTGTCTCTGGACTCTGTGCCACTCAACCTTACTCTACACCACTGCACTCTATGCCACTTGACTCTACTCTGGGCCACTGCCCTCTGCATCACTCAACTCTATGCCACTCAACTCTGCACCACTCTATGCCACTGCACTGTATGCCACTTCATCCTACGCCACTGCACTCTATGCCACTCTGCTGGGTGCCACTCTGCTCAGTGCCACTCCACTCTGCACCACTGCAGTCTGTTATGCACTGCTCTAACCTACGCCATTGCATTCTGCAATGCTGCATTGTACTCTGCTGAATTCAGTGCAATTGCACTCTACACCATGGTACTCTGAAACACTCCACACCAATGAACTCTACACCAGTCCACTCTAATCTGTCACTCCAGTGTATGCCACTCTATGTGACCACACTATGCCACTCCAGTACGCAACACTCTGTCCGTCCACTCTACAGCACTCTACTCCACTCTTTGCCATTCCACTCGGACACTCCATGCCCCTAACATTTAGCCATGCTGATCAGCAGCCACGCTGGTGAACAACATGGCTAAAACACATTGGCAAAGCCAATAGCGCTTCCATAGGTGAGACCTATTGGCCTTGTCCATGCTTGTTTTATTATTGCTTAGGAGATCACCGTGAAAAATGTGTGTTCAGGATGTGCGCTTTTGTATTGCTGTCACTTAAACTAAGAGGACAGGATACCAAAATATTGCAGCACTCTTAATCTAAATAATGAATGTATTAAGGCACTTCCCAACTATCAAATAAAAGTCATACACATATATGAGAATAAGCATGTATCTCAAATGCAACAGAACATGTGTATACACAGAGATAACAGCATATATCAGGTGATCAAGACGTTAAAGGAAATGTGCAATATATCAACAGAGCATGTATACATGAGCTAAATAATCAAAATTTTAAATGCATCACCATTGAGGTTGACATCATCCTTGCCAGCCAGACTGGGGAACCCTTGATCACCCGAGGCAGGAGACCCCCCAGATTGGGATCAAAAGATCCTGGACAGCGAGTCTGCTCCACAGGCGAGCTCCTGTCTTAGTTGCAAGTCTCCCTGTCTTTTATACCATAAACCACCTCAAGAAGAAGGTTCTAGTAACCACCCCTTCTCTCAGTTATGAAATTAAATGCTGACTGTCCTTCATCTTTGTTGAAAAACACCCATAGAAGCTGGCCAGGCTCCCAGTGTTTGTTCTGAGACAGACTTGTACTGTCCTCTGTTAAGAACAGCCTCAGCCTTATGAATACATATCATCTAGTCTGCCTCCTACATAATATGTTCTAGCACTGTCTGGCTCTTTACCAGTGAAGAGAAAAACATGTTTTGTACTGAAAAATACTAGCGCTGCGCTGCCCTGCAACTGCAGCAGGGCACAAGATGGAGTCACTCGCACAAAATTGAGTCAAAGGTCAAATGATGATTAAATCTAAATTGCATCACAGCCATACAAAAACCTGTCTTGAGTTTGATTTAATAGACAGGCCACATAAAATTATAAAAATGTTACTAGACCTGCAGGTCGAATAACTTGAATAATCAACTCAACTTAACTGTAATGTACTTGACCTGTAAATAGGTCTCAAATTGTGTGATCCTTGGCAAATATTTTACAGAGTCCCCTTTGTCTTCATTCTCACATATGGCTGATGGGATACTCCATCACAAAAGTGACGGACATCCCGTCCGCCGTATTGCAAGTTCTTTGATATCCTATTGAACTTGTAAAATGGCAGGTGGGATATCTGTCACATTTAAGATGGAGTATCCCATCTGCCAAGGTTGTAATCAGGCCCTAAATGTTTGCCCCTTTTCATAATAAGAATCTAGCTCACATATAGGGGACATATGATCCAAGACTTGCCTCTTAGTTTACTAATAGCATTGCCATCAAAGCAGGAATGTTTCACAGTTTTATGTTTAAACACTCACTTTTAATAAATACGTTACTAAAGCATGATGAAGCAGTCCACTGTCTTTTATAGACAGGACATTTCCAAGAAATGTCCTAAAACCATGCAACTAACTTGCAGCATTACTGATAACACTATTTAGTGTATTAACAGAAATCTGTGAAAATTTGGCTTCAGAAAACATATTTATAATTTGCAAACCCCCAAGCAAAGTGTTGTGATTTATTTTCATCCTTTTTAAAATATTTTTTCATCACCCGGAAGTACAAAAAATGGGCTTTCAATACTGAAATATATTTTGAAATCTTTGTATACAGAACATTTAAATAAGGCTCTGTACAGCAGGTCAAAGAGTTCGCATTACAAAATCCTGAAACTCTGTAGTCAGAAGGAAAATTAATTGTAAGACAAACTGACTTTTAACCTCTGTCTCTGAACACAAAACCATTGTGACTAGATCCCAAGATTTAAAAGTATCTGTATTGCTCCTACACTTTCTTACTGAACAAAACAACCGCTCTTTGTCAACTCGCCAGAAGGGGCAAGTAGATCCTACAAATAGCTTGACGGTTTAAAATATGACTTGGCGTAGCGAGTGGGCGAGTAGAATTTTCAAGGCCTGATAGACTAAAAATGTTGCTCCATTTCATACTAAGTATCTTGGGCAAATATAGGGTTCTCATGACAAATGACTTTCCTCTTAGTTCACTAATAGCATTGTCACCAATTAATCAGTCAATCAACCACAGTCTTGTGTAGCGCACTACTCACCCATAGGGTCTGAAGGCGCTGAGGGGTGACCTCACAGATCAATCGAAGACCCATGTCTTGAGGTCCTTCCTGAAGTGAGGCAGCGATGACGACTGTCTGAGGTGCTGTGGTAAGGTGTTCCAGCTTTTTGCTGTCAGGTATGAAAATGATCTTCCTCCAGCTAAGGACTTCTTTATTCAGGGTACATTGGCGAGTGACTGTTGGGACGAGCGGAGGGGTCTCGGAGGGGAGCACCGGTTGATGAGGTAGTTGGGTCCATCGTTGTGGAGGGCTCTGTAGGAGTGTATGAGGAGTTTGAAGTTGATCCTCTACTCGACGGTGAGCCAGTGGAGGTTCTTCATGTGTTCTGGGATTTGTTCTTGGTGGGGGAGGTCTAGTACGAGACTGGCGGCGACATTCTGGATCTGTTGTAGCTTGCTCAGGTTTTTCTTGGAGGTTCCAGCATAGAGGGTGTTGCCGTAGTCAAGTCTACTTGTGATAAGGTCGTGAGTCACGATTTTCCAGCTGTTGGTTGGTATCCATCTGACGATCTTTCGTAGGAGTCGGAGCGTTTGAAAGCAGTTGGAAGTGACAGAGTTGACCTGCCTGGTCATGGTGAGCGTTGAGTCAAGGATGGCGCAGAGGTCACGTGTGTGGTCCGTGGGGATGGGGGGGTTTGCTGCGTGTTGAGGGCCACCAGGAGCCGTCCGGGCCGATGATGAGGGTTCCCAGACAAGGATCTCAGTTTTGTCCGAGTTCAGCTTGAGGCAGCTTTCCCTCATCCAGGTGGCTACTGCTTCCATCCCGTCTCTGAAATTCTTCCTGGCTGTTGATGGGTTCTCGGTCAGGGAGAGGATCAGTTGGGTGTCATCAACGTAGAAGACGATAATCATCCTGTAGTTCCTGATGACGGGGGCAAGTGGGATCATGAAGATATTAAACAGCGTGGGGCTCAGTGATGATCCTTGGGGTACTCCGCAGCTGATCTGGCTCTGGTTCTGACTTGTGGGGCGGGAGCCTGACTTTCTGTGTTCTGCCCGTCAGGAAGGAGTAAATCCACTGAAGGGCCTTGCCTCGTATGCCTGCTGTGTGGAGTCTGGCACATAGTGTACCGTGGGATACTGTATCGAAGGTCCAGAAGGATGAGGGATGTTGTCTGTCCTTGGTCGAGGAGGGAGCAAGTGTCATCTATGGCTGTGAGCAGGGTGGTTTCAGTGCTGTGGTTGGTTCTGAATCCTGATTGGGAAGTGTCTAGGATGTTGTTGTCCTCGATGTGCTGTCGTAGCTGAGTGTTGATTCTCTCAGCGACTTTAGGGTAGCAGTGAGATGGGGCGGTAGTTCTTGAGGTCGGTCACGTCTGCTGTGAATTTCTTTAGATGAGGGCGAATCTCGTCGTGCTTCCTGTCTTCGGGTAGGTTGCTGCTTCTAGATAGCAGTTGATGGTCTCGCAGAGTTCTGGCGCGATGGCGGCTCTGGCCTTGTTGAAAATCTAGTGTGGGCAGGGGCCGGTCAGGGCTCCGGAGTGGATGTTGCTTATAGTGGAGAGGGTGTCGTCCGACGGGAGGGAGCCCAGGTGTGCAGGAATCGAGGGGGTTTGGGTGATCCTGGCGGGGGTGTAGTTGGTGGGTTCAACAAGTGTGGCGTCCAAAACTGTCATAAATGTCCTTGACCTTCCTGTGGAAGAAGGTGGCCAGTCTGTCGCAGAACTCCTGGGATGGAGGGATGTCAATGGTCTCGGCTTGTGGAGTCCTGCAGGGCATCCTTCCAGGTACACCTGATCAGGCTGTGGTGGCATCTTGTGGCTGCTTTAAAGGTTGCCAGGTCTGGAGGGGATGTGCTGTTTCTCCACTTCTTCTCCAGCCTCCTGCATGAGCGCTTTGATTCCTGGAGTGTAGGGGTGAACCAGTTGGCTTTTTTGGAGGAGTGTTTTCCTATAGTCATCCGGAGAGGGGCCAGGGTGTTGGCGCAGTTGGTGATTGTGCAGGGAGCGGACGTTAAGGAGGACATGTTTGAGGTGGTCCTGGGATGGTTCTGGCATCGTGAGGATTGGCACTTGGTGTGCGGAGAAAGCAAGGCAGCAGAAGAAGGATCCGTGAGTTTCCTTGGGGGAGGCAGAGTATCAGGTGCACCGTCGTCAGGGTTCCAGAGCGTGGAGGGTCTTTGCGTCATATCGATGGGTGGTGTGAGATCCAGGGTATTATGGAAATAAAAGTCCTAAAACTATTACATTTCCTCAGGAAATAACCTACAAGAACAATTTAAAAAATGTAATACCATATGTTCTTGGGTATACTCTGGGTGACTGGAATTATGCAGTTGTGCAGCCTTGACAGTTTTCGCACAGTTATAGATTTGCTGCATTTGTCAAATTATCCATCATCTGCTCCATAATCTGCAGATTTTAACAAAAAAATTGTTTCTAACTCAAATGGATCAAAGGTTACTAAAAATGCATCGACACGCGTTGCAATGTATTGAAAGGACTTTTGCAAAGGTTGACTGGTCACCTTTCTCTAGCTTATTGCTATATTAGGGTGTTAAACTGGTATTAGTCAGGTGCAACCAATGCCCAGATAATGTTACCAAGTTTAAAAATGACAAAATAATGAAGTAATCCTTTTACAAAATATGCTGCATAATCTACCTTTTTTGTGGTGCTGCTGGGCCAAAAATTCAAGTTGCACCTGCTTGGAGGTTTTCTGCAGCAGCAAATCCTTTTGAGACAGTGTCCGGCCTCGTAGAAACCCTCTACGGCTACAGCTTGCAGCCTTGCCATGCTGGAAGAATTCAAGCTCCAAAAAAGTGACTAGATCTAAGCATAGAAGTCTTCAAACATGCCAGAAGTATCTGGCCGCTGAGGGACTTCCTCTGGATATGAAATTCAAATTTCTGTCCCTCTGAACTTTCTCACCAAAAGTAAACAGCTTGACTGGGACCACATCCAGTGGCCATCCGATGTTGTGAATCCCTCTGGGACCACAGGCTGCTGCCTGGGCCGGCTGAAAATATTTTGCTTCCAGTTTAGAGACTAAAGGGCATATTCATGAGCCCCTTGCACCTCCAGAGCGTCACTTTTTGTAATGCTCTGGCAGCACAAATTACAAAATTATATCTATGAGGACACCAAAGCCACTTTGCGTGGCTTTAAATGGCCACATAGATATGGAGTAAGGCAAGGCAGTTCAAATTGCTGCATTGCCCTACTCTGCGTTTGGGAGGTGTTCCATGGGCGTTGCGGTGGGTGTTCCCACGCAAAACCCATGGATTCTGATGCTTCCTCAGATTTACAAAACCATCTATACCTAGGGATGTGCCAAACCAATACGCCTCTCAAGAGGAGTTGTAACGAGGAGCAATATTTTTATTTCTCCTCGTTATTTCCTCTTTTCATGTGTGCTGCATTCTGCAGCACACATAGAAAGAGAAAATTCCTCTCAGGATTATTTTTATGCAAGAAGGTGCCCCTTCCTGTACAAAAACAATCCCTCCAACAATACAAGCTGCAGAAATGGCGCCAGCGCAAGGGGGAAAGGACAGGAATGCATCGTATTGCATAAATACTCTGCATCGATGCCCTTTCACTTTGACAGAGGGCAGTGCAGCAAGGTCAGTTGCTGCTCTGCCCTGTGCCAAATCCTTGGTAATGAGGGTCTAATTCCAAAGGTAAATTTCCAACCGGGGTGGCCCTGGTTTTTGTATCCAACCCATGCTCCCTCCCCTTCTGCTTTAAGTCTAGACTTCGTGCAGCTAAAGCACAACCAGATGACCTTAGTTGGTGCTTAATTCTTTTTGGAGCTATTATTTTTTTATAACTGTTTTTTATTCATTCCCCATGTGCGAGGATATACAGATACATTCAATGGAATATCAATTTTGATTATACATATAGGCATTAGCAGCAATTCAATCATAAATGGTGACAAATGAGTATTTTTTAGTCCATATGTATCATCTGTCCCGTGGAAGAAAGCGAGACTAACACAACTACATTATCAAAACAAATCCAAAGGAAATTATAAATCACTTCTAGGTGGTATATGAAATGGTCACATTTCTATAAAGTCTGCAATATTCTGTATGCCAAAAAGAGAAGTGTTATTTCCCTCACACATGTGTAAACCAGTGTTGGTGAATTTAAAAAAAAAAAAGACCCAATATCATATTCTTAGTACAGGCCTTTACTTAGGGGTGTTTGTGAATATAAGATTCAGTCTAGGAGTCTAGGCAGGCGATAATTGGGTATCTGAGGGATGCGGAGTTGGTCCCGTTGTGTCTGAACAGGGCTGTTGGGACTGAGCAGTGACTGTTAATAAATAAGAGCGCACTGGGTTCCAAAAAACTTTAGCCCTAGAAGTAGGAGGTTGCAGGGAAGCATATAATTCACTAGTGGTGTCACGGTATGTCATGTTGGAGAGCCATTTGGCCGCAGATGGAGAGGCGGTCCTGGGGGAATGTCCACCCCCAATGGATTGCAACTTCTCCGACTTCCCATATTGGATTTGTGTTGTCTTCATGTCATTTTATTTATTAAAATATTTAATTTTTTTCTGTATTGGTTTGGGATTTTTATTGTATTGTGTTTTGACTTTTTGCATTTTTTTGTATTGCATAAATATTTTACACATTGCCTCAAAATTAAGCCTTTCTGCTCTGTGCTGTAACTGCCTGGGGGGATGACAAAGACTGTGATTATTACTTCAGGTGTTATGCAGATTTTTAGAGCGCACTATCACCCTGGAGGGTAGCCTGGTGATGAGCAGGCTTGACCCCCAGATGCGGGTTTCTGTAAGCGATGGATGTATGCAATTAGGAGTCCGGACGAGGGGAGGTATCTGAAAGATTTGTTAAAGCAGATGCGCTTGTTGGGGTATGCTGGGCCAGGGTTATGTAGCGCCTTCAAACTGAGAGTGAGGAGTTTGAATTTTACTCGTTTGTGTATTGGGAATCAGTGGAGCTCCTTCAGGTGTGGTGTGACATGAGTGCGGCGGGGGAGGTTGTTAGTGATTCTGACCCACTAGTTCTGAATACTGTGCAGCATTCTAGTGAGTTTTTGTTAATTCCAGCACAGAGGGTGTTATCGTAGTCCAGCTTGCTTGTGACAAGAGCATGTGTGACGGTTTTCTGGGTGCTGATTGGGAGCCATTTGAAAATTTTTCCTCTGCATCTTCAGGGCATGAAAGTATGAGGCAATGCCGGTGTTGACTTGGGCTGTTATGTTGAGTTTGCCGTTGATCCAAAGGTTCTTGAAATTGGGTGGTGGGGTCCTTTTGGCCACCAGGTCGAGGAGTTCCACAATGAAGTGCCTTTCACGAAGATCACAATTTTGTTCTTGTTGGTGTTCAGCTTTAGGCAGTTGGTCTTCATCCATTGGGTGATTTCAGTCATGCAGTCATTGAACTTGATCCAGGCACTGGGCATCTTGTCCGTGAGGGAGAGAATGAGTTGCATGTTTTTATCATAGGAGAGGACGTTGATGTTGTGAGAGCGGATGATGTTGACCAGAGGGATCATGTATGTATTGAAGAGGGTCGGGCTGAGGGTGGATCCTTGCAGAAATCCGTAGATGAGATCACAGGCATTCGAGGTGTATGGTGCCAGGCATACTGACGGAGTCCTTCCAGTCGAGAAGGAGCGGATCCATTGGAGTGTTTGTCCTTGGATCCTGCTTACATGTAGGCACTGGATGAAGATGGGATGGGAGATTGAGTCAGATGCTACAGAAAGGCTGAGGAGAATGAGGGCATCACAGTCTCCTGCAGAGTCATGTGGATATCATCAGTGGCGATGATGAGGGCGGTTTGCATGCTGCGGTTGGGTCTAAAACCAGACTGATTGGTATCGAGGAGTTGGTGGTTGTTGGGGTAGTCAGAGAGGTGTCTTTTCATGATCTTCTCCATGATCTTGGCTGGGAATTATAGCAGGTATATCGATCTGAAGTTGACAAGCGCTGAAGGCTCTATGGAGTGTCTCTTCAGCAATAGAAGTGCAGTTGCATGTTTCCATGCACCTGTAAAGGTCACAAAAGTGCTGAAGGCATTTAGATTGGTTCTGATGGGTTGCAGTGCTCTAGATAAAGCATGGTGGGGGCTTTGGTCTGATGGGACCCCTGAGTGGATAGACCTCTGGTGGCAGCAGTTCCTTCTGGGTTGATTGGCTATGTGGCTAGCACTGGTTCTTTGGGTAAAATCGGGAGCTGTTTGGCAAGGTCTTTTGGGTCCAGCTGGAGGTTGAATTTGCTTTAAATGTGGGGATTTTGGTGGTGAAAAATTGAGAAAGATTGTTGCAGAGGTTCTGCAAGGGGGTGATAGTTACAGATGACATTTTTGAGGTGAAATCTTTCACAATGATGAAGATTACTTTGCTTCTCTTGGTGCTGGCATAGATATGGTCCCCCAGAGAACTCCGTTTGGAGGTCCGGATCATTTGGTTGTAGTGTCTCAGGGGGATTTCAGTATGCTCCTGTCTGTATTGTCCTGGCTCATTCACCATTTGCGCTCCAGTTGTTTGCAGTGGTGTTTTATCAGTCTGAGTTCCTCTATGTACCAACTGGCCTGGGATCTAGATCTTTTTGTATTTCTATGTTTGAGGGGAGTCAAGGAGTTGGCACATGAGTTGATCCAGTTTTTGAAATTCTTGATGGCTTTGGGTAGGCTGTTGCTGTGTTTGGGTCGGTGAGTGTTGAGAGTGGGGTTTCAGTCTCTGTCAGTGATGCTGTTTCATTTTCAGTGGAGTGGTCTGGTGGTAGTGTTACTTACCTTACTGAACTTCAGTATACAATGCTAAATTAATGCTGCACCGCCATAAATCAAAATTCCACCGAAGGCAAACATAAAAAGAATGAAACCTCCTAACTTCATTTATAATCTAATACTTATCTTCAGACTTTCAATCGTAATGCTTACTCCAATAAAAAATGCACCAAAAATTGAGACCCCAGATATATATATATATATATATATATATATATATATATATATATATATATACATACAAAGTTGTCCTCATGTGAAAGCGCACTCCCAACAGGTTATATAAACGGGAAGAAAAAGCAAAGCGTGCAACTCACAGTGAATTCTTTAAGCAGTTTCATTATTCCAGGCCTTAGGTTATAAAATCATCTCTGGACACGTGTTTCTAGGTCAATCCTTTCTTCAGCAGAGAAAAATATAAAAGTGTTTCACCCTCGTAGGTGCAGCCAGTGCTGGAAGTGTTCCAGGCATTTCTTTCTTACTGAAAAGACCGGCATGGCTTCAGCTTGTCTGATTGCAGGCACCTGATTAGTCTCTTTAAATACCAGTCTGCCCCAGTGGGCCTCTCAAGTGAGTATATATATTAGTAGTCATCAAGTGATTGACACTATCATAAGTAATGTCAACATAACGATGGTGCACTTTATGAACTGAAAGTACAAGGATCAGTCTGATTTCATGACCATTATTTGTCACCTAATGGGGATGTGCAGGCTGATTTAAAAACTGGTCATGTGATATTTGCCGAAACACCTCTGTTGGATGGCAAGAATAAATTTGATGTTAATGCAACCCATTGAGTGCTCCTGTTTTTGCTTTGCTGTACGTGTGTGTGTGTGTGTGTGTGTGTGTGTTTCCATTTTCTTGTCTCATGTATGTTCCTCAGTGTTAACACCCAGTTTTCTGCCACACTATTCCTTTAATGTGTCCAGTTGCTATAGAAGTGCAGAGGTGCCCACTCTAAAAGCACACGATTGTCTGCATATCACAATACATGTACATGTTGATCTAAAACTTCTTTGGGATGTACCTTTGTCATTTTCAGTGCTTCTAGCAGATCTGCAATAAAACGTGAAGCTAATATGCAGTCTTGTTTTGCCCATTAATATTTAAAACTAACTGTCAAGGCCTCCTTCTCATTCAAATGAGCTGTTTTCCAAGTGTTCTTATGCAGTGCTTCCAGCATGTTGACTGATTGCACGGTACACCCATCAGAACCACATTTGACCACAAAGTTCTCCATTCCTTGCCTCTGAATGCAGCATGGAAGACCTTGAAGCAGAGAAAAAAATTGACTGTCATATCCTCCTCCCTTACCTCACTCTTCGTTGCAAAGGTGTGCTGTAATATAATTTACCATACCTTACATCCGGGTCTTTCATTCAGTAACACTCAACACCTCCATTTTTTTTTTATTAATTACCGTGACCAAGGGTTTGAGAGAGCTTTTTAGGGTTGAGCTGCGATAGCATGCACTAGTGCATGCATATCGCTAGTGAGACGTTATTGTAGTTAGAAAAGAGCTAATAGCCCGCCTGGTGCTTACCATTTGTGGGCTTGCCTGGCACTCTTCTTTACAGCCTTGTAATGTGTTACTGTAGGCCTGGAATCATTTCCTTTATTCTATGTGGAGCAGGGACCAATTACTGATTGATTCAGCTCAATCAATGATGTCCGCTGCTCCCTACATGACTTGAGGTACTATTTTCTTCTTTTAACATCTAATGCCCTGCAAACAGAAAGCGTGTAACTGACATAAATATGCCCAGCAGGACAAACAAAATTGAAAAGTTGTATTTTCTGTAGTTAACTTTTTTATTTTGCCAAGTCTTCTTTTCTAACTTTGCGCTCATGTTTTGTTTTTACCCGTGGGCACAGTTCTCAAAAGATGACTATTATCTTGTTCTAAATATTACAAAGCAACATTGTTTCTTTCTTGAAATTTGCAAAATTGTACTTTAATACATAACTGTGCAGTACACTCCAATCTACCCCACTTCAATCCAATTATCCCAACTCCAATCCAAACCACTTGCCCCAGTCCACTCCAGCCCACCACACTGCAGTCCTCCCAAACACCCCACTCCACTCTGCCCCACTTGAATCCCCCAGAAAAGGCCCAGTCCTGTGCAGCAGTTTAAACAATCTGCCCCACTCCAGTCCTCACAAAATCCACCGCAATCCAAAACAATATGCCCTACCCCAATCCATAACAATCTGTCCCACTCCAGCCTGCCCCATTCCAGTCCAAAAGAATCTGCCCCACTCAAACCCAGAACAATGTCCCCACTTCAATCTGCCCCACTCCAATCCAGAACAATCTGGCACTCCAAAATGCCTCACTACAATCCTAAACAGTCTGTCCCACTATGATCTGAACAATCTTCCCCTCTAAAATCTACCCCACTCCAGTCCAAAACAATCTGCCCCACTCAACCCAAAAACAGTGTGCCCCAATCCAATCTGCTTTACTCCGTCCAAAAAAATCTGGCCAACTCCAGTCCAACACAATCTGTCCCATTATAATCTACAACAATCTGCCCCACTCCAATCTGCCCACTCCAATCCAAAACAATCTGCCACCACCCCAATTCCCACACTCCAATCCATCCCACTCCAATTCACCCCACTCCGACAAGTCCTGCTTCAATCCACTCCAATCTGCCCTACTGCAATCCAAAACAATCTGCCTACCTCATTCTTAATTAGTCCGCCACACCTCAATCCAAAACAATCTGCCCCACTTCTGTCTGTCCCAGTACGAACCAAAACAATCTGCCCCAATCCAATCTGCCCTACTATAGTCAAAAACAATCTGCCACACTGCAGTCCAAAACATTCTACCCCACTCTAATCTATAACAATCTGCCCTACTTCAATCAGAAACCATCTTCCCCAATTCAGTCTGCCCCACTCCAATTCACTCCACCTCACCCCTTTACAACGCACTCCGCCACACCCCAGTGCACCCCACACCAATCTGCCCCACTCCAATACAAAACAATCTGCTTCACTCCAATACAAAACAATCTGCCCCTCTCCAATCCAAAAAAGTCTGCCCCACTTCAATCCAAAACAATATGCCCCACTCCAGTCTGCCCCACTATAATCACAAACAATCTGCATCACTACAATCGAAAACGATCTGCCACACTCCGATCCCTCCCAGTGCAAACCAAACCAGTCTGCCCCACTCCAGTGTGCCCCCACTGCAATCCGGAGCAGTCTGCCCACTCCAATCCAAAACAATCAGCCCCACTCCAATCCAAAACAAGCTGTCCCACTCCAATATGCCACGCTCCAATCCAAAACAGTCTGCCCCACTCCAATCAAAATAATCTGCCTCACTCCAATCCAGAACAATCTGCCCACTCCAGGCCACAACATTCTAGTCTAAATCTCCTCACTCCAGCTCCCCCACTCTTTCCCAATTCACCCCACTACATTCCAGTTCACCCCACTCCACACCAGTCGAATCCACCCTAATCCAGACCAGTCCAATCTACCCCATTCAATCTACTCCACTTCAATCTAACCCACTCCAGTTCACCGCAGTCCAGCCCACTCCAGTCCAACCCACCCTACTACAGTACAACCCAACCCACCCCACTCCCAATTCAGGCCATTCCACTCCAAACGCCACATTCTAGTACAACCCACCCCACTCCAATCCAACCCATTCCAGCTCAACCAACCCCACTACAATACAATCTAACTCAATCCACTCACTCCAATCCACCGCCCCACCCCAGTCCATTCCCACTCAAATCCAATCCACCTTATTCCAACCCAGTTCACCTTAATTCACCCGCTCCAATCCAATCCACCCCACACCACCTTAATCTACCCCACTCCAGTCCACCCCAACTCACACCAATCCAATCCACCGCACTCCACACCAATCTTATCTACCCTACTCTAATCTAATTCACCCCATTCCAGTCCAACCCAGCCCACCCCTCCAATGCAATCCACCCCACCCCGTTCCTCTCCACCCCACTCCAATTGACCCCACTCAATCTATCTCACCCCATTCAATCAATCACTCCAATCCACCCTACCCAATCCAATTTACCCCACCACAGTCCAATTCACTCCACCCCATCCAGTCCAACCTACCCAATGTCAATCCACCCTACTCCAACCCATCTCACCACACTCCTATCCACCTCACCCCATTCTAGCTCAATCCACCCCACTCTACTCCAATCGACACCATTCTACTCCAATCGACACCACTCCACACCACTCTAATCCACCCCACTCAACCCCAATCCACCCCATTGAAATCCGCATCACCCAGGTCAGTCCACCCCACTCCAATCTAATCCACTCCAGTCCATCCCACACCAGTCCAATTCACCTTAACCCACCACACTCCAGGCCAATACAGTTCACCTTAATCTAGTCCACTCCTGTCCAATCAAGCTCCACCCCCACACCAATCCAGTCATCTCACACTAATCCAAAACAACACACAACATTCATATCCACCCCACTCCCATCCACCCCACTCGGTCCAGTCAACCTCACTCCATTCCATTCCTCCCCACGGCAATCCCTCCACTTCAATCCAATTCAACCCACTCCAGTCCTGTCCACCTCAGTCCAGTCAACTCCAGCCCACTCTACTTCCAACAAAATCCACTCCACCCCACCCAATCTACCCCACTTCACCCCATTCCACCTCAGCCCAATCCATCCTACCCAATCCAATCCACCCCAATGCAGTCTACTCCACTTAATCCAATCCACCCCACTCAGTTCCACCCCAGCCCACTCCGGTCCAGTCCACCCCACTCTAGCCCAATCACTCCACCTCAGTCCAATTCACCCCACTCCAGTCCAACTCACCCCACTCCAATCCACCCTACCTCAGTGCAGTCCACCCCACTGCAACCTACCCCACTTTAATCCAGTTCACCCCACCCAGTCCACCTCACCCCAGCTCAATCCAGCTAACCCCACTCCAATCCAACCCGCTGCTAGCCACCCTACTGCAATCCACCTCAGTCCAATCTACCCCACTCTACTCAATCCAGTTCACCCCAACCCACTCCAATCCATCCACTCAACTCCAGTCCACCCCACTCCATCCCACCCTACTCCAATCAAATGAATACAGTAGACCCCACTCCAATCCTCCTCAGTCCAGTCTAATCCACCCCACTTAAAACCACCTCAGTCCATTCCACTCCACTTCAATCTACCTCACCCTAGTCCTATCACTTGAGCACAGTCCACCCACCCCAATCCACCCCACTAACTCCAATCCACCCCACTACTTTAGTCCACTCCAACCCACTCTACCCTATTCCACCCCATGTCATGCCACAACACCCTACCATTGAACTCTACTCTCTTCTACTCAACTGTACAACAGTCTACTCCCCCCTACTCCACTCTACAACACTTCCCTCCCCCATCCTGCTCTACGACACGCCACACCACTTACTTTTAGCCATGCTGAGCAGCCACCACACTGATGTACAAAGCCAATATCTCTTGTATAGGCTTTGCCAATGCTTGTTCAGAAGTGAATTCCAAGCTGGAGGTATCCCCCTTCGTTTTAGCTATATGTAAAAAGAAAGAGTGGAAGATGTTATCCAAAAGTACACTTCTTGTTATTAGACTAGATTCAGTATTCCATCAGATCTGGTCACCTTCCTCATTTTCAAAGCTAATGGATGCTTTGTATAGGAGTATACTTGTGAGACCTCTTGGAGTATACATGCAAAGGTCCTGGCTCCTCAATGATCCTTCAAATATTCCCTCAAAATCTCCACACTGATGGCAATCTCCTCTTTCATATCATCCTCAGCATTACAAAACCAATGATACCAAATGACCAAAGCATTTTTCTGTTTCTCCTTTCAAGCTCGTAGCTGTCAATCCATAAAAAAGTCTTTCTTCTGCTCCTTCATAACTACTGCATAACACCTATTTCTATACCTAATCACATATTTGTGAAGATTAGGTGTAAAATTTCCTCTCACCTGTTTCCTTCCAATTTTCTTAAAATTGTAATTATAGAGCGCAACACATCCTCCTAGAGGATAGCACTGTGATAACAGCCACCAGCTCATTTGTCTGTGAGGCTAAGCAAGAAATAATGGAAGTGAGATAGTCCTTATCCTGTGAAATGCCATGATTTGAGTGTTTTTTTCTGAACCCTAAGTAGTTGTTCCTGAGGCACAAATCCAGGAGTAGAGCATTCCAATGGGATGCTGCTAGGTGAGAAAATGAACGCCCCACCCTGTTCTTACTGTTTTTATCCGCTTGACTTTTGCAAGGTCTCTGTAACTTGACCTCAGTTTGCATGCGGGAATGTAAATTTTCATTTTGGCATGTACAATTTAGGACCTTATCTTGTGTAGAGCCTTGAACGTGTGGCATAAAAGTTTGAAGCGGGCTCTTTTTTGCATTGACAGCCAGTGCAGAGAAGCCAAGCATGCTGAAGCCAAGCTATATCTGTCCACATTACAGATTAGCTTAGCGGCTACATTCTGAAGCAACAATAGTCTTACAAATATGTAATCAGCCATGTGCCCACATAAAAGCATTCCCATACTCCAATCTACTTGTCAGAGTTTATCACCAATATCTAATTAAAAATTAACCTCCTGTATCCTGTCCCTCATAATTTCTTTATTCAATGTTTCCATCTGAACAAACCTGTGCCATCTCTGAGCTTTATTGTTATACAAAATGTTTCTTCTCAATATTTAGTTTCTAATCATAGTTGCAAGAACCTCTGATAAATGTGTTATTCCCAAGACAGAATCCTACACACCCACAGAAGGACACAAAAAGCATAATAAAAACACAAAATACCCTGAATCAACAGTAATATAATATATTGGTGCATGCAGCTGGTCATTAATAAATGTCTTGCACACTGGTTAGTGTCGTTCAACGTATCCATTCACTACACATAGTCCTAACTTGGCTAACCACGGGGTAATAATCCTTTTCAGATAGGAAAATATCTTCCAAATCTGTGGCATGTAGGTGACACTCTGGTGGCTTAACACAAACCCATCTAAAAATGCATGTGTTTCCATGTCTGGCTGAACACTCTCTGCCATATAGTGTGTTTGTGATGTTTGTTAATACTTTGTTAACACAACCAAACAACCCTGTCTTTTGGCCATCAGCTTTTATGGAACACCGTACTGTTTTTTTATTTATTTTTTTACCACCATCTACAAAGTAATTTCTGGTCTTTTTTTCGTTTTTCAGAATCGCAGTCTAGACTGGTCCTGACAGCATTTGAAAATGTTACTGTATCCTAGGAAGGGCATTCCTATTTGGTGAGGCTAGTCTTCTAACAAGGACACTTGAATACTAGAGATTTCTCCTAGTTGCCCCTGTCTGTAATAATGTTTGTTGTAAAGAGTTTGTATAGTGGATTGAGTTGATGTCTGCCATTCTTGTTTCTTTTTTTCCTCTTGAATGAAAACTTTGATGCTCCAAGTTCTCCTTTTCCGTTATTGTTAATAAGATTGTACAGTAGGTCCTCAAGTTCAGATGGTAACTAATACTTGCAAGTACTAGTACCAAGGCTTACATACCTCTTTGTGTGATGACCTAACCATCAGACGTATGCACAGGCGTAGTGCTTGCAGTTCAGACTAGACAAATGCACTCTTCAAGATAATACCTTAAACTGTAATAGAATAATTTAATAATAGGGAATAAAAAACATGAGGAATGTGATGATCTAATTACTAAAACATATAGGGCCTGATTTAGATCTTGGCTATAAAGGGACAATAATACAGCGGTCAGGATACCCATCGTGATTATGACGGAGTATTCCACCCCCCCCCGCCAAGAACTAAATCGGCCCCTTAGTTCTTCAAATCCCTTTTGCTTCACAATCACTGGATATCAGAACTCAGCACTATTTTCTTCTGCTTGGTCTAAAGAACAATCTATTATGTTAGTGTTAGTTACTGATATTCTCAGTATATGTCTTTCTTCCATCAATTAAATGAAGTAACGGATATAAACTGTGGCCATATAAAGTCATTGTGGTCATTGCATGGTTGCTGGTTTGGTCCGTTCCTCGCAGGTGATAGGCTCCGCCATTCAAGTGGTGTACTATATTTATTTAGAGGAGTGTGGGAACACCGGATGGTAACAGTTTAGTTTACTTATTCTGGAACTTTCCCTCACAGAAATGTGAGGAAAATGCATGATTTTAGCTAAAGTTTGATGTTTACAGGGCATTCTGGGTAAACAAAACCATAGTGGTATCCATGCAGGTCACACCACCATAGACTCCCCTGGGTGCCTAGCCTTAAAAAATGTCTGGTTCTGATATATATTTCTGTCTGCAGATTCTGTACCCGCTGAGCAACTCCCAGACAGATTCAGAAAACTTCAAAGCTGCAATGTTGCGGGTAGAAGTTGCTGGATTCAGCACAGGAAGGGACCCCACTCAATCTGTTTGTGGAGTTTGAGTTCTGACCATGATACCAAAACCTGCCCTTCTGCCTCAACATGAATCCCAAGGCCATCACGGAGCAGGAGGCCCACTGCTGCCAAAAACATCCTCAACGTCGTTTCTGCCCTCCATTTTCTTCGTCCATCATGCAGAGAAAACACCTTAAGAAGGCAAAGAAACACTCACAAGCTAAGTCTCCCAGATGTTCTCCAACTCCCACAGGACCATTGTCCTTAGAACCAGAGTTGGGTGAGATACAGACTTAGGATCTTCCACGCAGCTCTGCTTCTCTACTGGGACTAGATCTGGACAGACCTCCACTGTTCCCAGACCCTTCAGCACAGACTCCCAACACCATGGCTCGGATCTAGCAGTGTTTCTCCACGCTGTGTACAATATCTTTGTGAAGGTGTCAATGCCATATGGAGCTCCTTTTTGGCCATTGTCCCCACCACAGCTTCCGTTGTTACTGCCTTTCCTACCGCCACAGTGGGCACCACACCTTCGGGTTCAACACTGATGATTCCCTCCTGTGACCCAGCACACAATTTCTCAGTGCCACAGTGGACTGCATGGACTGCGCCGCCCTGCCCTCGATTGCACCTCCACTGCCGCCACATCCAGATACAGAGCCACAGGCAGCCCAGACCGACTTCGATCCTAGAAATCCATTCCCGCAAGGAAGCACGACGTTTGCTGGACGAGGAGGCTTATAGAGCACACCTCCATGAAATCTTTGGCACAGGCTCTGACCCTGTGGAGTATCTACCACATGACCCAGACCACAAGCCCCTCCAAGAATTTCAAAGTCTGTCATTGTCAAGTGGCTTAGATACCTCGCCAGAATTGGCCATGAAATTCCTGACTGGTCCACAAACACCTGATGTAGTGTCACTTCATACGATAATGCTGAAGGCCACACAGGCCTTGGAATTGCAGCTCCCTTCAGTAGAGGGTAAGACCAACGTTCTGACTGATGTCCTCTTATCCTCATAAGCTGCATCGGTACCCTTGCTGCCCTTCAATGAGGCCTTGCTGACACCTATCCTGGTGGCTTAGGAGAAGCCCTCATCTATGCCAGCAGTACACATGCTTGTGGCCTGCCACCACAGTTCGGTGCTTGAAATGTGAGGAATCCCTTGTAATGAACTTTCCAGGATGGTGATCAGTTACCACTTGTCCGTTATTAGTTTGCAGTGGATTGACATTGAATGGAGCTTCAGATTTGTGTTTCTGCCTCTTGCTTGACAAGGACACGATCTTCTTTTTGAAACGGGGTGTCCCAAGCATATCGATGCTTGTCTGCATTAATCTTCATCCTGGACTTGTGAGATTAATCAGTGAGTCGAACTTTCTGAGCATTAGTTGTTCTTTCTGCGGTACACTGGAGCAGATTGGTATCCGTGGTTCTCCTGAACAACAGGGTAGCTGGGCTTTTGCCGACTGTAGAATGGGAGGAATATCTGTAGGCACGAACAGTAGAATCAAGAATGGACTTGAGTTCAATTCCCTCTAGTGCAGATGAACTGCCTTGTTAACAGTGCACATAAAATGTTCAACAGCGCCATTAGCCTGTAGCCATAGAGGTGTAGTTTGCAGATGCTTGATATTCAATTGAGTAATTAAGTCTTTGAATTTCTGACCATTGAATGGTGGGCCATTGTCGGACTTTAGACTGTACAGAACAACCGAGGTTGCACATATATCTTAGTCTTTCAGTTACTTGGCCATGTGTGATTGACAAGAGGTCTTCCACCAGAGAAAACCGAGAGTACTCATCTACAGTTACCATCAGATAATGGCCATTGTGGATGAGCCCAAAAAAGTCAACTGTGTTTTCTCCAAAACATGTCTTGGAAGATCCAGCATGCTCAAAGGATGCTGTATTGTTATGGGAGATAAACAGTTACACAAATTGCAAGCCTGGAGCTCTCTCTCTCAACTTGCTCATCAAGATGAGGGAACCAAACACAGTCTCGAAGGGCTTGCGGTGTGGTGCCAATTCCACAATGTCCCTCATGTTCCTCTTCAATGACTTGCTGTTGTAGACTTCCAGGAATGAGAATTCTCGACCCTCACAAGATAATCCTTCTTTGTGTAATGGATAGTTCATTACACACATTCTTGAATTTCTGATATTCGCTGTCATTATCAAGAGGTCAAGCATGTGTTCTCCAGGATTGATTCATAATAATGTCTTCTTCGGATGAGCATATTCATGTCTGCATTGGTAGAAGCACTTATTTGCTCCATGAACGCAGCTGCAGGAGTGCTGGATCACACAATAAAGGTAATGTATTGTCTCTGCCATTTTGGAAGGGGTACCCGTCTAAATATAAATCAATCCCTGAGTATTTTGGCTTCATGCTCGCTTGTCAAGTTTTCTTGTAGTTAATTCCTGTCGACTAGGTATGCTTTTTCTAAAGGAATGAATACTTGTTTGTGATAATGTTTGCCTATGTCTGTTAATTATAGACTGACTAGAGTGTTTCCTGCAGCCTGATCCAGTGTTGGGGTAATGTGCAGTAGTGTAACAGTGAGATATTAGGCAATTATAGATTAGGGCAGCTTGATTTACAGCTTGTGAGTTGGTAGGCTTCATTGGTCAAATCATGAATGCTAATTCAATCTTTCAGATAGGGCATGTGCATTAAGGGCGTGCATGACAGATAACCCCTCCCCTATTTCTTCTAAATAGGTTACTATGTGGTGGGGGTTTAGTACTAGTATATAGCATAGTTGGTTTGCACTGCCAGGCAGTATCATTCAAAGTCAGACACATGAATTCCTCCCATTTTTGTTGATAATGGCAGTAGATCAAATTTAAGTCTGGTTAGTTTGCCTGCTCAAATAAATCCAGTGCTTAATTTGAGCTGGTGGTTGGAGGTGGGGCCCACTCCCACTCATTTTTTAGGACCAGCACTTACTTTTCCACATCAGAAGGGCCCAGACCAAGAGAGGGAAATTGCACTGCGGAATAGAAGGAGGAAGAGATTTATGGAAGACCGCAGGATTCTGCTAGAATGAGATAAAAGAGCAGGGAGTGTCTGGTAGTGGAACTACATCTCTTGGTATTCTGCACACTGATATTCAGTAGTGCCTGCCAAGGTCTTCTGAGATAAACTTTGGGCTCAGAACCTATCCGTTTACAAATTTAGCACTAAATAAATCTAGAACTAGCAAAAGTCAAATAAGGGTAAAGAAGGTGTTATTAAGTGTTAAAGGGATGTTAACAAATATATAGATTTAGGAAAAAAACACCGTCTTCAATAATGCAATCCTGCCTGCTATTGTTAGCAAGAGCTTTAGCTGTGGATGAATGCAAGTGTGTGGGGTTGTCGGTGCATGTATGCTATGGGGTGTGTATGTGAATGCATGCATACGTGAACGGGGAGGGGTGGTTGTGAGTGTGTGGACGGGTGGGGGGGATGTGTGCATGTGTGGGGACATATGTGTGCTGGTGACAGGAATGGAGGTTCCTGTCGCAGGGTGCGTGACTGCCAGGGTTTTTGTGGTGAGGTGACTGCCACGGAAAGCATGGCACTTTGCAGGCTTGTAATCCGGCCAGCAGGCTGAGGCCTGCTGCTGGGCTGGAGGTGCTAACCGCCGGTCATGGTGGTGCGACCGCACCGGCGGGCCAGGCGGTGTTTGGAGGCTTGCCGTGGTGTGGTGGTCATTACTGCCGGGTCCGTGGCGGAAGGACCGCCACAGCGAGGCTAGCTGTCTCATGACTGTCAGTCTTGTAATGAGGGCCTTATTGTTCTGTTTTATGGGACTCGCTAGTGAAGTACTGGGAATAAACCGGGAATATTTCAGGTTTACTCTAATTCTTTATATCTGATAGAGCTCTTAATTTCACTGTCTTCCATATCAATATATAATATATGGAAGTAAGTTGGTGTTTAATAAATAGCAGAATGTCATGTTTATATATAGAAAGTATTATCCTTCTGTTTATAAAGGAGATTCCACATTATGAGTGATGTTTTCTAAGATGACAAGCCAAGGGATCCATTGCAATCACATTTAAATTGTATAGGGGCATCCTTGTCTGGTGCCTTGGGTGACATAGAAAGCACTCACAAGCCTGCTGTTAGCGTTAACCCGTGCATATAATAGGATATATAATAGGTTAGTTAAATTAGTTATATACAAGCAGAGTGGTTTAAGAGCAATTGTTATATATGTCCAGTTGATTTGAGGGCCTTCTATGCATCTAAGAAGGCAGCTATCAGGGTTGGGCTTGTTTGATTCTGTATGACAAGAAAAAGTATTCACATTGTTTGATTGTTTTTTTTTTTTTTAGACATCTTTTTATTGGGTTTTAGAATAGTTAACATACAGTATTGGGAATAAGAAAAAGTAGTATACAGCATGATGCAGCGGGCAATAGAAATCAGGTAGAATATAAGTAATCAGTAATCATGTTAAGAAGCTCGTGCATTCAGCCACACGTGCATGTGTTGAAGTGTAATGTGTTGTGTTTGAGAGTGAGTAATTGGGGGGAAAAGCTACACAACCAAGTGGGGGGGTGGATATCAGCGAGGCAGTGGCATCGGGTGAATCCCTTCTACAGAAGAGACATATGGTATGGGGTTAGACAATGTAAGAAACAATAGTGCAGCTCAAAGTTGAGCATTAGGTTTGGGCCCGTGTGGCATGCATGGAACGGAGGAGAGAAGGGTAGGGCACCAGTGCAAGTAGTGCTTAGAGGGTAGCTTATAGGGTAGGTGGACAGGAGCCACAACAAAGTTACATTGTGATTGCTTATTCATATTTTATGGATAGTAGGGATGATGGCTCACATAACTCCCTACCATTTCTGTGACCGAGAATCTACATCAGGGTTTTACTGACACCACTGTCATTTTTTTTTTTTTTTTTTAGGCTGGTCTTCACCTGTGGCCTCCCCACGTAGCCCATAATGAAACTGTGAAATCTTAGTGCAGCATTCACTGTCAACCTGAGCTCTCCCACTCGCACAATTTTGTCACCGTGAGTGTTTTCTACCACGGACGACTCCTTGGAGGAGTCCTGCCACATTTGCACCCAGACTCTTATGCATGCAGTTTTAACTGCATGCTTAAATTGGAGCAACACTCTATATTGACCCAGACAGTCAAAGGTTTCAGGACTATGCCACTGCACTCTACTCTGCACCACTCTATGCCAGTCTTCTCCACGCACTGAGTAGTCTGACTAATTCATCAGTGGCACACTGTGCACTGCACATGGTAAGACCTGTTTAATAACAATTATTAAACAGAATGCAAAATTACAGTAAGCGTGTGGATACTACAAAGAATAAGACAAATTCATCCGGCATTTACTTGCACATTTTAGAAAGAAGCTGTAAAAATAATCAAGGAATATGCATCATGTCACTCCTGCCATTAATCAATGTAGGTTTGTTTTTATTGCATCACCTACTCGTTCAATTAGTGAAGTCGTTATTTGAATAACATTATTTGTATTCATCATTTAAATTCCTTTAGGTTGCAGACCTACCCTGTCTGGCCATAAATTGCATCTCTGGTGTTCATGAAAAAGCACGGAAGCCCAAGCTTGAATTTGTTTATGGCAGTTCACCAGTGGCACATGAAGTAACAGTAGATGTTGTATTACTCAGGATAATGTGCTGCATGACTAAATACTTATAGGGTCCCAAAGGCGAAACCGATTGGTTACGCCGGTTCCTTACTCCTTGCCCCTTGCTGCATGAGAGTAGTTTAACAAGCTGTTTTTCCCTCTTGTTCCGTTTCTTTTTTCTTTCCCGGGTGTTTTCTAAGACTATCATTATAGTCGGCCAATTTCCGATTGATATTTCAGTTTATCTATCCTTTAAAATCAAGCCTTGGTGTTCCTTTAAAGAAGTTGTTTTCAGGTGAACTTTCTTACTTTCATAGTTTATGTACTTATCCCATTACCAATGATTATCACAAACACACTAGAAGGAGTGTGAACATTTCCACCAAATACTTCTCCCTTTGAAAGCAACAAGTAAAATATTTGTGCATAAACTAACAGAAAGCTTTGGGAACAGAACAGAAGTTACTTTCTTTTATTTTCAACCCGTGTGAGTAAGAGGTATGGTTGGTGAGGTTTTCGTCCCTCAAACCCAGGCACTTCTCTTCTTAGGATAACGTCTGCGCACACAGGTTCCTCTTTATTAATCTATGGCCTGCTCTCCCCTTCTTTCTCTTTTTCTCACACACTCTTTCTGCTCCTCTGTCTCAAGTTCATTCATCACTTCCTGCAGAAACATCCTATCCCTTTCTATCTTCCTTTCTATCTGTTCTATGCAGCTCTCACCGCTGTCTATTCACCAGGCCACATCATTCTATTACACAAATACACTCCACATCTCACAATTACACCCCACACAATTCTACAACCAACAAATCAATTACAACCCACATAATTCCACTCCACACACATCCACTACACTCCAACCCAAAACACATAGGTAAAAGACATTGTCATTTACAAAGCCAGTAGCTCTAACGCTGGCAAATGCGAGACCTATTGCATTGCAAATGCTTGTTTGGTGGCTGTGGTGGGAGCATCTTCTATGTCACTTATGCATTGTTGGGCATAATGTATCCTAGTGTTTGCCTGTCAGTTTGGGGTGAGTCATTAATGGAGAAAGGATGAGGTATGTCCATTTTAGTTAGACAAGTAGACTCGTTAAAGGGAGCTTGAAATGTACTTATGAGGGGATTAGGAGGTAGTGGAAGAATTCAGAGGGGATGGGAAGGAAGGAGGCACGTTTCAGAAAGAAGGGGTGCCAGCTGTTCCAGAGTCTGCCAAAACTCTAATATGCACCATATATCCCTTTTTCCTCTCCAAAGAACACACTGACACCAGGGATTAGCTCTTGTACACATTTATCCATACCCCTTTGCCCACCATGATGCGTTTAACTACGACTGTAGCATTGTTCACATACAGAGGTGCGATTTTCTGTTACTATGCATATATTCACTTAAAGAACCAAAGGTTGCAGCGACATTACAGTTAGGTTCTGAATTTACTCGCACAAAATTATAGAAATATGTATGGAGGGCCACAAGGTGGGGTTTATGCAGCCCCAGCATATTTTGTTCTTTATGCTCCTGGAGGTGATTGTGCCCCAGGGACCATCCCCTCCCCATGTCTTTAGTAAGAAATTAGTGTGGGGGGTGTGTGGACCCTCCCCGGGGCTTAAAGAACAAAATATGCAGGGGGGCGCAAACCTGCCCCTTCTCTCACTCCTCCCTCCCCCCGGGAGGTGGCGCGGCCCCCTGCATATTTTATTCTTCTCCCCCAGTGAGGTGGTGGTCCCTAGGGCTTTAACCAGCCCAAGGAGGGGGGGCCCAGTACGCCCCCAATCCTAATACATTGGCAATTACCCCGGGACCTGGCCCACCCAGGGTAAAATATCTTAGAAACTCCAGAGACTTTTTTTCTTCTTTTTCTTAATAAATCACAGCAAACTCAGTGGCTCCAGTCACAGATTTCTCTGTGATTTAAAAAACAAAACAAAAAAAAAGCCTTGTTTATGTATTGTTTCCCAAAATTCCAGGGGAAAAACTTGCTTCAAACCACCCTACACCAAACAGCGCCAAGGTTACTAGCTAAACAAAAAACATTTTTCCTATGGAAACTGTGACCTAACATAATAACTCCACAGTGGCGACCTCCACTGTGTAATACGTACCTTTACTAAGAAAAAAAAAAAAACAAAGGTTAAAGAGATGTTATATTTAGGTGACAATGTTAGCCTTAAAGTGACGATTTAAATTGAGAAAACACTGAAATTCACCAGTTGTAGTTCAGCGCGCTAACCAAAGCTTTGGCCACCTCCTTGCACTGCTGATCACCTCACATATTACTTCACTCTTGACATTTTCAATGACATCACTGTGTCAACTCTTTGTAATCTGCCCTTTGCACTTTAATAATTACAATGGCTTGTTATTGTAAACTATAAATAAATATAAATAATCTTGTGAGGATCTGGGTTCTTGGTTGACTGAGGTGTGAACCCTGGTCAACAGCCACAATCCCTTGCAGGGTGAACCACAAAAAGTCACTAAATCAACCTGTGCTTAACCATGGGTAGCTTGGCATAAAAAAAGCAGTCAGGCTCAACTTAGAGGCAAGGTGTATAGTACTTATGCAGCACACAAAACAGTTATTAAAGTGAAAACACACCACAAGAAACATCCCAAACCAATTTAGAATAAGCATTGGAAAAGCCAATAGGTCTCGCCTTTGTTGGGGTACTTTTGGTTTTGGCAATGCGTGTTGTTGATACTCTTGCCACTGGATTGCTATGTCGTTCAATGATTCCCCCCCACCCCCTCCAGTGTTTGTGTGGGGGGGGTCAAACAGCCGCTTCTTCACTGCCTGGACAGTGAAAAGTTGACACCAGGGAGGCATCAGACACATGAGAGCCGAGGAGGAGGATGTGGGGGTGACACAGAGGCATTAGGAGCTGGCAGACAGCCCCATTATATACACACACTGGCAGAAGTCATCTCTAGTGCACCGTGGAAGAGGCCAATGGGAAATGGTGGAGGGTCTCGGCTTCAGCTGTGTCTAAGCCAATGCCATAGTGTGCATGATGGTTGCCTAGCGCAAGGCAATGTCCCAGAGTGAATTTGAGGGCATGTTCGCCTCATTATGATTGGTATTACAGAAAAGATCAACATGTGATTGCGGTAACTTATGAAATGAGTAAATACTCCTTGTGTATAAACAGCCCCACAGAGGCACTTGTATAACATAACCCCATGTTTATGCATTATTTGCTCAGAGATATTTTTGCAAGAACCTCTAAAATAATAATAAAAAAATAAACACATTCCCATCATACAGAGGGGGCATAAGTTAGCTCTGGTGCACCCTGGAACAGGCAGATGGTAAAAGAGAGAGGGTCTTGGCTTTAACTCTGTCTAAACCAGACCTCATTGTGTACACAATGGTTCCCTAGCGCAAGGCAATGTCCCCGGGTGATTTTAAGGGCATGTCTGAACCATTCTGATCGGTATTACAGATTTTTTTTTTCTTTTTAAGTTGAACAAGCATCTGACATTTGATCTCGGTCTTTGAATGTCCATACATTTGACGAGATGATCACTTGTTTCACATCCCTGTTCACAACTGCATTGTAGCAAGTGAAAACATAAGCGCTCCTGAATAGGACCCCACCAAAAGGGAAGCTTCAACACAAGGAGGAAACTAAGAAGAAAATAGTGTCCCAAAATGAACAAATAAGCACCAAAGTAGAAAAATACAAGTATTTAGGGACTGCTGTGTCGTAGGAAACAAATGACAACAAGGAGGGTCAAAAGGGAAAGATTACCCAGCAGCAGACAAGCCTTGTTAAAGGACAATCAAAGTAATGATTAAAAAAACCTATGGTCGGGCTATCCGCCCACAAAGTATATACAAGCGCTGCCTAGGCTTGACCTTAAAATAGAGTATATTTTAATAAATTATTTGACACCAAAACTACAAGAATCTAATTAGTAGAACTGGAGTTATGATTTTTTAAAATGTAAGGTTCAAAATAGCACCTAAAATGGAAAAGCGCCAACCGTGGACATCTGGTCATGCCAGACAGGGGCAAAATCAAAAGTTAAGGCTGACTGCAATGGAGCACGGTTCGGATACAAGAGGTGAATTGGGCTCAGCCAGTGGTTACCTTTGGACTTAGAACATTTTTGAAGAAAAAGTGTCTGAGAAAGGTAAAAGTTCAGCGGGGCAAGGCTGTAGAAGTGTCAGAGGAGAAAGTGTTGTTGTCACATAGCTGTGGTGTAGAGCCACAGTGAAGATTTTTACCTTCAGACGAAGTTGCCGAAATGTAAGTCAAAAATCTCCATCAGTATAAAGCTGAATGCTGTAGCCGAAGACAGTTAAGTTGAATACCCGTTTGGCGAATACTGCTGAAACGGATATGCTGCTGTGGAGAAGAACGTAGTGGAAGGAGCAGCAAAGTCAATCCGACCGACAATGCAACTCTGGCAGATTGGTCCTGGTCTCCTCTCCATTCTGAGAGCACCTTTTTGCTAATAAGTCCTCAGTTTTGGAAACTGGCCATCTGGGCACGTTTAGCTCCTCTGCCAAGGGTCCAGTAGTGGATGGTGACCTCATGGAGGTTCAGGACTCAGTCAGGCTGGGTCCAGTTGCAGGTTCGAGATGGTGGGGGCCTGATATGTCCCTGTAGCTCTGAACAGAAGGCCAGCAAACTAGCCCACGGAGTCACTTCTGGAAATTCTGGGTGCAGGTGATGATGCAGGGCTCAATAGCAAGGCTGTCCTCTGAGGGTAGAAGGCAGACTCCAGGCAGCAAAGCAATCCTTCCAGGTACAGCATCAGTCTGGCAGAGTGCACAGCAGGTCACAGTCCTCTGAGAGTCCTTCATCAGGTCCAGTAGTGAACTGAAGAGTAGGACTGATATCCCTATTTTTGTACCCTGTTGCCCTGCTCCTGCAAGGTGTGAGAAGTTTCTGGAAAGGTTCTTTGGAGTTCTCAGAATTTCCTGCCTCCCCTGCCCTGGCTCTAGTCTGGCAAGAGAGGGTAGTTAAGCCTATTGTGAGGAGACAGGGCACAACTATTGAGGTGTAGGTGGGCTCTGCTCAGATCTGCCCCCCCCCCCCCCCAACCAAACCAGTTAATGGCCCATCAAGCCACACCTAATTCCACTATTGTATGACTCTCTGGGAGGAATTCACAAAGTCTGACTGTCGGTTACACCCACTCATGGGACCGAGGAGCAGCTGCAGGCACTAAGGGCTTTGAGCAAGAAAATGGCAGCTTTCCAAAAGTGTCATTTTCAAAGTTGTAATGAAAAATCCGACTTTACCATTAGAGAGGGTTTATCACTACAATCCCATAACTACTAAACATGCCTCAAGCTGAATTACAGCTTATTAAATGTAATAAGGAATCCCCCGTGTTATCGTATGGGAGTGGTAGGCCTCACAGTAGTGAAAAATGAATGTTCTGAGTTTTTTACTACCAAGATATGTAAAACTTAGAAGTACATGTCTTACCTTTTAATTATACCGCACCCTGCCCTTAGGGGTGACATATATATAATATAAAAGGGAAATGTAAAGCTTGGCAAGGGAATTTAAATGCCAAGTCAACATGGCAGTGTGACACTGCATTCGGGCTACAATGGCAGGCCTGGGAAATGTTTTATGTAGGTTCTATTTAAGTTGGTGGCACAATAAGTGCTGCATGCCCACTGGTAGCATTTAATTTACAGGCCTTGGGTATTTGCTATACCACTCTACAAGGGATTTGTAAATTAAATATCCCAATTGGGTTCAAAACAGTTAAATCATGTTTTAGGGAGAGTGCACAAGAACTTTAGCACCGGTTACCAGTGGTAAAGTTCACAGAGTCTTAAAGACAACAATCCAGCAATTATAGGAGGAGGAGGGCAAAACGTTTGAGGGTGACCCTGTAGAGAGGGCCATTTCCAACAATTCTGGTAATAAAATGTATCTATAAATCCTTATAGTCTAATGTAGTAGTATATACTCACCATAAAAGAGCCCCTCTGGAGAAATTTTCCCAATTGAAAAAGAAAGGCTTACAACAAGAGAGTGAACTATTGATGGTTGCTAGGTACTATTTTAATAGCGTACAAAACTATTAGAACTTTCCACTGTAAGTCTCAAATGCTCAAATAGAGCGCAAAACAGACTCCAGGAATATACAGGAACTTTACAGCCCCTTGATCCTGTCAATGCAGAGTAGCGTTATTAGCTTTTGTTCTGTGTATGTGGTGGTTGCTAGTACACAGACACACAAAAAGTCCTGTGACTGTGTTGAAAAAAATCAAAGTATTTGTCCTTCAGCTGTGCAAAAATGGATGTCTTCATTTTGGCACAAAGTCTGGGGAACCACAGCAAATGTCAGTATTCTTCCTTCAAACATTCCTGTAACACTATAGTGTTATAGCTTGGTGCTGACGATTCTGACAGTTATTGAAACCTCGCTAATAAAGTTATAGGTGTGCACTGCAGCTGAGAGCTTATAACGAAGAAGATAAACTTTTACAACCAGTTTGGATTTTGGCAAATTGACTACAAATGTAGTAATACATTCCACCTAGTGAGGGTAGAATTTTGTTAATATGAGTACTTTGCATTTGCATAATTACATGAAAGTGCAGCATTTAATTTATTTAATTATATAATGTGAAAATCTGACATTTCGCACTGTTTCAGAGTAAATGCATTCTCTCTTCAGTTTTTATGCGAGGATGCATTTAAACAAAACACCAGCGGTTACTCCTGTGCTTTTCTCATAAATGTTACTGCTAATAACTTCAGTTTGTGCCATTTAATCGAAAATCTTTACCACAAATGGCACAAAATTACACAAGATGGTGTAGTGGTGTAATTCTGCATTACAAGCATGAGGCGAAGTGCCCGAAATTATGCAAATGACACCAGTGGAATTTAAATTTCACCCACACCTATTCAAATCAGTTTTTTAATTTTCACAGTGTATGTCACTTGCAGCAGAGCCAGTGCAATAATGTGATTGTGTAGGTCGTAACACGTAATTATGGATTTCCATCTTGAAATGTGGGACCAGAGGAAGCAGCTGCGGCTCACAGACACATTGCAGCTAGTGGTGATTGTCTGAGGCAATAGGAGCCCTTTGCCATCTTGTGACACTGAAGAAGGTATGCCATGCTCCAGAGGGATCTTGGAGGATATGTTCAAGGGAGGGGTTTGTGAATCCTTGAGGCAGATTCTAGTGAGTGTACTCAAATAGCCTTTAACAGCATTCAGTGGTAGAGACTACTTATGTAGCAGGCAGCACAAGGGCCGACTTGATGGGCCACGTATTTACTATCTGCAGTCAAATTGCTTGTATCTGTTTTTATTTTATTGAAATTATATACTTTAAGCATTCACTTTCTTAACTAAATAATATTACTAGACTACTGTGTTTTAGATTTACACCTATGATGACTTCTAAAACCCCACCAAAAGGGAATCAACCTACATCAGTATAAACATAAACACAGATAAACACCCGAACAAGCACAAACTGAAATTCCATGCAGAGGAAGGAAAGTGAAAAAGAATGAGTTAATTTAATTTCTTCCTGAAGGGGTCAACAGTATGTAACCTTGTTAAAGAAGATAGCAGCAAAACAGATTGGTCTAAGATTATTCTGCTGGAGTTTGGTTGAGTAGGATGTCACTAAAATAGTGTTTCTTCTTCCTTGTTCCCTCCAGTTGTGTGTGCTTATATTAAAGATGCAGGGCTTAGAAGCATATTCTAGGTCTGATTTAATTGTTTCATACCCTAGCAATATTAAAATCTATTTGATCTTTTGGAAATGTTTAATTCATTCGCAGACTGGTGCAGTGGCTGGCTCATAAGAAATTAGCCCACTTTGTACTCTTGCCAATTAAACACAGATGTGAAATCGGTAACATTCTTTGATACATCAACCCCCTTTTCTACCAAGTCTGTTGTGATAGCAGGTAAGCTACCAAACACCCCACATTTTAAGCATTCAATGCAAAGAGTAGTGACAGACACTTGTGAGAAGAGTATTTCTCACCATGCATTTCTAAGTCCATACTTAGAATGTTAACAGCAGAATTTCAAGTTCCAGAATACAATATGATGTCTGTTAAAAGAACACAACAGACTTAGTGATACATTTATCATGGGGGCACTTGGCAACTATGAATGTTCACAGAGCAAAAGTACCACCTTAATGTGATCAGACAAATAGCGAAGAAAAGCGGTGGCGAGCATACTTAAAGCATCATGTTCCAGATGCCATAAAGTGCAGGGCTACAGATTATGCTCTGTACTACAATTTAGAATTGTAAAGGGTTCACAATGTACTATGCTATTGGCATGTCACAATATTTACTAAAGAGTAAGTAAATCACCCCCAAATCTGTCCAGGATGTTTATAAAACATTTGAATGTAGCACTCTAATTTTTTTTATCTATTGATGGTTGCTAGATACTACTGTAATAGCATTCATAACTATTAGACTTTCCACTCTAAGCCTGAAATGCTCAAACAGAGAGAAAACACACTCCAGGAGTATATAGAAACACTACAGCCCCTTGCTCCTGTTAATTCTGAGTAGCTTTACAAGCTTCCGCTCTGTGTATATGGTAGTTACTGGTACATAGACACACACAAAAAGTCCTGTGACAGTGTCAAAAAATCAAGGTATTTGTCCTTCAGCTGTGCAAAAATGGATCTCATCATTGTGGCACAAACAGAGTCTGTGAAACCACAACAGAATTTCAGTATTCTTCTTCAAACATTCCTGTAACACTACAGCGTTAAAGCTCTACTGTATATGAGACAGTGTCATGTCAGGCTGAGTGTAATTAGACTTCATACAAGATAATGAGATGTGAGTGGCAGTGTAGTACATAGACTTTCTAAGCTTAATACTGTCTAACTTAAGGCCACTGGAGATAATACTATGTACCCTGCACTACTTCTCCTTTAAATGAAATATGTGCTTTCAAACAATCACTGCAATAAATCAAAACATTTGGTAAACACTGGAAAATCAGTTTTATCTCTTTTGGGGGATAGATAGCTCAATAAACAATGATTAGCACTGATTTCGGGTTTGTAACACACTGAGAAAACACCACTGAAGTCTACAAAATGTAAACACTGAAAACAGGACAGTCTAATTGTAACATTTAATAAGAAAAGGTCATGATAATCTCCATTATCTTGTTTTAGACATGATTTGTGCCTAAGGAACCGCTACGAAGGAGTCACACTATAGGGAAGGTGGTCTTAATTGCAGCTCCAAGTGCTTTCACTGTAAACTGTACAGTAACATTTAAGGTATCGGTGAATTCACTCAGTTATATGTCCTTTTTTCCTGTTTCTCTGCCACAATGTGGTCCATAAGGTATTTACTAAAAGAAGACTTTCTATTAGTTTATTGCTACAACCCCCTATAACTGCTCTCTTTATTCCTCTGGTTCTCTATGGTTACCTGTATGTTGCATTTGGAGCAGAAGAAATCGCCATCAAAAAATAAATACGTACAGAGGGATGTAGCAGGGGGTGCTTATTGAACACAAGGCCACTTCTTTACCTTTTACTGTTTCAAATGACATAACAGGAAGTAGGAGGAGTTATTGTACTTGAAATTTAGCCCTTTTATGATATTATAACAGATTCCCTCAACCAGGAACATTTTCTTCTAATCTTTATTATTTGTGCAACTATCATTATTATTGTCAAGTAGTAAGTGTTGTAAGCTTAATGGTTGTAAATCTACTAATGGCTGTATCCAGATGAAGAGATAGGGTCAGTTGCAACTCATTGTTATAGTTTACAATTTTGGTTGTTTTGCTGTGATCTCTATTTGTTGGTACATTCCTTCAACTTCAGTTTATTACCCCCTGCCTTTATCCTTGTTCATCTCTCCCATAGAATGTTGCGAGAGGAGTGTTCCTTTTAGTCAGTTTTGGCAGATAGATGACCGCACTGATTGACATTCACTCTTTCTCATGATCCCTGGATATTTGGTGGTGTTTGTTTTATCAGTGACTTTTCATTACCTTGTAATACTGTTTTTACTCCTCACATCCTTACTGCTGTTCCACTCTTTATAATATATTCCATGTTTTGTTCACATTAGTTTGAAGCATGTAGAATTTACTTTTAACTAATTCAACATTTGCTTTGTCAATCCAGCAGGTGTAACAAAAACAGCAAGAATGGACAATGGATCAGCCTTTAAAATGTTTCAAATAAGTCATGTGTAACAATACCTTTTAAAACTTTGTTGGTAAATGCAAATTCCTATTCTGGCAGAAGACTTTTTCAGTCACCAAAGAATCCAAACTGTTCAAACAAGCTCACAGATTGCGGTTTGTCAGAAGAGCTTCCAGTACATGTGATGGCAATTGACTGCAAGTAATTTATGCCGGAGCAGTGATGAGTGCCTGATGAATATGAAAACATTTACCTTCTACGGCGCTCTAAAGTTTTAGTAATATACATGGGGGGCCACCAGCACACTAATGAACTATCGCATTTCCTGAAAAAGGCGATATAAATGTTCTAAAACATGACATTTTCAAAACCTATCTTTTGGTCCATCAGAAAGCTGACATTAGTGAAAGAAGATCTAAATATAATGAATTAGGTAAGGATGTGATGATAAAAGGCATATCAGTTATAACACAACATCTACATAATGGAGAGATGTTTTTCATCTTCTGAATGTGACAAACGTTTAAGTACAAAAGGACTTCTAAATAGACATCTGGCGGGCCACAGATGATTAAAACCATGTAAATGTTCTGAATGTGCCAACGAGTTCTTGATAAAGAAATAGTTTAGGCGACATTAGAGACTGTGCACTATGGAGAAATCATATGAATGCACTGAATGTGACAAAGTGTTTACTACAAAACAAATCCTAATGAATCATCAGAAACTCCACACAGGGGAGAAACCATATGGATGTACTGAATGCAACAAGGCTTTCATTAAAAAGCAACAACTACTGCACCACCAGAAAGTCCACATCGGTGAAAAACCATATGGATGTACGGAATGCAACAAGTCATTCTTTACTAAGAAAAACCTAAAACTCCATCAGAAAGTCCACACTGGGGAGAGACCATATCAGTGCACTGAATGTGACAAGGCATTCAGTAAAATAGAAAACCTAAAGCGCCATCAAAAAATCCACACTGGGGAGAAACCATATAAATGTACTGAATGTGACAAGGCGTTCATCACAAAAATGCATGTAGCAGATCATCAAAGAATCCACACTGGGGAGAAACCATATCAGTGCACTGAATGTGACAAGGCGTTCATTGCCAAGCAACACTTAATCAATCATCAGAAATTCCACACGGGAGAGAAACCCTATGAATGTTCTGAATGTGACAAGGCATTCATTACAATGGGAAAACTAACGCGACATCAGAAAATCCACATAGGAGAGAAACCTTATGAGTGTTTTGAATGTGATAAGACGTTCATTTCAAATGACGAGTTAATACAACATCACAAAACCCACACTGGGGAGAAAATATTTGTATGCACTGAATGTAACAAGGCATTCATTACAAAGGCAGCGCTAAGGCGGCATCAGACAGTCCACACAGGAGAAAAACCTTATGCATGTACTGAGTGCAGCAAAGCATTTGCTAGAATTGATTATCTAACAATACATCAGGTGCTGCACACTGGTCTAAGAACACATAAATGTACTGAATGTGATAAGGCATTCAAAATGAAACAAGGGCTGTTGCACCATCAGAAAGTTCACACAGGAGAAAAACCATTCAAATGCACAGAGTGTAACAAAGCGTACACAACAAAAACAAACCTAAAGCAACATCAGAGTGTCCACACCGGGGAGAAACCATATAAATGTACTGAATGCAACAAGACATTCTCTAGAATTGACTGTTTAAAGATGCATCATGCAGTGCACACAGGTCTAAAGCTGCATAAATGTACAGAATGTCACAAGGCATTTAAGACAAAGTGGGAGCTCAGACAACATCAAAATGTTCACACAGGGATAAAACCATATGAATGTATTAAATGTCACAAGGTATTCAGTACAACCTCATGCCTAACACAACATAAGAAAGTGCACACAAAGAAAACCACATGGTTGTATGAATGTGACAAAAAAATCAGTGCAAACAGTAATCAAATGCAACATCAGAGGGGCCACTCTTGGATGTTATGAATCTTACCAGACATTCATTACAAAGGGACATTTAAGGCATCATCTGAAATTCTGGCTTGAAAATGAGGTACAACCCATCATTAGATGTTTTTTAAAACTAAAACGTATAGACATTGTATTCAGGGGACAGAAGAGAAGAAACATGATGTGAACTGCTCAAACTCTGAAGTCCATGTTCAGTATTTTCACACAGTAGTTATGTTAGAATATCTTTACCAAATCTTAGCAAGGTGAAACACACTTAAACAGTATGACTAAAAGAATAATAAAACAGCATACTGACTGCTCTTGCCCACGATCAAAACGCACCCACCTCTACCTATGCACTAGGATTGGCGAAGGTGCTAGAATTAGTGCAACTACTTCTAGAGACAATAACGCAACAGTTATAAGTAATTAAGTAAATCATGTATTGCTCTGCAACTAAATGCCTACTGATGACAATTACACACTAATAGATACAAATAGTTAATATAAAATGTACACCAACAATTATCAATGCATCTCTTCATAGTGGCACTGCTGAGGTTCTGAAACTAGGTAAAAACGTGCAGCTTTAGGACAACGATAAGAGCTGAATATGGTCTCTTTGACTTGGAAAAATAAAAATATGGTGTTTATCTGGTAATAGGTCATAGTCACTGAAATACAACCATAGTGTTTGTGTGTATATGTATTATACTTTTTCCACTGGAGAAAAAAAAACAAATTAGTGTTATAGTTAGGCGAATAGGTCAGTGACAACATTAACGTTTTGAACTAACAACAGAAATTCACTGGTTATAGTTACATCATATAGATAGATAGTTATTCACTGAAAAAACCCAAACTTTAAGGGGATGTTATAGTTGAGCATAACTATCATTTAAAACTAACAAAACCACTCAAATTCACTAGTTATTATCTCAAGTAACTATAACTTGTACCCTAAAGTAACTATAACTCACCATGGACAGTATTAACAAGGACGGCATTTCAGATGTGATTAGGGCTTTATAAATGTAGTCATTGATACTGTCATGAGTGATTTAATATGAAAGGGTAAAAGCAGTGCATGGCAAGGGCGCAAGTTATAGTCATCTTGGGATAGGGTTACATGAGATAACTAGAACTGGTGGATTTCAGTGGTTTTGTTAGTTTCAAATGACAGTTTCACCTAACTATAACATCCCTTTGTTTTTTTTCACTGAATTTCTAAGTTTTTTTTAAATGTAATAATAGATATTCTTATCTATAATGATGTTACTTAAACCATTGTTTTTTTCATTGAATTTCTGTGGGGTTTTTAACGTAAATTAAGATGCTCCTCGTAGTGCACGGTGGGGAGGAGCTAGACTTAGGGTCTGGCCTGGCATTGTCCCTCCTTTCTCTACCAGCCCTGTGTGCCCATGCCCTTACCCAACTCCTCCCTAACCTCTGTTGTCCAAGTCCATGCACCTGCCCCCTCCCTCCTGCCCTGCATGATCCGATGTGCTGACACTGCCCTCCAGTTAGCTTGATGTCCCTGCCCACTCGTCCCGGCAATGTTCCATTTCCTGAATCTATGCCCCTGTCATTGCCCTTCTGCTTAGCTTCCATGATTAGCTTAGTGCCGCTCCTATCCTTCACCCTGCCCTCTGATGTCTGCGTGCATGCCCTTGTTCCCTCCCTTTTGCCCACCATGTCCCATAGACCTGACACTGCCCCTCCTGTCTACTTTAAGTGCTCTGCTGAGCTGTCGCTGCCCCTCCTGCCTGCCCAGCATGGTCAGATGTCTGCCACCTGTCCACCCTACCTTCCATTGTCTGAGTTCCATGCCCCTATCCGAGCCCTCCTTTACTCCATGATTAATTTTGCTGACACTCCCTTCTGCTCTCCATGCTCTGTTGTGCTGCAATGGTTCCTCCTGTCCACCCTGTGTGGTCTTGTGTGAAGCCCCTGCCCTCTCTTGTCTGTGCCCAGCCCCTGCCTCTCCCTTCTGCCGTCCATGGTCCTTTGTGCATGGCCCTGCCCCGTTACTTTTGCCCACCATAGCCATTGTGCTGACACTAACCCTCCCTCTTGTTCTCCCACTGTCCCTAACACCTGTCCTGGGTGGTCAGCTTGTGCCCTCTGACCTCCTCCCTACCTTTCCTCTGTTGTCTGTGTATATGCCAATATAGTCTCCCTGTTGCCCTCCATGGTGTATTGTGCTTCCAGTGCCCATCCCAGCTGCCCTGCATGGTCAGCTTGCTGCTTCTGCCCCCTTGCCCCCTGTTTTTCCATGTGTGGGCCCCTATCCTCTCCCTCCTGTCTTCCCTGGTCCATGGTGGTGCAACTGCCCCTCCTTTTTGTCCGGCATCTTCAGCTTACCTCCCTTGCCTCTTTCTCTTTCTCTTCAGCTCTCTGTTGTCCAGGTGCATGGTCCTGTCCCCTCGCTATTGCTTAGTATGGTCCGTTGTGCTGCACTGCCCTCCCACTTGACCTGTGTTGTGTATTGTGCTGCTGCAACTCCAGTCAGGTCAGTTTGATGCCCCTGCCACCCTCCCTCTTGCCCTTTATTTCCAGAGTCCGTGAACTTAGCAAGAGGGAAACTTTGAAAACAAAATCTGGGGAGTTGATTTTCCCCCATTGACTTACATTGAAAAAGAGGGGATTTTAGGCGGGAGATGACTAAAATAAAGCCATTTCCGGCTTAAAAACATTGGGAGTCTCCTGCCGGAAATGGATCAATTGGTGTGTTGTACTGTGACTGCCTCTCCCTTTTGCTCTGTGGTCTGTTGTATTGCCACAGCCTCTCTTGCCAGTCCAGCATGGTTGGCTTGTTGCCCCTCTCCTCCCCCTTTCCCCTGCCCTATATGGTCGGTGTGCTGCCACTGCCGACTCGCTTGTGCAGTGTGGTCACCTTGTTGCCTCTGCACCCTCCTCCCTCTCCTTAATTGTATGATTCCGTGCCCCTTACCTTCACCTCCCCACAGAGTTCTAATGAACAACTAGATTGCTAACATTCTACATCTATTACAAAAGTGTGGCATGTTTGAAGTTATATTGATGTGATCAAATCAGTAATGTCTAAAGCATTTCAGTTAGAAATTATAAAAATAAGGGGGTCTTTCCCAAAGAAATTGTTAGTGCTCTAAAAAACTAAAATGAGGACACATTTTCTGAGCTCTCAAATAGTGGCAAATCACTTTTAAAATATACTGCTATATTAATGTTGTTTATTCAGTTGATCACTTGGTAATTTGTTGCACTTATGGGAGAGTATATGGCATTAACGGCAAGAACTGGCGACTTTGCAACTGGGGAACCAGGTTCGAGTTTTGGCATTGGCTTAACATCCTGTGATTCTGGGCAAATCACTTAGTCTCCCCATGCCTGACACCAAAATGAGTATGTCTTTGTGTAATGTAACTGAACACTCCAATACCTTCAGGTCACGAGCTTCAAAAATCTGCAAAACAAATTAATTAAGTGTTTTGCACAAGCCCATCATTGGGATATACTTTGCTATAGTTGGGTGATATGTGTGCTACATCTGGGCTCTTTTTGTGTCTGGTGGGCCATCTTAGGGGACTTTTTTTGTTATGATGCTCCCTAATTTCCTCAGTTATTGAAGTATCCTCCGTACAAAATGCTTTACATTTTCCACTTCTCTTTCATGAAGATGGCATTCAGATGTACCACACTTTTGGCATGAATTCAGAATGTTAGCACTCTAGTTACTCATTAGAACACTGTGGCAAAGCTGCTGATCACCAGGGAGTTAACTGACAGTCTGTTGCTGGTGTTGAAAGTGCATGTTTCAGTTTGCATGTCAGAATGTTTTAATGAAATAGAAGAGGAAGCTATTTGAAAACGTATTTAAAATGTATCCTAATTTTGCTTTCTGCAGCACCAACCATAATTGCGATCACATAATTAGCCCCCTCATTTAGTTTCTTTCTAAATGAAATGTTTATTTTTACCAGATTGAGCCTATCAAGATGGCTCTGGGTGTGCCACACTTTTGCCATGAGTAAGACTTTTAGCACTCTAAATGCTCTTTAGGATACTCTGTAAGGCTGCAGTGAAATATAGGGTATCAGCTGACAGTATTTTAATGGCTGCCAAAACATATTTTCCAGGTTATCACCAACCGCTCAGGATTGACTAGTCCCCTTTACATTTTCTACCGAATGGATTTACACCAAATCACAAAAAGCACAGTCTGTGTAACAAGATCTAGCTTCGTGCCAAATTTGAAGTAATTCCGTTCTGCAGTTTTTGCTGTAGTACTGTCTGACGAAGTCTATGGAAAATGCATGTCTCAACAATTGCATCTGCTTTCACAAATGTTCCATGAAGCTCCACTCATCTGGACTCGTACTCACACATATCCGACATATACAGAAAACCAGATCCAGCGGTCAACATTCTCTTACTTTGCTCCTATTTTTTTATGTGCAGAGACTCCGAACTCGTAAAGATACTACTCGTAAATCCCTTTGTGGATAGCAAACAGTTGTATACTTTAACAAAAGTGTTAGTTTAGGTTTGTAAATCGGGTTTGAGGCTGTAATACCTCCCAGGAGCTGGTTGATGTGCTCCATTGTTCTGAAATCAGTTCATCAAGCAGGGCTTGTTTACTCGTTATGTTTCGTGTCTCAAGATGATGGCTTGGATGCCACCAGATGTGATGGAGCCACAGTCTCAAAAGAGGTTAACCCCATTGATGAACCACACCTGTACAGTTCATCTGTACTTCGGAAGTTGGAAGATGGGTGTATGGAAAATGCAGTGATTCTGTACCCATGATGTATCTAATAAGAATCTAGACGTGTGTACCTGGTGGAGAATTGTAAGGCTTGTGAAGAAACTTGTGTAAAGCAGTTTCCACCAGCCTAAAGCACCAAGGAAAGACAGTGTTCAGAGTGATTACTTCACTAGACTGTCCAGTCTATTGTTAAGCTACAGTGCCTGCAAGACCTCAAGTCCCAAACAAATCATAAGAATTAAAAAGAAAACTTCAATTACTAACCACTCGCAGCCCACATTTATCTGGCCACTAGTGAATGACATGACTAAATCCACTCCATCCAACCAATGACATCCCACTGCACTACCTCAACCATATCCCACTGAATAACCTTCCTGATGATATCCACTCAAAGACTTGCTCTATTTCACTAACGAAACACTCATTAGACATACTACTGACCCAGATGAAACACCCATTTCTCAGACTATGAGTCCTGACAACAGACAGCTGAAAACTGACCCCCAACTCCTTTAAAACCATCTACCCTCACAGCCTTTCCAAACTGCACCCACAAACTTCAAACACAGACTACTAAAATAGCTTTCTGAGATGCTTACTTCTGTCCTCTACTGCAACAGGTATAAGAGCTAGCAAAAAAAAGAACCCATCTTCGAGTCCAACTACACTGCCAAATGGGAGAAACTCCTGCTCACCAATCTGTTTGTAACCAAAACAACCAATATCCTCTATGGCGCTAAACTACATTTTACAGAATTGACATACTTGTGTCTGCATGAACATTGGCTGGTCTGTCTCTGGCCTATATAATGCATGTCATTGTCTTTCTAGGAATCAGTGGAGGTCTCAAATCATCCAGACAATGGCGTAGATAAAAACACCTGATGCAAGATCAGTCTGATACAAGTGCTTTGTTATCTGTATTTCAAGGTCATCTACAGTACAGAAGGCCCATCAAGTGACCACTTGGAAGTAGGGGAACTTTCCCCAAGTCACAGGCACAGCACCAGATTCAATATTGGCTGAAAAAGCCTCCAGCAAGTCGCACTGAGGCTCTGCAAAGGATTCCATTCCGCCTTCACTAACTGGTGCCAGGATTGGTTCTTTGCATAGACACAATTTCCTTGTCCTTGAAATATCTAGTAAGCTATTACTAATAGACAACAATTTGTGTATGTACACCACCTCCAAAACTGAAGCTCACTATCTATTAATCTGTTAGAACTAGCATAGCACTTAGAGATAGAACAGTGACAGTGTTTTGGGCTATAAATTGTGATGTTATGATTTTTCCCTATTTTCATTGCTGTTGAAAAACATAGCTTCTTTTAATTCTTCTATTCTGTGATGTTACCAATATTGTGTGCACTGGATCCCGGAGTTTTGAAATAACTTTGTTAAAATAAATATGTTGAAATGTATATTCCATATCTAGTCATTTTTAGTGTGTAAATAATCCGTTAACAATTGTTTGGATTACCATCTATTCCTGTTAGTAACCCAAAAGCTTAGACTCCACTTCACCTATGCATTGGATGGGGTTCAGCGGGCTACAGTGACCTGTTTTTCACATCCAGGTGTTGGTGCATTGAACTACGTTCACTCATGTCACCAGTGGGTGTGAAAACAAACGTTGTAGAGCTAAGCCAGAGTCTTAGTTTGTGCAACACCACACACAATAATACACCACATACAACTACCTCTCGCCATATCCTCCATCACCTTAGTTTGCATCCCTGCAGTCTTCAACTCTAGGCACTCCAACTCAGTATTTTCAGACACTCTGACACTATATCATAGGCCTAACTACAATGATACCCACAGCAACATACAATCCTTCCCCATGGGCCAGACCTTGCTATTTCCACACCAACCAAACATGTCTTTAAGTACCAACTACTGACCTCATCTATAACACACACCCATAGACCAGACACAGCTCTTCACTATCCAACATACCACAATACAAAGCCAAACACTTCATTCATGGACAGCGACTCGACCTCTAGCTTGCAGCCACTAACAACCTCCTCCAATCCATCAGCTTACCCGCGGCCGCCAACCACTGCTACCCACCACCTCCTATCCTGACTACAAAGACATATATACATTCAGACACCACTATCTTCCCCCTGACGCCCACAGCAACTGACAATCAACCCACTTTCCCTGAGCCATCCTTCTGTGGAACTAACTGGCACGTTCTTTGTTTCCACACACCTCCCATGAAGCTCCATTCTAGGACACCCTCACTGCATTAATGATGCCGCCACAAACATCACACTCTCCCTTCCCTCTCTGCAATGACACCACTTACCTCCTACCAATGCATAACACTGGGATACACCTGAAAACCACTCCTCCCTCATCAGCCTGTCCTCTCTTACCCCACATAGATCCATATCTCACACAACTCTTACAACTTGCCCAAGCATTCCGCTCACCAGTTCTCAACTCCTCTTGTTTCACACATCCTCAACACAGAACTCAAAATAGATCAGTCCCTGATCAATAAACCAGCCAAATGCTCCACTCTATTATCCACCGAAAGCTACATAAGCACCAAACAAGAAGATACTAAACTCAAAACCCCAAACACCTGGGTCAACTACACCAGCCAATAGATCATGTCATAGCTACGCGAAAGGACCACCCATCCACATGGTCTTACTACAGTCTATCCCAAAAGGAAATAGATTCTCTTCTCTCCTCATATAACATGCACAAAGTAAACCACATAACACTAAGACAATAAAAACCATCAGATGCAACAGGAACAGGTACAACAGACCTAGCGAGTCACCCACAGTCTGTCACAACATTATATCCCCTGTTACTCTTGAATGCTCATGTCGGGCCTCCCATTCTTGGTTACCACGTACGCTCCACAGCTGCGGATCAGTAGCAAAGCACAACACCAAAATGACCATGCTGCACGAAATAAACATTCCCTTCCTCTTAAAAACATGGCTAAATAACCTCACCATCCCCACCAAATTTTTTCATCAAATGTCTAGAACAGGGAAGCAGAAATGCCAGTTGAGTAGCAGTCACTTATAGAAGCTCATTACTAATCACCAAACTTCAGCCAGAAAAATATTCCAAATTTGAATAATTAGGAGTCAGACTTGTCTCCGGAGGTTAAAACCCAACAAACCTTCATATCATCTACCACCCCTTTCAGGTAAAGATCACTTCTCAGATCAACCTATTGGTTTCATCACACATAAATCCCTCCTGTCTATCAACAAAATATTCCTAGGGGATTTGAATCTACACTGGAATGACCACATCTCCCTGACGTCTCAACTAAGACTCTACCTAGAGTCCAATAGCCTTTTATAGCACTACAAATACCGAACACATGTGAAAGGGGCACCCCGTAGCCTCATCATAGCAGAGGAAACATCCATAGATATAGACTTGTAATAGACCCGTAATCTGGCTAGACCACCACATCATCTATTCCACTTCACCCTGGAATATTCAACACCCATGGGGGTCCGACAAACAATAGGTCAGAAACCTAAACCAATTTGACACAGACAAGCTAACCGCCATAATCACCTCTAGACTATTTCCATAGTGGAAGAACTACCTGCGCAGTACAGTGGAAACTATGACAGACATACTAAACCAAGTAGCACCCCCTTTAAACTGACGATACAGAGAAACATATACTCCTCCTTTTGCTTCAACAAAGAACTCAACAAAGAAAAGGCACAACTTTCAAGTAACTGAAAGAGGTTGTATGATTCAACCACGTATGCATAAACAAAGTGGCCTGAAGCACACCGTATCTTTAACACGCATGCCTCTACAATGAATTTAGTTGTAAAAAGCATGAGTGCCAAAGGAATGTGCGTGGTAAATTTCACACCGCAACCCCCCCAGCCCTGTGCCCTAACAGCCGATACCCAGCCCTCAATCCACCCAGCCCTAAAACTGTCCCCCTCCCACCCTGGGGCCTAAAACCCAGCCCCACTCTTAAAACTACCAAACCTTCACCTTAAGCCCTAAAACCCTGCCCCCTGCCACATAAATGACCCCAAACTTTCCCCGCCCTGAGCCCTAAATGGTCATCTACCTTAGAGTGGCTACACCCACTAAGTCACCACTTCCTGTGGGCAGAAGTCACTTTCCTACACCTGATTGGCACCTTGGGGGTTGTGCAAGCTGGGGATGACCACTCCTCCTGTCCATTGTATGGATTCCCACTGTTGCTCCTGCCAAAAGTGGAGGTTTGCAATGGGGTCGGCCACCTGCGACCTGTAGGCTTCAGGTTGAGTTTCAAGAGCAGTAAGCTCTTTGTAGCTCGCTAGCAAGGCAATGCACATTCCTAAGGGAGGGGGTGTTAGCCCTCCCAGAGAGTAGGATCTCTCACCCCAGGGTTCCAGAATCTTGGCTGGTGGTGGCAAGCTGGTTGTGACCTGCCAACAACCATGCCAGGGTAGGTATCTTTTGTAGGGGGAACCTCAAAGTTGCTCCCTGGGTACATTTTGTAATAAACCTAATACTGGTACCAGTTTGGATTGATCATTCTGAACTGCTTGATACCAAACAACCCAGGGTTCAAAGTAGCTCTTAGAAATGTGGTATCTGTTTGGCTAGGGTATGCAGCTAAGCCAGGCAGAACTCACCACTCTAGTCTGGACAAGGGAGTTACACACCCAAGATAACCCCTGCTCAACCCCTTGTTAGCTTGGCATCAGAGGTAAGGGTTATCCCAGAGGCAATGTGTAAAGCGCTTGCACAACACATTTGACACAATAAATATGGCACAAACAAAAAGGAAACACAACAAAAAGTTATATAAAAATAAACTGTATTGTACAAAACAACATTAGACCAAACACGACATGTATCAGTAATACCCCGCTACACAAACAGTTGTTAGAATATCACACAGGTTACTAGCTCTCTGCGAAAGCAAGCAGTAGTCAGATAAACATATATGTAACTGTTATTCTGCAACACAAGCAATAGTCAGATTGTCATTAACACCAATAATGCACGTCATAGTAAACATACTATCATGAATGCCAAGACATCATCATGAATGCACATAGGATGAAACATTCCCCAACTGGTAAGACCTTGTTATAACCAACATAAATACACATAGCATGAGCATATTCCCATATTACCTGTGTCCTAGAACATCAAACTTCCACTGTACACAAAGTCGACCCTGAAAATATGTATGTCTCCCATCATGGCTAAAATTACATCTCACATGACTCGGGGTCCTACAAAGCATATAATGAGGGTAACAACATCATGAGGGAACTCCACCCTCTACCTGAAGGTGGTGGCACGTTTGTGCTTCCTTGGACGGGTCCTCCCATTAGGGGAACTACCCTACAACTAGTAGGGGAACTCTTGTGCTCCTACTATCATAACTTCGTAATGCTGCCACAAAAAGGGGACTGACCAGGTACGGGACCTCCATTGAGGGTCTCCTCTTGTTATGCCAGCTGTGCTGAGACGATAACGCCTCAAGGGCAAATCTCCCCAGGGTCAAGACCCCCTCATGGTAGGGCGACTTCATGGGGGAGGAAAGAGGTCCCACGTACCTACATTCTTGGTCAGGGGCAGTTCTCTACCCGAGGCCCCCGCACAATGTCCACAACACTCACGGACGCAGGGCAGCCTCTCAGGGTTCTCCTGGTGTGGTGAGGGGGTGGGCGGGGTGGCTCCAGCTGCCTCCATCACTCCTCACAAACCGCAAGCTGAATGAGCCTCCTGGCTTGGGGGGCGCAAAACCAAGCCTTCCCGCCTGACTGGCAGGAATCCACTACACTCCTCCCTACCTGGCCGGTGTTTCTAGTCCCCACAGGGCTCCAGGAGAGCAGGCGTATCTTTTTGTAGCGGCTCGGGCCACAGCGGGGGAAGCACCGTCTTGCGCGCCAGGGCACCACAGGAAGCTTGCTCGTCCGCACTAATTCTCCCAACTCCTCGTGACGTCTCCCAGGCTCCAGCTGTGTTTTGTGGGGACCGCCCCTTCGGTGGTGAGGCAGCAGAGCCAAATCCGCTCCCTCGCACACCTCGTGGCTTCTCCCTTGTCGGAGGGGCAGCGCTGGGGGGATTTCTTTGTATTGCAGCAGAGCACAGTGTTCACTAAGGTGAGAGGGAGTGCACCGGCTCAGAAATCACGCAGTTTCCCTTGTGCTCATCTGACGCTGGCACAATGTGAGAGCCCCGCACATGCTGGTCCTGGTCACCTTGGGGGTAACATAAAGTGCTCCGCAGGTGCAGGTATAGGAGAGCCTCTCACCACACGCTAGAGAAGGGGGAAAGTGGTGAAGCGCTTCCCATATGCTGATTTTAAGCGTGACTGTGTGCCGGACTCAGAGTCCCACAGCAATTCTGGGGCAATCGGTCCCAGGAGAACACTTGGGAGCACCAAGGGACAGAGAGACTAGCACATGAAGGCCACAATGGTAGTCTCTCCTGGCAGCCCCCCAGAACCTTGGCAGTCCAGAGTCGGGGGAACAGGCTGGTAACAGGGCAACATACAGAAAGGCAATCCAGATGAGTCCTTTAGGCCACCCAGCGGATTCCAAGCAGCAGCCCAACAAGCGAAGAACAGTCCAGATGAGTCCTTTGCACAGTCAGGCAGTCCCTCTGGCTGGGATTTAGTCCCAAGTCCAAAAAAGTGCTCTAAACATGAGGGGGACAGCCCCCAGGCATTCTACTCATTTTGCACAGCTTCCACAGAGGGTGAGAGGGGGTTCCAAATAGCACTAACCAGTTTCAGGAATGTCTCCTTTCTCCTCAAGCACTTGCTCCATACATCAGCGGGGGGAAACAAGCCCTTTGTAGGGCCATGGCACAGCCTCTACAGACGCAGATGCGCCCCACCTCTACTTATCCTAGCCCAGGAAGACCATCCAATATGCAGATGCACTCTTGTGACGCCTCCACCCTTCCTTTGTACAAGCTGTCTGAGAAGTATGCACAAAGCACAGCTATCACTGTGGCCCAGACATGGATTGGGGTCAAGCCGCAAAACACCAAAGTCATAAGCACAGAGAAATGCTTACTTTCTAAAAGTGGCATTTCCATAATGGTAATAAAAGATCCACTTACACCAATAAGCAGCATTTCTCACTACTATTCTAACCATACCAAACATGCCTACAACACCCCTCATAGATCTGACAATGCCAACTGTTAAGGCATTTCCAATGCAGTCCTATGAGAGAGGCAGCACTCAGTAGTGAGGAACCAAATAGGCTGTTTGTCACTACTAGTACAGACCCACATAACCAGGCACATGTCCTGCCTTTTACCTACACACCACCCTGCCCATCGGACTAGCTAGGGCCTACCTTTGGGGTGACAGTTCCAGGCCTGGCAAGTAAATGTAGATGCCAGGTCTCTGGCAGGACAGCGCATGCAGGCCCTGCAGTAGCAGGCCTGAGACAGGTTTGAAAGGCTACTTCTGTGGGTGGCACAAGCTGCGCTGCAGGCCCACTTGTAGCACTTACCTTACAGACCCTGAGTATAGAGAATCCACTGTACAAGGGACTTACAGGTAAATTAGATGTGCCGATCAGGTGTAAGCCAATCATACCAAGTTTAGAAGGGAGAGCACATGCACTTTAGCACTGATCAGCAGTGGTGAAGTGCTCAGAATCCTAATGTCAACAAAAAGTGGTCAGAAAAAATAGGAGGAGGAAGGCAAAAAGTTTGGGGATGACCCTGTAAAAAGGGCCATGCCCAACAGTAGCCATCACGTAGTGGTGAAACTCGTACTGACCAGTGTCCAGCACATGTATTAAAATGGCTGCCCTGTTCATTTACTATGTCCCAGGTTTGGAATGGACACATTAGTGGCATCACAACAGTGTTAGGGAAAAAGATCTGACCCACGGAACCCTGTTAGCAGGGGAACTGGGCACCAGCAACTTTGAAATTACATCAAATACCATGCAAAAAGTGGGGGCTAACCATGACAAAAGAGGCCTTTTTTCACACTCATTGTCATGGATGACATATATCAAATACTTGACAATGGAGACTCCTTATTCTACTCAGCTTGTCCTCAGCATTTAACACAATTAACCATGACACACTCATAAATAAGCACAGTTCTGCAAAAGCTTTCCTCATTCCTCACCAACCACTGTGAACTAATCAATTTAAAGGTGCCTGTTTTAACCCAAACCTTATCAAAGTTTCCACAAGGATCCATCTTAGCTCCAAACTCTATTCAGTCTATAGATGGAGCCCCTAATATCACTTCACTAGCATCCCAGCCTAGCATACCACCTCTATGTATACAACACTCACCTCTACACTTTAATAGGCTTACTTGAGGATGTGCTTCAAGTGAACAACACCTAAAGAAAGTGCAACCAATTGAAACAATCCTTGGGAAACATAGTTCTTTCTAAGCCCCACAAGACAACCACCACCAACACAAGACTGGAGTACCCCCCCCACCCCCCCCAAAAAAAACATTCTAAAGCACACCCATAAAATAAGTGAGTACACCAAATCACTAGGAATAATTCTTCACAAACACGTTGATATGACAGCATAAATAAATGCCAAAATTGTCATTCCCAACTTGAGACTCCTCACAAAAACATAACACAGTCTTTGGTCATAACCAGACTAGACTATGTAATGCTATCCTCGCAGGCAACACTAAAACACATCTGGCACCCATGAAGACTGTTCTCAAGGCAGCACCCAGATTAGTTGTGAGACTGGCCCGATCGATCACATCACCCCCACACTCAGCATGCTAAGTGGGCTTCCAATTGAAGCAAGATGCATATTGAAAACGCTGGGCATCACTCACAAAGTCATGCACCATGGGCACTTCAAAATACCTGGCCTGAAAACTCACCAGATCAGGAATTGCTACTGTTGAAGCGTTGTAGGTTCAACAAGCATTGGCAAAGCCAATAGGTTTCAACTTTGTTTATTGTTTTATATCTATCTTATTAACTGGATTATAATATTAGAAAAAGGTTATGATAATGTTTGTTTTAAATTTGCTGAACCGTTAAAAGTTGTTTATGTTGTGAAGTTTGTTGCATTAATATCCCAGGGTTCCAAAGTCATAATTTTCACTTTGTCATATGGCACCGTATTGCTCAGTCTGAAAGCAATGGCAGTGATATATGCAGGAGTAGTTTGCTTCAACTAAGGGGGGCCTCTGTTTGTTGGCTCTAAATACTTGCTTCAGAGTAGTCTATCAAGAATGCATCTGAAAAACACCTTCTGCAAATATTGCTCTTTGACCCCTCGTTGTGCTGTTCCAGAGATTCCAACCATACATTTTAGTGAGGTTTTTAAAGTTTTTAATAATTTTACAATAGTTTTAGGTGGTCACTTCAGGTCATGCAACTATGGGCAAAAGTTACCTTCAGTAAACAGCAGAATGCCTTGCGCCAACTTACAGCATTACAAGCCAAAGCAACATGTTCTTGGACACAAAGACAGGATCGTGAAAGGTGTCACACATAAGGGACTTCACGACGGGCACAAGCCAGCCGGAGTGAGCAACTTTTCACATGTACATTTCACTGAAGAAGGGATGGAACAATAGCTTATACCAGTGGCACAAGAGAAGCTGCAGCCGGGTAACTTCTTTCACATGTATGTTTTTCTGCCCACCCCTCAACATGCAACATCCGCCTTAAACTTGTGTGTGCACATGTGAACCAGTCCTATTCCTAACATATTGCTTTTTTGTCAGCCAACACCCGCCAAACGTGATGTTTGTAGTTTGGGTCCGTCGCGGTGGCCGAGGGTGGTCTCTGTAATACTGTGCCAGGCTGAGGGTCAAGAGCCGCGCGCACCCTGCCCAGTAATACTCTACGTACAGCATGGCTTCGGGCATGAGGGGCACATCCACCGTACGTCTCATCTCGGATGCTGCTGCCACTGCAAGGGCTCCAGCCCCCAGTGCCCACCGACCATCAGCCAGGGTTCGAGCATGAGGGCACATCCACCGTACGTCTCATCTCGGATGCTGCTGCCACTGCAAGGGCTCCAGCCCCCAGTGCCCACCGACCATCAGCCAGGGTTCGAGCATGAGGGCACATCCACCGTACGTCTCATCTCCGATGCTGCTGCCACTGCAAGGGCTCCATCCCCCAGTGCCCACCGACCATCAGCCAGGGTTCGAGCATGAGGGCACATCCACCGTACGTCTCATCTCGGATGCTGCTGCCACTGCAAGGGCTCCAGCCCCCAGTGCCCACCGACCATCAGCCAGGGTTCGAGCATGAGGGCACATCCACCGTACGTCTCATCTCGGATGCTGCTGCCACTGCAAGGGCTCCAGCCCCCAGTGCCCACCGACCATCAGCCAGGGTTCGAGCATGAGGGCACATCCACCGTACGTCTCATCTCGGATGCTGCTGCCACTGCAAGGGCTCCAGCCCCCAGTGCCCACCGACCATCAGCCAGGGTTCGAGCATGAGGGCACATCCACCGTACGTCTCATCTCGGATGCTGCTGCCACTGCAAGGGCTCCAGCCCCCAGTGCCCACCGACCATCAGCCAGGGTTCGAGCATGAGGGCACATCCACCGTACGTCTCATCTCGGATGCTGCTGCCACTGCAAGGGCTCCAGCCCCCAGTGCCCACCGACCATCAGCCAGGGTTCGAGCATGAGGGCACATCCACCGTACGTCTCATCTCGGATGCTGCTGCCACTGCAAGGGCTCCAGCCCCCAGTGCCCACCGACCATCAGCCAGGGTTCGAGCATGAGGGCACATCCACCGTACGTCTCATCTCGGATGCTGCTGCCACTGCAAGGGCTCCAGCCCCCAGTGCCCACCGACCATCAGCCAGGGTTCGAGCATGAGGGCACATCCACCGTACGTCTCATCTCGGATGCTGCTGCCACTGCAAGGGCTCCAGCCCCCAGTGCCCACCGACCATCAGCCAGGGTTCGAGCATGAGGGCACATCCACCGTACGTCTCATCTCGGATGCTGCTGCCACTGCAAGGGCTCCAGCCCCCAGTGCCCACCGACCATCAGCCAGGGTTCGAGCATGAGGGCACATCCACCGTACGTCTCATCTCGGATGCTGCTGCCACTGCAAGGGCTCCATCCCCCAGTGCCCACCGACCATCAGCCAGGGTTCGAGCATGAGGGCACATCCACCGTACGTCTCATCTCGGATGCTGCTGCCACTGCAAGGGCTCCATCCCCCAGTGCCCACCGACCATCAGCCAGGGTTCGAGCATGAGGGCACATCCACCGTACGTCTCATCTCGGATGCTGCTGCCACTGCAAGGGCTCCATCCCCCAGTGCCCACCGACCATCAGCCAGGGTTCGAGCATGAGGGCACATCCACCGTACGTCTCATCTCGGATGCTGCTGCCACTGCAAGGGCTCCATCCCCCAGTGCCCACCGACCATCAGCCAGGGTTCGAGCATGAGGGCACATCCACCGTACGTCTCATCTCGGATGCTGCTGCCACTGCAAGGGCTCCAGCCACCAGTGCCCACCGACCATCAGCCAGGGTTCGAGCATGAGGGCACATCCACCGTACGTCTCATCTCGGATGCTGCTGCCACTGCAAGGGCTCCAGCCCCCAGTGCCCACCGACCATCAGCCAGGGTTCGAGCATGAGGGCACATCCACCGTACGTCTCATCTCGGATGCTGCTGCCACTGCAAGGGCTCCAGCCCCCAGTGCCCACCGACCATCAGCCAGGGTTCGAGCATGAGGGCACATCCACCGTACGTCTCATCTCGGATGCTGCTGCCACTGCAAGGGCTCCAGCCCCCAGTGCCCACCGACCATCAGCCAGGGTTCGAGCATGAGGGCACATCCACCGTACGTCTCATCTCGGATGCTGCTGCCACTGCAAGGGCTCCAGCCCCCAGTGCCCACCGACCATCAGCCAGGGTTCGAGCATGAGGGCACATCCACCGTACGTCTCATCTCGGATGCTGCTGCCACTGCAAGGGCTCCAGCCCCCAGTGCCCACCGACCATCAGCCAGGGTTCGAGCATGAGGGCACATCCACCGTACGTCTCATCTCGGATGCTGCTGCCACTGCAAGGGCTCCAGCCCCCAGTGCCCACCGACCATCAGCCAGGGTTCGAGCATGAGGGCACATCCACCGTACGTCTCATCTCGGATGCTGCTGCCACTGCAAGGGCTCCAGCCCCCAGTGCCCACCGACCATCAGCCAGGGTTCGAGCATGAGGGCACATCCACCGTACGTCTCATCTCGGATGCTGCTGCCACTGCAAGGGCTCCAGCCCCCAGTGCCCACCGACCATCAGCCAGGGTTCGAGCATGAGGGCACATCCACCGTACGTCTCATCTCGGATGCTGCTGCCACTGTAAGGGCTCCAGCCCCCAGTGCCCACCGACCATCAGCCAGGGTTCGAGCATGAGGGCACATCCACCGTACGTCTCATCTCGGATGCTGCTGCCACTGCAAGGGCTCCAGCCCCCAGTGCCCACCGACCATCAGCCAGGGTTCGAGCATGAGGGCACATCCACCGTACGTCTCATCTCGGATGCTGCTGCCACTGCAAGGGCTCCAGCCCCCAGTGCCCACCGACCATCAGCCAGGGTTCGAGCATGAGGGCACATCCACTGTACGTCTCATCTCGGATGCTGCTGCCACTGCAAGGGCTCCAGCCCCCAGTGCCCACCGACCATCAGCCAGGGTTCGAGCATGAGGGCACATCCACCGTACGTCTCATCTCGGATGCTGCTGCCACTGCAAGGGCTCCAGCCCCCAGTGCCCACCGACCATCAGCCAGGGTTCGAGCATGAGGGCACATCCACCGTACGTCTCATCTCGGATGCTGCTGCCACTGCAAGGGCTCCAGCCCCCAGTGCCCACCGACCATCAGCCAGGGTTCGAGCATGAGGGCACATCCACCGTACGTCTCATCTCGGATGCTGCTGCCAAAGGGCTCCAGCCCCCAGTGCCCACCGACCATCAGCCAGGGTTCGAGCATGAGGGCACATCCACCGTACGTCTCATCTCGGATGCTGCTGCCAAAGGGCTCCAGCCCCCAGTGCCCACCGACCATCAGCCAGGGTTCGAGCATGAGGGCACATCCACCGTACGTCTCATCTCGGATGCTGCTGCCACTGCAAGGGCTCCAGCCCCCAGTGCCCACCGACCATCAGCCAGGGTTCGAGCATGAGGGCACATCCACCGTACGTCTCATCTCGGATGCTGCTGCCACTGCAAGGGCTCCAGCCCCCAGTGCCCACCGACCATCAGCCAGGGTTCGAGCATGAGGGCACATCCACCGTACGTCTCATCTCGGATGCTGCTGCCAAAGGGCTCCAGCCCCCAGTGCCCACCGACCATCAGCCAGGGTTCGAGCATGAGGGCACATCCACCGTACGTCTCATCTCGGATGCTGCTGCCACTGCAAGGGCTCCAGCCCCCAGTGCCCACCGACCATCAGCCAGGGTTCGAGCATGAGGGCACATCCACCGTACATCTCATCTCGGATGCTGCTGCCACTGCAAGGGCTCCAGCCCCCAGTGCCCACCGACCATCAGCCAGGGTTCGAGCCAGCCTTCCTCCCTGCTGCCAGCATCCAGCGCTTGAATCTCTACAGCGTAAACCATGCCGGAGGCTGGACGGGCTTCACTCATTCAACATGGGAGCGCTATCTGGAGCACAACCCCCCTCGGCCACTCTCAAAGGTTCACTGTAGCGCACACTCAGAGTTGTAGGAACTAGAGAGCTCACTTCTACTTCTAAACTAGCGCGCTACCACATGAGTAGGAACTACACAGTTTAACACATCCCCATACAGCAAAATGAATAACAAGGCGCCGCTTTGGAATGCGGAATGGGAAGCGCTGCAAAGGAGTTCACCGTCTTCTATGCTCCTCTCGAGGGGAAGCGCGTGCAGAGGGCCTGAGAGCCCGGCCAGGAACCTGGGGAACGGGGTTTGAGTCTCCGCGAAGGAGCAACATCCTGAGATTCTCCGCAGATCAGTAAGTCTCTCAGTAATGAACTGTGCAAAGTGCTCCGATACCTTCGGGTCGAGTTTGTGCTATGTATAATTGTAAAAAAAAAAATTACAAAAATAAATAGGAACTTAAGGCTAATTCAAAAAAGTAAGTAAAAGTATGGATGAGCAAGCAGAGAAGGGGCGTTCAAAGAAGGGAGTGAGGTGATAGGAGGGACGGACAAGCCACAGACTAGAATGCGACGCAAATAAAAATTAAAGGTACATTTAAAAGTGGATGGGGACAACAAATGAGCATGAGGGGAAAAGAGGCGCAAGGGCACGGCGAGGCAGATGCATATGTATTAAGTGTCCGTGGTAAATAATAAAAATAAAAAAAAAGTACCTGCTGAGTAAGTAGTCAGCGGAAGGACAAGGACCAGTAGCCAGTGCTAGTGACTGGAAGGAGTATTTGGTCCAGAATCCACACATCGGCATGGATGGCAAAAGCAGAGCAGGAAGTGAAAGCAGACAACCTGCTGGCCACTGCGAAGCAAGAATATTAAGAGCAATACTGAAATCCAGGAATGGTAAGTAAGTGGCGGGTTTCTAAGTCCCCTTTTAAGATTTGTTTTCCAAATTCAAGAGACTTCGCAAGCACAGCACAATCGCTGTGCAGGTGCAACCTGAAAAGGAACCTCCCGACCCTCCCGACCCTCCATGGGCACCATCATTCTCAGGGAACACCTCCAGAATCTGAAAGTCTCTCCCACCTGAGATAAGAACAAACCCCTTCAATGCCTACTTCGAGAAAAGAGTCAAACCGCTTCTGCTTGCAAAATACCTGCCTGCCAGAATGGACACATCCATCATTCCACACAGGCCAGAACTTTCCTTGGCAGACCTCCATCTTCAAGAGGCTATCCACCACCACGGAAGGACTCCCAGACTGAGGGCCTGAGGTAGAGTTTGGGGGAGGGAGTTACTCCATCACAAACGCGTGGAGATTGTATAAGGGGGCGGGATATCTGTCACATTTGAGATGGATTAATCGGTCCGCAAATCAGGCTCTTATTCATAATATAATTACTATCTATATTTGCCACTCTATTTTCTTTTTTAAATCGTACAACGGCTACTGTGCTGCTATTAATATACAACGCTGATACCCACAGATCATGTTCACATTTAACTAAACTCTCAATAAATACATTTACTTTTTTGATATGTTATTTTAAAAAAACGTGTCTAATGGTCATGAACATTGCTGTGATGTTTGGCAATATTTTACACATAAGAGAAATTAATTGCATAAAAAAACTTTTAAACTACTTGGTGGCCCAAGAGGGGACCTTAGGAAGAGCGAGTTAAAGAAAAGTTCATAGTATACAACTATGCCATATTATAGTCATATGCTATTCTTCTGTATAGGTAAACAGCCATTACCACACAGTTAGAACCACACATTACCATCTGTGTTGTAAATGTGTGCATGGGAAAGGTATTTTCAATGTAGTCCTGTATATGTGTGTGGTAGTTACATACGTGGTAAAGACTTGCGTAGTAGTTGTAGATGTGTGGTGAAGACTGCGCTGTAAAGGCATGCATGGTAAAGGTATTCGTTGTTCCATCATACAACCTTCTGTATGATATGTTTTTGACGGCTAAATGCCGAGTGCCGGAGCTGAGTGGTTTACATGGGATGAGAGAGGCTGGGGTGGAAGAATTGCTATTAGATTATGATGAAGAGGAATGGGGGAAGAGGAGCGGGTTGAATAGGACATAGACACGGATTCATAGTGGAGGATGCAGCAGAACCGCAAACGCTGAGGGAAGTGTAGTAAATAGATGTCACTTAGGATCCTGCACGACAGGCTGTTCAGGAAGATGGTGGAGGCGATTTAAAAAAGGACATTCTGGGGACAGAAATCTTCAGTGTCGGCTTTGACTTTGAAGCCAGGTAAGCAGATCAATGAGAGGCCTCAAATGGTTACCAAAGGAGTGTAGTTAGGGGATGGTGAAGCATTAATTGGCTTGGAGTATGGCTACAGAAAGGGACATTGGTGACTGATGCAGGTGTGGGGACAGAGGATGTGGGGTTCAATAAAGGGACTGGTACAGGGGGACAAATTGGGAAAGAGAATACAGAGTGACAGAAAATGACAGAGTAAGGTGCGGGAGATAAGGAGAAGGCGATGGCAAAAGACAAACATGGAGGAAGAAAAGGAGAAGGACAAGCAAAGAACAAGGTTGAGAAGCTACCATGCATGGTAATAACATAGCCTGTTGGGGGCTCAATTGATGGGGTCCACACAAGAACGAATACTGAAGGGTGAGTATATGGAAATGTTTGAGCTGCTGAACAAGAGACCAATGCAAAAGAAGGATCCAAAGGAGAAGGCCCAAAGTTCCAGTGACAATTGAAAACTGGACAGCAGCATTTATGATAAATGCCAGTGTATATTGTGAGAAATTTCCAGAGAGGTGTTCCACTCTGTTTAAATGTATGGATGTTATACGTAAAGCACACATCACATTTGGCAAGTTTGCCTGGGTGTGGTAGGACAAAGAACTCAGGGCACACTTAGCAGAGGATACAGAAGGGTAAGGGGGGGGCGTCTGAACAACAAATTGTAGCTCTATACATGGGCCCGGCGTGACACTTGCATTTACAGCGAGCAGCATACTAGTTTATTGGCTCCTTCAAGGGTGTCTCACCCAGGGAGGGGTGGGAGCAATGGCAAGGGGACAGGCATGGCAGGAGGGAGCATGTTGGGCATTTAACAGGGGTTTCTGTACCCAGGAATACTTTATGTAATGCAATGAATGCTCCAGATGTGCAGACAGGCACCCGCTTATACTTTGGGGAGTGCATGTAGGGGGCACAGGGAATGCAAGGGTGGGCTTGGAAGCAGCAGACATTGCAAGGGGGAGGCAGAGAGATGCAAAGGTTTGTGGAAAGAGGCTCATGTGACAATTAGCTTGGATTGATTGGCTTACTGGCTTCAATGGCACAGGAAGATGGAGGATGCAAGTCTGCTATAGAAGGGTTTTGTGAATGGGTTTGAGTTGAGATATGCAGGTCCACGGTACCCGAGTTGAACAGAAACCGGAGGTGAGAGGGAAATTGGAGAAGTGGAGCAGGGTAGAACGACAGGCCTACTTCATGAATGGCGATTCCACAGAATGATCGGAGCACCAATGGATTTCTTACCCAAAAACTAAAAAGGTCAGTTCAAATGAATTAAGCATTTATCACTGCCACAAGGACAGGAGTGGAATGACTACATTTCAGACTAATTGTCCGAGGTGCCCTACACATTGGTGGATGTGGCCACTGACCTTGTCAACAAGTTGGGATCTGTGGCACAGATAGCGAAGAGTGACATTGTGAGCATTCCATCTGCTGCCAGTACACCCAGCTGGTTTCGAGCTGCTGGATATACAGTTTGGGGAGCAATAGCAGGTGGCTACGCCTTGCAATGAGATGATCTGTTTCTTGTACCTCATGTGAAAGGTTTAGTTCATACTTGCAAAGGTTCTTCACATTATGACTGGATGTGTGACAGTAACACATAACTGAGACAACCTTTTTTGTGGGACTCCCAGCTCCATGGACTGCCAGCGGATGTTAGCTAGTTTTAAGGAGTTCATGGAGGAGGTAGGAGTCCCTTTGGCAGTGATGGTGGGCCCACACAGGGTTTTGCCATATCTGAATCGGTAAGGTAAGGATGGAGGCACAGTTGGCGGAGGAAAAGAAAAGGATGATGGTGAAACTGACTGACAAAATGTTGGTGAAAATAAGGTGCAGGTGTGGGAGGTTCAAGTCCTTTTGGGATACTTACATTTTGAATACATGGTGATGTGAGAAGGCAGGATGTTCTGTAGGAGACTGGGGTTGGCGTCATTTTCGTCACTGCCACATCAAAGGCTGAGGCTAAAACAGGAGTGAACGATTCTGAGGATGTGGCTCTCATTCATGAAGCATTTCAATGGTATTTCCCTGAAAGGGCTGGGAGAAGAGGTAGAATAGAATATTACAATATTTTCAGGCGCTGCAGAAGGACTGGGCTTCGTCTTGTAATGGATGGGACATTGGTGTTCAGAAGGATGGCCAAAGGAGTGGGGGAACAGAGGGAGTTTTGTCTTTTTAAAATTCTTTCCTTTGGTGGTTGCCTTATTTTTATGGGGCAATGCGTTTGCCAACGACATGTATTGTTCAATGTGGACAACATGGCTGTGGGGTGCATTGTTAACAGACAGTTTGCAGGAGATTCACAGGTCCTGGTGCTGTGAGGGGTTTTGTGTTGGCTTGTTTGCAGCATAATATACTGTTCGGAGCTCGGCATGTTCCAGAAGCTTATAATGACATTGCAGACACTTTGGGCCTCTCAAAAAAGACCACCATGTTGGCAGTCATACAGACCATCATATAACGAGCTACAGAGGCAGGACAGCCAAAAGACCGCCAAAACACCCAGTCGGACAGTTCCGTTGAGGGAGGGAAATAGGCAGTCTGACCACCAGCACCGACGGCCGAACTACCGAACATATTATAAGTCAAAAGTCACAGTGGTGAACACCCATGGCAGTCCGAACCACGGCAGTTTGCAGTCAACAAGGTAATACACACCACCACATTTAATGGATTTGAAAAAAACACAGCTGACACACAGTGCTCCACCCAACACACCTGCAAAGCACACCTTAAAACAAACCATCTCACTAACCACAATCCTTTGCATCTACAATGCCAAACACAGAAGCCAGAGCACAACTACACCCTCAACACACACCTATCTCAAATCACATCCATTTGCACATCCCAACCCCATTAACTCACCGTCACCTGTCCATTTCCCACCACTTATTTATAAATCCCCACCATGTCACCCCTTAAAAATCCCCGTTTCACTGAAGATGAGTTACGATTCATGATGGATGAAATCATAAGAGTTGAGCCACATTTATTTAGAGCCCAAGTCCAGCACACTACTATGGCCAGGAAAATGGAAATTTGACAAAAGATAGTCGACAGATTGAATTCTGTAGACAGCTACCCGCGCACAAAGGACAACATCAGGAAGAGGTAGAACAACCTCAGGGGGAAAGTACGTTCCATGGCATCTAGGCACCACCTGCAGGTCCAGAAGACTGGGGGTGGTGCCTCTTCCCCTTGCTTTACAACTCACATTCTAGGAGGAGGTGGTCTTGGCCATCCTGCATCCTCAGGGCTTGACAGGAATACCTGGGGGGAGCTGAGGCTGGTAAATCACAATACAAACATACCTTACCTAAATGTATTGTCATTCATGCTTACTGCTCACCTTTTGCCACCTTCACTGTCACCGCACTCACCAGCCCAGTGTCCACCTATCCATAGACCCTGGTCTGGCATCTCACATGTGACGTAGATTCACCTGGGGAAACAACATCTCTGTATAGTGTGTGTAGTACATTGATTGACTGCACTACAATTCTCAGCAGGCACTGTTCTAAAGTTACAAAAATCAGAACAATGTATCCTTCTCTAAATTACCTTGTTTGTTAACTCCACGTTGAAGTGAAGCCACCTGAGAGGATGACTTATGTATAGTGTGTGTATAGTGCATGCACTGACAGGACTACAGCTCCCAGCAGACATTGTTACTGTTACTCCACTCAGCCAGCCATGTGTGCTCTGCTCCAAAGACCCTTCAAATCATTAACATTTATAAAGCGCGCTACTCACCCGTGCGGGTCTCAAGGCGCTAGGGGAAAGGGGGGGTTACTGCTGCTCGAATAGCCAGGTTTTTAGGAGTCTCCGGAAAGTGGAGTGGTCCTGGGTGGTCCTGAGGCTGGTGGGGAGGGAGTTCCAGGTCTTGGTCGCCAGGAAGGAAAAAGATCTCCCACCCGCCGTGGAGTGGCGGATGCGAGGGACGGCAGCGAGTGCGAGAGCAGAGGAACGGAGGAGGCGGGTGGGGACGTAGAAGCTGAGGCGTCGGTTGAGGTATTCCGGTCCCTTGTTGTGGAGGGCTTTGTGTGCGTGGGTGAGAAGTCGAAAGGTGATCCTTTTGCTGACTGGGAGCCAATGCAGGTGTCTCAGGTGTGCGGAGATGTGGCTGTTGCGGGGTACGTCGAGGATGAGGCGTGCCGATGCGTTTTGAAAGCGTTGCAGGCGATTTTGGAGTTTGGCTGTGGTCCCGGCGTAGAGGGTGTTGCCGTAGTCCAGGCGGCTCGTGACGAGGGCGTGGGTCACGGTTTTTCTAGTGTCGCCGGGGATCCAGCGGAAGATCTTGCGGAGCATGTGGAGGGTGAGGAAGCAGGCAGAGGACACGGCGTTGACTTGCTTGGTCATGGTGAGAAGAGGGTTCAAGATGAAGCCGAGGTTGCGGGCGTGGTCTGTGGGGGTCGGTGCGGTGCTGAGGGCCGTGGGCCACCAGGAGTCGTCCGAGGCGGACGGGGTGTTGCCGAGGATGAGGACTTCCGTTTTTTCAGAGTTCAGCTTTAGGTGGCTGAGCCTCATCCAATCTGCGACGTCCTTCATACCCTCTTGTAGATTGGTCTTGGCGCTGGCGGGGTCCTTGGTGAGGGAGAGTATAAGTTGGGTGTCGTCGGCGTAGGAGGTGATGATGATGTCGTGCTTGCGAACAATGTTGGCGAGGGGGCTCATGTAGACATTGAAGAGTGTCGGGCTGAGCGATGAGCCTTGTGGGATGCCGCAGATGATCTCGGTGGGTTCTGAGTGAAACGGAGGGAGGTAAACTCTTTGGGAACGGTTTGAGGGGAAGGAGGCGATCCAGTCCAGGGCCTGGCCTTGGATCCCGGTGGTGCGGAGGCGGGTGATTAGGGTGCAGTGACAGACAGTGTCGAAGGCAGCCGAGAGGTCGAGGAGAATGAGGGCGACTGTTTCACCGTTGTCCATCAGGGTTCTGATGTCGTCAGTGACTGAGATGAGGGCGGTTTCCGTGCTGTGGTTGGTTCGGAATCCGGTTTGTGAAGGGTCGAGCATGTTGTTCTTTTCCAGGAAGGTGGTCAGCTGTTTGTTGACGGTCTTCTCTATTACCTTGGCTGGGAAAGGCAGAAGAGAGATGGGGCGGAAGTTTTTCAGGTCGCTCGGGTCAGCCGTAGGTTTCTTTAGTAGGGCGTTGACTTCGCGTGTTTCCAGCATTCGGGGAAGGTAGCAGAAGAAAAAGAAGAGTTGATGACGGTCTGGAGGTGCGGGGCGATGATGTGGTCGGCTTTGTTAAAGATGAAGTGAGGACAGGGGTCCGAAGGGGCGCCGGAGTGGATAGAGTTCATGATGGATTTGGTTTCTTCAGTGTTGATGTGGGTCCAGTTGTTGAGGGTAATGGCCGGGGGTGCGGGTTCGGTGGTGTTATGTTGGGTCTGTTGTCCGAAGCTGTCGTGGAGGTCGCTGAACTTGCGATGGAAGAAAGTGGCGAGGGATTCGCACAGATCCTGTGAGGGCGGGACGGCGTTGGCGTTGGGGTTGGAGAACTCCTTGACGATGCTGAAGAGTTCTCTGCTGTTGTGGCTGTTTTTGTCCAGTCTGTCGGTGAAAAAGTTCTTTTTAGCAGTGCGGATCAGGCGGTGGTGTTTGCGGGTAGCGTTCTTGAGGGCGGTCATGTTGTCCATGGTGTGGTTCTTGCGCCAGGCCTTCTCGAGGGCGCGACAAGTTTTCTTTGATTCTTTGAGGGTGTCAGAGAACCAGAGAGGTTTTTTGGTGTTGGTCTGTCGATGCGTGCGTTTGATGGGAGCAAGGTTGTCTGCGCAGTTGGAGATCCAGTTTGTGAGGTTGAGGGCTGCGTCGTTGGGGTCGGTGGTGAGGGTGGGTTGGTTGGCGGCGAGTGCTGAGAAGAGTTGCTCTTCGGGGATCTTGTTCCACTGTCGACGCGGGATGGGTTGAGTGCGGAGGGGGCGGGTCTCGTGTCGGAATGTGAAGTGGACACAGCTGTGGTCGGTCCAGTGTAGAGAGGAGGTGTGGCTGAAGAAGACGTGTTTGCTGGCGGAGAAGATAGGGTCAAGCGTGTGTCCGGCGATGTGGGTGGCGGTGTTCACCAGTTGTTTGAGGCCGAGGTTGGCGAGGTTGTCGAGCAGGGTGGTGGTGTTGGGGTCGTTGTTTTGTTCCAGATGAAAATTGAGGTCACCTAGGAGGATGTAGTCCGGTGAGGCGAGGGCGTGCAGGGAGATGAAGTCGGCGATGGCGTCGCTGAAAGGGGCGCGCGGTCCGGGAGGACGGTAGACGAGGGATCCTCTGAGGGTGGTCCTCGGGTCGGTGCGAATCTGAAAATGCAGGTGTTCAGCGGCGAGAGGGGTGTCTTCGGTGGAGGTGGTGACGCTGATGGAGTCTTTGAAGACGATGGCGATACCTCCTCCTACTTGGTTGGTGCGGTCTTTTCTGGAGATCTTGTAGCCTTCGGGGATGGCGGTGGCGATGTCTGGAGCAGAGGAGGCGTTCATCCAGGTCTCCGTGTTGAAGGCGACGTCCGGGGCTGTGGAGTCCAGGAGGTCCCAGAGTTCAACGGCGTGCTTGTGGACGGAACGAGCGTTGACCAGGATGCACTTGAGGTGGTTGATGGCGCGTGGGCTTGTGGTCGTGGTAGTTGCGTGGTGGAAGATGCGTTTGCAGGAGTTACAGGCGAAGGGTCCATGGGTGCGTTTGGGGTGAGCTTGGAAGCAGGTGTTGGAGCGTCCTGGGTTGAGGGCGTGTGGAGGGTGGTGGGGTCGTAGCGGATCAGCGGGGCTTGGGAGAGCTGGGGACCAGGGGTCGTGGCGCTGGGCACGGGCCAGGCGCGGACGGGCGCAAACGGGCTTGCCTCTGGTGCGCCTCTGGGGCGCCAGCGGCGCGCCCGCTACGTGCGGTCGCGCAGCGGCCGCCATATGAGGTAGGAGGGAGGGGGGGAGAGGTCAGCTGGGGGCGAATGGGAGCTGGGGGGCGGCGGCGTGCAGGAGGTCGCGGCGGTAGAGCGCGAGGGAGGGGGGGACAGGTAGAGTGAGAAGAGCTGGGGGAGGGGGGTTTAAGGGTGGAGGGGGGTGAGTGTTAGGAGGTTTAGGAGATTAGGGAGAAAGATAGGAGTAGGGTTGTGAAGATAGGGGAGAGGGGGTTGTAGAGGTGGGTGAGGGTGAGAGGTAGAGTGAGAGGATAGGAAGATAGGTAATAGAGGGGGTGGCGGGAAGGGGGGGAGAGATAGAGAAATAGATAGAGAAAATCGATAGATAGAGAAATCGATAGATAGAGAAATAGATAGAGAGATAGGTAGATAGGAGGAGGTGGAGAGTGAGGGAGTTAGATAGTGGGATAGAGAGATAAAGAGATAGGTAGAAAGGAGGAGTGAGGGAGGTAGATAGCGAACGGGTTAGATAGGGGTGATAGAGAGGGGGAGGCGAGTGAGGGAGGGGGATGAGGCAGGAGCAGGAGGGCAGGCGCGGGGAGAAGAGGACGGAGGAGGCAGAAGAGCCGAAAGCAGAAGATAGAAGACAGATGACAGAAGAGCAGAAGACCGGAGGAACCGAAGAACAGAAGACCGGAAGAACAGAAGAACCGAAGACCAGAAGAACAGAAGAAAAGAAGACCGGAAGAACAGAAGAGCAGGAGACCAGAAGAACAGAGAAGAACACAGAAGAACACAGAAGAACACAGAGGAAGATACAGAAAACGAAGAACAGAAGGCAGAAGACCGCAGAAGAAGATGAGGAAGAAGAGAGGCGACAGGAGAGGCTGAGAAGCACACAGAAGAAGAGAGAAGACGGGGAAAAGAAGAGTACAGAAGAAGATTACAGACGAGGAGCGAGGAGGAAGAACAGAGAAGAAGAAAAGAAGAAAAGAAGCAGGAGCAGGAGAGAGGGTGAGTAGCGCGGGGCAGAGCGAGGGGCTGGGAGGTAGGGGGTACTTACTGTAAGGTGGGTCTCAGGAACTCAGGAACCTGGAGGAGCTGGAGGAGCTCCAGCGGCAGGGGGAGCGACCTACCCTTGGGTCAAGGGTCGCTACCACTGTCGCGCAGCGGCCGCCATATGAGGTAGGGGGGGGGAGGGGTCAGCTGGGGGCGAATGGGAGCTGGGGGGCGGGGGCGTGCAGGAGGTCGCGGCGGGAAAGTGCGAGGGAGGGGGGACAGGTAGAGTGAGAAGAGCTGAGGGAGGGGGGTTTAAGGGTGGAGGGGGGTGAGTGTTAGGAGGTTTAGGAGATTAGGGAGAAAGATAGGAGTAGGGTTGTGAAGATAGGGGAGGGGGGGTTGTAGAGGTGGGTGAGGGTGAGAGGTAGAGTGAGAGGATAGGAAGATAGGTAATAGAGGGGGTGGCGGGAAGGGGGGAGAGATAGAGAAATAGATAGAGAAAATAGATAGATAGAGAAATCGATAGATAGAGAAATAGATAGATAGAGAGATAGAGAGATAGGTAGATAGGAGGAGGTGGAGAGAGATGAAGAACAGAAGAACCGAAGACTGGAAGAACAGAAGAAAAGAAGACCGGAAGAACAGAAGAGCAGGAGACCAGAAGAACAGAAGAACACAGAAGAACACAGAGGAAGATACAGAAAATGAAGAACAGAAGGCAGAAGACCACAGAAGAAGATGAGAAAGAAGAGAGGCGACAGGAGAGGCTGAGAAGCACACAGAAGAAGAGAGAAGACGGGGAAAAGAAGAGTACAGAAGAAGATTACAGACGAGGAGCGAGGAGGAAGAACAGAGAAGAAGAAAAGAAGAAAAGAAGCAGGAGCAGGAGAGAGGGTGAGTAGCGCGGGGCAGAGCGAGGGGCTGGGAGGTGGGGGGTACTTACTGTGAGGTGGGTCTCAGGAACTCAGGAACCTGGAGGAGCTGCAGCGGCAGGGGGAGCGACCTACCCTTGGGTCAAGGGTCGCTACCAACACCCTTGTTTGTCAACTCCCAATTGAAGTATACTCCCCTAGGAGGATAACATTTGTATAGTCTGTATAGTACGGGCAATTACAGGACTGCTAAGGCCAAGAGGCACTGCTACTGTCACTACAAACACCAGAACAATGTCCCCTTCTCTGAAGACAATAGAATCTCAAATCACAAATGCTGTATACTTACTGGGGGAGTTGGCATCGGTCAGGTATTGTGAAGCAGTGAGAGTGACAGGGCTGCAACTCACAGCAGGCGATGCTCCCCTAACTACATACAACACATCTGTGTCCTCCTGAAAAACACACCTGTGCGCCAAATCAGCATTGAAGTGTACACACCTGGGAGTAAAAGATCAGTATAGTGTGTATACTACAGGTAGTTATATGGATGCACCTCACAGGAGGCTTCCTTACTGTCACTCTGTACATCACTGCAGTGTACACATGCTAATATACCTTTATTTTGGAAATCACACATGAATCGTACACACCTGGGGGGATGTCATACAACAAGTGCATAAAGTACAGGGAGTCACATGACTGCTAAGGCCAGGTGGCTCTGTTGCCCCAAAGCCAAACACAAGCCCATTGTGCATCTGTCCAAATATCCTTGTTTGTTAACTCACTATGGAAATGTACTCACCTGAGGAGACGACATATGTATACTGTGTTTAGTACTTGAAGTAACATGACTAGATCCCAGGAGGACCAGTCCCCGTAACTCTAATCACCAGGCCAGTGCCCATATGCCAAAATGCATCTGCTTATGAACTCCCACATGAAGTTTACCCACCTGGGAGGGACCAAGACACAGATCAGGGTACACCTAGATCCATCTTGAGCAGCTATGCAAGAGGAAAATTGTGAACAGGAAGGACAGCGCACCCTGTGTGTAACAAGATAAAGAAAAACCCAAAGGACTCAAGATGCATCACCTAAATGGTATTGGCAGCAGACACATGCACACTGCACTGATCGCATAATGGCAACTATCACATATAATGCAAGGTTCTTGGTCTTCCTGCTCATCAGTCAACTAGACCATAAAATAATCTAAACCACAGTCCAGCCATTGTTTGGCCTGCACTGCTGGCAAGATGTAAGTCTAAGACCGCCCTCCCAAGTGTCAATGAACTCATATATTCTGCAGCTGTTTGACTGAAATGGAATTGGTATGTTACTCAAATATCAGGTCAGTACAATTGACCACATGTGTACCTGTCCCATAAGGAAAACCTGCAAATCCGATGTGATCATGGCCTTTGCTAAATGCCACTATAAACTATTGGAGGTAGATGTCAAAATACAACCTGTAACATTGTAACCATCACATCAACAGGTCTAGCTGCCACTGGGAACACCAAGCCCGCTCAAGAGACTGTCACTACCCTCATGGAGGAAGCCCTCAGTGAGGACAACACTCTGACTTCTGGACGTTGAGGGCGGTTCTGGCCCATCAGGGCAACCTGGTCAGATGACACCAGTGAGCCTCACTGTGACCACATTAACTCCCAACAGCCCGGTTGCATCTATGCCTCACAGGCAGCCATTCGCCCCCCACACTGTGTCCCAAGGACTGTGACAACCATCTTGTTCGCCTCAGTCCCGGATCCTGAGTCACAGCATCACACCTATGACAATGATGGTCCTGGAACCAGTAGTAGGGGGCAAGCTGTGCCAAGGGTGCACACACATGGGAGTAGGAAACGTTGGAGGGATGTAGTGGGCCAGCAGAATGAAGCTAGATCAAGCAGCTGCAGAAGAACTTCCATTGTGAGTATCTGGAAAAGTGTAAGGCCATCAACACCACCCTGGCCTCCCTATCAGGGGTGTTCAGGGCGATAAGCAGTACCCTGATCAGGGACTGTGAGCAACACCACACCCCTTCCTTTGTCCAAGCAACACCAGTCCCTTCAACATCTGTGGCAGCCACTAGAAGGGAGGCCCTGTCAGGGGAAGCACCCGCCTCAGACACCCCAGACTCTGTAGCAGCAGAACCTCCTCCCCCCAACCACAAGCAGGGACGTCCAGCCAAGAATCCAGGAAGTGCGGATGGCAGCAAGTGTCCTGTTCCTGAAGGAACTCCTTTGTGTGCCACATATTCAGTCTGTTCACTGTTCTATGACCACCTTTCTTTTCATGGTAGGAGGACAATGGACTTTGGACTTCAAATGTTCAAATGCACCTACTGCAGCTCTCAACTATTTCCTATGTCAATAAACTCACCTATCACTAAAACCTTGCCTGCTACCTTCTTTTCCACATTTTGAAATGTGAGTCCATGTGATGCACATGAGGAAGACACAGGATGGTAATGGAAGGAGGGATATGTCTTGGGTAGTGTCATACCGAGGATTAATAGCAACACACTGATATAAGTGTCTGGGCACACCAAACATTTTATTGCACTGTACAGTACATAGCCTGATAAAATGTTTGCAATGTCATAGCCAAAAATGTCTGAACCGAATTGAGTCAGGCTAGCTATCTCAAGGTACCAGACCACAGAAGAAAGGGCTTTGTCAGTCCTCGTCCCGTAGAATAGGATAGCTGATTGGTGGATGTTGTCACCAGTGTGAGCCTTATCACATACCAAAACCAGGTCTGCCAACATAACATATGCCATGGCACAAACAGAGGGCAATACGACAGTCCTTTATCATAGATCCATCCTATTACAATGACCAAGCATCTGGTGGTATGACACAAACCTCTGTTAATGTTGTGGCACAGGCACCACGGCTTGCAATGAGGAAACACATCTACAGCTACAAAAAGGTCATACAGGATCATTGTCTACACAATGCATAGAAAGAATGCAAGGATTGCAATTGATGAGAACATATTTCATGAGGCCATATGATCACACACATGAGGCAATTGTACCAAAACACCACATCAAACCAGTGCATTGTGTACTTCAGAATTCCACCCACCCACTGTCCAAGCTGCATTGACACAGGACTCGTACACACTAAATCAGTGCCTGACATTACCTGGATCAATCTATGTCCACTTCATATGTCAGAACAGTGCCAGATACCTGCCAATGTCACAATTCTGAAATGCCCACATGAGGATGGTATGGTGAAGGTACCTGGTCAAAATACAATACAAGGAGTTTAGGCAGGATATTTCGTACCTCTTAGACCTGACATACGTTAGGGTGGTCACCCCTAACTTTTTACCTGCCTCCCTCCACTTTTTGGACTCTGTTTTTGCTGGCTCTCAGACTCTGGGCACTTTACCACTGCTAACCAGTGCTAAAGTGCATATGCTCTCTCCCTTTAAACATGGTAACCTTGTATCATACCTGATTGGACTATTTAATTTACTTATAAATCCCTAGTAATGTGCACTATATGTGCCTAGGGCCTGTGGATTAAATGCTACTAGTGGGCCTGGAGCACTGATTGTGCCACCCACTTAAGTAGCCCCTTTTCCTTGTCTGAGGCCTGCCATTGCAAGGCCTGGGTGTGCAGTTTAACTGTCACTTCGACTTGGCATTTAAAAGTACTTGCCAGGCCTAAACCTCCCCTTTCTCCACATATAGGTCACCTCTAATGTGTGCCCTAGAGCAGGGTGCTGTGTGGGTGAAAGGCAGGACATGTACCTGTGTAGTTTATATGTCCTGGTAGTATAAAACTCCTAAATTCGTTTTTGCACTACTGTGAGGCCTGCTCCCTTCATAGGCTAACATTGGGGCTGCCCTCATACAGTATTGAAGTGGTAGCTGCTGATCTGAAAGGAGTAGGAAGGTCATATTTAGTATGGCCAGAATGGTAATACCTAATCCTGCTGACTAGTGAAGTTGGATTTAATATTACTATTCTAGAAATGCCACTTTTAGAAAGTGAGCATTTCTTGGCACTTAAATCTTTCTGTGCCTTACAATCCACATCTGGCTGGGCTTGGTTGACAGCTCCTTGTGCAGTCACTCAGACACACCCCAAACACAGGGTACTCAGCCTCGCTTGCATACATCTGCATTTTGAATGGGTCTTCCTGGGCTGGGAGGGCCTGCTCTCACACAAAGGACTGCCACACCCCCTACTGGGACCCTGGCAGACAGGATTGAACTGAAAGGGGACCTGGTGCACTTCTTAGCCACTCTTTGAAGTCTCCCCCACTTCAAAGGCATATTTGGGTATAAAACAGGGCCTCTGCCCTACCTCATCAGACACTTGCTGGAGAAGAAACCTGAACCAGAACCTGCATCCTGCCAAGAAGAACTGCCTGGCTGCCTAAAGGACTCACCAGACTGCTTTCTACAAAGGACTGCTGCCTTGCTGTTGCCCTGCTGCCTTGCTGAACTCTTGTCTGGTTGTAAGAGTGCTCTCCAAGGGCTTGGATAGAGCTTGCCTCCTGTTCCCTGAAGTCTCAGGACCAAAAAGACTTCTCTTTTTCATTTGGAGTCTTCGTGCGCCGAAAATTTCGACGCACAGCTTGATCCGCGGCGAGAAAAACGCCGCACACCGACGCTGATCGAAGCGACGCCTTCGGGACGACCGGAACTTCGACGCGCGGCCTCGCAAGGACAACGCCGCCCGACTTCCAGAGGGGAAATCGACGCAACGCCTGCCGTGAGAGCGAAACTTCGACGCACAGCCCCATGGAACGACGCGCAGATGGAAAACAAGCAGGAGAATCCATGCACAGACCCCGGGACATCTGGTAATCCCGCGACCCACAGAAAGAGACTGTCCGCGCGCCGGAAAATGACGCCCGACTTCACCGCGTGAAAAATAACGACGCAAGTCCGTGTGTGCTGGGGAGAAATCAACGCACACACCATTTTTCCACGTATCTCTTCTTCTGCGGCCCTTTGCGGAGATTTTCCACTCCAAACCAGGTACTTTGTGCTTGAAAGAGACTTTGTTTGCTTTTTAAAGACTTAAGACACTTTATATAACTTTCCAGTGATATCTCTACAATTTCACATTGCATCTTTATTCGTTTTGACCTAAACACTGTGTGGTGTATTTTTGTGGTGATATATTGTGTTATTGTATGATTTATTGCACAAATACTTTACACATTGCCTTCTAAGTTAAGCCTAACTGCTCGTGCCAAGCTACCAGAGGGTGGGCACAGGCTAATTTTGGATTGTGTGTGACTTACCCTGACTAGAGTGAGGGTTCTTACTTGGACAGAGGGTAATCTGACTGCCAACCAAAAACCCAATTTCTAACAGTACCTATGACCAAAACCACATGTCAAACATCAATGGATCCACTTACATTGCAATGGGACTGACACAAACAAAGCAGATAATCAAGGTAATGAAATGTTCATATCTGACTTAGCAATCAAACATTGGCTGTATACTGCAAAGCATAACAACCTCTCTCTTTTGAGAAAGAAACGCCCTACTCTACACATCCTGACAACTACAGTTCCTCATGCAGTCACAGTGATCACATCACCTTACATACTTATACTCAAGTAAAGTAGTGATTGATGATATCTGCCTGCAAGTCTTCACCTTCCTCTTCATCACTGTCATCCTCACTTGCCATTTCAGGATTCTCCCCCGGTGGCACTGCTAGCTCCCCCTCATCTGGAATGTATGGGATATCCCTCTGCAGGGCAATGTGTGGAGCATGCAGCAGGCCACAACGATCTTGCACATTTGTTCAGGTGAGTAGAGGGTGGCTCCACCTAAATCTGACCTTCAGGAGCCCAAAAGCCCACTCCATGACATGCCGTGTTTTTCCATGGGCATTGTTGAAGCGGAATTCCCCTGTCATAGTTCGGTTCCTTACTGGTGTCAACAACCAAGGATGGTTTGGGTATGCAGAGTCCCCTGTTGTGGAATGGGACAAATGTGCAACCATGAGTCCTTCTTATCAGAATTTTTGCAGCGGACATTGCACACACAAAAACATGACATATGTGACTTACCAGCCAGCCAGGCCCTCTCTGGGTACAGCATGACATCAGCTGGGGGATCGCACTGTTCCGCATAATGAAGTAATCATGGACTGAATCCAGATAGAGGGCACAGACCTGTGAGATGCAGAGGTCTGCCAAACAAATAACCAGGACATTGACGGAATGGAAGTTCTTTCTGTTGCAGTACACTAGTTCATTGCCATGCGGTGGGACCAAAGCAATATGTGTACCATCAATGACTCCCACCACATGTGGGATATGTGCTAAATCATAAAACCCATCCTTCACACGTGTGAAATCCTCACATTGAGGAAACCTGATGCCATCAGTAGCCGTCAGAGACGTTGACCATTGAATCCAATGTGGATGTAGTGCTTTAGCGTTAGGAATGCTGGCTGTGGTGACAGCCTCAAGGGCTGGGATTGGAGATGCGGCAATAATGCGTTTCCCTTGGCCCAGAGGTCTCCCTTTAATGACAGCCATCTGAACAGCAGTGAGAATTTTCTCTGTGGAAGCAAAGCATTGTTCAGCTGCAGAATATAAATGCGATTTGTATGCAATCGGGCGGCCTCACCCTCGTTGAATGTTACATAGGTGAAACCAATAGCACCAGCAATTACTCTGATGACAAAATGTGTTTTGTTGTCCTGTGTGTGTAAATGTTTAGCTGCAAGCATGTCTTGTTTCAATGCTCTGAGAATGCATGTGTGTTCGACTGTCCAATAGTTACTTGAAAAGTCATGACATATTAAGTCATATAATGGTTTAATGCGTTGTGCATAATCTGGAAAGTATGTTCTGCCGAAGTTTAAAAAGCCCAGCAACGAGCTTTTTTATATTGTTTGGCGGTTGTAGTTGTTTGCACTTTTCTAAAAATTGGGGGGGCTAGGCTTTTGCCTTCATCGGATAATTCGTATCCCAAGAATAGGGCACTAAGGAAAGCTAGTTTTTTTTTTTTTTTTAACTTAAATTTGTAGCCCAATTCGGTAAACCACACCACAATGCGTGGAACCCGCCTTGCATGTTGTATGAGGTCATCATCTGTAAGGTAGATGTCTTCTACGTAGGACAGCACCTCACGGTCAATGTTGTGTAAAATGGAAGTAGCACGCACTGAAAACAGTCCTGGGCTGTTCTTGTTCCCTTGTGGGAGATGGCAAAACCTTTTTTGCGAGCCTAAAGTGCTGAAACTTGTTAAGTCCCTACTTTCAGGCACTATGTTTTCACAGAAAAAAAATGTTGGAAATATCCAGGGTGTTTTTGCTTTTTGTGCTCGCTATATTGTTTATAAGTGCTGTGCTGGGTGCATTTTGTATGACAAATGTGCATGTATGACTGTTTAAATGTCTGTAGTCTAAGACTATTCTATAAGAATGGTCTGGTTTAGCTAAGGGGAACAATGGATTGTTCATTGGTGAGACGCAGGGTTAGATTACGCCCTGGAACTATAGCTGTGTGAGGATTTCTCTCACAGGTGCTTTAGCTTCATGCTTTGTTGGATTTTGGGGTTGAGGTTGGAGTTAGGATCTGATTGGCATTACATGATAGGGTGAATCTTTATCCCACCCTACATGGTTGCGAAATAACTCGGGTGCCTGCACCTTAGCCCAATCTATGGTGTAAGCCTCCCTGAGCTGTCTGGGAACAAGGGGCGAGAAAGAGGCTTCAATTACCTCTTCCCCATAAGGGAGATTATGGACAAATTCTGGTGGCCAATCTTTTTCGGCCGGCAAAATATCATAAATGGGAACAACGCGATCCCAAACAATGGCGTCTATTGTGCACTCAATGTCTCCTTCGAATTGTATAGTTACTTTATACACCCTGTTGTAAGAAGTCATCAGTTGCTTTCACCTTCAGATGCTCTAGAAGACTCCGGCGAACTATTGTGACCTCTGCCACGCTGTCTAGCAGTGCCAGTGCCCACTTCCTGTTCTTCAGTAAAGCTCTCTTCCTGAGTGGCATATCGTATAGCAATGGCTGCCACCTTTTCCTTTTTGAATTGGGGTTTTTTGTTGGAGAAGTTTATATTCTTTCTTAACAGAAACTTCTGACGAGTGCTGTGAGTCCTGTCTCTGTTTTACATACTCAGTTCGCTGCTCTGACCGTCCACCTCTCTCACTGCGTTTATCCGGTGACTCCTGAAAGGAACGAGATTGGCGTGTATCAGTATATTGATATCTGTCAGGCGTTTTTAGATTATCTCTGTTTCTAAGATTATAGCGATTTTGAGGGGTCTCCGAATGCAAAGATTCTCCCCTTTCTTTTTTAGGTGTTTGTTTTTGTTTATCCCAGCGTTTTTTTAGAACCTTCAGGTGCTTGCTTGGTAGAATCTTTATTAGATTTACTCTGTAATTCTGGTTTAATAGGTCTGGCCCTCAGACTATCTCGACCAATGCTAGAGTAGGTCTCAGCGATAATCTTTGGGAGCTTGCATTCTTGATCCTGTACAGGAACGTCCAGGAGCTGCATATGCACTGCTAGTGCAACTGCGTCCCCTTTAAGATTACTTAATATAATTAAAGATACAGTGGCACAATTGCCCATTAATTGCATCCCCAAGTCCAGGGCCGGGGCAGCCCCATATTCATCTTGAATTTGTTTTAATACTTCCGGAAGTATTGGTGTACCATGTGTGGTAGTATAGTGCGTGGTAAATACTGTGCCCAAAGTATTACAGTTATTTACTGCGGGAACCATCCCAAATGGCAAGTACATAGTGAGAATTCTATGTTTATCCTGAGGACCCGTGGGGGGGAAAACTGCTTCCAGCCAATGTTCCCTTTAAGGTGCGCGTGTGTGCGCGGGCACACAATGTCTTTTCCCACTGCGCACACGTTTACAAAGCGCACACTTTTAACTACCTGCCTTTGCAGCAATGCAGGACAAGCAGTCCCCAGAGGAGAAATCCCTGTGAATAAGGTTTGTGCTTTTCCAGGAGTTACAGCAGGCCACGGAGTTTAATTAGTTTTGTCTGACTGGAGGGCCTCGGGCTGCATTCACGGAAATAAATCATGTTTATCAGCAGGCTGGCTGGCTGGGGTGATCCCTTGCTAGATAAAATGTTTATTTTGTCACTGAGGGCATTGTGTTCTCTCCAGTGCATAATTTGTAAATAAAAAAACTTGCCGGTGCCCAAAGCCCTCATCTTAAACACGCGGCTGCTGCAATTAAAAGTGCAAACACAGAATACTGAGGCAGCGTAATACTGAAGCCATCTCGGGCCCCTTCAATCCATTTAAAGCCAGTCCCTGACCCTTCAGCTCACTCTTGCAGCTTTCTGCTTTCTCCCATTGTGCCGCTTTTTTGTTTTTCTTTTCCTCTGTCTTTCCCATATGTGTCTTTTACTCACAGTAAATGCTTTAGTAAGAAAAATAAGCCCCGGCCCTCAAAAATTAGTGCTGGTGCTCTGCACCGGAAACAACAAGTAAAACGTTTCTCTTTAAATCAGTGCCATATTCTTTATGGGAATGCATTTGGAAGTGCAAACATCAGGATGGTGGCCAGCTGTCCCCGAGGATCACGAATAACGAAATGTCTTCTTAATATTCATTAGGCAGCTCTTCTGCTGTGCAAATTGTGTTTTTGCAATTTAACTTAATAGAATGTGGGTTTGTTTACAAAATCAGATACTGGTCGCAAAAAGTTGATGTATAATTTGTGACCAATTTTGGCAACTAAAACAATATTACATCTGGCCCTCAACCTTTTAATCCTTTAAGTGAACAATGGCACAGTCATTTTAATTTGCGACAGATTATTTCTCAGTGTTATGTATCTTATTTGAATTTCGAGTCCACAATAGTACACGAAAAAACATAATGTATTATTGGCTTACATGCCCTTAATCTTATGTATTGGCACTTGCTTAGTGCAGTGCTAACACAAACGTGTGATAAAACCCCTTTCAGCACCGGTAACAACAAGCTGTGATATCATTCGCCATGATGTTACTTGTATACTGCCCCACTTGGTTAGCCCCCCCACTTCTTTTTTTTTTTTTTTTTCACTTCCGCTATTCCAACCTGGAAAAGCCACCATAAGGAGAAGGGGATGATGTCTCTCCATTCTTACAATGTCACTCATGCGTTATTTCCCTGGTTGTGTTTTATCCCTTCTGCTTGTTATAACTTGTGCCCAACTGTTAAGATGGCACAGCAATTGTTTTCTTTCTTAAAGACTCTGGCACCCTCAAGGCTTGGACCGTACGATTTAAAGACTATAAATAAAGGGCAATAAACATAAGGGGCTTACAGTTTGGGATGGAAAGATGCTTTTGGCTATAACATTTTTAGATATTTTCTTAGACACATTTGCACTTAAATAACTACAGTGCTTTCTGAACTGGGTTATTTGTTTTTACATACTGTCCTTCTAATTGACTGATTTGGATAATGAGAATGCCTAGCCTTAATAACATACTGCAAAACCGGAGAACACAAGAAGGATAAGTGCCAAATGCTGTACTCTGTACTGCAGGTCGCGGATTAGGTAATTGGTTATTGTGAGAAATACCCAGGGTTATGGATGAGCTAAAGTCACTATCTGCATTAATGATCCTGGGACTAAGCAAACTACGCCTTAATTTTGTCTGTTTGTTGAGCCCCTGCCGTGACTTCAGTTTGTAAGATGCCCTATATTCAGGGCAACTAAAATTATGCAATTGTGTGTCCGCAGCATTTTTGTATAATTATACATTTGACACATAACCAAAAATCTGCAACCAAAATACACTGATAATAGCTCAAACGGTTCAAATATTACTAAAGCCCACCGCCACATGAATACGCGCAGTGGAAGGCTGCTCTTGTCACCTTTCTGTTGCTTGCTGTGAGTGCACCTGCTAGCACCCGCGTCTTGCTTGGGAGACTCTTTTGTGCCCAGTAAAGGGCTTGGGGCCTGCCTGTCACTTTCTATTTGTTGGCTTGCGTGGCACTTTTCTCTACGGTCTTGTAATTCGTCACTGGAAGCCAAGCATAATTTCCGCTCCTCTGTGTGGAACAGGTACAAGCACTGATTGATTCAACTTAATCTGTGCCCCTCTGCTGCTCCTGATGTGAATACGATACTATTTTCTTCTTTTTAACTTCTAATGCCCTGCCTTTTTTGCTTTAGTGGTAAAACAAAGCTATGGAGAGGCAAATGCCAATGGTCTTGGTAGTTATGTGCTGCACTTGCGTGAATGGTCAATTTCTTGGCGCACGTATCCTCGGCTGCAGCGCACAGAGACCTTACACTGCCGGGAACATTGCTTCCAGCACATTTATTTTTTGAGCAAACCAAAACGGAATCTCCTCACGTTTGGCGGGTACCCTACCCATGATCGAATGCACAGTCGCACTGTTAATACCTGGGGTGACTTCATGTGGTTGCGCTGGGGCAGCACGTGCTGGGTTAGCATTTAATGTCTGCATTACAAACTGTACTAACAGTCTGTATATTGCCGTAGGCTCAGCATACAAGCTTTGAACCTCAGCTACCGCCACGGTTACTGCACCAGGATGCAGTGTATATGTGGCCAATAAAGGCCAGGTAGGGCCATCATTGCTCAGAGGACCTAACCTAACGTGTAATATTGTATATGGTAGGGCACCATCAAGCCAGTTATTATGGTCTTGATAAGATAGGGGTATCTCTAATTATGCATAAGCTCTGTATTGTGCAGTTATGTTAGCAGGTGTGTAGTGATGAAATATTAGTGTTCCCATCAACTGCTGGAAAAGTGACCCAAGAATTAAATATTTATGTTCTTTAGGCTACAAATGCTACTGGACCCCCCGGGCCTGTGAGGCCATTTGCTAATAAATGAGCAGTGAGGGGTTGTCGCATGTTTACTGCAATTGCTACTCGTTGTGGGTTCGGCATGGTAATGGTAAAGGTATTTGTTCAGAGATAAGGACACCAAATGGGGTTTGATCCTTTTAGGGTTCAAGCTTGAACAACCCAGCGTTGGATAGGTACTACCTACCTAGCTGAGGAGGAGCTCCTCAATACCACGGACATCTCCGTATATAGTATTGAGGTGTCTTTAGCACGTAGTGAGACAGAGATACTCAGGAGGATCCGAAAATTAGTGCCTGACCAAACTTTGGCGTCGCCGTGTCTTGAAGACTCTCATTATCCTAATGAGGCTACTAGATTCGGGCAACAGAATCATCTTCATTGTGGGGAACTGAGTCCAATCCCCCCACACAATGTGACAACTGTCTGCCTAATCCAGGTTTTTCCGGCTAACTAGCAGTGCCTCATCTATGCCCAAGAGGAGGGATGATTGTGGCAACCGGGCTCATGACAGAAATGACTCCTCAGGGGAATCGTGGTCGATCAGATCTCATCCTTTTCTCTTAGTTACATTAGTCTCACATATGCAAAGATAAACAGAGGCAGAGAATGGTTCAATAAGGTTTATTGAATTAACTGCATCCTAGATAAAATGGCATGAATTGCAAAATGGTGACAAGAAGAGTGAAACACAAGATACTGTCACTATGCGTAATATATGTGGTTAGAACTAGGCTATGTTAGAGCACAGCATGATAAGCCCTAATTTGCCCTTTAGGTTTCCCCTCTGGGATGACATCATTCCCCTTATCTGAAAAAGGATGCCTGAAAGACACCATCCCCATGTAGCCCAGGGATCTGTTAGTCTAAGCAAGCAGCTATAGCAAATTTAATCAGCATGCAGTCGTGGTCACCTGGCTGACATCTCCCTCTAATGTGTATGGGACAGAGAAGTGTTTTTATAATAAAACAGCTGATGTTCTGAGAAAAGTTCCCCACATAAGGATGTGTTTGTTTCTGTGAATGTTAGAGACATAGCGTCCCACTTTGCCTGCAACTCTATCTGGCTGCAGCCTTGAGGAAAGCACAAAGTGAAAAGAATGTCCTGCTAGAAGTGCAATGCTTTCCTAGGCGAAACAGCAACTAGATAAAGAAAATAAAACAGCACTGCAAATGTGACCTATGCTAGAAAAATAACGCAAAGCTGAATAAAATATAACTGGGCTAAAGCGCACAACAGGAGGTCTAGTTGCTAAAATAACATGTCTAAAAACATGGCTAAAATAGCTATACAACAATGGTTAAGGCATTCTAGTTTTTCAGCTGTAAAAGAACACTTCTCTATCCAATCTGATGACATGGATTTGCAGGATTTGTTGTTAGGTATTTGATACCCATGATCCAAAAGATTCTTGAAAACCATTTACAATGAAATATGGATCAGATAGATCAGTTTAAGGCAAATAGATCAGGCTAATTTAGAGAGAGCAACGGATGTTGTTGATAATGGAATGAATACATTGTCCACTCGTATTTCTACACTAAACAAGTCTTCCGCAACTGACATTATACAAAATAGCATGTCTTTTTTACAGCATGGACAGAGTCAACTTAGTTCTATAATGCAGTTGAGCTGGACATTGCAGGTTTTGAAATCGAAACCGTGTGCCCTGGAAGCAAGTGAACTCCAAAGAGTTATTCTTGCCTTTTAATGTAACACACAAACGACAGAAAACAGAAAAGAGCGACGCAACATACGCAATGCTTAACATAGAAAAGTTAGGAACATTGCCTTTAACAGTAGCTGAAACACCGTCAGCAGAATGGCTAATACATGGAGTAATATCTCTGCCAATATCCACATTTCAGTTTACATCAGGTTTGAAACATCTTCCAATAGGCAGATTTGAGGCTTTAGGGGGGAGTTATATTCACAAGGTGTGGAAATTAAACCTCAGATGTACGTGAGAGGAAAAGGACGCCTTTACCAGTGGAAGTGATTGTGAAACTTCTGTGAGGCATTCAATGGATTTGTAAAAAGGTTTGTTTGGCATGGTTTCCCTCCACGTGAGATTAGGGTAGAGAGTTTGTGGCCTCCCATTTCTACCTTTAATGTTACCTTCGACTAGCTGAGCAGACTAAAACATGTGGCGCTTACACCTGCCCATGAAACCTTCGAATTGCAAGTTGCGAGGTCATCTTCTGAAATAGTCGCTTTTAAACACCAATTTTCAAAGCTACTTTGGTGAACTTGTCAGTCACATTTCTAATGCCTCTAACATGCAAATGTTGTACATTTTTTCAAAGCGACTGGGTCTGGTTTTGTCAGCACATGCCAGGCTGTTTCGGGAGTGGTTCCATCCTTTACATGCTCTTCGTTTTCAAGTGTATTTAGAGCCAAACCTCTTGTATTGGCGTAAATTGGCAATATTACTTCTCTTTTTCCTCTGCATTGGATGTCCCATATCAAAGTCAAGTGGTGATGGAACTACTGCACGCTCAGTTGTGTCATGAATGCTAGTACAGTACTTTGGCATACCTTTATTGGAGGAACTACACGACAAATGGTCTTTGTCTTTCCGGCTAGTATGGTTCTACTGTGTGCAGCCTGTGTTCCACTGTCTTTGGCGCCCTTTCGAGTTTGCACTGGTTGTATATCTTGCAACGCAATTGGTACAATCTACGGACATGAATCTGCGGATGTTCCCATTACGGAGTTGTCCTATGAGACTACGATTGCTTTAGGATGCCTTTTACGAGCCATCTTTTATGGCTATGGATGCTACAGCTGCAGGATGCCCACCTTTTGGCTCACCTGCTGCGGCATTGCACAGGACGCTACTTCCTCTGCAAAGGATAAGGCTCTCGATCATGTATGTTCATCTGACCTAACTCACTGAGACTCTGGGGGCTGCTGATGTGGGTTCCGTTTTGGATTCCATTACTATGGACGCTTCCACTGACATTTAAATTTGGCCCTTGTTTTGAACCAAATTGACAGGTTTTAATGTGATCATTTTTATGGCTTGTTCACTTTGCTTCCTGGTGTGAACATTGTAATCTTTTAATATTTTATTCAGTGTAGTTTTAAGAGTCTAGTTTTTAAAATCTGTCTTTCTCACAGAGAACTTTGTGGACTTGTGTTGGTTCCCCCTGTTTTTAGCTTCATTTTATATTTCACATGTAATTCGTTTTAGCTGCACTGCTTTTAGAAGTGACATGTTACACACAATTCTCACATGATATTCTTCTAGGAATATGTGGTACAAGTTGGTTGTTTAGTTAGCCTTTGCACGACATGTAATCAGTACTTTCTGTTCATGGCTAAGAGCACTGTACACAATATCCTAGATCTTGTGTTGCCTGTTCAGGAGACAGATTCTAACGCCTAGAGACAGCACCAGGACTGTGCATCCAACACAGTATAGGCTTATTAAATAAATGGTGCAGTGACCCAGCAGCCACTACCGACCTGGGACTAATGTTGCTTTCGACATTCTGCTCTGCTGGAACCAATCTACCAGCTCCCAAGAGGATTGGCATCTATAACTCAGGCTGACTCCTGACACTGTCTTCAGGTTTGATGCTAGTGCACATACCTGAAATCGAACCAGGCAGAAGGGTACACTCGCTATGCTCTCAGCATAGCTTTAAGGTTATGTAGGAACTTCTAGCACTTCTAGAACACATTTACTATGGTTGGAGTATTCATTGTCTTCACCAAGTTTATTATGCTGAATGCTCTGTTTTATCTGCTTAATTATCGCAGCTCATTCGCTTCATGCAAGATTACGCTTGTTTTAATAAATATGTTGAAAACTCAGTTCCTATATCTTTTGTGTCTTTGCCGGGACATGCATGAGTAATATAATGAAAGGGTGCGATCTGTTTCCACAACTTCCCTGGGGAGTCTGAGTGTCATGTTCAGGTTGCCATAATTGCCTTTCACCGAAATAGGTGAGGCACTGTGAGCTAGCCAGGAACTGGGCTGACAGTTTCCAATGGTGCGGATAGACTTTGCCTCCCATGTTCTGAGGATCTGCTGCCCTGAATGTGCAGTTATATTATCTTAGCAGAAACTGTATAACAAACAAATTGCCCCGAAGCATGAACTACCCTGTTTGAGATCAAGAAACTGAAATTCTTTCTTCATGCCAATTACTTCAGAACTATTGTCCAATCCTTAGTGCTCTCCAAATAGGTATTAGAAAATGTGTGTTAGCTGGTGTTCATTCACAATATCTAACCCCTCTCAGGCCAGTGATGCACTTAGCAGCCCTAACTCTGTCTAGAACAATAAAATGATTGAACCAACATGGTACTTAAAGACTCGTTCTTAAAGACTCATTCCCACTCAAAGCCAGAATAACATTCAAATTAGCTTGTATTACACAAAAATGTTGTTTCTTAACAAACCTGGTTGTCTTCCTCAAACATCGACCTTCAGAAAGCACTTGGAACATGAGAAGACTCCAGAGTCATATGGTAGATTGCAAGAAATGTAATTCAAACAAAGAAATCCTACAAACTTCTTCAGTGCTGTGACTATAATTTAGAACTTACAATCACGATCACACAGATTTCATAAATCATAGATTTTCCCCTAGCCATTCCACACCCCGTATGTTCTATTCTCCTCTCAATGCCTCCTGCGTTTTTCTCCTTACCTAGCCCATCCTTTGTATCATTACCGTCTCATAAGTACATAAACTACCATTACTTGCTTTTATTTCAATTTCAGTTGTGTTCAGTTGATTACAGTTTTGTTTAAAACGATTAATGTTCTATGTAATGTAGAAGCTACCCTTTATCTTGTTTATGTACAGTGCATGGATACCTTTGTGTGAGTGCATCTTACAAGAACACCTGAGGAAATAAAATAAGTAAATAAATGTACTACAGTCCCACACTGACATAAGTATTAAAAATATAACGTGATATTTAGATAATCACAGATTGCTGTTCCAAACGCCGATTGCCATGAATATGAACACCTGTTCTTGACTTAGGATCATCATATATGATACACATGTTTTTATTTTATCTTTTTACTTTAAATTATTAAGTACGTTTGAAAACATGTAAATATAGTATAATTATTCTATACTGTAGTGATTGCAGTTTCTACCACAGAGCACTCTCCTTTCTTCTTTTACTTTGTAATAAATGTTTTTGTCACCTTCAGTACAATCACGTGATTTTTCCTTAGATTTCCCCGACACTGCCTTAGAGCTCCCCTGAGTTGCTTTGACACATTTAGTATATGTACATTTTTTCACTTGGTTTGTAGCTCCAAGTTAGGTTTTGATATTCATAAGCATATTGACGGCAAGTATTAAGCGCCTTCCAAAGTCACAGTATGTGTGAATAATGCCCAGCATTAAGCTCCTAAATGTGCTGTAGTTATTCTTTGTAATACTTGCATTGTGTCAAAGATAGCTTTTATCTGCAGTTTCTATGTTGTCACCCATATAGCAGGAAGTTTAGGATTTCAAGCAACTTTTTTTTATTAATCCTGTGACACCTATGATGATTGAGACCATTTATCACATGTGGTTTCCATATTTTATTTCTCTCACATTGAATCTTCAGAAATGTTATCACTTTGTGTGTTTCTGTGGAAGGGAGAGAATACTCAATGTGGACTTCAGGGTACAATTTTTGAGGTCACATTAGCTTTCCCTTTTAAATCAGGGCCAGTTAATTAAGTGATAATGTGGCTGCAACAATTTTTGCACAATTATAAATTAACTGCATTTGCCACATAGTCCATCAACTGCTGCATAATCTACAGATTTTAATAAAAAGAAACTGTAGCTCAAATGGTTCATAAGTTACTAAAACCACAGCAACACATGCTGCAGAGCAGTGGAAGGCTGTATGAAAAGGTTCAATTGTTGCTTTGTACTTTATTTAGGAATTAAACTAAGGTGTTAACAAGTGTAACAAGCATTTGCAATGCAATGGGTCTTGCATTTGCTCAACTTAGAGCTATTAGTGTTGTAAAGTCCTAACCGGACTTTTCTTGTCACATAAAATGAGAATGATAAGTAGTGCAGTTTTACATAAGCAAGCCGATTAAAAGTGCCACGCCATGAACATGAAGGAAAAGAAACAGACGTTAACTTGCAGTCAAACGTATCAGCAAATGTGCAGCTCGATCGCGCTGTGTAGGAAATAAATAGAAAAAGTAGTTCAGAAACCATACTGAAAACAAGGAGCCTCGTATGTTTTCAGTAGTTGGCCGGTGCGCTCGAGGAGGGCTAAACACCGGAAAAGGCATGAGGTATGCATGCCTTTCACAAATAAAATCAAGTGATTATTAAAAGGCAAGCCCACGAACCAACAAAACTGATGGACGTGTGGTGGGTGTGGTTAAAAGCCCACAGAGAGATTACAGCAGGCTAGAGCCCTTAAAAATGACAAAATAATGCAGTAATACCATCACAAAATGTGGCATCTTACACCACATAGTTTGACTTTTCATGTTGCAGAATTTATTCAACCCTGCTGCATAATTTGGACATCCCCTGTCGCATAATTCCAATGACCCTGCTTTTAGTTTGGAAATACCATGTGACATCCAAAATAGACATATGTTTTTCTTAGGGTTTGTGGCCCCAAGTTGGGTTTTGTTACTCCATTTATTAACTGAATGGAATGAACAGGTATATCTGTGTTATCTCCTGCACATGACATTAGTCACATTTTACTTTCTTATGTACAATCCACAGTTGTTGTCTTATGTTTTATACTTGAATCGCTGTTTGTTGGTGAGTGACAACCAACATACACAGTACATGAAAACAACATTAGTAATTTCTTTTCTAATCTTCTGCTGATGCCACAACCACAACCTGCCAAAAGCCAATGCTGGCAGTAGGTTACTTTTTATAATGGATTTATCGCTCAGTTTTTGTGTTGATGAGATTTGGTATACATCTTGCACAATTTGTTTTTCCAAGTGCAATACTATATTACTCATCATTCCTATAATGCCACTCCACTACTCTGGCCACACAGCACTTCCTCAGTGTCCGAGTGGTTGCATGCTGCAGGATGTATCCATTTTCTGAACTACTGCGAGCATAGCATGCATGCCGTGTCATAATATTTACAAATGGTAACCTTCATTGGTGGTAGGAAAGCTAATATAGATGGTTTTCATATGGCCTATTCCCAGTGTGTGTTTTCTGATGTTGCAGGAGCCCTTTATTTGTATAAAATAAGACATTCAGTACATTCATATGCTTTCCCTTTGGTGTGAGTTTTTTGATGTTGCAAGAGGTTACTTCTCGTAATTAATGTCTTTTCACATTCAGTACAACCATATTGTTTCTCTTCAGTGTGGATTTTTTATGTTGCATGAAATTCCATTTGCTAAAGAATGCATTTTTACGATGAGTACATTCATATAGTTTCTGCCCAGTGTGGATTTTCTGATGTTGTATCAGATGCCATTTTGTAGTAAATGCCATGTCACATTCAGTACATTCATATGTTTTCTCCCAGGTATGGCTTTTTACATTCTGTGCATTTATATGGTTTATCCCCATTGTGGATTTTCAGATGCTGCATTAATACCCATTTCCTAGTGAATGTTTTTTTACATTCTGTGCATTCATTTGGCTTCTCTCCAGTGTGGATTTTCTCATGTTGGAAGAGATGGGTTCTTGTAATGAATGCCTTTTTACATTCAGTACCTGCATATGGGTTTTCCCCAGTGTGGACTTTGAGATGATACATTAGATGACCGTTTGTAATAAATGCCCTGTCACATTCAGAAGATTTGTATAGGTTCTCCCCAGTGTGAGCTTTCTGATGTTGCATTAGTTGTTCCTTTAACATGAAAATCTTGGCACAATCGGTACATCCATATGTTTTCTGTCCAGTGTGGATTTTTTGATGTTGCAAGAGGTTACTTTTTTAATGAATGCCTTTTCACATTCAGTGCACTTGTATGGTTTCTCCCCAGTGTGGACTATTAGGTGCTTCACTAGTTTTCCTTTTGAAATGAATGCCTTTTTACATTCACTACACTCATATGGTTTCTCGCCAGTGTGGATTTTCCAATGTTGCATTAGGTTTACCTTATAACTGAATGATTTGTCACATTCAGGACATTCATATGGTTTATTCCCAGTGTGGACTTTTTATTGTTGCAAGAGATTTCTATTTGTAGTGAATGACTTGTAACATTCAGAACATTCATATGGTTTCTCCCCAGTGTGGACTTTTTATTGTTGCAAGAGATTTCTATTTGTAGTGAATGACTTGTAACATTCAGAACATTCATATGGTTTCTCCCCAGTGTGGACTTTTTATTGTTGCAAGAGATTTCTATTTGTAGTGAATGACTTGTAACATTCAGAACATTCATATGGTTTCTCTCCAGTGTGGGTTTTATGATGTTGCAACATATTGCATTTCCTAATGAATGCCTTTTTGCATTCAGTGCATTCACATGGTTTCTCCCCAGTGTGGATTTTCCAATGATCCTTTAGGTCTTTCTTTTTTCTGAATGCCTTCTCACATTCAGGGCACTTATAAGATTTATCCCCGGTCTGGATTTTCTGATGCTGCAAGAGACTCCTTTTCCTAGTGAATGACTTGTCACATTCAGAACATTTATATGGTTTCTCCCCAGTGTGGACTTTCTGATGTTGCAAGAGATTCCTTTTTGAAGTGAATGACTTGTAACATTCAGAACATTTATATAGTTTCTCCCCAGTGTGGGTTTTCTGATGTTGTAGGAAGTATGCTTTCCTGCTGAATGCCTTTTGACATTGAGTACATTCATATGGTTTCTCTCCAGTGTGGACTTTCTGAAGTCGTGTCATTTGTTCCTTTGTGGCAAAAGCATTTTCACATTCAGGATATTTATATGGTCTTAGCCCTCGGCAGCCCTCCTGATGTCTCTTTAGATGTCCGTTTCCGTCAAAAGCTTTATTACATTCAGAACAAGAATAATGTTTTTCCATTATGGGAACTTTCTGTTCAAAATTAGATCTCTTTTTGATCATGTCCTTGTCACATTCAATATATCTATATGTTATCTCGCCATGTCAGCATTCTGATGTGCTAGAGGACAGACATTTGGAATTAAATCTTTGTCATGCTTCAATACATATTTGTGGCCTTTTTCAGGGTGTGTTTCAATATATTAGTGAGGCCTATCTTTTGTTTCTATCATTGGATTAATGTTAGCACTTTTACACCTAAAGCTTTGAAGAATGTCTTAGACACATATCGGCTCTTGGTGGTGTTGGCTGTGCACTGAGATTGTATTTATTGCAAACCTTTCTGGCAAAAATGAAATCACAGATCTTATTTGGGTGGTTGGGATTCTCTGGTGTCTGGAAGTATTTTCCTGAGAGTTTAACACTGTCATGGGAAGATTTTGGTTTATCTCCAATATTTTCAAAAGTATTTTTATCAAATCCATTTTTCCACCAACAGTCAATCAATTTTTTCTGTTTCCCCTGTTGTGGAAAAAAGAATCATAATTAGGTAAAAATACAAAAATCAAAGTAATGTATGTGACACAAAAAATCATTTTTCATTTTTAGCATGGAAAGGACTTAGGCAGAGAGAGATGGCCCACCTTATATTTAGTGTCACTCATACTAAGTTCTCCCCTCAAGATACAAACCCTGTCTAAAGCAAGATAATGGAAAAGCACATGCTTGACTCCATTTATAAATATTTTAAACATCTAAAAGAAGACTGTCACTTAAATATTCTAAGTCCAGATCCAATCTCTGAAATAATCTAACTTCATCTCTGACATTCATGGATTTTGACCCATGACGTATTCATACAACAGCAACAATTTTTTTTTCATCCTCACTTTTATATTCAGGTAGGCCAAAAGGTATGCAATTTATAAAAGTGGCTTTGCCTGTGGCGGTCATCCAGTGTGAATTCTAACCCACATTCACTCTTCCCTGTTGCAGCCCATGACATACCATCTGGTGCTTAAATACGGGTCAGAATTAGGCACTATCTCTTACTCTCTGTTTTACTTCCTCCAGTATTGCACAGGCCCTCAGCACAACAGGGATCATGTCAAAAACAAGGATCTTAAGTTAGCACTGCAGGTAGTAGGAGCTGTTAGGCTGAGTATAGATAAAAATGGACCACGAGCAAAGGGAATGGTCAGGTGTAAAAAGATGTGAATTAGGGAAGAGTAAGCATTAGCTTTTGGAGACGTGGGCCTGGGGAAAGGTTTGTATTTCTCCTGAATGAACTTAAAAATGTCTTGACGGACTCAGAAATGACTTGTTCCTAAATGGCCAATATGTGTCCCTGGGACTGGCTCATCCCCATTATTAATAGCGCCATATAACAGTGAGGCCGAATGTAAATACATTCTTAAAAAGGAAAAGCTCATAGAAATAAGTCCCAACGTGTTAGATATAAAGCACGTCAGGATGAGATGCTGCACAATACCAGTTCAAATATTTTAAGATAAACAGCTTGAAGAAAAAGCTATTTTTTTAATGTCAGAGAGGCATATTATGCATGTTTCACACGATGGGCCTGAGCAACATAAGAGACAACATAATAAGAACTGGCACAAAGGAGGACCTCACAAAATCAGTTCTTTACTATTATTGGTGGTGAGGAAATCCAGCTATGCTAGGAACATCTACATTTGACATTACTTTATACTTTATAGAAAATCTAAACTTTCATGGCCCACCTCAATAGCATCTTTTAGGCAGGATAAAGTGCCACGCAAAAGGTCGGGCTGAAGACAACATCAAAATTGGGCAAAACTCTGCTGGAAACTGGCACATAGCAGGGTCATGGTCAGTTCGACACCAATTCTTAGTTGTGAATTTGTCTCTGGTATCATTAGGACTGATAAGAAAGTCACTACCTGTTTGGCAATAGGGAGCTGGCAGCAGAAACATCGCAATGAATGCTCCATAGTGTGAGAAAGTAGCCTCCTTCTAGCATGGTTACGCCCATTTTTGCCCTGTTTGTCAGTGTGTTTGACTGTGTCACTGGGATCCTGCTAACCAGGACCCCAGTGCTCATGCTCTCTCCCCTTTAAATATGGTTGTTGGATACTGGTAACACATTATTCCACTCATAATTGGCACACTGGTGCCCCCTTATGAGTCCCTAGTATACGATACTTAGGTACCAAGGGCATTGGGGTACCAGGGGATCCCAATGGGCTAGAATCATTACTTTTGCCATCCATAGGGAGCCCATGCAAAAGCTTCTACAGGACTGGCATTGCGGCCTGTGTGAAATGGTGCATGCACCCTTTTCGCTTCCATTTACACTGCACCAGGTCACTTATAAGTCACCCCTATATGTCAGGCCTTCCAACCCTGAAGGCTGGGTGCAAAGTACCTGTGTGTGAGGGCACCCCTGCAATAGCAGGGGTGCCTCCACGTGGTCCAGGACCATTTTCCTGGACTTTGTGAGTGCGGGGACCCCATTTTCCGGGTGCACTGGACATAGGTCAATACCTATGTCCAGCGTCACAATGGTAACTCCGCATATGGCCATGTGAGGTGTGTAACATCTCAGAATTATACCCCAATGCTGATTCTAGCATTGATTGTATAGTTCCATGCATTCTGGGGGCTCCACAGTGGACCCCCAGTACTGCCATACCAGCCTTCTGAGGTTTTCCAGGAGGCCCTAGCTGCTGCCACCTCACACATAGGTGTCTGCCCTGCTGTTGCTCAAGCAGCTCGAGTCCAGGAAGGCAGGACAAAGAATTTCCTTTGGGAAAGGGATGTTACACCCTCTCCCTTTGGAAATAGGTGTTACAGGCATGGGAGGGTAGTCTCCCAGAGCCTCTGGAAATGCTTTGAAGGGCACAAATGGTGCCCTCCTTGCGTAATGCAGTCTACACCAGTTCATGGACCACCAGTCCCTGCTCTGGTGTGAAACTTGACAAAGGAAAGGGCAGTGACCACTCCCTTGTCCATCACCACCCCAGGGGTGGTGCCCAGAACTCCTCCAGAGTGTCGCTGGGTTTTGCCATCCTGGATTCCAAGGTGGTGGGGCACTCTGGGAACATCCGAGTGGCCAGTGCCAGCAGATGACATCAGAGCCCCCTCCTGATAGGTGCTTACCTGGCTAGGTGACCAATCCCCATTTCACGACCATTTAGGGTCTCTCTTTTGGTGGTTCTTCAGACTTGGATTGCAAGACTCCAGCAGGAATCCTCTGCATCCTTTATTTCACCTTCTACAGACGAAACTGCATCTGGACCCTCCAGGAACTCTACAAACTGCAACAAAGAAGCAAAGACGACTTCTGCAACATTGTAACTTCAGCTCCTGCCAGCACCAGAAGAGCAAAGGAATCGCCCTTGGGGTGAAGGAGTCACTGCCCTGCTTCAGAAGGCACCCCTCTGCAGTGACGACCGGTGGCTTGGTTCCCCTCTCCCAACGAAGTGCGTGGATCCAGCAACATAGGTGGTGGACTGAAGTGGCCCGACAGTCCTGAAGTCCTGCTGTCCAACTTTGGTGGAGGTAAAAGCTTGCCTCCCCACGCAAGACAGTACCCCTGTGCACCAGGTGTTTTGCAGTTGCCAAGGCTTGTTGGCATCCTTCCACAAAGCTCCTCGTGCACCGTGCAGCTCTGGCCCCCAGCACTCCTTCCTGCGATGCACAGCTTCCTGTGTGGTTCTTTGGCGGCGTGGGATCCCTTTGTGTAGTGCTGCGTGGGCCTCCTTTTGCACATTCCTTGTCCCCGTGCTGTGGGACTCCTGTGCACACTGCCTGTTCTTCTGAGGGCTCTCTGAGTTGTTGAGAGCCCCAAGACTCCCCCACCTGGGTAGAGTCCGCCAGGTCCTTCCTGGTCCAGAGCAGCGCCATTTTGCGCTAACCACGAGCTTTGCATGTGCCAGGGCTTCTTGGCAGAATCAAGTAATGCAAGACAGACTGCAATTATTCATCCGGCGTGGGACATCATCTGCACCAACGAGTAACCCGCATCCGTCTTCTTGGGTGCAGTACTGACTGTTGTTCTTCACAGGTGGTTCTTCTTTTGCACCTTCATCCGGGTTAGCAGGGCTCCTGCTCTCCCTGGACTCTTCAGTGCTTCTTGGACTTGTTCCCCTTCTTCCAAATGTCTTCAGGTCCAGGAATCCATTGTTGGTGTCTTGAAGTCTGTTCTGGTTCTTGCAAAATCTTCTATCACGTGTTCTTGTGTGTTCTAGGAAATGTACTGTGATTTACTCATGCTTTCCTGGGCTCTGGGGTGGGTTCTAATACTTACCTTTGGTGTTTTCTTACACTCCCAGTGCCCCTCTACACACTACACTTGCCTGGGTGGGAAACTGACTTTTGCATTCCACTATTTTAGTATATGGTTTGTGTTCCCCCAGGCCCATTTCTAACTATTGTGATTTTCACTATTCGCACTGTTTTCTAACTGTTTTTACAGTTATTTCTGCATTCTAGTGTATAGACTGTGTATATTACTTACCTCCTAAGGGAGTATAGTCTCCAAGGTATGTTTGGCATTTGTGTCACCAAAATAAAGTACCTTTATTTGTGTAACACTGAGTATTTTCTTTCATGTGTGTGAGTACTCTGTGACTATAGTGATATTGCATGAGCTTTGCATGTCTCCTAGTTAGGCCTTGGCTGCTCCTCCACACTACCCCTAGACAGCCTGGCTTCTAGACACTGACTACATTTCACTAATAAGGGATAACTGGACCCGGTATAAGGTGTAAGTACCTTTGGTACCCACTACAAACCAGGCCGGCCTCCTACATGAACATCTTATCATATAATATGAGTGGCTTAAAAGCAGAAGGAAGAAGGCCAAGGTTTGTTTTTGGTTTTTTTAAGCTTGGCACATGAAACTAGATTTCTGTCTTTGCATGAAACCCATGTTCCTAATTTTTTTTTAAAAAAGAGGCTGATATTCACCATATATCTAAAGGTTGTAAAAGGTACATCACTCCCAGAATTTATGATTCAGTAAGTGCTACATTCTGCTCAGGTCAGAGGGGAGTTTCTAATGTTATTTTAAATAGACCACTTAGAGTTACTTGTTCTAAGTCAGATCGCAATGGCAGATGGGTAATAGGGGACACAGGCGACCACCAGAGTAGGAGTCATTTTGTCATGGTCAATTTATATACACCTAATAATCAGAATCCGCTATTTCTCACCACATAATGCTACAAATAAGTGATGTTATTCTGCCTATTATTATAACTGGGGTTTTTAAATGCCTTTTGAATCCCTCTTTGACACTGCTGATACCTCTCATACAGTACGTATGACTAGAACTAGGGCCAGCATTTTGGATATGATGCAAAATCTGTGTTTAGTGGATGGATGGAGAGAACAAAACCCAGACCTTTGGAGCTACACTTTCTTCTCTAGACCCCCACAGTTGACACTCCCATATAGATTTCTGCTGATTAGTGCTTCAGTTCTACCAGCTTGCAAAACTTTAATTTTACATCCTCTACATTCCGATCATTCAGTCACTGTATCAAAACGGGAGGGCAATAGCACTAATCAGCGCTGCCATAACTTTTCTAAATATATTTAGACTACTCTGATTACATTCTATAGTTACACATACACTCGCACATAAATTTGTGATGACAAATCAAATCAAGAATAGGCTTATCGTTTTGTGATTTTGGATACTATGAAAGCTTTTATTAGAGGTATATCACCATCTTCTATTACTCAGATCTTAAAAGCAGATAGTGAAGAAGAGCAATCCATTCTATAGTTACACACAACTTGCACAAGAATTTGTGGTGACAAATCAAGAATAGGCTCATCGTTTTATGATTTGGGATACTATGAAAGCTTTTATTAGAGGTATATCACAATCTTTTATTACTCAGATCTTAAAAGCAGATAGTGAAGAGGAGCGATCCGTTAGAGGGACAACTAAACCCCCTAATCCAACTTCATATGACACAGTCTGCACCTCGCTCCTCTGGTGCACAAATAACTTATTTAAAATTATGGGTTTGCAAGGTTGTATATTGCTCTATTAACTGCCTGAATCAACAAAAACGCCTTTCAACATGAGCCCTTATTTGTGAAATAGGCAAGAAGTCAGGGCAGTTGCTGGCATGTCTCAGTCGGGTCGACATTTTAAAAACGGTTATCAAGCTGATCAAGAATAATGCAGTGAAGGTTTGCACTCAACACTCTGTTTTCAGTACAAATTATTCTCCGTTGTATCAAGAGGAGTCAGTGTGCCAACATATGGATATTCATGTTTTCCTGAGTCCTCTGGACTTGGCTAAACTGGGCACTGGGGATAATAATACGATAATAATACGATCGAAATAGTAGCCAAAGGGACAGTGAAGGAGCTGTACATATCTCTGTTGACATGTGTCAGGGAAACAAGACAATATAACATGAACGACATCTAGTTCCACACATTGCTGACATGATAGTGCAATTGAATGGTGCAAAGGTCTTTTCTAGCCATGACTTAAATAAAGGTTATCATCAGTTGAAACTTGAAGAAAGCTGCGGTTACATAACAACCTTTTCTATGCACGATTTGTTTCAATACAAGAGGCTTAGGGCCTGATCTAGATCTTGGCGAGGGGAATACTGCGTCACAAAAATGACAGATATCCAGTCTGCCGTATTACAATCCCATTATATTCTATGGATATAGTAAAACAGTGCACATGATATCTGTCACGTTTGTGACGGAGTATTTCATCAGCCAAGATCTAAATCAGGCCGTTATCTTTGGTGTGCCATCGGCTGCAAAACTTTTTCAAGACGTCATCCAACGTATCATACAACCTTCGGTGATTGCATTAAATTGTAGCAATGACATATTTGTTTTTGAAGCTACGCAGAAGGAGCACAATAGAGCTCTCACACAAGTATGTTGTTTACTCAGTGATGCAGGACTGACTTTGAATGCAGACAAGTGTGAGTTTATAAGACAAAAATACAATTCTTTTGCCTTATCGTCTCTGATGGGGGTATTATACCTGATCCTGCAATAGTACAAGCTTTGTCAAATGCTGATCCCCGACAAAATGTCTCAAAGGTATGTTCCTTTCTTGACATGGCCAGCTACTGTTCAAGGTATATACAAAACTTTGCCACGCAGAGTGCTCTATTATGAGAGTTGACGAAAAAAATGTTTCCTTTCAATGGTCACAAGAATGTGAGAGAAGTTTCAAGAAAATCAAATATGCCATTGAAAATGCTACTAAAACGGCATACTTCAATCCTAAACTTCATACAGAGGTTGTAGTTGACGCTAGCCCGGTCAGGTTAAGCGCTATCCTTTCACACTACAAAGGACCCCCAAATACTCATCTGCATATTGTGGCCTATGCTAGTAGAAGTTTGTCCCAGACAGAACGTGCTTACTTACAACCTGAGAAACTTTGCCCGTGGTATGGGCTTATGAACATTTCCATGTATTCTTGTATGGAAAGCCTTTCATGCTGGTAACCGATCATGAAGCTTTACTGACCATCTTTGGAAAAATAAAAGCCAAGTTGCCTCCTCACATTGAAAGATGGGGACTTCGACTGCAAGTATACAACTACACAATTGTGCATCATCTAGGAAAGGATCATAATCCTGCTGACTACTTTTCGTTTGTGATTATGCCAGTTCATGGTACTCTATCCAAAACAGCTGAAGCCTACATTAATTTCATCAAGGCAAATACACCAGCTGCTATCTAATGATCGCAGATTATGACTGCAACAAGCCATGAAAGTGACATGCTGAAATTAAAAGACATAATTAGACATCAGGAAACAGAATCGACCTCTCACCAATGATGGTGATTATCGGAAATACAAAAATGTCAAGAATGAATTGTCCATAACCCAGGAATAAGTTAGCCTGCGAGGGTCGAGAATCCTTATTCCGGACAGTCTGCAAGAGAAAGTAATCGAAGAGGCTCACAGAGGACATTGTAGTATAGCCACCACAGAAGGAGCTCTCCGAGAACGAGTTTGGTTTCCATACATAGATAAAAGAGTTGAAAAGTAACTCAAGGCCTGTCACATATGCAACTGCCTTTCTACCAATGTTACTCAACATAATGTAAATATGTCAGAACTCCCTAAGCATGCATGGGAGAGAATAGCCATTGATTTCTTTGGTCCACTTGATAATGGGCATTATTTAATGGTAATTGTAGATGAGCACTCACGTTTCCCGTTGGTTTCTCAAGTACAACTCACAACCGAGTAATTGAAATGCTTTATGGCATCTCAGCAACATGGGGCCTTCCAGCCACTGTGAAGTCTGACAGTGGCCCCCATTTTAACAAAAAAGAATTCCTGGAGCATCTGAACATAAAACATCAAAAGAGTACACCATTGTGGTCACAGGCCAATGAACTTGTTGAGCATTTTATAAGTAAGCTAAAGAAAGCAGTGCAGCGTGCCACTCTTGAAAAGCTCAGTTTCAACATAGTACTTGAGCACCCCATTTGACCACTGTCGAAACTCTTTCGACTTTGACGTTTGGGACAGCAATACAATCTAGTTACCTCAATGGACCAACATGAGCGACAATAGTGAGAACATGATTCATATAAGGGACTTGGTTAAAAAAAACTAAAATTAAATCTTATGCAGACAAGAGTCGACATGCAAAGGATATTTTGTTTAGAAGAGATTTGGTAATCGCCTGACAAATGTGCAAAAGTAAATCTGATGCTCCCTATGATGCTGAACCATTTCAAGTGGTGTCTGCCAAGGGACACATGGTGACTGTCCAGCGCCCTGGGAAGGCTGTGACCAGAGACGCTTCTCACTTTAGGCCTGTGATTCTTCAGTCTTCAACTTGAAATGGGGAAAGAAAGAATGACTCTAACAACTCAGTGACTGTTGCTACCTCCTTACCATTTGTAGCAATTTCTGACACTGGAGATGACAACTTAATCCTTCCAGTAACCAGATAGTGTTAAATAATCAAAGTGTCACAAAGGTTGATTCAAGAGATAAAGGTGTACATGTATTTATTACCTACTAGTGGTCGTCAATAGGTGTAGTTAGGACCAAGTTTCCATAGAATTTTTTTTTTTTGGGACAAATCTTCACAAAATGTTCCAAAAAAAAGTGTGCTGGTAATGTTTGTTGCTCATGGAAAGTTCTGTGGTAATCTGCCAAGCGGGACCAAAAAAAAGAGGGGGGTCAAAAAAGTGCATTTCCCATGTTAATTTACATAGGTGTTTTGAACACGACTACAGCCCAAACCACTGAATGCAATTATACCAAGTTTTGGAAGAAAGCTAGATTTTGTTCTGCAGATTGTGCTTTTTATTAAGTGGTGTACATTTGTTGTGTAGTTTTCGAGGTATGAAAGGGAAAAGAAAAATTGTATATTTAGTACCGCAGAACTTTGTCGACAAATCAACAATTATTGTGGCGAATTCGCAAATGGGCACGCCAACAGGAATGTTGTGATTGGTTAGCCGCAAGCTGACAGAAAGTTAGGGTTGCCATTTTATCTCATCGGTACAGTCCCCGGGGCTCAAACCAAATGGCAGACAGTGGCATAAGGTATTAGGTTGAATGCGTCCTGACCCAATGAGAGGAATATTTTGGAGTTTGAGGAACCCCTTGTGAGTAAAATATGTTGAAAATCTGTTTTTTCCCTACTCACAATATTTGTGAATTCACAGCGACCATCAGCGCCCCGTGTAACGTCACAAGGAATTTGCGAATATAGGCGAAAACATTTTTATAAATAAATTCACAGGCTCCTTCAGACACTAATGTATTCCCTCGTAGACGCACTCAGAGACTGCAACTTAAAGTAACTATACCTCGGGTCCCCGCCATGCACAGTTTTTTCCTTCAATAATTAAACTGCTAATGTTTCATTAATATTTTTAATGACATTATAAAAGTTGTCATGAGTGCTGTAATATCTAGGGTAGTTAGCAGTGCATGGTGAGGGCGCAAGTTATTGTTACCTTAGGGTGCGAGTTATAGTTACTTGAAATAACGTTAACTATAACTGCTGAATTTCTATGGTATTGTGCAAGTAAATTCAGAACCTAACTATAACGTCCCTGCAACCTTTGTTTTTTCTTTGAATTTCTGTGCTTTTTAAATTCTATTTCCTAACTAGAACCTCCCTGCAACCTTTGTTTTTTTCAGTGAATACATACATACACAGATATGTTTACTGATTTGGTAAAAATGTGTAATTTTTTATTTAACAGAGGGGGAGATGTAGTCTTGCAAGTTTTACTATGGAACACTTCTGGCTCCAAACGGACTATGGAGCAGTGTGATGTAACTGCTAATATAGAATGCAATGAAAGATTGGTTTAGGGAGTTCATAGGCGTAGCTGGCAAATTTTCAATTTGCTTATATGTGCCATTCTCATGTGTGTAGTGTGTTTATGTGTGACATTTCAAGCTTAATGAGTGACACTTTACTGCGAGTGAAATAAGACCATTGCATCCATGCCAAAAGATCATTTTTTAGAAATTACGCCCTTTTCTCATGTGTGACAGTTCTAATATATGAACTGACACAGGGGCACTTTACATAAAATTAGATATGTCTTTATTTAGATGCTCTTTACATAAAATTAGATATGTCTTTATTTAGATGGTTTGTGCAGAATCACAGAATGTTGAGCCGAGGCTGGGATTGGGGTCTTCCTCCTCCTTGTCCTCCCTGTACAGTTCTCCAATCAGGCTCCTGTTTTGCTGCAGTTTAGACTAACCTAGTTTTTGGCATATATTCAGAAGCTTGGTTTTGCAGCTGGACATCCACATCTGTTTGTGACTATGGTCTGAGCAGGGGGTGCTTTTCTACTTTAATTTGGCTGGCGTTTGGTTTTGTGTTTCACTCTTCAAATCTCTGTACTTGCTTGGCTTGGATAGGAGTTTCTGTGATAGTGGGATATTTCCACTCATAATATATTGAGAACCACGTACCTCTTGTTGTACACTAGCGCCACTTTGTGGCGGTCGATAAACAATACTCAGAGCTCAACTTTGCATCCCAGCAAAGTGAGAAACTGGTACTACACAGTTTTATGGTTCTTCTTTTGCTTGATAATCTCTGGCATTGCAATAATGAGGGGAAAAAATTACCCAAAATTACCCAAAATGCAAGATGCGTGGCACTTGACAGGGCAGGACAGTTACAGGCAGAGGAATAAAGATCTGTATTTTACAGCGCCGTGAATGAGAAGCTACAGAAAGTGAAAAAGACCTTGTGTCCTCCTTACCTGCCTGTAGGAGGCTGGGCTGGCTTATAGTGGGTACCTTGTGGTACTTACACCCTGTGCCAGGTCCAGTTATCCCTAATTAGTAGAATAGAGGTGTTTCTAGCAGCTTAGGCTGATAGAGGTAGCTATGGCAAAGCAGCTTAGGCTGAACTAGGAGACATGCAAAGCTCCTACTATACCACGTATATCATATAGCACAATATCATATGAAAACACAATACTCAGAGTTACTAAAAGTAAAGGTACTTTATTTTAGTGAAAATAAGCCAAAAGTATCCCAGAGGATACCCTCACTTAGGAGGTAAGTAATATACACAAATTATATGTACACAAACCCAAAACAGGTAAGTAACAGTAAGAAAAGTAGTGCAAACAATGTAGAATCACAATAGGATGCAATAGGTGGACCTAGGCCTAGGGGCAACACAAACCATATACTCCAAAAGTGGAATGCAAATCACGAATGGACCCCAGACCTATGGGAGGTTGTAGAGGGTCGCTGGGACTGTGAGAAAACAGTAAGGATGTCCAAGATACCCCGCCCCAAGTCCCTGAAAAGTAGGAGTAAAGTTACCCTACTACCCCAGAAAAACTGTATAGTTGAGATAGGGGATTCTGCAAGAACTACAACCACCAGTAAAAACACTGAAGATGGATTCCTGGACCTAAGGACCTGTAAAGGAAGGGGACCAAGTCCAAGAGTCACGCAAGTGTCCAGGGGAGGCAGGAGCCCACTAAACCCCGGATGAAGGTGCAAAAGGGCTGCCTCCGGGTGGAAGAAGCCGAAGAGTCTGCAACAACGGAAGGTGCCAGGAACTTCTCCTTTGGTCAGAAGATGTACCACGGTGTGCTGGAGGATGCAGAAGTGTTACCACACAGAAATACCGCAAAGAAGCCTTGCTAGCTGCAAGAGTCGCAGTTGAGGATTTTGGGTGCTGCTGGGGACCGGGAAGGACCAGGATGTCGCCCCTTGGAGGAGGAGACAGAGGGGGCGCTCAGCAACTCAGAGAGCCACCGCAGAAGCAGGCAGCACCCGCAGAAGTACCGGAACAGGCACTTAGAAGATCTGAGGACAGCAGTCGACTCAGAGTCACAAAGGAGAGTCCCACGACGTCGGAGTCCAACTCAGCGAGTTGGGCAATGCAGGACGGAGTGCTGGGGACCCAGGCTAGGCTGTGCACAAAGGAACCCTTGAAAAAGTGCACAGAAGCCGGAGCAGCTGCAGATCATGCAGTACACAGGATTACTGTCTGGCGTGGGGAGGCAAGGACTTACCTCCACCAAATTTGGACAGAAAGGCCACTGGACTGTGGGAGACACTTGGACCCAGCTCCAGTGTTCCAGGGACCACGCTCGTCAGGATGAGAGGGGACCCAGAGGACCGGTGATGCAGAAGTTTGGTGCCTACGTTGGCAGGGGGAAGATTCCGTCGACACAGTGGAGATTTCTTCTTGGCTTCCAGTGCAGGGTGAAGGCAGACAGCCCTCAGAGCATGCACCACCAGAAAAAAAGTCGAGAAAGCCAGCAGGATGAGGCGGTACAATGTTGCTGGTAGTCATCTTGCTACTTTGTTGCAGTTTTGCAGGCGTCCTGGAGCAGTCAGCGGTCGATCCTTGGCAGAAGTCGAAGAGGGAAGTGCAGAGGAACTCTGGTGAGCTCTTGCATTCGTTATCTGAGGAATAGCCCAGAGGAGAGACCCTAAATAGTCCAAAAAGGAGGATTGGCTACTGAGAAAGGTAAGCACCTATCAGAGGGGGTCTCTGACGTCACCTGCTGGCACTGGCGACTCAGAGCTGTCCATTGTGCCCCAACACCTCTGTATCCAAAATGGCAGAGGTCTGGGACACATTGGAGGAGCTCTGGGCACCTCCCCTGGGAGGTGCTGGTCAGGGGAGTGGTCACTCCTCTTTCCTTTGTCCAGTTTCGCGCTAGAGCAGGGCTGGGGGATCCCTGAACCGATGTAGACTGGCTAATGTAGAGAGGGCACCATCTGTGCCCATCAAACCATTTCCAGAGGCTGGGAGAGGCTATTCCTCCCAGCCCTTTACAGTTATTTCCAAAGGGAGAGGGTATAACACCCTCTCTCAGAGGAAATCCTTTGTTCTGCCTTCCTGGGACCAGGCTGCCCAGACCCCAGGGGGGCAGAAACCTGTCTGAGGGGTTGGCAGCAGCAGTAGCTGCAGTGGAGACCCCGGAAAGGCAGTTTGGCAGTACCCGGGTTCTGTGCTAGAGACCCATGGATGCATGGAATTGTGCCCCAAATACCAGAATGGTATTGGGGTGACAATTCCATGATCCTAGACATGTTACATGGGCATGTTCAGAGTTACCATAGTGACGCTTCATATAGGTATTGACCTATATGTAGTGCACGTGTGTGATGGTGTCCCCACACTCACAAAGTCTGGGGAATTTGCCCTGAACAATGTGGGGGCACCTTGGCTAGTGCCAGGGTGCCCACACACTAAGTAACTTTCCACCCAACCTTCACCATGTGAAGGTTTGACATATAGGTGACTTATAAGTTACTTAAGTGCAGTGTAAAATGGCTGTGAAATAACGTGGACGTTATTTCACTCAGGCTGCAGTGGCAGGCCTGTGTAAGAGTTGTCAGAGCTCCCTATGGGTGGCAAAAGAAATGCTGCAGCCCATAGGGATCTCCTGGAACCCCAATACCCTGGGTACCTCAGTACCATATACTAGGGAATTATAAGGGTGTTCCAGTAAGCCAATGTAAATTGGTAAAAATGGTCACTAGCCTGTTAGTGACAATTTGGAAAGAAATGAGAGAGCATAACCACTGAGGTTCTGGTTAGCAGAGCCTCAGTGAGACAGTTAGGCACCACACAGGGAACACATATAGGCCACAAACGTATGAGCACTGGGGGTCCTGGCTAGCAGGGTCCCAGTGACACATAACAAACATATTGACAACATGGGGTTTTCACTATGAGCACTGGGCCCTGGCTAGCAGGATCCCAGTGAGACAGTGAAAACACCCTGACATACATTCACAAACAGGCCAAAAGTGGGGGTAACAAGGCTAGAAAGAGGCTGCCTCCCTACAGTGCCCAAGATCCCCTGCCTTGTTTGTTGCACAGTTAAATCCCCGTGGGACCATGAACTGTCTTTAAGCAGAGTCTCTGCGCATGCGCAGATCCGCCGTTCCTGTACTGCCCATAAGTATATCATGCTCTACGCACGCGCAGAACTTCCGCACCAGTGTTTGTGCCCAGAGGCTGGCACCCTTATTATGGGAGGACCGGAACAACGGATCTGCGCACGTACAAAGGCTGAGACACTTATGGTCAACACCGAAACTGCGCATGCTTAGAGGCCGGGATATTTACTGTGGGGCACACCGGAACAGCTGAACTGCGCATGCCCAAAGGCTGACACACCTATCATGGGCTGCACCGGTGTTCTGTCTTTTTCCGATTCCCGTCCGAATCGGGTCTACTTGATGATATGCGCATGCGCAGAACTTTGCGCATGCGCAATAATGATTTTGTCAATTTCTTTGACTTTAACTGCTCCCCCTCACAGCGCACTTGTAAAGCGCATGCGCATGGGTGCGCGCATGCGCGTTTCGCATTTTTCTGCTATTCTAACGGTCGGCTCAATGCGCTGGGATTGTTGCGATCTCAGCGGCGCTACCAGTCAGTACTCGGGCCTATTATTACGACTTTCCTTTTTAACGGTGAGTTTCTCTTTCACCTCTGTCCTCCTGCTTGTTGCATTTTCACATTTTTCGCGTATTTTAACGGTCGTCTTTGCCAGCTCCCTTCGCGTATTTTAACGGTTGTCTTTGCCAGCTCCCCTCACTGCTCACGGTGGTCTCGTTTTGGTCGCAGCGGCGCTACCTCACCTTCTTTAAGGTCAGAACTCGTGCTTATTATTTATTCTCTCTCTATATATATATAATTAATACTTTATTTTTTAACGGTGTTTCTTTTGTGTCTCTGCTCTCCTGCATATTAACGTTCCTGTATTTCGTCTCTGTACCCCGTTGCGCTTTTAGAAGCAGCTAGGGCAGTGGTCTCCAAACTTTTTAATGCCCCCACACCCCCTTTGAAAAATAAAAATCATTGGGCCCTCCCTCTGAATTTTCACAATGATTTTAGAAAATGTGGCAATGTTTAAATATGCCTAGCCATATTTAAACATTGAAGTTAAGTACTGTTACCTTTTTAAAAGTGCAATAACATGTTTCTGCTTAAAACAAAACACTGTTATATGTGTAATGCTTCTTTTGGGCAGAGCCTGGTGAGCCCCCTCCCCGGGACTACTTCATGCCCCTTCCCAGTTTGAAGACCACGGAGCTAGGGACTTTTCACGCATTTTCAGAGAAGTAAATAAATGGCAACGCGATTATGATGATAAAATGCGTGCCTTTGCTTAGGTGGCGCGCAGGCATACAGCTATGAATGAATGAATGTTATTGCTACCCGTGTGATCATTATACAGGGCAGGCCATTATCTTTACAAGTGTGTACTTTCAGGCCTGCCCTGCCTAACGATCATGGGGACAGCAAGACGCTCGCTTATTATTGCTATGTGTGACATTTGTATAATTTAATTCTATGGGTGACTTTTTAATGGCTACACTTTATCTGTATTAAAATCCAGCTATCTGAAATGTTGGCATCTATGTAGCATGCACCATGGGGCAAGAGCCTGACGCACGTTGGTTGTCCACGCCACAGCCTATTTTCTCCTCACTCAGCAGTAACTGAGGGTCTTGTTGTCTGGATCCTTAGGCAGGGCAGGTCTGAAAGTATGCAGTTGTAAAATATTCAGTGTATTTATGAGTGCCTTTTTTTTTTGGGAGAAAATATTGAACAATGAAACCCATGAAAAATATAGATTTAAAAATTTTATGGCATGCAAGTATGAATGTGATATTTGCCTGTGGATTTTTGTCAATGTACGAGTTTACTGTTCATTTAAATACAGGTGGTGTTTGAGGTGTTACACTCCCCTAATAAATGTAACAGTTTTGTTTAGGTGATTTCACCAGCACTTTTGTCACACAGACAACAATGCACACACATTATCCCTTCTTGTTTTGCAAGTAGTCGAAACCTTTTATTTTTACAAAATATTGTTTTCTCTCCCACCAATGTGTATTCCTCTCCCCTTCCACTGCCACATACGCCACTCTCATGCACCCTGCTTCTTCTATAATATATTTAAATATTATGGGCCTCGTTCCAGCCTCGCTGTGGTGGTCCTTCCGCACTGGAGCCACCACATTAAGTTGTGGGGCTTGGTAGACGCCTTATATGCCAGCCTGATTGTCAGAGAAGTGCAAAGGTGATTACTCCATTCTGCACGTCTGCCAGAGTTGAGATGCCTATGGTCCCAACAACAAAACCCCTTCAGAGATACCAACTTTGGGAGCCTATAGCCCTCCCATAAGTGTTCTCTCGATCCATTGAGAACACTTAGCCATTTAAAAAAAAAATTATCTTCCTCCAAGTCATATCCACCAATTCCTTGCCTGGACAGCCTGTAAATTCCAGTTTACACCTGTACAGCCAAAGTAGGATAGCTTTATTTAGCCATATATTGGTCGGCCCAAAATGGTGGCCTTTCCACTGGGGCATATGCACATTGAATAACTACACAAACCTGTCTAGCCTCATAATACTTGTGAATGTTTTGCAGCTCTATCCGCCTTTATATTTAGACTCCCGGAGAAAACACAGACCTACCATGGCTTCCAACCCATGCATAACAGGGTGCACACCTGCGCTTCAACCCATATAAGGAATGTGTCTGTTATATATAGGGTGTGTTTGGAAGAATGTAGAGAAAGCACAAGGCTCTAATAATCTACTCTACCACTCGCTATGGTGCGTTTTATCTGATGCGTTTGATCTATGTTTTGATTCCACTTGTCCATTCTAGCGAGTGGACAAATAAGAGGTGTTCTGTCCAATCAGAAACTGAATTAGCAATTAGGATGCCTTCAAATCTTATTATTGTCACATTTTCTCTGTGTTCAGAGACAGAGTTCAAAAGTCAGTTTGTCTTCTTGGAGTGCAAATAATTTTCCTTGTGACTGCAGAGTTCCTGGATTTTGTAAGGTAAACTGTCTGACCAAAGTGAAATGAGAGGCTTTTGTTATCTGGTTTTTCTTAACACATTTATTTAACTAAGTCAACTTCGCAAACATTTCGGTAGCTGTGAAAGGCCCTTTTTTGTACTTCTGTGTGAATTAAAAAAATATATATTTTATTAGTATTAAAAACAAGTCATAACACTGTACGTGGTAATGTGCAAATGAAAAATGTTTTCTGAAATCCAATTTTCACAGAATTTTGTTCATACACTACATAGTATTATCATTAAAGTTGTAGGTTAATGAGCAGCTTTTGGGACATTTCTGGGAAATGTACTGTCTGTAAATGACAGTGTGCTACCACATCATGCCCTGGTAATATATTTATTTACAGTGAAGGTTTACACATAAACTGAGAAACACTCCTTCCCTGATGGCCAAGCTATTATTAAACTGAGGCAAGTCATGCATGGATCATGTGTTCCTATATGTGGGTTATATTTATTATACATGGAGCAAACATTTAGTGCATTGAATCAAACAAAAGAGGATTTTTTTTTTTTACAGCAGAACTGCTGAACTCGCATATTTGAAGGTGCACTCATATCTGAGAATGAACAAAAAGGCGATTGTAAAATTCAATATTTGCCTAGAAACCCACAATCTGAGATCCATTTGCAGTTCAAGTATATTCCAGTTTGGTCGAGTAGATTATTCAAGCTACTTGACTTGCGTCTAGTAACATTTTTATGTTTTTTCGATGCCTGGAGCAGGTTAGTGCTCGCATTTTAAAATATGCCACACTTACCTGCGGAGAAATTGACATTGACTGCCATTGCCTTACATTCTTGTCAAAGTGGGCTAGCAGAGGGACCAAATTATCTCCCCCCGATATTTAAATTTAGTCATCTCCGCTGTAAGGGCTAAAGCCAATTGTTGATCAAGTACCTTGTCCATTGTGAACAATAAACATTTGTCCCAAATATCATTAAATCCAGAGACCTTTACAAAGACCTGAAAGATCTCTTGCAACCTCTTTAGTGTTCCAGTCACTTGCGTCTAGTAATAGAAAAATAAAACATAAGCAGCATTCTGGGGAAATTACCCCCCACCCCGTGCATCTTGTTCACCTTCAAATCTGCACACCCACCCGTATCCATTTGATAACACCCTCTACCACCAGCCCAAATATCATCGGCATGAAAGGGCAGCCCTGTACTGCTGGAATTCACAGGAGGCGTGCCCGGTAATTCTTATTCTTGCACAGGGTCTGTTGTACAACAACCTACCATCTCCGGTACTTTGGGACAAAACTACTTCTCTCCAGGGTTCCCAAATGAAATAGCCACTCTTCAGAGAATGTATATGATTGTGTATTGTCTTACATCTGCCCCATTAATGTTTGTTTTATGGAAAGAAGAGTGATCTTCATGTGCATTACGGACATTTGTGGTATGTAGGTGAACCACACTACATAAGTGTGAGGTACTGGTTAGTTGAGGTACATCATCATACTTAGTATAACTCACATATAGTAGGGCTCCCCTGATAATATAGTTGATGTACAGTTAGCAGCTGAACTTAATAATGCATATATGTATTGTTTATGTGTGTATGGGCAGTCAATCTCTTCTTTCAGTTAATTGGTTAGTCCAGTCTACTGGTATTTTTGTACGAGCATCTATCCTATCTGCTCATTTTTTTTTTTTTTTTCTGCGGGACATATTGTTACAGTGGTTCAAAAATGAGAATCAAATACAATATCTGTATGTATTTTGTGTTTGCTTATTGTCAAATATCCTTCTCTTAAGGTTCACCCCTAAATTTTGGCCTTCCTTCTTTCTCAGACTTTTTCTTGTTGTCGGGCCTCTGAGCACTTTACCACTGCTAAAGTGTATGTGCTCTTGCATTAAAATATGGTTATGTATGCTTACCCACAGTTGGCATATTTAATGTACTTATGAGTCCCTAAAAAATTGTACTTACCTATGCCCTGGATTTGTAAATTAAAGGCTACTAGTGTGCCCACAGTAATGATTGTGCATCCCAATTAAGTAGTACGTCAACATGACTTGCTTGTCATTCCAGATCCTGTGTGTGCAGTTCTAAACTTCCATTTTGATCTGTCAAGTTAAGTCTTTCCAGGTTCAAACCTTTATTTTTAAAACACATGTAACCCCTTTAGTGGGCCTGGTACAGATCAAAGGGCAGGGGCAAGTTGGACGTGTATTTGTAATTTTAACCTGCTGTGGTAATATAAAAACGATTACACTTGTCTTTCACCACCGCAAGGCCTAACTTTCACTTAAGCTAACATCCGGGTTACCGTGAAGCAGCCTGTCTAATTTCCAATTGAAAAAACAAAATTTGGACTTTGGTGTCTATGGACTCGCAATTCAAAATCACAACTTATGGTCAAGTCTAACGTTCATTTGTGTGGCTGAAAATGTCATATTAAGAAATTTGCTGTTTATTTTCTTAAATATTTACTGCCTACTGGCTGCCCCTGACTACATGTTTGGGTGGATGACGCATCACCTCTTGTGCATTCCCTCCAGACAGGCACACACCAAGGGAGCTCAGGTGTGACTGATGGACCATAAATATCCTGATGGCCCACCCTTGGCAGGATGAAATGGTGCAGCTGGCACATCTAAATGGGCTGGCTATTCTTCCCACACACATGGAAACATAATCCCCCTTAGCAAGTCTGCAACTAGTCACTGCACTTCCTGTCCTATTTGCACTTTCTTCAAAGGCCTCTTTTTTAAGTCTTCCCCCATTTCAGAGGCACCACTGGGCATAATAATTGGACCTTTTATTCCCTTTCACTTGCTGCTTTTCTGTCCTTTTCTCTTTTTCTCCCTCTTGTGTTTACCCCGCACTGCTGGTGTCCCAGCATCCCCACCTGCCCCATGCAAAGCGCTTCTCCCACCTCTTTATTGCTGGACCACCGCCTCCATACCTCTCTTCCTTAACGACGGCCGCCACGCTAGTGCGCCACAGGGAAGCCTGTTTGTGCATGGACGCCACCCAGCACCAGGGACCCTGGTTCTCACCCCTTCTGCTGGTTTAACGCAAGCACTCTACGTGCCCTCAACCCCATAAGATCATCAGCATGCCACCAAGCTGACCACATGTACAAACATGGATCATTTTCTTGCTGCGCCTGCTCCAGCATACTCCCAAGTACCACCCCATGATTCCTCACTGCTCCTTAACACATGCTCCCTCGTCAAGCATGCACTATAAGTCTGAGACCTCGACTCAACAGCTCTGGACTTCACCATCTCGCTATGAGTTGGATCACCCCTGCAGCTACCACGGACATTGCCACGGCCATTACGCACAACTACAAAATCATACACAAGGACAGAGCCAACCTTCCTGGAGGTGTCATTGCCATAATCTACTAGAACAACCTCCGCCTTTCATCATCTAGTCGCATTCTGTCAACTCATGAGCATCTACATTTCCACATCCTGACCAACCGAAACACCTTCCTACGTGGCACCCTCATCTACAGGCCCACCTGCACCTCAACCCCAGTCTTTACTAGACATTGTCAACCTCATTGCCCCTCCAAGCACTCACTTCCTCCTGTTACATCCCACTCTGTGATCTCGATTTACAGCTTGATACCCTCAATGACCCCCAATACATCAAACATCCTGTACGACCCCACAATTCTCGGCGTCAAACAACTAGTCATCGTCCCTACCCACAAACCCCTTCACATCCTCTATGCCATTCTCTCAGCAGGGGACAACCTCACCTTCATCCACACCTCCAAACACTGTTGGCTTGACCAAGTGCATCTACTTAACCTACTCAAACACTGCACGCCACCACATTCCCTAACCCCCTGGCAAACATTGGGGTATAGTCACGGAAGCACAGATCACCAAACGTTGTCAACCACTCCAATGAATCCGCAGGCAAACTAAAGCGCTGACTCTGAATGTGCAGCCAATGTAGCCCCCCTAAGGAAATTGGCATGGAATCTACATAGAAAAACTTCCAAGTGGTTTACACAAGACCTACATCAATCCAAGCGCGCCTGCAGACGATTGTAACGCAAATGGAGCCTCCGCAAATCCACCAAACTGCACCGCCTGCAAAAATACTGACACAACGTACCACCAGAACATACGAGCCACCCAAAAAGCTGCATTTCAAGCATGCCTCAACACCAGCACTCGCAATATCAAAGAGCTCTTCATCCTTGTCAAAGAGTTCACGAACCGCAGGGCAGAAACCTCATCCATCCCTCCCTCCCAAGACCTCCGCAACGATCTTCCCCACCTTCTTTCACTGTAAGATCTGGGACATCTACAAAGGCTTCAGTATACAGAGCCCGCCTTCACCACTCAGCACCATGGACCTTGCTCCCCCACCAGATACAAACTGCTGAACCACCATTACTGTAGAGGACACCCAAAGAATAATGAACTCCATCCACTTGGGAGCACCCTCAGATCCATGCCCTCATCACATCCTCAAGCTTGTCATTCCCATCATTTCACCAGAGCTTTGCTGAACCATCAACCTATCGTTTAAGACTGCCACAATCCCCCCAGACTGTAAACACGCAGAAATCCGCCCGCTACTCAAGAAACCCAAAGCCGACCCTAGGGAGCTGAAGAATTACTGACCCATGTCTCTGCTCACTTTCCCAGCCAAGGTAACGGAAAAAGCCATCAACTATGAACTCGTAGAGTTCCTCGAGAGACACCGTATCCTAGAACTTTCCCATTTCCGATCTGGAAGCAATCACAGCACCGAAACTGCACTTTTGTCCACCACCAACAACATACGCATCATACTGCACAGCGTAGGCACTGCCGCACTCAACCTTCTAGACCTCTCTACTGCATTCTAGACAGTCTCCCACTTCAGCCTCTGTGACAGGCTGCTCGACGCTGGCATCTGAGACAAAGCCCTGAGCTGGATCTGGTCCTTCCTCACCAGAAGAACACAGAGGGTCAGACTACCACCATTCACATCAGAACTTAGACACTTGCTGCAGAGTAGCCCAAGGATCCACACACTGCCAGAAGCTTTTTAACCTCTACATGGCTCGCTCGCTAAAATCATCAAACACGAGGTAAAGATAGTCTCCTACGACAATGACACCCAACTGATCCTCTCCATGTCGGACGACTCTGCTCAAGCCAAGATGCATTTTCCCAATGGGAGGAGAGCAGTCTGCCCTTGGATGGACGTCAGCTGCCTCAAGCTCAACTCAGACAAGAAATGCTTGTGATTGCCTACACCCCATTCTGCCTGGAACGACTCCTGGTGGCCCCCCCACTCATGTTAATGCCCCCGCCCACATTAACCAATTGCGTAACCTGGCCTTTACCCTTGGCTTCTCTATCAATAACACAACAAATTAACACTGTCTCCTCAAAAAGCTTACACACCCTCTGTAGTAAAATGCCTCCTTTTTGCAGTCCACAACCCCCACCTACCCCAAACACTTTTTTCCTGCTATTGATGCTGACTCTACTGAGTACTGAAGTGTGTTGAGATCCTGCTAACCAGGCCCCACCACCAGTGTTCTTTCAGTTAAAATGTACCATTATTTCCCCAAATTGGGACACCCCTCGCACACAGATAAGTCCCTGGTACCGACCTCCAGGACCAAGAGCCCCCTTCAGTGACACCATTTCCGACCTCACAAGCACTTACGCCCTCGCCTCAATGGACTACATCCTCCTGGGAGATCTCAGCTTCCACCTGGAGAACAACAACGACGCCAACACCGCATCACTGACCACCAACCTCTCCAACCTCGGACTCAGACAACTGGTCAACACACCCACCCACATCGCCGGTCACACCCTAGACCCACTCTTCACTGAAAGCAACCACATCTCATTCAGCCACACCTCCGAACTCCACTGGACCGACCACCACTGCGTCCACTTCACATTCAAGAAAAACACCGAACCGCACCCCACTACCGGCACACCGCCGCTGGGGAAAAGTCACCGAAGACCAACTAACCAGCACCCTCGCCAAGAACCCACCGTCCGACCCCACCGACCCGGACTCCGCCGCCATCAACCTCCAACAGTGGATCCTCAACTGCGCCAACACCCTCGCACCACTCAAGAGGCCCACCGTCAACCAAGAAAAGAAAAAAGCAGCCTGGTTCACAGATGAACTGATCACCTCCAAACGCACCTGCCAGAAACTCAAGAAAAAATGGCTTCTCGGGCGCACACCCGACAGCCTCGCAACCCACAAGGAAGCCACCCGCAAGCACCACCAACTTATCCGACTTGCCAAACGCTCCCACTTCACAGAACGCCGAAACAACAACGCACACAACAGCAAGGAACTCTTCTGCATCGTGAAGGAGCTCTCCAAACCAAACGCCAACGTCAACGATGTCCCACCATCCCAGAAACTCTGCGACGCACTCTCCACCTTTTTCTACCAGAAAATCGCCGCCATCCACGACAGCCTCAACACCACACCTCCGCCAGACCCCACCCCCAACAACTCCTCCCACGCCGACCGCCTCACCACCTGGACCCACGTAGATGACGCCGAAACCCGAAAGACCATGAACTCCATCCACTCAGGATCCCCCTCAGACCCCTGCCCACACCACGTCTACAACAAAGCCGACTCCACCATCGCCCCCCAACTTCGTAAGATCATCAACCTATCCTTCGACACCGCAACCTTTCCGGACAGCTGGAAGCACGCCGATATCCAAGCCCTCCTCAAGAAACCCAAGGCCGACCTCAAAAACTTCCGCCCGATCTCCCTTCTCCCCTTCCCAGCAAAGGTCATCGAGAAGATCGTCAACGCACAGCTCACCCACTACCTCGAAGACAACTCCACCCTAGACCCCTCTAAATCCGGATTCAGACGCAATCACAGCATCGAGACTGCACTCCTTGCCGCCACAGACGACATCAGACAGCAAATGGACAATGGCGAAACTTCAGCCCTCATCCTCCTAGACCTATCTGCCGCCTTCGATACGGTCTGCCACCGCACCCTACTAACTCGTCTCCACGAAGGCGGAATTCAAGACAAAGCCCTCAACTGGATCTCCTCTTTTCTCTCCGGCAGAACCCAGAGAGTCCGACTCTCACCCTTCCGCTCCGAAGCCACCAACCTCATCTGCGGCGTCCCCCAAGGCTTCTCGCTAAGCCCAACGCTGTTCAACGTATACATGGCACCCCTCGCACAGCTGGCCCGTCAGCATAACCTCAGCATCCTCTCCTACGCCGACGACACCCAGCTCATCCTTTCCCGTACTAAAGATCCACACACCGCCAAAGCCAACCTCCACGAGGGACTGAAATCCATTGCCCAATGGATGAGAAACAGCTGCCTGAAATTAAACTCCGATAAGACGGAAGTCCTCATCCTCGGACGCTCCCCCTCGGCCTGGGACGACTCCTGGTGGCCCACCGTACTGGGTCCCCCACCTACTCCTGCCAACCACGCACGCAACCTCGGCTTCATCCTCTACTCCACTCTCACCATGTCCAAACAGGTCAACGCAGTCTCCTCCTCCTGCTTCAACATCCTCCGCATGCTCTGCAGAATCTACAAGTGGATCCCGACGGAAACCAGAAAAACGGTGACTCAGGCCCTTGTCAGTAGCAGACTTGACTACGGCAACACACTCTACACATGCATCCCAGCAAAAGACATCAAACGACTCCAACGCATCCAGAACGCATCCGCCCGCTTGATCCTCGACATACCCTGCCGATGCCACATCTCCCACAACCTGAAGGACCTCCTCTGGCTCCCCGTGGACAAGAGGATCACCTTTAAACTCCTCACCCACGCGCACAAAAAGCACTACACGACGCCGGACCCGCCTACCTGAACAACAGACTCAACTTCTACGTCCCCTCCCGCCAACTCCGCTCTGCCAACCTCTCCCTCGCCATCGCTCCCCGAATTCAACGCAAGACCTCTGGTGGCAGATCCTTCTCCTACCTCGCCACCAAGACCTGGAACTCACTGCCGACCTCCCTGCGCCAGACCCAGGACCTCCTCACCTTCAGGAAACTCCTCAAGACATGGCTCTTCGACCGATAGCAGCTGCCCCCCCCCCCCCCCTCAGCGCATTGAAACCCTAACGGGTACATAGCGCGCTTTATAAATTTAATGATTGATTGATTGGCAAAAGGTACCTGTGGTACCAAGGGCCCTGTGACCAGGGAAGGTCCCTAAGGGCTGCAGCATGTGTTGTGCCAACCTAAGGGATCCCTCACCTAACACAGGCACACTGCCATTGCAGTTGGTGTGTGTTGGTAGGGATAAAAAGGCAAAGTTGACATGGCATCCCCTTCAGGATGGCATGCACACCAAATACTGCCTTGGCATACGTAAGTCACCCCTCTAGCAGGCCTTAAAGCACCCTGCCTTAGGGCTTTATTCCACAGGTGAGGGCATAGCTGCATGAGCAATATGCCCCTACAGTGTCAAAGTCCATTCTTAGACATTGTAAATATAGTGTGGCCATATTAAGAACATGGTCTGTGGGTTTGTCAAAACGAACTCCACAGCTCCATAAGTACTACACTGAGCACTGTGAAGTTTGATATCAAACTTCTCCAAATAAGAAACCCACACTGATGCCAGTGCTGGATTTATTACAAAATGCACTCAGGGCATCTTAGAAATGCCCCCTGTATTTTACCCAATCCTTCAATGCAAGACTGACTGGTCTGTGCCAGCCTGCCACAGAGGGACTAGTTTCTGACCTCCTGGCGTGAGAGCCTTTGTGGTCTCTGAGGCCAGAAACCAAGCCTGCACTGGGTGGAGGTGCTTCACACCTCCCCCTGCAGGAACAGTAACACCTAGCAGTGAGCCATAAAGGCTCAGGCTTTGTGTTACACTGCCACAGGGCACTCTGGCTAGTGGAGATGCCCGCCCCCCTGGACACAGCCCCAACTTTGGGCGGAAAGTCCGGCGGAGATAATGAGAAAAACAAGGATGTGTCACCCCCTCAGCCAGTTCCACCCCTAAGTTGACCAGAGCTGTAATGTCCCCCTCCTTGGAAAATCCACCATCTTGTTTTGGAGGATTTACCCAATAAGGATAGGGATGTGCCCCCCTCCCCAAAGAGAGGCACAAGGAGGGTGTAGCCATCCTCAAGATCAGTAGCCTACTACTGCCCTTCAGCCCTAACACCCTCCTTTTCCTGAAAACCTAAAGGACTGCTGACCTCAAAACACCCGTGGAGAAGATGGAGACAACAACTGACTTGGCCCCAGCCCTACCTGCCTGTCTCCAGACTCAAAGAACCTGCAACAGCGACGCATCCTGCGGGTCCAGCGACCTCTGCCGACTCGGGGTACTGCCCTTCAACCCAAAGGACCAAAAAACTCTAGTGGATATGGGCTCTGTCAAACAACAAGGAAGAAACCATCTTTAAAGGGACACCCACCTCACTCCTGAAGCGTGAGTCCCCACCACTCTGCACCAACGCCCCCAGCTTGTGTCCAGAGAAACCAACACTGCAGCGTGGACCCCCAGGTGACTCCAACGACGTGGCCACCCGGAGACAATCTCCCTGCATCCCCACGGTGAAGCCTGCAGAGAGAATCCAGAGGCTCCCCCTCACCGCAACTTCCTGCTAACAGAGATCCCAACGCCTGGAAGAAGCACTGCCCCTGCAGCCCCCAGGCCCAAGAGGAACCAACTACCGGTCCAGAAGTGACCAGCAGGCGTCCCTCATCCTAGCCCAGTCAGTGGCTGGCCCAAGAAGAACCCCATGCCCTGCCTGCATCACCAGAGTGACCCCTGGGTCCCTCCATTGATTTCTATTAAAAACCTGACACCTACTTTGCACACTGCACCTGGCTGGTCCTGTGCGCCTGTTTGGGACACCCCCCAACCCAGTGCTGTACAAAACTCCCCGGGTCTGCTCCCTGTTAGCAGAGTGGAACCGGAGCACCCCTTTTCTCCATAAGCGCCTATGCTACTTTGACCTCTGCACTTGACCGCCCCTGTGTTGCTGGTGCTGGGTGTTTGTGGTTGACTTGAACCCCCAACAGTCGGCTGTCTATGCCCTGGAGACTGAACTTGTAAGTGCTTTACTTACCTCCTAAATTAACTTCTACTTACCTCCTACAGGAACTGTTGAATTTTGCAGTGTCCTCTTTTAAAATAGGTTATTTGCATATTTGCCAGAACTGTGTACCTTACTGTTTTCATTCCAAGTTCTATATTTGCTTATGCCAAGTACCTTACAATTTATGTACTTACTTGAATTCAGAATCTTGTGGTTCTAAAGTAAATTAAGAGAAGAATATTTTTCTATATAAAAAACCTATTGGTCTGGGGTTAAGTCATTGAGTGTGTGTTCATTTGACCCTGTCACCAGGCAGGTCGCTCCCCCCATCTGCCATGCAGCCCCCTGTGGGTTGAACCTCCGTTGCCACTTTTGCCGCCTGACTACTCGCTCCCTTTTTTCTATTCCCCTGAGCTTGTGCTTCTGTGCCACTTGTTTTTTCCATTCTGTGCCCCTGTGTTTTGTTTTCTGTACCCCTGTGCTCTGTTGTCCCTCTCCCGCCGTTTTTTCCCCGGGTTTTCCCCTGGGTTTTTCCCTTGCTGCTGAGCCCCTGCTGCCCCGCCCCCTTCACTCCCATTGGCCACCCCGCTCCCACCTCCCAGCTGCTCCTCCCTCTGCCCTCATATGGAGGCCGCGAAGCGGTGGTAGAGAGCGACCTTTGACCTTGTCACCAGGCAGGTCGCTCCCCCCATCTGCCACGCAGCCCCCTGTGGGTTGAACCTCCGTTGCCACTTTTGCCGCCTGACTACTCGCTCCCTTTTTTCTATTCCCCTGAGCTTGTGCTTCTGTGCCACTTGTTTTTTCCATTCTGTGCCCCTGTGTTTTGCTTTCTGTACCCCTGTGCTCTGTTGTCCCTTTCCCGCCGTTTTTTCCCGCCGTTTTTTCCCGCCGTTTTTTCCCCGGGTTTTCCCCTGGGTTTTTCCCTTGCTGCTGAGCCCCTGCTGCCCCGCCCCCTTCACTCCCATTGGCCGCCCCTCTCCCACCTCCCAGCTGCTCCTCCCTCTGCCCTCATATGGAGGCCGCAAAGCGGTGGTAGAGAGCGACCTTTGACCTTGTCACCAGGCAGGTCGCTCCCCCCATCTGCCACGCAGCCCCCTGTGGGTTGAACCTCCGTTGCCACTTTTGCCGCCTGACTACTCGCTCCCTTTTTTCTATTCCCCTGAGCTTGTGCTTCTGTGCCACTTGTTTTTTCCATTCTGTGCCCCTGTGTTTTGCTTTCTGTACCCCTGTGCTCTGTTGTCCCTTTCCCGCCGTCTTTTCCCGCCGTTTTTCCCCGGGTTTTTCCCCGGGCTTTTACCTTGCTGCTGAGCCCCTGCTGCCCGCCCCGTTCACTCCCATTGGCCGCCCCGCTCCCACCTCCTCCTCCCTCCCTCTGCCCTCATATGGAGGCCGCGAAGCGGGCACGCCGCTGGCGCGCCTAAGGCAAGCCCGTCTGCGCCTGGACCGCACCCAGCACCAGAACCCCTGGAACTCGCACCCCCCGAAACGCCAGACTGCACTACGACGCAAGCACCCTTCACGCACTAAACAGCAGACGAGACCACCCCTGCTACCGGGCCACCCCGAAACGCACCCAGGGGCCTTTCACCTGCCGGAACTGCAGATTCACCAGCATCCAACCCTCCACACCACCAGCCAGAGAACCCAACCACCTCCGCTGCATCCTCCTCAACACCTGCTCCGCTCGCAAGCACACCATCGAACTTTGGGACCTCCTAGACTCCACTGCCCCTGACGGAGACCTGGCTGAACGCCACCTCAGCACCAGACATTGCCATAGCCATCCCACAGGGCTACAAGATCTCCCGCAGAGACCGCACCAATGGAGTGGGAGGAGGAATCGCCATCATCCACAAAGACTCCATCAAAATCTCAACGAACACCGATGACACCCTCACCACCGCCGAGCATATGCACTTCCAGATCCACTCCGACCCCAACACCACCCTCAGAGGAACTCTCATCTACAGACCTCCCGGACCCCGCCCACAGTTCAGTGACACCATCGCTGACCTCATCAGCACCCACGCCCTCGCTTCCACGGACTACATCCTCTTCGGGGACCTGAACTTCTACCTCAAGAACAACAACGACGCCAACTCCACTGCCCTGATCGACAACCTCGCCAACCTCGGACTCAAACAGCTAGTAACGACACCCACTCACGCCGCTGGACACACGCTTGACCCCATCTTCTCCGCAAGCCCCCACGTCTCCTTCAACCACACCACCGAACCACACTGGACCGACCACAGAAGCGTCCACTTCACCTTCAGAAAACCCACCACACACCACCGCACCCAACAGCTACCACGCCGCTGCTGGGGCAAGGTCACCGGGGACCAACTGACTACCGCCCTCGCCCTGAGACCACCCACCGACCCAGACACTGCCGCGACCAACCTCACACAGTGGATCAACGACTGCGCCAACACCCTCGCCCCTCTCAAGACCTTTACAACCAACCACACCAACAAGAAAGCCGCCTGGTTCACCGAGGACCTCCGGATCTCCAAGCACACCTGTCGGAAGCTGGAGAAGAAATGGCTCCACGACCGAACACCAGACAACCACACAGCCCTCAAGAGCACCACCCGCAGACATCACCAACTCATCAGGACCGCCAAGAAGACCGCCTTCAAGGACCGCCTAGACAACAACGCACACAACACCAAAGAGCTCTTCAGCATCGTGAAAGAACTCTCCAACCCCAGCTCCATCACCAACGACATCCCGCCATCTCAAGACCTGTGCGACTCCCTGGCCACCTTCTTCCACCGCAAGATCACCGACATCCACAACAGCTTCAACCCGACCCCCCCGCACCCACCACCGAGTCCACCACCCCTGCGACTACCACTCGCACCAGTCGCCTGACCGTCTGGTCCAGCGTCAGCGATGAAGACACCATCAAAACCATGAACTCCATCCACTCAGGATCCCCATCGGACCCCTGCCCTCACCACGTCTTCAACAAAGCCAGCGCAGCCATCGCGCCCCACCTCCGGAAAACAATCAACTGTTCCTTCGAGACAGCAACCTTCCCAGAAAGCTGGAAGCACGCCGAGATCAACGCCCTTCTGAAGAAGCCCAAGGCGGACTCCAAGGACCGGAAGAACTTCCGTCCCATCTCCCTGCTCCCTTTCCCGGCAAAAGTGACCGAGAAGATTGTCAACAAACAGCTGACCCGCTACCTCGAAGTCAACAACATCCTGGACCCGTCCCAATCTGGTTTTCGCAGTAACCACAGCACCGAGACCGCCCTCATCGCCGCCACTGACGACATCCAGACCCTGATGGACAAAGGAGAAACAGCCGCCCTCATCCTCCTGGACTTATCAGCAGCCTTTGACACGGTCTGCCACCGCACCCTATCAGCACGCCTCCATGACGCCGGTATCCAAGAGAAGGCCCTGGCCTGGACCACATCCTTCCTCTCCGGCAGAACCCAGAGGGTCCGCCTCCCACCCTTCCGCTCCAAAACCACTGAGATCATCTGCGGCGTCCCACAGGGATCCTTCCCTCAGCCCGACGCTGTTCAATATCTACATGGCCCCCCTCGCCCACGTCGCACGACAACACAACCTCAACATCATCTCCTACGCCGACGACACCCAGCTGATCATATCCCTCACCGAAGATCCCCACACCGCCAAAGCTAACCTCCACCGAGGAATGAAGGCCATAGCCGACTGGATGAAGGACAGCAGACTGAAGCTGAACTCAGACAAGACGGAGGTCCTCATTCTCGGACCCACCCCATCAGCCTGGGACGACTCTTGGTGGCCCACGTCACTAGGCACAGCCCTGGAACCCACGGACCACGCACGCAACCTGGGGGTCATCCTCGACTCCACTCTCTCCATGACCAGGCAAGTCAACGCCGTCTCCGCGTCCTGCTTCAACACCCTCCGTATGCTCCGCAGGATCTTCAAATGGATCCCCCTCGACGCGAGAAAAAACATTACCCAGGCCCTCATCACCAACAGACTCGACTACGGGAACGCCCTCTACTCAGGAACTACAAACAAGCTCCTGAGACGACTCCAACGCATCCAGAACGCCTCGGCCGACTCATCCTCGATGTCCCCCGCCGCAGCCACATCACACTCCACCTGAGAGGCCTGCACTGGCTCCCCGTCAACAAAAGGATCACCTTCAAGCTCCTGATCCACGCACACAAAGCACTGCACAACACCGGACCCACCTACCTCAACAACCGACTCAGCTTCCACACCCCCACCCGAAGCCTCCGCTCAGCCAACCTCGCCGTCGCCACAGTCCCCCGCATCCGAAAAACCACCGCCGGCGGCAGATCCTTCTCCTACCTCGCCGCCAAGACCTGGAACACTCTCCCCACCATCCTACGACAGACCCAGGACCTGCTGGCCTTCAGAAGACTCCTCAAGACCTGGCTCTTCGACCAGTAGCACCCCCCCTCCCCAGCGCCTTGAGACCCTTGCAGGTATGTAGCGTGCTTTACAAATGCAGTGATTGATTGATTGATATTTACTGCCCGTGTGTGTACAACAAATGTTCCATTTAATACTTGTCTTTTAATTAAACATCACACGCAAGATAGAACATAGTGTGTCAAAATAATAGTCTTTCTTAGAACTATAGTCTACAACTGTTTGTGTGGGCTCTTTGTCTCTTACCCACTATTATTCCTCAGTCTAGTGTGGTGACATACAGCCTGCTAGTCAATATGAGTCTTTAAAGTCACAACATAATCTGGCTGAGGTCTATGCGTTTTTGTGCCCTCTGTTATAAAGTTTCAGTTTTAGACACCCACAGGCTCTGCACAAGAAAGTTCAAGCTTGTACACACCATGGAAGATCCACAGGCAGCTATCAAAATGTTCTGCACTTGTGTGACTAACGCCTCAACATTTGGTGCTGGCAAGGAAGAGCAGGCTATGTGGGATCGGCTCTGGATGTGGATCTTCGCAGACTTGACGGTAAAGTGCCTTTGGCTTGGTATTTTTTATTTTTTCAGTGCCAAGGTTTGTGCTGACTAACAGAAATGGGAGGGAGTCATTGGGAGGGATGGAGATGGCAAAAGCAACAGCAGTGGTCATCTACGTTTAGAAACCTGCGAAGCTCATGACCTGTTGCTATGTTCATTCAGTGTCTGATGGAGAGCTAATCTTCCTTGCTCCAGCGGGTGTTTCCATCTCTCTTCTGCACAAGCGCAGAGTAGGTTGTCCTACCTCCAGAGATAGGTTGTGGTTCCTTTTCTTTTTCATTTCTTTGTGCACAAAAAAACCTAAAAGGTCCTTTTTTTTTTTGGTGGTCAGTCAACAGCTACCTCCACAAAGACAATTTCTAAATGCACACCCTGGCTGAGGTGTTGTCAGTGCTCAAACAGGATACTTTATAGTAGTGCTGGACCTTCACAATGCTTATTCACACACCCGCATCCTGAATTTTTCACACATGTTAACTGTGTTTCAAAGTGAGCAAGTAGCTTTTTAAGTTTACTGTGATCCTCTTTCGTGTCTTCACAAAACTGATGATGGTGGTGTCAGCTCATTGGCGTGGGACTATAGTCATCTTTGAGCACAAACAAAGGTTATCTTTCAGTGTTTCCAGCCTGTTTGCGGGTGCCTGACCGATCTTCCATGTTAGTCACCATCTGTCGATAGTATTTCAAGCAGCTTGTTTCACTAGCAGCCTAAAAATGTTTTTTTAGAGCACACTGAAATCTTACATTTGTTTTTGGAGATTTTCTCGTGAACGCCATTTGAGCATAATCACTATGGCCCTCATTACAACATTGGCGGTAACACCAAAGGTCAGTGATAAACTTGCGATAACACACAGCCGCGCTCAAAATACACTCTCTTACAAAACACAAGCACATTGGACAATTCCAAATACACGCACCTTATACACATACACACACCACTCCCACATCACCCACAAACCCTTACTACCTAAAATATTGACGAAGGCCAGAGAGACAGCACAGCAAAGATGACACCATACAGAGGCACAAAACACCATCACACACACATCCACGCACAAAACACCACACACCCCTAAACATCACCTCAGACATCACCCACACCACCCCATGTTCACCACAGGTTTTCTGAGGAGGAGCTCAGGGTCATGGTGGATGAAATCATCCGGGTAGAGCCACAGCTATTCGAATCACAAGTGCAGCACACCACCATAGCTAGGAAGATGGAGCTATGGCGCAGAATCGTGGACAGGGTCAGCGCAGTGGGACAGCACCCAAGAACACGGGATAACATCAGTAAGAGGTGGAACGGCCCATGGGGGAAGGTGTGTTCCGTGGTCTCAAGACACCACATCGCGGTTCAGAGGACTGGCGGCGGACCCCCACCTTCTCCCCCACAACTAACATGGGAGGAGCAGGTCTTGGCTATACTGCATCCTGAGGGCCTCACAGGAGTAGCTGGAGGAATTGGTAAGTCAAAGCTTTCACTACTTCATCCCCCACCCTACTTGCATGCAATCACATACCCTCACCTTCCCCCCCCATCACTCCAACTCCTCACAGATGTCCCACTATCACAAACCACACATCCCAACACCAGGCCCTTCATTCAACAACAAAGCATGGGTACCCATCATAAATGCATGTCCACTGCACATACCCACACAGACCCCTAAACATCAAGCGCACAAGCTCCTACACAGGAATGCAACCACTGGGGTACAGGGTCACCCACCCATTGCACACCATGGAACACACAGATAAACTAGGCCTTTAAACCCCCTGCAGGACCCCTAACCAACGTCACCGGACAGGATGTTCCAGACATGTCCACTCCACCCACAGAAGAGGCCCACATTGATGACAGCAGCTCTGTCCAACTGGATCTAGATGAACAGCCCGGCCCATCTGGCACCTCAGGACAGTCGGTTCCCCTCACACCGGCAGAAGCCACAACAGAGCCTCCCCCCTCTGGAAACACCAGCACCCACCGGGCCCATACCTCTGTCCCCATGACACGTCAAGCAGCAGTGTGTCCACCACTTCAGGGAACTCAGGCTAACCCAGCACCCCAAGAACAGCAGGGACTTGGGGGCATTGGCAGTGGGCACACGGTTCAGGGGACAGAGGCCCAGGAACACAGGGGAACTGGGAGGGCTGCTGGGCAACAGGGGGAGGACAGGCCTAGGGAACCCACTCTCCATGAGGCCCTCCAACGTCATGGGAACCTACCACTATTCCCAGGAGACGATGGCAACAGTACTGTCCAAGTTTCAGGAGATCCAGCGGCTGCAGGAGGAACAGTATTTGGGGTTCAGGGAGGAACTCGGATCCATCAATACCACCCTGGGCACCATTGTAGGGGGTGCTGAAGGAACTTGTGAACACCAGGAGGGACACTGTGGCACAACAAGGGGCCCCTGACACTAGCCTGGACGATGAACTGCCCACCGCCGGCGCTAGTAGACAGGAGGCACCACCACAGGACCTCGACACCAGCACCCCACCCCCTGCAGATGGAGAACCACCCTGCAAGCGGTCCCTGAGATCTAGGACAAAGACAGAGCACGATGCCAAGACCCCCGTCAAGAAATAAGACCACCCTGATTGTCATCCTTCTGTCCCACTTTGTCACCCTGTTCAACCACCAACTGCCCCAGCTCCACTTCCTATGTCCCTTTGGACAATGCACCTGTGAAACAAATAGACTGGACTCTGCCATGGACATTCCTCCACCATCACCCCTGACCATTTTACAACCCCCTCCACTATTTAGCACTTAAATAAACACACTTAAATCACAAAACAATCTGGAGTCAGTCTGTGCTTTCACAAATGTGTATTTGCAATAACTGAGGAAAATAGCAATATCCATTGTATTGTCAGCATACCTATGTCACACAGCTCTAGTCCATGAGGAAACATAGCAGAGGTCACACAGTGGGACCCACATCTGTGAAATCGAAAGGGAAAATGACAAATCAGGGTCCATACACTGGGTGAAAGTGACAGACAGATGAGAGGTAGAACAAGTGTATCAGATGTAGCAGGCAGTGATGTCGTCTTACCTGTGTCTCACTGGAAGTATTGATGAATCACCTTGTTTCTGTTGTCGATTTCCTGTTCTGCTTCCTCGTCTTCACTATCCACAGGCTCCACAGCTGCCACAAGACCTCCTTCAGGACCATCCTCCTGCAGAAAAGGCAGCTGTCGTCGCAAAGCCAAGTTGTGCAGCATACAGCAGGCCACGATGATCTGGCACACCTTCTTTGGTGCGTAGAATAGGGAAACACCTGTCATGTAGGTACCTAAACCTGGCCTTCAGGAGGCCGAAGGTCTTTCTCTATAACCCTCCTAGTTCGCCCATGTGCCTCATTGTAGCGTTCCTCTGCCCTTGTCCTGGGATTCCTCACTGGGGTCAGTAGCCATGACAGGTTGGGGTAGCCAGAGTCATCTGCAAATGTTGTTACAACTGTTAGACACACACTTACCCTTAGGGGCAACCCCATTCCAAGACACCTAGTCACACTATACAGGGTCCATGTCCTCACCTAATAGCCACACACAGTGTCTCTGGAGTTGCCCCATCACATAAGGGATGCTGCTATTCCTCAGAATGTAAGCGTCATGCACTGATCCAGGAAACTTGGCATTCACATGGGAGATGTACTGGTCGGCCAAACACACCATCTGCACATTCATTGAATGGTAGCTCTTCCGGTTACTGTACACCTGTTCACTCCTGCGGGGGGGGCCAAGGCCACATGTGTCCCATCAATGGCACCTATGATGTTGGGGATATGTCCCAGGGCATAGAAGTCACCTTTCACTGTAGGCAAATCCTCCATCTGAGGGAGCACGATGTAGCTGTGTATGTGTTTCAGCAGGGCAGACAACACTCTGGACAACACGTTGGAGAACATAGGCTGGGACATCCCAGAGGCTATGCCCACTGTCGTCTGAAAAGACCCACTTGCCAGGAAATGGAGTACTGACAGCACCTGCACTATAGGGGGGGATACCTGTGGGATGGCGGATAGCTGACATCAGGTCTGGCTCCAACTGGGCACACAGTTCATGGATTGTGGCACGGTCCAGTCTGTAGGTGACAATTACATGTCGCTCTTCCATTGTCAACAGGTCCACCAGCGGTCTGTACACCGGAGGATGCCGCCATCTCCTCACCTGCCCCAGCGGACGTACTCTGTGGAGGAGAACAGCGAGCAGAGGGTCAGCCAACACTGATGTACGAAAACACAACTTTATTGCACATATTTTTCAATCCGATATGTGCCTGTCTTAGTGTGTATGCAAGGCCTAGGTATGTGTGACGCATTTAAACATAATGCCATGTGGCCCCCTGAAATGGCGGCTGCCTGACCTGTAAGGTGGGACAATGGGATATGAGGTAACTGCGCTGGCGTTGTACACCGTCGCAGTAGGCGGTCGAAGACCGCCGCGCAATCCTGCATTGGGCCCTATGGGTCCCAGGAGCCAATGACGATGTACGCTGGCGATGACGGTACGCACCGCAGCGGACATGACCGCCGTTTTCTATCTGTTCACTCACTTGATACCTGATGTTCAACAGGAGATGACCTACACTGCAAGTGCTGCTGTGACCTCAGTCTGGAAGAGACAATAGCTCATGTGTCTGGGAAAAGGGCCCCTGCCTTCACCACGGAGGAGTTTGAGAAACTAGTGGATGGGGTCCTCCCCCCCGTACACGCTGCTCTACGTTCCTCCAGACAAACAGGTAAGTACACTGTGAGCATGCTGTATGGGCAATGCCTGTGTGGATGGAAGATGGAAGGGGAGAATTAGGCGTGGATGAAACGACGGTGAGTGTATGTGTGTCATGGCAAGTGTAGGAATGCGGGCCAATGACTGTGACGGTGCGGACGGTTATATCTTCTCCTTATTCCTGTAGGCCAGCGCCCACCAGAAGAAGGATATTTGGCGTGTCATCGCCAAGGAAGTCAGGACCCTGGGTGTCCACCACAGACGTAGCACCCACTGCCGGAAAAGATGGGAGGACATTCGCCGCTTGAGCAAGAAGACAGCGGAGGCCCAGCTGGGGATGGCCTCCCAACGTGGGGAGTGGTGCCCGTCGCACCATGACACCCCTGATGTTCCAGATCCTGGTGGTGGCGTACCGGGAGTTGGATGGGCGCTTGAGAGCATCACAGCAGCCACAAGGGGGTGAGTACGCTCTCATTCAGCTGATTCAGCACACATTGGAGGTGTCTGGTTGGGGGAGGTGGGCTGTGGGTACCCCTTGGCCAGGACGAGTTTTGTAGGTATGTTCCCTCCGTAAGGCAGGCTATGTGGCACCCCACCAGTGTTAAGAGCCATCTACACCTAGTCAGGCTCCTGTGACTCGTGTGTAGCAGTCGGGCATAGGCTTTGTACCCCATGTCCCTGTGATTAATTAGGGAACTCTAAGTGCATGGCGTAGTGCAGAGGGCTGCTGTGTCTGTAGCGTCCGCCAACTGTAGCGGTATTGCATGCACTGAACATGTCTTTCTTCTGTCTTCCCCACCTTTTTGTGGTCTACCTGTTCTTGTGTGCATTAGCATCATCAGGCAGAGGAGCAGTGGCACCGGAGCAGGAGGGAGCTGCATCCCACATGGCCCTGGAGGGCGAAACGGCGGGCGAGGGGAGGTCCACAGCGGGGACAGGAGCTGAGACCAGCGACACGGACTCCTCCTCTGATGGGAGCTCCTTTGCGGTGGCGGGCCCCTCTGTGCCCTCTGCATCTACAGGTACAGCCGCCACCCCCCCCCCCCCACACCCCCCCCAGCACCGCCCTCACAGCAGCACCTCAGCCCCTGCCCCTGTCAGCCCTGCTGCCCTCAGTGAGGAGGCCATTGACCTCCTCAGATCCCTCACTGTTGGGCAGTCTACCATTCTGAATGCTATCCAGGGTGTAGAGAGGCAGTTGCAACAGACAAATGCATACCTGGAGGGCATTCATTCTGGTCAGGCAGCCCAACAGCAAGCTTTTCATACGCTGGCCTCAGCACTGATGGCAGCCATTGTCCCGGTGTCCAGCCTCCCCCCTCCAACTTCCTCCACCCAGACCTAATCCCCTGTACCTCAGCCTATCCCAAGCACACTATCAGACCAGCATGCACACACCTCAACACACAAGGGTAGCTCTGGCAAACATAAGCACCACACATCCCACAGGCACTCACACAAGCATCATACCCATGCAGACATAACCAACATCCACTGCCTCCACTGTGTCCCCCTCCTCCTCGTCTCCCTCATCCCTCCCTGTCACGTCTCCACTCACACCTGCATGCACTACATCTTCAGCCACTACGTCCATCACCACACACCGCTCATGTGCACTCACCACACCACTACCAGTCACACATCCCCAGTTTCCTCTCCCAGTGTGTCTGTGATCCCTCCTCCCAAAGTACACAAACGCAGGCACCCACCCACCCAACACCCATCCACCTCAACAGCCTCCAGCCCATGCACCTTCACCCAAATTCAGCAGATGTACACCTCCTACAACCACTACCTCTTCCTCCACTCCCAAACCCCCTCCATCTACCCTTCCCAGTGTGTCTAAAACTTTTCCTGTCAAACCTTGACCTCTTCCCCCTCACCTCCCCCACCCCTTCCGTCCCCTGTGGCACGGCTTTCCAGGTCACAACCCAGCACCTCAGCCACCACATCAACGGGAACAGTGGTGCCAGCAGTAACCGGCTTCTGGAGTGCGCCAAGCAGCAGGGCAGCCAGTGTGCCAAGGAGCCAGACCACAGACAGTCCCCCACCTCAGAAACATAAGAAGTTGGCCACAGCCCGGAGGGAGAAGGGCAAAATACCTGCCACCAAGGGCTCTCCCAGGACTACAGTTGGGAGTGTGAAGACAGCTGCGCCACCATCCAAGGTGGGGAAGGGGCACAGAAAGAAAGGGAAGTCGCCGCCAACCTGCACGGCGGACAAGACCGCTTCCCAGGACACCGCCGCCACCAGCACTGCTTCCCAGGACACCGCCGCCACCAGCACTGCTTCCCAGGACACCACCGCCACCAGCACTGCTTCCCAGGACACCGCCACCACCAGCACTGCTTCCCAGGACACCGCCACCACCAGCACCGCTTCCCAGGACACCGGCGCTACCATCACCGCGTCCCAGGACACCACCGCCACCAGCACGCTCACTGAGCCACCCACCAGCACTGCAGGCCAATGAGCACCGCAAGCACCGCCGCTACTGAGGCTGCCACAATCACTGCCAGTGGACACGCCACATATGCCAGTGGCACCACCGCAGATATGGCTGCCACCCTCCGTGGTCAGTCGTACGGAGCTGGTGGTCAGTTTCAGGGGCCTGGACAGCTTTCATGGCCCACCGAGAGTGGAGATTCACATCCACTACCTCTGTCCTTGGCAGGATGAAACACTCTGGGCACCAAGCCCCCTCCTGAACCAGTGGAGATTCACATCCACTACCTCAGTCCTTGGCAGGATGAAGCACGCTGGGCACAAACCCCCCTCCAGAACCAGTGGAGACTGTTATTCACTTGTGAGACTGTGGCTTTGCACTCCCCAGGATGCAGCAGTGGGCAAACCACCCACTGAAAAGACTTGAGACTGTGGCGTTGCACTCCCCAGGATACATCAATGGGCATGGAGGCCCCTCATGGATCTGGCGTTGTGCACTCATCCGGCTGAGGTGCCCCCCCCCCTTCCCTTCCCCCTGAGGTGCCTGTTGTATTTCGATCTGATGCCCCTGCAGTGTTCGCTCCGTTTTTATTGGATATCTTGTGTGGGCCTCGCCCATGCATTTTGGGCCCAGTGGTCCACGGACTATGTATGTGCAGCACATGGACTTTAATTCTTGGTGTATATATTTGTTAATAGTGTGTGTATATATATATATTTATGAGTACTGGATTTTTATTGATCAGAATCGTTACAGTCATTTCCATTGTCCTTGCCTTCTTCCGGGGGCCTTGGGGGGTGTAACTGTAATGTATCAACATGTATTTGTGTGTGTGTGTGCTGTAGTGGGTGAGGATGGGGGTGTTGCGTGTGTGTGTCACTCTTTTCCCTCCCCCCTCCCCTGTGTCGTAGGTGCAATACTCACTGTGGTCTTTGCCGCTGGCGTTCGTGCTCCTGGTAGAGGAGCAGGAAGACAATGGCTGGTAGAATATGGAGTTCCGGCTCCATGGCATCCTGGTTCCTCGTATGGTGTGTAGAGGTGAGCATTTTTCCTTCCAAGTTCTTTTTCCGCCGTGTTTTTGTTCGCGTTGAATCCGCCCCTGAAAAGGTGGCGGATTAGCCTCTCATGATACTGTGGGCGATACATTGTCTTCCGCCTGTCTGTTGGTGGTGACCACCATGCTGTTTGTTTGTACCACTGTGGCAGTCAGAGTGTTAAAGTGGCTGTCTATGTTGGCGGTTTCCACAACGGTTGTGATTACATTTTTTTTACCGCCGGCCTGTTGGCTGTTTTACCGCCGCTTTAACACCGACCGCCAGGGTTGTAATGAGGACCTATAGGTTTGTTGACTATACAATATTCTTTTTTTCCCGTAATTACTTCTTACATAAGGGTTAACGAGCATCTAACCCTATCTGTAGCCACACATTTAACTACCATCTATTGAGGCAAGCTGGTTCTCTTTTTCCAAAAGTGTTCACTCTTTCACGTTGGTCTAAATATTGTCCTGACGACTTTTTCTCTACCTCCTCATTCTTACATATATTTGACCCACAGCGGTCATTCATTGTACTAAAGAACGCTAAATGGATGATCAGCTTTTTATTTGCTTAATTGCTGTGAAAATTAGGCAAGCTGATGAGAGAAGAGGACCATCTCCAACTATCTTTTTCTTCCTATTAAAAGGTGCAATGCCTTGGCGAAGAAGCAGACTTCTGATGGCTTATGTGCTCCTCCCACCAGAGCGGAGGCAGCTACTGTGGAGAGATATTCTTATGGTATCCATTCTCAAAAAACGAATGTGTGGGTGCAAATTGTCAATCAGAGGAACACATTATTTACCTTTGTTAATGTATATTCATCCATGTGATTTTATTTTTTTACTATTACGATGTTTAGATTTTCTTCAGTTTATATTTATTTTGTTATTGTAAAGAACAATGGATGCTACAAAGTACAACCAGATTCTGAATTTTATATACGCAGTAATGTGTACCCTGATGATTTCAGTAAAATAATGAAGCATGGATTACGGAGACTTTCCAAAAAAATCACCATTGATGGTAAGTTATTTTTCAAATTACTTTGGAATTAGAAAATTGTTATACATTCATACAATTTACTGTACTTGTTTGAATGAAGCTTCATGAATTGGTGATCCTTTCAATTATATTGATCTACCTACTTATGTGTTAACAAATATTGTTTAGTCTGATTCATTTCATTATATTTTATTTTTTTAAATGATTGTTAGCGTGTGTGTATATATATATTACGTGCTTTTAATGTATCTCTCGTGCAACATCTGCAGTAAATAGAAATCGTCCTTTAAACGTTCATGTTTTTTTGGCAAATTAGGTGAAAAGGTGTTCTTTGTAGGAAAGGGGAAGAAGGCACAAGTTATCATTGGTGAAGAATTGGCAAAACACATTTTTAATAAGGTACATTCTTCACTAATTGGAGATCACTCTGGAACTAACAAAACTAAAAAGAGTATTGGCAGCCATTTCTAGTGGCCAAACATGACTGATATTGAACAGTGGGTGAGTTATGTGTTGCTAATCTTTCAAAATAACTTCTAGGTAAAACATTTATTTTCTTTTATGTTTTTATTGAGACATACTTGTAAAGCTATTATTCGGCAAGTTTTTCATTCCTAATAAAGGTATTTTTGCACACATCAGTCATTTGAGCAATCAGACGCTTTTAAAGGGTGGCTTATCACCCATGGAGACTCAAATAGCTGTTGCGGACGTGCTGCACACTCTGCGATCCATGTCTTTAGATCCTTTGTGAGCTGGTTCAGTGAGTCTGCATGTCTGAGTTTGAGTGGAAGCGTGTTTGACTGGGCTACAAGGTAAGAAAACCATCTGCCTTCAGATGTGCTCTTCCTGATTCTGTGGATGGCAGCAAGGGTGGGTTTGGAGGATAAGATCTGCCTGGTGTTCTTTCCCTAACCGGTACCCACAATTGGCACGGCACGGCACACAGATATGTCCATTGTAAATGGTACACCTGGTACCAAGGGCCTGTTGCCAAGGAAGGTCTCTAAGGGCTGCAGCATGCCGTATGACACCCTGGAGACCCCTCACTCAGCACAGACACACTGCTTGCCAGCTTGTGTGTGCTGGTTGTGAGAAAATGACTAAGTCGACATGGCACTCCCCTCAGGGTGACATGCCAACCTCACACTGCCTATGGCATGGATAAGTCACCCCTCTAGCAGGCCTTACAGCCCTAAGGCAGGGTGTACTATGCCCCAGGTGAGGGAATAGCTGCATGAGCACTATGCCCCTACGGTGTCTTAGCAAAACCTTGGACATTGTAATTGCAGGTTAGCCATAAGGGTATAAGGTCTGGGGGTTTAACAAGCACGAACTCCACAGTTCCATAATGGCTAAACTGAAATATGAGAAGTTTGGTATCCAACTTCTCAGCACAATAAATGCACACTGATGCCAGTGTGGTATTTGTTTTAAAATACACCCAGAGGGCATCTTAGAGAGGGACCCGGAATACCAGTCCGACTCCTAGTGCTAGGCTGACCAGTTTCTGCCAGTCTGACACAACCAGACTAGTTTCTGGCAACATGGGGAGAGTACATTTGTCAATCTGTGGCCAGGAACAAAGACTGTACTGGGTGGATATGCTTCTCACCTCCCCCTGCAGGAACTGTAACACCTGGCGGGAGCCTCAAAGGCTCATGCCTTTTGTTACAACACCCCAGGGCATCCCAGCTAGTGGAGATGGACTCTCCCCCGCCCCCACTTTAGGCGGCAAGGCTGGAGGAGATGATGAGGGAAACAAGGAGGAGCCACCCACCAATCAGAACAGCCCCTAAGGTGACTCTTAACTTTTATAATTCCTCCATCTTGAGATTGGAAGATGCCCCCAAAAGCAATATGGATGTGCCCCCATCACCTAAGGGTGGAGGCACCAAGAGGGTGTAGCCATTGGCTACTGCCCCAAGACCTAAACACCCCCCTAAATTGAGTATTTAGGGGCGACCCTGAACCCAGGAAATCAGATTCCTGCAACCTGCACAAATAAGTTCTGCTGACCTGAAAGCCCCGCAGAGATGACGGAAACACCAACTGACTTGGCTCCAGCCCTACCGGCCTGTCCCCAGACTCAAACTGCACAGCGACACATCTGTCGGGGAACAGCCACTCTTGAAAGAACTCTCCCTTCCCGCCAGAAGCGTGAGACTTCTCACTCTGCATCCAATGCCCCCACCTCGAGCTCCAGAAAACAAATACCGCAGAGGGGACTCCCAGGCGACTGCGATAACGTGAGTAACCAGAGTTGAATCTTGTGGTTCTAAAATAAATTAAAATATATTTCTGATGGATACAACTACCTGTGGATTCCTCACCTTATGAATTGTATCCTTGCGCCAGCATCCGACGGAAAGTCTTCTTCCTAGCTGTCTACGTCGACGAGGACGTCATAATGGCATGGCTCCACGTGACTCCGTCTGACGTCAACGTGCCAATCATAGGTCCTTGTCGGCGTACTGACATCAGTTTTCCTTTTTTCCGTGCCTTCGCCAATGGTTTTTCTTCCTGGCTCGTTGTTAACTGTAACGATTTTCGGTGGTTACAGTGTCGCCTCCGAAGAAGTCCGGTTTCAAGCTGTGTAGAGAATGCGGGGGTCGGATGTCAGTGACCGACCCCCACTCGGACTGTATTTGGTGCCTTAGTTCAGAGCATGATGTGGAAGGTTGCTCTTCGTGTCAGAGCATGAATCCAAAAGCTCTGAAGGAGCGCGAAGCGAAGCTCTTCTTAGCCAAAGCAAAGAAGAAGGGCCATAAAAAGGATTCCTTCCATGTTTCTCCCAAAAAGCATAAGAAGCAGCGTCATCATGACTCTCGGTGCCGTTTGGAGCGGAGCCGATCGAGGTCGAGGTCTCGATCTTCACGATGCCAGAAGACATGGGAGATGAGTCCTACTGTCACGCCTCAGCAGGAGAGTCCGGAGTTGTCACTGGTCCCTTCAGTTTTTGAGGTCGCTCAAAGTAGCCCTCACTTTTCGCCGGTGCCGAGGGATCCTGATGTTCTGCAGGCAAACTATTGGACTTGGGTTAAGTCTTTTGAGTGTGTGTGTTCCTCATTTATTGCCTGTGTGTGTACAACAAATGTTTAACACTACCCTCTGACAAGCCTACTGCTCAACTACACCACCAAAAAATAGAGCATTCAAATTATCTAATTTTCCCACTATCAACCTCTAAGGGGAACCCTTAGACTCTGTGCACACTATCTCTCACTTTGAGATAGTATATTCAGAGCCAACTTCCTACATACATCAAAATAGAACCTCATATATTGTAAATGTGAGGGTGTCGCACATTATTTCCATGAATAGTAGTGAGCTGCTCCCGTGTTACAATAATGGAAAGACCTCCCTATCCCTGAAAATGAGATGTTAAAACTTTTAGAATGTAGACCAGTGTGCCAGTGACCTGGCCAAAGAGCAAAAGGCAGAATGGGAAGGGGAACAGGGTCATAGAGAAGCAATCACCAGGAGAAAGTAGAGAAGAAAATGAACCTGCAAGGATAAAATAAGGATAAAGGAAGAGTAGGACGGTAGAAGAAAATGGGATAAGGTGAAACCAAGTAAGTCTTGTTTGCCTTGGAACTGAGCAGCCCTATATTTAACATGGGCGGTCATAATACATTCAATGGCAAGATTTTTTTGGCACCACGTGCCATACTCACAAATTCATCTCAACTCCCAGCCCGTCCTCCTTGTGTAACATTGCAACCAATTAACGAACATCACAAAAAAGTCATACTCACACTTGTACTTAGCTGTCCGTCCCTTGCCCCCTCCCAACTTGTTGCCAAGTTTTGATGCAGCTTTAACTGAAGTTCACTGGCTTCCTGGTAAGCTGGTCCCCAGTGCCAGTCTTTCCCCAAAACAAGACACCTGATCCCTTGATCCCAAGTGATAAGGCTCTGTAGCACCCTTCTAAGTCCCATAGTAAGTGTTACCTAGAGTGCCTCGGTACTGCAGAGGGTCGCTAAGAGCTGTAGCAGAACTTGTTCTTCTCTAAGGGACCCAGCACTGACCTCATGCAGACTGCTTGACAAGGTGCCCCCTAAAAGTGAAAACGCAACATAAATTATGGACTGTGTGCCATGTCCCCAAAACATTGCATGTAATATTTGTAAGTCACCCCTATAGCAGGCCTTATAGCCCTAAGGCATGGTGCATATTATTATATGCGTGGTCATATCTGCAAGAGAAGATATGCCCCTGCTAGGTCTGTCGTTTCTTAGATATATTAGGTGAACAGGGAATCCATTTTAGTTGGCCACTGATTAATACGAGTTGCCCAGCTCCATGATGTCTTTAATGAAAATAGGGATGTTGAACCTCTCAGGTTTTATAAGCCCTGGCGATGGATTTATTAATGCACGCATCCAGAGTGTACCTTACAGTTTCCTCCTGAAAACATAACAACTGCTTCTGAGCTAACTGACCAGTTCTAGCCAGTTTGCCACCAACAGACTAGAGTGAGATCCAGGGGTGAGATCCTTTGCTCTTTGGAGGTCAGACACAAAGCTTCTCAGGGTGAGGTGTTGGACACCCCTTCCCATAGCATGATCTGCATTCCGAGACAGATCTAGTCTCTGAAAGGGAGATGCCCACCCCCAGACCCCATCTGGCACCTGGATATTCAGGAACATTAGCTAGGTAGGAGGCATTTTGCATTTCGAGGCTGGACACACCCCTAGGGTGACCAGCCCGAAATGGACACAGCCTAGGAAATTCTACTTGTGTCTGGTGGAATTTAGGACCTCTGGACATGGTGTTGCCCACTCCCCACAGAAAGTGGTCATCTACAGGGTGTTGTGACTCCAGGGTATGTAGCTGTAGCAAAGTACCCTTATTGTGGCATGGCTACCCCCACTTTTTGCTTGTCAGTATGCTAACCAGGACCCCAGTTACTGTGCACTCCCCCTGTACATTTGTTTGCTATGACTTCATACCTCCCACATTTGCATACTGGTGCCCCCATGTAAGTCCCTAGTATGTGGTGCCCAGGGCGGGGAGACACCAGGGGTTCCCCATGGGCTGCAGCATGTTATGCCACCCATGGGGACCTATGTAAAATGTGTTTGCAGGGCTGGCATTGCAGCCTGCATGTAAAGGTGCATGCACCCTTTCACTGAAGATCACTGCACCAGGTCCCTGTAAGTCACTCCTAAGGCAGGGCCTCCTAGCCCAGAGGGCCTGCTGCAAGTACCGATGTCGGAGGGCACCCCTGCATGAGCAGAGATTCCCCCACAGACTCATCTCCATTTTCCTGGACTTCATTAGTGCGGGGATGCCATTTCACGCTTGTACTGGACATAGGTCACTACCTTTGCCAGCTACATAAGGGTAGCTCTGAACATGGGCATGTTTGTTATCAAACATTTCCGACTTGTAGTCCAGGAAGGCAGAACAAAAGAATTTCCTTTAGGTGACGGAGTCAACACCCTTTGGCTTTGGGTAGAAAAAAGGTGTTAAATGACTTGTGAGGGGTAGCCTCGCCAAGCCACTGGTATGCTTTGATGGCCACCATTGGTGCCATCCTCTCATAAAACCAATCTGCACCAGTTGAGGGACCCCTAATCCCTGCTCTGTCCTGGAACTGAACAATGGAAATGGGAATGACCACTCCCCTGTCTATCACCACCCCAGATGGCCCTTTGATTCTGCCATCTTGACCTTAGGGTGGGCAGAGGCCTCTGGGGGCATCTTAGTGGCCATGTGGTTAGGTGACCAGTTCCCCTTCCAGGGCTATTTAGGGTCTTCCTCATGGGTGGGTTCCCAGATTCGACATGCAAGACTCCAGCAGGAATCATCTGCATCGTTTACTGAAACTTCTGGCCTCTCGAACTGCAGCTGGACTCCACAGGGACCTACAGTCCGCATCTACAGCTACGCCTCTGCTTTCCAACATTGTTTCTCTGGCTTCTTCTAGCAACTGCAACATTTCCCCGGCTGTGCATCATATGAGGGTGGCGAGTCTTCAGTCTGCCCTAAGAAGCAAACTTCCAGTGGAATTAAAGAGTCGCTCCTGTGCATCTGCAGGCATTCTGCTGCAATGATGACCGGCTGCATGGATCTCCTCTTCTATGGATTTTGTGGATCCTGCATCACAGTTGGTGGTCCTTTGTGTCCTCCCTACCAGCTGTCCAACTTGGGTGAAGGTAGGACCTTCCCTTCTCCATGAATAGTGTCTCTTGCAACTGACAAGGCTTGATGGCACCGCCTCCAGGGGAACTTCAGTCTTTGTGTTGCTCCTGTCCACATCACTCTTCCCTGTGACGCTCAGCCCTTCGCATGGTTATTCAGCGACGTGGGACTCCTTTTTAAGTGTCCTGCATGGGCCTCACCGTGACTCCTGTGCTCCTTGCCTGCGAGTCATCTGTGTGGGCTGCATCTTCTTCTTTGGACTCTCCGCACTGCCGAAGGTCGCTACGGACATCCCCTGTGGGTTTAGTTCCCTCCCCCCCTCACTTGGCCTTCCTGGACCCCAACAGCTCCACTGCTAGCAACTGCGATATTTTCCTTTTTCAGGTCTTGTATGTGTTTTTTTCACTCCACAGACTGACTGCAATCCTTCATCCAGCGTGGGACGTCGACCGCATCAGCCAGGAACTCTTCACCTGCCCCAGTGTTGACCGTCTTCTTTCCACCGTTGACCAACTCCTGCATCCACCTAACACCAACACCACCCCACCCCCACTCCCCCTGGTCTAGAGTTTTGTCTGCTGTTTTTCAGTGTTCTCAATTGCTTTTTAAGCCTATTCCTGATTGTTACTGTACATGTGTAGTATGTTTACTTACCTACAATTAGAGTATTGCCTAACTAGTGTTTGTATTACTCTAATAAAGAGCCTCTATTTTCGTAGCACTGAGTGCCTTCTTTCATTTGTGTAAGTGCTGTATGACTACAGTGGTATTGCATGAGAGCTTTGCGTGTCTCCTAAATAAGCCTTGGCTACTTATCCACAGCTACCTTTAGAGAGCCTGGCTTCCTTGACACTGACTCCACTTCACTCATAAGGGATACATGGACCTTGTATAAGGTGATCATACCATAGGTAGTTAGCACACACCAGGCCAGATTCCTACAGTACTCCAGTGATTGCTACCCTTCACTCTCAATACCGGTTCCCCTAAATTGACTATTTAGGGGAACCACTGATACAAGATTGTAGGAAGATGGCTCTGGATATGCTATATCAAATCGAGATATAGTCTGTACAGGGATTCACCAGAGTTTAGAGGCAACAAATATGATACTAATGCTGTTTTGTTGTACTGTGGTCGAGCAGTTAGGCTTATCAGAGGGTAGTGCAAAGCATTTTTTGTACACACAGGTAATAAATGAAGCATGCTCTCAAAGCCCTAATTTCAGGGCAATTCTTTTTAGATACCAAAACTTGTTTTTGTCCATTTATTTCTAGAACCACAAGATTCAATTTGCAAGGAAAGCACATTTACAAGTAAGTATCCAAAATATGTATCAATACCGATTTGTTTCAATTTGGCAATATAAATGGCTTATTTGAATATAGCAAATATGTTTTAAAAGTTGACACACTGCAATTTTCAGGAACAGTTCCGTACGGAATAAAAGAAAGTACAGTTATGGCGGTAAGTACCAGACCTACAGTTCCATTCTCTGGGGGTTATAATACCATGGGTCTGAGTTTGAGTTAGTGCCAAGCACCCTCCACCAGCCACACGGGGCTGGCTTTATGCAGAGGTCAACGTTGCTGCCGGGTTTTACAGTGGGAACCTATGGCGACTGGGGGCACTCAGAATCAGGCCTGCTTCTAGGTAAGAAGCCTGATCATTTGAGGCTCACCTCCAGGTGTTAACAGTTCCTGCAGGGGGAGGTGAGAAGCACTTCCACCCAGTACAGGCTTTGTTCCTGGCCAGCAACATGTCTGGTCTGTCGCAGGCTGGCAAAAACTAGTCCGCCTACACTAGAATTCTGGTTGGCATTCAGGGGGCATCTCTAAGATGCCCTCTGGGTGTATGTTACAATAAATTGCACACTGGCATCAGTGTGCATTTATTGTGCTGATAAGTTTGATACCAAACTTCCCAGATTTCAGTGTTACCATTATGGAACTGTGGAGTTCATGTTTGACCAACTCCCAGACCATATACTCTTATGGCTAGCCTGCACTTACAATGTCTAAGGTTTTGCTTGGCCACTGTATGGGCATAGTACTTATGCCCTCACCTGTGGTAGAGTGCACCCTGCCTTAGGGCTGTAAGGCCTGATAGAGGGGTGACTTACCTATGCCACAGGCAGTGGGAGGTAGGCATGGCACTCTGAGGGGAGTCCTATGTCGACTTAGTCATTTTCTCCCCACCAGCACACAAGCTGTGAAGCAATGGGCATTAGGGGCAATAGGATTAGGGATGTGCCCTCCTCCCCACAGGGAAGAGGCACAAAGAGGGTGCAGCCACCCTCCAGGACAGTAGCCATCGGCTACTGCCCTCCCAGACCTAAACACACCCCTAAATTTAGTATTTAGGGGCACTCCAGAACCTAGGAAACTAGATTCCTGCAACCTGAAGAAACGAGGAGGACTGCTGACCTACAAGCCTGCAGAGAAGACTGGCGACCACACCTGCTTTATCCCCAGCCCTACCGGCCTGTCTCCAACTTTGAAAACCTACGACCAGCGGCGCATCCATCAGGGACCAGCGACCTCTGAAGCCTCAAAGGACTGCCCTGGATTAAAGGGCCAAGAAACTCCCTTGAACAACGGCCCTGTTCAAAACCAGCTACTTCTTTGCAACAAAGAAGCAACTTTCAAAGACTTCACGTTTCCCGCCGGAAGTGTGAGACTTCACACTCTGCACCCGACGCCCCCGGCTCAAGATCCAGAGAACACAAACTACAGGGAGGACTACCCGGTGTCTGCGAGCCAGTGAGTGACAAGAGACGACCCCTCCCTGAGCCCCCACAGCGATGCCTGCAGAGAATCCAGAAGCGCCCCCTGACCGCGACCTCCAACAAGGGTCCGGCGCCTGGAACCAACACTGCACCCTCAGCACCCAGGACCTGAAGGAACCAAACTTCAGCGCAGGAGTGACCCCCAGGTGACCCTCTCCCTTGTCCAGGTGGTGGCTGTCCCAAGAACCACCCCCTGTGCCTGCCTGCACCACTAGAGTGACCCCCAGGTCCCTCCATTGAAACCAGACGCCTGCTTTGCACACTGCACCCGGCTGGCCCTGTGCTGCCGAGGGTGTATTTTGTATGCCTACTTGTGCGCCCAATCCTCCCTCCCTTTCCCCCCCTCCATTCCCCCCCAGTCTGCCCCTAAGGACGCAGGTACTAAATTGCTGGCAGACTGGAACCGGAGCACCCCTGTTCTCCATAGGCACCTATGTGTTTTGGGCACCACTTTGACATCTGCACCTGACTGGCCCTGAGTTGCTGGTGTGGTAATTTTGGGGTTGCCTTGAACCCCCCCAACGGTGGGCTGCCTATACCCCAGAACTGAGACTTGAAAGTGTTTTACTTTCCTCCTAATCTAACCTTTACTTACCTCCCCCAGGAACTGTTGATTTTTGCACTGTCCATTTTGAAAATAGTTTATTGCCATTTTTGCAAACACTGTACATGATAGTGCTTTTATTCAAAGTTCCTAAAGTATCTAAGTGAAGTACCTTACATTTAAAGTGTTAACTGTAAATCTTGAACCTGTGGTTCTTAAAATAAACTATGAAAATATTTTTCAATATAAAAACCTATTGGACTGGAGTAAGTCTTTGTTCCTCATTTATTGCCTGTGTGTGTACAACAAATGCTTAAGAGTACTCTCTGATAAGCCTACTGCTCGACCATACTCCCACAAATAGTGCATTAGTATTATCTGATTTTGCCACCTTCTTACCTGTAAGGGGAAACCTTGGGATTTGTGAAGACTATTTCGTACTTTGAAATAGTATACACAGAGCCAACTTCCTACACATGGCCCCAGAGGTTCACACTCCTACTAAAGTCTTCTGCCCACCTCAAGGACCGTGTGAATCCTAAGGACTTGCGGTTCTTACTCCCTATCAGTTGGTGGATACTGCTCAGAACTCCGAGGCTACAGCTCACTGTTAGGTGCCTTTGGATTCCAGCTCATCTTCTGATCACCTGATTTCATTGGACGGACTGGATAAGAACCAGTTTTTTCATCCATACAATGTGATTCATAAAACTTCTTGGTACTAGAAATTGTTTATCCTCCAAATCCAGAGGGTAAAGTACATTGCGTATTTTGTTCCTCATCAGACAACCACATGAAGTCTTGTGTTTTTCCTTCACTTTCTTTTGCCTGTTATTGAAAGTCTTACTGTTACAGAAGCGGCAGCCTCCACTTCATATGTTCTGGAGAACGTAGCAAGGGTGAAAAGGACACTTTGTGATTTCATACCTGAAACGCCCAAAAAAGGCTCAACCATGTTGTCCTTCTAAAGTCTGACCTAAGCAGGGGAAAAGGCTGTAGAGTGTTGTTTGCTGCCCCCAGTTCCCATCTCAACCAGACCTGTATTTTCCTACTTGTATCTTGTTGTATCATACAAAAGTTAAGTACTTCGAAATTGACTGAGGTTTACCTTCCATTAGAGAAACCTTTCAAAAGTCTGTGTATGGATACCTACCTTCCATAAGCCACTACTTTGCCATGCAATCATCCACAACATTTTAGTTCCACTACTTGAGGAAATCGGCGAAGTGACGTCTGTTCTTTTCTGTGCCACACGCTGATGTGGAGAAGAGATACCCTGTTTATTTTTTAAGTGTATTGGACCCTTTTGTCTGTTTTTTGTGTTGACCCTTGGCGCCTCATGATGTCCCCAAAGAACGGGTTCAAGCCTTGCGAGGCCTGTCACCATATGATGTCTGGGACAGATCGGCATCCGGTCCGTTTGTGTTTGTAGTGCAACCCGAAGTTGTGCTTTGAGTGCCAGGCCATGCACCCGAAGGCTTTGAGGGAGCGGTCCCTAAAGCTCATGAAGGCCCGACGCTCGACTCTGCATCGTTCATGGTGTCACTCATGAGGAGTGTCTTGAGACTGTTCGCGGAGTCACCACCACTCATCATCATACTATTCGTGTCATTCAGGTCAGAGAAAGAAGTCGGCAAAGAAGGCCAGGCGTTTTCCAACTTCACTGCATCGCTCAGCCGATGCGACGTGGGAGGAGTGTCCTTGCTGTGCTCCGCACCTCCCCAGTTTTCCGTGAGCCAGGGCGACCCTTGCCAAACTCAATGTGTTTTGAGGCCATGCGCCTCATATTTGGTCATTCTGACCCTTCTGTGGCACCTTCGAGGCCTAGGGGTTCATATGAGGGCCCTTTTGGTTCCACGCCAGCGTCTTTGGCCTCTGCCCCCAGTGGTCCCTCCGGATCCTTGCTGACCCTGGTCGTGCCATCGCGACCTTCCCCGACACCAGCTAGGTCATCAGTGCTTCTGACATTGGTGGTGCACACGATCGACGTTGACCCAATTCTTACCCACGATGACCCGGAGAAAGAACGGCGCCTGCCGACGCTGCTTCTGACTTCGATGTGGTTCTCACCCCAGATTGGGTTTGGACCCTTATTACTATGGGTACAAATACAAGGAAGGATAGGAGGGGACGCTGGACCCTTTAGAATACCTGCTAGATAACCCTGATTTGGACTGGGCACAGGAATAGGGTGAAGCTAATGGTCTGGATACTTCTCCAGATGCTGGCATGCATTCTCCTCCTACCGTGGCTACGGCGGAGGGAACCTCTTATTCTGTTGTGGTCAGAAGGGTGGCTGAGGTCATTGACATGGAGCTGTCCACTGTAGCGGTCAGGACGAATCTCCTGACGGAGGTGCTTCAAGCTGGGGCTTCTACCGCCGAGCCTCCCCTTCAATGAAGCCCTTATTGATGTCCTTCCGGGTACTTGGTCCAGACCCAGAACATGGGCTCCTGTAAACAGTAGAATTGCTCGCCCCCATCAGCCTGCTCCAAACGACCCTAAATTCCTGGCCCAACACCCCTCACCTGAGAGCCTTTTCATCCAGGCATCATTGTCATCTGGTGCATTACTTTCCACTCCCCCGGATAGAGAATCAAAGACTAACTTGGTAAGAAGATGAGGTTTTCTTCCTCCAGTCTGGCGTTGCGGTCGGTGAGCACTGCATGCCTTTTGTGCTGCTTTAACCACTGCGTGTGGGATACGGTCGTGCAAGTTCTGCCGCAGATCCTGGAGAAGACCCGGGCTAACATCTCCCAAGCCTTTGCTGATGGGAGAGATGCAGCTAAGTTCACCATTCCCTGTGAAATGGACACAACCAATTCTACAGGTAAATGGGATGCGTTGACGGTGGCCTTGAGGAGCCATGCCTGGTTGAGGGCATCTGTTTTTCCAGGAAATGTCCAACAGACCCTCATGGACATGCCCTTTGATGGCACCTGTCTCTTTGGGGACAAGGCGGACTCAGCGCATGAGAGGTTTGAGTGCCGGGCTATGGCTCGATCCCTTGGCCTCTCTGTTTCACCTCACCACCAACAGTCCATATTTTGCCCCTTTCGTGGCAACGGAACGGGCTTCCTGTTGGGTCCCTTTTACAGCCACCGGGGATGCAGAATCCTGCAGGCCCATGGGACAGGAAAACACAGGTTTTCCCACTCCACCCTGGTGCAGCCTCCAAACCTTCCTAGTACTGACTAGGAAGGTTCGGACCCTCCTATATACCAGTTGGTGGCAGGATTCACATTCACCTGCCCCACTAGGAGACCATCACGACAGACAGGTGGGTTTTGCATATCATACAAAGGGGGTAATCCCCACCGGCCATGCCTCCATTTTACGGCCCCTTACCAGATGATCATCTGGCAATTCTCTGCTAGAAAGTCACGGCTCTCTTCGCCAAAGGTGCCATAGAGAGTGTCCCTGTGCCAGAAGTAGGTTGTAGTTGTTATTCCTGCTACTTTCTGGTGCCCAAAAAAGGCAAAGACTTATGTCCTATCCTAGACCTTCGTGCCCTCATTCTGTTCTGCAAGAAGAAGTTCAAAATGATCACTCTGGCTCAAGTCTTGTCTGCCTTAGACCCAGGAGACTGGATGGTAGCGTTATACTTGCAGGGTGCTTGTTTCCATATTCCCATCCTGCCTGCCCACGGGTACTGTCTACGATTCCTAGTAGATCACGAGCACTTTCAATTTACTGTGATCCCTTTGGGCCTTACCAGCACCCCTCGGGTGTTCACGAAAGTGATGGCGGTGGTTGCAGCTCATCTGTGCAGGTTAGGGGTTTCGGTCTTCCCCTATCTTGATGACTGGCTGTTGAAGGCAGACACGCCCCAGAAAGTTGTCTCCCACCTTCAGACTAAGGCGAACCTCCTGCATACATTGAGGTTCACTATAAACATGCCAAAGTCTCACTTGACTTCCTATCAGATGCTCCGTTTAATCTGGGCTGTTCTGGACACAGTGCAGTTTCTGACCTATCCTCCCAAAAAGCGAATCAAAAATATTCATGCTATGATTCTGATGTTTCAGCCTCTATCCTGGCTTTCGGTGAAAACAACTCAGAGGCTGCAGGGCCTCATGGCGTCCTGCATCCTGCTAGTGACACATGCCAGATGGCATATGCGGGCTTTTCAATGGGACTTAAGTTCCAGTGGGCACAGCATCAGTGTAATCTCTCCGACATGGTCTAGATCTCGGAGGGGACTGTGAAAGATCTGCTGTGGTGGCTTTGGAATCTGGATCTCTTGCTTCCCCCAACCAGATATCTCAGTAGTGACAGATGCCTCACTACTGGGATTGGGCGGCCACATAGGAGAGGCGTAGATCATAGGCCTCTGGTCTCATGCGGATTCTGGGCCCAACATCAACCTTCTGGAGCTCCAGGGAATCACGCTTGCATTGAAATACTTCCCTCTCTCAAAGGGAAAGTAGTGCAAGTGTTCACAGACGGCACTACTGGCATGTGGTACTGCAACAAACAGGGTGGAGTAGGGTCCTGGACACTTTATAAAGAGGCTCTGTGATTCTGGACATGGCTGGCACATCAGGGCATATCGCTGGTGGTTCAACATCTGGTGTGATCCCCAAGCGTCAGAGCAGACAAATGCAGTCATTGAGTCAGTCGATCTAGAATGGCGTCTACATCTAGAAAAGGTGCAAGGTCTCTTTCACAAATGGGGAGAGCTTTGGTTATCTGTTCGGCTCTGTAGAGAGCACTCAATGTCAGCTGTTTTGCATGTTGAAGTTTTCATGACTGCACTCGCTCTGCAACGCTTTTAGTCTTGAGTGGATCTCGGGCTTCCTTTACGCCTTCCTGCCGATACCACTTCTGGTCCAAGTAATCTTTGTGGCTCGACTGGGCACGGAGAGTACGGTATCCAGAGCTATTGAGCATGGCCACCGATCTTCCAGTCAGACTGCAAATTAGGGAGGCACTTCTGGTGCAGCAGCAGGGGATGGTTCTCCATCTGAAGCTGTCCAATCTTCGCTTTCCATGTGGCGATAGAGCGGCGGCAGTTGACGGCTTTTGACCTTCCACACGAAGTCTGTGAGTTTATCTTGGCAACCAGGAGTCCCTCCACCAAAATGGTATACGCTTGTCGGCATCAATTTGTGTCATGGTGTAGAAACAAGTCTCTTGATTTCCTCCACCGACCCTTTTCTGTTACCTGTATCATTAGCTCTTCGGAAGGTATGTATTTCCAGGATGTCGGCTCCGAAAAAGTCGGGGTTGAAGCCTTGCAGGGAATGTGGAGGTTGCATGTCTGTGACTGATCCGCACAACGATTGTCTTTGGTGCCTCAGTTCCGATCACGACTTCCAAGAAGGCGGATCCTGCCAAAAGATGAATACGAAGGCATTGAAGGAACGCGAGGCAAAGCTTTTCTTGGCAAGGTCCAAGAAGGAGAGGAAGCAGCACCATCGGTCCTCTTCTGGAAAGTCATCCCATAAGAAGTGACGTCATCGTGACTCCCGACGTCAGTCCAGAAGTCGGTCGAGGTCTCCATCGTCCCGGCACCAAAGGTCTTGGGAAGTGAGTCCGACTGTGTCCCCCTCAACCTGCGACGCCGCAAACGTCCCCGGCCCCGTCAGTCTTTCAAGTTGTGGATCCTCAGTCATCTGGCTTCGCCGGTGCATCCTGAACCTGAAGAGTCCAGCCCGGCACCGGCTCCACAGGCTTATCCTTCGTTCCCGGCTCCGGGTACGGATCCTGCGGCATTCCTTAATGCCATGTTCCAGATTTTTCAAAATATGGCTCCGGGAGGTGGTGCGCCGGCTGGCCCTACTGGTCCCCTGGCTTTCAATCTCGTTCCAGCTCCATATAAACCGACGCCGTTTATACCATTTTGTTTGGCTGGAGATTCAAGTCAGGCCCCTCTGCCGACAGTGCAGCCCTCGACGTCGAGGGAGAGACCTTTGATGCTGGTGTTGGAGGTGATGGGGTCGGATGTCGGCATCGGATGCGGGTGCCTTCTCCATGGCGCTTATGGATCCATCTGCGGCGTCGGTGGATCCGGAGAACCTGTCATGACGCCTTCCCGGCGCCATTCACCGACGTTGCTCTGCTCCATGACTTAGACTTTTAGAGGAGAGGGAATATCAACAGCAATTCCTCGAAGAAGGGGAGATCACTGACCCCCAGGGTGATTTCCCTGGGTTGGACACAGCAAGTGGTCTTGAAACCTCTCAAATATGATCTGCCATCCCCTGATGAATATACAGAGGAGGCAGCCTCGTACCAATCTTATTAGGAAGGCCGCAGCATTTCTGGATCTTCCTTTACCGACGGCGCAGGTGAAGACCAACCTTTCGACTGAGGATTTGCATTCTGCTACAGCCGTGGTGGATCCTCTTTTACCATTTAATGAAGCCCTGATGGATCCGATCGAAGAGGTTTGGAAGAAGCCTGTTTTTTTCTTTGGCTGATAGTAGGTCGGTGGCCAGGCATTATAGATCTGCGCCTGGGGACCCGGAGTTTTTATCCAAACACCCTTCACCAGAGAGCTTGGTGGTCAAGCATCCTTCTCTTTGAGGTCGGCCCCTGGTTCGTTTCCGGGAGTACCCTCGGACCGGGAATCCAAATGGATGTACCAATCGGCCAGGAAGGTGTGTTCTTTTTGCAGCATGGCTCTAAAATTGCCAATGCAACATGTATTCTGGGCAGGTATATCCATGCCATAATGGATGCGACGAAGACTGTACTTCCAGACATGTGCCAGGATTTGTGTAGTCTTCTTTCGGACGCTCGGGTGGCGGCTACACAGGTTATTCAGACAGGGCTGGATACCACGGACTCTATTGCAAGAGCCATGGGGACTTCCGTTGCCTCCAGACGGCATGCGTGGTTACGCACTTCCGGATTTTCGACAGACGTCCAGTCTATGTTGCTGGATCTGCCCTTTGATGGGGCAAAACTGTTTGGTTCAAAAGCGGACTCTTCGCTAGAGCGCTTTAAAGAATGTAGGGCCACAGCTAGATCTTTGGGTCTGCAGGCTGCTGCTACCCCATTTCGATCTCTTAGACGGCTGCATGTTTTTGGAAGAGGTTCTTCCTTTCGTGGGAGATTGCAGCAGTCCTCCAGCCTCCCTTATCGCTCACACAGGGGGCGGGGTAGAGTCGGCACAAGAGGTGCCACCCAGCAGCAGCACCCTTCCTCTTCCGCTGGAGGGTTACCTCAAGGAAAGAAGCCCTAGTTCTCTCACCATTGTTTCTTATACCTCTCCGGTAGGGGGAGGCTTTCACTCTTTCTTCCCATATGGGAGTCTATAACAACAGACTTCATCAGTTTGGTGAGGAGAGGTTACGCCCTTCCCTTTCGGGAGATCCCACCTCACTTCCCTCCCCATCTTTCCTTTTTGTTCAGAAGATCATCTCTTGCTGTTACAACAGGAGCTTCTCTCCCTATTATTGAAAGGTGCAGTGGGGTTGGTTCCAGAGTAAGAAAGGGGTCAGGGGTGTTATTCCAGGTACTTCCTGATCCCCAAGAAGGATGGTCATCTGAGGCCTATTTTGGACCTGAGGATTTTGAATTGGTTCCTCAAACAGGAGAAATTAAAAATGCTGACTGTATCACAGGTGCTTTTGGTGTTGGACAAGGAGGATTGGATGGTGTCGTCGGCTTGCAGGATGCTTATTTTCACATTCCCATTCTCAAGTCGCACAGGAAGTATCTCCGGTTTGTGGTAGGATCGCAGCACTACCAGTTTGCGGTCCTTCCTTTTGGTCTTACTTCCGCACCACGGGTCTTCACGAAGGTGATTGCAGTTGTTGCAGCACACCTCAGGAGAAAGGGAGTAGCAGTATTCCCTTACCTGGACGATTGGTTTATCAAAGCTCAGTCTCCGGGGCTTGTGCTGCGTCATCTGCAGCTGACAACCCAGTTGTTGTTCAGTCTGTGTTTTACAATAAATGTGCCCAAGTCTCACCTAGAGCCCTCTCAACGTCTCCTGTTCATAGGGGCAGTACTGGACACAACATTGAATCGAGCCTTTCCTCCGCCACAGCGGATACAGGACATTCAGGCGCTGGTTCCAATGTTTCAAGAAGGAGCAGTAGTTCCGGTCCTCAAGGTCCTTTGTTTGCTCGGTCTGTTCGCTTCTTGCATTCTGTTGGTCACGCATGCACACTGGCATATGAGGGCTCTTCAGTGGTGCTTCCGCAAGCAGTGGCTTCAGCACAGAGGAGATCTCGGGGAATCGATGAGGGTCTCCAGAGACACTGCAGCGGATCTCCGATGGTGGGCTGTGGAAGGCAACCTTTCTCAAGAGAAGCCGTTCTCGCAGCCAACTCTGGTGGCCACAGTGATAACGGATGCCTCCACCGTAGGGTGGGGAGCTCATCTGGAGGATCTGGAGATCAAGGATCGTTGGTCTCCAGTAGAGCAGAGGTTTCATATTAATCTGCTGGAACTACGGGCGATTCGTTTGGCCCTCAAGGCCTTCCTCCCTTCCCTTTGCGGTCAGTCAGTTCAGATTCTGATGGACAACACAACTGCGATTTGGTATATCAACAAACAGGGGGGTGTAGGGTCGTACCTTCTTTGCAGAGAGGCTCTGCGACTCTGGTCCCGGGTGCGGGACCATCGGCTTTGTGTAGTGGCAAACCATTTGGCCGGGGTCCTAAACGTACATGCGGACAAGCTCAGTCGCTTCTTCTCGGACAACCACGAGTGGTGTCTGCATCCGGATCTAGTTCTTTACATCTTTCGGATGGGGTTTTTTCCCTGAAAGACCTCTTTGCCACTCGAGAATGCGCATTGTCAGTCGTTATGCAGCCTCCAGTATCCGATGCAAGGAGCGTTGGGGGGCGCGTTCCAGATGTCCTGGTGCGACCGGTTGCTTTACGCGTTTCCTCCCATACCCTTGATTCCTCGGGCCCGGTCTTGCCGAATCTTCCCCAAAACCCAAGTCATTCTGAAAGCTCTGGATTGGCCATGAAGGGTGTGGTATGCAGACCTTCTCTGACTCACTGTACCCTCCGCTCGGTCTCCCTCTCAGGGCAGACCTCCTTTCGCAGGGGCAGGTTCGACATACCACCTCCAAAGCCTGCAGCTTCATGCCTGGCGATCGAACGGGGCAACCGGAGTTCCTTTTCTCTCCCACCGAAGGTGGTGGACGTTCTTTTATCAGCCAGACGACACTCCACCAAGTTGGTCTATGCAAGTAGGTGGGCTAATTTTGTTCGTTGGTGTGGGGAGAAGAAAATGTATCCCTTAAGTGCCCATCTTTCTGATGTTTTGTTGTTCGCGTTGTCATTGGCTCAGCGTGGTTGTGCTTTGCCCACGGTTAAGGGCTATCTTTCGGCCCTTTCGACTTTTTTTATATCTTCCAGATCAGCCCTCCCTATTCAGATCTCCTTTTGTTGTTCGATTTTTGAGGGGGCTTACTAATAAATTTCCTCCCAGGCCTTTTATTATGCCGCAGTGGGACTTGAATTTGGTGTTGACTTCCTTGCTGCCCATTAGGATATTTGTTTTTCAAAACGGTGGCCATCACTTCGGCTAGACGTGTTAGCAAACTGCAGGCTCTTTCTGCTCACCCGCCTTTCACCACTTTTTATAAGGATTAGGTGGTTTTGAGGACCAGGGTGGCTTTCCTCCCCAAGGTGGTGTCTCCATTTCACTTGGGACAATCAATAACTCTCTTGACGTTCTACCCTCCTCCTCATCCATCTAAGGAGGAGGAAAGACTCCATCGTCTGGACCCTAAGAGGGCTCTCAGTTTTTATGTCGACAGGACGAGAGAGTTCCGGTTGGATGAACAACTCTTTATTGGATACGTGAGGAAGGGGAAGGCCGTCCACAAGAGAGCGATCTCCAGGTGGGCCGTTCTTTGTATTAAAATATGTTACTCATTGGCAAAGAAGGATCCTCCTGAGGGGATCAGGGCTCATTCCACCAGGGCCAAGTCAACCTCATCGGCTTTGGCCAGAGGTGTTCTGATGGTGGACATCTGCAAGGCTGTGACTTGGTCTTCCCTCTACACCTTTGTGAAGCATTATTGTTTGGATGCAGAGGTGCGAATGGATGGCAATTTTGCGCGGTCGGTGCTGCAGGATTTCCTGGTTTGACCAGACAGACACCCTCCGAGGTGGTACTGCTTTGGGACTCTATTCATTAGGTGAGGAATCCACAGGTAGTTGTATCCATCAGAAGAGCAAGTTACTTACCTTCGGTAACGCTTTTTCTGGTGGATATATTAGCTACCTGTGGATTCCTCACGGTCCCTCCCGCCTCCCAGTTGTCTGTCTGGTCATACCAGGATCGGCATGGGTGTGAAGAGACGAAGAAAGGGAAGGCGGTGCAGAAGTGTAACATCTCACGATGGGTGCTTCTTTGCATCAAAAAGTGCTACGCTTTGGCTAAGAAGTTTTTAAAAAAAAAAAAAAAAAACGTATTTATTTTTATTTATATTTTTGCCAACTTCATAGGGATTCGAGAGGTACCCATAGTTTGTGGGTTCCCCTGGAGGAGAACAAGAATTTATCCCAGACGACTCGGAGAGGCATCGGTCGACTGCACCATCGGCTTCAGTGGGGCCTATTCACCCAAGGTCTGATTGGACCCTTTTTCCTATGGGGAGGAATTGGATGGATCCCTGGACCATTATGAATACCAGGATGACCATGCTGTGGACTGGGAACAGGATTTGGGTGAAGCCAGTGGTCTGGATACTTCTCCTGACGCTGGCATGCTGTCTCCTCCTAGTGTGGCTACGGCGGAGGAAGCAACTTACAGTATGGTGGTCAGTAGGGCAGCTGAGGTCCTCAGCCTTGAGTTACCTACTGTGGAAGTCAGGTCTAATCTCCTGACTGAGGTGCTTCAGCCTGGGGCTTCTACTTCAGAACCCCTTCTCTCATTCAATGAGGCCCTCACCGATGTCCTTTTGGGTACATGGTCCAAACCCAACACAGGGGCTCCTGTGAACAGGACTATTGCTATCCGCCATTGGCCTGCACCGACCGACCCAAAATTCCTGTCCCAACACCCCACTCCTGAGAGTCGTGTTATCCAGGCTTCCACTTCTTCAGGCGCATTCCCTTCCGTACCCCAGGATAGTGAATCCAAAAGGCTGGAACAATTTGCCAAGAAGTTGTTTTCTTCCTGCAGCCTCGCACTGCGGTCTGTGAACACTGCATGTTTTTTGTGACGTTATACCCACTCCCTGTGGGTTACAGTTGCGCAAGTCCTGCCGCAGATACCGGAGGAGGCCCGTGCTATCGTCTCCCAAGCAGTGAAAGATGGGAGAGATGCAGAAAAGTTCACTATCCGTTGTGGGCGGGATACGAGAGACTTTCTGGGCAGATCGGTTGCAACAACAGTGGTCTTACGGCGCCATGCCTGGTTATGCACTTGTGGCTTCTCGGGGGATGTCAAACAGTCACTCATGGACATGCCCTTTGATGGCACCCATCTCTTTGGAGACAAAGCGGACTCTGCCTTGGAGAGATTCAATGATTCCCAGTCTACGGCTCGGACCCTTGGTCTTTCCTCCGCCACTCGCCCACCGCATTCAGCTTTTCATCCATTTCGTGGAACACGGAAGGGGCACCCTGTCATGTCCTCAACCCAGCCATCGTGCCACGCACGCTGGGCAGCCTATGCATGGCCGAGGTCGCGGAATTCCACGTGGCTGTGAGACAGGGAACCATAGGTCTGTCCATTCCACCTCTGCCCCCCCCGCTGCAGTCTCCAAACCCTCCTAGTCCCGTCACTCCTACCCAGTTAGGGGCAGGATCCGCCATCACCTGCCCCTCTGGGAACTTTTCACCACTGATGGGTGGGTTTTGCAGATCATTCGGAAGGGCTACTCCTCCCCACCCTCCTTTGGAATCTGCAGCACCACACATGCCACCATCCTCCCATCATCTTCCGGAGGATCATTTTGTGCTTCTCCACCAGGAAGTCATGGCTCTCTTGGCCAAGGGAGCTATAGAAAGAGTCCCTGTGCCAGAAGTGGGTCGTGGTTGTTATTCCTGCTACTTTCTTATACCAACGAAGGACAAGGGCTTACACCCAATCCTAGACTTTCGGGTCCTGAACTACTTCCTCAAGAAGGAGAAATTAAAAATGGTCACCCTGGCTCAGGTTCTTTCTGCCTTAGACCCATGAGACTGGATGGTAGCGTTGGACTTGCAGGACGCTTATTTTCACATCCCCATCCTGCCTGCCCACAGACGTTACCTACGATTCATGGTAGGTCACGAGCACTTTCAGTTTACCATGCTCCTTTTCGGCCTTCCCACCGCCCCTCTGGTGTTCACAAAAATGATGGCGGTGGTTGCAGCTTATCTGTGCAGGTTAGGGGTCTCAGTTTTCCTATACCTCAATGACTGGCTGTTGAAGGCGCCTTCTCCCCAGACAGTCGTCTCTCACCTTCAGACTATGGCAAACCTCCTGCACAAGCTGGGGTTCACTATAAATGTGCCGAAGTCACACCTGACTCCCTCTCAGACGCTCACTTTCATTGGAGCTGTTCTGGATACAGTGCGATTTCTCGCTTATTCTCCAGACAAGCGAGTCCAAGACCTTCAGGCTATGATTCAGATCTTTCTTTCAGCCTCGGTCTTGGGTTTCGTGAGTGTGAGCCTGCTGGGCCTCATGGCCTCCTGTCTCCTGCTAGTACACATGCCAGATGGCATATGCGCACTCTGCAGTGGGACCTAAAGTTCCAGTGGGCGCAGCATCAGGGAAATCGCTCAGACATGGTCCATATCTCGGAGGGGACTGCGAAAGACCTGCAGTGGTGGCTTTAGAATCCAAATTGTGTCAACAGCAGATCCCTCTCCCTTCCCCAACCAGATCTCTCTATAGTGACAGATGCGTCACTTGTGGGTTGGTGTGGCCACATGGGAGAAGCAGAGATCAGAGGCCTCTGGTTTCCGGCGGAGTCGGGCTCCACATAAAAATGCTGGAGCTCCGGGCAATCAGGCTTAGGTCAAAAACATTCCTTCCCTCTCTAAGGGAAAGTGGTGCAGGTGTTCACAGACCACACTACCGCTATGTGGTACTCCAACAGACAACTCGGGGTAGGGTCCTGGACCCTTTGTCAGGAAGCACTACGCCTCTGAACATGGCTGGAATATCAGGGCATTACGCTGATGGTTGAACATCTGGCAGGCTCTCAACGCCAGAGCAGACAAACTCAGCCGCCGACGCACAGTCGATCACGAATGGCGTCTCTATCTGGAGGTGACGCAAGGTCTCAAGTGGGGAGAGCCTTGGTTAGATCTGTTTGCCTCCGCAGAGAACACGCAATGTCAGCTGTTTTGCACGTTGGAATTTTCGAAGACTGCACTCGCTCGGAGACGCTTTTCATCTCGAGTGGAGCTCCAGCCTCCTGTACGCCTTCCCGTCTAGCCCTCTTCTACCCAGAGTTCTCAAGAAAATCAAGTACGACCGGACCCAAGTTATCTTGGTGGCTCCGGACTGGGCTTGAAGAGTGTGGTATCCAGAGCTATTGAGCATGTCCATCCATCCTCCACTCAGACTGCCTCTTTGGGCGGATCTTCTGTCACAGCAGCAGGAGACGGTTCTCCACCGGCACCTGTCCAACCTCCACCTTCATGCGTGGAGATTGAGCTGCAACAGTTGAATGCATTTGCCCTTCCACCCAAAGTCTGCAATGTTTCTTGGCAGCCAGGCATCCATCGACTAAAACTGTATATGCCTGTTGTTGGAATAAATCTTGTGGCATGGTGTACCAACAAATCTGTTGATCACATTTGTGCCCCTCTGTCAGAGGTTCTTCTGTTCATTATTTAGCCCAGCAGGGCTCTGCTTTGGGCACCCTTAAAGGTTACCTGATCAGCCCTCACTCTTTAAATCTCCTATTGTCAGTAGGTTCTTAAAAGGGCTCACCCACTTAATTATCTCCCACTCCATTTATTATGCCTCAGTGGGATCTTAATCTTGTACTTACTTATTTAATGTGTACCCCCTTTGAGCCAATGCATAATTGTCCCTTGCGGATCCTCGCATTCAAACTGTCTTTCTTTGTCGCTATCACCTCTGCTTGCAGGGTAAGTGAGCTCCAGGTGCTTTCTTCAATGCCTCCAAACTTGTCTGTACACCCTGACAAAGTGGTGTTACGCATTAGAGCTTCATTCCTTCCTAAGGTATTTACACCATTTTATGTAGGCCAGTCCATCACTTTGCCTACCTTCTACACACTCCCACACCCTTCCCATGAGAAGGGGAGAGACTCCACTGTCTGGACCCAAAAAGAGTGTTGGTGTTCTACCTCCATTGTACTAAAGATTTCCAGGTGGACAATCAACTCTTTGGCTATGTGGGTGCTAAGAAAGGGAAGGCGGTGCAAAAGCATATCATCTCTCGATGGGTGCTTCTTTGCATCAAAATGTGCTACACTTTGGCTAAAAAGCAACCTCCTGAAGGCTTGCGTGCTCATTCCAACAGAGAAATTGAGGCTTCCACTGCGTTAGCACGCGGAGTTCCTGTCCTGGATATCTGTCGGGCAGCTACATGGGCATCCCTGCACACGTTTGATAAGCATTACTGCCTGGATAGTCAGGTCCGTCGAGGCGGCTACTTTGGTCGTTCAGTCCTGCAAGACTTTCTAGTATGATCTTTGTTCGCAGCCCACCACATAGGATGGCATTGCTTGGGTATCAATTCTAAGGTGAGGAATCTGCAACTAGAAGTCTCTATCAGATGTACAGGTTAGTTGCCTTCGGTATTTGAAATATCTGGTGGGAGACACATTCTAGTTGCAGCTTCCTTACCGCCCGCCCATCCTCTCCGCTTTGCGAAATTATTTCTGGGGACAGGTGTTCCACCCTTTCAGGTCCTTAGCTCTGTCACACCAATCTCAGTGTTCTTAGCGGCTCTGCGCTCTGGCGTGGAAAGTCGTTAAAAGAAACTGACATCACTGCGGGAGGGCGGCGTCAGTGTACTACTCCAGACGTCATCAAGGCATCAGTCGATGCCTGCGGAGTCGAACAACGCCACCTACAGACGCCCAAGGGTATTGCTCAAAGAAAAATCTCCAGATACAGTCTAACGCCTGGGGGGAAATTCTAAGGTAAGGAATCTGCAACTAGAATATGTCTCTACCAGATATTTCATTACCGAAGGTAAGTAATTTGTACTTTAGGCCATTTGTGAGCTTGCATAAGGGGTCGCACCCCTTATCAGTATAAAGGTTTAAACATTTTTTTAAACAAACCCTGGTTTCTAGTGGCTTCTGCACCCCACCCCCTGCCAAAAGGGGCAGATCGGCCTAATTAATAAAGGCCAATCTGCCCCCTGGGGGGGGGGAGGGGGGGCAGAAATGATATTTTTTAAAAATTGCTTGAGGGGGGAACAACCCTTGCCGAAGGGGTCACTCCTGTTCTCAATATAAATAAAAGCATCCCTGGTGCCTAATGGCTTCTGCCCTCCCTGGGGGCAGATCAGCCTATTTCTGATGGATACAACTACCTGTGGATTACTCACCTAATGAATACTCCCATTGCGCCAGCGTTCGACGGAAATCTTCCTAGCTTCTGCACGTCGACGAGGACGTCACAGTTGCCCACGCGACGCTGTCTGACGTCATACAGGCAATAAGAGGTCCTCGCCGACGTCCGTTCACTTTTTTCCGTGCCATTCGAAAAGGTTATCTTAGAGGGAGCTACTGTTGCTGTTCGACAGTGAGTGTGTTTTTTGGATCTATTTTTTTCTTTGAGATTACAATGTCGCAAAGAAAGTCAGGATTCAAGCCCTGCCGTGAGTGTGGGGGCAAAATGTCGGTAACTAACTAAGACTGTTTGTGGTGTCTTAGTTCCGATCATGATGTTGACAAGTGCGATTCGTGTCAACATATGAATCCTAAGGCCCTGAAAGAGCGCGAGGCTAAGCTTTTTCTGGCGAAGTCGAAAAGGAAGGAAAAGAGATGTCATCGAAAATCCTCGTCACCGAAGTCTCATCGGCATCATCGGGACTCCCGACGTCATCGAGAATCACGGCGCCGGTCGAGTAAAGAGAGGTCGAGGTCACTATCAACTCGACGTCTGAAGACTTGGGAGGTCAGTCCCACTGTCACTCCCCATCCGTCGACGCCGTTTCCTTCTCCAGCCTCACCGACTTCGCCCGGGTCATCGGGCCAACCACCTTCAGTGTTTGAGGTTCCACAGCCTCAAATATTTTCTCCGTCGTTGCAGACGTCGAGGTCGGTGTCGCCTTCGAACCAGGCACCCCAGTACCCGGCTTTCCCGGCCCCTGGAGCTGATAGTACCGCATTTTTAAATGCGATGTTTTCCATCTTCCAGCAGATGGCTCCAGGTGGTGGACCGGCTGGTCCTTCGGGCCCTTTGGCCTTCAACATGGGTGCTCCGGCTCCACTTCGACCGGCACCCTTTATGCCCTTTCTCCCCCTGGGGAACGTGGGCTCGGCGCCAGTATCGGCTCCGGTGGCTCCTGAGACTTCGGCTCCGGTGGCTTCGATGTTTCAACCAGTGGCGCCGTCTAGACCTCCTGCAACTCCGAAGCAGTCTTCTCTCCATGCGACTCCTCGATCGGCGTCGTTCTTCAACATCAGCTGACGCCATGTCGACGCCGAGGATAGAGGAGAGGCTGCACTCGAGGAGACTTGCTCTCCACCTCCTTGAAGAGCAGGAGTACCAGAGACAAAACATGGAGGAAGGAGAGATTGAGGACTCTCGTGAGGGTCTCCATGGGCTGGACACTGCTAGTGGCCTAGATACTTCCCCCGAGTGGGACTTGTCATCTCCTGGGGAGTATACAGAAGAGGCGGCCACTTTTTATTCTGTTATCAGGAAGGCAGCTAGCTTCTTGGATCTTCCTTTGCCGGTAACTGAAGCCAAGCAGAATTTGTTGACAGAGGTGTTGCACCCGGCCTCTACATTGGCAGAACCACTTTTGCCGTTCAATGAGGCTTTGCTGGACCCTGTTTTGGAAGTCTGGAAGAAGCCGGGGTCTTCTTCAGCTGTCAATAGATCTGTGGCTGGGAGGTATCGGGCTGCACCGGCTGACCCTGGTTTTCTTACCAGACATCCAACACCTGAAAACTTGGTGGTCCAGGCTTCCTGCTCGGCAAGGTCTGCTCCTGGCTCTTTTCCATCTGTGCCCTCGGATAGAGACTCCAAGAAGATGGACATGGCACCCAAAAAGGTGTTCTCTTCATGTAGCACGGCATTGAAGTCCACCAATGTTACATGTATTTTAGGAAGATACCTTTATGCCCTGATGGACGAGATTGCATCAACGCATACGGAGGTCCCTCAGGGGCTGTTAAATCTAGTATTGGACGCTCAGGCAGCTGCAACTCTGGTTATCCAATCTGGGTTGGATACAACTGACTCCATTGCTAGGGCAATGGGCACTGCTGTAGTTACGAGGAGGCAGGCTTGGCTTCGTAACTCATGATTTTCCTCTGATGTGCAGTCGACCCTACTGGACCTTCCTTTTGTTGGGAACAAGCTCTTTGGTGCCAAGGCGGATTCGGCCTTAGAGAGGTTCAAGGAGAGCAGGGCCATGGCCAAGTCGCTGGGCTTGCAAGCCACTTCTTCTGCCTCCTCCAGATTTTTTAGGAGGATTTGATTGTGGCTCCTCCTCCTCCTCCTCCTTTCGAGGGAAATTCCAGAAGCCTACCTCTGCTCTCTCCTATAGATCTTTTAGAGGGAGGGGTAGGGTCCGTACCAGGGGAGCCTCTCAGCAGCACTCTGCCTTTTCCTCTTCCTCTGGAGGGGTGCAGCAGGGGAAGCAGCCTTAGGCTTCCAACAATTACCACTCACTCCACTCCTGTAGGGGGGAGGTTACTGAATTTTCTCCACAAGTGGGAGGTCATAACTTCAGACTCCTGGGTTACCAGCATTGTGAGAAAAGGCTACACCCTTCCCTTTTGGGACTTTCCGCCCCCATCCCGCCCCGCCCATCTTCTTGTTCAGAAGAACACCTCCTGTTGTTGGAACAGGAGGTTCAAGTCCTCCTTTCAAAGGGCTCGGTGGAGTTGGTTCCAGAGCAATAAAGGGGTCAAGGTTGTTATTCAAGGTACTTCCTGATTCCCAAGAAGGATGGTCGTTTGAGACCAATCCTGGACCTAAGTATCTTGAATTGGTTCCTCAAACAGGAAAAGTTCAAGATGCTGACCCTAGCTCAGGTGCTTTTGGCACTGAACAATGGAGATTGGATGGTGTCTGTCGACTTGCAGGATGCTTACTTTCATATCCTGATACTGAGGTCGCACAGGAAGTATCTCCGTTTTGTGGTGGGGTCGCAGCACTATCAGTTTGCGGTCCTCCCGTTTGGTCTTACTTCAGCACCTCGAGTCTTCATGAAGGTGATGTCGGTGGTTGCGGCAGAGCTCAGAAGGAATGGGATAGCAGTATTTCCTTATCTAGACGACTGGTTGATCAAAGCCAGGTCTCCGGAGTTCGTGTTGCATCACCTGCAGTCGACAACCCAGTTGTTGTTCGACCTGGGCTTTTGGGTGAACATGCCCAAATCTCACCTAGAGCCCTCTCAGCGCCTCCTGTTCATAGGGGCAGTACTGGATACAACATTGAACCGAGCCTTTCCTCCGCCTCAGCGGATTCAGGACATTCAGGCGTTGGTTCCAATGTTTCAAAGTGGAGCAGTCATTCCAGTCCTCAAGGTCCTACGTCTGCTCGGTCTGTTTGCTTCTTGCATACTGTTGGTCATGCATGCTCGCTGGCACATGAGGGCTCTTCAGTGGTGCCTCCGAAGGCAGTGATCTCAACACAAAGGGGATCTCGAAGGCTCGGTGAGAATCTCCAGAGATGCTGCCATGGATTTGAAATGGTGGATTGCGGATGGCAATCTTTCCAGAGGAAGGCCGTTCTTGCAAGCTACGCCTGTGGCCACAGTAATAACGGATGCTTCCACTCTAGGGTGGGGAGCTCATCTGTGGGACCTGGAGATCAAGGGACTTTGGTCTCCAGTAGAACAGGTGTTTCATATCAATCTGTTGGAGTTACGGGCTGTACGTCTGGCTCTCAAGGCCTTCCTCCCGTCCCTTCTTGGTCAGTCGGTTCAGGTCCTGACGGACAACACTACTGCGATGTGGTATATAAACAAACAGGGAGGGGTAGGGTCGTACCTTCTCTGCAGAGAAGCTCTACGGCTATGGTCCTGGGCAAAGGACCATCAGATTTGCTTGGTAGCAAATTATCTGGCCGGAGTCTTGAACGTACGTGCGGACAATCTGTCGCCATTTCTCGGCCGATCACGAGTGGCGTCTCCATCCAGATCAAGTCCGGTTAATCTTCCAGATGTGGGGGTTTCCTCGGATAGATCTGTTTGCCATCCGGGAGAATTCGCACTGCCCGTTATTCTGCAGCCTCCAGTATCCGGTACAAGGAGCTTTGGGGGATGCGTTTCAGATGACCTGGTGCGACCAGTTGCTTTACGCGTTTCCCCCCATACCCTTGATTCCTTGTGTGTTGAGTAAAATTCGCCAAGACCGGGCTCAAGTCATCTTAATTGCTCCGGATTGGCCAAGGAGGGTGTGGTACTCGGACCTTCTCCAACTCTCACTGTGCCCTCCGCTCCGTCTCCCTCTCAGGGCAGACCTCCTCTCGCAGTCGCAGGGGCAGGTTTCACACCCCCACCTCCAGAGCCTGCACCTTCATGCCTGGAGATTGAACGGGGCAACCTGAGTTCTTTCTCTCTTCTGCCTGATGTAGTGGATGTTATCTTATCGGCCAGGCGACACTCCACTAAATCTATCTACGCTAATAGGTGGTCTAAATTTGTGGTTTGGTGTGGAGAGAGGCAGATTGATCCCTTACGTGCTCATTTGTCAGATGTTTTATCTTTTGCTTTGTCTTTAGCACAGAGGGGTTGTGCAGTGGCTACTGTTCAGGGTTACTTGTCTGCCTTGTCAGCCTTTCTCTGTCTTCCAGACCAGCCTTCTTTATTTAAATCACCAATAGTACTTAGATTCTTAAAGGGCCTTATGAATAAAATCCCTCCAACTCCTTTCGTTATGGCTCAATGGGATTTGACTGTGGTTCTAACTTTCCCTATGGGGGGGCCCTTTTGAGCCTATGCATTCTTGCCCCATAAGATTATTGGTTCTTAAAATGGTTTTCCTGGTTGCAATTACCTCTGCAAGGAGAGTGAGTGAGTTGCAGGCTCTATCGGTAAAACCCCCTTATACATCTTTTTATGGGGATAAGGTGGTGCTGAGGACGAAGGCTGCTTTCCTTCCGAAGGTTGTTTCACCCTTTCATTTGGCCCAGACAATTACTCTATCCACGTTTTATCCTCCGCCTCATCCGTCAAAGGAAGAAGAGAGACTACACCGCTTGGACCCAAAGAGGGCGCTAAGCTTTTATATAGACAGGACAAAGGATTTCAGGCTGGAGGATCAGCTTTTCATCGGATACGTGGGAAAGAGGAGAGGAAAGGCAGTCCACAAGAGAACACTCTCCAGGTGGGTTGCTCTTTGCATTAAAATGTGTTGCTCTTTAGCAAAGAAGGATCCTCCTGATGGTATAAGAGCTCATTCCACCAGAGCTAAGTCGGCCTCTTCGACCTTGGCTAGGGGTGTTCCTGTGGTTGACATCTGCAAGGCCGCAACTTGGTCATCCCTTCATACTTTTGCGAAGCATTACTGCTTGGACTCTGAGGTCAGAAGGGATGGCCATTTTGCACGGTCAGTGCTGCAGGATTTCTTGGTTTGACCATTCAGGCACCCACCACCGAGTGCGGTACTGCTTTGGGACTCTATTCATTAGTTGAGGAATCCACAGGTAGTTGTATCCATCAGAAGAATGAGTTACTTACCTTCGGTAGCGACTTTTCTGGTGGATACATTAGCTACCTGTGGATTCCTCGCGGTCCCACCCGCCTCCCCGTTGCCTGTTTGGTCTAACCAAGTAATTCTTGAGTGTGCTCCTCTTGGTTTTGAGGATTTGTATATATTATGTATATATGTTTATATCTATATATATAGTTAATATATTTATTTACTTGTTTAAAAAAAAAAAAGGGTAGGTTGAATTCTCAGAATGATGTGTTTGTTTGGAATATCATTAAATATTACTATTGTTCTTTCATCTCAATGGCCTATTATTCTCAGGCACGTAAAAAATGTTGGTACTGACGTCGGCACGTCGGCGAGGACCTCTTATTGCCTGTATGACGTCAGACGGCATCGCGTAGGCAACTGCTCGTCGACGTGCAGAAGCTAGGAAGAAGATTTCCGTTGAATGCTGGCGCAATGGGAGTATTCATTAGGTGAGGAATCCACAGGAAGCTAATGTATCCACCAGAAAAGTCGCTACCGAAGGTAAGTAACTCGTTCTTTAATAGCATTATGTCCATGGCAGTGAAGGGCTTAAGGACATGAAGACAACACCCGCTTTAGCAAGAGGTTTCTGTTGACCCGGTGACAAAGTTGATGCAGGATACATTTGGGACTTTCCTATGGTAGTAGTATGACTGTTTTGCCATTATCATGCTTTTGAATACTGTATTTGAGATTTAAGGTGACATTGCTATTTGCGTGCCCTCCACTTGAACGTCATATTGGTTCTGCATGGAATAGTTACAAGGTGTATTTTCTCTTCTAGGGAATGACGGCTCCAAACGGGAATGAACAAGAAGGAACTGACCATTTTTATCTCACGAAGAAAGAGGGGACATAAACATGGACTATGTTATGAATTTAGAGTTTGATAGGTTATGTGGAATACCCCTTCCCTAAGATTTCTGTGAAATAAAGGTTTTTTTTTCTAATTGTAAAGGCTGCTGATTAATAAAATGGACAAAGGAAATGCATAATCCATGGCTCCGGTCTTGAGATTGAATCATAGTTCATAATTTCAATAATTATCAAAAGTAAATGTGCTTTGCTAATGTGTCCCTCATTAGTGCTGACCTACCATTAGTATTTTTTAGTGAAAGCTAACTACCCAACTGCATCTCCAATAACTTTTTTTTTTACCAGTTTTAAATTGCATTTTCAATATCACAATCTTGAATAAATTACATCTATGAAAGTTACATTATCATTAGTAAAATCCGCAATCCAGCTACATCGTCATTAATAAAATAGTTTCACATCAGTATCAGCAGGAGTCCTTGGTTCAGTCCTTAAACAGCAACATTGGAAAAAACAAGTCATGTGTTGATGTTAACTCACATTCTGCCATTACCATAAGTGCTATTCAATCTTCCTATCTCAAGCAGGTACTGCAAACATTGAAAATCAACAGTGACATCCATGAAGCTATAATGGCCACTAGGAAGCTATTCGGGGACATCAAAGGGTGTAACAGAAGGGTGTTGTCACTCACCCATGGACAGGCTGGAAGGGGTTATGATGGAGGTGTGGGAATGTGGATAAAAGGGGATGGGGGAGGAGGGGGTTATGTCCCCGCCAGGGTAGGTTTAAGTACGGGCCACCAACTCTTGAATGTGTGCAAGTCAAGTAATAGTGCTTCCCATTCCACATTTCTGGGGTATTTGCGTAGTCCTCATATTTCTTGCCTCCTGAGCTCCTCTCCCTGTCCCCACTTCAGTATTGCCGCACACCAGTGGGCTATATCTAACAATACCTGGGCTTTCCAGTGCATGGCAATTAGTCTGCATGCTATCAGCAATGCTTGGTTATTAAACCGGTTAGCGGCTTTATCTGTGTTTGAGCACCTGAACAATCCCAACAGTGCAACTTCCATTGTGAACACATCCAGTCACCTCTCAGCAAGTTGGACACTGACACCCATAAGGTTACAGACTGAGCAACTCCAGAATACTTGCATCGTGTCAGCACCTGCATGTTGGCATCTCGGGCAAACAGAGGAGGACCCAAACATTTAGGACAGAGTTGCAGGAGTGAGGTAAGCTATATGAAATATATTATGCAGGATCTACTGAACTTGGTATTCTGCATCATCCTGGGGTATGTAAGTACTGTTTCCAGTATTTCCTTGTCGACTCGCCACCTAAGCCCCACTCCCTATGGACTACATTTAACAGGTTGTGTGCGGTGTATGCTAGTGCACAAACAAACCAGGTGACAAGTCTACAGCCTCAACCCATTATATACAGTGTGTGTATGAGAGGGTGTTTATGGGGTTGCCATGGAGCCAAAGATGGCAGCCGTGGAGTAAATTTGCTCCAGGACCTGAATGCCGCAATCAACATTAATCCTGTCATTACACACACACACACAGAGACAGACACAGACACAGTGCTGCATCAGACTGTCGACTGGCCAGAACCAACCTTGCATACCATACCGGGCATGCCCGGCAGAGGGGGAGGGTGTAGGGAGCTGGCTACTACAAAGACCACAGCTGACACTAGCAGACTTTTACCCCACGGAACATGATTTTAGTCATCCTGCATACAGTGATCCAGCAACGTATTGGCGCGGTAGACTGGGAACACACCATGGGTAAACCAAAATCACCAAAACCTCACCCCGTCCACCCTATCCCACGCTCCATCATGGGGAGGAGCCTTGACACGGGCAAAGACCTCCAGCTCTCCACAGGACTTGGGTGAAAAACAGGCCACCATCCTACTTACCAATAAATCCTCTTGCTCATCAGTAGAAGCGCACATAAAGGAGATGTGTGGAATTTGGTCTCCTTCAGAAGGACCTGCGAAAATTGACTTCCCGGTTCCCCAACACAGAACGTAATATCACAGAGATGGTACCACAGCTGAAGACCCAAAAACAGACCACCCAAGACCTTCTGGACAAAGTGCACTTGTTAGGTACATGCTGAGTCATGCCAGGCTAACGCCAAGTGAAGCATGCCAATGAAACTCATGACCAGGTTGTGACCCTGCCATTAGCAGACTACCTGTAAAAACCAAAGATCACGGGCCAGCCCATCCACTTCTTTCTTCAACACTGTAGGTGGCTTTTTAATCAGTCTGCTCCACACTATTAACGAGGGCTTCCTGAGGCACCGTACTGCAGTATCTCTCGGATTGCCAGCCTAACTCTAGCAAATACACAGCTCGAATCCACTCATAAGGGGACAAACCTTGATAACTGCTGGTGTGGTGGTCCCCTACAAGAACAGAAATGACCCTGCCTACAGGCTGGATATTACAATTGCAATCTGCCATTCTTCAGTATGTATCACTCTGACCTACACAGCTAACTGGCCACCCCTATAATATCCGTCGCCTATTCAGTGTAATAGACCAGGCATCCACACTATATACTAGATCAGCCTAATAGTCTGTATTGATTGACTCTTATGGAGCACCTGTTTGCGACCCTATCATCCTTCGTTCTAGGTCCATGCCTCCTAGCTTACATCAAACTACTAAACCTAAACCTCTCTTCAAGGGTCCAAGAGGGCTGCCTAATATTGCCCCCCTTTCCTGTTGGTCGTGGTTAAACAGGGTTGTCCCATCTCCCCAATCCTGTTCTCCATATCCATGTAGCCAATGGCGCACTGCCTCAGTTGGAAGAGCCCCGTTTGTGGGGGGAGGGGGGGTGAATACAGCTACACGGAGGAACTTAGTGTTCCTTTACGCAAATTATGTTCTACTTTACATCTGAGATATGAAAATCGACACCACCTGTTCGACATCTGCCTTTCAGGACTTCGAAGCGGTGACTGGGCTCCAAGTTAACTAGGGAAAATTCTATACTTGTTCCGAGGTGAAAACCCACACCGCCAACATTGCCCCTACAGTCTTAGCTTGGAAGTCCACAGCCTTCCGTTACCTGGGGTGCCACTTCACCACTTGCAGGAAGACAAATTTGAGGGCAACTCTGTCAGCAGCTCCCCAGAGCCCTCACCGGCAAGATTGCATTCTCAAAGATGATAATCCTTCCCCAATTGCAGTATTTTGTCAACGTACCAGCCTTTCCACCATACCACTTCTGTGATCTAGATCATTTGATGGGGATACAATTTGGAATGATGGGTTGATAGTGGTTCAGGGAGGTTTGAGGGGACCCATGTTTCGAGTCTTACTACCTGGTGGCACAGCTTGATTGGGTGGCTCGATGGCTGGTGGGCAAAAACACATTTAAGATCACCACTGATGATGCCCTGCTTCTTTCCTGGATGGTTGTCGTGGAAATGTCTAACCAGAAACTTTCGCCTAACAAACAAACCAGATTGTTCCATATGCCCCTAACATTGCAATACAGGGCCTCACCAGCGTGTAGGGCTCATTGACAAGAGAGCAGCTACCAGACTGGCAGGCACACTCATTTGACACAGTGGAAGACCTCTTCCGGGACGGCCAACTTTTGACCAGGACTATGCCATCTCCCAGGACAATTCATCACATACTGATGCCTGCTACCTCAATGGACTCCCTATGGTAAATCCTTACAGAAAAAACTAGACACAAAGTTGTTTGTATAATATATCAAATGGTACACGGGTGACATCTTATCATTTGGCTTTGTAAAGCCATTGGAACACTTCGACATACCCCTGATGCAACTTAGGCAGTTCTGTACGGAGAACCACAGGAGGCATTTTCATGATCATCAATATGCCAGGGCCCTGGAATCACATAAGATGGTAAGACATAAAGCATGCTACAAGAATAACCAATAAGTGCTTCTACATAAGGGCTACCTCAACCCCTCCCCCCCCCCTTAACAGAATATTCCTAGTGGCACACCTCACCTGCCTGAAATGCTCTTTCCCAGTGGTGCACCTTCAACACATGCTCTAGTCCTGCTCCACATTGGCACACTTTTGGGACAAGCTGCATAGCACTTTGGCCACAGTCCCATAACTTAATGCCACCGCACTAGGATTATTCCCATTGATGGAACCAACACAAAGTACAAGCCAAATTTGGTAAGCTGGCCCTCTTATTGGCCAAATGCCTCCTCTCTTTGTATTGAAAGGCCCCGCAACCGCGTCGCAGGCCCATGGCAATTGGCAGTGTCCTGCTAGGATGAGGCAGATAGGCTTGCACTACACTGGTTGTAGGCCGGCTGTATCAGACAGTGCCCCATCGCAGCAGCATGGGATGTGATGTTGCTACAATATAAGGCCCTTACAGCAGGTGCTTCACCTTGAAAAACCCATAACTCACTAAACCACAGCCTTACCCAATGACAAAGTGGAACCTTACCCATGCCAACGGAAGGCCCCATATTGATGAAGGCATCACGATTTCATCAGTTTACCCACACAACACCTCTCAATTCCCCAGTCAGATGAGAACTTCTCTTGCAATGCCCCTATGCAGGTGTACACATCACAAAGGAGAACCGCCACCTTTCTCCTCAATCCACCCATCCCCTCCTGTTAAAGCAACCTCTCATGTAACTACCCTTTATGTGCTGACTGTCACCAGGAACTTCATACAATTAAGAGGCCTGAAGGACAACCGACACATGGCCAAAGTTTGCCTTTCTGCTCCCAATTAGAGAGTTCAGCTCTTTTCAAAATAATTATTTGTTTATTTCCCAACACAGCACTTATTACATACAGCGTAACTCTGAGTGCTCCTGAATTCCTTGACCAGCAGCCTTCCACCATAGTTAGCCGCCCTCAAATTGCAAATAGTACCAGGCAATTTCCACTGCCACAACCAGACAGCCCTCACAATGCAGTGCACATGATACCCCAAGCTGGAGTACGGCCACCCTCGAGTGACGTTCCCATGCACACAAGATTGCAAGGTACCTACATAGCTGATAGCTATGTATTGCATGATGTAATTCACTGCCAAATTTCCTTTTCCACTGTATAAACTATGTGTAATGTGTTGTTTGTCGCTGTACTGGCATATTGTCTGTGATGGCCCAGAGTATTTCTACGGTGGCCCAGCAAGCGCCCGTATGCCAAGAAATGACCTGCTGGAAGGGCATGTTCCTCCTGTAAGCATTTATAAGAAAATAATGTACCCCCCTGATACAAAGCAACTAGTGTACTTATGCCTGCCTCTACCCAGGCCCTCGTGCCCACGCTACCAAACATTTTGCTGAATGAGGTTATGTAGCTCAGTGGTATCTCAAGCAAAGAATCTGCGTGATGTATCGCAAGCTCTGATTAAAACTCTCATGTGATCAGCAATAATCCATTAGCATCATGTGAAAGCCTGTCCTGGGGAAGGAAGATCCGCTAGACCACAAAGTGTGCTCGGGCTGCTGTGGGAGATTCAAGTTCTTCTGTGTGATGACCTGACAAACAACTTGCCGACCAATGCACCTGGGCCGCCAACTAGTAATGTTCAAAATCTGGAGCCCCAAATACCCCTTAGTCTAGGGACAACTGTAGTTTACGGAGTGCAATGTGGCAACTCCCCTTGTTTTGAATGAAACTCCTTATGGCCAAGTGTAATGGATGGGATGTGCCTCTGGGTGACAGACCAGGAGGTTATAGGAAAAGTAAAGTAGCAGAGGGAGCATTACCATCTTAGATAGGGACACTCTACCTTGCAAAGTGCTCCAAAAAGCCATGTGGGGATGTGGGTTGCTATGCTTCTTATAAGGTTGTCATCTATTAGATACTTTGTCTCGTGATAGATGTTTATGCCAAGGTATCAAAACGTGCGGGGCTCCTAACACAAAGGATTGGAATCCACAATGAAATGCTGCTGGGGACAGTTCAGGTGCAGCATAAACAGGCATGATTTGGCACAGGTCACCCCCAGGCCAGAAGCAACATGAAACTCCAGGGGTATGTCTTGGATATCAGCTATGCCCTACTGTATGTTTCGGATGTAGAATAATGCATCATCTGCATATAACAAGACTACATGGATCTCCCCAGACAATGGGATACTCCAGGAACGCCCCTGCTGTTGGAGCCTCGGGGATAAGGGCTCCATTGCGAGGCCAAAGAGCAGAGGGGACAGCGGACAGACTTGCCACATTCCTCTGCTCACTCAGACACAGGGGAAGATACACTGGCCAATATTCACCCGCACTGTGCGTTCAATGTATATGAGTAAAATTAACGCATCTAGTCATCCCTTGATGCCAAAAGTAGTCATGGTCAAAAACGGGCAATTTCAATCCACTATATCAAATGCTTCATGCAAGTCCAGCACCAAGCATGCAGCAAATGGCAACTGGATCAGAGGAAGCTTCATTACCCTGTGCAGAAGGTGTATATTTAAAGTGGTGGTGGACCTACCTGTGTGCACCAGACGTGGCATGTGTTCACACAGCCTGCCCGTTATAACCTTGTTCAGGATTTTATAATCAGACCTCAACATAGAATGCGGGTATTAAGAGGCAAGCTCCATGGGGTCTTTCACAGGCTTGGAAAAGGATACTAAGATTTGCGGAGGGTGGGCAGAAGTCAACCGTCCGTTTGGAACTCTTGTTAATGTTTGAGGAGTTTCAGGGCTAAAAGGTGCTTGTAGGCTTTGTAGAATTAGATTTGGAATTCATACCCAGTGTTTTATGAGTTGCTGTGCCCCGCCTGACACCGTCTCTTTCTCTCATGAAAGGGGTGCGTTAAGATCTTCCCTATCTAGTGGACGACGGACTACTAAGTTGACAGACGCAAGAAAGTGACATATTGCAACCTGACTGTCCATAATAGAGGGTCATATGCGGTCTGATAATGCATAGTAAATGCCTTGTGAATCTGACTGATTTGTGACAATTGCTGGTGAATCCCTGATTATCGTGATCTGTGTGGGCAGGTTCATGCTGCGCAGGAGCCAGGACAATAAACATCTGCATACTGCTTCGCATGGTACGCACGGATGTCGAGGTGTTGTAGTTGCTCACTCATTTGAGCATGTCTATGCAGTGCCTTAATCATTGCACCCAGCATTGTACAGTCAGCTTGGGCCGTAGTTTGCAGTGCACCCAGGGATGTCTAAATACAGGACATGTCACTGTGTGGGCGTGCCTTCACCCCTACAACCGCATGGATGCAGTGACCTCTGTGGATAACTTTCATCGCTTCCCAGTCAATTACCTTGGACACAGATGTTCCCCAGTTGTCGAGTAGGCTATGGGAGAGTGTCTCTGCTGTTGTGTCACAGAATACCTCATCTACAAGCATGGTGGGCTGTAAATGCCTAGTGGGAACCTGTGACTATGACACACCCCACTAAAACTGTACCTGGAGGGGATTAAGGTTGGAATAGGTCTTCCCCCTGATATTCTGCCCTTGATGCCAATAGCCTAGTAGCTGTGACACAGAGTATCCAATCGAATCAGATACGCAAAGCATGTGGTGGGGGGGGGCGGGAGAATTAAAGGAACATTCCCTAGAGTGAGTTCAGCAATCTCCTTCAGTCCAACAAAGTCCAGTGTTGAAGCCTACACCGGGGAGTATGGGAGTTGTAGGTGGGATCAATCACGCTGTGGGTCAACTAAACACCTAGAGTCAATGATACAGGGGATGCGGGCCCATTTAGTGAATATGGAGAACAAACGTGAGAAGTAGGCCTGCTATGTTGAATGGAGGGCCCTAAAAACAAGACCGTCCTCCCATCTAGTTGCCCCTCGACCAGCATGGGACCGCCCTTCAAGTCAATTTTGATTACTGTGAGCCTGAAGAGAACACCTGGTCTAAGCAAGATTATGGCTCTGCAAGCAAAGCCAGACTATGTGGTACAAAACATTTCCTTAAAGCATTTTTTAAAACGGGAACCCTCCCCTCCCATGATATGAGTCTCTTATAGCAGTGCAATTTGAACACCCCATCACCTAAGATACTGCTGAACCGCATGTCTGTTACGTGTGGAGCCCATACCATGGACATTCTACCAGATTATGCTAAGTTTAGACATGTCAGTATCCTAAGTGGGGAGAGTGTGGGCTCTGTAGCGGATCATAAGCCACATCATCACAGTTATACAAAACTGTAAAAAAAACAATTTCTACCGTGGACAGCCCTCAAACATTATGATCACCTAAACAGTAAAAAAAAAAAAAAAAAAGGCCCATGGCTGAAAAGGTCCTGCATGTTACCAGCATGCATCATGTTTGCTAGGCAAGGGGGGTAGCCAGGCTGTCTTCAGTTTCCACAGTGTGTAAGCAGTCTGCAGTTCTACTCTCTCTGGGTCAGTTGGGACGACCTGTTACTACAATCTGATGAATACAGATTACTTCACCTGAGGTTCTTGTTGTGATATAAGCTCCTCTGCTGTTTCCCTTGTCAGCTCCTGCAGGGTTGCTGAGACCATGCTTTGACATCGGCTATGCCATCGTCTGAACAGTAAACAAGGGGTGAATGCAGTCTGCCCACAATGTAACCTCCAACCTCAAGTCTGGGTTTGTCCCTCCTTTGCCTGTTCTGGGGTAGATGCCCCTTTGAATCCAGCACCACCATGTTTGCGTGCCCAGTGCTTCTGGCGATGCGATGTTTGTGCCTCATGTTGTCGGCATGGCAGTGAAGGGAAAGCGGATGTCTCAACCCAGTCCCAGGTATCCATGGGCTTGGTAAAGCATTAACTTTTAATTCAAACCATGTCCTTCAGTTTAACTTGAAAAAGGAGGGAATAGTGGAGGTCAGCCTGTCTCAATCTGCACGTCACCCCCAAAAAGGGAGCCCTGCGGCACTGCACTGATATAATCCGGGAAGAGGAATACTGGCATTTTTGTAACGGAATGGCTTTGCTGTTCTAGCTGAGAGCCTGTGCACACCACTTGACCAGCAGCAATGTCAGCCCCTGCTGCACTCTACACCCAGTAATATATGTTGTAAGACCCGAATTACCCCACGTAGCAGAGGGGGACAGGCAGTCCCAATGCTGCACTGGCAAATACTCAAGTGTGGTCACTATAGGCCCTGGGGAAAAAATGGGTGGTAGCCCACACCCACTTTCAGTCTGCACTCCTTCGTGAAGCCCGCAGTGGGGTTGTTGGTCGAAGTTCAGGCCCACTGGGTTGCCGGGATTCTCAGTAACTGGTATCAACCAAAGTCTGTTCACTGATGTGTGGTGCAAGCTCCTATGCTACAGCAGTTCAATGTAAGATGCTATCTAAGGTCGCCTATGCCCTGAACTCCCCCGGTATCAGGCCTTTCTGTGGCCAAGAGTTTTGTGGTGGCGGGTGGGTCGCAAAAGGGAAGCGGCCTGCTTGGTCAGTTAGCATGACACCAGCACACTCTGATCCCCAAACATTCCAATTCCTGCTTGGGGGTCAACAGCGGATTTGTCAATAATCTCCCACAACTAGTCTGCTTTACCAGCAGAAAAAAGATGTGGAGGGGTATATGGTGGAGAGGTAAGCCAGTGTATAATACCATTGAAAAATGATCATATAAGCTATTTTGCAGTGGGATAAGCTTTCTTAAGTTTTAGGTATGTCTCGCCAAAGGGGTTCCAATTGCTTAGACAAAATGCCATCTGCAGTGGTAGTCTGCCTGAAAGTTTGAAATGTGTGGGTTTGAAGAGGTGTAGAGTGTTGAATGGTCCGGTATGTATTGGAGATTAGTCCTTTAGACCCGTCATATGCGCTCACTAATTTTTCAAGTCAGTATAGGATATGGTAGCCCCAGAATAATTGGAGGGGTGCAATGCCCATGATGCAGCTGGCAGTACTGTAGCCTTGTTGTTTCAGGGAGAGAGTAATAAGCCTTACACTGTTCAAATGACTTAATGGAGGCTCCCGCAAAGAGGTCTGTTAATTTCCTAAACTCCTCTGCCTCCAAGCTAGTAAATAATGGAGGCAGTAGCACAAGAGTGAAATCCGGGTTGCGTGCAATTGGAGTGTTGGAGGAGGGGAAGGTAGTAAGCCCTCACCTGATTCCCAATCTGTCTCATATGTCAAGTGCCGTCCTAATGGGGGGTAGCTATGTAGGTGCTGAACAATGAAACGTGCTTGGGTAGCCAGCCTAGAACCAAGAGGGGCTAGCAGTCCACTGACAGATCCATGTGGAACCAGTGTTGCGGCCAACTGGCCTGCGTCCAAGGTGGCAGTGTGGGAGTTAGGATAATACCCCAATATCTTATTGTGTTAAGAGCCCATTGGATCTACTAGGGCTTGCATATCAGGGAGGTCCTTGGGTATAGTTAAATTGAGCAGTATTCCATGTAGGGGTGTGTGCATGGATCCAGCCCCCCCTCCATATACGCAAGACTCCATGTTCTCATAATTTACTCAATGATGGGTTGGCCACTAATTAAACCGGGCCCTTAGTTGAGTGAAACAAGTCCAGTGCAGAGTTTCTTAGCAACATAAAAAACTCCAGTTGTCTGCACATAGGATTCATTCTGCAATCTCATTTTGCACTTATCAGATACAATCTGTGACAGATGACTAGCCCTATAATAAAAACACATTTTAGGAGACGCAGGCCTTCAGCCTCTGTGTGAGCCTATAGTTTAGTCCTCGGGTCCTAGGTTTAGTTGACCCCCAATACGAATTGTTTTATCATTCTTTCAACACTCGTCAATAAAGATTTAGCAATTGTAAGCCACAGCATACCATAGACATAACTGAACCTTGATGAAAAGGTAATTATTATAATCCTTCCATGAGTTATTCTTTCCGGGGGGAGGGGGGCGGTCTTGATTTCTCTTTGCCATGTTCTAGCAACAGGGCATCAAAAACTCAACCTAGACCTTTTCTGACAGAGCGTCCATGTAATGTTAGGTAATAGGACGTTTGAGTATTGCAGATTTAGAATTTCAGAGGGCTCACACAATAAGGCTCTGTAATGTACCCTGGCAGTCAGACTCACCGAAGAACAAAATAGCCATCTGACATGACATCATCATGTCGGAAATATTTTACAGATTGCCCGGAAAAGTGAGGCCTATTAATATAGGATGGACATAATATGTATATCTCCACGGACTTTCAAATTGGTTAACTTCTACTGTAACCTGGCAATATCTGTACCCCAATCAGGCGGTTGACCATAGACATGATATATTTCATCTATACTTTTATTAGTGTTATCTACATGTTGATGAATAAAAATCAGTTCTAATATGAAATATTTTACATTGGGTGCCATGTCTAGTAGAGTAGTGTTAAAGGTTGAGATCTTCATATATAATTAACTTCCTTAAGAATCGTGGCAAGTGTGTCTGTTTCTGCCCTTGAAAAGACTAGACCACCTTCAGCCATATTTCCAACACCTGTATTGACGTATAAAAGTTTACGGTTAGCCTCTAATCTGACATGTATATTTTGCTCCACAACAAGTTAAACTCTGATTTAACTTAAAAAGAGAACAAATAAAAACATTTAAAATGATATGACGCATAACACACAGTCACAGCATCAGTTGCTGCGAATACAGTTATCAATGATATTGGAGGATTACCCACAGTCCAACCGTCATGATCTCTGGAGGTGGGGGCATGAGGGGTGGTTAAAAACCCATTGCACTCAAAGATGTATCTAAAAATATGAAAGTAAAATATGTTTGGAGACCGCCCGCCTCAGACCAGAATTCCAGCCCCTTGGACTCTAATGGTCCTTCTCACTCACCCGTGGGAAAGACTGGAAGATCTGCCCTCATTATACCTCCAGGGAACACAAAGATTACGGAACGCCAAAGGTGTTGCAAAACAAGCATTTGCAAAATCAATAGATCTCACATATGCAGGGGTGGAACCTCCGTTAGGTCGGAGGAGCATCGCCCCCGCCAGCAGCGGCAGCTGGCAAACCTCTACAATACAGCAATAATGAACTATGTTTATTATTGTTGTATTGTAGAAGGGGTGGGGCCACGGGCCCTGACGAGCACAGAGGGGGAATACTCAGTACTCCCCCTCAGTACGCATGTATGTTAGCCGGCCGTCTCAGGCTGGGCAAACATACATGCGCACTAAGCTCTGTCCAATCCAGCAATGCAGTGCTGGGTTGGAGAGAACAGGCAGACTCTCACAGTCTGCCTAGGAGCACCCTGGCTTGGCACTCCCCCAAATCTGAACACTTGTGTCATGATGGTAACATTTAGATTGGCCGCAGGGCAGGCTGGGAGCCTGTGCCTGTTGCCAAGGAAAGAGGTGATGCTTGGTGGTGGTGATGGCGGCAGCGCATTCAGGTAAGTTTTTTTTCTTCAATTATTAATTTTTCTTCACCCCTGCACCAGCCGCCCCCACCACGCACTGCTCCTGCACATATGTAAACTATATTGATTTAGAAGGAGTGGAGTGGCATTGTGTTGCATGGCACTGTGTGGAGTGGAGTATAGAGGAGTGAAATGTTATTAAGTGGACTTATGTTATGTTGCAATAAGTATAGTGCACTGACTGAAGTGGAGTGCCTTGGCTTGGGGGAAGTGTCATTTTGTGGCCTGGAGTGTAGTGTATTGTCATTTAGTGGACTGGCATGGTTTGAAGTAGCATTGTGCAACATGTAAAAGAGTAGCATTGTGTGGATTAGAGTAGTGTGGTACATTGTGGGATGGAGTGGCACTGTGTGGCTTGGAGTGTACTGGAGTGGCATTAAGTAGTGTGGAGTTGCACTTAGAGGAGTGAAGTACGGTGCCATTGTGTAGAACAGGGGGCCTTCAAACTGGGAGGTGGGTTCCCCTGGGGGGGCCTCAAATGATCCCAGGGAGGTGAGGCACCAGGCTATGGCCAAGAGAAGCATTATGGTGAGAACCGTGCTGTGTCTTAAGCTGAAGAAAATGAGCAGTACATGCCTGACCAGAATAGTATGGTTGGCATCATGTATTTGATTGCATTTTTTATAACAGTAACACAAGTTATCTGCAATATTTAAAAAAGTTTAAACATTGCACATTGAATAGAATAATTGTGAAAAAGTTGGTGTGGGTGTGTGTGTCTGTGTGGGTGTATGTGTCTGTGTGGGCTTGGGGTTAAAAAGTTTGAAGATCAGTGGTGTAGGGTGGAGTGGCTTAGTGCTGGTGGAGTGGAGTTGGTATTGTGTGGTGTGGTATTAAGAGCGGTGTAATTGTGTGGTGTAGGGTGGCATTGTGTGGCTTGGAGTATAGTGGCATGGAGTGTAGTCATTATGTGGTGTGAGGTGTGAAGTGGTGAGGCACTGAGTATAGTGAAGTGGCACTGTGTGGCTTGCAGTTGCATTGAGTGGAGTGGAGCCATACTGGAACCCACAGATATACATGGACTTATGAGAAAAAGAGGAATAGCAATATTCCGGCCATAGACACAGAGGAGTACACCAAGTACAAAAGAGGACTACATGTTGGAATTTGAATAAGACACTATTAAGTCAATGCAGTAGCAGTAGGACAACAATAAAAGGGCAAAATAAAATGCAAAGAGTACAAAAGAAACACACAGACCCACCAGCCAAGACATAACCGACAACAAGCATCGAGTAACAGTGCCTAGGGGCCGAGCTGAGCAATGAAAAGAGCAACTGCAGACCAAAAACGGTGCTAGGAGATGGTGGGGCAGAGAAGGAGCCCTGCTAAACAACAAATAACAAGGCATCAACTGGACTAGCAAGAACAGCTAAGGTCACACAACCAAGGGCAAAAAGAGGCCTACCTCTCTATGTCAAGAAAGTTACATAAACACAAACCAGGCTTGGCTACTATTGAGTCTCCAACAAGGTAAGTGCAAGAAATGCATCCCTGCAAGAGTGAGCTACACACTAATGAAATATACTATCATGAGGTGTGAATAAACTGTCATACAGCATGAGCATTGATACATTAAGACAACAGCTCAGCTATATAAGTAAAGATAGATGCAAATGAAGCACCTTGCAGCTGATGCACGTCTCAAAGGAATAAGTCTGTGCTGATTGCGGTAGATAGGATTGAGGTATATCCGGGTAGGCTGCAGTAGAGTGGACTGAGATACACTGGAATGGGGTAAATTGGGGAATAGTGGATTGGGGTATACTGGAGTAGATTGGAGTGGAGTAGTTTGAAGTGGGTTAGCTTATAGTGGAATAGTGTAGGTTGGAGTGGATAAGAATAGGGTATAGTGGAGTAAATTGAGGTGAAGTAGATTGTAGTGGAGTATACTGCACTAGACTGTAATGCCGTAGATTGGGGTGGAGTGGGTTAGATTGCAGTGGTGTGTGGTACATTTTTAGTGGGATTGATTGGAGTGAAGTGGGGTAGATTGAGGTTAAATACAGAGTGGTAAAGGGGATTAGAGTGGAGTGGGCTAAACTGTAGTGGAGTACAGTGGGGTGGATTGGACTGAAGTAGAGTGGGGGTAGGTTAACATGGAGTGTGATACACTGGAGCAGAGTAGATTGGGTAATTTAGAGTATGGTAGATTGAAATGGAAGGTTTGAGTGGAGTGGCATAGATTGTAGTGCAGTGGAGTGGGGTAGATTGGGTTGTATTGAATTGGAGTGGAGTGGGGTAGAATGGAGTATAGCGGTGTGGAGTGGAGTGGCGAGCCGTGTCATAGAAAGTCTTACAGTGGAGTGTCTTGGAGTGGAGTAGCACGGTATGAAGTGAGGCTTGCATGGAGTAGAAGGGCATAGAGTGGAGCAGAGTGTTGCAGAGTGAAGTGATGTAGAGTGTTGTAGGGAGGAGTAGTGTAAAGTGGAGTGGTGTGGTGTTGCCCTACGTAGGAAGCTTATGCCCAGATGTTTATCCTGTGGTCACTGTGCCACTGAATTCAAGCTAGCCTGGCCCATAGGTGGTGATACCCTAAAAACGGTCCCAGAATGCTTGTTTATGGTCCAGGGAGGATCTGGCCTGGCATTTCAGGCTGGACTGTTCCTTGAGCAGTAGGGTAAAAACTGCTTTGCATATGGCAGGTTCCAAACTGGGGTGATATGGTGGCATGGTGGGCAAAAGAAATGTTGTAATGGGATGCTGCCCGAGCAATTTCCATGGGCCGGGATTAATTCAAGCATTCCATCCATCACCTTGTCGTTTTTGCGTCCGGTCCAACAGCAAGCAATGAATAGGCTACAAACCCCAAAAGGTATGCTGTATATATTGCAGAGGCAGTAAATGCACTGTGGGTAGTGCAGACCTAAGAATGGAGAGGAGGTGACCCCTAAGACATCAGACGTACGTACACTCCTAAATCCCATACATTCTTCCAGGCACCAGTGGAATTCAGCTTCCCAGAGTCCCAATAAAAACATAAAAAGAAAATGTAACGGGATATGTATAGTCTAACAGACTAGCTTTGGTCCAGGGGTCCCCCTGGGACCCCACCAGGGCTTAAAGGTATTTTGTTTTTAAATATCTGCAAAATCTGCGGCTGGATCTGTAGATTTTGCAGAGGTTTAAAAAAATGGTCTCCCAAGTTTCACAGTTATTTTTCCCCAGGGTTGGCCAGGTCCTCAGGGCATTATGGCTTAAAAATAGGATGGGGGCACACAGGATCCCCCCTACTAGTGCTTTTAGAAGCCCAAGAGACCACCACCTCCCCAGGGCTAAGCTTAGTAACTATGCAAGGGCTGCGCCTAGCCCCCACACCCTGGAGACCACCACTTCCGCAGGGCTAAAAGTAAAATAATATGATAGAGGTTAAATATAACTTGTGCACTCGCCGTGCGCTGATAATTAACCCATATATTACAGCACTCATTACATCTGTTATAACAAAATTGATGTGTGGCCATAACATTTGTAGGAAAATGTTCGATGACATAACTGCATGGCGGGGCGGAGGTTCTAGTTACTGTAGCACGGCTGGGTGCGTCGCGCTGACTGTGGACTGTACGGCCTAATGGGGGAACAAAACCTCGTTGGAGCAAGCTGTACAGTTAACTAGTGTGCCAATACCGCGCAAGCCGGGCACCTCTTTATTTTATAACCTCCGCCCCGGACAACGTATGGTGTCACAGAGCAGGCAACAATGTAGGGGAGAGCCCGGGTGATTGTCTACTTCCCCCACATGTTTTAGTGAACTACTACAAAAACATTCACCCTCGAACAAGGCATATGAATAACAATAACAACCAGAGATACAAAAGAAAAGAGAGAGAAAGGAAAAGAAGATAACAGCAGGAGTTATTGGCTGTACATGCACACCAGTCACTTTTCTTTTAAACACATGAAGTCTCTTAAGACTTTGGCTGGGTTCAGGGTTGGGCAGCAGGTCGTACCTTTCACTTCTCCCGCTCTGCTTCAGCCCTCGTGCGGGTCCCCGATATGGGGAACAGGACCCTTCGAGATCTCTGCTGGGACCTCCGTCACTTCCTGGTCAGCATTCATCTGGAGAACTTGGCTGTGAAACGTAGCCTCCTTCAAGCTCTTCGCCACTCTCCTCCAGCGGGTCAGCTCCTGAATCGCCATCCCAAGGCTCCACCCTCAAGAACCAAGACACATTCCGGGTCACCTGACGCCCCACTTTTGTGGCAGCAGCGATGGTCCCAGCGTTCTTCTCGACTATCTAGATGTCAGGTTCAAAAGGGGTACGGAACTTCCAACCTGGGTGGCGATCCTTCAGAATGACGGATTCCCCCACTTTTAGGTCAGAATGTTTCGCCCTTCTCCTCTTGCTGGCCTAGACATTGGTCTGTTTTCGCTTCTCCTGCGTCTTGAGTATATCCAATTCAGTAGGTTTCCACTGCTCATCAGCGTATCTGCAGTCCTGTGGTGGCGAAAGAAACATCAACGCTGCCGGGGCACACCCCGTCGTGCTATGGGGTGTCTGCCGGTATGCCCTCAGGAACGCATGCAGGCATATCTTGGCGTTCTCTTGTTGACTTACTCCAGTTCGTAAAGCAGGGTTCAAAGTCCACATGAAGTGCTCAACATCCCCGTTTGCCTGGGGTTATTGAGGGGTAATTCACCAGTGTGATATGGCGAACAAAACCTGAAACTCCTGGCCGTGAAATGGAGGACCATTGTCCATTGTTATGTCCTCCAGCAGACCCAGGAGAGCGAAAACCTTCTCCAAGACAGGATGGACATGCTCAAATGCCGTGGACGTCACCAGTTCCACCATCGGGAACCAGGCGCACAAGTCAGTCATGACAGCCGTCAGCCATCCATCAGGAAAACTACCAAAATCCAGGCTTACCCGGGGCCATGGTCGAGTGCTGGGAGGTTTGGTCATCACTGGAGCAAGGACGGGATCTCGAGCGGTGATCGCACAGGGATCACCTGTTGGTATCAGGTCATCTACCATGGCGTTCATCCTGGGGAACCACACCTTCTCACGCAAACAGTCTTCGCTGTCCCCTGATGACCCTGGTAAGCTAATTCTACAACTCTAAGGTGTAGACTGCGGGGTATTACTAAGCGCTGGCCCTGGAGAGGAAGACCTTCTGGACTCACAGAGAGCTCCAGCCCTCACATTCAAAATCCACTGCATCGTCTTGCGCTCCTCAGAGTCAAAATCGTACTTCTTGTCAAGGAAACATTTCCATGACCGATTGGCTCAGCCGATGACTGCATCTCGGATTGAGGCATCAATGATCTCCGTCACCATCAGCGCTGTGGGACATGCTAGGTTCACAATCATGTTTACGAAACTCTCTGTCCGTCCATCCTCCTCCTCTTCTTCTACCTGCGAGCGTGGCCGCAACGGATGGCGTGATAAGTAATCTGCAGGATTGTTGACTACAGGCCAGTAGACAATGTAAAACCGGTAGGGCTGGAGGAGCACCGCCCACCTTTCAATTCTTGGCAGGGCAATTCGGGCCGTGCCCGCAAAGAGGGATACCAGTGGTTTGTGGTTGGTAACCATCATAAATTTGTGCCCTCAAAAATACAAGTTGAAATGCTGACAGGCCCGTCGTATGGCCAGCGCTTCCAGCTCAATTTGCGCATACCGGGCATCCGTTGCCGAGAGGGCCATGTTGGCATAGGCCACTGGCGTCCACTGCTGTTGGCTCTGTCCTGCAGCAATACGGCTCCGAGCCCAATGGGGCTGTAGTCCACCATGACTTCCGTTTTCTTGTGCGGGTGGAAGTATGCCATGACCACAGAGTCCAACAGTGAACTTTTGACTGCTTGGAACGCCTTGTCCACTTCTATGCCCCACTCCCACGGGGTGTTGGCCTTCGTGAGCTGTCGAAGAGGTTCGGAAAGTGTGGCCAGATTGGGGATGAACCTCCCATAGTACGTTGCCATACCGAGGAAGCTCCTGACTTCAGTGGCGTTGCGAGGTAAGGCTGCTCCTTGGATGGCCTCTACTTTCTTGGGGTCAACCTTCAGAAGTTCCCTTGCAAAGATGTAACCAAAAAAATTCAATGGAGTTGTGGTACAAGGCGCATTTCTTCCGGTGCAACGTTAGTCCTGCTTCTGCTAACCTCTGGAGAGTGGCTCTCAGCTGTTTTTGATGTTCCTCTAACGTGTTGGAGAAAATTAAGATGTCGATTAATGACACCGGTCAAACCGGACAGTGTCTCCCGTATGGCATTGTGGAAGATATGCACGGCCGAAGAGCCCCCAAAGCTAAGGCACTTGTAACGTCGCAGCACCACCTGGTTTGAGAATGTGGTGACGTTACGGCTTTCTGGGGTTAGCTCCCGCTGATGGTATCCCGAGTATAGGTCCAACTTAGAGAACCACTGGGCTCTGTTAAGATCCACAACAATATCATCCATGGTGGGTGTGATGTGGCGTTCTCAATTTATGGCAATGTTGGGAAGGCGCATGCCCACACACAGGCGAATGGTGTCAGGCTGCTTAGGCTTTGGGGCGATGACGAGTGGCGACACCCAGGGCGTCGGGCCGGTCACCTTCTCTATGACCCCCACTCCTCAATTGTCTGTAGTTCACTCTCCACCTGGGCTCGTAAGTGGAAAGTCACCCGCCGGTGCTTTAGGGCAATGGGTCGTACTGCAGGATCAACATGTAACTGGAACTACTTTCCTTTCAGTTTTCCTAGCCCCTGAAACAACTCCGGGAAATGGGCCAGCACCGCCTCAGCCAGGGAGTCGTGGACTTGCCAGGCGAAAAACACTAGCTCCAGGTCTTCCACCGTGTGGCATCGGAGAAGGGTTCCTTTCTTGCCTTCCAACACATGGCATTTGGCATGTGTCGAACGGCGCTCACTACCAACAGTAACCTCTATCGCCCCTCGCCGGGGTTAAGGGTCCACGCCCCTATGGGCATATATCTTGGTCCAGCATGGTGTGAGCTCTGGTGGGGGAGATATCTTGCTGTATTGTTCCACATCCATAACGTTTACTGACGCCCCAGTGTCTATGAGCACTGTCGTGCCATTTACCGTTATGGTACACATGGTCTCCACCTCTGGTCCAACCTGTCAGCAAACGAAACAACAAATATCTCCTTATCTTCATCATCCTCGTAGGGTTTGTTGCCTGGGTATGCGTCAACCGCCACCATCCCAGTGCCATCGTCTGGCGTAACTTGCTTTATTGCCGCCTTCCGGGCCAAGATGGTCACGGATCTGGGCCACCTCCCTCAGAAAACTTTGGCAAAATCGTTGGGCTTATCACATTTGGAGAAGTTCTTTCCCTTGGCAGGGCATATTCCTGGTATCCTGTGCTCTAGACCACAGCTACCGTACCTCTTTTTCTCCAGTCTCGGTGGTCGAGCCACATGCGGCTGATTGTAGCATCCTTGGACGGCGTCAACCCGTTCTTCCTTTACTGGGCCCAATTTGGCCTGGCCTGGTGCCGGAGCAGATCGCGCTAGGGCAGCATCCATGTCCTCTGCGACTATTGGACAGATTGTGTGACCTTGCAAGGATAAGTATTTCATCCAGCGATATGCCTGTATAACATCACGTTTGGGGAGGCACCGACAGACGTACAAACTCAAACATACAGGCAGCAGCGGTATTCCTGAGCACCCTCTGACATCAGGGGGAGCGAAGACAGACGGGGATGCGCAGACAGACGGGGATGCGCAGACAGACGGGAATGCGCAGACAGCTAGAACACCGGAAGAGAAATGCTTTTGCATTTCTCTTCCGACCGGGAGGTGGGGCGGGAGGGACAAGAAAGGAAAGGAAAGACCTTACCTTTCTTGTCTCTCACAGCATTTCTGCTGTTTGATCGCAATGCGATTGGGCAGCCGAAATAACCACTAGACACCAGGGAATTTTTATTTTAGGTACTGTCAATAAGGGGAGCAGCCCCTTGGGAAAGGATCGCTCCCTAGGGGTCCATATTATTTTTAGGCCATTTCTGCCGCCCCTGGTGGCAGACAGATCTAATATAATTAGGCCGATCTGCCCCCGGGGGCAGAAAGCCCCTAGACACCAGGGATAATTTTTTTGTTTATTTATTTTTTTTATGTGTGGGGAGCAACCCCTTAGGCAAGGGTCACTCCCCGGGAGCCAAATTATTTTTAGGCCAATTCTGCCCCACCTGGGGGCAGAAACCACTAGACACCAGGGAATTTTATTTTTTTAGCATGCTGACACATAAGGGGAGCGGCCCCTTGGGCAAGGGTCGCTCCCTAGGGGCCCGTAACATTTTTAGGCCATTTCTGCCCAGTCCCACCAACCCATGGGGGCAGATCGGCCTAATATGAGCCCCTAGACACCAGGGATATATATATATTTTTTTTTTTATATGTGGGGAGTGACTCCTTAGGCAAGGGTCACCCCCTGGGGGGGGCAAATTATTTTTAGGCCATTACTGCCCACAGGGAGGCAGAAACCACTAGACACCAGGGAATTTTTATTGTTTTTATAGTTACTCAGAAGGGGAGTGGCCCCTTGTGCAACAGCCGCTCCCAAGGAGGGGCAAAACATTTGTAGGCCATTTCTGCCCCCACGGTGGCAGATCGGCCTAATATAATTAGGACGATCTGCCCCCAGGGTGGGCAGAAAACCCCTAGAGACCAGGGATAACTTATTTTTTTGTTTCTTTTTTATTTTTTATATGTGGGGAGCCACCCCTTAGTCAAGGGTCACTCCCGGTGGGGCCTAATTACTTTTAGGCCATTCCTGCCCCCCCCCCCCCCAATTATTTTGGGTCTTGGTTTTACGTTTGGGCCATGAGAGCTTGGTAACTCTCAAAAGTGTGCCACTTGGAATGTTGAGGGCTGCGCTTTTTGGACTTTGGGACGCTGCCATTTAGAAACATCCACAACACCTAGACACATCTGAAAACTTAACATCTAGTTGATTCCAGGATAGTGTGCTTCACATACACCCCACACCATTTTCTTTCCCACAATGCCTTGCAAACCTCCAACTTTGCTGGGAATCACACATTTCTACTACATTTTTGTGATGGAACCTTCCGGAATCTGCAGGAATACACAAACCTCCTACCTCTCAACATTGTCTCATCTATACCGATAAAAATTATGCTGCATTTGTCAGACAACATTTTTTTTATTTCAATCTGCCTTTTTGGACCCGCTTTGTTTCCCCCTCGATTTCCACATGTTTTTGGCTCTTCCCTATCACAGGCACTTGGCCCACCTACACAAGTGAGGGATAATTTTTAACGAGAGACTGAGGGGAACATTGGGTGGTAGGAAATTTGTCCCGGTGGGGTGATCCCAAACAGAAATGTTGGAAAATTTAGATTTTTTAGCTAAATGTGAGGTTTGCTGAGGATTCTGGATAAGAAAACATTGGAGGATCCACGCAAGTCAAACCACCCTGCACTCCCTCTAGTGTCTATTTTTCAGAAATGTCTGGGTTTGGTAGGTTTTCCTAGATGGCTGCTGAATCCAGGAACAAAAACGCAGGTGCCCCCCTCCCCACCAAAACAGGTAGTTTTGTATTTAATAATTTTGATGTGTCCAGATAGTGTTTTGGGGGTTTTTCTGTCGCAAGACCTAGGAGTACCCACACAAGTGAGGTACCATTTTTATCGGGAGACTTGGGGGAAATGCACAGGTTTGGTAGGTTTCCCTAGGTGCCGGCTGAGCTTGAAGACAAAATCCACAGCTAGGCACTTTGCTAAAAACAGCTCTGTTTGCTTTAGGAAAATGTGAAGTGTCCACGTTGTGTTTTGGGGCATTTCCTGTTGCAGGTGCTAGGCCTACTCACACAAGTGAAGTACCATTTTTATCAGGACACTTGGGGGAACGCTGGGTGCAAGGAAATTTGTGTCTCCTCTCAGATTACAGAACTTTCTGTCACTGAAATGAGAGGAAAATGGTTTTTTTGGGACAAATTGTGAGGTTTGCAAAGGATTCTGGGTAAAGGAACTTGGTGAGTGCCCCACAAGCCAACCCATTCTGTAATCCCATAGGTGTCTAGTTTTAAGAAATGTCCTGGTTTGCTAGGTTTTCTTAGGTGCTGAATGAGCTAGGGGCCCAAATCCACAAGTAGGCACTTTGCAAAAAACACGTAAAATTTCAATGTAAAAATGTGATGTGTCCATGTTACGTTTCCTGTCGCAGGCACTTGGCCTACCCACGCAAGTGAGGTACCATTTTTATCGGGAGACTTGTGGGAAAACAGAATAGAAGAACAAGTGTTATTGGCCTTTGTCTTATTCAACATTTTTTCTTTCCAAATGTAAGACAGTGTGTAAAAAAGACATCTATTTGAGAAATGACCTGTAATTCACATGCTAGTATGGGACCCCGGAATTCAGAGATGTGCAAATAACCACTGCTTCTCAACACCTTATCTTGTGGCCATTTTGGAAATACAAAGGTTTTCTTGAATCCTATCTTTCAATCTTTATATTTCAGCAAATGAATTGATGTACGACCGGAATAGAATGAAAACCCATTGCAAGGTGCAGCTCATTTATTGGCTCTGGGTACCTAGGGTTATTGATGAACCGACAAGCCCAATATATCCCCGCAACCAGAAGAGTCCAGCAGACGTAACAGTATATTGCTTTAAAAAATCTAACTTCGCAGAAAAAAGTTACAGAGTAAAACGTGGAGAAAAACAGTTGTTTTTTTTTTACGTCAATTTTATTATTTTTTATTTATGTTGTTATTTCAGTAGGAAAACACTGTAGGATCTACACAAATGACCCCTTGGTGAATTATAAATTTTGTCTACATTAAAATGGGGTATGTCCCAGTAAAATGCCAAAATTGGTTGAAAAACTGCGTTTTCTGATTCATGTCTGCCCGTTCCTGAAAGCTGTGAAGATGGTTATTTTAGCACCGCGAACCCTTTGTTGATGCCATTTTCAAGGAAAAAACACGAGCCCTCATCTTCAGCCCTTTTTTCACTTGTTTGAAAAAACGAAATTTTTGCTGCATTTTGGCAAATTTCTTTGTCTCCTTCAGGGGAACCCAAAAAGTCTGGGTACCTGTAGAATCCCTGGGATGTGGGGAAAAAAGGACTAAAATTTGGCTTGCGTAGCTTATATAGACAAAAAGTTATGAGGGCCTAAAAGCGAAGAGCCTCAAATAGACAAAAAAATCCCTGGCACCCGAGAAGGAAAAGGCCTGGCAGCGAAGGGGTTAAACACTGGCAGCGAAGGGGTTAAACATTGGCAGCGAAGGGGTTAAACACCTCGTTTGAATCTGTGTTGCTGTGAGCGCTCGCGCATGCGCAACATCGTGCTGGGGGAGCGGAGACGGGCACCCGAGCTGAAACATTCAGGAAGGAGCTGACTGAACAAGCCCCCTCTGACGTAGGGGGTGCAGATTCGGACGGGGGAGCGTCAAGCGTCAGAACACCGGAACAGCGCATCTGCGCAGGCGCAGAGGCTGAGACACTGTTGACATTAGATTTCAGGTGTCCCGGGTCTGTGCCTTAGCTGCTGCAGCTCACACGAGGCGTCGGTGCTCGGGCGGGCGAGGAGGCCTCGGTGTTATGTTTACTCTCCAGGGCCTTCACCGACAGTCCGCAGGGGTCCAGGTATCATGGACTTGAGAGCCAGGCTGGAGCCCTAGCCTCTGGGTAAACATCCTCTGTTTCTCTGCAAATTACCCAACCTCTCTCGCACACACCCTGAGTCTGGCAGTGAGGGGCGGTATCTAGTGTGCGGGTAACGTGCTTCAGTGCCCCGGGCCCGCTGTCGGCGTGCAGATCTGCAAACAAACACGAAACAGAATGTTCAGGGCCCGTGGCGGAGTGGGCGCTGCGGAGCCCGCCCCGGGGACCCCTCAGCCGGAGACTCGGCGCTTCCGCTTCAACGGCGGCATGACAAGCGCTTGGAGGTCAGACTAGAGCCCCAGCATCCGCTGCTAACAACGAAAAAAGCAATAAGGTCACTTACCATCTGATTTGTCATGTAGTCAGCTGTGGCTTAACCACAGCCCTGCCCCAGGAAAGCTTGTCTACAGTGCTGTGTGTGCACATTAATTGCATTGTATTGTAACAGTATCTATATAGCGCTTACTACCCCTCACGAGGTGCTGAAGCGCTTTTCGGCGAGTAGCACGCTACCCCGGAACCCAAGAAGAATTAGTGGTGGATTAGTATAGGGAAATATGCGTACAGTTTTAGTATTATTATGAGTTGATTTGAGAGGAGGATATGAGAGTTTGTTAGTTGGATTGACTGGAGTAATGGAGGGGTGGAGGAGGGAAGAATCCAGAAGTGTTAATTCAGAGTTTATGGTAATAGGATTTAGGCTTGGGATGAGTAAAGGGGGGATGGAGGAGGGAAGAGTCTGTGGAAAGGGTTAGGGTGATCTTAGTGGCAGAGTGAGATAAATGAGGGAGAATTTAGTAGGGTAGTTTGGGAGATCATGGTAGTAAAGTGAGGTTTGGGTGAGTTAGATGTGGAAGAGGAGGGAAGAGCTTAGGCAGGGTTATTTTGGAGATGAAAGTAGTAGAATGAATTTGGGATGAGTTAGAGTGATAGATTGATAGAGACATGACATATGGTGATGGATTAACAAATTAAAGCTTTCACGAAAGTAAATTTAAATTATGATTATTTATAATTTTATTTATATATATATACTTTTAATCATTATTTGTATTTAATTTATTTATTTATGTATTATTATTTTAACTTTAATTTACCAATGTATAATTTGAGTTTTAGTTATAGATTTTATTTACTTTTACATACATATACATATTTAATCGTGAGTAAATATACATTTGTTAAACAGGTTTAAAGAGTATGGGGGTCATTCTGCCAGGGTCGGCGGGAGCACCACCGACAGGCCGGCGGTGCCCCCAAGGGCATTCCGACCGCGGCGGTAAAGCCGCGGTCGGACCGGCAACACTGGCGGTCTCCCGCCAGTTACCGCCGCCCTTTGGAATCCTCCAAGGCGGCGCAGCTAGCTGCGCCGCCGAGGGGATTCCGACCCCCCCTACCGCCATCCAGTTCCCGGCGGTCTGCCCGCCGGGAACCGGATGGCGGTAGGGGGGGTCGCGGGGCCCCTGGGGAGCCCCTGCTGTGCCCATGCCACTGGCATGGGCACTGCAGGGGCCCCCGTAAGAGGGCCCCTACAAGTATTTCACTGTCTGCTTGGCAGACAGTGAAATACGCGACGGGTGCAACAGCACCCGTCGCACCTTCCCACTCCGCCGGCTCGATTACGAGCCGGCATCCTCGTGGGAAGGGAGTTTTTCCCTGGGCTGGCGGGCGGTCTTTTGGCGACCGCCCGCCAGCCCAGGGAAAAACTTAGAATACCCTCCGCGGTCTACTGACCGCGGTGCGGTATTTCGGAGGGGGGAACGCTGGCGGGCGGCCTCCGCCGCCCGCCAGAGTTAGAATGACCCCCTATGTGTGTAATTTATTGTAATGACATAGTAACGATACATATTTCCTAAAGAACTATACATATCTAGAATATACACATATTCAAATTAAAAATATTTATCAACACAGGCATATGCAGTCCATTGCTGTTTGAATATGGTGGTTATGAAAGAAAGAGCCAACTCTTGAGTAGTCTTCTGAAGACAAGATAGTTATCCGTGGATCTTATATGTGGGGGTAATGAACTCCATAGTTTGGCTGCTTGAACGGAGAAGGATGTACCACCTATAGTCTTTTTCTTGTATTGTGGTGTTCTAAGGCGGGGAGCCAATCTTGAGCGGAGGTTTCTTTGTTGAATGTATTTCGTTATTTTGTTTTCTATAAAAAGCGGTCCTGTTCCATGTATAGCTTTGTGGGTGATACAAACCAGCTTGAAGGTGGACCTTCTGGCAACAGGTAACCAGTGTAATGCTCTCAAGGCAGGGGAGATGTGGGCTTGTGGCTTTACATGTAATACTAGCCCTGCAGTGGAGTTTTGAATACGTTGTAGTTTTTTCTTAATAGATAGAGATGGTAGAGGCCATTGGCATAATCCATTTTGGATAGTACAAGCGAGATAGTAGCTTGCGCCTTGTGTGGAAATCTGAGGTGGGGGAAGATGCGTCGTAGAGTCTTCAAGGTGATGAAGCTTGTTCGTGCTAATTTGTCCACTTGGGCATTCATAGTTAACTTGGAGTCCATGGTAATTCCAAGGTTTTTAACTTCCTTGGATAATTGAGAGTTGGTCCGAGATCGTCAGGCCAGGTGCACAGTGGGTCATAATTTTTCCAGTAACCACATATGAGTATTTCCGTTTTGAAGGCATTTAGTTTGAAATGGTTTCAAGTCATCCGCTGATCAACAGCTCTGAGGCAACTGAAGATTTGTGAGTTTTCAATGTCTTTGGGGCATTCCAATTTAAGAGGTATTTGTGTGTCATCTGCATAGTTGTACCATGTGAGTTAAAAATCATTGATCAGTTCTGGTAATGATATCATGTAGATGTTGAAAAGCAAAGGTGAGATGATTGATCCTTAGGAGGACCCTTGCTTTTGTGAGGTAGGGTTTGGATGAGAAGGGGGGAGAATAGATAATATTAGTTCTGTTTTGAAGGTAGGATGTAATCCAGTCAAGAGCAGTCCCTCTTATGCCGGCTTCGTGGAGTCTTTGAATTAGGGTGTCATGGTCAACCGTATCAAAGGCAGCTGAGAGGTTGAAGAAAAGTAGTGCAGCAACTCCATTGCAGTCGACTGTGTTTTTAAGATCATGCCAGATTGCTATGAGTGCCTATTCAGCGCCTCTTCCTGGGCTGAATCCAGTTTGGTAGTCTGAAAGTATGGAATTGTCTCCAATGAACTGTGACATCTGGGCGAATGCTGCTCTTTCTATCAGTTTGCCCAAGAAAGGTCCATTTGTCATTGGTCTGTAGTTGTTGGGGTCCTGCGGGTCTAGGCTTGTTTTCTTTAATAACAGACATATGTTTGTCTTTTCCAGGTCTTCAGGAAAAGTTCCTGTAGTTAAAGAGTTGTGGATGATTCTTCTTTCAAGTGTGGCAGCAGAAGTAGATAAAATAATGTTCATGAAGATGTGTGGTGGACAAGGGTCAGAAGGGGAACCGGAAATCAAATCAAATCAAAAACATTTATAAAGCGCGCTACTCACCCGTGAGGGTCTCAAGGCGCTAGGGGAGGGGGGTTACTGCTGCTCGAACAGCCAGGTTTTGAGCTGCCTCCAGAATGCAGGGTGGTCCTGAGGTTGGGGGAGTTCCATGTCTTGGCCGCCAGGTAAGAGAAGGATTTCCCACCTGCCGTGGTGCGGCGGATGAGTGGGACGGCGGCGAGTGCGAGGTTGGCGGAGCGAAGTTGACGGGTGGGCGTGTAGAAACTGAGGCGACGGTTGAGGTATTCGGATCCCTTGTTGTGGAGGGCTTTGTGTGCGTGGGTGAGGAGCCGGAAGGTGATCCTTTTGTTGACGGGAAGCCAGTGCAGGTGTCTCAGGTGGGCGGAGATGTGGCTGTTGCGGGGTATGTCGAGGACGAGGCGGGCGAAGGCGTTTTGTATTCGCTGAAGACGTTTCTGGAGTTTAGCGGTGGTTCCTGCGTATAGGGTGTTTCCGTAGTCCAGGCGGCTTGTGACGAGGGCGTGGGTCACAGTTTTTCTGGTGTCAGCGGGGATCCTGCGGAAGATCTTTCGGAGCATGCAGAGAGTGAGGAAGCAGGAAGATGATATGGCGTTGACTTGTTTGGTGATGGAGAGAAGTGGGTCCAGGATAAATCTGAGGTTGCGTGCGTGGTCTGAGGGGGTTGGTGCAGTGCCAAGGGCTGTGGGCCACCAAGAGTCGCCCCAGCCTGCTTGCTTTGACCAAATCCATAAATTCACCTTGTGATATTTGTTTGAAGGACTGTAGAGGCTGGGTTGGTTTATTCTTAGATGGAATTTTAGGAAAGGGGTTTGCGCAAATGGTTTTCTTCTGTTTTAAATAGGAGTCCAATATGTCTGCCTTGGTTGTGTAATGAGTTGCCAGTTTGTTTGTGAAATCTTGAGTAGTGGGATGACTTCCTTCCATTCATTTAGGTTTTTGAAATTCATTGAGAATTTTATAAAACACTTTGGTTCCAGATTTAGCATTTTGTATTCTATCTGAGTAGTAGCTTTTTTTTTTTTTTAGCTTTTTTTGATTGATGATTTGTATATTCTGTTAAGTTTGTGTAGCTGCAGTTTGTCTTGAATGTTGTTTTTTTCAGTCAGGTCCGCTGTAACCTTCTGATTTGTTGCTTTATCTTTTTAAGTTCTTTGTTTCTCCAAGGTGTTGGTTTTATTTTGTCCTGTTTCATTTTTCTGAGTGGTATTAGGATATCAAACGCTTCCTGTAGCCACTCATAAAGTTTTGGAACAGAATTAATTGTATCTAGATTTTTGTTGGCTGTTGTGTTTCTAACTCATCAAAATTGAGTTTGCTCCATGGTCGATAGGTGCATGTATGTAAGTAGTTTTGGGGTGTGTTGATTTGTGGTGTTTTATGTCGGAAAGTTATCAAATGGTGGTCTGACCATGTGATTGGCGTGATGCTATGAACGGTTACAAGTTCAGGCTTAGCAAAAATCACATCTAGATGTGTCCAGTGATGTGTGTGGGATTGTGTACAATCTGATGTAGGTTAAATGAGACTAGGCCAGTGGAGATAGCTTTTGGATGGGGCATATTGGCTTTGTCAAACCAAATATTTAGGTCCCCAAGAATGCATAGGTTTGAATATTATGTAATAAGGTTTGAGACTGTATCTAGAAAAGCGTCTGTGAATGTTGAGTTGTTAGGTGGAGGTCTGTAAAGGAGGAGAAAGTTACAGGAGGAAGTTGGATTAGGGTGGCATCTGGTGAGGGAGGGCTTCACAACCTTGTATGGAAATGTTGTCTGTTTTACTGAGATTTATTGCTTGTTTGAATATTATTGCTAGTCCACCTCCTCTCTTGCCTATATGGTTTTGTGTGATGGTTTGATAGCCCGGAGGAATGGCTTCATGCAACACTGGGGCCATGTCATCTCCCAACCATGATTCTGTTATGAATAGTAAGTCAGGTTGTGTGTCTGTGAGCAGGTCGTAGATGTGGTGCTTGTTTTTTTAGAGTAATCGAACATTTATAAGCTGGCAGTTTAGAAAAAGTGTGGTAGTGGCGGTGTTGTTTTATTTAGGAGAAGGGTGAGCAGTATATTTTGAGCTTGTAGCAGGTGTGTTGTTGTGATAACTGTGTGAGGGTCACAATAGTCCTGTTTTTCAATATAGTGTTCCTCTTCCAGCAGGCTCAGGAGACATTTTGTTGGGTCTGTGTGTGTCAGTGGTGGACTTGGTGGCTGAGCGAGACATGAAGAGTGACAATTTTTTTTTAGGTTAATGCAAAAGGTGTGTCTTTAAAACCTGTAACAGAGGTACACAGTTTTCCAGCCAAGCTACGTGAAAGGGGCTTACAAATGACAATACATCTTTTCCAAGAAACAGCTCACCATAGGTTCTAAACTTGTAGGAATCCCATCATTTAATGTTGTCAGATGAGAGGAGAAAGTGAAACATTTTAAGACCAAACACATGGGATATCTAGTGCTGTTAAACCGAGGAAAATGGCTGCTGTGGCATTGAATTGATGCATAAGGAATAATTGACTATGTACTCAGTGTCAGTGAAGGGTTTTTCAGAATTTGAAAACATAGTAAAACCTGCAGCCTGCCACTTCATTACCCATATAGCAGCTGCCTTAATTTTTGTTATGAAGTTTGATTAATGCGGTAACTAGTCTGTACTCCACGCTTCTTTATTCACCCATTAATATAGTTTCAGGAAACCCCAGGTTCAGTTGCAGGGTAGAAGAATACATCTACAGGATACCCCACCAGGAGCATAGGACTTCCCTGCTCTAGCTCTGGTCTCAGCTGGTGTCAGTCATAGCAGCACTCCAAGTGACAGAGCAACAGTCCATGGAGCATCATACACCTAGTACAGCAGGGACACATAGAACTCATTGAAAGCAAGACACAAACAGTTTTATTTTGGAAAGTTACGAGAATCTGGCAAGGCACACACCAGAGAACAAGACTCATTAAAACACCCATTGGCCCATGTATGGCTCAGATCAACCTGGAAGGTAGTCATCATAGGGTGTGCCCGTGCAACCATTTATTCATTATAGTTTAGGGTGCAAAGTAGTTGCAAATGCCAGGGTAGTTTTCATGAAAGTAGTTTATTTAATCACTGACCACAATGGTGATGGTCCCGCATGCCAGCACGCATCAGTAAGTTGAACTGTTGCAATCTCACTCTGTAATCTCTTTGCAATGTCCATGACAATATATTCAACAAGTAATATAATTCACAACACATACCGTCTCTTTCCATAAAAATCACTTAACAGTATCCTGCTGCCCGACATCAGAAACCTGAATTCAGTATCTCACAACCCACCAATTAGACCTCCGCTTCCACCAGCTAAAACTTTACTCCCACCAGCCACTCATCAGCTCCAACCAAAATGGCCCTCATGATCTTTAGCCTTATTTCAGGACCTCATAGCCTGACCTCAGGACCAACTGCCTGAACTCAGAAACATCAGAGCTGGATCGCAGGACCTTCCAGCCAGGCTGAGAGACCCACCAGTCACACCTTAGGGCCCTTGAGTCGTAACCTCAGAACACATAAGCACGACCTCTGGACCTACCAGCCAGACCTCAAGATTCAACAGCCTGACCTCAGGACTTACCAGCCAGACCTCTGCTTCCACAACTGAACAACCAGATCTTCATATCCCCCTGGACTTCAGCTCCCACCGAGTGAACATCATGATCCATTACTCTGATGTTAGGATCCATCAGCCAGGCCTCAGGGCCCACTAGCCTCACTTCTTGGCTTACAAGTCAGATATAAGGATTCAACAGTCAGAACTCAGGCCCCACAAGGTGAGCCACAGGACTACATTGCCCACCAAATGGACTAACCAACCAATTGGACCTTCTTACCCACCACACGGAGATTGCGACCCATTAGATGAACCTCAGAAGTCTGCCACAGGACCTCAGTGCACATGAGACAGATCTCAGCTCTCATAGCTGGACCTCAGCTTCCACCATCTGGATTGCAAGATTCATTTGCCATGTCCCAAGACCCACGTATCATAATTAATTTAGGACCCACCTGTTGGAGCTCAGGATCTACATATTAGACCTTTGGGCCCACATGTGGGAACCTCAGAAACCACCAGTGCGACCTGAGGACCAAACTGCAGGACTGGTCATAAGGAAATAAAGTTAGCAACATTACTGCTGATGGTGAATTTAGCTATTTTGCATTGGGTTCATCTTTCATTAAGGTCCTCCTGTTTGTCATCCTCCTTGTTCTGGGCATCTTGGATTATCGCCTTACTTCTGAGCCAGGTCTTTATCTGGGTCATTCTTGTCATCTTCCTCTTAAACCACCTTTACGTTCTTTTCCTCCCGTTTTTGCTCCTCCTGAGAGTTTTGGCCCTTCTTGGGAGCCTGATCTTCCTCTTGATGATCAACCTCATCCTCTGCCTCTTTCTGTTAAATGTCTCTCTGGTCCTCTCCTAGTCTTCTTCTTCTTCCTGCGGGCTCTCCTCATCCTAGTCATCTCCCTCAACCCTAGCCTCTAACTGGGGTTTGAGGCCTATCACAGGGTGCAAGGTCTGTCCACATGCTACCTGTTGTGTGGAAGGCCTGTCCAGAGCCTGACACTGGGGTGTGAGGGCTGTCCTTAGTCTGTCACTTAGTTGTGAGGCCTGTCAATAACCTGTCGCTTGGTTGTGATGCTTATCTGTGGCTTGCCACCAGGGCTGGAAGGCCTGCCTTTCTATAGGCTAGCACCCTGGTGTGAGTTTTGTCCACGACTTGCAACTGTTGTGTGATGACTGTCCAGAGCTGATTGCTTCGGTGTGAAACATGTCAGCTAGTTAAGAGGCCGATCACTAGTCGGTCATTTGGTGAGTTGAGACTGTGCATAGTAGCAGATAAATAGATGGGGTTGGTGTAGCCTGTCACTGGGTGGGATGTCCAGATCTTTACATTCAAGGTGGTCACTGAGAGGGGTATGGCGTGAGTCTTGTCCATAACCTGTCACAGGCTTGTGAGGTTTTTCCATAGTATGTCACTCTGAGGTGAGGCCTGTCTGTAGCTGGCCACTGTGGCTGGAAGGCATGTCTCCTGTCTGTCACCTCAGATGAGTTCTGTCTATAGCCTGCCACTGTGGGATGATGTCTGTCTATAGCCTGTTGATTTGGTACAAAGCTGCCACTGACTTTTCACTTGGGTGTGAGACTTAGCCCTAAGCAGTCACTTGGTGATATGAGATTGTCCACACTACCCGGCCATGTGCTGGGTAGGTGTGGTCTGCCCTGGATGGGGAGTTGACATCTTAGCAGTGGAAATTAACCTTGTCAATAGTATGTTGTAACTCGGTGGAAGAACATGCTAACACATGTCCATGCTCTACTCCTCAGGTGGTAGGTGGTGCTGGAATCTGCCTACTGCTTGTCAGAGAGAGGGAGGACTGTCCACACTTGAAAGTCACTCAGTGAAAGGGAGGATGGGACCTTCGTCCATGGCCTGTCATTGAAGATGAAGCCTAAAACCCTCCTCTCAAACACCATCCTTTGGAGTGTGTCGCTCTCCTGGTACTCCTCTTTATACTCCAAACAGCGGAACAGCCTTCTGTAACGTTAAAGGGATCACCTACACACCAATCCAAAAATATTTTCATGCCCATTTATTTCAGTTTAATTGTATTTATAGTGCTTACTAACCCTGATGAGGCATTAATGTTTTTTTTTTTTCGAGTAGCACACTACTCCGGAACCCAAATGATTAGTGGTGGATTAGTATAGAGAAATATAAGTTGTTAATTGGGGCGGTAGACATGTGCGTCTGATTAAATAGGATAAAGGAGGGAAGAGTCTAGACAGTGTTATTTGGGAGATCATAGTAGTAAATTGAAGTTTCAGATGATTTGAAGAGTGGAGATAGAGAATATATTGAAAGAGGTATAGGATAAGTCATAGGCCCACATTATGACAATGGCAGTATAAGCCGCCTACCGCTGCGGGGATGGCTGCCAAAAGACCGTCACCGCGGCTACCATCCGGTCACCAGATTATGACCACAGCCGGACTTCCGCCACAAGAAGGGTGGAAATCCGGCTGTGGCCATTCTGGCGGATGGTGGTAAGGTGGCGCTGCTACACCAGCACCTCCACGTCAGTAGACCGCTGCCAGCTGTATCATGACACATGATACGGCCTGACGATGTTCTGCTGGCGGGCGCTGCTGGTGGTAGCAGCGCCCCGTCCCATTCCTTGCCGGAAGACCCCCCTGATGCAGGTAAGTTGGGCTTCCGACAGCAGAGTGGAGTGGGGTGGGGGGTGTTGTGTGTGGGGGGTTGTGTGCATGTATGTGTGAGTGTGTGCGTGAATGCGACTGTGTAGTGTGGTTTGTGTGGGTGTATGCATGTGTGAGAATGCGTGTACAAATGGAAATGTGAATGCATGTCTGCATGTCAGTGTGATTGTGTGTACGGATGTGTGCGAGAATGAATGAATGAATGCATGCGTGAATGAATACGTATATGCCGCCGTATAATAGCAGCTGCCGGGCTGGAGATTGTTATCTCTGGCCCGGCGGCTGCTACTGCCATGGCGGTAGGAATGGTAAATTGGTGAGTTGGCTGCAGCCACCCCGCCAATGTCATAATGTGGCGATATGTACCGCCAGCCTGTTGGCGGTATTACCTAAATATTATCACCTAACGCCGGGGTCATAATGACCCCCATAGTGTTGTGAATTGGAGAGTTGACTTTTTTTTTTTTCTACTATGGGAGTAAAATAATAAATAAACAAGTAGATACATCACTTCATAAAAGATATAAAAGTATATGGAAAATAATAAAGAAATATAAGGTTCTATTATATTAAGTCCCATATGTATTGTTAAATGTTTAGAACTCAGTACATACAGCTAATAATATATATATATACACACATAACATAATATATTGCCTAATGGCGGTCGCCACTAGGTAGTTACAGTTAGGACCATGTTTCCATTGAAAAATAATTTTTCAACTTGATTATATCTTAGGCACTGTTTCACGAAATATTCCCAGATCAGGGTTGCAGTGATTCTTGTTGGGCACGGAAAGTTTGGGGGTGATCCGTCAAGCGAGGTGTAGGAAAGTGCCATCTTGCCTGGCATGCTACCCCCAATTTTACATGTATGTCAGTTTGTTTTTGCCTGTCTCACTGGGATCCTGCTAGCCAGGACCCCAGTGCTCCTAGTTTATGGCCTGAATGTGTTACCTGTGTAGTGACTAACTGTGTCACTGAGGCTCTGCTAATCAGAACCTCAGTGCTTATGCTCTCTCTGCCTTTAAAATTGTCACTATAGGCTAGTGACCATTCTTACCAATTTCAATTGGCACACTGGAACACCGTTATAATTCCCTACTATATGGTACCTAGGTACCCAGGGTATTGGGGTTCCAGGAGATCCCAATGGGCTGCAGCATTTCTTTTGCCACCCATAGGGAGCTCAGACAAACCTTTACACAGGCTGCCATTGCAACCTGGGTGAAATAACGCACACGTTATTTCACAGCCATTTTTCACTGCACTTAAGTAACTTATAAATCACCTATATGTCTAACCTTCACTTGCTGAAGGTTAGGTGCAAAGTTACTAAGTGTGAGGGCACCCTTGCACTAGCAAAGGTGCCCCCGCATAGTTCAGGGCCATTTCGGACACCATTACACACGTGCACTACATATAGGTCAATACCTATATGTAGATTCACAATGGTAACTCCGAATACGGCCATGTAACATGTCTAAGATCATGGAATTGTCCCCCCACTCCAAATCTGGTATTGGGGAGCAAATTCCATGCATCCCTGGGGCTCCACTATGGACCCCGGGTACTGCCAAACCAGCTCTCTGGGGTTTTCTCTGCAGCTACTGCTGCTGCCACCCCACAGACAGGGTTCTGCCCTCCTGGGGTGTGGGCAGCCCCGTCCCAGGAAGGCAGAGCAAAGAATTTCCTCTGAGCGAGGGTGTTACACACTCTCCCTTTGGAAATAGGTGTTAAAGGCTGGGGAGGGCGAGCCTCTCCTAGCCTCTGGAAATGCTTTGAAGGGCACAGATGGTGCCCTCCTTGCATAAGCCAGTCTACACCGGTTTAGGGAACCCCCCAGTCCCTCCTCTGATGCAAAACTGGACAAAGGAAAGGGAAGTGCCCACTTCCCTGTCCATCACCACCCCAGGGGTGGTGCCTGGAGCTCCTCCAGTGTGTCCCAGACCTCTGCCATCTTGTTTCCAGAGGTGCGAGGGCACTCTGGAGGCCTTTGGGTGGCCAGTGCCAGCAGGTGACGTTAGACACCCCTCCTGATAGGTGCATACCTGACAAGGTGGCCAATCCTCCTCTGAGGGCTATTTAGGGTCTCTCCAGTGGGCTTTTCTTCAGATAACGACTTGCAAGAGTTCACCAGAGTTCCTCTGCACCTCTCTCTTCGACTTCTGCCAAGGATCGACCGCTGACTGCGCCAGGACACCTGCAAAACTGCAACAAAGTAGCAAGACGACTACCAGCTACATTGTAGCGCCTAATCCTGACGGCTTTCTTGAATGTTTCCTGGTGGTGCATGCTCTGGGGGCTGCTTGCCTTCACCCTGCACTGGAAGCCACGACGAAATCTCCTGTGGGTCGACGGAAATTTCCCCCTGCTTCAGCAGGATCCAAACTTCAGCGTCACCGTGTAGGAGGCTGGCCTGGCTTATAATGGGTACCTGATGGTACTTACACCTTGTGCCAAGTCCAGTTATCCCTTATTAGTATATTAGTAGTGTTCTAGCAGCTTAGGCTGGTAGGGTAGCTATAGCAGAGCAGCTTAGGCTGAACTAGGAGACATGCAAAGCACCTACTATACCACTTATATCATATAGCACAATATCACAAGAATCACAGCACTCAGTTACTAAAAATAAAGGTACTTTATTTTAGTGACAATGTGCCAAAAATATCACAGAGGATATACTCCCTTAGGAGGTAAGTAAAATACACAAAATATACACATAAACCAAAATCAGGTAAGTAAACAGTTAGAAAGCCAGGCCAGCCTCCTACACGGGGGCCGAGAAAAAGGGGGTGTCAAAAAAGTTGTTTCCTCTTGTTAATTCCCATAGGACTGTAAGACACATCTACAGCCCGAACCACTGGACGGAATTACACAAAATTTGTCAGAAAAATAGCTTTCGGTAGGGAGACTGTGCTTTTGCTTATTTGGTGTCAATCTGTTGAGTAGTTTTTGAGAAATTTAGAAAAATCCAAATTTGTAAATCTCTGGCTGCGGCAACTGTGAATATTTTGCTGAAATTCTCAAATTTGTGTGAATGCACGTGTGAAATAAGCACTGTAATTGGCTGACTGCAACCTGACTAGAAAGTTGCGGCTGGCATTTTATTTCACAGGACACTGTCCCCAGGAGTGAAAATCCTAATTGAAAGTGGCATAAGGGGTTTGGATGAAGGTACCCTGGCCCCAGGGCTGTGATATAGGTGTGCTTTAGAGGGAAATTATGGGTTTAAAATAATTGTGTGGCACCATGTGCGATATTCGCAGATTTCAGCAAATTATTGCAAAATATTTGTGAATGTGAAAAAATGTGAAAGAAAAACCCCACACTCATTCATACACTAATTCATTCACTCATACATGCACTCAGAGACTCATGCGCCCACTCATATACTCACTCAGACACTCATGCAACCATTTAGACACACTCATAGACTTACACACCCACTTTCGGACCCACTCAGACACCCACTCACAGATCCACTGAGAGAGACGGGCCCTGTTGCCAACCTGCTCTGCTCACAGCCAAAGGCTGTGCGTGGCGCAGTGTTGGGTGGTTATAAGGGCTTGGCTGCAAGGCCTGGCTTTTGGCGAGGCCTTGTGACCAACACGACGGGGCTTGTAATAACATATAGCAATTAAAATTACTTTATGTTAAAAAACATAGAAATTCACAGAAAAAAACAGAGGTTACAGGGACGTTATAGTTAGGTTCTGAATTTACTTGTACAAACCATAAGAATTTAGCAATTATAGTTAGAGTTCTTTCAAGTAGCTATAACTTGCGCCCTAAGGTAACTATAATTCGCGCCTACGCCATGCACAGCTAACTACTCCACATATTATATCTTTGAGATCTTCTATGGCATCTTTGATATTATCACTGCAACATTTGCAATAAAATTATTGATGAGAAAACCCTTTGTAGGACAATCAAGAGATCAGTTTGTCTGTAGCCTTGCGTCATCTGAACTAAAAATGGGATGTGCATTTGGGTTGTGATTCATGAAAAGCAAAGCCTTGCAGAATTGCCTGCTAAAAAAAATCAGGATCTCTGGACCCTCCCAGCAGCTTGATGGATTACAAAGTCAAGAGAAAAAGTTTGAAGACTATTAAGAGTTTTGAAAAAATATCTTTAGTTTGTGTGATCTTTTTAAGAGTTTTAATTACATGCAACATGGCAGGGAGTCAGCACAAAATTAATGGCCTGTTGGTAATTTCTCTGCCATGAATGGACCTGCTGCAGCTGTGACGTTTGCTGAAAGGGCGCCATGTTTAAAGCGCCTGCTTTGCAACCTTTTTTTTTGTTTACAGAAACCATCCTCCCACAATTGGAGTTTGTTTTCTCTGACCAAAAAGTGAATAAGTCCAACATGCAGGGAACTTTTTTCCTGACCTGTTTCTCCCAAATCTAGGATGGTGAGCATGGGCATGGAAAATGACTGATGTTACCCCTGACTCCCTGAGAGTGGGAGAACCGTCACTGTGACCTAGAGATCCTTTGAGTGACCGACCGCTAGTTAAGGGGTTAACCAGCTGATGCCACACCAATGCTAACCCAGCGGTTCCCCAGCTCTGAATAGTTCACAGAATTCCTCCTTATTTACCAAATAAGACCCTAAAGCCATGATTATAAGTTGTCCGGAATGAAAATCACGCCTGATAAATAACAATACACCGTGGTATGTTTTTTTATCTGTGAAGATAAATAGGTCCTCTTGCAATTTTTTGGGGAGTAACATGCAAATGTTGTTGCTGATCGTACCAAAATCTGATCTGTACCATAAATACTGTACACTTTTTCTTTGTTAAATTTCAGCAGTTTTTACTTGCCGAAATGTGACAAATTGTGAGACATATAACGCACTCAGTAAGTACCAGATACGCTAAATACTCCAAATTCGGAATTCTGATCCCTGCTCAAAGAAAGGTTTACACATGCTTCGGTAAACTCTGACCAACTTGTAATCAGGGTGTTAGTCCTTTATTAAGGAACTTCCTATCAATCTTAATGTTACCCAAGACACATTCACAATTTAGGATTGGTGTTGAATTGACCTTGCCTCTGCTAAATGTCGCTCTCCAGTGGCTCTTAGTTAAATTTTGATATCGCCCCCAGCTCGCCCTCTTCCATTGTCCTTTCCTCTGCCTAAAATATGCTGTTGAGGTGGACAGGGGAAGCTTTGATGTATAAAACTGCTGGACACTAATGAGATGAAAGCGCTATGACCTCTTCATCAGGAGCTATGCCCAAAGAGGGGTTTAAAAATACATTACTGAATCATTGTGAGTGTACTACAAAGTTAAGTTCTGTCATTTTTGCATGGGCTTTTTTCTTCACTACACCTCTTGCCTCCATGGGCATGCTCACCCATCAGCAAATGTGGCGCCTTTGTAGCTTGCTCCAGGAGTCACTATCACACCTGCTCTGCATATGTCGTGGCTGATTCAGGAATGCAGAAGGTTCTTGTGGTATCTGCTGTCTTCATAAGGTGAGAACCTAGATAGAACATGGTGATAGGGTCCAGTTCTGGAATTGCTGAGAACATAAACTAGTCAGTTGCCTGTCAGCCGTTTAGTGGATGAGACCTTTCTTTTTCTGCTCCACTTAAATAAAATATCCTATAAAATTTCTGTGGGTGAGGATTATTAAATTTTACATTGGCGACGAGTGTGGAGTCATATCCTAACAAGCAACAATGAAATCTTATCATCGTGCGCTCCCTTGCAAGAATCAAGTTTCAACTTTTGGATTGCTACCTGTTACGAAATGTCTCAACACTCAAAGACGGTGTGAGAGGAATCCTTCATTACGAAGTTGGCGAGTCGAATATTCATCTACATAAGGTACTGTTGCAAGCGCATTACAGGCTAGCACATTATACAAAGAAAACCTGGAGAATGCAATAACTGTTTCATTAGACACTGTAACGAGCGTGGTCTTTAATCTTCAACGTGTAAGCTATCCTTAAGAGTGACGGTTTATGTTGCTATGCTCTAGTGACTTACCTTGCGCCTGCCTTGTGAATTTCTCTTGTGCACAGACTCCCCTGGCATCCAAAGTTGTATGTCTGTGACTATGTAGAGCGATGTTATGAAGCCACATTAAGACTCTTCCGGATTGGTTGTTCTTCCATAGCAGCATGCGCGCTCTAGACTCTGCTTTTGAAGCCTTTGTTCAACACGTTGCTCAGTGACGTGCACACTTATTTACACGTTCTCATTGCAGAAGTTTCTGTGTCGCGTGCACTAATTCAACAGGGAGCATTGGTTAGTAACTCTCATTTTCCTTTGGGGAGCTGCTCTGTGCCAGCGGCAAATTTTTCTATGATGCTCACACAATTTATGTAAGGTGTGTCATGCAGTGCACACTTTGAAACTTTGTCAGGCTTCTCCTGAGACAAGCACACTGATCTAGGTGTCAGTAGCAACATTCTTCTGGGATGCGCATACAAATACCATAAATAAAAAATAAAAAAGGAGGTGTGACTGCCACTTTGTGAGTTCGGATTACCAGTGATGTACACACAACTATTTATTCATTGAGACTGCGCATCCTCAAAAATCTAAGGGGGTCATTCCGACCCTGGCGGTAAAATCCGCCAGGGCCGGGGACCGCGGATGCACCGCCAACAGGCTGGCGGTGCATCCCTGGGCATTCTGACCGCGGCGGTACAGCCGCGGTCAGAAACGGGAAACCGGCGGTGTACCGCCGGTTCCCCGCTGCCCTGGGGAATCCTCCACGGCGGCGCAGCTTGCTGCGCCGCCATGGGGATTCCGACCCCCTTACCGCCATCCTGTTCCTGGCGGTTTTGGCCGCCAGGAACAGGATGGCGGTAAGGGGTGTCGTGGGGCCCCTGGGGGCCCCAACAAGATTTTCAGTGTCTGCCATGCAGACACTGAAAATCGCGACGGGTGCAACTGCACTCGTCGCACCCTTTCCACTCCGCCGGCTCCATTCGGAGCCGGCATCCTCGTGGAAGGGGGTTTCCCGCTGGGCGGGCGGCCTTCTGGCGGTCGCCCGCACGCCCAGCGGGAAACTCAGAATAACCGCGGCGGTCTTCTGACCGCGCAGCGGTATTCTGGCGGCTCCTGCCGGCCCTGCGTTTACCGCGGCCGGCGGGAGTCAGAATGACCCCCTAAGTGTTTGTTACTGTGATACACACACCCTTGCTTATTAAGTGAATTATATTGTGGTTTTATATGTCATAGTTTTTACCATTGATGAAAAAGGCATTTGAGTTATTGTATACTATGTTGTAATTTTCGTCTGCCCCACTTCTCTACAGGTCAGCTATACTTAGGGAATCATATTGTTTAGTACCAGAAGATAGCCTTAAGTATTGATTTATTTGTAGTGTTGTACTCACAGATTTCTCTGGTGGGTTAATTACTCACTTAGTATTATCTGCTGCTTGTTTCATTTATCTGTTCCACTCGCAAGTAGCCTGTGAAACGCAAAATCTACTAGCTCCACCATTCTTTTTGTCCACCCGGGCGATCCACCTATAAAATTGTCTAAGTGCCACATCACAGGCCACCTGAGAGACCTGCATTTGCTCCCTGTCAACAAGAGAATCACCTTCAAACTCCTCACCCTCGCTCACAAGGCACTGCACAACACCGGACCAGAATACCTCAACAGACGGCTCTCCTTCTACACCCTGACCCGACAGCTCCACTCCACCGACCTCGCCCTCGCCACCGCCCCACGCATCCCAGAACAACCACCGGCGGCAGATCATTCACGTAGCTCGCTGCCAAAACGTGGAACACTCTTAAAGGAGCTCCTTACCTTCAGAAGACTTTTCAAGACTTGGCTGTTCGAGCAGGAGCAGCACCCCTCCACACCCCGTGCCCCCCTCAGCACCTTGAGACCCTCACGGGTGAGTAGTGCGTTTACAAATTCCCTGATTGATTGATTGATTGCAGTGGAAGAAAGTTTTCCTATATTATTCATGTGTATGAGACTTCTTTATTAATGTACTGTCTAGGGCCAGAAGGTCAAGAAGTCTTCAAACATTTACCCAAGTTAAGTAAGGATGAGTCTGACAATCTCAATGAATTTGAAATTTGCCTAACTAAGCTTGATAAGCACTACTTACCGAAAATAAGCACTATTCTAGTAGACGTATGCAAAGTACTCGTCAGTGGAGTCCTATGTCACAGATTTACGTAGGATGGCCAATTGTTAATTTGTTGGAAGAGCATATTCGAGACAGGTTTTTGCTTGGTTGCAACATTGAAAAGATAAAAGATCAACTTTGGCAAAAAGATAATCCCAAATTAGACGAAGTACTAATGGTTGCAAAACATATTGAACATTCCCTTGCTTGTGTTAATGTTCTAAAAAAAAGAAGATAACCCCAATCAATTTTGCTAAAGTACAAAGCATTACTAGAACACCTGTTAACAAAGTGAGCCATAACAAAGCTAATGATGATAAGAAGATTAATTATGGTGAAAAAAAAATAATAAGCAAAGCTCAGTGTCTTCGTTTTGGTAGCAGTGGACATACAGCAAATAATAAAATGTGTCCTGCTCTTTCTGCCAAATGTCCCAGGTGTGGTAAAGTAGGGCATTTTGGGAAAAATTGTAGAACATCTCTAGGAAAGACACAAGTAAAGGAAGTGAAAGTATATTATGAAGATGAGTATGAGTATGATGAGGTACACTGTGGGGAGCTTATACTTCAATTGATCTATGTGAAAGAAAAGGCCCAGTAGATACTCTATTTGTAAATAACCAACCGGTTCAGATGCCTTTTGATTTGGGAGCGAAAATGTCGCTAGTTTCAAAGAAATCCTACTTGGAAAACCTGATCGGTAACTTTAAATTACGTAAGCCTGAGTTTAAGGACCCGATTACGAGTATACAGACTCGCGGTGGGGGTTGGGCTGCCGCAGCTGTGGTGATCCAACCGCCACATTATGAGATTGACGGGCAGACCCACCAACCTACTGCCGTCCCCGCCAGGATCTAACATCCGGCTGGGCTGACGGCGGTCCTGGTTGTAATCAGCCAGGGCTGCGCTGAACTCTCTGCTGCTCTGCTGATTACAACCTTGTTCTCCCCCAGCCTTTTCATGGCATTTCAAACACCATGAAAAGGCTGGCGGAGAACAAGTGCAGGGAGCCACGGGGGGGCCCTGCCCTGCCCATGCCCATGGCATGTGAGGTGCCGGGGTCTAGGCAGTGCGCATTTCAAGGGTACTAGTGCACCCTGCTTGCAGCAGCATTGCCACCAGCTCAGTTATGAGCCAGGTACAATACTGCCACACCTTTCCCACAGAGCTGAGGTTTCCGACCAGTCAGCCGAGTGGGATAGTTGTAATGGGGCTGGTGGGAAGACTGCCAGCACTGCAGCGGTCTCCTTGTTGAGAGTTTGTTTGACAAATGTTTCCGTCCCCCTAAACCTTTACCATATGATGGTCAGCCCATAAGACTTCTAGGTTACTTTTGGTGAGATATAGAGTACAAAGGTCTCTTCACAGCAGGCAAATTATATGTCTGTTGTAAGGGAGACAGTAGACTAAGTTGGATTCACCAAGGGGATATGGGTCTTTTGTTTGATCCAAATGGAATACCCAACATTATTTTGAAGGAGGTATCCCTCAGTGATGAGGCAAGATCTCAGCCAGAGCCCAATATGATAAAAAAGGGTATTGAAGAAGGTATATACGTACAGAACAAATGTGGTGGTGTTCACTGAAAAAATGTGGTGCTTTGCGAACTATATGCACAAAATTGTTCTCAAGGAAGAAGCAATACCAGTATCCTGTAAAACATGTGGTGTACAATTAGCTTTGCATAGTTCCATGCTTTCTGAACTCAACAAAGTTAAAGATGAAGGCATTTCCATGCTTTCTGTACTCAAAAAAGTCAAAGATGAAGGCATTATCATTGAGACAGAGGCTACAGAGTGGTTAGCGCCTGTTTTTCTTGCTTGTAAGGCCTCTGGAGGGACGAGGCTTTGTGTTGATCTGCAGGGTCTTAACAAGAATGTGGTGGCTGACAAATACCCACTTTCCTATTATTACCAAAATGCTAGTCTTGCTTGATGGTGCTATGGTTTTTTCTACCCTAGACCTTAGGGCGGCATACCATGAAATCAAGTTAGATGATGCCTCTATGAACTTAATGTCCTTCATCACTCAGTTTGGCATTTTAAATTTATGAGGTTACCTTTTGGTCTAAATTCGGCTGCCTTTGTATTCCAAAGTGTCATGGAAGATTTTTTACATTGTGTGAGTGGAATCAAAGTTTATCAAGACAATGTGTTAGTCTTTGGCTCCTCTCAAGAAGAGCATGATGATAGTCAAACAAGTTCTTACTGGATTTAAAAACAGAGGTTTGACGTTAAGAGAAAACAAGTGTAAGTTTAACCTCCCGGAGATTGACTATTTGGGCCATAGGCTTACTGGAGAGGGAGTTAAACCTGAAGACCAGTTGGTGAGGAACATTGTAGACCTACCTTCTACCAAGAAATGAGATGTCTTGGTTACATTCTTAGGAATGGCAGAATATTATAACAAGTTTGTACCCAGGTTTGCCAGCCGCACTCACAATATGAGAAAACTATTAAATATAGGTGCCAAGTTAACGTGGTTCACTAGTTGTGAGAATGAATTTAGAGATGTTAAGAATGCTTTATGTGTACTCTTTTGATACAGAGTTTTGACAGTAAGATGCTATCTATTGTGGTCACTGATGCTAGTAACAAAAGTCTAGGGGCAGTTTTAAAACAGGTAAAAGAAGGACAGGACAGAGTGGATGAAGTATTAAGGAATTTAGCTGAACGTCCAGCCCCATCAAGGCCATAGGGAAATCATTTTGGAGGTTGTCCATGTATGACTTTTGCCCTTTATGTTCCCAGTGGGCTAGCATTTAATACATAGTAGGTCAGTGGCTCTGTGTATGCTGGTTAAATATCCGTTTTTTAGCCTATACCCCCGTTTTTGTTCAGTCATTGCTGGTAAAACTTTGATGAATGGGTGAATAAATGGGAAGGCTGCTAGGCAAGTTTATTACCATCCATCATACCATCTCTTGTTTTCCCTTGGTTGAATTTCACCTATCCAGTCCATTTAGGAATTTATAGTCCTGCTCTTGAAAGTTGTAAAATTCTTAGTACAGTTGTTAGTGATTGTTTAGCTCTTATATAGTTTTAGGGCATGACACAATTCTGCACTTTAGCAATAACTCCTGGTCTCAGGCCAATTTTTGTTTTTTATATCAATGCATTAACAAGAATGAAATGCTACTTCACTCAGCCCCAGAAGCTATAAATCAAAAACAGCTGCACCGCCAACAATGTTCTCAGACCCGTTTATGTTGAGATATTTTTTCCTCAGGTCACAGTTATTGGAATCTGTTATGTGTATATCCAGTGAAGCCTAGTTTGATTTTAGCATTTGATAAAAGTTCACTGCTAAACGTCTGGACATTTGACCGATGTTTTTAAAATAGCATGTTATGAGCTTCAGTTATTTTTATATTATTTTGTATTACTTTGTGCTGTTGGCATGTTAATGGACTTGATTGTCTAAAGTATTTTCAAATTGAAACTGTATAAAATGTGCCATAAGGACAGATGTGGAGGTTCCTGGCACAGCTGGATCCCTCACCACCAGTAATAGCAAAGGACTGATTTTGTGAGGTCCTCCTTTGTGCAACTTCTTATTATGTTGTCTCTTTTGCTGATCAGGCCCGTCTGATGTGGAAAATGAGTAATATGCCTTCTATTCTGCAACATATGATCCTCACATGCTTTATAACTAACAACTTAGGGCCACATGTAGGAAGCCTTTTTGAGTTTTCAAACGGGTCGATGTGCAGAATCGGCCAGTTTGCAAACACAAAAAGGCATTTTGACCTGTACCAAACCCAAATAGTGATTCCATAACCTGAATGAATAAATGTTTTGCGAGCTGGTGGTAACCCATTTGCAAATGGGAAGGGATCAACAAGAGAACCCCTTCCCTTTCTGAATGTTTGTAAAAGCATTTTTTAAGAGCAGGGAGTGGTCCCACAGACCACTGCCTAACCTAAAAAAAAATTAAATGAAAACTTTTCATTTTTATTTCTAAACACTTCCTGTTTTCCTTTAAGTCTTTAGAAAAAAAGATTGCTTTATTTAAAAGTAGTCACATAAATGGTGGTCTGTAAATACCAGCAGACTACCATCCCTGTGAATACAGTGATTCCCAATAGGAATTAATATTCATGAGGTAGGTGTATTTGGGAATCGCAAATGAGATTTAGAAGAGTTTCATACATTTGAAATAGCGTTTTCCCAATTATGATTGGCAGGAGATCACAATTGAGAACTCACAATTTCAAACTTTGGTACGTGGGGCCCCAATTTTTATACGCTTTTTCTGTCTAAGAATGTATTTACGTTGGGCCTCACTGTTATTTGGCTCTATTGATAATGAGGATAAGCCAGTCACAGGGACACATTTTGGCCAATCAGGAACAAGTCATTTCTGAGTCCAACGTGAAGACATTTTTAAGCTCAACCAGGAAAAATACAAACCTCTACCCAGGCCCACGTCTCCAAAAGCTAATCTGTACTTTTCACTGACACATCTTTTTTGGAGTAAATAATACAGAGGAAGAGATTTTGTGCTTATTTCTGAAATGAATCTGAGTTCTGTACATCTGTATCAGATGGTATGTCGGGGGCTGTAACAAGGAGGGGTGGATGTGGTTTAGGATTCACACTGGGTGACTGCCAGAGGCAAGGCCACTTATAGAAATAGCATTTCTTTTCACCTACCTGAAAAAAACAGTATGGATGAAAAAACACTAAAATTGTTGATGTATGAAAACTTCAAGGATCAAAATCTGTTAATGTCAGAGATTAAGTTAGATTGATTCAGAGATTGGAGCGGTGCTGAGGACATATAAACAACAGTCTGCATATAAGCAGGTGCATTTACATTATATTGCATTAGAGCTGGTCTGTGTCTTGGGGGGCAACATAGTATGAGTGACACTAAATTGAAGGTGTTCAGGCTCTTTTTGCTTAAGTCTTTTCTTTGCTATAATTGCATTTTTTTTTTTTTTTGTGTCACAATTATTATAATGTTTGTATGTTTACCTAATTATTACTTTTTTTCGCACTAATAGGGGAAACAGAAAGGAAAAATGGATCAAATGTTGTTAGATAAATGGATTTTTAAGGAATACATTCGAAAAATTTTGGAGATAAAAAAAATATCTTACCATAACACCGCTTAACTCTCGGGAAACTATTTCCAGACAACAGAGAATCCAAACTATCCAAAGAAGGTCTGTGGTTGTCATTTCCGTCAGAAAGGTTTGCAGTAAATACAGTCTCAGTGCACAGCTAATACCACACTCTGGAGCCAGTATGTGTCTAAGACATTCTGCACAGCTTTGGGTGTAGAAGAGCTAAAATAATCTAATGAAACAAGCAAAAGACAAGCCTCACTAATATACTGAACACACCCTGAAACAGGCCACATATATGTATTGACGGATGGCAAAGCTTTCCTTCCAAATGGCTGCTGTTGAGCACATGAGAATGCAGACATTGCGAGAGAACATGTAAATATATTAAATGTGACTAGGACATGATCAAAAGGAGATATCAATTTGAACAGAAAGTTCCAATAATGGAGAAATGTTATTCATGTTCTGAATGTAATAAAGCTTTTCATGGAAATGGACATCTAAATAGGCACCAGGAGGGCCACGGAAAGGTAAGACCATACAAATGTACTGAATGTGAAAATGTTTTTGCCGTAAAAGAACAACTAACACAACTTCAGAAAGTCGACACCATGAAACCATATGAATGTCCTGAATGTCAGAAGGCATTCAGCAAGAAAGCATACCTTCTGCAACATCAGAAAACCCACACTGGGGAGAAGCCATGGGGATGTCCTGAATGTTACAAGTCATTCACCACAAAATGGAATCTCTTGCAACATCAGAAATCCCACACTGAGGAGAAACCATATGAATGTTCTGAATGTTACAAGTCATTTACTTCAAAATGGAATCTCTCACAACATCAGAAATCCCACACTGGGGAGAAACCATATGAGTGTACTGAATGTAAACATGCGTTCATTACAAAGGGAGAACTAATGAAGCACAAAATGGTCCACACTGGGGAGAAACCATACAAGTGTACTGAATGTGACAGGGCGTTTATTAGAAAGGATCATCTAACGTATCATTTCAAAGTCCACACTGGGGAGAAACCATATGAATGCACTGAATGCAAAAAGGCATTCATTACAAGAAACCAACTCTTGCAACATAACACAACCCACACTGGAGAGAAACCATATGAATGTTCTGAATGTTACAAGTCATTCACTACAAAAAGGAATCTTTCGCAACATCAGAAAATGCACACTGGGGAGAAACCATATGCATGTACTGAATGTGACAAGTCTTTCAGTAAGAAGGTAAACCTAACACAACATTGGAAAATCCACACTGGAGAGAAACCATATGAGTGTACTGAATGTAAAAAGGCTTTCATTAAAAAAAATAACCTCATGAAACATGAAAAAACCCACACCAGACAGAAAGCATATAAATGTAATGATTGTGCCAAGGCTTTTGTGTTAAAGGAACAACTAATGCAACATCAGAAAACCCGCACTGGGAAGAAACCATATGAATGTTCTGAATGTTACAAGTCATTCACTACAAATAGAAATCTCTTGCAACATCAGAAAGTCCACACTGGGGAGAAACCATATGAATGTTCTCAATGTTACAAGTCATTCACTTCAAAATGGAATCTTTCTCAACATCAGAAACTCCACACTGGAGAGAAGCCTTATGAATGCACAGAATGTAAAAAGGTATTCATTACAAAATGTAACCTCTTGCATCATGTAAAAGCCCATACTGGAGAGAAGACATATGAATGCACTGACTGTGACATGGCATTCACTACAAAATGGTATCTTATGCAACATCAGAAAATCCACACTGGGCAGAAACTATATGAATGTACAGATTGTAAAAGGCCATTCTTTAGCGGGTGGGATTTCATGCAAAATCAAAATAGTCATGCTGGAGAGAAACTATATGGATGTACTGAAATTGAAAAAACGTGAAAAAACAAATTGTGCAAAGTGTATACCAACTCTCATCAATGCAAAAACTGAGCAATAAATCCATTATAAAAAGTAACCTACTGCCAGCGTTGGCTTTTGGCAGGTTGTGGCATCAGTTGAATATTAAAAAAAGAAATTCACTATGTGGTTTTCATGTACTGTGTACGTTGGTGGTCACACAGCAGCAAAAAGAGATTCAAGTATAAAGCACAAGACAACAACTGTGGATTGTCCATAAGAAAGTAAAATGGGACTAATGTCACGTAGAGTAGATAATGCAGATCTGCCTGTTGTTACTTTCATTCAGTTCATAAATGGAATAACAAAACCCAGCTTAGGGTCATGAACCCTGAGAAAAATGTATGTACATATTGTATGTCACATGGTACTTCATAATTAAAAGGGAAAGCTGTTAGGATCTCATAGATTGTACCTAAAGTCCATGTTGAGTGTTCTCTCAAGCCCTCAAGGTGATACCATTTCTGAAGATTCAACGTGAAAGAACTAAAATGTGAAATGAAAATCAAATTTGATAAATAGTGTCAGTCATCATAGGTGCCACAGGATTAATCAAGAAAACATTGTGGGTCATCTTAAACTGCCTTCCATAGAGATAACAAGATAGAAACTGCAGAGAGAAGCCATCTTTGACACAATGGAAGTATTAAAAAGAATAACTACAGCACATTTAAGAGATTAATGCTGAACACTATTTACACATACTCTGACTTTAGAAGGAGTTTAATACTTGTCAACATGTGTATGACAAACAAAACCTGACTTGGAGCTACAAACCATGTGAAAAAGATGTGCATATACCAAATGTGTCAAAGCAACTGAAGTGAGATCCAAGGTAGTGGTGGAAAGGATAAATCATGTGTCTGTACTCAAAGTGGCAAAACATGTATTACAAAGTAAAACGAGAAAGGCGAGTGCACAACTGTGGTAGAAACTGTAATTATTACAGTGTAGAATAAGAGACTGCATATACATGTTTTCAAGAGTACTTAATGGTATAATTAAAGTAAAATGTAAAGAAAAAACATACATGTGTATCATATACAATAATCCTGAGTCAAAAACAGGTGTTCATATTCATGGCAATTGGCTTTTGGAACAGCAATCTTTGATTATCCAATATCACATTATATTTTTAATATATAAGTCAGTGTGGGACTGCAGTAAATTAATTTATTTATTTTATTTATGTGTTCTTGTAGGACACAATCGACTCAAGGGTATCCATGCACTGTACATTAACAAGATGAGGGGTTGCTTCTACATTGCCTAGAACATGACTGCAATCAACTGAAGACAATTGAAATGAAAAAAAAAACAAGGATGGAACAGTAAAGGTAGTTTATGTAATTATGAAAAAGTAATGCTACAAAGGAGTGCCTGGGTAAGGAGGGAAAAGCAGGAGTTATTGGGAGAGGAATAGAACAAATGGGGTGTGTAGCTGGTAGGTAGGGGTCAAGAAGGAAATACGCTTATGAGTTGATGGATGGGAAAGCTAGGTTGAAAAGAGATCTTTTTGACTCCCTATGAAAATTAAAGAGATTGTCTGATTATGGCTGTGAGTTCCGAATTATAGTCACAGCACTGAAGGCTTGTTTGATAGTTTTGTTTGTGTTACATTTCTCGCACTCTAACATGTGATGTTGGAGTCTTCGCATGTTCTTAATGCCTCCTGATGGCTGATAATCAGGTGTGATAAGAAATAGATTTTTTTTGCTTAATACAAGCTAATTTTAATTTTATTCTGCTTTGAGTGGGAGCCAATGTGAGCCTTTAAGTACCAGGTTGTTCTAGAGGGAATTATTGCTGTCAAGTGCATCACTGGCTTGAGTGTGGTTCGATATTTTGAATGATCACCAACTAACACAAATTTTCCAATATCTATTTTGGAGAACATTAAGGATTAGGTAATGGTTCTGAGGTAATTGAGATGAAGAAAGAATTTCAGTTTCTTGATCCCAGACAGAGTAGTTCAGCCTTCTAAGGCCATTTGTTCAGCATGGCAGCCAAGAAGAGATCTGAGTGAAGCCAAATTTCCAAAAACTTCACATTGGAGGCCTCTACTCAAGAAAAACCTTCACAGGTGAGTTCTGACAGCTATTGTACATCCTTAGTCAGGACTTCTTGGCATCTTATCAGAAGGTAGTCATTTTTCTCAGGCTTTAATTTAGGTAAATTAAGGCAGCATCCAATCTTAAATCTCCTGTCCAGATATTTTCATCACTCAAATATCTTGGAATAGATTTTCGTGCATAACTTGGTGCCATCAGCAAGTTGGTGGATTGCCACCCAGTCGCTTCTGTCACAATTTTAAGGGGCTCCCTATATATGGGTGACAGAACGCCGGAATTAGAATAGAACTTTGTGGAACTCTATAAATCATAGAGGCACCCTTCGATGAGAGCCTTCCAAGCCTTGCCAATGGTTGCTGATTTATTAAGGATTCACTTTTGTTCTGGGTAGCATGCTAAAGAGTATGTGGTGATCTAACACCTGTAAGAGATAGCAATAATGAATTGCATTGTAGGCCACCGAAAAGTCCAAAAGGATCAGTAGACAAGCAGCATCATTATCTAGCTTAGAGTATATGTCACCCAGAAATGTTGAGTGTGGCTGTTTCCATGCTGCATCCATTACTAAACCCAGATTGATACAGAAATAAGAGGCTATTGCTTTTAATGTGGAAGTGTATGAGAATGGGGTAGTAATTGAGGGGGGTTAGGTACCCACCCTGGGTAATAATCACAATTAACCTGAGCTGAACCCACTGGTAGCTATGGCACAGAGCGGACCAGTTTAGCTTAGAGCCAGTGTGCAAAGCATGAGCATTTATGTACTCCTACAAACATTTATAAACTTGGAATGCAAACACATAAAAATAAAATAAGATTTAATAAACCCAAAATGGCAACAATACAATAAGGAGATCCAGAAATATGAATTTTTAAAGTTGTAAGGGAAAATAGTGCCAAGATGCACAAATAAAGTCAATGGTCATGGTAGAGCAGGACCTAGGTGTAATCTGACCCTGATCATTATGGACAGTGGGTCAGAAATACCAACCAGATTAATCCTAGGCAAAAGGTTTTACCATGTGACTTTAGTCCTTTAAATCCCAATCCACCAAAAGAGTATATTTCCAAGGCCTTCCAGGACCTCATTAGAGGCTCTTAGAGACTTACAGGGTGTCAAGTAGAATCCGGCAGCAGCCTTATTTCCATTGATCAGCTGGACAGTTATAGGAAAGGCCTATTGGGGCATTTTCCATACCTGTAGCTTGAACAGGTCAGCTTTCTGACCCTTGGATTCTCCTTCCTTGTCTTGAGTACAAGAGACAGAACAGGTCCAGTCTTCCGGTGGCTCTTCTCAGGTTTCTGACAAAAGGTTCAGTCCCCTTCTGATCTTCCTCAGGCCCAGACGTGTTCTGAAGTGAGTCCTTGGAGATGCCACTTTAGCATTAGCTAGAGGGTGGGAAGGTCCCATGGGGACGCCCTAACAAATGGGGTAAAGGTTCCCTGGGCTAAACCTACCCACTTTGGGCATTTTCAAAATGGCTATAGTCTTTGGCCACACTAAATCTGGGCTCTAAAGACTTGTGTTGTGTGTTGGGGTGTATTACAGGAATACTAGTGCCCTCCTGCATCTGAAACTAAAGTCCAGTATTAGGCAGTCCCTGTACCCCCAGGAAACTCAGAGCCAGAAGTCTGGTAGCACAAAGCTGAGCTTTTAGCAACAAGACAGTGGATATACACAAATCATTTTGGCATTCTGTTTCTCTCCTTTGAAGTTCACACCAACTATGATATGATAAACCCCAGCAGCCCTGTCAAGCAGGTCTTGATACTCCAATAGGATCTGACAGTGTGATGTCAACAAAAGTTTGTTGCACTTGGCCCTCTCTGCAGGGTCACCCCCAAACATTTTGCCCTTGGCCCTACTGTTTTCTGAAGCATTTTGTCTTGGCATTTAGGACTCTGTGCTCTTTACCAGTGCTAACAACTGCTTCTGTGCTTATGCACTATACTTTAAGCATGGCACAACTGACTTACAAACAATTGGCACATTTAATTTACTTGTATGTCTCTAGCACAGTGGTACTATATGTACCCAGGGCCTGTAAATTAAATGCTACTAGAGGGGTTGCTGCACTCATTGTGCCATCTACTGAAGTAGCCTTTTAAAACATGCCTGTCACTGTAAGCCTTTTTAATACATATGTCACTAAATGTAATAATAATAGTAATATTATGTTCTAGAGCACTCAAATGCTTGTAGACCTCCCGGCGCTGCCACGGCTTAAGGAATCCAGCCCAGTGCTGAATCAGACCACCAATTGGAACAGTCATGTTTTCTAGTGCTCTCCTGCAGCTTATAAGGCAAAGCGTTCCACAGATTAGCTGTCACATACCTGAAGAATCTTTTGCCCCAGCGGCACCTTTTAACTCTTGGTATTTTCCCCTTTCTCCTAGAAGCTGATCTTAAGGGTCATAGGTGTACATACCATTTGAATAATGCCTCAAGATATTTGGGACCCATCTTAAAAAGCACTTTATATGCTATTCAGAGAGGTGTAAACATGGTCCTTTTCCTTACTGGGAACCAGTTAAATTCCCTTATTTAATCAGAAACCAATTAATATTTTGTAATATCTAGGATCAGACGAGCCACAGCGTTTTGGACTACCTGTAGTCATTTCAAGACAGTAGCAAGACATGTATGACTGTAGACAAGGGCATTGGCATAGTCCAATTGTGATATTAAGGCAGACACCACTGCCTCATGAGACGTTAAGGGGGATGTAAGGATATTTTTTTTAGCATATTTAAAATCCGCAAACATGATTAAATAAGAGTCTACTTGATTGTTAAAAGCAAGTAAGTTGCCAAAACTACACCTAGATTTCTAGTTGATTTGACTGGAACAGAAAGACTGCCTAACTCTAGCGGCCACCAAGAAATGGACCAGATATCTGCTTGGTTTAAAAACAAATAAAAACCTGTGTTTTCTCTGTGTTCAACTTCAAACAGTTGTCACTCATCCAAACACTAACCTCTTGGATGCAATTTTGAAAATTCAGTGTGACTCCCTGGATGTCATCTTACATAGCGACCACTATCTGTATGTCATTAGCATAGAAGAAGACAGATAAGTCAAAGGATCTTATCAAAGCTGCTGGAGGGACACATCTAAATAAAACACACTAGGGCTCAATGACAAGCCCCGTGGCACACCGCAAGGCAGGAAAAAAGTTTGGAACAAAGCTGATTACAAACCACTATCTGTGACCTATTTTAACGATTGTAGTAAATTTCATGTCATGCGCCTGAACTACTTAGCAATGTTACCCCCAACCAGAAAGCTAGGCATTGGTCATTGTGGATATGAACCCTTTACCTCCACTAGGCAATTGTTACTGCTACCATGCTCCCTGGACTCTTGTGTAACTCCTGGCTTTCAGGTCCAGTTCATTCTAGCTCACCTCATAAGCCAACAACATTTTCTTCTTCTCTAGAGCCAATTCTTTTCCCTCCAGGGCCCTTGTACTGCTTCAGCTTTCGTTTCATCCATGACCGGGGTGGCACGTTGCAGCGTCAGGGCCATCTCTTCTTGTCTGTCCTCCAGCTCTTACTGGCTCAGGCTGCAAGAAGATGATAGGCTCTCTGCTTTGGACAAGGATGGGGATGTGGCTCCTGTAGGTTCAGCCTCCCCTTGCAAAGGGAGCCTATGCAGGTCCAATCTTCTACCACTTTCTTACTCCTTCTCTTGCTTCTGTGTGCATGTCTGCAGCAGCCAGACCTCATTACAGACTCTGAGTGTTGCCTGGCAGTCTACCTTCTTTGCTGCTTTTGCCAGCTTCAGCCCTCTCGTCTTATCAGCTTCTTCAGCTCTGCCACATTGAGACCCCATGTCTATTCTTTCAAGAATCACAGGTGCTAAAAGCCAGAGGCTAAAAATAAAATTTAGGAAACATCCAAAAAGGGCCAATCAAAAAACAGAAATCAATTTAAAAAATAAAACTTGATTTTGCTGTGAAATTACAAATGTAGTTTTGATTTGACCTTAAATCATTGAGTGGTTCAGCAGAATCACAGAATCCCACCACTGAACACCAGTGTAAGAAATTGGGTTATTAGTGAAAGGGGGTAGGTACCCATATCAAGTAATAATCACAGATCTTGTTAGGATGAACAGTTAAAGTCAGGCCCACTGGAATTATGCAGCAGGAGAGGGTGAAATTATGTGTCAGGGTTGAGTAAATTGTACGGCAAAAAAAGGCAAATTATGTGGCATAATGCAGCACATTTTGTAATAGTATTACTTCATTATTTTGTAATTAGGCCAATCGTAAGCGACTTGGTAATAATATCTAGACCTTGTTTGCAGCTCAGTAGTACCAGTTTGATGCCCAAATAGGTCAAAAAGGTATGGAAAGGTAACCAATCCAGCTTTTGGAGGGCCTTCCACTGTAGGGAAACACATGTCACTGCAACAGCCTTCCACTGTAGGGAAACACATGTCACTGCAACAGCCTTCCACTGTAGGGAAACACATGTCACTGCAACAGCCTTCCACTGTAGGGAAACACATGTCACTGCAACAGCCTTCCACTGTAGGGAAACACATGTCACTGCAACAGCCTTCCACTGTAGGGAAACACATGTCACTGCAACAGCCTTCCACTGTAGGGAAACACATGTCACTGCAACAGCCTTCCACTGTATGGAAACACATGTCACTGCAACAGCCTTCCACTGTAGGGAAACACATGTCACTGCAACAGCCTTCCACTGTATGGAAACACATGTCACTGCAACAGCCTTCCACTGTAGGGAAACACATGTCACTGCAACAGCCTTCCACTGTATGGAAACACATGTCACTGCAACAGCCTTCCACTGTATGGAAACACATGTCACTGCAACAGCCTTCCACTGCATTGCTTCAAGTGTCGGTGCATTTTTAGTAATGTTTGAACCATTTGAGCTAAAACCAAACTTATTTTTGTTCAAAGCTGCATATTATATGGCAGATGATGGATGATGTGGCAAATGCAGCAATTCTACAGCTATGTGAAAATTGCAGTAGACGCACAATGCATAGTTCCACTGGCCCTGCTTGAAGTAACCAAATTAAGCGGAGCTGAACCCGCTGGTAGGTATGTTACATAGGAGACAGGCTTAACTTGAAAGCAATGTATGAATTATTTCTGTAACACTAAAGCAGATCTATCAAGCAGGTCTTGACACTCCAGCTGGATCTGATACTGTGATGCCAACAAGAGAGTCACGGTGATATATGCCGTTCTGGCTGGAGGACAACAGAAGGGTGCAGACCTGGGTGTTAGCTACATCTGCTTGTGACAGGGTAGGCCTCTTTGAGGTTAATGAAGTCCTTGGACCCAGCCCACAGCCCATCCTGTCAAGGGCATAACAGTTCCCCACACCCAAAGCTTTTTCTCTGTGTCCTTTGAAGCAAGTTCACCACTAATTCACCTGTTGAAATGCTAATTATTGGCTTTCTAAGGCGAGAGATCAAAATGCAGATTCAACTTTCAGAGACTTCAGGCAGGTCAAATGTGATGTTCTAAAAGTAATCTTTCCAAAATATTTATTGCAAATCAGACTTCACCAGTGAATTGGGCTTGTAATAAATATTTTAAAAAGTCAGAAAAATAGGCTTTGTATTTGCCTCCTAGGTGGAGACAACAGGTGGAGAAACAATATTGTAGCCCAATGGTTATGTATGGAACGGCTAACCCTGCTACAGTAAGCATTGCTCTGAGGGCATTTTCACTCTAAGGGCATGTTTAAGATTGAACATTTACATGTCCTACTTTCAAATATCATGCACCCTTGTTTTAAAGAATATTAGGGCCCGCATATAGTCTCTATTTTAGATTTCACAGCTTACACTTGACATCTCTATCTAAATGCTAGCTTTTACATGTTTTCACATGAACTTAAGAATGTGCTGTGCATGCAGCTTATTCCTTGTAGGCAGAGCCGACCTGTTGTCTGCACATTCAATTACAGGGTTGCGCACATGGAATGCTATGCTCTTGTGTTGGATTGTCCGTTGGAGACAGCTCTAAGGTGTTAGTCAAATCATTGCATCCGTGCTGCACCCTTGAAACAGGGCGTTATGAACAGTGCCATTATCGTAAAATCAGCCTCTGTGGTGAGTTCAGCAGAGAAGCAGTTCTGCCGGGATTATCCTGGAATATGGTACACTGTGACTGAGAATGAGCCCAGCTGACTCCGACCTCCATCCTGCTAAGGATGATAGTCTGCACTACATCAGAAAGTCTTCCTGGCACATCATACCCAGGTATGGGAGTTGGGCTATCCCAGTGGATCTGGCAGAAGGTACTCTTGCTATACTCTCGTTAGTTTAGGTAGTGGCAGATAGGAGTTTAACAACATATTAAAATTACCATGGTTGAACGGTTTATCTTTTTCACCATTCTCATAATCATAATGCTGGTTACAGTGCTTTTATTCATCTGGCTAATAATCACAGCTCATGCTTTCTTTACATGAAGATGATAGTTTCAATAAATGTTTTGAAAAACCATTTTGTATATTTTTTGTGTTCACCTTGGGTTGCAAAAGGAACGAAAAAAGGGAAGATCTGTTTCCATTAATTCCTTTAGAATAAGAGTGGTCATGCTCGTGGTTGCTGATACCATCTGGTACCCTGGTAAGAGTGGGGGTTCAGATGGCGGCCTGTGAACTAGCTAGGAGACTGCACCAACATCTACTGATTGTATATGTGGACTAAGTCCCTATATTTGGAAGTTTTCGCTGGCCTGATACACAGTCCTACTTAAATTGCAGGAAGCATATAACATGGTGCCACCAACATTCTAGGTCAAGTACTTATTTAGTGGGTCTCCTGAGTAGTTCTTGTAGGTACCCAAGTTCCCCTTTTCACCTTTAAATGGAGACGTCTGTGGTGCTAGGGATTACTCTTCTTCAGCTAAATAGGAACCCCCTATTTCTATCTGTATGTTGTAGAACCTCTAAAAGGGTTACTCCACCATAGTATTTCCTTTCTTTGAATTCCTTTCATTAAAATGGTACAAGCAGTTAACATTCTTGTTAATTGTAGATATGCTGTTACAGCACAGGTACAGGCACAAGGGCTCCCTATTCGGGGTGGAACTGTTACCTTTGTGGTGAGGCACACGAAGCATATAGATACGAAGTCTTCTATTCCTGGATTACTTTTCCTGCAGCACATGCTACAACACAGACATTTCATACATACACTGAGGCCACCGTACCTAATCAATACAGGCCTTATCAACATTTAGAAATAGTAACTTTTAAAGAACATCACAATTGGTTCCAAGGCACCTTCCCACATCCACGTCAACATGTAAGACTGGGTGCCCTCATCAGTGACGGGCAACCTGGCCAGTCTTAGCCGCCTAAACACCTTATCCTAACTTGAGCTGTGATAATAATGAAGAAATTGGTGCACTATATATCCATGTTAAACTATACCATCGCCTAATCCAATACTTTATGCACACATTGACTATTGTCTCAGGATGGGCTGTTCAAGCTGAGAAGCCACAGTTAGCTGTACCTGCAATTAGTCCTGTTCCTGTCAATGTCTTATGGGTAAAGTTCCCACCAAATGGGAGGAAGTTCCATTTTGGTTGCCCAGAACATGAACCAGCTTGAAACAGTCTTTCCCATATAGGGCCTCAAGACAAACATAGAATTGTCACAGTTTGTCTACCACTTTGCATGGTTTCCCCTCAGGAAAAATATTGTGCCACTTGAGGGCACAGTCTTTGCTGCCATGTATACCATAACGCATGGTACACCATCCATTGCTGTTTAGCCTAAAGTGCTTTAACAGATTAAAAATGAATATAAGGCTGCCCCTGTCCTGGATTTGGGGATGAAATTAGTCGGCTTCTTTGCCACAGTATCCTCAATTATTTTAATTAATATCAAAGGGGAGGCAGCCGCTGGCAGTACGCCAACGCCTCAAGTAGGTTCCCGCAGTGGACCAGGAGCACAAACTACCAAAAATGATTACTGAAACCTCTACATCTATAGGTTGGAATTATTTGGGAGCCAGTCTTAATAAGTCACAGCTTAACTGCAGATCTGAATTAGATAATACCAAGCAGGCACTTGAGTCTTCTAAAAGAATGCAAGGACAAAACAAAAAAAGAAAATAATTAAAACACAGGGGTGGATCTCTGCAACGGGAGTCCTCCAAAAACTGTTATGATTTGTGTGATTTAGGTGATACACTTAAACAGCCTGATAGGTATGAGTATACTTACACACGTCCTTCTCAGTGCTTTCAGGACTCATCTGACAAACGATCAAAGAGAGGAGACACGGTGAAAGTAGATTTGAAGAGTATGTGAAACCGAAAACTGACTCACAAAGCTCATCTGACATCATAATAAAAAAGAAAGAGAAACTTCCATAACAAAAAGCACAGTTTAAAAAGAAGAAAGTGGCAGGTATTTCCGCTAACAGTGCCACACATATTGAAAACACTTTCAGAACCGGACGCAACTACACTGTTTGATAGCACAGCAGAGGTCGTGATAGTTCACCAGAATCTTCAAGAGTTTCTGGTTTTCAGAGCAATTAATGAATGTATTCATGATGAAACACCAGATCACTGGGTTAGCGCTACAAATAGACTTCATGATTTAGACATCCAAATCGAGGGTGACATACCACGTACTATTAAAGTAATATTCTGGGAAAATTTAACCATCACCCATGACATTCTCCTGGCTGAGGTGGATTGGACCCTGGAGTTTGTAGAAAAGTCCCACAGGGAAAAGATGTAATAGTACCTTCCTTTTGGGTCCTGCTTCCTGAAGTTGTTAAAAACGCATACGCTGCAGAATGGGCTCTTGCACAAGCCCCAGCATTATATCGCAGTCAAGCAGATTGGGATAAGAATTTGCCTTATCATTTCATACCTTTTGATCCAGCCCTCAAGTGCAACCACAATACCCAATCAAACATGAAACTAAATGGCCTGTGAGAGAGATTCTTTCACAATTAGAGTACCACGCATGATTGAGCCTGGCATATCTCCCATGAATAATCCACTTTTTCCTATAATGAAACCAGATCATTCATATTGTATAATTTTTGCCTGTACACCTTTGAACAATCTCACACACACACATTTGCAATTCAAAATTCCCACAGAACAGCTTTAATGAACAAGATTGTCTGCAAAAAATATGAAACAACATCAGCGTTTCTAGTGGTTTCTTCTGCCAAAACACAGGGCCTCATTACGAGTGTGGCGGAGGGGTTTACTCCGTCACAAACGTGACGGATATCCCGCCTGCCGTATTACAAGTTCCATAGGATATAATGGAACTTGTAATACGACAGACAGGATATCCATCACGTTTGTGACGGATTAATCCCCTCCACCAAACTCATAATGAGGCCCATAGTGCCTGAAAGCAGACTTAATGGTGTTCAGTGAATTAGAGCTCTACAAAAAATTCTGTTGACTCCCCCAGCAGTAAAAGAACAGTCCAGGTCTGTATGCCATCTGAGTAACATGACTTCTACAAGACGTTGACTCAGATGCATTGTCCTACATTGATGTTATTTACCTAACAGATGAGGAATTAATCACAAAGTGCATTGTAATTTTGGGGTTTGTTGAACAGGGCTGCAAATTAAGTTTAAAAAAAAATCTAAAATATTCTTTCTCAGTGTCCTATTTCTGAGATACAAATTATCAAGCAAAGGCAAGTGCCTTGTACCACTTTTTTGGGAGAAACGTGCATTTTTGCAACCACCAAACACAATAACAAAGCTAGAATCAATTTCGACTTTCTGAACTTTGGTAGAACATACATACCAGACTATGCACAATGGGTTACACTGTTGCATATATTAATTTGTGTTGATTGCTCCAGTATACATTGGACCTCTGAACACATGTAGATTCTCAGAACACTACAAACGGACTTGCTTGCATCAAGACACCTATACACGCGAATCAACACAGCTAACTTGGTGATCATCATGATTGAGGGTTACACATGAATTTTAATGAGGGTGATACAGTACAGATTGACTATAAATTACATTTATATTCCAATGCTAAAATGTGTTTGCAAAGACAGAAAAAAACTGACTGCGGTTCAGACAGCTGTTATAAAGGAAAGACCACTGGCTCAGGGGAAATGCATACTTGTGGTAACTCGTATTCTAGCCTTAAAGGAGGTCACAAAGGCAGGCGAAAGCCTTACATCCTAGATGGATACAATGGGCCACTTCCTTAGCTACTGATATTGACTATGTTTTCGACCCTACTTTGCAAACGTAGGAATTTCTCCAATAAGAACATGAATACCCCATGTCCAGTGACATTTTGCCTCTTGTCCAGTATGATTACATAATATATAATGATGGTTGGCACTAAACAACAGTTCACAGCTGTATGAGCTGCAGTACGAGGTGTCATGAAAAATGGCAGATTTCAGCTTATGAAAACATTTACACAATCCCTGGGGGATTGTACCTACTCAGCTGGCTGAATTGAAAGCTTTGGTTTTAGCACTGAAGGAAATACAGATCCTGAATTCCCCTGCTTTAATGAAAATTGACATCATTGGCACTTGAGAGGGTTCAGAGTTTCTAAAGGCAATGCTATCAAGCATAAATTGATTTGGGGAAAGGTGTTGCATTTTAAAGATTGCTTGCACGTAACTCAACATCGAGTCATCGTGTTGGAGTACACATCGCAGGGAATTCATTGACTGATAAAGCTGCCAAAGTGGCAGTTCAGATGTCTGTTGTAGCAGCAATTACTCGTTTACACACAAGGGTGGATGATGACATCATGGTGCTGTCACTGCTTCACGTATTGGCACTCCATTACCTAAACAATATCCAGTAAAATACTCCTACTGTTGAGTCCTCAAAACATACCATTTGCCCTCATTCCCGCGGTGGGTGATCAACTGATACCCAACCAGGATTACTCATTGCTGGTTATGAAGGATTGGCGTCTGCTCATTCAGGTGTGACGGCTACAGTTTCTTTACTACAGAAACGCTATTGCTGAAATGGTCTTTACAGACTGAAAAAACTTTATGTCCTTAGTTGTGACATTTGTGAGCAAATTAAAAGTTCTACTGCAGCGCATCCACTGCAGACCTCCCTTTTAGTTTCAAAGAAACCATTACAATGGTATTGTATCATTTGAATCATTGCGGACCTCCGCACTCAGATGTTGCACTTAAATTTACTCTATTGGCCTTTGAATCATGTTCTCAATTTCTATGGGTGTGGCTACAGCAATTGGCTGATGCTCAAACTGTTATTAAAAATTTCCAGGTATTTATTGGGACATATGCAGTAGTAGCATTCCACTTGAACCAAGGTCAGGAGTTTGCATCTAACGTTTACCTGGACACATTGGGCACCTTTTGTGTTGCTGTGCATTATTCCTCCTCCTATCATCCTGAGGAGAATTTTATAGTGGAAAGGAAGAACCGTGACTGAAAGCAGCCCTTTACAGTTAGAGTACTAGGTGCAGGTCGTAGTTGTATCCATCATCTGTATGGAGTCCAGAGAGCTTTAAATAATCTGCCTAGAAGATCTTTGGGTTGCCAGACCTCCTATGAGGTCCTTTTTTATATCCAGATGTACGTTCTAGATCTTAGTAACCCTGACACAGTGGCGGCAGATATGCCTTTTACCGTCAGTGAATATTTCACTGTCTTACAAGAACTATAAGACTTCAGAGATGAGTGCTGAAATGAAATTTCCAAATGTTCTACCACTGATAATGTGACGAAAGTCAGTTAAGATCAATTATGCAACTGAGTTGGTCATTCCAGGTTTTTAAATCAAATTGTGTGCCATGGAAATATCTGAATGCAACAAGGTTGTTTTTGCCTTACAATTTGATGCACACACAAAGACTGATGGCAAAAAAAGATACAACTTATACAATGTTAAATATAGAGTGTTGAGAGAAATTACCCTTTACAGTACCTGAAAGACTTTCTGCAGTATGGTTAAACCATGGGTTCATTTTGTTACCAATATCAACGTTTAATTTTTCATCTTGCCCGAAACGTGATAGGGACAAGTAGGCATAGGAAGGGGAATTTTATCCATAAAACCTAGTTTCTTCCTTTAAATTACAGATGTTTAATTGGGGAAATTGAAGTGTTCATTTGTGGAAACCAATGTGAAACGTTCATTGCCATTCATTAGTTTGTCAGGAGATGACGCTTCATGGGGCTTGTAATGCTTCCCCTGCTACTTTAGTGTGTTATTTGAAGAGAGTCCCTGTACCTTTGATTCTGTGAGTGTTCTTATTACTTTCAAATGGAAGCTATTTGATTCTGAACAACCAAGGTTGTTGTGGAATGAAGCCCAGTGTCCCTTATGTGGTAACTGTTTCCAAGGTCGTGACTTGTTGTAATAATGTGTTATTTCCACCCACATTCATGATTAGGGAAGTTATCTTGTGGGTAACAGTTCCTATTTTTAACATTAACTTTGATAAGGTTAAGCCAACTGAAAGCCTTATTGTTCCCAAAGGATGCAGCATTAACATCGGTTCGAGAAATCTTTTATCTTTAATTCTTCTGAAGTACAATCTCTTTTGCGCACTAACCTGCCACAACATTTTGGTGAACTTGTCCACCATGTGTTTAATGCTCCAAATACTGCTGGAATTCATTCTCAGTAAGTCTAACTCAGTCTCACTCAATCACAGTCATTCTCATTCAGCCTCACTCACTCTCAATCTATCTCACTCTGATTCACATATCACTGATTCTAACTCTGACAACCCTAGACTCACTCATTCGCACTCATTTCCACTTAGTCCTACTCATTCTGACTCGCTCTGTCGCACTCATTCTCTGACTCATTCATTCTGACTCACTCCTTCATTAGTTTCACTTAGTCCACTCATTTTCACTCATGCTCAATCAATCTTACTATGATTCATTCAGTCTCACTGACTCATCTAATCTCAGTCATTCTTATTCATTCCTACTAAGTCCCACTCATTCAGCCTCACTGATTTTCTCTGTGTCACACTCTTTCTGAGACTGTGACTCACTAAGGCCCTCATTATACCTTTGGGGGTAAAAACCACATACTGCTGCGGCAACGGCCGCTTTAAGACCGTCGCAGGGGCTACGAGCCGTCTGCCATATTATGACCCCAGCTGGATGTGGCCATGCCGGTGGATGGCGGTAAGGTGGTGTTGCTACCACCAGCAGCGCCACGCCAGTAGACCGCTGCCAGCCCTATCATGACAAATAATACGCCTGGCGGTGCTCTGCTGGCAGGCGCTGCTGGCGGTAGCAGCGCCCTGTCCTGTTTCCTGCCGGAGGAACTCCTGGATTCAGGTAAGTTGAGTCTGTCACAGGGGAGAGGAGTGGGGGTTGTGTGTGTGGGGGTGTGTGAATACTTGTGTGTGTTGAGTGTTAAATGCGTGTGTGCATGTACGGATGTGTGAGTGTGTCTATGTTGTGAAATGTGAATGCGTGTCTACGTGTATGTTTTGAAGTGTGTGCGGATGTGTGTGTGATTGGATGTATGCATGTATGTATGAATGAGTGTGTGTGTAGGGGGTGTGTGGATGTAAGTGGGGGTGGAGGGGGGAACTGGAGAGGTGGGGGTAGAGACCCCTATCAGTGACAGGGAAGGAAGTCCCTGTCACTGATATGGCCTACCACCATGGTTTTTGTGGCATTACAAACACCACGAAAACCATGGCGGTAGGTGGGGTCATAATCCCGCAGGTGGGACAATGGCGGCCGCCGGGCTGGAGATGGATATCTCCAGCCCGGTAGCTGTTACCGCCTGAGTGGTACATTGGCATGTTGGCTTAAGCCAACCCACCAATGTCATAATGTGGCGGTTAGTTCCGCCAGCCTGTTGGCGGTACTTACCGCCACATTATCGCCAGTCTTAATAACCCCCTAAATGTTATACACAGTACTACTCGGTGTCATTCGCCCTCCTAGCTACACTCACTGTCATTTTCCCTCCCAATGACACTCACTGTCTTACTCCCTCACAGTTATACTCAATGTCATTTCCTACTCCCTATCTCACTCTCTGTTCACATTGCAATATAGGTAATTCCCTCATTCAGTGTTGACCACATCCAGGGATTGCTCAACTAGCATTCCATAGCTCAAGTGTCTTACACTACAGCGCTTTCAGCAGTGATTTCCCCCTGTTGTGGAATCTAGAACTTTAGTGTTGTTTTACGGGTGACATAGATGAACTTGGTTCAGTGCACCAGTACTGAACGTGAAAGGTTGTTGTAGCCCCGCAGAACCCCGCTGAATACATAGTTGAGGTAGAGTCATTACTTTTGGGTTACTAACAATCCCTGGAATGGGATCAGGGCACTGTGATAACAGAAACAAACCTATTTAGTTTCTTCACAATATCACACACACTACACTAAGAAGAATAGACACTTTTAACTAAAAGCATTTATTACAACAGGGCGAGCAAGTTTTTTCAGCACGTCATAAATGACCACACAGGATATCATAAAATGGCTAATAGGCATGTTGCAAACAAAAAGATTAGAATGAGCATTTCTAATATTGTTAAAATGTCATCTAAAAGACAAAACACCCTAAAATCTACTTCTGTGCACTGCACTAGGAGACCATGGAGTAGAATAACTTGCAGTCTAGAGTTTCTTAGGGATAAGTAATGCACTGCGTACCGTGTTGACAGCAAAAGCTGTTATTAGAAGAGTTGTGAAGGCAAAGTTCCCCTGCGAAAGACAAACACATGACGCGGTAGCGGCGTTCCTCCAGAACGCTGCTGTTATCAGCATCATGAGGGATGTGGCATCTTCTCGGTGTGCCGGCAGCAATCAAGATGGCCTCTGGCAGTATTTTGTGCAATAATTTGGGCAAAGGAGCTCTCCTGACAAGTGCCCAAGTGGCAGTCCTTAAATACTAATGGCCAGATGTATCAAGAATGCCTTTTGCGAGTCGGAAATAGCGATTTTTAAGTAATCGCTATTTCTGTTCCGCAAAATGCCATGTATCACATTTGCGATTCGGTAATAGCGATTTCTTAAAAATCGTAAATGCTATTACCGAATCGCAAATTGCGATACCGGCCCCATTCATTTGTGAATTTTTTACATTTTCAAAATAGCGATTTCTTAACTGGAATTTGCAATTTTGGAAATGCAAAACCCCAGGGTGCTGGGGGCCTAAGGCCCCCTCTGGTGCACCCCAAAACGTTTTTAGGACATGTAAGGTGCACACATGCCAAAAGGGCATGTGTGCTTCACATGTACATTTTAAAAATGCATTTTAAATGCATTTTTAAAATTTGTACATGGTTACCACCAAGTTTAACTTGGTGGTAAATAGCGATTCCTTAATGCCCAATTCGCATTAAGGAATTGCTTCTTACATGTGCTTTAGAAATCGCAAATAAGGAATCCTTATTTACGATTTCTTATTTAGAGAGTTGCAATTTGTGACTCTTTAAACAGGGTTGCAATTTTAAGGAATCGCTATTTTAGCGATTCCTTAAAATTGCTTTCAGAATGGCTTTGATACATTCTGAAATGGCTTTTTGCATTCGCAAACGGGCATTCGCACCGTTTGTGAATGCAAAAAGCTTTGATACATCTGGCCCTAAATCTTAGCAGAGATTGGAATTTCTGACATAAATGTAGGAACATCGGACATAGATTACGTACATCAAAGTGTGCGTATACATATGGACATATGAGGTAAATAGACATCAATTCTGACTACACTGCTTGGGCTGTATGTCTGTGTTTGTTCTTATTTTACCTTGTCATTGTGATAATTAGACACTTAACTGATGTAGCATCCAGTTTAATCTGTGTCATTGTCTGGGTGACGTGACACTTACGCTGTTCTTGGAACAATAAGGTCAGACAACATCTGCTTCCATGGCAGATATGACTGTGATTCTGCATAAATTTGTAAAAACGGTGACTTGTTACCAGCTCTCTTTCCTTTTCCTTCTGTTACTCCTCCCACTCACTTTGTTTTTTTCTCATTTTCTCTCTGTTTCTCGTCACCCTCTCGCAATTTATCTCCCGGGCCCATTCCACCTGTCTTTCCTGCCTCTTCTTGTTCGTGGTAAGCTAGTCTTGGCTTCTCTCTCTTGAACTCTCTGGCTTTCTCTTCTGCCTCAGCTCTTGCCTTCTGAGGTACCAACTGCACGCTTGGGGTCTATGCTAGATTTAAGGAGTTAATGCCAGATGTACGTACATTTTGGTAAGCAATTTCTAATTAGCTATTGTATCTGAATCACTAGTTGGATATCACTTTGTGGAATGTACAAATGTTTGTCACTCCTTATTTGTAAATCATTTCCATTCGTATTCGCTATGTAGGGATTTCCTAATAGGGTATCACACAATAGTGTATGAGAAAAATGGGGTGCAATAGCAGGGGATTGTTTGGCGCTCAGGATAATAATTGGCCAATTATATTGTTAGGGGTTGCCTACACAAGGGAAAACACCCATCCCTCAACGGTTCACAAAAAACCCAACAGTATACAACACAATGTGAGGCCCCCCACGCCAAAAAAAGTTTAAGTAAGTCAAAATTCAAGTGAGCAAAGTTCACGTCAAGTTAGTCAAGACTCAAGTGAGTAAAATTTACTCGAAATTAGTTGCACTTACTTCTTGGGAATTGTTTTTTCTTTTTAGTTCTAATTTTAAGGGGAATTCTTTCAAAAACTTTACTTTACACCATACTGTTTGAGCATTTTGGTTTTTAATACAAATTATTTACTTATAATGTAGAGCCCTGAAGAAGTCGTTGGGGACCAGAAGATTCCCCCTTGACGAAACACGTGTTGGCTCGGAGTGTATTTCCATGAATGATGCTGTAAATTTGAAGATGTGACCAATTAAACTTTTGGATTGGATTGTACTTCTTGTTGTTTTACGTGAATTCGACGGGTCTCATTTCTGTAAATTTTACTCACTTGAGTCTTGACTAACTTGACGTGAACTTTGCTCACTTGAATTTTGACTTACTTAAACTTTTTTTGGCGTGGGGGGCCTCACATTGTGTTGTATCACACAATAGTGACTCTGTTTTAGGACATTGCAAAAAGGAAAAGTTGTGTTTTGATTGCAGAATGATGGATTTAAATGAGGATGTCAATACATACATCCTGTCCCAGAGTTCAGTAACTCAGAGGAAGGCCGTGAGTGACAGGAGAAACTGGGTGAGGCAGAAAGACATTTTGGAGTGAACAGAAGGGGTGCCATGTGACAGAGATCTTGTTAGCAGGAAAGGCAAAATGAAGTTTTCTGAGGAGGAGTTGGAGCTCCTAATTGGGGAATATGTGTCTCTTAATGAGGAGCTGTATAGGAAGATATTCTTCAGTGTACCAGAATCTTAAGAAACAAAAATATGGAAGGACATCCTGGGCAAGGTAAATTCCATCGGTTTTGCACAGCGTACCACGCAAAAAAATGGCACGACTTAAGATCGCAAGCCAAAGAAGAGGTTGAAATTCGTGTGGCAGAGGCACGTGAGACAGGTGAAGGACCATCGCAGCAGCCGCTCTCATTCAGGGAACAATTGAGCCTGAAAGTGTTGTGAGTGTTTGCAAAGTTGTTACATCAAATCCACCATTTACTACTACATTATAAATTGTGTATGTCAGTTCCCTAGATTAGCATGTTTAGTTACTAATTTATTTTTATTGTTTGTTAAGAAATGTATTTTAAATTTCTTAGTGAATCACTAATGCATTATGGGAGTTGTAGTGAAACTGCAATATCTATCTAAATATTTATAACAACACATTTACATTGTTTGTCCTTTGGAAAATGTCACAATTGAAGCAGTCAAGAAAAGATAGAAGGAGATTTAACACATTTTATTTAAATCAAAAAACATTAACAGTGACCCCCTGACCTGCCTTAAGGCCAGGAGTCACTCCACACGCCGAGCAGCTCCACCAGCCTGCCTCCGTGCCCTAGACCCCGCCGTTGCTTCTAACGCGAGTTCGAGGCCCTCCACCACCCGCAGGCACCCACCTGCTCCTCATCCCTGGTGTTTAGTGGTAGGCGTAGCATCTGTATTCTGTATTTTGTTTTCCCTGTGTTTTTGCGTTAATTTTTTTGTGCCCATTTGCTGTGTTTGCTCCGCTTCGTTTTGCCCGTTTCTGCCTTTTTTTCCTCTGTGACCGGTTTTCCTTTTTTCCGGCTCTTGCCGGTTTCCCTGTCCCTGCCGCTGCGTCCCCTGCGGCCCTGTCCCCCTCGTGCCCCCATTCGCCACACCCTCCCGCCTCCCAGCGGCTCCCCCCTCCCCTTCTTAATGGCGGCTGCTGAGCGGCCGTGCCGCCGGCGCGCCAGGGGCACACCAGAGGCAAGCCAATCCGCACGTGGACCGTGCCCAGCGCCTGCCTCCCTGGTCCAGGCTTCTCCAAGGTCCCTAAACACCTCGACTACACCTCAGAGCTCCAGGTTATCAATCCCGTGCGGTGCACCGCTTGCGCCCAGGCTGACCCCAGACACACCCACGGACCTCACTGAAACATGGATGAACCCCTCATCAGAACCCGAAATCGCCATAGCCATCCCGGAGGGATAAATAATCACCCGAAGAGACAATATGAACAAACCAGGAGAAGGAATCGCCATATTACACAGAAGTTCCATCAGGATTTCCACCAACACCAACGACACCCTGGACACCGCAGAACACCTACACTTTCAGATACACATCAACGCCAACACCACCTTCAGAGGAACCCTTGTCTACAGACCGCCAGGCCCCGTGCCCTATTCTGTGACACCATTACCGACGCTATAGGCTCCCACGCCCTCGCCTCCCCGGAATACCTGCTCCTCGGTGACCTAAATTTTCACCTGGAGAGTGCCAGTGACTGCTGGACAACATCCCAAACCTCGGCCTCAGGCCACTGGTCACCTCGCCCACCCACTCAGCTGGACACACGCTTGACGCCATATTCTTCTCCAGCAGCCACATCACCTTCACTCTCACCACCGAACTCCATTCGACTGACCACCACTGCGTTCACTTCTCCTTCCTGAAGCCCACCACCAACAACATCCTATCCCTCACGGCAAGTGAAACAAGATCGCCAAGGAACAACTGATCTCCAACCTCGTCCAATCTTCGCCACCCATTACCAACGACCCCAACGCCGCCACCCTCAACCTCCAATGATGGCTCGACGACTGCGCAAATACCCTCGCTCCACTCAAAAAAAACAACAACACCCGCATCAACAAGACAGCTCCCTGGTTCACCGCAGAACTTCAGACCTCCAAACGAGAATGCCGGAAAGCTGAGAAAGCCTGGCGCCAAGAACAATCAGTGAGCAACTTCTCCGCCCACAAATCAGCCATGCGCAAACACCACCAGCTCGTCCAGACCACCAAAAGATCCTTCTACAAAGAGCACATAGACACAAATGCACACAACAGCAAGGAACTTTTCACAATCATCAAGGAACTCACCAAACCCAAATCCTGCGCCATCGACCCTCCGCACTCGCAAGACCTCTGCAACTCCCTCTCTAGCTATTTCCACTGCAAGATTGCAGTTATACACGAAAGCTTCATAACGCTGTCACCCACCATCACCACCACCGACACAGCCAACCCCACAGCACCCTGCCGCACCAACGTACTGAGCACCTGGACCCCGCCAACGATGAAGAAACCACCAAAACCATGAGCACCATCCACTCAGGATCTCCAACAGACCCCTGCCCCCACCACGTCTTCAACAAGGCCAGCCAAATCATTGCTCCCCAGCTCCGGTCCGTCATCAACAGCTCCTTCGAGACCGCCACCTTTCCAGATATTTGGAAACATACCGAAGTCAACGCCTTGCGCAAAAAAACCAAAGCAGACCCCGAAGACCTCACAAACTACCAACCTATCTCTCTTCTCCCCTTCCCTGTGAAGGTCATAGAGAAGATAGTCAACAAACAACTGTCCCGCTTCCTGGAGGACAGCAACATACTCAATGTCTCCCAGTCTGGATTACGCAAAAACCACAGCACCAAGACCGCCCTCATCGCCTGCACCAACAACATCAGGGCCAGACTTGACAAGGGTAAAACCATTGCCCTCATCCTTCTCGACCTTTCCCCAGCCTTCGACACCATATGCCACAAAACCCTTCGCACACGCCTTCTTGTTGCCGGAATTCGCCACAAAGCCCTGTACTGGCTCACCTCCTTCCTCTCCGAAAGAACCCAAAGAGTTCGTCTCCCCAAATTCCGGTCTAAAGCCACCAAGACCATATGTGGAGTCCCCCAAGGATCCTCATTCAGCCCCACCCTCTTCAATATCTACATGGCTCTGCTCGCCAGCATCATCCGACCCCACGGCCTCAATATCATTCCCTATGCCGACGACACCCAGCTCATCCTCTCCCTCATGAGGAACCCCTCTAACGCCAAGAACAACCTCCACACCGGACTCCTCGCCATCGCTAATTGGATGACAGCAAGCCACCTGAAGCTGAACTCAGGAAAAACTGAGATCATCATCTTTGGACCCAACAAGTCAGCATGGAACGACTCATGGTGGCCGGCCACCCTAGGGCTACCTCCAGCACCCACCACCCACGTACACAATCTCGGCTTCATACTAGATTCGTCTGTTTCCATGACTAAGCAAGTCAACGCCATATCGTCCTCTTGCTTCAACACCCTCCGTATGCTACACAAGACCTTCAAGTGGATTCCAATAGAAATCAGAAGAACGGTCACCCACACCCTCGTCAGCAGCAGACTGGACTACGGCAACGCCCTCTACGCGAGGACCACAGCCAAGCTCCAGAGAAAACTCCAGCGCATCCAGAACACCTCAGCACGTCTCATCCTCAACCTCCCTTGCCACAAGCACATCTCTGCCCACCTCAGAACCCAACACTGGCTGCCCATCAACAAAAGGATCGTGTTCAAAATCCTAATCCACGCTCACAAAGCCCTCCACAACACTGGACCGGCCTACCTCAACGAACGACTTAACTTCCACATCCTGACCCACTCCACTCCACCGACCTCGCCCTCGCAACAGTCCCTCATATCCAATGCACCACTTCTGGCGGCAGATCCTTCTCCCACCTCGCCGCCAAAACCTGGAACTCCCTACGCAAGACCGAGGACCTCCTAACCTTCAGAAAGCACCTCAAAATATGGCTCTTCGAGCAGCAGCACACCCCCCCCAGCGCCTTGAGACCCCACCGGGTGAGTAGAGCGCTTAACAAATTATTGATTGATTGATTGAACAGTACAGTAAACAATATCTTTTCACAGATGTGTCACAACCGATAGAGCAGTATGGTGAGCAACGTCACTATAGAAGGTCCTAGTTAAACTGAAGAATCCCTAGAATTAACTGGCACGCCGACACATGACAAGCCATCCTGAAAAAGAGCCACACCTTTACCGTTCCCTGATTTAGTAGATGTGACAGATGTACCGGCCATAGGCAGGGAGGACAGCCGAACATCTTAGAGAGGCAGACGGATGCTTGCAGGGGGCTGCAGCGTCATCGTAATGCCACCTCTGACAGTAGTGCTTGTGTTCTTCGCATGGACGAGGAATCTCAGGTGTTTGGGAGGCTTAGAGGCGTCTGTCTTTTTTGTGCAGCACCAGCAAGGAAGAAATCGGAAAAGTGCAAAGCAAAAATTTTTTGAATATGAATCGTACAATGTTACAGTTGATTGATGGCCAATAAAGTGATAGGATGTTAGTGGAGAATGGGCAAAATATGATGAATCATAACTTTACTAAACACATAGATCCAGTGGCCAAACTCACTACAGCAATACAACAACATAGAATCCAACTGGGAAGACATCACCAGCATATGTGGTGGTCTGACGTATTGAGCCAGTCAGTTAACCACCTGGCACATGCCACTACCACGCGATCCAGGGACACTGTACACACACACGGATGGATCACCGCTGCACAGAGGTGGCACTTGGATTAGTGCTGGCAGCGTCTGGTTTGGGAAGATGCAAAGCAGTGGTCCATATTGCCTCCAGTTTTAGGGGCAGGGGAGAGTGAAGCCACAGTCTGTCAGGGCCTGATGGCTCCGCCCTCAGGTGCACTGGCTGATATGCATCTTCTACAGATGTTAGTGCTAGTCCGGGGCAGGCAATGCTGATAAATGCAGTGCAAAAAAGCATGGATGTCCCTGTTGTATTCCTCATATGCTACTTACTAATAATACACAGAATACGACAACCTTGTGCCATTATACATTGGTTTTCAGGCGAATAAGTGACTACTGGGATTCTATAAAAAATGATTTTTTTCTGTTCAAAAGCATCACAAACATATGTTATTGGATATATACACCTTCCTTTCTTTTCACTTGCATGGAAAATAATTGTTTGCAAGCTCTGCACAATGAGCTCGCTGGGGTTGTATTTGCAGTATTCCTTCCTTAGGATCAGAATCCGATTCAATTCCCACACTGTGAAGAACCCATCCCATTGCCATGTTATGCCACATTGCCCATGCAGCTATGGTTGTGCAACAAATGTCCGGACACAATTCGGGGGCTCCACCACTCCTGTGCAGATACTTGAAGTGCGATGGAAGTCCACCAAAGATCCCATCTACAACGTAGCATGTGGTTTTGTGAGCACGGGTTTCCCTTTGCTTGCTCCTTGATCTCTGGTTCAAGGACGATGTTAAGATCCAAGGTCGTAACACACATCTATTGTCTCCTGCAAAGACAAGGAAGCTTGCATTAGTATGGGTTGTTGCTTTTAGTGGTGTGTTACACATTTTCTATGGGCTTACCAAGTAGAAGGCTGTCACCAAAATCACTGTGAGACCGCCTATTATACATCCACCTATAGCGGAACATATAGGAATTATAAGTGCTGCCTGGAAATCAGGTTACAAGGTCTATCATTATACAAGATCCATCACACTCCACCTGTTTATTGAGGGAGTTATTTTAGTGGTTTCATAGATAAATTCATAGCATTTGGTGGACATATGGCAATATGCGTACCGTCAACAGATCCAATGACATCTGCTGGGATGCCAGAAAATGTATGCAATCATTCATTTTTGACAACATAATATCTAAGAAATCTATGAAAAAAAACATGACAATGCACTTTGGGGCATTCCACCTGGTACTGCTATTACTCCTATGCGGTGGGATTGCATCCCTTCTGTCTGTGGGGTCTGTAACTGTGGATGTAAATCAGCAAATAAATCCAAAATGACCTGACTACTGGGCCTGTATTTCTCAAATATCTCCTCCTCACTGTGATCAAACAGGGTTACCTTAACCCTAAAAAGTCTGTCTGCTTGTCTGCATGTGTGCGAGAATACTCATCTTCGCCAGAACAAACAAAGCTGCCATTGTGAAAGGGCCTTATGCATTTTGGGGAAATTTATATAGACTGCACCTGGTAAACACCTGATTTGATTTGGTGGTAGTTGCATTTCCTAAAACTGCATTTTGCAACTAGTTGCAATTAGGTAATGCTCCATGCATACAGATTGTGATTCTCAATTTGGAAATCCCCATTTGTGATTCCTTGTTTGGAAGCTAAAAATATGGATTTTCTAAAGGAAAGAATCACAGTTTGGACCGGCCAAATTGCCTTTCGTACATACCAGAAGGGGCTTTTGCATTCTCAAATAGCGACTCAGACAATTTATAAATGCAAAAACCTTTCTTATTCCCCATTCACTGTTGACCACATACAGCGAATGCTCTATTAGCAGTCTGTATCTCAAGGGTCCAGTCTGACACTTAAATTCAAGTCAAAAGTGTCTCAGTGCAGCTGTACTTACAGCAGTGACTTATCCCTGCCCAATATTCCTGAAACAAGTCTTACCCGCTCTGGGAGAAGTGAAGCGTGTAGAGTCTTGGAGTGCGTCCCTCTACAGTTGTTCAAAGTGAACTCAGCGAATGCATGCTGCAGATGCAGGCTCTTACACTTTCCCTTCTGGTTGCGATCACATTCCTGCAAGGATCAGAGGTTTCCTGCATTCCGTCTTTGGGGTAAGTTTGCACACCTCCAAAAGTGGGGGGATCCTGATGAATCTGCCCTTGATCCCAAGATTGGGTGGCGATGCTTCCACAGCATCCTTACTTGTTCAGCATGGTTGGGCAGTCACAGTCATCATTGCTTCTGGTGACCTATGAGTTTCCACTGATCACCATGGCACAATTTCTCCCGGCAGCCCCTTCTGGCATACAGAATTTGGCCCTTACCGTACCGCAGTTCCTACCATGGTGGCCTCTCCTGGCCTACAGGGCCACCGCAACAGTGTTGCACAGACTTTGGCACTTCTTCGCAAGACAGTTTTTTTCATGACGGCCCCTCCTGGCACATGGGGTCGCCGCAATGGTGCCATGCAGGCTTCTACCTTTACCCCATTAATCTTTTTCTATAGGTGTCTTCATGGTGGCCCTCTCCTGGCATACAGGGGTCACTGACTCAGTTCTGCACACGGGCAATAACCCAATCGGTGTAACAGCCATTTCCTCACACCTCACACTGGGAGTCCACTCTATAGGATTCCCCACTGGACGTAACTTCCTCCAACACACTCCTCTTCCTCACAGGGGAAACTGTCCTTGGCAAGCAGGCCGGTGCTGGTGCTCCAGGCTCTAGGGACTGGTGGTCTTGGCTTCCCTTGGTGATGTCCCCTCACCAAGCAGGGAGTATAGCAGGCCTTGACCCCCAGTCCTGGTCATAGGTAGAAGCCTTGCAGAGCTTCCCCTCATTATTGAGCCTGTCTTGCTGCTTGGAAGTGAACAATTTTTAGGGCCTCAAACTTCCCCTCTAATAGTCCATTTCACACACCAAATGTGATTTAGGGTCTGGGTCTTTGTAATGTTATGTTGGGGTTCTGCTTCCTTCAAAGTAAATACTACTCTGCTCCTTCTTTCTCTTGGGAAGCCATCTGTCACAGAAGGAGAGATTCCGAAGATGATGGCTCCGCAACACAGACAATGGGAGTAACTAGAGTTCACACCTGGACGTCAGCCACAGTGATAAGTGCAATAAAAGATTATTCCCAGTCCCACTCTTCATGATTCCCTTATCAGTCCCATCTCCTTCCTGAGATGTGCCCAGGCCCTTTCCTTGTGACCTCTCACTGAATCAAAGAGCACCTTTTGAAGTGTATAGGGAGAGTGTCACCCTTCCCCCCACCTCTCCCCAGTGTGTCCCACCCAGCTCACAGAAATGCAGCAATATACAAATCTGTCTGAGGGGGTTCTTCTACTCCATATCCTCATGTTTTCACCATGCAGGCCAGGGTCTCCCAAAATGGAACCCAATGTTTCTCATGCAATGCACCATTACAGGCACACTTGCTCTCTGTGCATGTACACAGCACACACTGCTCAGCACTGTAACATCCATGTTTTGTGCCACTACAGGCATACACACACTAAGCACACACGTTCACTCTGCATACACAGCACATCACTGTACCCTTTCTGTATTACGCCCCTTGCAGGTAAATATACACCCAGTACATACTCTTAACGCTTCATAACATTTCACCCTTCATGTACTGTACCTCTCACAGGTACACATACACCCAGCACATGCATTCACCATGCGCGCACTGTACTGCACTGCCCTGTCCCTCTATTGTACCCTTCACGAACACACATACATCTAGCACAGAGACACTACTCCTGTGCTGCTCACCACTTCATGCCCAACTGATGTAGGCCAAAAGGTGGGTAAGCACACAGAAGTGGAACTTTAAAAAGGTAAGTGGGACTGTAGGTCTTACTCTAGTGACACAGGCTAAAAAGGACCTGTTCACTACTACTAATCACTATACAGTATGCTGCCACCACAGAGCTTGTGCTGCTTAACTCCGGTGAAGGCATGAGCCTTCCACCACTATGAGGATAGCACTTTGGGTGCCCCTTTCGGTCCAACAAGACCGCAATCCATGAGACAGGCCCATGTCATGGTGCACACACATGATTCATGTTTGCCTATGACAACACCAAATCACTACTAGGGATCCTGACCACAGTACAGGGGGGCAATCAGGACATGGGTATGTGTCCATTACCATGCAGAGGTCTTTTCCGTCCCAGCACTGTCATTCATTCACACTCCTACTCACTCTTCCTATCACTCATTGTCACTAAGGATGGGCGAGACTCATGGAGTTTTACTCTACGGAATTCCCTGGAGTTACTTAAAAACTCTGTGGAGTTCCGCGAGCGGCAGAATTCCACCACATGTATTGAAAGCAATCAGTGGTGTGCAGACTTCTTTCAGAATGTCCTGGCCAGGTCTGCTCACCCACCGACAGATTTCCTTTTAGCTGCCATTCCCAAACTCCCCCAAGTCCTCATCTGTGTTTAAGGAACGTCAGCTGCTTGTCACCCTTCTTAGAAAACCCTTCCAGCAGAGAGGTGATAAACAGCACCCCGCAGGCATTCTGGATGCCTAAATCCTAGCCATTGCACCAGAAGGCCAGCATTATGCAGGCCCCGATGCCCTCTCGGGGTCTGAACTCCTTGGTGCCTCCTGTGCCTACCTAGGGACCACCTCGGGTCACTCGCTCGCGTCAGGGGACCCCTGCCTCTTTCAGTAATTCACATTTTCTCTTTTCCCTTCTGCATTGGTCGGGGGTGCCATGATCTCCACTGTGGGTGCTGCCCGGGTACTCAGGACTCAGAGTCAAATCCCAACAACATCCAAAGCTTGTTGGAAAAAAAAACAGCGAGCTAAAGAAACAGGTCCAACACAAGGCATGCCCACTAAAGAATGCCAAAGCATGCTTGGGCAGGAAGATACATTGATAGCAGTACTGGGGAAGTACAAATTATTTCACTTCAGTAGGATGGACAAAGTACTGCTTCAAAACTAGGGGTGGGTGACAAACTCCACTCCGCCAGCAGAGTTTGTGGAGCCACTCTGCGCTCCGCTTGGAGCGCGGAGTTCAGCAAAAACTCAGCCTACCGCTGCATGGCAAAGTTTACCATGCAACAGTTAGCTTGTAACATCAACAAGTCTGTAAGATTCACAATTAATAGTTGAAGAATTTGAAGACATTGTCACTCACTGACTCCATCCACTGATCCTTTCACTTTCACTTACACACACAACACATACACATGCTGTTTCTCACACACTCATACAAAACACACACACTTAATCCATACGCACAGTACACAACATGGACATGGACACTGCAGGGTTTAAGCCCTCAGCACTGGTCTACATTTAACTGTGACGCTTAACATGTGACAAATGGGGGAGGCACAGAGGTGTGCCAGGGTCCAAAGGCCAGGAATGGGGCTTGTCCAGCCCTGGTGATTTCTCTTCGAAGGCTGGTGCAGGTGCCTTTGTTTGTCTGCGTTAGCCATCCTACAGAGAATGTTACCAGACAGACGGAGGGTGTAGCACCTTGGCCCTTGAAGAGTACCTGGCACTGGTCTCTGGCCTGCTGTGTGCAAGCTACCTTTTCGCTGAACATCAGATAACATTAGGTACCTGGATCCAGCTCACTCCAAATCTCCAGACCTGTGCGATCTGCAAATTTGAGGCTCTGCACAGGAAAGCAAAGGCTACATTTTCTCCATGTGGGCCCGATTGCTGTTTTAAAGATGATTCCACTCCCTAAGATCCTAAATAACTTACAAGCATTGTAAATAACAAAAGTTCCAATCTGTAGACAACACCTTTATTTGGGCAGGGGAAAAACCTAGACTTAGCTGGAAGGTCTGTGTGAAACCTCAGCATGCAGGGCTAAAGGCTCCAGATGTGTTACTTTACTATCAAGCCTTCCAGTGGCCAAAACTAATTGAGTGGCTAAAAGGTTAAACCAGTGAGACCTGGTGCTTATTGACCAAAACCTGTGGGGGGATTCTTGTGTTCACATAGTGCCATAAAGGAGGGAACTTATCTATCTTCCCAGTGAAATGCACCACTTTGTTGGTATGAGATACCCATCATTTGGCAGACACAATTTCTTAATTATTGTGATTTCATAACAGACCTATACCCATGGGCCTATGAGAAATGGAGAGTGCAAGGTTTCAATAAAGACAATAAAACATTCTAGAAACAGAGTACTTCTGCTATCTACAGCTGATGCACTGAGTGGTGCATAGGTCTCTTAAGGAGAAGGTCACTCGTGACTAGATTCAATTTAGATGATTCCTTACAACCCTAACATCTAACAAATAGATGGTTTCAGAGTTACATGCTATCCTAAACATACAGCACCTCATAAATAAATGTACATACGAGTTACAGTGGGAGACAGAGCTCAATTGAACTTTAGATCATAATGAATGATGTGAGATTTTCACCAAGGCTTAAAATTACGCACATCATGGACAGGTGAGGGAAGTGATTTTCTAAATTCTCTGTGCATGGAATTGTACCCCAAGGAGTCTCAAGAAAGTGCTAAAACTGAATCACAAAATTGCTGGAGAACCTGCATAGAGAAAGCCTCAACAACACATTTTCTATGGCCATGCCCAGGGTAAACAACTTGTGGGAGGAGGTATTAACAGGCATCTCCCGGATCGCCAGCAGGGATTCCTCAGACTGTCCTTCTGGGTAGGCCTCCCACTGGGTTATATCCCCTGCAATCCCTGGAAAAAAATGTATACCATATCTGCTTTTGAAGTAGGCCTGGGCATAGAACTCCCCTCCACCGGTGGAGTTTGTGGAATTTAGGTACTCCACGCTATGCGGAGTAGTGCGGAGTTCCCAAATTCCACTCTCCGGAGCGGAGTTTGTTAATGCTCACAAGATTGAGTTTTGGTGCTCTCTCGTGAGTGCAATGAGTGTATGAGACTTTGGCCCTCATTACAACCCTGGCAGTCAAAGACCGTCAGGGCTGTTTCTACGACTACACCGCCAACAGGCTGGCGGTGCAATCCTTGGTATTATGACCACGGTGGAAGTGCCGCGGTTGCACCGCCGGGACTGGCGGTTTACCGCCACGTTGGCAGCGCTGCCCAGGGGATTGCGAGTCCCCCTCCCGCCAGCCTTTTCATGGTGGTAGGAACCGCCATGAAAAGGCTGGCAGAAAGGGGAGTCGCGGGGCCCCCTGCCACATCCCCATGGAGCTTTTCACTGTCTGCATAGCAGACAGTGAAAAGCACTACGGGTGCAACTGCACCTGTCGCAACACTGCCGGCTCCATTTGGAGCCGGCTCCCGTGTTGCAGCTGAAATCCCAGCTGGGCCGGCGGGCGGAAACTCGGTTTCTGCCCACCGGCCCAGCAGGGATGTTGTGATGGCCACCGTGGCAGTGCGGCAGTTACAACTTGGCAGGCGGCAACTGTTCTCTCGCATTGCTTCCAGCAGCGCCGGTGGCCAAAACGGTCTGCTCTGGAGCACAAACTCACTTTTGAAGTCGATTTTCTACTCCAGAGCCAATAAATCTAGTCAAAAATAGCTTTTTTGACTAGATATTCTTCTCCAATGGACCATGCAATTTGTTTTTCAGATTGAGAAGCCTTTTTTACAAACAGGAAGGAAGTGTGTCAGAGAATCCAACTACCTCTTCATGTCCAGCAGGCTCCTCCCATTGCTTTGCCCATTTTCCTGGTCGCTTTTTACTTGGATTTCGAGTTGGAATGATCACTCTCTTTGTCCCCTAGTTATACCTTTAGATTTAAGGACTTTATTTTTGTCAAATCACACAAGCAAGTTCTTAAACTATTGAATAAGGGTGTTGTTGTGTGTTTGCTTGAGCATGCACCAGTATTTCTTTGTACTTTAATTAAATTTTTTTAATGTACAGTGGTGAGTGGCCTGGGGTTCAAGTATAGGCCTACTTATGATTTATTTAGCATTTCATTGATTTTTCACCTTTTGTAAAGGAGAATTGTTGCACAGCTCAGTACATTTTCTACATGTTTGTAACATTTGCAATATTCTTTTAGTAATTGGCCTAGATTTCCAAAGGGCCATTTAAGCCAGTCGACCCAGACAGGTACTACTAGTCCTCAGGGCATGAAATAAATGTTTCAGTGGTATATCGTTTTAAATCTTTATTTAGGGCAGGGATTGCATTGGATTCAATTTAAAATGCTGGCCATTGTTTGAATTTCATTTTTTTGTGCAAAAAGTGTAGATATTGTAGAGTAAAAATATTTGATGGCATAGGAGGATGTTGTATGACCATGTAGCTAGCAGCCATTTTGCGCATGCGGCCAGTGTCCCTTTGCCATAGGTTTGCATGTGTTCTTCTTTGTTCTCCTTGCTTCTTGTTGTTGTTGTTTGACCATGTGGCTGGCAGCCATTTTGTGCATAAAGCCAGTGTCCCTTGCCATAGGCTTGCATGTGTTCTTTGTTCTCCATGCTTCCTCCTTGCTCCTTGTTGTTGTTGTTGTTTGATCATGTTGCTAGCTGGCAGCCCTTTTGTCAATCCAGCCAGTGCCCCTTGTCATAGGCTTGCATTTGTTCTTTGTTTGCCATGCTTCCTCCTTGCTCTTTGTTGTTGTTGTTTGATTCTATTTTAGTCTTTACATTTTTATTTTTTATTTTAATGAATTTGTATGCCATTTTATATTTATTTTTTAATTTATTTTTTTTATTTTTATATTTTAGTTTTATTTTTTATAATTTTTTGCTTGTTTTAATTTTTAATGTTTGAATGTCATTTTATACTTTTTAAAAAATATATTTTTACTTTTTTAAATTTGATTTTTCATTTTAATTATTTGTTTTTTATGTTAATTTTTATATTTTATTTCTTATAATTTGTAACTTTTATTCAACTCTGCATTTTGCCTTGATTCATCCATCTGATCCATTACATTCCTCCATCCACCCATCCACTAAAGACGCATAGCTGCACCACTGCATTCAGTTTCTTAGGTGTAATTCCATTTCCTCCAGGACACCCTGCCTATGGAGCATGAAAGACAAATCAACAGCACCATTAATTTTGTTAGCGATTATTCCATTTCCCCTGGACCACCTTGCTGCCATAGGTTATTTTATTTAAAGGATTAATCCATTTACCCGTGCACCTCTCTCTGACTACCCCAGGTGTTTCCTAAAACAGATGGAGATAAAGCAAAGAGCTAGATCTGCCTGTTGTGCTGTCTGATTTGAACTATGTCATTTTTATGGTGTGGTGGTGTGGTTTGCCTTTACAATGTTTGATTAAATACTAGGTATATGACATAATTAACCAACCGCACTAAGACTGTATTTTTCGTTACTATTTTCAACCTGCTGCAACAATGCCATGTTTCACTAACTACATATTTTTCTCGCTTGGCAAGACACCCCATATCACCCGCAGTCCTGTCAAAGAGAAGGCCTTACAGTTATTTTGGTCCACACGCACCAAACTCTTTTGCTTGCTCATCTTGGTGCCACTGCCAACCTAGAGCTAGTTAAGATGACCACAAAGCAAGTTGCTCCCAAGAAAGTGGCCAGTGAGAAGAAGCAGCTTTCTGCCAGTGGCGTGCCAACCACAACCTTTTTGGGAGATGAGTGACTGTCACACCTACCTCCAAGAAGGAACCTGGGAGCACTCCTGCATCAACAGCACTATCTCAACCCAAGCCCAAGACAATGTCTGTCAGTGAGGCAGCCACTGCAATCATGGCATCGCTGATGAGCAGTGATGTTGAATAGGATTTGTCCCTTTCACAAAGAAGTACCCAATCATTTCAGGAAGCAGAGTAAAGTGGACAGCAGCCTCAGTCAGATCTTCCCAAAGTTGGAGCAGAACAGGAGGTCAAGCTTTCTGTCGAGCACTAACCTCCTCTTTAAAAATCAAGGGCTCACACATCTCCAGCAAGAAAAAGTAAGTGTACTACTGCACCATCTTATCCAAGCACCACTTCTGATGATGATAGGGACATGGAGTGGACCCTGGCAGAGTCCGGGAGATGCCAGGAGAGGCAAGGGAAAAGAAAAGTTTCAGAAAGCCTTAAAATCATGGAAGGGGATGATGACGAGGATGATGACGACACATTCCTGGAAGGTGGCACAGAGGAGTCCAACATTACTATCTTACCTGCTCTGGGGGATGTGCACAGACAGCACCGCCAGCTCCATATTTGTAAGGCCCCAGCAGAGACCTGCACCAACCCCTAATTCAATTTATGTATGCACTGCAGAGAAGCAATCAACACACCCACAACCACCTACATCCAGTTCTTCTTCAGACATTGGCAGTGGCCCAATAAGAAAGTACTCTCCCCAGTTTGGAACTTTTTTACGATTAGCAAACAGGAGGAGAACATTGCCATATGCTCCATTTGCCATGCAAGTGTTCATCGAGGTAAGCCTGGTTCACATTATGATACTGGAGCCCAGGTGACCCATATAAAGAAACATTATGCAATCTGGTGGGAGCAGCACCTTAAACAAATGACTCAACATGGTTGTGGTGGTAAAGGTGAGGAGAGTCGGGAAGCATCAACTAAACCTGGTCAAAATCACGGTGGAAGGTAAGGAAGAAGAGGGTGACATCATTCTCATGCAAAGCAGCCCTGTCCCGAGCAGAGTGCCAGAATCACCTACCTCAGCGACCTCACAATGGCACAGGAAGGCTGTCAGATGGAGACACTACAGCATACGGTGACTGCACCACCACGATGCGCATTGAGCCTACCACCACCTACATCTGAAGTTTCCCACATCATTCGCCCCACGAAAGAAGAAAATTCAGGCTACAATTATGGGCATGTTTAGGAAGGAAGGGCCCTACAACCGCAACCACCCACTGGCATGTTTGTACAATGGCAAGCTGGCAAAAAAGTTTGCGCTGGACCTTCTTCCTTTTTCTTTTTTGGAAGGAGTGGGAGTTTGTGGCAGCCCTCTGCCCAAAATTGAAGGTTCCAAACCAGACCTATTTTGCCAGTTGCTGTTCTAGCGCTGAATCACGATGTGCTGCAAATTGTTGGACAAGCTTTGCAACAAAGCGTTGTCCACACTATTCACCTGACGACAGACATGTGGACCCGTTGTCAAGTGACTGATTACATGTGCATCACTGCACACTGGATCTCTTTTCTGGGGGTAAAGCAAAAGCTATCTACAGGTCTTGTCCCTGAAGAAATTTTTAAGAGCGTTCGGTGGCATGCAACAGTAGCCATGTTCGCCATGGACAAGTCACACACAGCTGCAAACATCTTGGAGGAATTTAATTGCAAGGTGTCTGAATGGTTGTGACCCAGAGGTCTTCGAGTTGGATTGGACAATTGAAGTAACATAGTCAAGGCTATGGCAAACAGTGGCTATTTCAGGGTCTTGTGTTTGGCACACTGCATCAACATGGTTGTGCAAGATTTCCTTAAAAAAGAAGACATAGTCCGCAACATACTGACTGCCTGAAGGCGCATCTGCACTAATTTCAGCCATTCTTTTAAAGCCCGGAAACAGTTGCGGATTATCCAGCATGATAATAGAGTACCAGTTAAAGCCCTGATACAGGAGGTGCAAACACATTGTAATTTAACCTATTATATGTTACAACATCTGTTTGAGGAGTACAAACAGATCAATGACTATGTCTTTCAAAGAGGAGCTGATGCAATTGGGAAAGCTATGACCATGGATGCGGACAACTGGGGCCTAGTCAAATGTCTCACACAGATGCTGCTCCCTTCTGAGGTTTCACACAGGAAGTTAGCAAGGAGGACAGTACAATGCCGCAAGCTATCCCGTTATTGCATCTGCTACTGGAGCAGCTAAAGAAGGTGTCTGAAAGGTTTTCATTTGGGGGTGCAAATGAAAACCCAGAAGCACATGCCTTTGTTACTAGCCAATGCTATCACTTGACTTGTAATACAAGGCTGCAAAATGACATAATCTCTTCCAAAAAGTACATCTGTGCAATCCTACTTGATCCATGCTTCAAAACATTCTTCCTGCTAGCATTCCTTTTTCTGAAGGGGATGTTTCACAAAACAAGAGGTGGATTGTTGAGATAGCAGGAGAACTGGAAGAAGAACAGCAGATTCCGCAGTTCTTTGATGCCGCCTTCAACTACCTGAGAGGGCAGACTTGTCTCACATCTGCCAACCCCACCAACAAGAAAACCAGTGATAACAGCAACAGAAGAATTGGACCCAACCTCTGCATTGGCTTGGTTTCAAGTGGCAGGTCCTAAGTCCAGTGCAGATGCGAAGGAAAAAGTGGTCGAGCAGGTGGCAGCACCAATGACCATTAATAGGATGTTCCAGGAGTAACTGGATGACCTGAAAGTGGTATATGTGTATCAAAACCCATTGGTGTATTGGTATGGGAAGATTCGCAGTGGCCAGAGCTCAGCAGGCTGCCAATAAAGTTTCTGGCTTGTCCTGTAGCCAGTGTGTCTGCTGAACTTGTGTTCAGTGCAGCTGGTGCAGTTGTTACAGTGAGAAAGACCAGTCTCTCTCCTCAAAACATGAAGAGATTGGCCATGATCAAAATGAACCAGCATTTTATACCACCTGATTACACTATTCCTGAAACACCTCAGGAGGAGGAAGAGGATGATTGGTCGTTATCAAGCGTATTAGCTGACCAACCTTTGGGTGAACCACCAGAGTCTGAGGATGAACTCTACTTCCCTGATTGAGTATGCCAGTGCCACCACAGAACCTTTTCATTATTCAGCTTCTTTTTCTCTTTCATTGTTTGCAAAAAAATATGCTAGTGCAACATTATGGGGGTCATTCCTACCCTGGCGGTCTATGACCGCCAGGGTAGGTGACGGAGGAAGCACCGCCAACAGGCTGGCGGTGCTTCCGTGGGCATTCTGACCGCGGCGGTACAGCCGCGGTCAGAAACGGGAAACTGGGGGTGTCCCGCCGGTTTCCCGCTGCCCCAGGGAATCCTCCATGGCGGTGCTGCTTGCAGAGCCGCCATGGGGATTCCGACCCCCTTACCGCCATCCTGCTCCTGGCGGTTTTCACCGCCAGGAACAGGATGGCGGTAACGGGTGTCGTGGGGCCCCTGCAGTGCCCATGCCACTGGCATGGGCACTGCAGGGGCCCCCTAACAGGGCCCCACATTGATTTTCAGTGTCTGCTTTGCAGACACTGAAAATCGCGACGGGTGCAACTACACCCGTCGCACCCCTTCCACTCCGCCGGCTCCATTCGGAGCCGGCATCCTCGTGGAAGGGGGTTTCCCGCTGGGCGGCGGGCGGCCTTTTGGCAGTCGCCCACCAGCCCAGCGGGAAACTCAGAATGACCGCCGCGGTCTTTTGACCGCGGTACAGGGGGCCGCCCGCCAAACTTGGAATCAGCCCCAATGTTTCTTTCGGATTTATGCTGCCCCACCATTGATTTTATAGTCACATACAAGCCCGGATTGAAGTTGGATCTGTGTGCAGTGAAGAAGCCCCCACATACCCTTCAGGATATTGGAGATGCTGCCTGCCTCCCTCACATGCCGTTGCCTATCCGATTTTTATATCACCTAGCAGGGCTGCCCTAGAAGATCATTGATTAATAGACTGCCAATGCCAATGTCTAATTCCAATGTGTGTACACCATCAAAGAGGAGGTATTTTGTTCAATCACCATGCTTGGATTTGAAGAGGTAACTAAGTAACTATTGCATTAATGAGTGGTGATATATTGATTGATTGTAATTGTGTTTGTGAATTTGTGAGGGATGACTGATGATTGTGGTGGCTGACAGAGAGGGAGGGAGTTCTTGTAGGAAAGTACCATCTTGCCTGGCATGTTACCCCCATTTTTCACTGTATATATGTTGTTTTAGTTGTATGTGTCACTGGGACCCTGGTAACCCAGGGCCCCAGTGCTCATAAGTGTGCCTGAATGTGTTACCTGTGTAGTGACTAACTGTCTCACTGAGGCTCTGCTAATCAGAACCTCAGTGGTTATGCTCTCTCATTTCTTTCCAAATTGTCACTGACAGGCTAGTGACCATTTTTACCAATTTACATTGGCTTACTGGAACACCCTTATAATAACCTAGTATATGGTACTGAGGTACCCAGGGTATTGGGGTTCCAGGAGATTCCTATGGGCTGCAGCATTTCTTTTGCCACCCATAGGGAGCTCTGACAATTCTTACACAGGCCTGCCACTGCAGCCTGAGTGAAATAACGTCCACGTTATTTCACAGCCATTTTACACTGCACTTAAGTAACTTATAAGTCACCTATATGTCTAACCTTTACCTGGTAAAGGTTAGGTGCAAAGTTACTTAGTGTGAGGGCACCCTGGCACTAGCCAAGGTGCTCCCACATTGTTCAGAGCCAATTCCCTGAACTTTGTGAGTGCGGGGACACCATTACACACGTGCACTACATATAGGTCACTACCTATATGTAGCTTCACCATGGTAACTCCGAATATGGCCATGTAACATGTCTATGATCATGGAATTGCCTCCTCTATGCCATCCTGGCATAGTTGGCACAATCCCATGATCCCAGTGGTCTGTAGCACAGACCCTGGTACTGCCAAACTGCCCTTCCTGGGGTTTCACTGCAGCTGCTGCTGCTGCCAACCCCTCAGACAGGCAGCTGCCCTCCTGGGGTCCAGCCAGGCCTGGCCCAGGATGGCAGAACGAAGAACTTCCTCTGAGAGAGGGTGTGACACCCTCTCCCTTTGGAAAATGGTGTGAAGGCAGGTGAGGAGTAGCCTCCCCCAGCCTCTGGAAATGCTTTGTTGGGCACAGATGTGCCCAATTCTGCATAAGCCAGTCTACACCGGTTCAGGGGACCCCTTAGCCCTGCTCTGGCGCGAAACTGGACAAAGGAAAGGGGAGTGACCACTCCCCTGACCTGCACCTCCCCTGGGAGGTGTCCAGAGCTCCTCCAGTGTGCTCCAGACCTCTGCCATCTTGGAAACAGAGGTGCTGCTGGCACACTGGACTGCTCTGAGTGGCCAGTGCCACTAGGTGACGTCAGAGACTCCTTGTGATAGGCTCCTTCAGGTGTTGCTAGCCTATCCTCTCTCCTAGGTAGCCAAACCCTCTTTTCTGGCTATTTAGGGTCTCTGTCTCTGGGGAAACTCCAGATAACGAATGCAAGAGCTCATCCGAGTTCCTCTGCATCTCTCTCTTCACCTTCTGATAAGGAATCGACTGCTGACCGCGCTGGAAGCCTGCAAACCTGCAACATAGTAGCAAAGACGACTACTGCAACTCTGTAACACTGATCCTGCCGCCTTCTCGACTGTTTTCCTGCTTGTGCATGCTGTGGGGGTAGTCTGCCTCCTCTCTGCACCAGAAGCTCCGAAGAAATCTCCCGTGGGTCGACGGAATCTTCCCCCTGCAACCGCAGGCACCAAAAAGCTACATTACCGGTCCCTTGGGTCTCCTCTCAGCACGACGAGCGAGGTCCCTCGAATCCAGCAACTCTGTCCAAGTGACCCCCACAGTCCAGTGACTCTTCAGTCCAAGTTTGGTGGAGGTAAGTCCTTGCCTCACCTCGCTGGGCTGCATTGCTGGGAACCGCGACTTTGCAGCTACTCCGGCCCCTGTGCACTTCCGGCGGAAATCCTTTGTGCACAGCCAAGCCTGGGTCCACGGCACTCTAACCTGCATTGCACGACTTTCTAAGTTGGTCTCCGGCGACGTGGGACTCCTTTGTGCAACTTCGGCGAGCACTGTTTCACGCATCCTCGTAGTGCCTGTTTCTGGCACTTCTCCGGGTGCTACCTGCTTCAGAGAGGGCTCCTTGTCTTGCTCGACGTCCCCTCTCTCTGCTGGTCCAATTTGCAACCTCCTGGTCCCTCCTGGGCCTCAGCAGCGTCCAAAAACGCTAACTGCACGATTTGCAGCTAGCAAGGCTTGTTGGCGTTCTTTCGGCGGGAAAACACTTCTGCACGACTCTCCACGGCGAGAGGGATCCGTCCACCAAAGGGGAAGTCTCTAGCCCTTTTCGTTCCTGCAGAAACCTCAGCTTCTTCTGTCCAGTAGAAGCTTCTTTGCACCCGCAGCTGGCATTTCCTGGGCATCTGCCCATCTCCGACTTGCTTGTGACTTTTGGACTTGGTCCCCTTGTTCCACAGGTACCCTAAATTGGAAATCCACAGTTGTTGCATTGCTGGTTTGTGTCTTTCCTGCATTATTCCTCTAACACGACTTCTTTGCCCTTAGAGGAACTTTAGTGCACTTTGCACTCACTTTTCAGGGTCTTGGGGAGGGTTATTTTTCTAACTCTCACTATTTTCTAATAGTCCCAGCGACCCTCTACAAGGTCACATAGGTTTGGGGTCCATTCGTGGTTCGCATTCCACTTTTGGAGTATATGGTTTGTGTTGCCCCTATCCCTATGTTTCCCCATTGCATCCTATTGTAACTATACCTTGTTTGCACTGTTTTCTAAGACTATACTGCATATTTTTGCTATTGTGTATATATATCTTGTGTATATTTCCTATCCTCTCACTGAGGGTACACTCTAAGATACTTTGGCATATTGTCATAAAAATAAAGTACCTTTATTTTTAGTATAACTGTGTATTGTGTTTTCTTATGATATTGTGCATATGACACTAAGTGGTACTGTAGTAGCTTCACACGTCTCCTAGTTCAGCCTAAGCTGCTCTGCTAAGCTACCATTATCTATCAGCCTAAGCTGCTAGACACCCTATACACTAATAAGGGATAACTGGGCCTGGTGCAAGGTGCAAGTACCCCTTGGTACTCACTACAAGCCAGTCCAGCCTCCTACATTGGTTGTGCAGTGGTGGGATAAGTGCTTTGAGACTACTTACCACTCTTGTCATTGTACTTTTCATAAGAGAAAAATATACAAAACAAGGTCAGTGTATATACACATAGCCAAAAAGTTTTGCATTTCCTCTTTTCACTCTTTTCTAAGTGCTGAAAAGTACTCCTAACTTTCTAAAAAGTTCTAAAAAGTTTAAAAAGTTTTTTTTCTCTGTCTTTCTAAAAGCTCTGACAAACTTTTTATCTTTTACTATCACTTTAACCCTCTCTAAAAATGTCTGGCACAGGCCAAAATGTTGATCTGTCCAAACTTGCATATGACAACCTTAGCTGGAAAAGAGCAAGGAGTCTCTGTATAGAGAGAGGTTTGAGTGTAGGGAAGAATCCTTCCTTGGAACTGTTACTTAACATGCTTAGAGAACAGGATAAGGCCATAGGTGCCTCATCTGTTGAAAAAGTACCTAATAGTTCTCAATCTGATTCAGGGACTCCCCCAGGAAAAGATTCAGGAAAGAAACTTCCTAGCCTGCCCATTACTAGACAGTCTAGCATAGTTGGTAATGATGATGAGCCACACCATACAAATAGTGTTGTCTCACATCATAGCAAAAGCATTTATTCTCACCATACTGGTAGTAATGTTTCTGTTAACCAAGCTGTTAGGGTGGCTTCTGTAAGGGACAGGTCTCCTTCTGTTCATTCTCATCACACCTCTGTATCTAAGAATGTCCCTCCCACCAACCCTGATGACAGAATGTTAGAGAGGGAACTCAATAAGTTGAGGGTGGAACAAACCAGACTGAAGCTTAAAAAGCAACAGCTGGATTTGGATAGACAGTCTTTTGAACTAGAGAAGGAAAGACAGAAGTTGGGTTTAGAAACCCATGGTGGCAGCAGCAGTATTCCCCATAGTCATCCTGCAAAAGAGCATGCTTCCAGGAATCTGCACAAGATAGTTCCCCCTTATAAGGAGGGGGATGACATTAACAAGTGGTTTGCTGCACTTGAGAGGGCCTGTGTTGTACAGGATGTCCCTCAAAGGCAGTGGGCTGCTATCCTATGGCTATCATTTAGTGGAAACGGTAGGGATAGGCTCCTTACTGTGAAAGAAAATGATGCTAATAATTTCCAAGTTCTTAAGAATGCACTCCTGGATGGTTATGGCTTAACCACTGAACAGTACAGGATAAAGTTCAGAGAGTCCAAAAAGGAGTCTTCACAAGACTGGGTTGATTTCATTGACCATTCAGTGAAGGCCTTGGAGGGGTGGTTACATGGCAGTAAAGTTACTGATTATGACAGCCTGTATAACTTAATCCTGAGAGAGCATATTCTTAATAATTGTGTGTCTGATTTGTTGCACCAGTACTTGGTGGACTCTGATCTGACCTCTCCCCAAGAATTGGGAAAGAAGGCAGACAAATGGGTCAGAACAAGAGTGAACAGAAAAGTTCATACAGGGGGTGACAAAGATGGCAACAAAAAGAAGGATGGTAAGTCTTCAGACAAGGGTGGGGACAAATCTAAAAATGAGTCTTCATCAGGCCCACAAAAACACTCTGGTGGGGGTGGTGGGTCCAAATCCTCCTTTAATCAGAACAAGGAAAAGAAACCATGGTGCTATTTATGTAAAATAAAAGGCCATTGGACAACAGATCCCAGTTGTCCAAAGAAAGGCACCACTGCTCCTACCACTACAACCCCTACTGCTACACCTAGTGTCCCTACTAATAGCAGTGGTGGTGGGAGCAAACCTACTAATAGCCAATCCAAGGGAGTAGCTGGGCTCACTTTTGGTAATTTAGTTGGGGTTGGCCTTGTTAGGGAGGCCACAGAGGCTGTGTTAGTCTCTGAGCGGGCTATTGATTTAGCCACCTTAGTTGCCTGTCCCCTTAATATGGATAAGTACAAGCAGCTACCCCTAATAAATGGTGTTGAGGTTCAGGCCTACAGGGACACTGGTGCCAGTGTGACTATGGTCATAGAGAAACTGGTCCACCCTGAGCAACACCTACTTGGTCACCAGTACCAAGTAACCGATGCTCACAACAACACACTTAGCCACCCCATGGCTGTTGTTAATCTCAACTGGGGGGGGGTTACTGGTTCAAAGAAAGTTGTGGTAGCTTCAGATTTACCTGTAGACTGTCTATTAGGGAATGATTTGGAGACATCAGCTTGGTCAGATGTGGAGTTGGAGGCCCATGCAGCAATGCTGGGCATCCCAGGGCATATTTTTGCTTTGACAAGGGCTCAGGCCAAAAAGCAAAAAGGACAGGGAAGCTTGGATCCTGGAACAATGGACCAAGTGCTCCCTAAAGCTAGGGCTAGTAGAAGCAAACCACTTCCTACTATCCCTCCCTCTACAGTGGATTCAACTTCTGAGGAAGAAGAATTCCCTCCCTGTGCAGAACCTACACCAGAGGAGCTGGAAGCAGACACTGCTGAGCTTTTGGGTGAAGGGGGGCCTGCCAGAGAGGAGCTGAGTGTGGCACAGCAAACCTGTCCCACATTAGAGGGTCTCAGACAGCAAGCTGTCAAACAGGCTAATGGGGATGTCAGTGACTCTCACAGAGTTTACTGGGAGGACAACCTCTTGTACACTAAGCATAGGGATCCTAAACCTGGAGCTGCCAGGAGATTAGTGATTCCTCAGGAGTACAGAAAGTTCCTCCTAACACTGGCACATGACATTCCCTTAGCTGGGCATCTAGGACAAATGAAAACTTGGGACAGGCTTGTTCCCCTGTTTCATTGGCCTAGGATGTCTGAGGACACAAAGGAATTTTGTAAGTCCTGTGAAACCTGTCAAGCCAGTGGCAAGACAGGTGGCACCCCAAAGGCACCCCTTATTCCACTGCCTGTGGTTGGGGTTCCCTTTGAAAGGGTAGGGGTTGACATAGTTGGCCCCCTTGACCCTCCTACTGCTTCAGGCAATAGGTTTATCTTAGTGGTAGTGGACCATGCCACAAGATATCCTGAAGCTATTCCTTTAAGGACCACTACAGCACCTGCAGTGGCAAAGGCCCTCCTGGGAATATTTTCCAGGGTGGGCTTCCCAAAGGAAGTGGTATCAGACAGGGGAAGCAATTTCATGTCTGCATACTTAAAGGCCATGTGGAAGGAGTGTGGTGTAACGTACAAGTTCACAACACCCTATCATCCACAAACAAATGGACTGGTGGAGAGATTTAATAAAACTCTCAAAGGCATGATTATGGGTCTCCCTGAAAAACTCCGCAGGAGATGGGATATCCTTCTACCATGCCTCCTTTTTGCCTACAGGGAGGTACTCCAGAAAGGAGTGGGCTTCAGCCCCTTTGAACTTCTTTTTGGACACCCTGTTAGGGGTCCACTCACACTTGTAAAGGAGGGTTGGGAACAACCTTTAAAAGCTCCTAAGCAGGATATTGTGGACTATGTACTTGGCCTCAGATCAAGGATGGCTGAGTACATGAAAAAGGCCAGTAAAAACCTTCAGGCCAGCCAAGAGCTCCAGAAGCAATGGCATGATCAGAAGGCTGTTTTGGTTCAGTACCAACCAGGGCAGAAAGTGTGGGTCTTGGAGCCTGTGGCCCCAAGAGCACTCCAAGATAAATGGAGTGGTCCCCACACAATTGTTGAAAAGAAGGGAGAAGTCACCTATTTAGTTGACTTAGGCACTGCCAGGAGTCCCCTTAGGGTGCTCCATGTCAACCGCCTGAAACCCTACTATGACAGGGCTGATCTCACCCTGCTCATGGCAACAGATGAGGGACAGGAAGAAGACAGTGATCCTCTACCTGATCTCTTCTCTTCCACAGATCAAGATGCTCTTGTGGAAGGTGTAGTTTTGGCTGATTGTCTTACTGCTGAGCAGAAAGATAATTGCATAAATCTCCTAGATCAATTCTCTGAACTCTTCTCTACTGTGCCAGGTACCACTTCTTGGTGTGAGCACACTATAGATACTGGAGACAGTTTACCTGTCAAAAGTAAGATCTATAGGCAGCCTGACCATGTCAGGGACTGCATAAAGCAAGAGGTCCAGAAAATGTTAGAACTAGGAGTGGTTGAGCACTCTGACAGTCCATGGGCTTCTCCTGTGGTACTGGTACCAAAACCCCATTCCAAAGATGGAAAGAAGGAAATGCGGTTTTGTGTAGACTATAGAGGTCTCAACTTGGTAACCAAAACTGATGCTCACCCTATACCCAGGGCAGATGAGCTCATAGATACACTGGCATCTGCCAAGTATCTAAGCACTTTTGATTTGACTGCAGAGTATTGGCAGATCAAATTATCAGAAGATGCTAAACCTAAGACTGCATTTTCTACCATTGGAGGACATTACCAGTTTACTGTAATGCCTTTTGGTTTGAAAAATGCACCTGCCACTTTTCAGAGGTTGGTGAACACAGTCCTGCAAGGGCTGGAAGCTTTCAGTGCAGCATATTTGGACGATATAGCTGTCTTTAGCTCCAGCTGGGATGATCACCTGGTCCACCTATGGAAAGTTTTGGAGGCCCTGCAAAAGGCAGGCCTCACTATCAAGGCTTCAAAGTGCCAGATAGGGCAGGGTAAGGTGGTTTATCTGGGACACCTTGTTGGTGGGGAACAGATTGCACCACTTCAGGGGAAAATCCAAACAATTATTGATTGGGTTCCCCCTACCACTCAGACTCAGGTGAGAGCCTTCCTAGGCCTCACTGGGTATTACAGGAGGTTCATTAAGAACTATGGCTCCATTGCAGCCCCTCTTAATGACCTCACATCCAAGAAAATGCCTAAAAAGGTATTATGGACAGCAAACTGTCAGAAAGCTTTTGAGGAGCTGAAGCAGGCCATGTGCTCTGCACCTGTCCTGAAAAGCCCTTGTTACTCTAAAAAATTCTATGTCCAAACTGATGCATCTGAATTAGGAGTAGGGGCAGTCCTATCACAACTTAATTCTGAGGGCCAGGATCAACCTGTTGCTTTTATTAGTAGGAGGTTGACCCCTAGAGAAAAGCGTTGGTCTGCCATAGAGCGGGAGGCCTTTGCTGTGGTCTGGGCACTGAAGAAGTTGAGGCCATACCTGTTTGGCACTCACTTCATTGTTCAGACAGACCACAAACCTCTACTTTGGCTAAAACAAATGAAAGGTGAAAATCCTAAATTGTTGAGGTGGTCCATATCCCTACAGGGAATGGACTATACAGTGGAACATAGACCTGGGAGTAGCCACTCCAATGCAGATGGACTCTCCAGATATTTCCACTTAGACAATGAAGACTCATCAGGTCATGGCTAGTCTTATTGTCCTTCGTTTGGGGGGGGGGGTGTGTAGGAAAGTACCATCTTGCCTGGCATGTTACCCCCATTTTTCACTGTATATATGTTGTTTTAGTTGTATGTGTCACTGGGACCCTGGTAACCCAGGGCCCCAGTGCTCATAAGTGTGCCTGAATGTGTTACCTGTGTAGTGACTAACTGTCTCACTGAGGCTCTGCTAATCAGAACCTCAGTGGTTATGCTCTCTCATTTCTTTCCAAATTGTCACTGACAGGCTAGTGACCATTTTTACCAATTTACATTGGCTTACTGGAACACCCTTATAATTCCCTAGTATATGGTACTGAGGTACCCAGGGTATTGGGGTTCCAGGAGATCCCTATGGGCTGCAGCATTTCTTTTGCCACCCATAGGGAGCTCTGACAATTCTTACACAGGCCTGCCACTGCAGTCTGAGTGAAATAACGTCCACGTTATTTCACAGCCATTTTACACTGCACTTAAGTAACTTATAAGTCACCTATATGTCTAACCTTTACCTGGTAAAGGTTAGGTGCAAAGTTACTTAGTGTGAGGGCACCCTGGCACTAGCCAAGGTGCCCCCACATTGTTCAGAGCCAATTCCCTGAACTTTGTGAGTGCGGGGACACCATTACACGCGTGCACTACATATAGGTCACTACCTATATGTAGCTTCACCATGGTAACTCCGAATATGGCCATGTAACATGTCTATGATCATGGAATTGCCTCCTCTATGCCATCCTGGCATAGTTGGCACAATCCCATGATCCCAGTGGTCTGTAGCACAGACCCTGGTACTGCCAAACTGCCCTTCCTGGGGTTTCACTGCAGCTGCTGCTGCTGCCAACCCCACAGACAGGCAGCTGCCCTCCTGGGGTCCAGCCAGGCCTGGCCCAGGATGGCAGAACAAAGAACTTCCTCTGAGAGAGGGTGTGACACCCTCTCCCTTTGGAAAATGGTGTGAAGGCAGGGGAGGAGTAGCCTCCCCCAGCCTCTGGAAATGCTTTGTTGGGCACAGATGTGCCCAATTCTGCATAAGCCAGTCTACACCGGTTCAGGGGACCCCTTAGCCCTGCTCTGGCGCGAAACTGGACAAAGGAAAGGGGAGTGACCACTCCCCTGACCTGCACCTCCCCTGGGAGGTGTCCAGAGCTCCTCCAGTGTGCTCCAGACCTCTGCCATCTTGGAAACAGAGGTGCTGCTGGCACACTGGACTGCTCTGAGTGGCCAGTGCCACCAGGTGACGTCAGAGACTCCTTGTGATAGGCTCCTTCAGGTGTTGCTAACCTATCCTCTCTCCTAGGTAGCCAAACCCTCTTTTCTGGCTATTTAGGGTCTATGTCTCTGGGGAAACTCCAGATAACGAATGCAAGAGCTCATCCGAGTTCCTCTGCATCTCTCTCTTCACCTTCTGATAAGGAATCGACTGCTGACCGCGCTGGAAGCCTGCAAACCTGCAACATAGTAGCAAAGACGACTACTGCAACTCTGTAACGCTGATCCTGCCGCCTTCTCGACTGTTTTCCTGCTTGTGCATGCTGTGGGGGTAGTCTGCCTCCTCTCTGCACCAGAAGCTCCGAAGAAATCTCCCGTGGGTCGACGGAATCTTCCCCCTGCAACCGCAGGCACCAAAAAGCTGCATTACCGGTCCCTTGGGTCTCCTCTCAGCACGACGAGCGAGGTCCCTCGAATCCAGCAACTCTGTCCAAGTGACCCCCACAGTCCAGTGACTCTTCAGTCCAAGTTTGGTGGAGGTAAGTCCTTGCCTCACCTCGCTGGGCTGCATTGCTGGGAACCGCGACTTTGCAGCTACTCCGGCCCCTGTGCACTTCCGGCGGAAATCCTTTGTGCACAGCCAAGCCTGGGTCCACGGCACTCTAACCTGCATTGCACGACTTTCTAAGTTGGTCTCCGGCGACGTGGGACTCCTTTGTGCAACTTCGGCGAGCACCGTTTCACGCATCCTCGTAGTGCCTGTTTCTGGCACTTCTCCGGGTGCTACCTGCTTCAGATAGGGCTCCTTGTCTTGCTCGACGTCCCCTCTCTCTGCTGGTCCAATTTGCGACCTCCTGGTCTCTCCTGGGCCTCAGCAGCGTCCAAAAACGCTAACCGCACGATTTGCAGCTAGCAAGGCTTGTTGGCGTTCTTTCGGCGGGAAAACACTTCTGCACGACTCTCCACGGCGAGAGGGATCCGTCCACCAAAGGGGAAGTCTCTAGCCCTTTTCGTTCCTGCAGAAACCTCAGCTTCTTCTGTCCAGTAGAAGCTTCTTTGCACCCGCAGCTGGCATTTCCTGGGCATCTGCCCATCTCCGACTTGCTTGTGACTTTTGGACTTGGTCCCCTTGTTCCACAGGTACCCTAGATTGGAAATCCACAGTTGTTGCATTGCTGGTTTGTGTCTTTCCTGCATTATTCCTCTAACATGACTTCTTTGCCCTTAGAGGAACTTTAGTGCACTTTGCACTCACTTTTCAGGGTCTTGGGGAGGGTTATTTTTCTAACTCTCACTATTTTCTAATAGTCCCAGCGACCCTCTACAAGGTCACATAGGTTTGGGGTCCATTCGTGGTTCGCATTCCACTTTTGGAGTATATGGTTTGTGTTGCCACTATCCCTATTTTTCTCCATTGCATCCTATTGTAACTATACATTGTTTGCACTGTTTTCTAAGACTATACTGCATATTTTTTCTATTGTGTATATATATCTTCTGTATATTTCCTATCCTCTCACTGAGGGTACACTCTAAGATACTTTGGCATATTGTCATAAAAATAAAGTACCTTTATTTTTAGTATAACTGTGTATTGTGTTTTCTTATGATATTGTGCATATGACACTAAGTGGTACTGTAGTAGCTTCACACGTCTCCTAGTTCAGCCTAAGCTGCTCTGCTAAGCTACCATTATCTATCAGCCTAAGCTGCTAGACACCCTATACACTAATAAGGGATAACTGGGCCTGGTGCAAGGTGCAAGTACCCCTTGGTACTCACTACAAGCCAGTCCAGCCTCCTACAGTTCTACAAAATTGTAATCTTGTTTCTGATGATTTGCAATGTTACGGGGCTGATGGGTGATCGTTTTTTCCTAAAAGTGAATGGCCTTAAAAAAAGTAGTGAAATTTACTTGCAGGGGCTTCTCCTTTTTTCTGGTTCCTTGTAACAAACCAGCCACTTTAGTTACCAAACACAAATCTGCACAAAAACTACTCCAGTTCTGTTTCTCTATTTGTTCTTCAACAGTAGAGCACTTCACAAGTCTACCTTGCTTGGTTTGGGATTGGGACGGCGTTACTCTGAATCTGGAGGAGGAAGATGAAAGTACTCAGGGTGAGACTACCTCAACAGCTAGAAAGGAGAACGTTCTTGCCTTCAAACAGAACCCATGATGATGGTGAAGACTCTGAGGCCTAGTACTCACTCAGCTCTGTGAACTGGAGAGAGCTGCATTGATTTGGAAATGCTGCAGAGTATGTGTTTGCTGCATTGCTGGTTCAAACGTGAAACTCCTCTTATGTTCTTGCTCTGCCTCTAAGTCTTCTTGGTTCTCTCCTGACTCCTTGTGAAGCTTACCTTGCTTTCTTTTGCCCTTCTTCTTTACTCTATAATACAGCTACTATTTTTGTTCAATACACAGGCCTTCCCCTAGTCCTCTCCTGCATGAACAAAACTTGAAAAGCTCAAGACTACAGCTTACCTACTGGACGGGCTCAGACAGGCACCAGTGATGGACATTCCAAGAAGAATGGAGACACATCATCCAATTTGACAATACAGTATCATTTTCCTTTTAACAATCATCATTTTTAGAACTGGGTGGATTACATTCCATCTTCCATATTTCAAAACTAGAACACATAACACTTAGGATATAGTATCTGGGGTCTCTGTGGAGCAGAAGGACTATTTCCAATGAGTTTACTGAACTGTGTCATACTTTCTTACTTATCCCTTTGTTTCCTTCCACAACATATAGATGATGGTGTGCTGCTCAGTGCCCCAACAAATATTGTTGTTGTTTCTTTTGTGTAGTGTTTGTCTTTGTCATACCTTTCCCCAAATCACTATCCCATCCATTCATCGAGCCCCTAACCATTGTCCCCCGGCTGTGTCATTTATTGAGGGGTGACCTAATTTTACACCACTAATGAATCGCACACTTGCTGGGACACATGTGGTGAAAGCAACACCAACTCACTACGTGACCTTCTACCTTCTATTACCTGAGCAATATTCCACACTGGTCCCATCAACATCATCATTCATGCCTTATGTGTGTGTTCCACAAATGCTTAACCTGGTTCAAACACTCTTGAGTCTGACCCCACTTCTGACTCCATGATCTTATTTCATAAGTTTAGGTTTATACTATAGCTCCCCACCATTGCTCAGAAGAAATTGATATTGCTATATTTTATTAACATATCAGGTCTTCTTTGCTGTGTGTCAGTACTGTCATTGTGGTAGTTTGGTCTCAGTCTTCCCACAGTTATGATATATGATGATGACCCACTAACTCTCTGTTTTCTTTCAATCGAGTTGACAGTGATGGATAACCCTTTGATTAATCCTGTAGTTGGAGTTCGCATTGGTGGGAGTGGCACTTTCTCTCAAGTTATGTCTTCCCTGTTAGCGTGCTAACCTGCTACTACTACTACCACCTAACTACCTCCCCCTTAATGCCACCTGGGAAAACCCTGCAGTAAGAAGAAGACTCCCTTGCTTCATCTATTCAGGTAAGAGAAGAACTATGGATTGAAGTGAACGTGTTTGGTTAGTATTTAACTCCTACTGAATAAGATGTTGTCTGTGTGTACTGGGTTTTTGTAGGCCAAATAGGCAATGGCAGTCATCCCCAAGTGGTCACTAATAGTTGCAGAGGGCAATAGAGCAAGAGTCTAAGTAAATGACATACACTTTGTTTTAGCAGATTAAAAATAAAAGGCAGTACTAGAAGTCAGCAGTGCAAACTTAAAGTCTACATCACCTAAATAAAGATTGGAGACGCAAATGAAGTAACAAATAACCCCTTTATTATTTAAAAATATAAAACCCTCCCTCTCCACCCACAACAGTCCCACCCCTCTCTCCAAACAAATATAACCCTGTCCCCAAAAAGTCCAACAAAAAGTCCAAAGGTAAGTCCAGCCCAAATCCCTCCTCACCCTCTCCACCCACAACAAGCCCCTCCCACCAAAACAGTTTTTAAAAAAAAGCTCTTAAAAAATGGCACTGTCTATATGGGTCCAGAGCTGGTCAATGCTCTGCTCTATGCTGGCGAGCCGGCTCTCCATCCGGTCCATCTGCTGCAGGATGCATCAGAGCAATGCCTTGTTGGAGGGTGCAGCAGCAGGTGCAGTCTGGGAACCTGACTGCTAGCGGCGGCACCTGCGATGTACTGGCCGGGAGGCTGGGGGCTGGTGTGCTATTCTGCTGGGTCATGGGTCCGAGGTAGCTGTTTGGGCCTCTTCCTCCTCCAGGATCTCCAGGCGCTGGTATTCAGCCTGAATGATCCCCAGCCTGTGCTGCCTCAGACGGGCCACTATCTCCTGCTTAGTCGGTGGTCAGACAGGAGTAGCTATATCGAGAAAAAGAAGAATAACAAAAGACAAATTATTAACAATACTCTGAACAAACACTTCTTCAAATGATAGATAGTGGGTGGCACAGTAGCACTACACTGCTGGTCCCCTAGGGACGATGGAATTTGATATGATTATTATTTATGGTTAGGAGAGTCGGAGGGCCAATATTTTATTTGTTTACCTATACATGCCTCACATAAGAAGCACTAACTGTCTAGTAGAAAAGAATTAAGGAAGAATAAGACCAGACTAAAAAGCTGTTTTTTTCTTTTAAAGGCTTTTCTAGTAACTACATAGACACATTTAGTGGAAAAATAAAAAATAATTACCTTTCATTATGATGAGTAAGGCATTATGCACTATAAGTTGTTGTGCCAAATTATTGGAGGCATGCTAGCCAGCACTTCAAGTATGTTGCTACTGTCTTCAGCTCGGCAGCTGTAGCTGACAATTATCCAGCTTTAATTCCAATGTCCTTGCTCTTCCTCATATGCCTTTCACTTAGTTTAGTTTCTACCCTAACTCCTAACAGGCAGATGAATAAATATGATATATCACACATGTCATCTATAATACGTGGATATATTTTATTCTGTTTGCCGTAATTAGATGGGGGGTGAAACAATGTACTGCACTACAGGGAAAGGAATGGACAATATAGATTGTATTTGGCACGTTCGTCACAGAGTTTCCCCTATACGAAACTTGAAATCAAATTGGGTACTTGCTAGACCCACTTTACTCACTGGTCTCGTCCACTATCACAAATTCTTTCCAACAAATTGATACGCTGGGCAGTAAGGAAAGTAAAGAAACTTGAACACTATGCTGCAGAGTAAGGCAGATGGATTAGACAGTTAAGTAGAGCTTTCTCTATAGAAGACTAGAGGGGCGCCACAGATCTATGTAGAGAAGAAGAGCACCCTTCTTTATTCACCCAAGCAATTATTCAACCGTCCTTTCATTCTTCCCCTATATACACCCATAGCCACCATGCTTTAAGCTTTACTTTCTCTAATCCAGTCTTCCATTCAAATTCACAATCCTTTATCCAATCATTCAGTACCCACAATATCCACCCTTTCTTTCAATCGTCATTTCACCCATCCATCCAGTTTCCCAATACCAATACTCACCCACACATCCTTTTTCATCCACCCACACATCCTTTCCTTTCACTCTCACCCATCATTTCTTTTAACCTTCCTTTCATTTTTTACCGTTTCCATCAAACCATCATTTTTAGCCTACATTATATGTGCTTTTGATGAGTTGCAGATAGAAGAGGCCATAAGTAACCCAATCATCGCTGTAGCTGTAATGTAGGGGATTCATTATTCTGATCACGAAAACGCCGTTGTAGCTAGTGAATAAGAGTAATTGTGAATAAGCAAGCAATGTGACTTATCATCACCCATCCCTGCCACCACATCTCCTCTGCTCCATCTGCTCCTGCAACGGTGAAACTTGAGCCGGCTCCACTGGTTGGTGCAGCTATAAAAAAACAGTCTACTGTTTTTAGATGCAGATTCCATTCTTCATTTTCAAAATCAAAAAATTGCAACCACAATTGTTACAGTTTGGTTAGCACTGCAGTATTTTCTGTCAACAATATCACTCTGGGCATTTTGATGGAATGTTAGATAAGCCAGGTAGACAAGCCAACCAAAAGCTTTGCGTAATAGAGGGGCAGAGCTATAGCCTATGATTGATGATGACTGAATCATTGAAGAGCAAAAAAGGGCGGAATACAAAATGGTCAATGAAAGACAGAAAAAAAGATAATGCAGAGATAACAGGAATTTTTAAAAAACTTGGATGGGGGATTTGCAAAAAAGGGAGACAGTAATAAAGAAGTAAACAAGGCAAAATTAAAAGTAGTATAAAAGTGGGGATAGTTAAAACTTACTGGGATGAGCAGAGCCATCAGCATCGGTGCTGGTGGTTGGCGCCTCCCCAGCTCCTGCTGGACCCCCCGGTGCAGTGCCCTTCTTCTTGCCCTTGGGTGCTGATGTAAGATTAGAAAGAAGATAAAAATAATACATTAGTGGTACCGTTAATCTCCACAAAATTATTATATAACAGTCAAATGCATTAACATTGTACTTAAATAAGATCACCTATGGTACTAGCATGATCAACTATTGTTGAGTTGACTACAGTCCTAAAATCCCTATGTCAAATTTCCGTAACAAAAACTACATTTGGAACTAATGCATTGCAATGAATGATCTTTCATTCTATTCTCATTTCTCAAGCCAGTTGATGGACCAACTCAGTCTCCCTTTTTCACAATGCATAGATGCATACTCGCATCACTGTGAAATTGCGTAGGACTGTACGTGCTACATAAAGTCACAGAGAACGCTAACTCGCTGATAACATTAATTCACTATGGAGACAGGAGAACAGAGGAGTCTGCGTTGCAATGGCTTCTTAAATGATCAGCAAAAGCAAGCGCCTACCTTCGAGTACAATGATGTTGTGCCGAGCACATGACTAGTTCAAACTGGATCACTCAATAAATAATAATCTTAACGTAAACTAAATGTAACTTACCTCTGAGTGGAAGCTGCATGCTATTTGGAAAAAAAGTTAGCATTGTAGAACACAGTAAAACATAATATTTACTAAGCCCTGGGATCGCCACGCCTAGCAGGTCGAGCAGGTCATGCTCATGGTCAATGATATCCGCCCAGTGGGGCATCAGCTGCTGTGTGGTGTGCTGGACTTAAGTGGTGGCCCTGACCAACCGGTGCACTCTAGCCCACTGCTGCTGACGCTCCTGCAGGGGTTAACCACTTCCAGACCTGCCACCTGTTGACAGCATGGAGAGGAGGTGGCACTATACATTAAAAACCAGTGCTGCCACCTTCTCCTTGCTGAAGATTTGACGAGGCAGCACCTCTTGATGGCGGCGCCGCCCACTAGGCAGATGGCTGCTGTTGCCTTGCTGCTCTGTCATGGTGCTGAGTGGGAAGGACAGGAGAAAAGAAAGAGGAGGAAAAGGAAGGAAATACTGCAAACATAATGCAACACAAAAAGAAACACTAATACAATAAATCAAAAATGGGCGTGGATCAAGTAGAGGTGGAGGATTACAAAGATTGAGGGCAGATCGAAGTAGAAGTCCCAGCACCATAAACAGAGTGAAAAAGAAGATGGCCATGCCCATGCAAACCGCACGGTGCTGTTTGCATTAGTTTTTGAACGCGAGTACATACTTCGTGTTGTGTTTGATGTCAAACACAACGCGAAGAGGCGCAACAGAGAACTCCGTCTGCTAGGGGAACTCCGTGTAGCGCAGCAGTTTTTTTTTGCCACTTTGCAGAGCTCCGCGCAGTGCAACTCCTCCCACTCCACCCAGGCCTACTTTTGAGGATAAAATTGCAAATCTTTACTTTCTGGGGCCAAGCAAAGTCTTCTATCTACAGACACTGGCTACAGAGATTATTTAAAAAAAAGAAAATTGTATTGAGTTTGAGCATACAAAAGTACAGAGGAAAAACACACAGCCCCATACAGGTAATAGAGGAAATCGGGGAGAGGGGGATGGTATCAAGGTACACAACGGGGGTGGTAGGGAAGGCAGAGTGAAAAAAAAGGGTTACACGGTTACACATCCGGAGTTGGTATAATAACAACAGTTAGGCAAAAAACGACTTAGTGTACTCAGAGCAATAGGACAGCAAAAGGAGCAGTCTATGTGAGGTGCACCAGCAGCAGGGTTGTAGGCTTGCAAATCAATGTGTGTTGGGGGGGTAATTTGGCACTCAAGTCACAGGTGGGTAAGTTGGTTAGGGAAGGGCTAGCGAGGGTGTGGCCACCCTCTGAATGGTCCCATCCTGAGATGACACAGGGACATTCCTCTGGCACATGAAGGATAGAAAAGGCTCCCAGGTGTCCCTAGGGCAAAAGTACACCATCATCTGGTCCCAGATTGTCGCAGTATGCAACCTCCTGTGGGAATTGATTGCCTGCTTCAGTGTATGGCAACCCTATATTTGGCCACAAGTAGGAGCATGGCAATTAGTCAGCAGTCTGGAGCAGGGGCATTCTTGATAAAGCCCAGGAAGCCTACTAAGTGATCGGTAATGTATGTTCAGTGATGGTGTGTATGTTGGAGAATACTCCCTCCCAAAACCGTGTCACCCTAGGGCATTCCCAGGCGAGATGCAGAAAGGTGGCCTGTGGTGATCCGCATCACAGATAATGGGCCTCCGTCACAAGCCACATCCGGAGGAGCTGCTGTGGAGTGCGGTATAGGCGATGTAGGAACTTGAAGTGTATTAGCCTCAGTCTGTAGTTGGGTGATAGGAGTTTCAGCTGGCCACAACAGTAGGACCAGTGAGCATCTCTAATGGAGGGTGGGTCCATGTCCTTATCCCAAGCCACATGAGCAGTAGCAGTCACAATCGGCGCCATGGATTGCATAGGTTTGTACACCTGAGTCACAAGCTTGCACTGTGAGGGGTTAGTGAGAAATGTTCAAGTGCCTTGAGTGTTGAGGGGGAGGTGGGGGAGGTATCATGCAGTCCCGGCAGGTTACTTGGATTTGATGATACAACAGTGTCTCGAGAGCTGTGGGGCGTGAGGCCACTGAGGCCTCAAAATGCGGTACAAAGTGGGCATCTTGTATAGGTCAGAGAATGCCTTAAGATCCCACCCGCAGGCCCTTGGTCTGACACCAGCACTGAGCAGGGGAGGCAGCTGGGGATTGCTGCCAAGCGGTATGGAGGGTCTGTAAATACAGGACAGCCCTGTGTGTCTCTGCATACTGTCCCATGCCCAGCGTAAGCATTCCATGGTATCTATCTCAGCCCTTGGTGCCCTGTAGGGCTTATAGGGGGCTTTGGCTACGGGCCAGGGGTCGGAACAAAAAGCCTCTATGCACACATGGGTCTGGAAAGGCTTCAGGTGAATCCAAATATGCAGATACGACGCCTGGGCACACAGTGCTTATAGTGACATATTGGGCGCGGCCAAGCCACCCTGGGAGTATGGTATGGTAAGAAGCTCCCATTTGATATGGGGTTCTTTGACAGCCCAGGTTAACACTATGGGATTGGAGCATAGACGTTTTAGAAAATGTACTGTAAGAAGGAAAAGCACGTTGAGGAAGACATACAGGAATTTTGGTAAAATAACTTTGCTATTGCAACCTGTCTGGCAATGGACAGCGGGACTCAGGACCAAATGGGGTACTCCGTTGTCCAGCCATGACATAGCATGGCTGTAATTGGCTGCCCAAAGCTCATCCGGGTGGCGATTGAGCCAGATTCCCAGATAGAGGACTGGCTCAGAGGCCCATGGATATGGATAGTCTAGCGGGAATGGCTGTATGTCATCAGTGAGAGGGAATAGGATGGATTTGGACCAGTTGAGCTGTACACCAGAAAATCCACCTAAATGGATAATCTCTCTGGTGAGCGGAACAAGGTTTTCATAGGGCTCCTGGACGTAGAGTGTGACATTGTTTGCATAGAGGTAAATAACCAGCCCCCTTGTTTTGCAGCCTAGACTGCAGTGTGCATGATGTTGTCTAACGTTGGATGCCAGAGGCTCCTTTGCATTAGTGAAGAGGATGGGCAACAGCGGGCATCCATGGCCCATCCTATGAGTAATCGGAAAAGATACGGATATCATGCCATTGAGTCTGTAGTGGACAAAGTGTAGAGGAGTTTTATTTGGCGAATAAATAGGGTGCTTAGGCATAGGCACGCACGTAATGTGAAGAGGTAAGTCCACTTGAGGGAATCGAAGAGCGGCTAACACCAAGACCTGGGGATTCAGGTGGTACATGACAGCAAAGATGGTGCGTACATTGTGTGATGTACAATGGCTAGGTATAAAACCAGACTGGTCAGGCCTCACCATGTTAGGTAGTAACGAGAGGAGACAGAATTTTAGTGAAGATTTTGGCATCAACGTTGATCATGGATAGTGGGCGATAAGAATCGTAGTGAGATGCAGGCTTGTCGGGCTTGAGGAGCAGCACTATGACTGCCTCTCTGAGAGATGGGGGAAGACACCCATTTTCCAGGGTTTCCTCAAACATGGAAAACGTGGTGCAAAATCTTTATAAAAAGTGGTGGTCAGGCCATCAATGCCAGGTGTCTTATTACTGGAAAGGCTGCAAATAACTTGTTTGAGCTCTTCCGGAGTAATTGATGCGTCCAGGCAGGTGCAGTGCACCGGATCTAGCCACACAAGTTGAAGGTCATGGAGGTAAGTGCGCAGCGTGGCATCAGGTTGAATTTGGGTGGGATGTATAATTTAGTGTAAACGGAGGACATCTTGTCTAATATCTCCTTCGGGGCAGAGTGGAGGACCTGGTTGTCATCCAGTAGCTCCACCAGAAGTTATGGTCTTGGCTGGGCCACGAAAAACTGGCTTACAATTTCATAGACAATCAAGAAATATTTTTAAGAAACTATAGAAACCAGTAATGGGGCTTCTCAATAGTGACCAGAGGTGGGTCATATGACAGGAGAATTTAAGAGTTCTGGGCCTTGTAGATGAAACTCAGTATCTACATATGGGAAAGCACTCCAAGGGACGTGAAATCAATACGGCCCAACTCCATCTTGTGCTAGCAGAGACTCCCATTTTTGTTAGTCTATCTCGCCATCAACATGTCTGCCTTTGACACAGATATTGTCTGTCTTTATCTTTCCAAGAACATGTGAAAGTGTTTTGGCAAGACCGCTTTGGTGGCAGCCGCCAAAAGACCGCCATGTTGGCCGTAATACGACCACCGTATTACGGCTCACACATCAAAGTCTGCCAAAATCTAGCCAAACTTCTGAAACTGCCAGGACACTGGAGGGCAGAAAAGAGGAGGTCCCACCACCAGCACCGCCAGCCTGACAAAAAACCTCCGGCCTACAAATCACAATATCAGTTCTTTCCTGCTGGAAAACCAATGGCGGTGCAAACCGCAGTATTCAACGGTCACCACAGTAATACACCACACCACATTGGATAGTTTGAAAACCCCACACCAGACACACATCCACATACCCGACACACCTACACACTACATTATAAAACACACCCCACAATCCTTTGCATCTACAACGCAACACACAGCTAGATAGAGGCCGCACAAAACAATTACGAACCATAAAATAGGCACCCCCACACACTTCAGAGAGCACTCATCCCACACCTGCACAGCACACCCCACACACACATTACTACCCCACACATTAGACACCACTGCATAACTACTCACATCACAACACTCACACCTCATCAACAATGTATTTTATTTTTTATTTTCCTTTCTCACCGTCTCATCCACCGCTACCATTTGCCCACAAAACAATCCCCCACCACCCCACCAAAACATCCCTGATGTGCCTCCCTGCCCCCTTGATGCCCCTCCTTGCGGAGGTTACATGGCAGTCAGGAGTCAAGTTGGGGCACCATTATGTGCCTTTGGTTCACTTTTGAAAACTATGGACTGGCCTATGGCCTTGGACAATCTTCTAAGCTTTTTTTTTTTTTTTTTTTACATTAAACCAAGCAGTTGTTTGAATTTCTGGGTTACATCTTTGTCCTGCATTTGCTTTCCTAGGTTTGAGTTGTTCTTAACTGACATTGGTTGTGTGCGAGTATTTGTGTGTGTGTGTGGGTCTTGTGCTCCCTGTAATGTTTGAGCAGTATGTGAGGGTGTGTGCAATACTTTTGTCCAGCAGGGATAGGGTGTGTGTTGTGTGATGAGCATGTTTATGTTGCAGACATGTTGTTGTCATGGTATTGTGTGGTGTTTATGTTGACATGTGTTTGTTGTTGGGGTGTGTGGCTTTGTGTGCTTTGACTGTGTGAGTGTAGTGTATTGTGCATGGTATGATAGGTACGATGTGCTATGTGTGATGTGTGTGTTGATTTCTAAGTTGTAGGATTGTGTAATTGTGAGTGTTCTTTCCCTGTTGGTTATACATTATGTTGTATGTGTGATAAGTCCCTGGCCAGTGTCAGTTGTGAGTGCTTGTCAATGTGCTTACAATGGTGCGGTTGTGGTGTTGTTGTGATGTGTTGGTATTTTGTATGGAATTGTGTAAGGCTGGGCCTGTGCTGTGTTGCTGTGCGTAACTGTGTGGGATTGAGGTGTGGTGTGTGTGTATGTGCTGGCTGCAGTGTCCATGCTGTGTAGATGTGGGTGTCTTTGTTGTTGTATGTGAGTGTGCGTGTCACTGTACTGTTACGTGTGAGTATAGCCCTCAAATCCCCTCCCCTATGGAATGTTATATGACTGTACAAAATTTTAAAATATACAAATGTAACAGGTGAGTGTGTGTACTTATAGTTGTTGTCGTCTTTGTTGGCGATGATTCCATTGTCTTTCTGTGAGCATGAGCAGCGGATGATGTCTAGTTGTGGTTCCATGGCAGCTCTGGACGAGTATGAGTTCCTGGAGGTGTCTCCTTTTATACAGTTCGTTTCCGCCTTAGTTACCGTGGTGGTCCAACCACCGCCAAAATATTGGCAGTGTGCAACCATGTAATGAGTTCGATGGAAACTTGGTCTCTGCCAGACTGTTGGTGGCTGCAAATGTCTGCGGCGTTCTGACCACACTGGCGGTGCCAGTGGTGCTTTGGCAGGTTTTTTGTCATAATTTGGTGGTCTTCTCCGCCAAGCCTCGAACCGCCAAACTCGTAATGAGGCCCCTGATACCTGGTTATCTCTAACTCAAGGTCAGATAATAACAAAAACAATCTAGTCTGAATTAATATGTTTTTACTTTATTTGTTTATAAGAATGTGTCTAAGACTAGCATATTGATGCACATAGGTTATGTCAGACATACCTAAGGTTTTGTAAGAAATTAGCATCTAGGAGAAAATAAGTATAAAAGACACATCATTTGGACACTTGGAAGGAGAGGTCCTTCACCCTATATTATGGCGCAAGGTACTGCCAGAAGATCTTGACAGAGTCTTCCGGACTGCCGCTATTCCACAACATCCCATTTTGAGCTAAAAGCTGATACTGCGCACATTCTGAGCAGAGAGGACCTGATGTTGATGTGTGTTTTTTATAGTTAAAGGCGCCTTCACTCTTTTGGTACTAAGTTCAGGTCTTAGTTGGTACCATAATCTGTATGGAGTCCAGAGAGCATTAAATAACTTTCCTAGACTAGTATATACCTGGCCTAGATAATTCTGGGAAAATGGCGGGTTAAGAAAAGTTTGACCTGGGGCAACATCTGAAAGTCTTACAGGGCATCCAAGAAATCAGAGACAAGCTGTCCAATGTGAAATATTCCAAAGCTGCCACCAGCGAAGAGAAGGTTTTAACAGGTACTGAAGGGTTGATCCCTAAATTAGGGGATCTATTTGGAGAAAAGACCCACCACAAACAAGATTTTGAACCATCCTCCAGATCACCCATCTCAGTTCTTGGTGTAAAATGTAAACAAACTGTGATCCTGTCTCTTTTCTCTGGTTCAAAGAGAAACCAACAGGTGCCCATTAACCATATGAAGAAGCTCTATGTGGGTGAGTCTGTACTCTATATAAACTACCCCTTGAAGAAAGTAGTAACATCACTAGCTTGAGTACCCAGCAGAGGATAAATGAGCTTACTGCATCGCCAACTTTACACAGAGCAAACAATGCCACTGATTTTTTTTTATGATGTTATCACTACAGTTGCAAATGTTCGACACAACACCATGGTTTATTATGATCCACAACATGAATCAACATCAGTCGAGATGATGCCTTTTCATGATCTATGAGAACAATTCTGAATTCCACTTAGAGAACATTTCACCACACTCCACAGTCACGTTATGACATAGATTTCTTCTTACTCTTTGGTTTTGTGACAGGTACTAGATACCACCTTGGTCCTATGTTTGGATAACTACAGGAGTGTTTCTTTTCTTCATGTGGCTATTAATGATGATCGTCATCCTACTGCTACTGAATGGACATTACGACAATTCCACAAACTGTGGTTCCTGAACTTCAAATATATCTCTCATCTCATGGAGCTCAACACGACCTCTACACTGCAAACGTTACAGCTTATCCTATGCTTTAGGGCATACACTGGAAAACATTCCATATCTAATAATGGGACCAACAGATATTGTAATGACCATATGTGTTGAAGGTTTCAATGAATGATATGTTTATTCCTGGTTCTATTTCAGATGATTGAGATATGGAGACTGTGAAACGTATGATGGCGGATTTACAAGCTTATACCACCTTGAATAATGAAGACCCTTACTTGAACGCATTGAATTATGAAGAAATATATTGTTATCATTATAATGCACACTGTTACATACCTAGAACTAGTTACCCTAGGGAAATATACAATTACACACAGTGGGAGCATGTTGAAGTTCCACCTCTTATCAGTCATCAAAATTTCTTGCAGATTTTTTGCTATTTATCCAAATAGGTGTTTACGAGAGAACTGCAGTCTTTAGTGCACATTTTGGGCCTCATTACAACCCTGGCGGTCAAAGACCGCCAGGGCTGTTTTGGAGGTTGCACCGCCAACAGGCTGGCGGTGCAAACTCAGGGATTACGACCGCGGCGGAAGCACCGCCGGGACCGGCGGTTTCCCACCACGTTGGTCCCGGCTATTTAAATCTGCCAGCGCTGCCCAGGGGATTACGAGTCCCCTTCCCGCCAGCCTTTTCATGGCGGTAGGACCCACCATGGAAAGGCTGGCGGGAAGGGGAGTCGCATTGGGGGAGAGCGCATTGGCGGCCGCACGGCGATTACAACTTGGCGGGCGCCAGTTGTAATGAGGGCCTGTGTGCCCTTAGAAAGGAATTCTTCCTCCTGTCATTACATGAAGTGTACATACAGCACCAACAGGATGGTTTGATGGGTTCATTTTCTCTCAACTGTTGAGAGTCAAAGGAATAATCTCAGATCTATGTGACTGTATAATTGAAGAAAAAAAAACATGTGCCAACATTTCCAAGTACAGGGATATACAGAAGAAATTATCAATGAAGTCAATGTCCAGGTGAAACAAATCACAATGGTGGACTCACGGAAAGAGCTAATAAGGCAGACATATATCAGAGTCCCATTTTGTAAGCAGATGCAAAGTCAATGTCACCATCGTTGTTGATTCTGAACATACCTGCAACAGGGTACCATCAGACTGTAGGCTGAGAAGTGTTTAACATAAAAAAGCAAGGCAGCAGGCCTTTTCCAGCTATGCACCCAGGTTCTACAACAGCACCCCCATATCCATCAGAACCTCCCCAATGCTGCTCCAGTATAGGAAAGAGTTGAAGGCTCACCTCTTTAAAGAACCCATCATCCCACGGTATCACCTGTCCACAACCTAGCTACCTCTTCTATCACTGACTTCCAGCTTGTCTTTGACCGTGTACAGAGCTATGGTGCCTTTGGTTAGGTGCATGCTATAGAAATACCATACACTTGAATGCAGTGTGCTACAGTGACATATGTGATGCGTTCTTCATAGCCCTAATGGGTAACCATTTTGGGTCCCAATAGTATTCTGCCACCTGACAGAAAGCCTTATATAATGTCAATCACAGCTCTGGTGTAGCTGGAAGACAGCACAATCTCCCTAAGCAATCCACCCCAAGACCAGTCGTGGCAAGTACAATGCATCAGCAGTTAGACTAATGCCTTTTATTGTGGTGGCCGCATCACTACAATGCATCGCACTAGTCACTCATTTATATCGCTCTGGCGGACCACCAGGTGCAAGGCAACCAACAACATGGTACACACAAGATGAGTTCTTGAAGGTGTCATTTTTTTCACAAGGTGTATGATGATGTGTTTTGTATATTAATTTGTTGAAAATTATACAACATATTTCTGATCACTACCAAAGGACTGTGTTGAGGCGACGCATGCCTGCCTAACAATATATACATGAGTTTCTTTGATGCTATAAAGGACAGTTGTGCCAAACAGGCTACAATTTACTGTTGTGTCAGGTGTGATGCTCCATCAGAATTGTGAAGAATGTTACTTTGGCTCTATTACAGGCGACGTAACAAAAAATGCACTTATGATACAGCGGATGTTTCAACCATCACATTGGTAAGTTGGTGTTATAAATAAACAATAGTGAGCCAAAATCGCTAAAAACGTGAGAGTAAATGGCTACATTTTTATTACAAACATATTATAAATATGTTTTTGTTAAAAAAAATACAACAATACAATTCACTTTGTGTTAAAAGTGACAGATTCGCATGATGCCTTACTCCTTCACAAATGTGTATGTAAGCCAGTCTGTATTTTGAAAAATGAATTTGATATGCATCACTTTTTGAGAAAAACAGATGGGAATGTGTACACATTGGTGACAGAGTAACACATACCCAAAAACATCATTTTTATGTCCTTTGTTATGTCCAGATGATAAATAGATAATGAACAAAAGTAGATTAGTCAAATGGACTTTTGCAGATGGAATATCACATATATTTTGGAATATCCTATGTGGAAAACTCAAAATCCGGCCCAACTCATGACACAGTAGGAAATTTGAGAAATGCATCAAGGTTTAATAAGTTGCATATTGTGATTTGTATTTTAAATTTTATTTAAAAATTATATGTGAATCAGTGTATCAAATATTTAATGTAATGTTGTTCCAATTTTTGCCTATAGTGAAAGCCAGCATATATATTTTTTTCCACAATGGTAAAACAGACTGAAAATAATTTAAGATTTTTTGGAGTCAAATGTAAAATTCTGCTGGCTCTGTACTAATGTGGATTAGAAATGTATCAAGCCCTATGTACTTACTTATGCTGTAGAAATCATTTGAAAATACCAACAAAATAATTTCTTAATTTCTTCAAGAGCATAAGTAAATACATAGGGCGTGATAGATTAATAGGCAATTTAGGAACTGAATCCATAAAATTAATTTTGACATTTGAAAAATACTTAAGTTACTTGGAGTGTTTTAAAAACAAAATGTAATCGGTATTTAGAAATACGTATTTCAATTACGTGTCTATTCCAGCACATCTCCACCATATGATTAACAATGTAAACTTCCATATTTTAAACAAAAACATTATGGCAGAAAATCATGCATATTTTGTATCAGTACAACCGTCTCATCATTGCATGTGAATACATATGTGGTTAATATATTTGCAAGCCCTCTGTCCCAGATACAGTACAGTGTTTATATATATATTCTGGTGATTCATCAGCAGGAGCCACGTGAGGTGGGGGAGTAGCTCAGACTGATCCCAACAAATATGTATTCCACACTGCAAGGAGGGCTGCAACAGCACTTTTGTCGGTCAGTTAAAAAAATGATGAGACATAAAAGGTAACATGTTCAACCATTATGTCTTGTGTATAATATGCTAAGTCTTGGATTTAGTGGTGGGGAGGTGATAAGGGGAGCTCTTGAAAACTCGATAAGGTCCACCTGGTACACGCCTCCTCTCTTTGATGAGAGACATAGCTATGTGTCTAGGGGGGCTAGGAAAGGGTGGTGGCATCTGCTCCCCTAAGCCCAACACAGGTGTAGCTATCAATCATCGCTATTCCCTCATTCTCCGACAATCAGCCCTCTCCCATTTTCTCCGTCTTCTCCAGTGCCTGGTGAGTCATCTCCTTCATCTCTTCTATCAACCTGTTCGGAGTCAGTGTCACTCCCTGGGTGTTCCCAATTACTTAGAACATCCGTCTAGAGTCTCCGTCTAGAGTCCAGCCAAGGGGAGACCTCTTTATCCCATGCCATCCTCCCTTCTGAGGGCCTGTTCCTCAGCTGTCACCCATAGTAAAACCTTGTGAATCGAAACGTCCCATAAGGGGCCTTTTCCAGATTTCCAAGCCAATGTTGTTCTACGTTTGGCCAGCGCCATAGCTAAGTGCAGAAATCTAGTACCTACTTTGCGTTCCTTGGGTCTAGAGAAATTCCCTAGTAAACAGGCCTCTATCAAACCTGGAGCCGTATGTCCAAGTACAAGGTGTGGCTTTAAAGTGACGCCTGCCAGTATATCTGAAAGGTAGGACAGCACCAAGTCATATGGTAGAAGTCTGCATCAGAGTGACCACATGGCGGGCAACCCATTGGGTCCCCATCATATATGAACCACAATCTACGAGGCGTAAGATATGACAAATGTAAGATGTTAAATTTTATATATTTAATCCTCTTATTACGCAACACCCTTTTGGGGGTAGGCAACTATCGTACGCCATTCTTTGTCCGTAATTGCTTTACCCAGGATACCGTCCCATGTTGCTCTTAAGTCTTACAAAGGCTTCCCCCCATGTCGTCCAGGGACTTGTAGAACCATGTGATCAACCACTGAGCAGAGCCCATATAAAGCAAAAGCTTTAGTGTGGAATGCATAGGGAGTTCCACCCTCCCACATCCCCATAAGTCCACGAAGGTACGCACCAAAGCCTCATAGTTTAGAAATTGACCACTTGGTAAGGCAGATTGTTCTATTAAGTCCTCCAACAGTATGAGAGTCCCCATGAAAAAGCAGTCCACCATCGACATCAACCCAGCATCCGTCCAATCAGAAAGCCAGGCGGAGGTGAAGTATGAGACCAGATCACCATGTGGGAAACCCACTAGTGGCAGAGTGGGTGCATAGGGAAGGCCATTTGTTACTGAGTATTCCGGATGAGAGATAGCCACCTGACGGCTCAGCTACCGGGGCAGCAGAAGACCCTGATGGGGAGCCAGACCCAGGAGTTACAACGCACCCTGCTGTGATCTATCAAGCCATTAAACTATCCACTACAGTTGAACTGCTAAATAATAAAGTTCAAAGTCCAACGCCCCAAATCCACCCTCTTCCAGTGGGCACCGCAGTATCTCAAGAGACACCGTATGTCTGCCTCCGTCCCATTTTAGGTCGTGCAACACAGTATCCATCTGCCCAAACCACGTCACAGGGATCCGGACCAGTAGGTTTGTATATAAAAGTACAATAGGCAAGGTAGTATTACCATCTTACAGATGGCTATGCATACCATTAGTGTCAAACGTAAAGATCTCCAGAAGGAGACACAGCCCCAAGGGAGTAGTATATTCTTCTGAGATTTCCCTCCTGAAGATCCTCAGTGGTATGGTATTCTTGGACACCCAAATACTTAAAGGAGGCTGGTGACCAACGCAGCTTTAGGGGCATATCTTGGAGGCGCAAGTTGCCACTGGAAGTAAGTTTTATCATTTTAAAATGCCCAAACAAAAATATACAGACTTTATCGAAATATTGGTACAACATTGCAGTAAATATTAACATACATTGATTCATGTTTTTATTTCAAAATAAATCAGCTTTTTTGCCTTCTACACTCAATGCACAAGTTTTTTTTTACTTTATATCGCTTTTTGTGACATAAGTTCACTATTCAGAACAACCAATCAGAACCATTTAGAGGTGTTAAACAGTTCCTGGAGGAAATTGAAAATAGTTAAGAGAAAAATTACAAAACTTTGACCAAATGGTTTCAGAAGATGTTCCCCACATGCATGAGATAATGGTAAATGAAACCTAAGTATGAAAGCCTTAAAGCAGGTGAAATATGAAAATTGTGAAAATGTTTTGTGAAAAAACTTCATGATCAGTTATATTCACACAGATACAATAAAACCATTGTATATGTCTTTTCAGTATCTTCAAGCGCAGGCAAAGGGGACATTGCCACAAAGGCGGGGAAGCAGCTGGCCACTGTATGTCGGGTGGTGAGACATCGGACACCGATTGACACAGTGACAGAGATGGTGAGGGGACTGGAACGGAGGCCAACGGCTGATCATCGGGGTCGGAGGCCTCCACAAGCGACCATTTCCTAGTGATGTGGACCCTACAGGATCTGAACCAACTGCATCCTTGTCCACTCCTCCACAGTTGGCTAAACCCGTCCCCCTAAAAGGGCTTTGGTCTCCTTCGCAGCAGGTAGCTCACCCCTGCCCCTGTCACTGTGCTGAGTGATCAGGCTATTGACCTCTTACGAAGCATCTCTGTCGGCCAGACTTCAATCATGAATGGCATCCAGGGCCTTAATTGCCAAATGCAACAAATGGTTGTATGTCTGGATGCCTTTCACAGTTCAATGTCTGGCGTTACAGGCACCCACTCCAAAAGACCCAGGCCGCACAATCACACACACACACACATAAACACAAACACACAAAGATACACAAACACCAAAACAACATACACACCCTTTTGACACTACAACCCACACCACCACAGCCACAACCACTAGCACACCCACAACCACCAGCACACCCACAACCACTAGCACAACTACAACCACAACCACCAGAACACCCATAACCACCACCAAACCCACAAGCACCACAGCCACACCAACTACCTCAACAGCACACTCATCCAAACACACTCACACAAAAGTACACCTACACACAAAACAACACCCATCAAGCCCAAACCCACAAACTCACCGGAATACCAAACACCTGCCAAACCACACACATCCAAACATACACCAAACCCACATTCAACTGAAAAACAGACACACAAACCACAACCACACCGACCACCTCAACAGCACACTCATCCAAAACAAATACACTCACACAAAAGCACACACACAACTCCAACCAAACCCAAACACTCACTCAAACACCTGTCAAAAAACACACACCCAAACATACACAACACACACCAAATCCACATGCAACTGCCAAACATACAGACACACAAACATCACCCATTTCAGCTCCTTCTACCTCCCAAACCCAGTCCTCTCCTACCTGTACTCCTTCTCCAGAATTCATGTCCTACCTGCCCCTAACCCCCTAACTAATCCCCACCAAGAAAGATCCTTGAGGTGCCTGCTCTGTGCCTACTAGATGCCCCCAGGCAATTATACTTTGGCAGTCTGTTTAGGAGGTGAGTTCTGGGCAATAATCCCACAGGCTATTGCTGTGCATCATTTTTGTCCTCCCTTTATATTTTATTTGAATAAAACATTTGAGAGTAGTATCTCATTTATTAATAAAAATATTTTTTACAAAGTTTGTCATGACAATATTATTCATTTACAAGTCATTGATTAGTAACTATTATAGTATTGTTAATAATGAAAATGTGAGATACATACTCTTACTTACATTTATGACAGTAAACACAAACGCTTTTGTAAATATCATATTTGTAGAATGCAACATTAGTGATAGAACATTGTAATGGACATAGAAATCTTGGTTCAAGCATTCATCATGAAAATGGAGACTTGCCCCAAATCAAACATTTTTTATTTTTTAAGTGTCACAGGTGTGCGTATTTTAATTTGATAAGTGATAAAAATAAACACATATGCATTACACCTTAAAGCTTTTAGGGGCATATTTATACTCTGTGCCAGATTTGCATCATTTTTTTGACACAAATTCGGCGCAAACTTAATTCTATATTTATATTTAGACATGTCTAGTGTGGACAACTACCTTGCGTCAATGAGATCAAGATAGGCGTTCCCGGGCAAAAAATGTATCAAAGGCCCTAGCGCCTTATTTATTCTCCCGTGCAAAAATCACGCATGGGATGAGGATGCCCTTAAATAATGGCACTAAGCCTGCTTAGCGCCATTATTTAACGCCTGGGTATGGGCAGGCATTAGGGGACCTGTAGGCATATTTCCATGGTCCACCCCTACGCACACCACGAGGTCACCCACAGATGGGGAACCCATCCGAAGGTAAGTCCGGGTGAGTATTTTATTTTTTTGTCCAAAGCCACTCTGGGCCCTGACTTGGGGCCCCCTGCAAGGCGCTGGCCCCAATGGCCAAGGGCATGGCCATTGGGGTGGTGGGCATGGCTCCTGTCTCTACTAAGATAGGAGCTATGTCCATGGGGCTTATGCACCAGAAAATGGCGCTACACTGCCTAGAGGCAATTTTTTTGCGTCTAAACAGTGTAGCACCATAATTTGGCGCACAAGCCCCGGTTCCTCCTACACCTCCCAGGCCCTGTTAGCGTCCAACAGGGCCTTAGCGCTGGCTAGCGCCATTCCATAAATATGGTGCCCGGCCGACGTCTAGGAATTACGCTACCCGGCGCTATGCTTTTTGCTGCAAACCTGTGCTAGTGAAAGAAAATTTTATAATATACAGAAAATGCACTAGACAAGGGGAAATGTGACATTAATAAATACAGTATATAAGATGTTTTAAGTTTAACATTGAAAAAAACATTGTTTTTACATTTATTATTGTAGGAAAGTACCATCTTGCCTGGCATGTTGCCCCCATTTTTACATGTATGTCAATTTTTTTTTTGCCTGTCTCACTGGGATCCTGCTAGCCAGGACCCCAGTGCTCATAGTTTGTGTCCTGAATGTGTATACCCGTGTAGTGACTAACTGTGTCACTGCTAACCAGAACCTCAGTGCTTCTGCTCTCTCTGCCTTTAAATTTGTCACTATAGGCTAATGACCACTTTTACCAATTTTAATTGGCACACTGGAACACCCTTGTAAATCCCTAGTATATGGTACCTAGGTACCCAGGTTATTGGGGTTCCAGGAGATCCCTATGGGCTGCAGCATTTCTTTGGCCACCCATAGGGAGCTCAGACAAACCTTTACATAGGACTACCACTGCAGCCTGAGTGAAATAACGAACATGTTATTTCATAGCCATTTTCACTGCACTTCAGTAACTTATAAGTTACCTATATGTCTAACCCTCACTTGCTGAAGGTTATGTGCAAAGTTACTAAGTGTGAGGGCACCCTTGCATTAGCAAAGGTACCCCCACATAGTTCAGGGCCATTTCCCCGGACTTTGTGAGTGCGGGGACACCATTACACGTGTGCACTACATATAGGTCAATACCTATATGTAGCTTCACAATGGTAACTCCGAATATGGCCATGTAACATGTCTAAGATCATGGAATTGTCCCCCCATTCCAAATCAGGTATTGGGGAGCCAATTCCATGTATCCTGGGGGCTCCACTATGGACCCCCAGTACTGCCAGACCAGCTCTCTGGGGTTTTCTCTGCAGCTACAGTTGCTGCCACCCCACAGACAGGGTTCTGCCCTCCTGGGGTCTGGGCAGGCCAGGCCTAGGAAGGCAGAACAAAGCATTTCCTCTGAGAGCAGGGTGTTACACCCTCTCTCTTTGGAAATAGTTTTTAAAGGCTGGGGAGGGATAGCCTCTCCCAGCCTCTGGAAATGCTTTGAAGGGCACAGATGGTGCCCTCCTTGCATAAGCCAGTCTACACCAGTTTAGGGAAACCCCAGCCCCTGCTCTGGCGCGAAACTGGACAAAGGAAAGAAGAGTGACCACTCCCCTGTCCATCACCACCCCAGGGGTGGTGCCCAGAGCTCCTCCAGTGTGTCTCAGACCTCTGCCATCTTGTTTTCAGAGGTGTGGGGAACTCATCTTCAGTGCTTTGCAGTTTGTTGTGGTCTTTGCAAAATCCCTTATCACGACTTTAGTGTGTTTCTGGGGAAATAGTAGTACTTTACTCCTACTTTCCAGGGTCTTGGGGTGGGGTATCTTGGACACCCTTAGTGTTCCCAGAGACCCTCTACACACTACACTAGTCTAGGGGGTCCATTCGTGGTTCGCATTCCACTTTCTTAGTATATGGTTAGTGTTGCCCCTAGGCCTATTGCATCCTATTGTATTCTACAGTGTTTGCACTATTTTCTGACTGTTTTACTTACCTGATTTGGTTAGTTGTGTATATTTTTTGTATGTTACTTGCCTCCTAAGGGAGTATATCCTCTGAGATGTTTTTGGCACATTGTCACTAAAATAAAGTACCTTTATTTTCAGTAACTATGAGTATTGTCTTTCTTATGATATAGTACCTATATGATATAAGTGGTATTGCATGAGCTTTGTATGTCTCCTAGTTCAGCCTTGGCTGCTCTGCTATAGCTACCTCTATCAGCCTAAGCTGCTAGAACACTACTACACTCTACTAATAAGGGATAACTGGTCCTGGCATAAGGTGTAAGTACCATTGGCATCCACTGCAAGCCAGGCCAGCCTCCTACACTGTGCTTTCCCACATACAAGCTGTGATGCTGGAACGACAAGGCCAGTTTGGTGAGGCTTCAGGGAGTCACTATCTTGTTAAATCTTATCTTCTTTTAACTACTGAGTCATTCTTTGGAAGACTAGATGAACTGCTGATGTCAGAAGAGAGGTAATTTTCAAGTCAGTGTGTCCCAAGTCTTCCGACGGCAGAGGGGTTCACATCTGCCTCTAGCCTATCACAGCACGTCTTTTCCTCATGTGATCAGGCATCAATTCTGTTGTCAAAAAAAGAAGATGATTTATTTCAGTAAACACCACAAGTTTATTCAGGAAATAACCTTGTGACCACAGATCCAACTGGCAAGGCCAGTTCCAAGGTAAACAAGAGTGGAATACTATGACACACACATGGACATCTATTATTAGACCTGTTAGCTCTTGGCGTGGTTTCCCCTATCGTTTTGGCTTCTGACCTCCTGTTTAGATCCTGTGCTGAATTTTGTTTTTTTGCTGCCTTTAGGACTCTGGGAACTTTACCACTGCTAACCAGTGCTAAAGTGTAAGTACTATCTGTCTAAATTGTATTGGTGATTGGTTTATCCATTATTGGCATATTTGACTTACTAGTAAGCCCTTAGTAAAGTGCACTATGTGTGCCCAGGGCCTGTAAATCAAATGCTACTAGTGGATCTGCAACACTGATTGTGCCGTCCACATAGATAGCCCTTTAAACATGTCTCAGACCTGCCATTGCAGTGTTTGTGTGTGCAGTTTTAAACTGCCAGTTTGTCCTGGTAATTGTACCCACTTGCCTGGCCCAAACTGTCCCTTTTACTACATGTATGTCACCCCTAAAGTAGGCCCAGAGCAGCCGCATGGGCAAGGTGATGTGTAACTAAAAGGTAGGACATGAACCTGTGTGTTTTACATGTCTCGATAGTGAAATACTGCTAAATTAATTTTTCACTATTGCAAGGACTATCTCTTCCATAGGGTAACATGGGAATTGCCTTGAAATATATTTTACGTGCAATTTACCATTAGGAGCAGATAGAGTTGTGGGGTTTGGGGTCTCTGAACTCACAAACTACATATTTTGGTGAAGTTGTTTTTTTAAATTGTACACTTGAAAATGACACTTTTAGAAAGTGGGCATTTTTTTGGTTAACCATTCTGTGCCTCTGCCTGGCTGTGAAATACACTTCTGGGTCAGGATGGTAGTTGGGCTGTTTGTAAATTCACTCTAGACAGTCATACAAAGGGAGCTGGTGTGTCCTGCATATCCTGATGGGTCTTCCTAGGCTAGAGTGGAGGGAGGAGCTGACACTTGCACCTGAATAGGGCTGTCCTTATACAAACAAGTCTCCAAAACCCTTGAGTGTGCCTGGGGCCGCAACAGTGAAATTCAGGTTATTGGGCACTACAAAGACTTTCCTTTGAAGTTTGCCTACTTCAAAGGCAGAAAAGAGTATATGTATTGGGTCTATGAGACCACAACTTCAGAACACTTCTGCACTGAGGACATTCTGCCAGGGAGAAGAGTTCGATACTGTAGGAGGAACTGCCAATCTGCCTGTTGCTTTGCTGTGCTGGCCTGCTGCTTGCTGCTTCTGCCCTGGGAGTGAAAGGACTAGAATCTGCTTTCTACATCCTGCATTCCAAGGTTCTCCAAGGGCTTGAACTGAGCTTGGCTCTTGTTATGAATTCTCAGGGACATCAAAGACTTAGGCCCTCATCATCACATATCGGTAAATCCCACTTACCGCGACGATGACGGCTGCCAACTTACCACCGCTGTGGCGGGGTTATCCGTTCACCATATTATGACACACACACACACCAATCCGTCAGTATTCAGCCACATACACAAATCCGCCACACCAAAGGTCAGTGATAAACTGGCGGTATCAAAACCCACACCGATACGCCAACAGAACAACGCCCATCATATTATGACCCACGAATCACCACAGCGGACATTCAACGGCGGTAAACCATTGGTGGTACATACCGCTGCGCTCACAATGGCCACCCACATACACAACAACACCACATTGGACAATTCCAACAACACACACCTGACACCTATACACACACCACACCCACACACCCACACCCACACCACTATAAAACACACACCCACAACCCTTTACAAACAACAATTACTGGCAGGAGATTGACACCAAGACCACTGACACAACTAGAGCCACACACTATTCACACTTATACACCACTCACGCACTACATATCACACACCCCGACACAACACCCAACACACTTTCACCAACACACCTCACAGAACACCCATGGCACCTCAAAGACACCCCAATTTCACAGAGGAGGAGCTAAGGGTCATGGTGGAGGAAATTGTCAGAGTAGAGCCACAGCTATTTGGAGCACAGGTGCAGCAGACATCAATAGCTATGAAGATGGAACTATGGCGGACAATAGTGGACAAGGTCAACGCCGTGGGACAGTACCCAAGAACTAGGGATGACATCAGGAAGAGGTGGAACGACCTACGGGAGAAGGTACGTTCCTATGCAGCAAGACACTAGCTCGCTGCACAGAGGACTGGCGGTGGACCCCGACCTCCTCCCCCAAAGCTCACAACATGGAAGGAGCAAGTCTTGGCAATACTGCATCCTGAGGGCCTGGCTGGAGTCAGAGGACTGGACCCAGGTAAGTCAACTCTCTACTACTATCACCCCCTATCTGCATGCCATTACATACCCTTACCCTCACTCCCATCACTCCACTACTTCTCACACACCCCACCATCACATCTCACTCATCCCAATGCCAAGCCCTGCATCCCGTACCAATGCATGGACACCCCACACAGCCCTTCATGGACACTCATCCCTAAAGCATGCACACCATAGAGAACTAACAATCCCGCCATACACTAATATACACAAGTGAAAGGTGCCAGGGCAAATCCAAACAAAGAGGGGAAGCCACGGACGTACAATACGTCAGACACAGAAACCATAACACATCATTTACATCCCCACAGGTACACCAGCCAATGTCACTGGAGAGGAGGTACCATCACTATCACAGAAGCCAGAAACACTTGCAAAGCCCCCGCCAGGAAATGAGACTCTCCCTTTTGTCCCACTCTGTCACCCTGTCCACCTTGAACTTACATTGCTCCCCTTCCTATGTCCCCTTGGACAATGCACCTGTGCTATAAATAGACTGGAACAATACCCTGGACTTTCCTCCATCATCACCCCATCCCATTGCACTTGCCTCTCCATATATTAGCACTTCAATAAACACCCTTTGAAAAAAAACATTTTGGAGTATGTCATGTATATCAACTATGTATTAATTGTAACAGGTACAAACATTGCAAATCAACTGTACAGATAAGGAGCATAGATTAATGACCTGTAGCTGGCTGTAGTGATCACACCAGGAATATATATCAGGTCACCAACATCTGCAAAATGAATTGCCAGAGGGAACAGTAAATGGGCATAGAAGTTGCAAACATCAGCATGCCATTGGCACACAAATTAAAACAAAAGTCATTGAAATGTGAAGTAACACTGTTCTACCTGTGTGTCATTGGAAGTATTGTCAGATCACATTTGTTCTGTTGTCCTCATCCTCCTCATTCTCACTGTCCACAGGGTCTACTGCTGCCACACGGGCATCTCAGGCCTCCTCCTCCTGCACAAATGGGACATGGTGTCTGAGGGCCAGGTTATGCAACATTAAGCATTCCACCACTATCTGGCAGACCTTCTTTGGTGAGTAGCACAGGGATCCACCTGTTAGATGGAGGCACCGGAACCTGACCTTCAGGAGGCCAAAGGTCCTTTCAATTATCCTTCTGGTTCACCCATGTGCCTCATTATAACGTTCTTCTGCCCTTGTCCTGGCATTCCTCACAGGGGTCAGGAGCCATGATAGGTTTAGGTAACCAGAGTCACCTACAAATATTGAGGGACAACATTTAGCCACACCCTATCCTATATGGCACACACCATACCCATACACCAACATCTAGTGGGTGGGAAACAGGGCTCACCTATTAGCCACATCCTGTGCCTCTGTAGTTGGCCCATCACATTTGGGATGCTGCTATTCCTCAGGACAAAGGCATCATGTGCCGACCCAGGATACTTAGCATTGACGTGTGAGATGTACTGGTCTGCCAAGCACACCATCTGAACATTCATAGAGTGAAAACTCTTACAATTCCTGAACACCTGCTCATTCTGCTGGGGTTGGGGGGACAAATGCAATATATGTCCCATCAATCGCCCCAATTATGTTGGGGATATGTCCCATTGCATAAAACTCGGCCTTCACTGTGGCCAAATCCTCAACCTGTGGGAAAACAATGTAGCTGCACATGTGTTTTATCAGGACAGACAACACTCTTGTCAGCACTATTGAGAACATTGGCTGTGACATTCCTGCTGCCAAGCCCACTGTCACTTGGAAAGAACCAGTTGCCAGGAAATGGAGTACAAATAGCACTTGCACAATAGTGGGGATCCCAGTGGGGTGATGGATCCCAGATATCAGGTCAGGCTCCAATTGGGCACACAGTTCAGTGATTGTGGCCCTGTCCAGTCTATAGGTGAGTATTATGTGCCTGTCCTCCAGTGTAGCCAAGTCCACCAGGGGTCTGTACACAGGGGTATGTCTCCATCTCCTATTCATCCACAGCGGCAGGTATCAAAGGGACACAAGAGTGAGGAGCCAGTCACAAACTGAACAATGGAACCAGAACAGAACTTTGCATCCTGTAAACATGAAATGGGTCATCGTGATTTGTCCAGTATCTGCTAATATCTCCTGTGACACAGCATTATTCCAGGGCCTGCCCCCCCACCCTGAAATGCTGTCCGCCTGTCCTGTGTGGAGGGACAGATGGAAGTGAGGTAATTCCGCTGATGTTGTGCGGCATTGCGGGAGGCGGTCGGGAACCACCGTGCAACTCCTCGTTGGCTAACATTGGGCCCTAGGAGTTACAGTGACCAATGGTGATCTACGCCGGCAGTGACGGTATGCACCGCCGCGGACGTGACCACCATTTTCTATCTGATTCCTCAGTTGTTACCTGGCCTTCCATAGGAGAGGACCTACACTGCATGTGCTGCTGTGACCTATGTCTAGAACCTACCATGGCCCGTGTGACCGGGGAAAGGGCCCCAGCCTTCACTTTGGAGGAGTTGGAGAGACTCGTGGATGGGGTCCTACCCGAGTATGGACTGCTGTATGGGCCTCCAGACCAACAGGTGAGCACGATGCATGTGGCATGAATGCATGGAGTTGTGTGTGTGATGGCCTCGTGTAAGGGGGGTGGGTGGATGTCCTCTTGGCGGCATACAGGTTGTGTGCAACAGGCAGGACTGTTTTTCTAATTCTATTTTCCTGTGTGTATTGCCTCTGCAGGTCAGTGCCCATCAAAAGAAGGGTATATGTCATGCCATTGCCAAGGAGTTGCGGACCTTGGGGGTCTATGGCAGGCGGAGCACCCACTGTCGCAAACAGTGGGAGGACCTGAGATGCTGGGCACGGAAGACAGCGGAGGCCCAGCTGGGGATGGCCTCGCAATGAGGAAGGGGTGCCTGTTGAACCCTGACCCCCCTGATGGCCCGCATACTGGCGGTGGCCTATCCAGAGCTGGATGGGTGCTTGAGGGCATCACAGCAGCAACAAGGGGGTGAGTACAGAGCCCATCATTACAACTTACGCATGGTAGGGTGGTATCCAGGTAGGGGATGTGGGTCAGTGGGTGCCCCTAGGCCAGGCCTGACATTGCAGCGTAGGTCCCCTGGTGGCTAGGGTGCAGAAGGGCAAATTTAGCTACCTAGCTCGTAGGCATCCACTACTGGTCAGGGCTGCGTGGATCCCAGGTGTGCTGCATTTAGCGGTGTGTGCCCCTCCAAATGCCTTGGAGGCATGCTATTTCTCTGGTAGTGCAATGCATATTGCTTAGGTCTGTTCCCTTTTTGTGAGTGTGCTGTGTACTCCAACGGTGGTGTTGGTGCAGTAATTGACCCAGTTTTCCCTTTCTCTCTCTCCCCCCTTTATCTTCTGTCATCCTGTCCATGTGTGCATTAGCATCATCTGGCAGAGGAGCAGGGGCATCAGTCACAGAGGGAGCTGCATCCCACAGGACCCAGGAGGCAAAGTCCACCGACAGTGAGGGCACCAGTGGGACGGTGGGCGAGGGGAGCACCACGGCAGAGACTGGAGGGGACAGTTCAGACACAGATACCTCCTCCGATGGAAGCTCCCTGGTGGTGGCAGACACTACTGTGACCACCCCAGCTACAGCCGCCACCCCCGTACCAGCACCGCCCTTCCAGCAGCCCCTCATTGAGTTGCCTGTGCCCGCTCAACCAGGAGGGTAGGCATCTCCTTTGCCTCAAGCCCTGCCCCAGTTATCCCTGTTGCCCTGAGTGATGAGGCTATTGACCTCCTGAGATCCATCTCTGTAGGGCAGTCAACCATTGTGAATGCCATCCAGGGGCTGGCAGCCCAGATGCAACAATCTAATGAATTCCTGGAGGGCATTCACACTGGATTGGTGGCCCAACAGAGATCGATTCAGGTTCTGGCCTCCTCTCTGATGGCAGCCATTGTCCCTGTTTCTACCATCCCTCCTCCAACTTCCACTGCCCAGTTCCACTCCCACCAACCCAAACCTATCCTAAGCACACATACAGACTAGCATGCACACAAGACAACACCCAGTAGTGTCACAGGCAAACACAAGCACCACACTTCATCCCACAGGCACTCACACAAACACCATCCAGTTGCAGACACACCAACATCCACTATTTCCACTGTCTCCCCTTCTTCCCCCACCACCTCCCTCCCAGCCATGTCCAACACAAACCTGCATGCACTACATCATCATCCACTACCAGCATCATCACCACACCAAGAATAACACACACCTCACTGGCAGATACCTCCACAACATCCATGCACATGTCCCCTGTGTCCTCTCCCACGTCCCCTGTGTCCTCTCCCACTGTGTCTGTCTCCCCTCCTCCTAAGGTATGCAAACACAAGCACTCAGACACCCAACAGCCATTCACCTCACAACAGCATACAGCCCATGCACCTGCACCCAAAAACAGCAGACAAACACCCCCAATAACCACTCCCTCGTTCCTTCTCCCTCTTCCCGCCCCAATGTCCCTAAAAAATTGTTCCTATCCACCACTGACATCTTCCCTACCCCTACCCCTGTCCTGCACATATGGGCAGGGTATCACGAACCCAGCAAAGCACCTCAGCCACACAGTCCACGGGCCCAGTCCTAACCGCACCCCCTCGTGGTGGAAAGGGATCCAGGCCACATGTAATGAATGGGAAGGAGCCTGCAACAGCCAGCCTCAAGGGGAGGGAGACAGCCCAGCCGGCAAGAAGGGCAAGAAGCCTGCACCTGCCACATGAAAGGCAAAGGAGTCTGCCCCAGAAGGCAGGAAGATCAAGAAGCCTGCACCAGCAGGCAGGAAGTTCGAGGAGCCTGCACTAGCAGGCAGGAAGATCAAGGAGCCTGCTCCAGCAGGCAGGAAGGGCAAGGAGCCTGGACCAGGAACTGTGACGGAGCCCCCACCACCAACCATGGTTGTGCAGCCGTCTGAGGTTGCAGGGGATAGACAGGAGCCTCCCCCCACCAGCAGCACCACCACTGTGCAGCAGTCCGAGGTTGCAGGGGATGGGCAGGAGCCTCCGGCCACCAGCAGCACCACCACTGTGCAGCCGTTCGGAGGTTGCAGGGGATGGGCAGGAACCTCCCCCCACCAGCAGCACCAGAACTGTGCAGCCATCTGAGGTTGCAGGGGATGGGCTGGAGCCTCCCCTCACCAGCAGCACGACCACTATGCAGCCCGCACCGCCGGCGGACGGTATGTAATCCTGCGTCCATGGGCTGCTGTGCGACCTGTCCACTCCAGAACCAGTAGGTATTACACCCACCTTAGAGACTGTGACCTTGCACTCCTGAGGATCAAGCTCAGGGCACGTTGGCCCCTCTAAAACCAGTAGATATGACACCCACCTTAGAGACTGTGGCCCATCACTGCCCAGGATCAAGCACAGGGCACGTTGCCCCCTCCAGAACAAGTGGCCTTGTTACATCTCCCGGCTGAGGTGCCCCCCACCCCCCTAAGGTGCCTGCCAATTTACATACTGATGCCCCTGCAGTGTTCTCTCCGTGTTGAAGCAGGTGACATCTGTGGCCTTGGACTTTGGCCTGTGGCCATGTGGCCTATGAAAATTGAGGACTGGGGTGTGTCCCTTTTTCTGTACATATATATATATATATATATATATATATATATATATATATATATATATATTATCTTGCCTAATTTATTATTTCTACAGTGTTGATCTTATTACAAACACTTTTGTGAAATCGTTTTGTCCTTGCATTATTCAGTCGAGGTATGAGGTCAAATTGTTTTTTTATGCATCTGGTTGTGTGTATAGTGTGTGTGTGTGTGTGTGTGGGGTGTGGGTTGTGCGAGTGTGTGTCACTCTCTCCCCCCCCTTGTGTACTAGGTGGCTGTACTCACCGTCGTGGTCTTCGTTGGTGTTCGTGGTGGAGCAGAACGTAGAATAACATCGGGAAAACATGCAGTTCTGGTTCCATGGCAGCGTGGTTCTTCCCTGTTTCTCCAATGGTGAGTCCTTTCCCTTCTGAGCTCAGTTTCTGCCAGGCTTTTGATGTCGTTGGTACCGCCCCGGAAAAGGTGGCGGAATGTCTGGTCATAAAATGGTGGGTGGAACATTGACTTCCACCTGGCTGTAGGCGGCTCCCGCTGTGGTGGCTGTGGTTTCCGCCCTAGCGGTCAGTGTGGTACATTGAATGTCTTTCAGAGATCTTTCCGCCATGGTCATAATTTGGCAGTAAGTACCGGCAGCCTGTTGGCGGTATTACTAACACTTTAACATAGACCGCCAGGGTCGTAATGAGGGCCTTAATCTTCCAGTGCCTGGTTTCTTCTGCAGAGAGTCCTGACTTGCCAAGTGTTGCCAAATCCAGTCCCTGGGCCCTTGGAAGTGTAAACTACTGACCTGAGGAAAAATCCACATACTGAGCCTTTGAAGCAGAAAAATCAATGCAGCGCCTGTATCACGGCTACAAAATCAATGCAGCATCTGTCTTGCGACTGTGGAATTGACACATCTCCTGCTTCGGTGCAAATTCATCTTTGCCATGTGTCTAGATTTTCTACATATCACCCCAAGGCATCATTTTCTTCATCGGTGCTGCACCACAATAAGGATTCCATGCACTGCCTTTCTTGCGAGGAAAGAATCAACGTATCGCTAGCCTGGCGGGAAAAGAATCAACGCATTGCTCGTCAGGCGGGAAAAGAATCAATGAATTGCTTGCTTTTCCAGCCCATCACATCCTGTGTGGCCTGCATCGTCTTTGTTTTTGAGGCATCCAGGATACTGTGCGTTATAAGGATACAAGCATTGATTCTTCAGGATTAAGACTCTTTTACCCTTTAAAAAGTGATAACTTCATCTGTGTTTGTTGGATTTCTGTTATTTTGGTTTTGTCTTATTCAGATAAATATTGGCTCTTTTCTAAATTGGTGTGGAGTACTTTTGTGGTGTTTTCACTGTGTTACTGCGTGTGTGTATATACACATACTTCGCACATTGCCTCTGAAATAAGCCTGACTGTGTGTGCCAAACTACCAAGGGGGTGAGCAGGGGTTATTTTAGATGTGAAACCCCCTTAATCTGAGTAGAGTGAGTGTCCCAACTTGGACAGGGGGGAAACTGACTGCCAACTAGAGACTCCATTTCTAACACAGAGTAACATTCTCCTGCTTGTAAACATAACACATCTCCTTTTCTATATTAATGACACAAATTACACAAAACATTCAGCTATCATAACTAACACAAAAGGAACACAAGAAAGGAGTGGCAAAAGGCAAGTTGAGTAATGCCTAGGGAAACACCAGACTCCTATTGGGTCTACAGCAAATGGGTTTACAATTATAAACAGAACTGCAACCATTTAGAAACTAAATTATGTTTGAAGATAACTTTCTAGCTAGCCTGGTGTCTTCATAACCTTGTCAACTCTCGGACCTCTGGTATCATGCTATAAGAACTTTGTACAGCAGAGGATGCATCTCCAGCAGCAGCTGTCATGCCTATTTCAAGATTCAAAGTTCCTACATTGTTTCTTCTGTCCTCCTGCCTAAACTTAGAATCTTTCACGAGAAACCACCCACTGCATCTGTTTCCAACTTCTCCCTCTTCTTGATAGACGCCACCCTTCTGATACAATGCCACCCTCTTCATGTTCCACATTTGCCCATTCTCCAATTTCAACCAATTACTTTCTACCTCTTTCCCCTTGTATGCCCCTCTTAATTTCGGTAAGCCATGCCCAACTCCTCTTAGTTTAACTTTTACCCAATACTCTATGCTTATCAGGCAAAAAAGCTGTTCTTTTTGTCTGGACATGACCATTCATGTGTGTTTTCACATCTTTCAACCAAAAAGGAACATCTTTTGTTCGAGAAGCCTGCCTATCATCATCTCCAAGCTAGACCACAGCTCTGTGGATTATATAGGGTGTTACAAATGTGCGTTGCCCCGATGCCATACATTTCCCTCGAAGTGAGCTGAGTACCATTGTTTGTAACTAGAACATATGGAATTCCGTCTCTCCAAGTACTGCAATGGTGGAGTGCATTGATATGTTTCTCATAACCACCACCTCCACCCACTTGGATCTGGCATCAACTAGTACCACTACATATCTCTCTTGTCCAGGTAAAGTCAGTGTTAGAAATGGGGTCTTTGGTTGGCAGTCAGGTTACCCCCTGTCTAAGCAAGGACCCTCACTCTAGTCAGGGCATAGGAGAAACACATCTGGTTAACCCTCACTCACCCCCTTGGTAGCTTGGCACAAGCAGAAAGGCTTAACCTAGAAGCAATGTGTAAAGTATTTGTACCAACACACACAGTAATACAGTGAAAACACTACAAAATGGACACCACACAGGTTTAGAAAAAATAGGCAATATTTATATAAATCAAACAAGACCAAAACAACATAAATACAACATACACAAACAAAGATATGAATTTTAAAAAGAATAAGGCCCTCATTACAACATTGGCGGTAAAAGCCGCTTACCGCCGTGCAGAAGATCGCCACTGTACCGCCGTGGCAGTCGGAGTGTTAAAGTGGTTGTCTATGTTGGCGGTTTCCACCACGGTCATAATTCCCTTTTTTTTTTCGCCGGCCTGTTTGCGGTATTACCGCAGCTTAAACACCGTCCGCCAGGGTTGTTATGACCCCCTAAGAGTCTTACTCTATATAAAACAATGGAAACGTTGATTTCACACAAAGTACCTGAATTGCGTAAAAAATAAAGACGCATGGGCGAGGCTGTGTCGGAAAAGTCAGCGATGCGTCGATCCCTTACTCGCGAGTGAGGCGGTACTTAGTTTTCTTCTCCTGGTGGGTCGGAGATGTGTTGTTTTTCTCCCTCGCAAGAGAGCGATGCGTCTATTGCCAGACAGGGCACCTAGGATACCCGCAAGTTCTAGATTACTTTGATGCAACAATGCGTGAGAAATACGGTCGCACAGTGTTAGAAAACGGCGCTGCGTGAGGTTTGCGTCGTTATCAGCAGCTGCAAGCGGGTGTTTGTAGGAGGCTGGACTGGCTTGTAGTGAGTACCAAGGGGTACTTGCACCTTGCACCAGGCCCAGTTATCCCTTATTAGTGTATAGGGTGTCTAGCAGCTTAGGCTGATAGATAATGGTAGCTTAGCAGAGCAGCTTAGGCTGAACTAGGAGACGTGTGAAGCTACTACAGTACCACTTAGTGTCATATGCACAATATCATAAGAAAACACAATACACAGTTATACTAAAAATAAAGGTACTTTATTTTTATGACAATATGCCAAAGTATCTGAGAGTGTACCCTCAGTGAGAGGATAGGAAATATACACAAGATATATATACACAATAGCAAAAATATGCAGTATAGTCTTAGAAAAACAGTGCAAACAATGTATAGTTACAATAGGATGCAATGGGGAAACATAGGGATAGGGGCAACACAAACCATATACTCCAAAAGTGGAATGCGAACCACGAATGGACCCCAAACCTATGTGACCTTGTAGAGGGTCGCTGGGACAATTAGAAAATAGTGAGAGTTAGAAAAATAACCCTCCCCAAGACCCTGAAAAGTGAGTGCAAAGTGCACTAAAGTTCCCCTAAGGACAAAGTAGTCGTGTTAGAGGAATAATGCAGGAAAGACACAAACCAGCAATGCAACAACTGTGGATTTCCAATCTAGGGTACCTGTGGAACAAGGGGACCAAGTCCAAAAGTCACAAGCAAGTCGGAGATGGGCAGATGCCCAGGAAATGCCAGCTGCGGGTGCAAAGAAGCTTCGACTGGACAGAAGAAGCTGAGGTTTCTGCAGGAACGAAAAGGGCTAGAGACTTCCCCTTTGGTGGACGGATCCCTCTTGCCTTGGAGAGTCGTGCAGAAGTGTTTTCCCGCTGAAAGGACGCCAACAAGCCTTGCTAGTCGCAAATAGTGCGTTTGGCGTTTTTGGACGCTGCCGGGGCCCAGGAGGGACCAGGAGGTCGCAAATTGGACCTGAAGAGCGAGGGGACGTCGAGCAAGACAAAGAGCCCTCACTGAAGCAGGTAGCACCCGGAGAAGTGCCAGAAACAGGCACTACAAGGATGCGTGAAACGGTGCTCGCCGAAGTTGCACAAAGGAGTCCCACGTCGCCGGAGACCAACTTAGAAAGTCGTGCAATGCAGGTTAGAGTGCCGTGGACCCAGGCTTGGCTATGCACAAAGGATTTCCGCCGGAAGTGCACAGGGGCCGGAGTAGCTGCAAAGTCGCGGTTCCCAGCAATGCAGCCCAGCGAGGTGAGGCAAGGACTTACCTCCACCAAACTTGGGCTGAAGAGTCACTGGACTGTGGGGGTCACTTGGACAGAGTCGCTGGATTCGAGGGACCTTGCTCGTCGTGCTGAGAGGAGACCCAAGGGACCGGTGATGCAGCTTTTTGGTGCCTGCGGTTGCAGGGGGAAGATTCCGTCGACCCACGGGAGATTTCTTCGGAGCTTCTGGTGCAGAGAGGAGGCAGGCTACCCCCACAGCATGCACAAGCAGGAAAACAGTCGAGAAGGCGGCAGGATCAGCGTTACAGAGTTGCAGTAGTCGTCTTTGCTACTATGTTGCAGGTTTGCAGGCTTCCAGCGCGGTCAGCAGTCGTTTCCTTATCAGAAGGTGAAGAGAGAGATGCAGAGGAACTCGGATGAGCTCTTGCATTCGTTATCTAAAGTTTCCCCAGAGACAGAGACCCTAAATAGCCAGAAAAGAGGGTTTGGCTACTTAGGAGAGAGGATAGGCTACTAACACCTGAAGGAGCCTATCAGCAGGAGTCTCTGACGTCACCTGGTGGCACTGGCCACTCAGAGCAGTCCAGTGTGCCAGCAGCACCTCTGTTTCCAAGATGGCAGAGGTCTGGAGCACACTAGAGGAGCTCTGGACACCTCCCAGGGGAGGTGCAGGTCAGGGGAGTGGTCACTCCCCTTTCCTTTGTCCAGTTTCGCGCCAGAGCAGGGGCTAAGGGGTCCCTGAACCGGTGTAGACTGGCTTATGCAGAATTGGGCACATCTGTGCCCAAGAAAGCATTTCCAGAGGCTGGGGGAGGCTACTCCTCCCCTGCCTTCACACCATTTTCCAAAGAGAGAGGGTGTCACACCCTCTCTCAGAGGAAGTTCTTTGTTCTGCCATCCTGGGCCAGGCCTGGCTGGACCCCAGGAGGGCAGATGCCTGTCTGAGGGGTTGGCAGCAGCAGCAGCTGCAGTGAAACCCCAGGAAGGGCAGTTTGGCAGTACCAGGGTCTGTGCTACAGACCACTGGGATCATGGGATTGTGCCAACTATGCCAGGATGGCATAGAGGGGGCAATTCCATGATCATAGACATGTTACATGGCCATATTCGGAGTTACCATTGTGAAGCTACATATAGGTAGTGACCTATATGTAGTGCATGCGTGTAATGGTGTCCCCGCACTCACAAAGTTCAGGGAATTGGCTCTGAACAATGTGGGGGCACCTTGGCTAGTGCCAGGGTGCCCTCACACTAAGTAACTTTGCACCTAACCTTTACCAGGTAAAGGTTAGACATATAGGTGACTTATAAGTTACTTAAGTGCAGTGTAAAATGGCTGTGAAATAACGTGGACGTTATTTCACTCAGGCTGCAGTGGCAGGCCTGTGTAAGAATTGTCAGAGCTCCCTATGGGTGGCAAAAGAAATGCTGCAGCCCATAGGGATCTCCTGGAACCCCAATACCCTGGGTACCTCAGTACCATATACTAGGGAATTATAAGGGTGTTCCAGTAAGCCAATGTAAATTGGTAAAAATGGTCACTAGCCTGTCAGTGACAATTTGGAAAGAAATGAGAGAGCATAACCACTGAGGTTCTGGTTAGCAGAGCCTCAGTGAGACAGTTAGTCACTACACAGGTAACACATTCAGGTACACTTATGAGCACTGGGGCCCTGGGTTACCAGGGTCCCAGTGACACATACAACTAAAACAACATATATACAGTGAAAAATGGGGGTAACATGCCAGGCAAGATGGTACTTTCCTACACAACCCCCCCCCCAAACGAAGGACAATAAGACTAGCCATGACCTGATGAGTCTTCATTGTCTAAGTGGAAATATCTGGAGAGTCCATCTGCATTGGAGTGGCTACTCCCAGGTCTATGTTCCACTGTATAGTCCATTCCCTGTAGGGATATGGACCACCTCAACAATTTAGGATTTTCACCTTTCATTTGTTTTAGCCAAAGTAGAGGTTTGTGGTCTGTCTGAACAATGAAGTGAGTGCCAAACAGGTATGGCCTCAACTTCTTCAGAGCCCAGACCACAGCAAAGGCCTCCCTCTCAATGGCAGACCAACGCTTTTCTCTAGGGGTCAACCTCCTACTAATAAAAGCAACAGGTTGATCCTGGCCCTCAGAATTAAGTTGTGATAGGACTGCCCCTACTCCTAATTCAGATGCATCAGTTTGGACATAGAATTTTTTAGAGTAACAAGGGCTTTTCAGGACAGGTGCAGAGCACATGGCCTGTTTCAGCTCCTCAAAAGCTTTCTGACAGTTTGCTGTCCATAATACCTTTTTAGGCATTTTCTTGGATGTGAGGTCATTAAGAGGGGCTGCAATGGAGCCATAGTTCTTAATGAACCTCCTGTAATACCCAGTGAGGCCTAGGAAGGCTCTCACCTGAGTCTGAGTGGTAGGGGGAACCCAATCAATGATAGTTTGGATTTTCCCCTGAAGTGGTGCAATCTGTTCCCCACCAACAAGGTGTCCCAGATAAACCACCTTACCCTGCCCTATCTGGCACTTTGAAGCCTTGATAGTGAGGCCTGCCTTTTGCAGAGCCTCCAAAACTTTCCATAGGTGGACCAGGTGATCATCCCAGCTGGAGCTAGAGACAGCTATATCGTCCAAATATGCTGCACTGAAAGCTTCCAGCCCTTGCAGGACTGTGTTCACCAACCTCTGAAAAGTGGCAGGTGCATTTTTCAAACCAAAAGGCATTACAGTAAACTGGTAATGTCCTCCAATGGTAGAAAATGCAGTCTTAGGTTTAGCATCTTCTGACAATTTGATCTGCCAATACCCTGCAGTCAAATCAAAAGTGCTTAGATACTTGGCAGATGCCAGTGTATCTATGAGCTCATCTGCCCTGGGTACAGGGTGAGCATCAGTTTTGGTTACCAAGTTGAGACCTCTATAGTCTACACAAAACCGCATTTCCTTCTTTCCATCTTTAGAATTGGGTTTTGGTACCAGTACCACAGGAGAAGCCCATGGACTGTCAGAGTGCTCAACCACTCCTAGTTCCAACATTTTCTGAACTTCTTGCTTTATGCAGTCCCTGACATGGTCAGGCTGCCTATAGATCTTACTTTTGACAGGTAAACTGTCTCCAGTATCTATAGTGTGCTCACACCAAGAAGTGGTGCCTGGCACAGTAGAGAAGAGTTCTGAAAATTGTCCTAGGAGGTTTATGCAATTATCTTTCTGCTCAGCAGTAAGACAATCAGCCAAAACTACACCTTCCACAAGAGCATCTTGTTCTGTGGAAGAGAAGAGATCAGGTAGAGGATCACTGTCTTCTTCCTGTCCCTCATCAGTTGCCATGAGCAGGGTGAGATCAGCCCTGTCATTGTAGGGTTTTAGGCGGTTGACATGGAGCACCCTAAGGGGACTCCTGGCAGTGCCTAAGTCAACTAAATAGGTGACTTCTCCCTTCTTTTCAACAATTGTGTGGGGACCACTCCATTTATCTTGGAGTGCTCTTGGGGCCACAGGCTCCAAGACCCACACTTTCTGCCCTGGTTGGTACTGAACCAAAACAGCCTTCTGATCATGCCATTGCTTCTGGAGCTCTTGGCTGGCCTGAAGGTTTTTACTGGCCTTTTTCATGTACTCAGCCATCCTTGATCTGAGGCCAAGTACATAATCCACAATATCCTGCTTAGGAGCTTTTAAAGGTTGTTCCCAACCCTCCTTTACAAGTGTGAGTGGACCCCTAACAGGGTGTCCAAAAAGAAGTTCAAAGGGGCTGAAGCCCACTCCTTTCTGGGGTACCTCCCTGTAGGCAAAAAGGAGGCATGGTAGAAGGATATCCCATCTCCTGCGGAGTTTTTCAGGGAGACCCATAATCATGCCTTTGAGAGTTTTATTAAATCTCTCCACCAGTCCATTTGTTTGTGGATGATAGGGTGTTGTGAACTTGTATGTTACACCACACTCCTTCCACATGGCCTTTAAGTATGCAGACATGAAATTGCTTCCTCTGTCTGATACTACTTCCTTTGGGAAGCCCACCCTGGAAAATATTCCCAGGAGGGCCTTTGCCACTGCAGGTGCTGTAGTGGTCCTTAAAGAAATAGCTTCAGGATATCTTGTGGCATGGTCCACTACCACTAAGATAAACCTATTGCCTGAAGCAGTAGGAGGGTCAAGGGGGCCAACTATGTCAACCCCTACCCTTTCAAAGGGAACCCCAACCACAGGTAGTGGGATAAGGGGTGCCTTTGGGGTGCCACCTGTCTTGCCACTGGCTTGACAGGTTTCACAGGACTTACAAAATTCTTTTGTGTCCTCAGACATCCTAGGCCAATGAAACAGGGGAACAAGCCTGTCCCAAGTTTTCATTTGTCCTAGATGCCCAGCTAAGGGAATGTCATGTGCCAGTGTTAGGAGGAACTTTCTGTACTCCTGAGGAATCACTAATCTCCTGGCAGCTCCAGGTTTAGGATCCCTATGCTCAGTGTACAAGAGGTTGTCCTCCCAGTAAACTCTGTGAGAGTCACTGACATCCCCATTAGCCTGTTTGACAGCTTGCTGTCTGAGACCCTCTAATGTGGGACAGGTTTGCTGTGCCACACTCAGCTCCTCTCTGGCAGGCCCCCCTTCACCCAAAAGCTCAGCAGTGTCTGCTTCCAGCTCCTCTGGTGTAGGTTCTGCACAGGGAGGGAATTCTTCTTCCTCAGAAGTAGAATCCACTGTAGAGGGAGGGATAGTAGGAAGTGGTTTGCTTCTACTAGCCCTAGCTTTAGGGAGCACTTGGTCCATTGTTCCAGGATCCAAGCTTCCCTGTCCTTTTTGCTTTTTGGCCTGAGCCCTTGTCAAAGCAAAAATATGCCCTGGAATGCCCAGCATTGCTGCATGGGCCTCCAACTCCACATCTGACCAAGCTGATGTCTCCAAATCATTCCCTAATAGACAGTCTACAGGTAAATCTGAAGCTACCACAACTTTCTTTGGACCAGTTACCCCCCCCCCCAGTTGAGATTTACAACAGCCATGGGGTGGCTTTGTGTTATGTTGTGAGCATCGGTTACTTGGTACTGGTGTCCAAGTATGTGTTGTTCAGGGTGCACCAGTTTCTCAATCACCATTGTGACACAGGCACCTGTGTCCCTGTAGGCCTGGACCTCAACACCATTTATTAGGGTTAGTTGCTTGTACTTCTCCAAGTTATGGGGGCAAGCAACCAAAGTGGCTAAATCAATAGCCCCTTCAGAGACTAAAGTAGCCTCTGTGGTCTCCCTAATCAGACCAACCCCAACTAAATTACCAAATGTGAGCCCAGCTACTCCCTTGGATTGGCTATTAGTAGGTTTGCTCCCACCACCACTGCTATTAGTAGGGACACTAGGTGTAGCAGTAGGGGTTGTAGTGGTAGGAGCAGTGGTGCCTTTCTTTGGACAACTGGGATCTGTTGTCCAATGGCCTTTTATTTTACATAAATAGCACCATGGTTTCTTTTCCTTGTTCTGATTAAAAGAGGATTTGGGCCCACCACCCCCACCATTTTTTTTTGTGGGCCTGATGAAGACTCATTTTTAGATTTGTCCCCACCCTTGTCAGAAGACTTACCATCCTTCTTTTTGTTGCCATCTTTGTCACCCCCTGTATGAACTTTTCTGTTCACTCTTGTTCTGACCCATTTGTCTGCCTTCTTTCCCAATTCTTGGGGAGAGGTCAGATCAGAGTCCACCAAGTACTGGTGCAACAAATCAGACACACAATTATTAAGAATATGCTCTCTCAGGATCAAGTTATACAGGCTGTCATAATCAGTAACTTTACTGCCATGTAACCACCCCTCCAAGGCCTTCACTGAATGGTCAATAAAATCAACCCAGTCTTGTGAAGACTCCTTTTTGGTCTCTCTGAACTTTATCCTGTACTGTTCAGTGGTTAAGCCATAACCATCCAGGAGTGCATTCTTAAGAACTTGGAAATTATTAGCATCATTTTCTTTCACAGTAAGGAGCCTATCCCTACCTTTTCCACTAAATGATAGCCATAGGATAGCAGCCCACTGCCTTTGAGGGACATCCTGTACAACACAGGCCCTCTCAAGTGCAGCAAACCACTTGTTAATGTCATCCCCCTCCTTATAAGGGGGAACTATCTTGTGCAGATTCCTGGAATCATGCTCTTTTGCAGGATGACTATGGGGAATACTGCTGCTGCAACCATGGGTATCTAAACCCAACTTCTGTCTTTCCTTCTCTAATTCAAAAGACTGTCTATCCAAATCCAGCTGTTGCTTTTTAAGCTTCAGTCTGGTTTGTTCCACCCTCAACTTATTGAGTTCCCTCTCTAACATTCTGTCATCAGGGTTGGTGGGAGGGACATTTTTAGAAACAGAGCTATGATGGGAATGAACAGAAGGAGACCTGTCCCTTACAGAAGCCACCCTAACAGCTTGGTTTACAGAAACATTACTACCAGTATGGTGAGAATAAATGCTTTTGCTATGGTGTGAGACAACACTATTTATATGGTGTGGCTCATCATCATTACCATCTATGCTAGATTGTCTAGTAATGGGCAGGCTAGGGAGTTTCTTTCCTGAATCTTTTCCTGGGGGAGTCCCTGAATCAGATTGAGAACTATTAGGTACTTTTTCAACAGATGGGGCACCTATGGCCTTATCCTGTTCTCTAAGCATGTTAAGTAACAGTTCCAAGGAAGGATTCTTCCCTACACTCAAACCTCTCTCTATACAGAGACTCCTTGCTCTTTTCCAGCTAAGGTTGTCATATGCAAGTTTGGACAGATCAACACTTTGGCCTGTGCCAGACATTTTTTAGAGAGAGTTAAAGTGATAGAAAAAGAGAAAAAAGTTTTCAGAACTTTTTTGGAAAGACAGAAAAAAAACTTTAAAAACTTTTAAGAACTTTTTGAAAGTTTAGAGGTACTTTTCAGCACTCAGAAAAGAGTGAAAAGAGGAAATGCAAAACTTTTTGGCTATGTGTATATACACTGACCTTGTTTTGTATATTTTTCTCTCATGAAAAGTACAATGACAAGAGTGGTAAGTAGTCTCAAGCACTTATCCCACCACTGCACAACCAATGTAGGAGGCTGGACTGGCTTGTAGTGAGTACCAAGGGGTACTTGCACCTTGCACCAGGCCCAGTTATCCCTTATTAGTGTATAGGGTGTCTAGCAGCTTAGGCTGATAGATAATGGTAGCTTAGCAGAGCAGCTTAGGCTGAACTAGGAGACGTGTGAAGCTACTACAGTACCACTTAGTGTCATATGCACAATATCATAAGAAAACACAATACACAGTTATACTAAAAATAAAGGTACTTTATTTTTATGACAATATGCCAAAGTATCTGAGAGTGTACCCTCAGTGAGAGGATAGGAAATATACACAAGATATATATACACAATAGCAAAAATATGCAGTATAGTCTTAGAAAAACAGTGCAAACAATGTATAGTTACAATAGGATGCAATGGGGAAACATAGGGATAGGGGCAACACAAACCATATACTCCAAAAGTGGAATGCGAACCACGAATGGACCCCAAACCTATGTGACCTTGTAGAGGGTCGCTGGGACAATTAGAAAATAGTGAGAGTTAGAAAAATAACCCTCCCCAAGACCCTGAAAAGTGAGTGCAAAGTGCACTAAAGTTCCCCTAAGGACAAAGTAGTCGTGTTAGAGGAATAATGCAGGAAAGACACAAACCAGCAATGCAACAACTGTGGATTTCCAATCTAGGGTACCTGTGGAACAAGGGGACCAAGTCCAAAAGTCACAAGCAAGTCGGAGATGGGCAGATGCCCAGGAAATGCCAGCTGCGGGTGCAAAGAAGCTTCGACTGGACAGAAGAAGCTGAGGTTTCTGCAGGAACGAAAAGGGCTAGAGACTTCCCCTTTGGTGGACGGATCCCTCTTGCCTTGGAGAGTCGTGCAGAAGTGTTTTCCCGCTGAAAGGACGCCAACAAGCCTTGCTAGTCGCAAATAGTGCGTTTGGCGTTTTTGGACGCTGCCGGGGCCCAGGAGGGACCAGGAGGTCGCAAATTGGACCTGAAGAGCGAGGGGACGTCGAGCAAGACAAAGAGCCCTCACTGAAGCAGGTAGCACCCGGAGAAGTGCCAGAAACAGGCACTAAAAGGATGCGTGAAACGGTGCTCGCCGAAGTTGCACAAAGGAGTCCCACGTCGCCGGAGACCAACTTAGAAAGTCGTGCAATGCAGGTTAGAGTGCCGTGGACCCAGGCTTGGCTATGCACAAAGGATTTCCGCCGGAAGTGCACAGGGGCCGGAGTAGCTGCAAAGTCGCGGTTCCCAGCAATGCAGCCCAGCGAGGTGAGGCAAGGACTTACCTCCACCAAACTTGGGCTGAAGAGTCACTGGACTGTGGGGGTCACTTGGACAGAGTCGCTGGATTCGAGGGACCTCGCTCGTCGTGCTGAGAGGAGACCCAAGGGACCAGTGATGCAGCTTTTTGGTGCCTGCGGTTGCAGGGGGAAGATTCCGTCGACCCACGGGAGATTTCTTCGGAGCTTCTGGTGCAGAGAGGAGGCAGGCTACCCCCACAGCATGCACAAGCAGGAAAACAGTCGAGAAGGCGGCAGGATCAGCGTTACAGAGTTGCAGTAGTCGTCTTTGCTACTATGTTGCAGGTTTGCAGGCTTCCAGCGCGGTCAGCAGTCGTTTCCTTATCAGAAGGTGAAGAGAGAGATGCAGAGGAACTCGGATGAGCTCTTGCATTCGTTATCTAAAGTTTCCCCAGAGACAGAGACCCTAAATAGCCAGAAAAGAGGGTTTGGCTACTTAGGAGAGAGGATAGGCTACTAACACCTGAAGGAGCCTATCAGCAGGAGTCTCTGACGTCACCTGGTGGCACTGGCCACTCAGAGCAGTCCAGTGTGCCAGCAGCACCTCTGTTTCCAAGATGGCAGAGGTCTGGAGCACACTGGAGGAGCTCTGGACACCTCCCAGGGGAGGTGCAGGTCAGGGGAGTGGTCACTCCCCTTTCCTTTGTCCAGTTTCGTGCCAGAGCAGGGGCTAAGGGGTCCCTGAACCGGTGTAGACTGGCTTATGCAGAATTGGGCACATCTGTGCCCAAGAAAGCATTTCCAGAGGCTGGGGGAGGCTACTCCTCCCCTGCCTTCACACCATTTTCCAAAGAGAGAGGGTGTCACACCCTCTCTCAGAGGAAGTTCTTTGTTCTGCCATCCTGGGCCAGGCCTGGCTGGACCCCAGGAGGGCAGATGCCTGTCTGAGGGGTTGGCAGCAGCAGCAGCTGCAGTGAAACCCCAGGAAGGGCAGTTTGGCAGTACCAGGGTCTGTGTTACAGACCACTGGGATCATGGGATTGTGCCAACTATGCCAGGATGGCATAGAGGGGGCAATTCCATGATCATAGACATGTTACATGGCCATATTCGGAGTTACCATTGTGAAGCTACATATAGGTAGTGACCTATATGTAGTGCCCGCGTGTAATGGTGTCTCCGCACTCACAAAGTTCAGGGAATTGGCTCTGAACAATGTGGGGGCACCTTGGCTAGTGCCAGGGTGCCCTCACACTAAGTAACTTTGCACCTAACCTTTACCAGGTAAAGGTTAGACATATAGGTGACTTATAAGTTACTTAAGTGCAGTGTAAAATGGCTGTGAAATAACGTGGACGTTATTTCACTCAGGCTGCAGTGGCAGGCCTGTGTAAGAATTGTCAGAGCTCCCTATGGGTGGCAAAAGAAATGCTGCAGCCCATAGGGATCTCCTGGAACCCCAATACCCTGGGTACCTCAGTACCATATACTAGGGAATTATAAGGGTGTTCCAGTAAGCCAATGTAAATTGGTAAAAATGGTCACTAGCCTGTCAGTGACAATTTGGAAAGAAATGAGAGAGCATAACCACTGAGGTTCTGGTTAGCAGAGCCTCAGTGAGACAGTTAGTCACTACACAGGTAACACATTCAGGCACACTTATGAGCACTGGGGCCCTGGGTTACCAGGGTCCCAGTGACACATACAACTAAAACAACATATATACAGTGAAAAATGGGGGTAACATGCCAGGCAAGATGGTACTTTCCTACACACTGGGGCCCTGGGTTACCAGGGTCCCAGTGACACATACAACTAAAACAACATATATAAAGTGAAAAATGGGGGTAACATGCCAGGCAAGATGGTACTTTCCTACAGTGTTGTATCGTTTCTCCAGCCGCGACGCGTCAATCTCCCAGCCACAATGCAGGTGGAGCATTGATTTTAGCCACGAAGCGGGTGGTGCTTTGTTTATCAGCCGCATTGCAGATAGTGCGGCGAAAATTTCCCCGCACAGTATTCTGTACGTGGATTTCAGTCCTTGTTCTGCCAACTTCACCTTTAAAGGGCCCAGGGACTGGATAGGGCACCACTTGGCAGGGCAGGAGTCTCAGCAAAGAGTCCAGGTGCTGGCAGAGGAAGTCTCTAATGGCGTTAAGACTTCAAAAGAGGAGGAAAGCTCAGTTCAAGCCCTAGGAGATTCTTCTCAAGCAGGAATGCACAGCAAAGTCCAGTCTTTGTCCCCTTTCACAGGTAGGAGCAGCAACTGCAGGATAGCCCTCACAGGCAGGGGCAGCACTTCTCCTCAGCTCTTCAGCTCTTCTCCTTGGCAGAGGTTCCTCTTGAATCCAGAAGTGATCTAAAGTCCGGGGTTTTGGGTCCACTACTTATACCCTTTTCTGCATTTGATTTAGGCAAACTGCAAAGGAAAGTCTCTGTTGCTTACAGAATCCTGCCTTGCGCAGGCCAGGCCCCAGACAGACACCAGGGGGTTGGAGACTCCATTGTGTGAGGGGAGGCACATCCCATTCAGGTACAAGTGACCACTCCTCCCTTCACTCTAGCTCAGATGGCTCATCAGGATATGCAGGCTACACCCCAGCTCCCTTTATGTCACTGTCTAAAAGGGATTCACAAATAGCCCAACTGTCAGTCTGACCCAGCCAGGGAATGCACAAGCAGCCAGAGTCACAGAATATTTTAAGCAAGAAAATGCCAACATTCTAAAAGTGGGATTTTCAAGCAGACAATTTACAAAACAACCTTACCAAAAGATGTATTTTTGAATTGTGAGTTCAGAGACCCCAAACTCCAAATCTCAATCTGCTCCCAGAGGGAAACTACACTTTAAGGATATTTAAAGGCAGTCCCCATGTTAACCTATGAGAGAGATAGGGCTTGAAACGGTGAAAACCGAACTCGGCAGTATTTCAGTGTTAGGACATGTAAAACACATCAGTACATGTCCCACCTTTAACATACACTGCATCCTGGCCATGGGGCTACCTGGGGCCTACCTTAGGGGTGCCTTACATGTATAAAAAGGGAAGGTTTAGGCCTGGCAAGTGGGTGCACTTGCCAGGTCGAATTGGTAGTTTAAAACTGGCAACACAGACACTGCAGTGGCAGGTCTGAGCCAGGGTTACAGGGCTATTTGTGTGGGTGGCACAACCAGTGCTGAAGGCCCAGCAGTAGCATTTGATTTACAGGCACTGGGCACCTCTAGTGCACTGTACTAGGGACTTACTACTAAATCAAATGTGCCAATCATGGAAAAGCCAATTATACATACATTTTACACAGGGAGCACTTGCACATTAGCACTGGTCAGCAGTGGTAAAGTGCCCAGAGTACCAAAACCAGCAAAAACAGAGTCCAGCACACCATCAAAATATGGGAAGCAGAGGCAAAAACAAAAACAGGGGAGACCACGCCAAGGATGCCAGGTCTAACAGTTGGAAAAGGGCCAATGAAATCTAAACACATTTTTTTCCACACCTGTTTAGCATCACACACATGTTGATCTTGCAGTGAAGTTCCTAGACTGGCCTTTAACCATTTTTCTATTTTTTTCACACATTACACTCGATGACCCAATCTCTCACCTGATCACCTAGGGCAGGCCACCAAAATCTTTCTTTGACCCTCTTATTTGTCATAGTTTGGCCCAAATTTTGTTTATGGGCTTGGGCAATAAGTTTGACTCTTAACCCACGCCTCTCATTATCAAGTGATCACCACATAGGGACAACTCTTCAACCACCTTAGCGCAGAGATGAGAACCAGGAGAAACCACATTTCCTCTGCACAATGTCCCTTTAACGAGCTTGACAACAGTTTTCAGTGTACTATCATCATCCATCGCAAACATCCAGTCCTCCTTAGATACACAGTCTTTCGACCCTTCCGTGGCATCACACACAGTAATGGCAACTTCTTCAGTCTCTAGGGCACAATCCTTACTTGCACCATAAGGCAAACAAGATAAACAGTCAGCTACACTGTTCCTCCATCAGGGCACATGTTCTACTGCACAATCATATTCTTGGAACTTGAAGGCCAACCTGACTAGCTGTGCAAACAAGTGGCTTGTGATCTGTTTGTAAGATTAGCTTGTTACCCCATAAGAAGGTTCGGAAATAATTCATGGCCCATGCTGAAGCCAGTGCCTTGTGCTCTATCACAGAGTAGTTACTTTCTGTGCCAGACAAGAAACAAGAGGCAAACACCACAGTTTTCTCCACCTTCTTTGTACCTGAGTCACCACAACTCCCACACCCACATCCCCTACATCCACTGTGAGTATAGTTTTCAACCACATCTGAAATGCAACAAACACCCCTGCATTGTCAATGTCAGATTTTATAGATCAGAAAGATTTTTGTTGGGCAGGACCCTACTCACATTTTGTCCCTTCCCTCAGCAGACTTCTTAAATCCTCAGTCTTGTCTACAAGGTTCTGTACAAATGTGAATGATCTGAACTTGTCTTTATCATCCGGTAAGGACATGCTCACAATAGCACTCACCAGGTTCATGTTTGGCTTCACACCATCACCAGATATGAGATACACTAGATATTCCACGTCTCAAACAAAGAACCTACACTTACCCTTGTGGAAGGTCAGCCCAGTACCAAGAATCTTTCCCAGCACTTACTCTAAAGCTTCATTGTAAGTAGCAACAGTGTATCTAAACACCAAAAAATAATTTTGGAAAAAGATGGCATTCTTGACATCATCCATAACATCCGACATAAGTCTTTGGAAGGCACTAGCCAGTGAGGCTAAGCCAAATGGCAGTCTAATAAACCGGTACACCCCCTTCATGGTGGTGGATGATATGAATGATCTTGAGGCTGGATACAGTCTTCTCTGGTTATAGGCACTTTGGCGATCCAGTTTAGAGAAAAACTTTCCCTGGACAACATCAGAATTCATTTTTTGCTATTTGAGAGTGGGTAACAGTCTGATACACTGTTCTCATTAAGACTGCGCAGATCAACACAGGATCTGAGTGAGCCATCAGAGCTCTTTGGAATAATGATAGGACAGACCCACTCTGCGGCCTCCACTCGCTCAATCACTCCGTCCTCAATCATATGTTGTCAGATTGATCTTCCATCTTCCCTGATTGCCCTGGGAACTCTCCTTAAGAGCATGCCTGACAGGCGCCCCACCTTTCTTCAGAATAATGATATGTTCCTACCCTTCAGCTTCCTCTGCACTAACACTGTGACACCTTGAGGCCAGGCACCACAGCTCCAGCTGGAAAGGCCAGTTCCAAGATAAACAAGAATTGAATTGCATGACACACACATGGATTCTATTGCTCGATAACATTCTCCTGCATGGAATTATAACAGATCCCTATGCATGGATGGAATTATCATTGATGCAGTGGTAGCCAATGGCCATGCAGACGCCTTGAGTTATTGAGATCAGGGCCGATACATTCATAAGGTAGCAATAGGAAACAAGAGTTCTGTCACCTGGTGGGTGCACAGTAGCCATGCTGAATAACAGAGGGGCCATCACCACATCAAGCCACAGAACACCCTCCAGCCAGTTCAGGACATCTAGGGCCTTTAAGCAGTTATTGCATGCAGACATGGAGGCAGAAAAGACAGAAAGACCAAGGGGCTGGGACTAATTCAAGCAATGCATCCATAATTCTTTGTTTCCCTCATTGCACCTCTTTTAAATGCCAGACGTGGGCCTCATGCTCACTGTACCTTATGACTAAAGCTGGGCCCTGCTGATAGGTCTAAACTGTCCAAATAGGTCTAAACTGTTCTGTGGTTGCTTGTAGTTTTCGTTCAAAGGGGATCTGACCTAGAAACTTTGGCTGAACTGTTCCTGTTGGAGCAGGACCAAAGCCTATTTGCATGTGGCATGTTCCTATCTTAGGTGGTACGATGGCCAAAAATACGATGGGGTGGATTACAGCCCAGTATAATTGCCAGTAGCTAAGATTAACTCAAGAAATCCACACATCACTGTTTGGTTGTCCTAAAAAAAACACATGTATGGCATCACAGAAGCTTGAGGCAAAGTGCCCTCCACATGACATGAGCACAGAGACACTCATGGTGCACTGAATCAGATGGAAGTAGGACCAGTTCTGAGCGCGGCCAACTCATGCCAAGAGTTGCAAATGCATCTGGAGTGATTGCTCCAAATATTTATTTTCTCTTGAAGTTGAGAAGAAGACAACACTAACTCTCGGGGACATTGTTACAGTCACCTTTTGTGAACACACCTATCTCTTAGGAACAGCTGCATAAATCTTTGAAAACGTTTATGATGCCAGTCTCTCACACAATACCAAACAATTCAAAAAGTGAGGCAGGTGCGGCTCATTGGATGACAGAATTTATTTAGCACTCAGAATGATAACCTAGAGTTGTCAATAGAGTTGTACAAAAACACACAGCACTACACAATTGTGTACATCTCCTGCTCCTCAAATTGTTCAACTTAACTACAGTGAGACAAATTAAGAATAACAATATTAATTGCGATATTAACAATACCAGCTCTGCTCAATGTTTTCCTTTGTCAAGAATCTCAGTTCTTCTTGGCCTTCATGACTGAATTGATTGCCTGATAATCTGAAAGAAAGAAGGTCTGGTAAAAACACAAGAACTGAAAGAACTATTATTAACTTTTTCCATCTGTTAGCCAATTAGCACCAGAAACCTAAAAGGGCTGTGAGAAAGAGAATGGAAATACCTTCCTACCCTGAATGGTTCTCTGAGTAACAAATCTTGGAGAGGTAGCAGGACACGTGTAGAAGGACAGTCAGATTTTACTGGTTCACAACTGGTGGTGTAATAAAAATATATACTATTTAAAAAAATTGTGAAAGGGTTACAGAAGTTTGAAGTTGCAGTAACACCATGGAGGACTGAAGGATCTGTTCATGGGTTACAGATATTGGGAGTTAAAGCACCAATATAGAGAAATTAAGGTGCAGTGCATAGGTTATGGAAATTGGGAGGTGTAGTAACATAGTATAGAAGTGAAGGATGTCTCATTGGTTACATGAACTAACAATACAGAGGACTGAAGGAGCACTGCACCTGCACTGCAAACTGGAGGTTGTAACAACATAGAGAAGTGTAGGAACACTGCTTGTGTTACAGAAACTGGAAGTTGTAACAACATAGAGAAGTGTAGGAACACTGCTTGTGTTACAGAAACTGAAAGTTGTAGCAACAAAGTAGAGACAAAGGATCTGTTCATGGGTTGAAGACTCCAGGGGCTGTAGTAACCATGTAGATTAATGAAGGATGAGAGCATGGTTTATAGAATCTAGGAGCTGAAATACCCATGTAAAGAAATTAAGGGTCTGTGCCTGGGTTTACAGAATTTAGGAGCTGTAATAACCATGTGGGGAACTGAAGGGTCTGTGCATGGGTTACAGAATCTTGGAGCTGCAATAACCTTGTAGAGAAAGGAAGGATCTGTGCACGGGTTACAGAATCAAGGAGCTGTAATACTCATGTAGAGAAATTAGGTATCTGTGCATTGGGTATGGAAACATGGAATTGTAGGAACAACGCAGAAACAAAGGAGCACTGCAAGGGTTACGGAAACTGGGTGTTGTAGAAATGTAGAGAAATGAAGGCTCCCTGAATGCATTATGGAAACTGTAAATTGAAGTAACAATGGAGATTTATGAGGAATCTGTGCATGGGTTACAGAATCTAGGAGCTGTAATGGCCATGTAGAGAAATTAAGGGTCTGTATAAGGGTTATAAAATCTGGGAGCTGTAATAACCATGTAGAGAAAGCAAGGATTTGTGCTGTTGTCTAGCTATTTTAGCTATAATTTTTAGACATGTTATTTTAGCAAACTAGGCCTGCCACTGTGCACTTTAACCTAGATATGTTTTATTTTAGCATTGTTATAATATTTTAACAAAAGCCACATTTGCGGTCTTGTTTTATTTTCTCTATCTAGCTGTTCTTTGCCTAGGTCAGCACTGCATTCTTAAACAAGACATTTCTTTCACTCTGTGCTTTTCTCAAGGCTGCAGTAAGATAGGTTGCCGGCAAAAGTGATACATTTTGTCTCCACTATTCACAGAAATATACACAATCTTATGACTGGATCCTTTCTTGAAACATCAGTTGTTTTATTAGAAAATACTACCTTGACCCATGTACGTTAAAGGGAGATTCCAGCCAGATGACCACGACTGTATGCTGATTGCTGAGTGCTTTGCTGCAGCTGCTTATGTAGACTACAGGCTGCTTGCTCAGGTATGAGGGATGATGTCTTCCCAGCGGGAACCTGAAGGGCAGAATTAGAGCTTAACATGCTGTGCTCTAACATAGCCTAGGTAGGAATTGTCTTTTACGTACCTTAGAAACACAATGGTAGCGTTATTCTTGTGTTTTACTCTATTGGTAACAATCTTAAACCTTTTGTGCTTCATCGTCTTAGTTATTGCAATACATGCTTTATTATCTAAGATGAAGTAAATTCAATATAATCTTATTGAACTATATCCTGCCTCTGATTGTCCTTGCATATGTGAGACTATTGTAACTGAGAGAAATGGATGAGATCTGACTGACTACGATTTCCCTGTGGAGTCATTTGTGTCATGCGCCCGGTTGCCCAATCATCCCTGCTCAGTTGGTAGAGATGAGGCGCTGCTAGTTAGCTGGATGAAAACCCGGATTAGCCAGACAGGTGTCACAGGGTTCAGACTTAGTCCCCTGCAGTGCAAGGGATTCTGCCGTCCAAAATCCAGTAGTCTCATTAGGATAATGAGAACCTACACGACATGGTGCCGCCAACATTTGGTCAGGCACTAATTTTCAGGTCATCCTGAGTATCTCAGTCTCACTACATGCAAAGACACCTCAGTACTATTTATGGAGATGTCCTTGGTATTGAGGATCTTCCTACTCAGCTAAGTTGGGAGTACCTAACTAACGCTGTAGGTTGTTCAAGCTTGAACTTTAAAAGGGTAATCCCCATTTGGTGTCCTTATCGTGGAACAAAATTTACCATTCACTGTGGCAAACCTGCAATGGGTAGTAACTGCAGTCAATATGCGACCACCCCTTACTGCACATGTACTGGCACATGGCCTAACGGCCCAGGGGGGTCCAGTTACATTTGTTGTTGAGGCTTGTCCAGTCTACAGAACAGAAGTTTCTATTCTTGGATCAGATATCCAGCAGTTGATGGGAACACAAATACATTTCATCACTATACACCTGCAAACATACCTGCACAATGTAGAGCATATGCATATTTAGAAATACCTCTATCTTATCAAGACCATAATAATTGGCTTGATGGCGCCCTACCACATACAATTTTGCATGTTAGCTTAGGTCCTCTAAGTAATGATGGCCCTACCTGGCCTTTATTGGCCACATATACACCGTATCCTGATACAGCAAACTTGGCGGTAGTTGAGGTTCGCCGCTTATATACTGAGCTAACAGCAGTGTACAGACGGTTAGTACAGTTTGTAATGCAAACATTAAACACAAACCCAGCACGTGCTGCTCCAGTGCAACCACATGCAGTGACGCCAGGCATTAACCCTGCGACTGTACATCTGATCATGGGTAAAGAACCCGCCAAACGAGAAGAGATTCAGTTTTGGTTAGCTCAAAATATAGATGCACTAGCAGCAGTATTTCCCTATACGGGACCTCAGGATAAGCATAGAATATGAACTATTTGCTTTCCATTTGGGATGGTTCCCAAAATAGACAACTGCAATACTTGGGGCACGGTATTTGCCACGCTCTATACTACCGCACACGGTACACCGACACTTGCTAATTTACCGGAAGTGTTAAAACAAATTCAAGATGAATACGGGGCTGCCCCGGCCCTAGATTTGGGGATGTAACATATGGGCAATTTTGCTACAGTATCTTCAATAATATTAAGTAACCTTAAAGGGGAAGCTGTTGCACTAGCAGTACGCATGCGGCTCCAGGACGTTCCTCCACAGGATCAAGAACATGAGTTGCCAAAGATTATTGCAGAGACCTACTTTAGTATTGGTCGAAATAGTCTTAGGGCCAGACCCACAAAACCACAATTTCAGGGTAAATCTAATAAAGATATCACCAAGCAAGCACCTGAGGGTTTTAAAAAACGTGGGGATAAAAACAAAAAACACCTAAAAAAGAAAGGGGAGACTCTCTGCCTACGGAGACCCCACGGAATAGATACAATCTCAGAAATAGAGTTAATATTAAAACTCCTGACAGGTATCAAGATACTGATACACGTCAATCTCGTTCCTTTCAGGCCCCCCCGGAAAAACACAGTGAGAGAGGTGGGTGGTCAGGGCGAATAACTCAGTATGTGAAACCGAGACAGGAATCACAATGCTCAACAGAAGTTCCTGTTAAAAAAGAAGAGAAACTTCCCCAACATAAAACTCAATTTAAAAAGAAAAAAGTGGCAGCGATTGCAATTCGTCATGCCACTCAGAAAGAGGGCTCTATTGAAAAACAGAACGTGGGCGCTAGCTCTGCTAGACAGTGCAGCAGAGGTCACAATAGTTTGCCGCAATCTTCAAAATTTTCTAGAGGTGAAAGCAACTGAGAACGTCTTACAAGTTGAAACAGCAGACATGTGTGTCTCCACGCCTGACAGGGTGTACAAAATAATGATTCAGTTAGAAGGAGATATTGAATGCACAATCGATGCAATCTTTTGGAACCACGTCGTAAACATTTATGATTTTCTACTGGCCGGAAAGGACTGGCCACCTGAATTTGTCCGTACTTGCCCATATGGGGAAGAAGTTATCAAACCTTCTTCCTCGCCTCTTGCTCCTGATGAGCTCGCAGAATCCTACGCCATTGATTGGGCATTGGCGCAGGCACCCACGTTATATCGCAATCATGTAGGGTGGGATAAAGATTCCCCCTATCATATAATCCCTATTAAAAATCAACCCCAACCTCAACCACAGTATGCAATACAATGTAATGCAAAAGCACTAGTGAGGGAAATCCTCACACAACTAGAGTACCAGGGCATAATTGAACCCTGCGTCTCACCAATGAATAATCCCGTATTCCCTGTAGCTGAACTGGATCATTCTTAGATTACAGACATTTAAACAGTCATACGCGCACATATACTATACAAAACTCTCATAGCACCTCATTTATGAACAATAACGAGCGCAAAAAATAGAAAACAATACTGGACATTTCCAATGGTTTCTTCTGCCAAAATATAGCGCCTGAGAGTAGAGACTTAACAAGTTTCAGTGCACTAGGCTTCCAGAAAAAATTCTGTTGTTTACCAAAAATGTATAAGAACAGTCAAGGACTGTTTGCGGCTCGTGCAACTTCAATATTCCACGACATTGACTGTGAAGCATTGTCCTATGGAGATGATATCTACCTTACAGAGGATAAACTACTGCAACATCTAAGAGGGGTAGCCTGCATTGTAGTAGGATTTGCTGAATTCAACTATAAATTAAACTTCAAAAAAACAAAAATAGTGTTCCTCAGTGTCCTGTTTCTGGGATACGAATTATCGAGTGAAGGAAAGAGCCTAGCGCCACAATTCTTAGAGAAATGCGCTCCAAACACTATTAAATACTCCAATCTCTATTGGGTTTTCAAAACTTTGGCAAAACATACATTCCAGATTATGCATCATGCATAAAACATTTATATGACTTAATACGTCCTGACTTTTCCAGTAACTTCTGGACAGTCGAACACACACACATACTCAAGGAATTGCAACATGACATGCTTGCAACACAACATCTACACGCAAGGGACAATAAAAACATCTGGTTATCAGAGTAATTGCTGGTGCCATTTGTTTCACCTATGTAATATTCAATGAGGGTAAGACAGTCCTGATTGCATACAAATCACATTTGTACTCGACAGCAGAACAATGTTTTGCTCCAACTGAGAAAATTCTCACTGCTGTTCAGATGGCTGTCATTAAAGAAAGACCAATGGCCCAGGGGAAACACATTATTGTCATATCTTCGATTCCAACCCTCGAGGCTGTCACCAAAGCCAGCGTTCCAAATGCTCAAGCATTACATCCACGTTGGATACAATGGGCAATGTCTTTGACAGCCACTGATGTTGACTATATTTTTGACCCAAAGTTACAAACACAAGAATTCTTGCAATATGAACATGAATACCCAGTTCCAGCAAACACAATGCCTATTGATCAATATCAAGGAGTCATGTACACTGATGGCTCAGCACAACCTGCAATAGGTACTAAATATCAATACTCGGCTGCTTGCGCAGTCATAAGCGGCTACATGGAGGGTAGTAAATTCTATCCACAACATACTTTCACGCAAACCCTAGGAGATTTCACTGCACAACTAGCAGAGCTAAAGGCTCTGGTGATGGCAGTGGAACACACGGATCCTGACCAGCTAACACTGATTGTCTATGATTTGTACTATTGTGTCCAGTCCTTTAATGAATATCTGCATTACTGGAGCCAGAATGGGTTCAGAGATTCTAAAGGTAACACCATCAAACACAGACTTCTGTTGGGGAAAGTAGCAGATCTGAAAGAAACGCTACCAAACGTCTATGTTGCACATACACTTGGACACCAGTGTGTTGGAATACACGTTGCTGGGAATACACTGGCTGATGAAGCAGCCAAATCAGCAGTAGCTATGGATTGTGTTGCTGCAGTAACTCGTTCTAGGACGAAACCAGACAATGACATATGGGCTGCCATAAAAGCCACTGCTGAAGGCACACCCTTTAGAAAAGCATTTCCTACCAAGTATTCCTACCGGATGGGAGGCATGCTTGAAGCAGAAGGAAAGATATCAGGCGTGGGGATTTGACTAATTTCCAATAAAGACCTAAGACCAGAGCTGATTTAAGCAGCGCATGAGGGCATTGCCTCTGCCCATGCTGGTGTGGCAGCTACAATATCATTATTGCAAGCACGTTATTGGTGGCCAAGTCTATACAAACAGACCAAGCAGAATGTCCTCTGCTGTGACATCTGCCAACAAATTAAGGGCTGAACCGTCAAATGCCCACCGCAGACACCCCTCTTAATTTCCAACAAACCATTACGATGTGTGTACTTGGGCCACTGCAGTCCCCTGACACCAGACGGTGCACACAAATACATCTTAGTTGCTGTTGACTCCTGCTCCAAATTTCTATGGGTGTGGCTACAACGCTCGGCTGATGCTCGGACTGTTATTAAAGATTTGCAAGTCTTTAACGGCATATATGCTGTTGCCGATTTCCACTCGGACAAGGGCCCTGCTTTCGCCTCAAGGGCATTCAGGGATGCCATGGCTTTGTTAGGGGTCCAACTCCATTACTCGTCTCCATTTCATCCCGGGGAAATAGTGTCATGGAGTGACAAAACCGAGATTTAAAGCAATCCTTAACAGCCAGAGTATTAGGCACAGGTCGTAGTTGGCTTAATCACCTGTATGGAGTCCAGAGAGCACTTAATAATCTGCCTAGAAGGTCCCTGGAGGGTCGTACTTCATAAGAGTGCCTGTTTGGAACTCAAATGCATGTTCCAGATCTTGATGGTCCTGGCGTGGAGGCGGCAGAAACACCCTTTGACATAAATGAACGTGTCACTGTCTTGCAGGAATTACAACAGTTCTGTGACGACAACGCTTCTGCCAGTGCTGCCTCCTTAGGAATTAAGGATGTACCAATAACACCTACTGGCTGGTTTCCAAAGGTTGGGGATCTAGGCCCTGATTTATACTTTTTGGTGAAAAACTGCACCAACGCAGTTTTGCACCAAAAAGTTTAGCACTGGCTTGCACCATTTCTGAGCACCAGCCGGGCACCATATTTATGAAATGGTGCAAACCCGGTGCAAAGGGTAGGCTAGCGTAAAAAAAAAATTACGTTAGCTGGGTGGGGGTGGCGGTATGGGAGAAGGGGGTTTTGCACCAAAAAATGACATTAGGCAGGTTAGAGTAAAAACAAAATGACTCTAACCAGCCTAGCGTCATTTTCTGACACCAAACCATCTATACCACATGACTCCTGTCTTAGAAAAGACAGGAATCATGCCCACCACCCCAATAGCCAGCACAGGGGACCTCGGTCCCCTGGGCATGGCCACTGCACCCAGTGCCATGTAGGGGGACCCACTTCAGGGCCCTCAATGGCACTTAAAAAAAAAAAAGTACTTACCTATACTTTCCTGGGATGGGGTCCCCCATCCTCCGCTGTCCCTCTGGTGTGGGAGAGGGTGTCCCTGGGGCCTGGGGAGCGCACCTGTGGGCTTATTCCATGGTGTTCCACCATGGAAATAGGCCCACAGGTCCCCTAACGCCTGCCCTGACCCAGGCGTTAAATAATGATGCAAAGCAAGCTTTGCACCATTATTTGACCCCCTCCTCCCCCAAGTGTGTGATTTTAGCACGGGGATAAATATGGCGCTAAGGCCATGGAGTCATTTTTTGCACTGGAATGCCTACTTTGCATCTCATTGATGCAAAGTAGGTTTCCACATCCAAAAAATGACTGGTCTAGCGCCAAAGTATAAATATGGAGTTCGTTTTGCACCAAATTTGCATCAAGAAAATGATGCAAATGTGGGGCAAAACAAGTATAAATATGCCTACTAGTACGTGAAAAGGTTGCTGTGAAAAAGGAGTTTGGTCCTTCCTATTGTGCGCCGGTTCCAGTCCTGGGAATACACGGTACCAGAACTGTCATAATACCACCGCTGCCAGGTTCTAAATAAGTTACAAAATCTAGGAGCTATAAAAACCATGTAGAGAAATTAGGTATCTGTGCATGGGGTATGGAAATGGGGGAGTTGTAGGAACAATGCAGAATCGGTTACGGAAACTGGGTGTAGCAATGTATAGAAATGAAGGCTCCCTGAATGGATTATAGAAACTGCAAGTTGGAGTAAAAATTTAAATTAAAGGATCTATGAATGGGTTGTAGAATGTAGGAGCTGTAATAACCATGTAGAGAAATGAAGGGTCCGTGCAAGGGTTACAGAATCTAGGAGCTGTAATAGAATATATGTCAGAACATCGCATGCTGGAAACATGCATGCCTGAACAACATGGTCGGAACAACAACTGCGTTGTTACCACTAATGCCTTTACCATGAATGCCTTAACAACGATTTTTCGTTGTAAAGGCATTCCTGGTAAAGGCATGCATGGTTCCAGCATGCGACCCCCCTGACTCCCCACCCCTAAAACTACCACGACCCACCCACCCCGCCCCTAAAACTACCCTGACCCCCAACCCGGCCCTAAAACATAAAACTACCCTGACTCCCCACGCCCGACCCTAAAACCTAAAACTACCCCAACCCCCCCACTCCCGCCCCTAAAACTACCCCGACCCCTCTACCCTGCCCCTAAAACCTAAAACTACCACTAGCCCCCACCCCTAAAACTACCAACCCCCCACCCCGCCCCTAACCCTACCCCGACCCCCAACCCGGCCCTAAAACATAAAACTACCCTGACCCCCCACACCTGACCCTAAAGCCTAAAACTACCCCAACTCCCACCCCTAAAACTACCCCGACCCCTCTACCCTGCCCCTAAAACCTAAAACTACCATGAGCCCCCACCCCATAAAACTAAAATTACCCTGACCCCCAGCCCGCCCCTAAAACTACAGCGACCCCCACCCGCCCCTAAAAACTAAACAACCCCAACCCCCACTCCTAAAACCTAAACTACTCCAACCCCCACCCCACCCCTAAAACTACTGCGACCCCCCACTCTGCCCCTATAACCTAAAAGTACCCCGACCCCCCACCCCTGCCCCTAAAACCTAAAACTACCCCGGCCCCCCCACCTCGCCCCTAAAACTACCCCCACCCTGCCCCTAAACCTAAAACTACCCTGACCCCCACCCCACCATTAAAACATAAAATTACCCCGACCTCCCACCCCGCCCTTAAAAACTAAAACTACCCCCAGCCCGGCCCTAAAACTACCCCCAGCCCTAACCCAGCCCCACTTACCAGACCACGTCCTCTCCAATCCTGAGTCTGTTTTCTTCTGCCTTAACCACGCACATTCGTTGTTCAGACATGCATGGTTAAGGCAGAGGAAAACAGGGTTGTTGTTCATGAAAGTGCTGTTCCGCGTTCGTGGACAACACCCATTGTTCAGCCGACATTGTTTAGGCTGCTTCCCGCTGTAATAACCATGTTGAGAAAGGAAAGGTCTGTGCATGGGTTACAGAATCTAGGAGCTCTATTAACCATGTACAGAAATTAGGTGTCTGTGCATTGGGTATGAAAACGGGGAATGTAGGAACAATGTAGAAACAAAGGAGAGCTGCTTGGGCTAGGGAAACTGGAGTTGTTGTAGCAATGTAGAGAAATGAAGGCTCCCTGAATGGATTACGGAAACTCAGGTTGGAGTAAAAATTTTGATTAAAGAAGGATCTGTGAATGGGTTGCAAAATCTAGGAGCTGTAATAACCAGGTAGAGAAATGAAGTGTCTGTGAATGGGTTACAGAATCTAGGAGCTGTAATAACCATGTGGGAACTGAAAGGGTCTGTGAATGGGTTACAGAATCTAGGAGTTGTAATAACCATGTAGAGAAATGAAGCGTCTGTGAATGGGTTACAGAATCTAGAAGCTGTAATAACTATGTAGAAAAAGGAAGGATCTGTGCATGGGTTACAGAATCTAGGACCTGTAACAACCATGTAGAGAAAGGAAGGATCTGTGCATGGGTTACAGAATCTAGGAGCTGTAATAACCATGTAGAGAAAATAAGGGTCTGTGCATGGGTTACAGAATCTAGGAGCTGTAATAACCATGTAGAGAAATGAAGGGTCTGTGCATGGGTTACAGAATCTAGAAGCTGTAATAACCATGGAGAGAAAGGAAGGATCTGTGCATGGGTTATAGAATCTAGGAGCTGTAACAACCATGTAGAGAAAGGAATGATCTGTGTATGGGTTACAGAATCTAGGAGCTGTAATAACCATGTAGAGAAAATAAGGGTCTGTGCATGGGTTACAGAACCTAGGAGCTGTAATAACCATGTAGAGAAAGGAAGGATCTGTGCATGGGTTACAGAACCTAGGAGCTGTAATAACCATGTAGAGAAAATAAGGGTCTGTGCATGGGTTACAGAACCTAGGAGCTGTAATACCCATGTAGAGAAAGGAAGGATCTGTGCATGGGTTACAGAACCTAGGAGCTGTAATAACCATGTAGAGAAAGGAAGGATCTGTGCATGGGTTACATAATCTAGAAGCTGTAATAACCATGTAGTGAAAGGAAGGATCTGTGCATGGGTTACAGAATCTAGGGAGCTGTAATAACCACATTGAGAAAGAAAGGTCTGTGCATGGGTTACACAATCTAAGGGCTGTAATAACCGTGTAGAGAAAGGAAGGTTTTGTGCGTGCATTATGGAACTGGAGTTGTAGTAAGAATGTAGAGAAGTAAAGGGCCTGTGCATGCATTATGGAAGCTGGAAGTTGGAGTAAAATAATAATATGATTTATAAAGCGCACGGCTACTCCGGACTGAGTAACAATGAAAGGAAATGAAGGCTCTCGGTGCGGGTTGCAGAACTGGAATTTCATAGTAATAATGTAGAGAACTGAAAGCACTGCTTGGGTTACAGGAACTGGAAGTTGTAGTAACAATTCAGAGAACTTAAGTAGTGCTTGGGCTACCGGAATTAGTAGTTGTAGGAACAAAGAAGACAACTGAAAACTCTGCTCCAGTTACCAAAACTGGGGTTTTACTGACAATGTAGAGAACTGAATGCGTTTTTTACACAGGTTATAGAAACTAGGGGTTGTAGTAACAATGTAGAGAATGGAAAATTCTGCTTTGGTTATGGAAACTGGAAGTTATAGTGTAAGAGAATGGCTCCTTGTGCATGATCACCCCCATTTTTTGGACTGATGTTGCTGGTTTTTGGACTCCATGCACCAAGATCCTGAATTCAAGGCCCCAGTGCATGTGCTCTGACCCCTAAAAACATGCTGAGTTAGTGAACTCCCAGACAAACTTTAACTTACTGTATGTTTCTAGTGTATGGTACCCAGTGTACCCAGGGCCTGTAAGTTAAATGTCACTAGTGGATTTCAGCACTTGTTGTGCCTCCGCTAAAGTCAATAGGCCTGATTCACAAAGGTAAAGTAACACCAAAAAAGTACTCTTTGGTCTAACTTTACCTTTATGAATCGGGCCCTGAGGGCCCGATTTACAAAGACAAATTTAGACCGAAAGTCTAACAGACCAAAAGTCTAACTTTACTACTTCTCAGGTATTCACAAAGATAAAGTTAGACCAAAAGTCGAACTTATATTAAAAGTCTAAATTTACTACTTTTCGGTATACACAAAGGTAAAGTTAGACCAAAAGTCTAACTAAGACCAAAAGTCTAACTTTCCTGAAGAGCCCAGCTAACCATTTCCAACTAGATATGTCTCAGATCCTGCTGGTGGCTCCTACTGAAGTGAGTCTTAACCTCTTAGTGGTGTCCCTAAGGTCCTGGGCCCCATTACATAAGTTTCAGAGTGAACTCCTCCTGCCTACCCCTAAAGGTTGGGAATTAGATATGTTTTCTGCAAAAACTGCCTGGAGAACCAAGGAGAGACCATGACCAACTTGCCAGCCAATTTGCCAAAGGTGGACTGACGGTGGCTGGACTACATTGCAGCTACCAATTCATCTTCTCTGCAACATCAAATACGATTTGGCTGGCCCGATGCTGGCCGGCATCAGACGACATCAAACCCTTCCCAGCTGCAGCCTGCCGATTTCTCCCACTAAGGAAATCTGACTTCCAGAAAAGAGTGTAGGTCTGAGTTAGAAAACTCTACCTACCCAATATCAAGCACCATCAGATCATGTCGGCTTCCTTGGCACCAAATCTTGAATTTTCCCCTGCAGGGCTTACCCACCTTCATCAGTGATTTCACAGAGACTTTGTTGATGACTTTAAAATCTTCTGTGTCCCATAGTAAACTTTCCACAAGGACAAACCTAGTCCCTGTATCAGAACCATACTCCATTGCAGCCGGCCTCAACTTTTGAGTTAGACCCGGTCTAAAGTGACCAGTTGCCCAAGGTTGGCACTTTGTGCTTTTTGGTGATATTTTTAGTTAAAGCTCTCAACAATCATATCTCTGGTTCCCTTTATTGGATTTTTGTCATTTTTTTGTTCATTAATAAAATCTTACAAGTTTATAATTTGGTGTGGGATTTTTATTGTGTTGTGTTTTCGACTGTTTTAGTACTTGTAAATGCTTTACACATTTTCGTAAGTAACGCACATCTGCTCTGTGCCATAGCTACCAGGGTTGGAGCTCAGGTTTAAATACTGAAACCTTTACTGGACCTAACAAGACTAGTGCCATTATCACTTGCGGTGACCAACCGTCCACCCCAATTAATAATCCACTTTCTCACATGCAGTAACAATGCATGGACCCAAAGTAACACTGCATGAGTTACAGAAATTGCTGAGTTGTAACAATACCTAGAACTTAAATAGAACTTAAGGAACCCTCCTTGATTACAAGAAAGGGAGGGGTGTAGTAAAATGCAGAAAACTGAAGCTCTGCATTCTGACTTTGGAAGTGTTTGACTGGGAGGGGAGATGGGGTAGGCACTGTGAAGTGAAGGTAGAACACTGTTGGGCTTGCAGGTAAGTATTTCAGATTCACGGCTCTGCGTGGTCTGAAGTGCTCAGACACTTGCTTCTAAAATATAATTACTCTCTTACTGCGTGACATTTTGGTAGGCGCGGGTCTAGTGGTGCAATCGTTTTGAACCTGCAAATGAAGGTTTTGATTTTAGGCACACAGGAGTGGTGGTGAGGGTAAGGGATTGCTCATGGCTCCCGATTCAAGTTTATGCAGCTGTAGCGTAGTTTTTTTTACAAACTCTACCTTTTTTAGGGAAAGACACAGGCTTTATGCAGAAAACTCTTTCAATTCACATAACAATTAAACTGACTTTGCAAATTAAAAGCCCCTTTTCACAAGGAGTGAATTAATAGATGAATGAATGAATTAATTAATTAATGTGTAAATATTGATAAAACAATGTCAATGTATGCCATGATATGTGTAGGCACAACAACAAACTTTCATCACTGTTGTCAAATCAACCCAATCTGACGTCCTCATCAACCCCGAATCAGAAATACGTGGTTAGGCAAGCCCTGCGACCTAGGCCTGAAGCAACTGATTGACAGGTCACAGGTGGGGTGACACGTGGCCCATAAACAAAGAGGCAAACAGAAAAAACCCAGATCGATCCCTCAGATAGGCAACAACATCACAATAATCGTAGGAGACTGGCCCCCAATAAAACACATTTGGCTGGAGGGAGTGAGGGGTGCATTCCCAAATCGCCATAAAAAGTTAGATGCCACATGAGGTTAGGAACACACAGCCAATCAGAACAAAGCACACACACTGCACGCAGTGATCATGCACTTCCCATGCTTGACATCTGGACATGTTACCTACTGGCCCACATTATGTCCACCCAAGGTTGAGACCCACAGGCGCACTTTATCAGATGGTCAGATTTATGTCTCTGTGACTAGGCCTAAATTCCTTTCTCTAAAGAATGCATCAAATTGTTTTATGACGCTTTGAGAAATCGAGACATTTATATAAGGGCGCTCAGAACCAATGTGCCTCGAGACAGGCATCAGACCCCCAACTCTGGACTGTCTCCAGGCCATACTGTTTAATTAAACCAACTGTTTCTGTTTTGCCAAATGGCTAATTTAAAATTTTATTAAGGGAAATCTACATTTGAGCAACAAATGAATGAATGAAAAATAATTTATAAAGGGCAAACAGCTGCTTCCAGGGACGTGTCCTGGCACTGGGCTAAAAAGAAAGTGACACCAGTCTACTTTTCTCTAAACAGAAAGTCTTCACGCCAGCCTTCAACGAGGGTTCAATAGCAGTTGAGCGAAGATGTTCAAGTAAGGAATTTTACAGGTTTGGCGCCAAAAAGGCGAAAGATCTTCTACCCGCTCTGGCTTCGTACAATCTAGGAATAAGTAGATTTTGATTTGATGAGCGGAGTGCCTTATGGGGTAGGTAACTGGCGAAAGACATACTGTCATCCAGTTGTTGAAACACAAGCATCAGCTGTGTGTCATCCACACAAGAGGCGATATTGGAGCATCAAGGCTGGAATACAAGTGCCAGCGGGCTATAGAGATATTGAACAAGGTGGGGCTAATTTCCGGCCCCCCTGGGACACCGCATCACATTTCACTAAAACCTGAAGCGTAAGATGGTAAGAAATCAGCTTTTTTTCTGTTGGAAAGAAAAGATGTCAGCCAATGCCGAGCTTTGTCTACAATACCAGCCTTGTCCCGTGTCTGCAGAAGGATGTCCTGAGACACTGCATCAAATGCAGCAGAAAGATCCATAAGGGGGACTACTGACTTTTTGCCTAAATCAAGATGGAACTAATAAATGTAGTAACCGCTAAGAGGGCTGATTCTGTGCTAAAACCTGAAAGGAGGCTGCATTGAGAGGAGTGGGGACTATTGTTCCTTTCAACGTACCTAATCACCTGAAGGTTTCTCAATTTTCCAACACTTGCCAATCGTAGGGAGTAAAGAGAGGGACCTGTAGCTGCTCAGGCACAAGGAATCTAAATAAGATGTTTTCAGAGGTGGCAGCACCAAAGCCTGGTTTCAGTCTGCTGCCTCTAGCGACAAACTGAACAGTGAATCAGCCAGAACTTTAAAAGAAGGAGCTCCTGAGTCAGAACATACGGAGAACAGAAATCTGTGGGAGCCAGATCTGACTTTTTGGGTCGTCAATTCTGATTCTGTTAAGGAAATCTTTTTAAAACCTGCAAACAGGAAGCCGGTTCTCTTAGGGGCGGAGTCCTGTGCTGGCCCCATGTGTGTTTTAGTCTTAACAGTTTCAAACTTGCCATAAATGTTTTCCACCTTCTCATAGAAAAATAGTAGATAGATTGTCAAGAAGAGCTGAGAGGCAGGAATGGTTGTTTGCCAGTCTTTGGGTTTAGAAATGATTTCAGTATCTGAAAGATGGGTCAGGGAGCATTGGCTGCTGCTGCAAATTGTTTGGCAAATATGTCAGCTTGCGCCTGTTTAATGTTTTTGCAAAATCTTTTGAGAGCTGCCCGGTAAAACAGTTTGTCATCATGTGCATATGTCTCCAGCTGTTTTCATTTATGTTTTTCTGCTTGAAAGGCAGGAGAGAACCAGGCAGATGAAAGGGAGTTTCTTTTCAGTGCACTCTATTAAGAGGGGACCTTTATCAATCCCTTTCATCAAGGCAGAGTTGAAAGACCTCATGTACGGAAGTAGTTTGTAGCTTGTAATTGACATTACAAGTCGCAAGACACAGAGGGGCATATATATGAGAGTCTTGCCTCACCAGAGCATCATCATTTGTGACGCTCACGCGGCGCAAACCTCGCAACCATATCAATGAGGCTACACAATGCGTGGCTTTTCGTGGCCTGACGGATATGGTGTCGGACAAGGCAGCACAAGGGGCTCCGTTGCCTTACTCTGCATCAGGGAGGCGTTCCATAGGCGTTGCGGTGGGTTTTCCCAAGCAACACTCATGAATTTCGACGCTACCAAAGATTCACTTAATGACGTAAATGTGTAGCATCGCCAAAACCTTACGCCTCCCCAGAGCAGGTGTAACGCAGAAAATACTTTTATTTCTCCTCGTTTTTTCCTCTTTACATGTGTGCTGCATTTTTAAGCACACATAAAAAGAGGAAAACGCCTCTCAGGGATTGTTTTTGTGCAGGAAGGTGTCCCTTGCTGCTCAAACAATCCTGCATACAACCCAGGCACCCTTGAACCAGGGTGCAAGGTGCCTGTGTTGGTGCTAGGCAGCAAATTCTGTGTGCGCGCCCCTAAGGAAAAGATCATGTTTTATAAAAACAGTGCATTCCTGTCCTTTCACATTGCTGTACTGCAGCGCAGCACGAAGACTTGCAGCACTGCCCTCCACCAACTGCCCATAAATATAGCTCCGAGATCATTTCCGAGCCTCAAGGGAAAGTAGCTAGCGGGAGGTTTTACCTTCCCACTCACCCAAGGGGTGTCAAACAATGATATTGTTGACTTTGCCCCTCACTAGGATGGATCGGGCAAGGAGCAGGACTCCACGTTGCTGCCATCTTCAGGAACCTTGGACAGACCTTAGGACTGAGGATGAAGCCTGTTCTTGATCCAACAAAAACAGTCAACTGACACAATGGTACAGAACCCACACACAGCCACTACAAGAAGCCTCAAAGCCAAGAGGCTTTGGACCTGAAGGGGAAGCTGGTGCCAAGATAGTCCACCCCGGACAAACAACCAAAGGCCTGATTTTGAGTTTGGCGGAGGGATTACTCTGTCCCAACGGTGACGGATATCCCGTCCCACAAAATGTAAATCCCATAGGATATATAATAGGATTTATATTTAGGTGGATGGAATATCCATCACTGTTGCGGCAGACTCACCCCTACGCCAAATTCTAAATCAGGCCCAAAGTATCGAAAGTCAGCCTTTGCCATTCCCTCTCTCGCTCTGTCTGTCTGCCTCTCTTTCTCTGAGAATCTTCATGACAAACCGTTGGGCGCCCGTCCCTTCCACTGGTGTCCTTCTGACCAGCGAGAGAAGAGCTCGATAAACCCCCCGGCAAACCAGGACTATCACTGTGAGTTGCCAGGGTGTTTTTCCACTTACGGCATCTGCCTCAAGCTCCATTAGGCTGCCCGCCTCTCAGAAACCTTCAGGACTTTCTTTACTGATGCCCACCTGAGACACCCAACCGAACAATCACACCCCAGACAAGGCACCCTGAATCTGAGACTCACCACTACCTGCCACACTCAAGGGACAACCACAGCCGGCTGCGCGTTGTTACAGGGAGGTGGACCAAGCTGTAGGTGTGTAACATCATGAGACACTGTCTGCCTCATATTACAACTAGGAGACACTATGCAGCGACCCCATTATTTACATGACCACTAGATGGCGGTACTTCACAATCACTGCAGCAGGGGGCATTTGTGTTGGAGGGCAGATGCAGTCCCCCCTAGTTCAACAAGTAGGTTGAAGTAAAAGCACTTTGTGATGTTTACTGAAAAAGAAAACACATCTAAATGCAGTACTGTTAGACCTGACAGCCTTAGGGTGGTCATCCCCGACTTTCTGCCTGCCTCCCTCCATTTTTCTGACCCTGTTTTTGCTGGCTTTAGGACTCTGTGCACTTTACCACTGTTAACCCGTGCTAAAGTGCATGTGCTCTCTCCCCTAAACATGGTAACATTGGCTCATACCCAATTGGCATATTTGATTTACTTGAAAGACCCTAGTAAAGTGCACTACATATGCCCAAGGCCTGTACATTAAATGCTACTAGTGGGCTGCAGCACTGATTGTGCCACCCGCATAAGGAGCCCCATAATCATGTCCCAGGCCTGCCTTTGCAAGGCCTGTGTGTGCAGTTTCACTGCCACTTCGACTTGGCATTTAAAACTACTTACGGAGCCTTAACCTCCCCTTTTTCTACATATAAGTCACCCTTAAGGTAGGCCCTAGGTAACCCATAGGACAGGGTGCTATGTAGGTAAAAGGCAGGACATGTACCTGTGTGTTTTACATCTCCTGGTAATGACAAACTCACCAATTCATTTTCCACTACTGTGAAGCCTGCTCCTTTCACAGACTAGAATTAGAATTGCCCTCATATGCTTTTAAGGGGTAGGTCCTGATCTGGAAGGAGTAGCCCTGTCATGTTTAGTATTGCCAGAATGGTAATAGAAAATCCTGCTTACTGGTGAAATTGGATTTAATATTACTATTTTACAAATGCCATTTTTAGAAAGTGTGCATTTCTCTGCACTTACTGCCATCTGTGCCTTACAGCCGGTCTCCAATCCACGTCTGGTCTGTGCTGGTTGACAGCTCTCCTTGTGCATTCCACCCAGACAACCATAAACACAGGACACTCAGTCACATGTGCACTCATTTGCATACTGAATGGGTCTTCCTGGGCAGGAAGAGTGGAGGGGCTCTCTCGTACACTTCAAAGGCCAATGGCCTACCCTCACACAAAGGACTGATAACCCCCACCACAGAGAACCCGGCAGATATGACTGGGCTACAAGGGGAAGTAGTGCACTTCAATACCACTCTTTGAAGTTTCCCCCACTTCAAAGGCTTTTTTGGCCGGTATAAACTGGGTCTCTGACCCCACCAAATCAGACACTTCTGGACCTATACCTGGACTCTGTCAGAGAGGCTAGCCGGCTGCCCAAAGGACTCATCTGGATTACTTTGCTGAAGGACTGCTTTCCTGTTTGTTGCCCTGCTGCCTGGTGCTCCTGACACTCCTGGAAGGACTCTGCATTCCTCCAAAAGTTCTCTCCAAGGGCTTGGATTGAGCATGCCTCCTGTTTCTGAACTCACAGGACCATCAAAGACTTCAGCCTTTCAGGAAATCTTTGTGCGTTGGAAAATCAAAGCAACACCTGCAGAAATCGACGCAGCACTTGCATCACGGCTGGAAAATCACTGCAACGTCGACCGGAACGACGCTGCACCAGACTTGCAACTGGAAATCTGACGCAGCACCTTCCTCGCGGCTGGAAAATCACCATAGTGCCTACCGGATCGACATAGTACCTGCTCCTTTCTACCAGAGCTTCAAGGATTTTCAATGCATCATCCCTGGGTGTCAAAAATTCCCCGCATCTCAGTGAGGAACCAAGGCTGCGCTCCTGGAAATTGACGCATCATCTTGCAGCATGGAAAGAAACAACGCATTGTCTGTGCCATGCCGGAAAATCCGACGCAATGCCTTATTTCTCCACGCATCTCCTCTTCTGCGGCCCGCGTGCATGATTATTTTTGACACACCCCAGGTACTGTGTGTTGCAAAGATATAACCACTGATTTTTAAGGTTTGAGACTCATTTAAACCTTTAAAAAGTGATATCTCGACTTGTGCATATTGAATTTGTCATTTTGAGCTTCTTTTATTCAGATAAATATTATCTATTTTTCTAAACCTGTGTGGTATATTTTTGTGGTGTTTTCACTCTGTTACTGTATGATTTATTGCACAAATACTTTACACATTGTCTTCTAAGTTAAGCCTGCCTGCTCTGCACCAAGCTACTAGAGGGTGAGCGCAGGATAATTTGGGTTGTGTTGTGACTTACCCTGACTAGGATTGTGGTCCTACTTGGACAGGGTGGGTGCATACCTCTGCCAACTAGAGACCCAATTTCTAACAAGTACCAAAGCTCCTCTCTATGGTATTTGCACTTACACTTAAGGTACAGTAATGATACAGAGCAGTTTGCCTCTTAAAGGGGAAGGCACATCTGCAATACCATGCAGTCAGGATATGAGGGGTGGAGTAAAAAGACCGTATGATGCTGTCACTACAGGGTGGGGGGAAGACAGGTGGCCCTGCAGCCCAGCGTGGAAAATGGAAACCATGCAGCGCATTCACACAGGCGTACATGGGGGTAAGGTATGAAGAGGGTTTGTTACATATGTGTTTAGTCATTTATCTGATTCTGCCCCTCACAGGCCCCCAGGGAGGCAAAATCGCAAACTTCTCATCTTACATCCTTCAGATTTTCACAGTTCTCCAAGAGTTGCTCAAGAGGTCCAACAGAGAGGTCAGTGAAGGAGTTCCAACGCAGGTAGAGGCTCTGGAGCTCTCGGTTTGGACTTAGTGCCGCTCACAGGTCAGGGATGCAGTCATCAGTTAAGCCGTTCATATCCAACCTATTGATTGTTTTGTGTGTATCAATTATTTTAGTGGCATAAGTTATGTACCAAAAAAAGAAATATCAACAAATTCAATGACATACAAGTCCATCATAAATCCATAGTAAGATACAAGCATTGTTTGCAATACGTGCACCAATACCAAACATTACTAAAATATAAGAAAGGAAGATAAAAAGATGGATAGGAGTGAGAAAACAAGCTGTAGATGGAGAGAAGAAAAGAAAGGAAAAAGGACAGGAGGACAAAAGAAGGAAGGGAAGACGAAACTACAAGGCAGGGGACAGCTGAGACAAGTGGAGGCCAACATACAATACTCAACATCGGCTCTAAGACAAGTAAGTAACACAAAAGCCATTACCAGAGCACATCCGTTACATCTGGTTGTAAGGTCTAGACCAGGCCACTATGCAGAGATGTCGAAACACATCAACGTCTATGATAACATAACCAATTGCAGCGAATCTGAAGGCAAAGCTGGTTTTGGGAGGATAAACCGTCCTGCAGAACCACTGAGTTATTGAATGAATGAATGAAAGTAATATTTATATAGCATGCTCTGTCACTCCTCCTGGAGCAGCCTCGCGTTTTAAGCAGCATGTCATCACAGCCTTTGAGAGTGGGGGTGCAGTCTGGGAGAGGAAAGGATAGGAGGAATTTACTAATTTAAATGAAAGCAAGACATGTGGTTTGAGGAACATTACAAATCCAGGTTTTCAGCAGCCTCCTGGATGTGCCCTTCGATTCTATAGCTCTGAGGGAGCTGAGGAGCAAGTTCCGAGTGTTGGCCCCTAAGACAGCAAAGGATTTCCCTCCTTTTGACTTCAGGATAAACTGAGGAATCTTCAGAAGATTAGCGGAACAAGACCTCAAGGTGCAAGAAGGGATGTAATGGGAGAACCTTGCCAGCAGATACTTAGGACCTTGTCCTCAGTATGCTCTAAAGGTAAACAGTAAGATTTTGTAGATCTCCCCTTTGCACGCAGGCAACCCGTGAAGGGTTCGAAGGGCAGCAGCGAGTTAGTCTGAGAACCAGTATGGCTGCCGCATGATTGAATCTTTTACTTTGCACCTCACTAAGGCCCTGATTACGAGGTGGTCAGTATATTCCGACCCATGCGTAAACACCAGCTTACACATGTGTTGGAATTACGAGTCAATAGGTATTTTTCGTATCTCATAATTAGCGGACGCATTAAATATCTCAACTGTCAGGTCAAACCTGCTGAAATTCAACAGGGGAATATCATACGGTATTTACTGTACTATGCAGATTTTCAAGTCAATCAATCAGGAATTTGTAAAGCACACTACTCACCAGTGAGGATCTCAAGGTGCTGAGGAGGGCGGAAGGGGGGTGCTGCTACTGCTCGAACAGCCAGGTCTTGAGAAGTTTATTGAAGGTAAGGAGGTCTTTTGTCTGGCACAGTTGGGTGGGAAGAGCGTTCCACGTTTTGGCAGCGAGGTGCAAGAATGATCTACCGCCAGTTGTAGTTCTGCGGACACGTGGGACGGTTGCGAGGGCAAGGTCGGCGGAGCGGAGATGCCGGCTCGGGGTGTAGAAGGAGAGCCATCTGTTGAGGTATTCTGGTCCGGTGTTGTGCAGTGCTTTGTGAGTGTGGGTGAGGAGTTTGAAGGTGATTCTCTTGTTGACTGGCAGCCAGTGCAGGTTTCTCAGGTGGTCTGTGATGTAGCAGTGGCGGGGTATGTCCAGCATGAGGCGTGCGGAGGTGTTCTGGATGCGTTGCAGCCCCTTCTGGAGTTTGCCCGTGGTTCGTGTGTAGAGGGCATTGCCATAGTCTAGTTTGCTGCTTATGAGGGCTTGGGTGACTGTTCTTCTGGCTTTGATGGGTATCCATTTGTAGATCTTTGGTGTGTTAAGCAGCAAGAACACCAAAATCTGCATGTTATTCCCCACCCACCTGTAATAGGTGGTATATATCATACCCGACAAATAACGTACCCCATGGTATCCTTATTTATCACATTTGATAAGTAACACCTGAGCTCATAATCAGGGCATGGAACGGATTGGGCATGGAGCCGGAACCCATGTTGCTGCCCTGCTTTGGAACCTTGGACAAATATGTGAAGCGTATGAGCTTACACTTATACTTCATTGAAATTGTTTCCACCTGCGCACAGGAGAATGACCACTCAGGGACATCCCATAAATCACCCAAGTTCTTTTCGCATACGATTACAGACGGCACAGGGCCTACGGGGGTTCACTGATAGTGTATATATTGTGAGACCCTGCCCCTGGAATATTCAAGGTGTAACAGTTTGGTACGAGGTGTAAATTCTTGTAGCTGTTGCAGAAACATGGACGAGTATTCTTTCATTGTATGGTGCAATATATGGTATATGACTATATGAAGTGTGTTAGTCCTGCCTCTATTTTTGAATTGCTCAGCTGTTATGAAGACGCCATCTTGATATATAGGATCCATTTCAGTCATGTTGTGTTTAACAAGCAAGCCTTTGACTACTTCTTCAGCAGTGACGGATATTGTTGGGTTGTCCGTGAGAACTGATTTTGGTGGGTGTATCAGCAGCCGCCAGATATACTGCACAACCTATGCCAGGTATTATTAATGGCTGTGACCCTCTCAATGACATTTTTGTCATATGATATAAGATATATTTTTTTAAAAGACTGGTATGGAGCTTGCCCGGGTCCACGCTTGCTGTCTCAACAGCCATGTGCAGAATAAGTGGCTGATAAATTACACAAAATGCTTGAGTAGGGGTCCTGGGCCACCATCCCCGCCTGTAGGAAGTGGCGTCATAATGTTCCTTCTTAAGCAGGCTTGACCACCCTCCCATATCTATCTGCTAAGTTCTAACCCCAGTGTTCCAAAAGGCCAGCATCAGGGGTGTCTGTATATTCATGAATAGGTAGAAGAATTTGGATATAACCACCATTTTAATAATTGCCATTTGATTGGGGTAGCCGTATCCATTTGTTCACCTATGTACAAAGCTTAGCCACTACCTGGCCATAGTTATCTGTAAGGACTATTTTTTATCCCCATGGATTTCTATGCTCAGGCATAGAATCAAGCTCTAAACATGTGAAGGGATCTAAACTTCTTAAGAGCCTTAAGGATCCTAGGAGCTATAAAGAAATCACAGGCTTAAACGACTGCAAGAGCTCTAAAGGTCTCAGGCGGTTTAAAGAGCTCTGAAGATACCATGGGCAAATCACAACAGCTCTTAAGATCTCATGGGCTCAAAAGATCTAAGCGGGGCTCCTCTCTGAAGCTCAGATTTTTCTTCTCCATCTATTTCACCTGTGATGAACCAAAGGCTGATGGACCAACCGGGGCGTTTGTGGTAAATGGGGTGCTGGCACTTGCCGCTGATTGCAGCATTCTGTCTCGCTGATACCCCTAAATGAGCTACTCCATCCTCTCCGGCAACTGTGGAGGACTGCCGCTGTGTGCAGCGAAAAAGAGGGCAGCTGGTAGCTTTCCCAGTCAGGGTCACTCCCTCTGGAGAAGAAGGGGGTACACTGGGAGGCACTAGAGGATAGAGAAGGCCTGGATGTTATAAGGAGGGGGTGCAGGACTGAGTATGTTCTGCAGCATAACTGGAGGCACAAGTACACCCGGGGCAGACAACCAGGCAGGAAAGATAACAACTGCAGTGCTTGGACTCCGGGTACGCTGCAAGGGGCCTGCTGTCCAACACATTCCCAGAGTCAACAGTTTGCAGGTTGACACCTGATGTGTACACCCCAGGATGTGTTTGTCTGCAACGACTAACCTCTCCAACAGCAAATTCTGGAGGCTGCTGTGTGAGAACAGTCTTGTGCTCAGCCTCATTGTAAGAGGTGGAAAAACAAAGATGATCTCTGTGGGCACCATAGTGCAGCACAGAGGTACCAGGCAACACTTCATGTGATGCAGATTTTATTAGTGGGAAAAAGAGACTGCTGTACTCCACTAGCACATTAGACTACAGCACTGAGACTTCCACCAAGGTGATAGAGACAGGTGGAGGGTTTGTCTGGCAGCCCCTGGAAATGGATCCTAACATGGAGAACATGAGTGTAAGGGTCTGAGCGCTGGAGAAGAAGGCAACAGGTGCCAGGGAGGAGAGCGGTACCTTTGTATCTTGTGGAACTTGAAGCAAAGGTGCAGCTATTGGAATATCTGAGGAGGTGGCCACCTGAGGATGTTGGGGGTCCTAGCAACCATCCTGAAAGAGTCATAAGCTGCTGAAATGGACAAGGTCCTGGAAGACTTGCTGAATTACAGTGACGGCTATCCACAGGCAGCCCCGGAGGTCTCTAAGTGGTGCAGCTCCAAGTGGTGCTGCTATGGTGGTACTGCTGTGGTGGTGCTGCTATCAGTGTGCAGCTGTGGTGGTGCTGCTGTGGGTGTGCTGCTATGGGTGGTACTGCTGTGGGTGTGCTGCTGTGGTGGTGCTGCTATGGTGGTACTGCTGTGGTGGTGCTGCTATCAGTGTGCAGCTGTGGTTGTGCTGCTGTGGGTGTGCTGCTGTGGTGGTGCTGCTGTGGGTGTGTTGCTGTGGTGGTGCTGCTATGGTGGTACTGCTGTGGTGGTGCTGCTATGGTGGTACTGCTGTGGTGGTGCTGCTATCACTGTGCAGCTGTGGTGGTGCTGCTGTGGGTGTGCTGCTGTGGTGGTGCTTCTGCTATGGTGATACCACATTGAAAGAAAAAATAGTGCACGCAGTAATACTGATTAAATCAAAAGTGCTCAGGAGAAATTACTTGTATTGTTTTTCACTATCAATCCTGATGTACTGGTCAGGAGAAAAACACAATTGCTGAAAGTGAAGAAAAATGTCTACAAACTTTTTGAAGTTTTTGCGACTTTCTTGGTAAAGTGAAAGTGGAACAGCAGATACAATGTTCACTCTATTTGTAAACTGCAGAACCTCCCTGGTGGAGAGGGCGGACACGAAGGAGAATGAACTCTGTACAAATACAGAGAAGGACTATGAACTCTTGGAGTATAAGGTTTGGTGACCGACTCTATATTTGTGTCCTGCTCTAATGGTCCAAGAGTGAAAGTTCCTCAGGGAACGTGGGGTGAAGGGGATGTAAGTTTTGATTTTATTGGTGGGTATGCTATTACCCTGGTATGCCTCTACACTACCTTCTTTGCTTTGCATGATGCCCCAGGTAATATTGATCAGACTGAGGTTTACTCAACAAAGTGAAGGTTTGTAATTGTAAAGGTGTCCTGGGAGAATGACATGGGAGAGGTGACTACCTTATGTAATGTCAATTCGCTCCATCATTTGTCTAATTTTAAACCTAAACATCTCAAAAGCTCCAAATTATTAGTGCTCTAATACCCACAATGATTCTAAAGATCTTTAGGGCTCTAAAGGGTTCTTAGAAGTTTAAGGAATCTTAGAAAATAATTTAAAAGATTCAGGCCCATATTTATACTTTTTGACGCAAAACTGCGCCAACGCAGTTTTGCGTCAAAAAAATTAGCGCCGGCTAACGCCATTCTGAAGCACCATGCGGGCGCCGTATTTATTGAATGACGTTAGCCGGCGTTAGCCGCCGGCGCTGTCTGGTGTGCGTTAAAAAAAACGACGTACACCAGGCAGCGCCGGCGTAGGGGGAAAATGGCGTATGGGCATCCAGAAATGGTGCAAGTCATGCTGAGGCAAAAAAATCGCCACAACCCGATTTGCGCCATTTTTTTACGACGCCCATCCCCCATTGGAATGACTCCTGTCTTAGCAAAGACAGGAGTCATGCCCCCTTGCCCAATGGCCATGCCCAGGGGACTTCTGTCCCCTGGGCATGGTCATTGGGCATAGTGGCATGTAGGGGGGCACAAATCAGGCCCCCCTATGCCACAAAAAAAAAAAAAAAAAAAGAAAAAAAAAACGTACCTGGACTTACCTTAATGTCCCTGGGGTGGGTCCCTCCATCCTTGGGTGTCCTCCTGGGGTGGGCAAGGGTGGCAGGGGGGTCCCTGGGGGCAGGGGAGGGCACCTCTGGGCTCATTCTGAGCCCACAGGTCCCTTAACGCCTGCCCTGACCCAGGCGCTAAAATCCGGCGCAAATGCGGGTTTTTTAGTCCCGCCCACTCCCGGGCGTCATTTTTGCCCGGGTGTATAAATACGACGCATATGCATCGCAGTAATTTTTTAAGACGGGAACGCCTACCTTGCATATCATTAACGCAAGGAAGGTGTTCACGCAAAAAAATGACGCTAACTCCATGAACTTTGGCGCTAGACGCGTCTAACGCCAAAGTATAAATATGGAGTTAGTTTTGCGTCGAAAAAAAACACGCAAATCCGGCGCAAATGGAGTATAAATATGCCCCTCAAAGAGTTATACACATTGGTTATAAATGTGATTGCCAAGCTTGAACTTTAAATCAATTATACACTAGTAGCAAAACCTTTTGCAAGAACGACATTCACTACAATTAGTTTTGTTATTGCAAACATAAGCCTGCTGTATTTAGAAGCTTGCAAGTTCTATTTTTCTAATTGTATTTTTTTAAATGTACCTTGCATCTGTTGTTGAGTTTTATTACGGTTGTGTCGGAGGATGAATGGAAGAATGACTCAGTGAACTGATGAATGGATTCATGAGTGCAAAGATAAGTTAGCCAGTGTGTGTATGCAGGCACACGTGCAATAATACAAAGGTATCTACAATGTGGTCTGTGAAGCTTTTGTGCAGGGACTGAGTACCTTCTCCACAAACCACAGCACTCATCCAAAGAGGGAGCAACATGGAGAAAGAAAGATTTGTGCCCATTTTGTCAGCTTCAGGTAGGCACAGGATTGTGGTGCAAACTCATGTGTAAATATCTTTGTACATATAGATGTACATCACAAGCCACGTGTCTTATGCAAGGGAATGCCCATGCACCACCCATGGAATGCCTCTCTGGCGCAAAATAGTGCAAGGCAGTGGATTGCTCTGCATTGTGTTTCAATCCGACACAAATGGCCATTTGCCTTGGTTTGTAAATCCCACATAGGATTTTGTGTCCCCTCTGCATTAAAAAACGTAACACAAACCTGACACAAAACCGTTGTAAATCGGGGCCCTGATTTCCAGATCGCAGAGATGTCCTCAACTAGTGTTGGTTTACTCAGCCTTATTAATGAGTAAAAAGGCTCAGAAGAGATCCTGGTGTGGTCGGCACACCGCACAATCACTACAGTACGGTTAGAACCTACATCTACTTACTTGAGTTTCTGCATTTTGCATTCTGGGTGCTTCATGCCTTCACACAACAGAATAAGTCCTGTGTCTTCGACGCTGTTACCTGTCAGATGGAGCTCGGTTTGTACTAAGAGCAGATGACAGAGAGCCACAGCATGCGTGTGAGAGGCCGCTGTGGCACAACCTGCGGGTGACAGGTACACAGCATTGTAAAGTGGTACCATGGTCATGGTAGTACAGTCATATCTTCTATGGCTCTGCACTGCACATCAGCAAAAAGAGACAATGTCAGGAAAAGCTGTGCACATGTTATCATTTAGCAAGGGAATTGTGCAGGAAACATACAGTGATGGGAGAAAATAAAATCCATGTAGGTCTTACACCAAAAGAAGAGATGACCTTGAGAAAGAACAGTGTGCAAGCTCTTGCTCCATTCATACCTGGAGCCGCATCATGCACCCAGAGTTTATTAAGTAAAAGTCCATTCTTCTGAATTACAGAAACTGTCATCTTCACTTTTCTTATAATGTATCTATCTTTGAACATGCAACACTCATTCGTATACTAAACACTGATCCTCATCAAGGGGGTCATTACAACATTGGCGGTAAAAGCCGCTTACCGGCATGCAGAAGACCGGCAACACACCGCCGCGGCCGCGGAATTACGCCACAGCTATTATGACCCACAGCTCGGAATCCGCCAAAATTTAGACACCCACACAAGTCCGCCACACCAAAGGTCAGTGATAAACTGCCGATAACAAAACCTCCACCGTCACGCCAACAGGAATACGCCCACACTATCACAACCCACGAATCCACACTGCGGTCTTTCAACCGCAATATTCCATTGGCGGTACACACCGCCGCGCTCAAAATCCACACACTCTTACAAAACACATCCACATTGGACAAATCGAAATACACACACCTGATACACATACACACACCACTCCCACACACTCAATACAATCTAAAACACACACCCACATCACCCACAAACCCCTACGACAAAAATTGCGACAGAAGGCCAGAGAGAGACACCACCAGAAACAACACTAGCATCCACAGGCACTCAACACCATCACTCACACAACATCCACGCACCTCACACAACACACCCCTAAATATCACCCCACACATCACAACACACACCACCCCACACATCACCCACACCACCCCATAGCACCACAAAGACACCCCAGGTTTTCTGAGGAGGAGCTCAGGGTAATGGTGGAGGCAATCATCCGGGTAGAGCCACAGCTATTCGGATCACAGGTGCAGCACATCACCATAGCTAGGAAGTTGGAGCTATGGCGCAGAATCGTGGACAGGGTCAACGCAGTGGGACAGCACCCATAAACACGGGATGACATTAGGAAGAGGTGGAACGACCTACGGGGGAAGGTGCATTCCGTGGTCTCTAGACACCAGATTGCAGTTCAGAGGACTGGCGGCAGACCCCCACCTCCTCCCCCAGAACTAACAACATGGGAGGAGAAAATCTTGGCTATACTGCATCCTGAGGGCCTCGCAGTAGTGGCTGGAGGAATGGACTCTGGCAAGTCAAATCTTAACTACTTCATTCGCCACCCTACCTGCATGCTATCACATAGCCCCACCCTCGCCCTCACCCCCATCACTCCAACTCCTCACACATGTCCCACTATCACAAACCACACATCCCAAACTCAAGCCCTGCATGCAACACCAAAGCATGGACACCCGTCACCAAAGCATGTCCACTGCACATACCCATACACCCCCCTAGACCATTATCCCACAAGGTCCCACACAAGAATGCAAGCACTTGGGTACAGGGTCACCCACCCATAGCACACCATGGCACATACAGATGCAATAATCATGCCTTTACACCACTGCAGGACCCCTACCCAACGTCACCGGACAGGTGGGTCCAGACATGTCCACTCCACCCACAGAAGAGGCCCACAGTGATGACAGCAGCTCTGTCCAACTGGATCTAGATGACCAGCCCAGCCCATATGGGACCTCGGGACAGTCGGTTTCCCTCACACAGTCACAGGCCACTACAGAGCTTCCCCCCTCTGGAAACACCAGCACAGCACCCACCCAGCTGGCCCATACCTCTGTCCCCAGGACACGTCAAGCAGCAGTGTGTCCACCACTACAGGGAACCCAGGCTAACCCACCACCCTAACAACACCAGGGACCTGGGGGCAGTGGTAGTGGGCACATGGTTCAGGGGACAGAGGACCAGGAACACAGGGGAACTGGGAGGGCTGCTGTGCGACAGGGGGAGGATAGGCCCAGGGAACCCACTCTCCACGAGGCCCTCTCCAACATCATGGGAGCCTATCACCATTCCCAGGAGATGATGGCAACGGTACTGGCCAAGTTTCAGGAGACCCAGCGGCTGCAGGAGGAACAGTATTTGGGCTTCAGGGAGGAACTCAAATCCATCAATTCCACCCTGGGCACCATTGTAGGGGTGCTGAAGGAACTCGTCAACACCTGGAGGGACACTGTGGCACAACAAGGGGCCTCTGACACCAGCCTGGACGATGAACTGCCCACCACCTCCGCCGTCGGTAGTGGGCAGGAGGCACCGCCACAGGACCATGACACCAGCACCCCACCCCCTGCAGAGGGAGAACCACCCCGCAAACGGTCCCTGAGATCCAGGACAAAGACAGAGAACAATGCCAAGACCCCCGCCAAGAAATGAGATAACCCTGAATGTCATCCTTCCTATGCCCCTTTGGGCAATGCACCATTGAGACTAATAGACTGGACTCTGCCATGGACATTCCTCCATCATCACCCCTGACCAATTTACAACCCCCTCCACTATTTTGCACTTAAATAAACACCCTTAAATCACAAAACAATCTGGAGCCAGTCTGTGCTTTCGAAAATGTGTATTTGCAATAACTGTGGGAAAATGCTATATCCAATGTATTGTCAACATACCTATGTCACACAGCTCCAGTCCATGTGGAAACAAAGCAGATGTCACACAGTGGGACCCACATCTGTGAAATTGAAAGGGAAAGTGACAAATCAGGGTCCGTACACTGGGTGAAAGTGACAGACAGATGAGAGGTAGAAGAATTAAATCAGATGTAGCAGGCAGTGTTGTCTTCTTACCTGTGTCTCACTGGAAGTATTGATGAATCACCATGTTCCTGTTGTATATGTCCACTTCTTCTGCTTCCTCGTCTTCACAGTCCACAGGCTGCACAGCTGCCACAACACCTCCATCTGGACCATCCTCCTGCAGAAAAGGCACCTGTCGTCGCAAAGCCAAGTTGTGAAGCATACAGCAGGCCACAATGATCTGGCACACCTTCTTTGGTGAGTAGAATAGGGAACCACCTGTCATATAGAGGCACTTGAACCTGGCCTTCAGGAGGCCGAAGGTCCTTTCTATAATCCTCCTAGTTTGCCCATGGGCCTCATTGTAGCGTTCCTCTGCCCTTGTCCTGGGATTCCTCACTGGGGTCAGTAGCCATGACAGGTTGGGGTAACCAGAGTCACCTGCAAATATCGAGGGACAACGGCTAGACACACACTAACTCTTAGGGACACCCCCAGACACCTAGTCACACTGTATTGGGTCCATTTCCTCACCTAATAGCCACACACAGTGCCTCTGGAGTTGCCCCATCACATAAGGGATGCTGCTATTCCGCAGAATGTAAGCGTCATGCACTGAGCCAGGAAACTTGGCGTTCACATGGGAGATGTACTGGTCGGCCAAACACACCATCTGCACATTCATAGAATGGTAACTCTTCCGGTTTCTCTACACCTGTTCACTCCTGCGGGGGGGACCAAGGCCACATGTGTCCCATCAATGGCACCTATGATGTTGGGGATATGTCCCAGGGCATAGAAGTCACCTTTCACTGTAGGCAAATCCTCCACCTGAGGGAACACGATGTAGCTGCGCATGTGTTTCAGCAGGGCAGACAACACTCTGGACAACACGTAGGAGAACATAGGCTGGGACATCCCTAATGCAATGGCCACTGTTGTTTGAAAAGACCCACTTGCCAGGAAATGGAGTACTGACAGGACCTGCACTAGAGGGGGGATTCCTGTGGGATGGTGGATAGCTGACATCAGGTCTGGCTCCAACTGGGCACACAGTACCAGGATTGTGGTACGATCAAGTCTGTATGTGACAATTACATGTCGCTCCTCCATTGTCGACAGGTCAACCAGCGGTCTGTACACCGGAGGATACCGCCATCTCCTCACCTGCCCCAGCGGACGTGCTCTATGGAGGAGAACAGCGAGCAGAGAGTCAACCAACACTGAGGTACGTAAACACAACTTTATTCCATAATGTTTGAAAATCGATATATGCCTGTATTAGTGTTTATGCAAGGCCTTGATATGTGTGACGCAGTCAAAATTAATGCCATGTGGCCCCCTGAAATGGCGGCTGCCTGACCTGTAATGTGGGACAAGGAGATATGAGGTAACTTGCCCTGGCGTTGTACACCGTCGCGGTAGGCGGTCGAAGACCGCGGCGCAATCCTGCATTGGTTAACATTGGACCATATGGGTCCCAGGAGCCAATGAAGATGTACACCCGTGGTGACGGTACGCACCGCCGCGGATGTGACCGCCATTTTTACTTTCTGTTCACTCACTTGATACCTAATCTTCGACAGGAGAGGACCTGCACTGCAAGTGCTGCTGTGACCTCAGTCTGGAAGACACAATGGCTCATGTGTCTGGGGAAAGGGCCCCTGCCTTCAGCACGGAGGAGTTGGAGAAACTAGTGGATGGGGTCCTCCCCCAGTACACGCTACTCTACGGTCCTCCAGACAAACAGGTAAGTACACTGTGAGCATGCCGAATGGGCAATGCCTGTGTGGAGTGGTGTGGATGAAAGATAGGGGGGGGAATGAGGCGTGCATGAAACAATGGTGAGTGCATGTGTGTCATGTCAAGGCTAGGGATGCAGGCCAATGACTGTGATGGTGCGGACGGTTATATTTTCTCCTTTTCCCCTGTACTACTCCTGTAGGTCAGCGCCCAGCAGAAGAAGGATATTTGGCGTGCCATCGCCAAGGAAGTCCGGACCCTGGGGGTCCACCACAGACGGAGCACCCACTGAAGGAAAAGATGGGAGGACATTCGCCGCTGGAGCAAGAAGATGGCGGAGGCCCAGCTGGGGATGGCCTCCCAACGTGGGAGGGGTGCCCGTTGCACCATAACCCCCTGATGTTCCGGATCCTGGCGGTGGCGTATCCGGAGTTGGATAGGCGCTTGAGGGCATCACAGCAGCCACAAGGGGGTGAGTCAACTCTCATTCTGCTGATTCAGCGCGCATTGTAGGTGTCTGGGTGGGGGAGGAGGGCTGTGGGTTCCCTTAGACCAGGGCAAGTTTAGTAGGCAAGGTCCCTTCTTAAGACAGGCCCTGTGGCACCCCACCCCACCTGTGTTCAGAGACAACTACACCTAGTTAGGCTCCTGTGACTTCCATGTGTGCAGCAATCGGGCATAGGCCATGTACCCCATGTCCCTGTGATTAATTAGGGAACTCAAAGTGCACAGCGTAGTGCAGGGGGCTTCTGTGTCTGTTGTGTCCGCCAACGGTAGCGGTATTGCATGCATTCAACATGTCTTTCTTCTGTGTTCCCCCCAATTGTTGTGGTCTCCCTGTTCTTGTGTGCATTAGCATCATCAGGCGGAAGAGCAGTGGAACCGGAGCAGGAGGGAGCTGCATCCCACATGGCCCTGGAGGGCGACACAACGGAGTCAGAAGCCACCAGTGGGACTGAGGGCGAGGGGAGCTCCACGGCAGGGACAAGAGCTGAGACCAGCAACACGGACTCCTCCTCTGATGGGAGCTCCTTTGCGGTGGCGGGCCCCTCTGTGCCCCCCACATCTACAGGAACAGCTGCCACCAGCACCGCCCTCCCAGCAGCCCCTCAGCATCTGTCCCGTGGCCGCTCACCCAGGAGGGTGGGCATCTACTTCGCCCCAGGCACCTCAGCCCCTGCCCCTGTCAGCCCTGCTGCCCTCAGTGAGGAGGCCAGTGACCTCCTCAGATCCCTCACTGTTGGGCAGTCTACCATTTTGAATGCCATCCAGGGTGTAGAGAGGCAGTTGCAACAGACCAATGCATACCTGGAGGGCATTCATTCTGGTCAGGCAGCCCAACAGCGAGCTTTTCAGACTCTGGCCTCAGCACTGTTGGCAGCCACTGTCCCTGTCTCTAGCGTCCTCCCTCCAACTTCCTCCACCCAGACCCAAACACCTGTACCTCAGCCTATCCCAAGCACACCATCAGACCAGCATGCACACACCTCAACACAAAAGGGAAGCTCAGGCAAACATAAGCACCACACATCCCACAGGCACTCACGCAAGCATCATACTCATGCAGACATACCAGCATCCACTTCCTCCACTGTGTCCCCCTCCTCCTCATCTCCTTCCTCCCTCCCAGTCTCGTCTCCACTCGCACCTGCATGCACTACATCTTCAACCACTACCTCCATCCCCAGCACACCAACCACCACACCTCGCTCACTTGCACTCACCATCCCCAATACCATTCACACATTCCCCGTGTCCTCTCCCAGTGTGTCTGTGAGCCCACCTCCCAAGGTACACAAACGCAGCCACACACCCACCCAACAGCCGTCCACCTCACAACAGCCTCCAGCCCATGCACCTTCACCCAAAGTCAGCAAATGTACACCTACTACAACCACTACCTCTTCCTCCGCTCCCAAACCCCCTCCATCTACCCCTCCCAGTATGTCCAAAAAACTTTTCCTGTCCAACATTGACCTCTTCCCCTCGCCTCCTCCACCCCTTCAGTCCCCTAGGGCCTGCCTTTCCAGGTCCCAACCCAGCACTTCAGCCACAACATCTGCAGGAACAGTGGTGCCAGTAGTAACTGGCTTCTGGAGTGCGCCAAGCAGCAGGGCAGCCAGTGTGCCAAGGAGCCAGACCACGGACTGTCCCCCACCTCAAAAGCACAAAAAGTTGGCCACTGCCCGGTGGGAGAGAGGCAAAACATCTACCACCAAAGCCTCTCCCAGGAGTACAGTTGGGAGTGGGAAGAGAGCTGCGCCACCATCCAAGGTGGGGAAGGGGCACAGAAAAACAGGCAAGTCGTCAAAAACCTGCACGGCGGACAAGACCGCCACCAGCACCGCTGAACAGGACACCACCGCCACCAGCACCGCTGGACAGGACACCACTGCCACAAGCACCGCTGCCAAGGACACCGCCGCCACAAGCACCGCTGAACAGGACACCGCCGCCACCAGCACCGCTGAACAGGACACCGCCGCCACCAGCACCGGGGAACAGGACACAGCCGCCACAAGCACCGCTGCCAAGGACACCGCCGCCACAAGCACCGCTGAACAGGACACTGCCGCCACCAGCACTGCAGGCCAATGAGCGCCAAAACCTCCAACGCTACTGAGGCCGCCACGAGCAGTTGAAGCACTCTGGGAACCAAGCCCCCTCCAGAACCAGTGGAGAATGGCATCCACTACCTCAGTCCTTGGCAGTATGAAGCACTCTGGGCACCAAGCCCCCTCCAGAGCCAGTGGAGATTCACATCCACTACCTCAGTCCTTGGCAGGATGAAGCACTCTGGGCACCAAGCCCCCTCCAGAACCAGTGGAGATTCACATCCACTACCTCAGTCCTTGGCAGGATGAAGCACTCTGGGCACCAAGCCCCCTCCAGAACCAGTGGAGATCAGAATCCACTACCTCAGTCCTTGGCAGGATGAAGCACGCTGGGCACAAAGCCCCCTCCAGAACCAGTGGAGATTCACATCCACTACCTCAGTCCTTGGCTGGATGAAGCAATCTGGGCACCAAGCCCCCTCCAGAACCAGTGGAGAAAGGCATCCACTACCTCAGTCCTTGGCAGGTTGAGGCACTCTGGGCACAAAGCCCCCTCCAGCACCAGTGGAGATCAGCATCCACTACCTCTGTCCTTGGCAGGATGAAGCACTCTGGGCACAAAGCCTCTCCAGAACCAGTGGAGATTCACATCCACTACCTGTGACCTTGGCAGGATGAAGCACTCTGGGCACAAAGCCCCCTCCAGAACCAGTGGAGACTGTTATCTACTTGTGAGACTGTGGCTTTGCACTCCCCAGGATACAGCAGTGGGCAAACCACCCAATGTAAAGACTTGTGAGACTGTGGCTTTGCACTCCCCAGGATACAGCAGTGGCCAAACCACCCACTGTAAAAACTTGTGAGACTGTGGCTTTGCACTCCCCGGGATGCACCCGTGGACAAACCACCCACTGTAGAGACGTGTGAGACTGTGACTTTGCACTCCCCAGGATACATCAATGTGCATGGAGCCCCCTCGTGGATCTGGCGTCATGCACTCATCCGGCTGAGGTGCCCCCCTTTTCCTTCCCCTGAGGTGTGTAGGAAAGTACCATCTTGCCTGGCATGTTACCCCCATATTTCACTGTATATAAATGTTGTTTTAGTTGTATGTGTCACTGGGACCCTGCCAGCCAGGGCACCAGTGCTCATAAGTGTGCCCTGTATGTTTTCCCTGTGTGATGACTAACTGTCTCACTGAGGCTCTTGTAACCAGAACCTCAGTGGTTATGCTCTCTCATTTCTTTCCAAATTGTCACTAACAGGCTAGTGACCAATTTCACCAATTTATATTGGCATACTGGAACACCCTTATAATTCCCTAGTATATGGTACCTAGGTACCCAGGGTATTGGGGTTCCAGGAGATCCCTATGGGCGGCAGCATTTCTTTTGCCACCCATAGGGAACTCAGACAATTTTACACAGGCCTGCCATTGCAGCCTGAGTGAAATAACGTCCACGTTATTTCACAGCCATTTACCACTGCACTTAAGTAACTTATAAGTCACCTATATGTCTAACCTTTACCTGGTAAAGGTTGGGTGCTAAGTTACTTAGTGTGTGGGCACCCTGCCACTAGCCAAGGTGCCCCCACATTGTTCAGGGCAAATTCCCCGGACTTTGTGAGTGCGGGGACACCATTACACGCGTGCACTATACATAGGTCACTACCTATGTATAGCGTCACAATGGTAACTCCGAACATGGCCATGTAACATGTCAAAGATCATGGAATTGTCACCCCAATGCCATTCTGGCATTGGGGAGACAATTCCATGATCCCCCGAGTCTCTAGCACAGACCCGGGTACTGGCAAACTACCTTTCCCGGGGTTTCACTGCAGCTGCTGTTGCCAACCCCTCAGACAGGTTTCTGCCCTCCTGGGGTCCAGCCAGGCTTGGCCCAGGAAGGCAGAACAAAGGACTTCCTCAGAGAGAGGGTGTTACACCCTCTCCCTTTGGAAAAAGGTGTCAGGTCTGGGGAGGAGTAGCCTCCCCCAGCCTCTGGAAATGCTTTGATGGGCACAGATGGTGCCCATCTCTGCATAAGCCAGTCTACACCGGTTCAGGGATCCCCCAGCCCTGCTCTGGCGCGAAACTGGACAAAGGAAAGGGGAGTGACCACTCCCCTGACCTGCACCTCCCCTGAGAGGTGCCCAGAGCTCCTCCAGTGTGCTCCAGACCTCTGCCATCTTGGAAACAGAGGTGCTGCTGGCACACTGGACTGCTCTGAGTGGCCAGGGCCAGCAGGTGACGTCAGAGACTCCTTCTGATAGGCTCTTCCCTGTGTTGCTAGCCTATCCTCCTTCCTAGGTAGCCAAACCTCCTTTTCTGGCTATTTAGGGTCTCTGCTTTGGGGAATTCTTTAGATAACGAATGCAAGAGCTCATCAGAGTTCCTCTGCATCTCTCTCTTCACCTTCTGCCAAGGAATCGACCACTGACTGCTCTGGACGCCTGCAAAACCGCAACAAAGTAGCAAAGACGACTACTGCAACCTTGTATCGCTGATCCGGCCGCCTTCTCGATTGTTTTCCTGGTGGTGCATGCTGTGGGGGTAGTCTGCCTCCTCTCTGCACTAGAAGCTCCAAAGAAATCTCCTGTGGGTCGACGGAATCTTCCCCCTGCAACCGCAGGCACCAAAAGACTGCATCACCGGTCCTCTGGGTCCCCTCTCAGCATGACGAGCGTGGTCCCTGGAACTCAGCAACTCTGTCCAAGTGACTCCCACAGTCCAGTGACTCTTCAGTCAAAGTTTGGTGGAGGTAAGTCCTTGCCTCCCTACGCTAGACTGCATTGCTGGGTACCGCATGATTTGCAGCTGCTCCGGCTCCTGTGCAATCTTCCAGGATTTCCTTTGTGCACAGCCAAGCCTGGGCCCCTGACACTCTAACCTGCAGTGGATGACCTCCTGAGTTGTCCTCCAGCGTCGTGGGACCTTCCTTTGTGACTTCGGGTGAGCTCCGGTTCACTCTTCTTTGTAGTGCCTGTTCCGGCACTTCTGCAGGTGCTGCTTGCTTCTGAGTGGGCTCCTTGTCTTGCTGGTCGCCCCCTCTGTCTCCTCACGCAATTGGCGACATCCTGGTCCCTCCTGGGACACAGCAGCATCCAAAAACCCTAACCGCGACCCTTGCAGCTAGCAAGGCTTGTTTGCAGTCTTTCTGCACAGAAACACCTCTGCAAGCTTCTTCACGACGTGGGACATCAATCCTCCAAAGGGGAAGTTCCTAGTCCTCTTCCTTCTTGCAGAATCCACAGCTTCTACCATCCGGTGGCAGCTTCTTTGCACCCTCAGCTGGCATTTCTTGGGCATCTGCCCACTCACGACTTGAGTGTAACTCTTGGACTTGGTCCCCTTGTTCCACAGGTACTCTCGTCTGGAAATCCATTGTTGTTGCATTGCTGGTGTTGGTCTTCCTTGCAGAATTCCCCTATCACGACTTCTGTGCTCTCTGGGGAACTAAGGTGCACTTTGCACTCGCTTTTCAGGGTCTTGGGGTGGGCTATTTTTGTAACCCTCACTGTTTTCTTACAGTCCCAGCAACCCTCTACAAGGTCACATAGGTTTGGGGTCCATTCGTGATTCGCATTCCACTTTTGGAGTATATGGTTTGTGGTACCCCTATACCAGTGGTTCCCAAACTGTGCGCCGCGGCACCCGGGTGCGCTGTTAGAAGTTGCCAGGGGCGCCGCGTGCATTTTGGAAACATGCTGCATCTACGCAGCTTTGATAACAGTGTTTACAGAGACTTAAAACGAAAGCATTATTCACAATGATCTTGTTTCTACCTGCTCCCTCGCGCACTGCCTTTGCAGCTTCACAAAACCATTCCCCTGGGAGCCCCCGTCCAAAAAACAGGAAAATATTTGGAAAGAACCGAATTAATTTGTATTTGGAAATAACCCAGTTAATTTGCTAGGAGAAGTCAGGGTCAAGTTGCGTGCACTCCAGGCCTTGCAGGGGAGATTTATGATGCACCATTGATGTTAAAGAAAATTCTTAATTTTATATTGCTAAATACAATCACATTTACATATTTACATTTTTATTACTGAATGGTTTGCGCCTAAAAAAGAGACAGTAGTATGAACTTGTATGTAATGGGGCTATTTTGACTGATTTTAGGTATAATTACTGGAGCACATGATCTGTTTCCATGCCTCTGTATTTATTTTGTTGATCTACAAAAAACCGAAATTAGTTATTTCAGTGTTTTGGTTGGTCATGACGCCCTTTTCTCATTATAAAGCACACCTTTCCTTTTTTCCCCATTTGTGTTTAAAAAGTGCTATTTAAATTGTCCAAAATAAATTATAGGCCCACAGTCCTCCCTCCCTGTAAACAACTTATATTTTTATTTTGTTACCAATATGATAATACCTTCATCGCCTTCATCCTAATTATTTGTAGGGAGAAAAATTGAAGTACTCCCGAGGCTGGGCTTACATCGCCTACACAAAAAGAAAGTGACATAATGGGGAGCCACGGGCAATGGCCAATATAGGTGAAGGGAGCCGTGGGTCGAAAAAGTTTGGGAACCACTGCCCTATACCTATGTGCCCTCATTGCAATCTATTGTGACTGTACATTGCTTGCATTGCTTTCTATTGCTATTATTGCATATGTTTGGTATTGTGTACATATATCTTGTGTATGTTTGCTATCCACATACTGAGGGTACTCACTGAGATACTATTGGCATATTGTCATAAAAATAAAGTACCTTTATTTTTAGTATATCTGTGTATTGTCTTTTCTTATGATATTGTGCATATGACACCAGTGGTATAGTAGGAGCTTTACACGTCTCCTAGTTCAGCCTAAGCTGCTCTGCTAAGCTACCCTTTTCTATCAGCCTAAGCTGCTAGACACCTCTTCTACACTAATAAGGGATAACTGGACCTGGTGCAGAGTGTAAGTACCCCTTGGTACCCACTACAAACCAGGCCAGCCTCCTACAAGGTGCCTGTTGTATTTCTATCTGATGCCCCAGCAGTGTTCTCTCCGTTTTGATTGGGTATCTTGTGTGGGCCTCGCCCATCCATTTTGGGCCCAGTGGTCCACGGACTTTAATGGTGGAATACCTTGGACTTATATTCTTGGTGTATATATGTGTTTATAGTGTAAATATATATATATTTTTGATTACTGTATTTTAATAGATTACAAATGTTCAACTCATTTCCTTTTGTCCTTGCATTCTTCCAGGCTGGGTTGGGGGTTGTTAATGTAATGTATCAACAAGTACTTGTGTGTGTGTTGTAGTGGGTGAGGGTGGGGGTGGGAGTGTTGCATGTTGCGTGTGTGTGTCACTCTTTTTTCCCTCCCCTGTGTCGTACGTGCAGTACTCACCGTGGTCTTCACCGCCGTCTTTGATGTTCCTGGTAGAGGAGCAGGAAGACAAAGGCTGGGAGTATCTGGAGCTCGGGTTCTATGGCGTCCTGGTTCCTCGTGGAGTGTGTAGAGGTGAGCGTTTTCCCTTCCAGGTCCTGTTTCCGCCGTATTTTTGTTCGCGGTGAATCCGCCTTGGAAAAGGTGGCGGATTGGACTGTTGTAATACAGTGGGTGGAACCTTGTCTTCCGCCTGTCTGTTGGCGGTTACCGCCACGGTGTTTGTTTGTACTGCCGGCCGGAGTGTTAAAGTGGCTGTCTATGTTGGCGGTGTCCGCCACGGTAGTGATTCCATTTTTTTTACCGCCGGCCTGTTGGTGGTTTTACCACCAGTTTAACACCGACCACCAGGGTTGTAATGACCACCCAAGTCTTTAAAGTTGATTGATAATCCTTCTTTGACATTCTCTGGTTGGAAATTGGTTGACAGTAATAAATGTTTTCTGTTACAAAATTAAGAGAAAGCTAAATGGGTTGGTAAGGATTTAAGTGAGATGTACCCTGCAGAGCTAAAACTTACCAAGCTACTAACCCTAATTAGAATACATTTAATAATACCATGGCACCACATAGCCCTTTGGGAAGGGAAGAACAGAAGCCCATTATAAACAATAACTTCTAATATAGTCAGTTTTCACCCAGTTACATTGATGGACACAGTGAGGCGAACCTCTAAATAAGACAGAACTTCATGTGCCGATCAATCAATCAATCAATCAGGAATCTGTAAAGTGCACTACTCACCCATCAGGGTCTCAAGGTGCTGAGGAGGGAGGGAGGACAACGGGGGAGGGAGGTGCTGCTACTGCTCAAACAGCCAGGTCTTGAGAAGTTTCCTGAAGGTAAGGAGGTCTGGCGCAGGTGGGTGGGAAGAGTGTTCCATGTTTTGGCGGCGAGGTGCGAGAATGACTTACCTCCGGTTGTAGTTCTGCGGACGTGTGGGACGGTTGCGAGGGCGAGGTCGGCGGAGCGGAGATGAAGGGTCGGGGTGTAGAAGGAGAATTGTCTGTTGAGGTATTCTGGTCCGGTGTTGTGCAGTGCTTTGTGAGTGTGGGTGAGGAGTTTGAAGGTGATTCTCTTGTTTACTGAGAGCCAGTGCAGATTTTTCAGGTGGTCTGTGATGTGGCAGTGGTGGGGGATGTCCAGGATGAGGCGTGCGGAGGTGTTGTGGATGCGTTGCAGCCTCTTCTGGAGTTTGGCTGTGGTTCCTGCATAGAGGGCATTGCAGTGGTCCAGTTTGCTGCTTACGAGGGCTTGGGTGACTGTTCTGGTTTTGGTGGGTATCCATTTATAGATCTTTCAGAGCATGCGGAGGGCGTTGAAGCAGGAGGAGCAGATGGCGTTGACTTGCTGGGTCATGGATAGTGAGGGATCCAAGATGAATACTAGGTTGCGTGTGTGGTCTGTGGGAGTCGGTGCGGTTCAGAGAGTGCAGGCCACCAGGAGTCATGCCATGCTGGAGGGGGTGGAGCCGAAGATGAGTACTTCTGTCTTGTCGGAAGTGAGTTTGAGGCAGCTGCTCTTCATCCATTTGGTGATGGCCTTCATTCCTTCGTGGAGGTTGGTCTTGCGGAGTCCTTGGTGAGGGAGAGGATCAGCTGGGTGTTGTCGGCATATAAGATGATGTTGAGGTTGTGGGATCGGGATCGGGTGATGTTAGCGTGCAGGGCCAGGTAGACGTTGAAGAGGGTTGGGCTGAAGGACGAACCCTGGGGTACACTGCAGATGATTTTGGTGGCCTCCAAGCAGAATGGGAGGAGGCGGACTCTCTGGGTTCTGCCAGTGACAAAGGAGGTACCCAGTCCAGGGCTCTGTAGCGGACTCCAGCATTGCTGAGGCTTGAGCCTAGGGTGTGGTGGCAGACGGTGTCGAACGCAGCTGAAAGGTCCAGGAGGATGAGGGTCGCGGTTTCGCCACTGTCCAGTATGGTTCTGATGTCCTCTGTGGCGGCGATGAGGGTGGTTTCGGTGCTACGGTTGCTGTGGAATCCGGATTGGGAGGGGACCAGGGTGCGGTTCTCCTCAAGGAAGCAGGTTAGTTGTCTGTTGACAGCCTTCTCTGTGACTTTTGCCAGGAAGGGGAGCAGGGAGATAGGCCAGAAGTTCTTGTGGTCCTTTGGGTCGGCCTTGGGTTTTTTGAGGAGGGTGTTGATCTCTGCGTGTTTCCAGCTTTCCGGGAAGGTGACAGAGTCGAAGGAGCTCTGATGAGGATGTGGTGAGGGCAGGGGTTAGATGGAGAGCTGGAGTGGATGGTGTTCATGATTTCGATGGTGTCGATGGTGTCGTTGTCGTTGATGGGGGTCCAGGAGAGCAGGAAGTTGGTCAGAGGTGAATCTGTGCTGTTGGTGGTTGCTGGGGGGTCTGGGTGCTGAAGCTGTCGTGGATGTCTGCAATCTTGTAGTGGAAGTAGGAGGCTAGGAGTCGCACAGGTCTTGGGATGGCTGGATGTCATTGGCATTGGAGCTGGGGTTGGAGAGTTCCTTCATGACGATGAAGAGCTCCTTGTGGCTGTGTGCGCTGTTGTTGATTCGGTCTCTGAAGGTGGTTCTATTGGCAGCTCAGATGAGTTGGTGGTGTCTGCGGATGGCCTTTATGAAGGCTGTGAGGTTGTCCAGAGTCTGATCTTGGCGCCACTTTCTTTCAAGTCTTCGGCAGCTTCGCTTACATTCATGGAGGTCGGTGGTAAACCAGAAAGCCTTTCTGTTGGAGGGATTCTTGATTGGGACGAGAGTATTGGCACAGGTGTTGACCCATTGCCTGAAGTTGCGGGCAGCTGCTTCAGTGTCAGTGGTGTCGATGGGTGGGTTCTTGGAGAGGGTCGCGATAAGTTGGTCTTCGGTGACCTTGTTCCAACTCTAGGGACCAAATCAAAAGCAGATCTCAAATCAACGAAGACAACATACAAGGGTTGCTTGGCGAGAATTACATATTTCCAATTTAAAATGGCCAGCCTAACTACCTGATCCACCGTACTAATCTTGGGTCGAAACCCTGCCTGGAGGGGTGAGAGGATCTGATGGTCAGTGGCCCAGCTGGTTAGTCTTCCTAAAAGTTGTTTTGCAAAGATTTTTTGTATAGTATAAATTAGACTGATCGGTCTGTAATTATTTGGAAGGTTTGCATTACCCTTTTTATAAATAGGGAAAATTTCTGCCCCTTTCTACGTAATCAGGATTGGGCCCCCTTTTGCAATTTGGTTCGACAATAAGTTTGTGTACCAGGTCCACATAACTGGTTCGGATCTATAGAGATCACCTGGGATCTTATCCGGTCCTGGAGCTTTGCCTGGCTTAAGGGAATTGATTGCATCAAGAGTTTCATCCAGTGAAAAGTGGATAAAATCCTCATGGTCATGGAAAACCTCTCCTAAAGAATCAAGGGTAGGGTTCACATCTAGTGAAGGCGAAAGGCCCTGTTTCGCATCATTGGTATTGGTGGCCAGCAGAATGCCAGTCTTGTCATAGAGAGGGGAAAAGTGATCCACCCAGCTTTCCGGTTGAATATGGTTCTTGATAATGTTCCTGCCCCCTCTTTGACGTCTGGACAAATTCCCAAACTAGTGTGTTATTGTTTGAATTTGAGGCATCCACTATATCCTGCCAAATAGAGTCTTCCCAAGTTTTTTTCGCTTGTAGGGTAGCTTCCTTATAAACACGTCTAGCTTGTTGTACCTCCCCCAGAGACCCAGACAATATAGCTTTTTTTAGCCCAGACTTTGCCCTGGAACAAGCTTCATCAAACCATCCATTGCTTACCAAATTAGCACCACGCTGTCTAGTCCCAACTTTTTTGTAAAAAAAACTTTGCATTTTTGTGATCATAGTATCATGCAGAGGGATATCATTTGAATTTGAGTCTTGTAAGGCTGCCAGGTTATCAATAAACAATTGATAAATCCCACATAACAGATGGGGATTGGACATCACCTTTGGCCACGCTACCTTCTTGGAGCTGTTATTCAGGCTAGGTTAAGGGACTACTGTACATAAATTATTACGAGTCCTCCTAAAAACACCGCCTAAAAAAGTAAAAAGCAAAGGGAAAATGATCGCTTTCGCATCTCGAGTCCACCTTCATATCCCTCAACAGGGGCCATAATCTCACATCCACCAAAAAATAGTTGATTACACTTGTCGACCTACCACGTTTGAATGTGTGGGCAATATTGATATCAGAGGGCATACGACCATTGCAGGCTCTGAGGCCATACTTTAAACATAAGGATGCCAACTGCACAGCCACTCGAGAAAGAGAACATGATCAATGGCTAGTTATCTGTGGAATACCCCATATTTCATCCTCCTCAGCCGTTAAACCACTGAGCATATCAGAAGGTTCAAAGGTACGGTTCAAATCTCCCGCTATAATCAGGGTAGACGAGGGTTGTAGGGTGTCTAGATAACCAGATAGTGATACTAAAATCCGTGACTCAGAACCTCGAGGGACTGATCTGGCATAAACATTAATAACAATAATAATTTTGTTGTAATGAGATTTGCATCCCCATTAAATCAACACAATCAATATCGAAAATCTTATAATCACATTGCAGTTTCTTATTTAGGAGAATTAAAAGCCCTCCTTTTGCACTGCCTGCCGCCTTCTCCGATGATTGAGCAGGAATATTAAATGAAAGGAAGCCATCAATATTGATTGTGTCCTCTGCCCAAGTTTCGTGAAGTAGGCAGATATCTTGAGTATTTATATATGCAATCCAATCTGGATCATTCAATTTCCTCACAAGGCCAGCTACATTCCAAGTCATTAATGATAAGCCAGAATTATCTGGCTCAAATCCATAGGCCTGGGGGCTAGCTTCCATCTGAACTCCTCCTTGATAGTCCCAATAGGTCCATTGATGTGAGAAGCCACGGAAATAGCCCCATTTGGTACTTCCTGTGCAGTGGTTAGTCATACATAATCAGGCTGCAAATTTCCCACTGCCACGTGGGATCCCTTCCTTGTCGATGGACCATAGATCCATAGGTGGCAGATTGGAAAGCATCATCGGGTTTCAGTGCAAGGGTAATCCCTCCCCTGTTCAGCCCCCTGTATTGGCGGGTACGCAAATCAAAAGCTATAAGTTGATCCACAATACCTTATAGAAACACTGGATGGAGATTATATCTTAATTGGACCCTGGGGAACTAAGGGGGTCATTACAACATTGGCGGTATAAGGCGCTTACCGCCGTGCAGAAGACCGCCAATACACCACCACGGCAGCGGTAGACCGCCACAGCTATTATGACACACATCTCGGAAACCGCCGAAATTCAGACACCCACACAATCCCGCCACACCAAAGGTCAGCGATAAACATGCGGAAACAAATACCCAACCTCCACGCCAACAGAAACACGCCCATGCCATTACGACCTACGAATCCACGCGGCGGTCTTTCAACCGCGGTATTCCATTGGCAGTACACACCGCCGCGCTCAAAATACACACACAGCTCCAAAACACCGCCACATTGGACAATTCCAAATACACACGCCTGATACACATACACACACCACTCCCACACATCCAATACAATATAAAACACACCCCCACATCACCCACAAACCCCTACAACAAACAATTCAGAGAGAAAACGAGAGAGAGAGCACAGAATAGACAACCCCATCACACAGAGGCACACAACATCCACGCACAAAACACCACCTATAACTACACTCACCACACTCATCAACACATACACCACCCCACACATCACACGCAACACCCCATGTCACGCCAAAGACACCCCCGCTTCTCCGAGGAGGAGCTCAGGGTCATGGTGGAGGAAATCCTACGGGTAGAGCCACAGCTATTTGGCTCACAGGTACAGCACACATCCATAGCCAGGAAGATGGAGCTATGGCAAAGAATAGTGGACAGGGTCAACGCAGTGGGACAGCACCCAAGAAATAGGGAGGACATCAGGAAGAGGTGGAACGACCTACAGGGGAAGGTGCGTTCCACGGTCTCCAGGCACCACATCGCGGTACAGCGGACTGGCGGCGGACCCCCACCTCCTCCCCCTCAACTAACAACATGGGAGGAGCAAGTCTTGTCTATCTTGCATCATGAGGGCCTCGGAGGAGTCGTTGGTGGAACGGACACTGGTAAGTCAAATCTTCACTATCATATCCCCCACCCTACCTGCATGCTATCACACACCCCCACCCTCACACCCTCCTCTATCACCCAAACTCCTCACTAATGTACCCATAACACCAACTACGCATCCCAACCCCAAGACCTGCATGACACAACTAAGCATGGACACCCATCACTAAAGCATGCCCACTGCACATACCCAGAACACCCCCCAACCATCAGCACACAACCCCACACACAGGAATGCCTGCACTGGGGTTCACGCACACCCAACCATTGCACACGATTACACACACACATGCAATAATCATGTACTTATACCCCCGCAGGAACCCGAAGGAACGTCACCACACCAGAGGGTCCAGACAACACCACTCCACCCCCAGAAGAGGCCCACAGTGACGACAGCAGCTCTGCCCTACTGGATCTTGATGACCAGCCCGGACCATCGTGGGCCTCAGGACAGTCGGTTCCCCTTGCCCAGCCACAGACCAACACCGAGCTTCCACCCTCTGGTAACACCAGCACAGCACCCACCCAGCGGGCCCAAACCTCCCTACCCAGGACAGGTCAATCAGCGGTGTGTCTACCACTACAGGGCACCCAGGGTAACCCAACACCCAAACAACAACAGGGACCTGGGGGCAGTGGTAGTGGGCACACGGTCCAGGGGACGGAGGCACAGGAACACAGGGGAACTGGGAGGGCTGCTGTGCGACAGAGGGAGGACAGGCCAAGGGAACCAACTCTCCACGAGGCCCTATCCTCCATCATGGGAGCATACCACCACTCCCAGGAGACGTTGGCGACGGTCCTGGACAAGTTGCAGGAGACCCTGCGTCTGCAGGAGGAGCAGTATTTGGGGTTCAGGGAGGAGCTCAGGACCATCGGCTCCGCCCTGGGCACCATCGTAGGGGTGCTGACGGACATTCAAAAGACCTTGAGGGACACCGTGGCACTCCAAGGGGCCCCTGACACTAGTCAGGACGACGAACTGCCCACCACCTCCGCCGGCGCTAGTGGACAGGACGCCCCGCCACAGGACCACCACACCAGCACCCCATCCCCTGCAGACGGACAACCACCACGCAAGCGGTCCCTGAGATCCAGGAACAGGACAGAGCAAGATGGCAAGACCCCCGCCAGGAAATAAGACCACCCTGATTGTCCCCCCACTGTCCCACTTTGTTACCCTGTCCAAATCGGAACTGCCACAGCTCCACTTCCAATGGGCAGATGTGCAATGTACCTGTGAGACTAATAGACTGGACTCTGCCATGGACATTCCTCCACCATCACCCATCCCCATTTCACAACCCCCCTTCATTTTTTAGCACTTAAATAAACACCCTTGAAACACTAAATAAAATGGAGTCAGTCTATGATTTGTAATTTTGTATTATCAATGACAGTGTCATAATGGGTTACCCATTGGAAGGCTAACATACCAATGTCACACATCACAAGCCCTTCAAGGATGCAAGCAGTTGACATGTAGGTTACCACATTTGTGAAACTGAAATGGAAGGGGACAACTCAGTTAACAAATAGTGAGTGAAATGTCGGTACAGGATAGAGGTAGACGTGTGAAAGTTAATATAATGTTAAACCTGAAAATGTACTCACCTGTGTTTCACTTGAAATATTGCTGTATGACTGACTCCCTGTTGTCGTTTTCTTCTTACTCAGCTTCATCCTTATCACTGTCCACAGGCTCCACAGGCTCCACAGCTGCTACAACACCGTCATCTGGATCATTCTCCTGTAGAAAAGGCACCAAGCGTTGCAATGCCAAATTATGGAGCATGGAGCAGGCGATGATGATGTTGCACACCTTCTTCGGTGAGTAGAACAGGGACCCACCTGTCATATGGAGGCACCTGAACCTGGCCTTCAGGAGGCTGAAGGTGCGTTTGATCATCCTCCTAGTCCGCCCATGGGCCTCATTGTAGCGTTCCTCTGCCCTGGTCCTGGAATTCCTCACTGGGTTCAGTAGCCAGGAAAGGTTGGGGTAACCAGAGTCCCCCAATAGCCATACACGGTGCCTCTGGAGTTGACCCATCATCTCAGGGATGCTGCTATTGCGCAGGATGTAGGCGTTGCACAGAGCCAGGGAACATAGCATTTACCTGCGAGATGTAATGGTCTGCCAAACAGACCATCTGGACATTCATCGAATGATAACTCTTCCTGTTCCTGTACACCTGTTCACTCCTGCGGGGGGGACCAGAGCTACATGGGTTCCATCAATGGCACCTATGATGTTGGGGATATGTCCAAGGGCATAGAAGTCACCTTTCACTATAGGCAAATCCTCCACCTCAGGGAAAATTATGTATCTCCTTATGTGTTTCAGCAGGGTAGCCAACACTCTGGACAAGACGTTGGAAAACATAGGCTGGGACATCCCTGATGCCATGGCCACAGTTGTCTGAAAAGACCCACTTGCAAGGAAATGGAGCACTGACAGCACCTGCACGTCAGGCGGGATTCCAGTCGGATGGCGGATTGGTGACATCAGGTCTGGCTCCAACTGGGTACATAGTTCATGGATAGTGGCACGGTCAAACCTGTAGGTGACGATTAAATGTCTCTCTTCCATTGTCAACAGGTCCACCAGCGGTCGGTACACCGGAGGATTCCGCCATCTTCTCATATGTCCCAGCTGACGGTGCCTAAGAAGGACAACAGTGAATAAACAGTCACTATTCCTCCAGGTATGTACCCACAGTCACACACAAGACTACACCAGACAATAAACCCTTCCTGGATGTGTGTTGAATGTAGGCCTCGGTATGTGTGACGCAGTAGTAAATGAAGCCATGTGGGCCCCTGAAATGGCGGCTGCCTGACCTCAAAACTGGGACAATGGGATTGTGGGGTAACAGCGCTGGCGTTGCACACCGTCGCGGTAGGCGGTCGTAGACCGCGGCGCAATGCTGCATTGGTTAACATTGAACCCTATGGGTCCCAGGAGCCAATGAACAGGTGCGCCGGCGGTGATGATGCGCACCGCCACGCACGTCACCGCCATTTTCTATCTGTTCAATCACTAGATACCTGACCTTCGACAGGAGAGGACCTACACTGCTAGTGCTGCTGTGACCTCAGTCTGGAAGCGACGATGGCTGCTGCGTCTGGGGAAAGGGCCTCTGCCTTCACTGCACAGGAGTTGGAGAAACTTGTGGATGGGGTCCTCCCCCAGTACATGCTACTCTACGGTCCTCCAGACCAACAGGTTAGTACACAGGGAGCACGTTGTATGGGCTAGGCCGGGGTGGACAGGGCTGGGTGGAAGAGGGAAGGGGGCAGAGTTGATACTACAGTAAAGCATGGGAATAAAAGGCCCACATGGCCAGAGTAGGGAGGGGGTCACTCACAACGACGGTGCAGTTGGTAATGACTTCCTCTTTCCTTGTGCATGTCATGTAGGTCAGCGCCCACCAGAAGAGGGACATTTGGCGTGCCATCGCCAAGGAGGTCCGGACCCTGGGGGCCCATCAGAGACGGGGCACCCACTGCCGTAAGAGATGGGAGGACATTCGCCGCTGCAGCAAGAAGACGGCGGAGGCTCAGCTGGGGATGGCCTCCCAACGTGGGAGGGGTGCTGTAGGAAAGTACCATCTTGCCTGGCATGTTACCCCCATTTTTCACTGTATATATGTTGTTTTAGTTGTATGTGTCACTGGGACCCTGTCATCCAGGGCCCCAGTGCTCATAAGTGTGCCTGAATGTGTTACCTGTGTAGTGACTAACTGTCTCACTAAGGCTCTGCTAATCAGAACCTCAGTGGTTATGCTCTCTCATTTCTTTCAAATTGTCACTAACAGGCTAGTGACCAATTTTACCAATTTACATTGGCTTACTGGAACACCCTTATAATTCCCTAGTATATGGTACTGAGGTACCCAGGGTATTGGGGTTCCAGGAGATCCATATGGGCTGCAGCATTTCTTTTGCCACCCATAGGGAGCTCTGACAATTCTTACACAGGCCTGCCACTGCAGCCTGAGTGAAATAACGTCCACGTTATTTCACAGCCATTTTACACTGCACTTAAGTAACTTATAAGTCACCTATATGTCTAACCTTTACCTGGTAAAGGTTAGGTGCAAAGTTACTTAGTGTGAGGGCACCCTGGCACTAGCCAAGGTGCCCCCACATTGTTCAGGGCCAATTCCCCGGACTTTGTGAGTGCGGGGACACCATTACACGCGTGCACTACATATAGGTCACTACCTATATGTAGCTTCACCATGGTAACTCCGAATATGGCCATGTAACATGTCTATGATCATGGAATTGCCCCCTCTATGCCATCCTGGCATAGTTGGCACAATCCCATGATCCCAGTGGTCTGTAGCACAGACCCTGGTACTGCCAAACTGCCTTTCCTGGGGTTTCACTGCAGCTGCTGCTGCTGCCAACCCCTCAGACAGGTTTCTGCCCTCCTGGGGTCAAGCCAGGCTTGTCCCAGGATGGCAGAACAAAGGACTTCCTCTGAGAGAGGGTGTTACACCCTCTCCCTTTGGAAAATGGTGTGAAGGCAGGGGAGGAGTAGCCTCCCCCAGCCTCTGGAAATGCTTTCATGGGCACATTTGGTGCCCATTTCTGCATAAGCTAGACTACACCGGTTCAGGGACCCCTTAGCCCTGCTCTGGCGCGAAACTGGACAAAGGAAAGGGGAGTGACCACTCCCCTGACCTGCACCTCCCCTGGGAGGTGTCCAGAGCTCCTCCAGTGTTCTCCAGACCTCTGCCATCTTGGAAACAGAGGTGCTGCTGGCACACTGGACTGCTCTGAGTGGCCAGTGCCACCAGGTGACGTCAGAGACTCCTTCTGATAGGCTCCTTCAGGTGTTGCTAGCCTATCCTCTCTCCTAGGTAGCCAAACCCTCTTTTCTGGCTATTTAGGGTCTCTGTCTCTGGGGAAACTTTAGATAACGAAGGCAAGAGCTCATCCGAGTTCCTCTGCATCTCTCTCTTCACCTTCTGCCAAGGAATCGACTGCTGACCGCGCTGGAAGCCTGCAAAACTGCAACATAGTAGCAAAGACGACTACTGCAACTCTGTAACGCTGATCCTGCCGCCTTCTCGACTGTTTTCCTGGTGGTGCATGCTGTGGGGGTAGTCTGCCTCCTCTCTGCACTAGAAGCTCCGAAGAAATCTCCCGTGGGTCGACGGAATCGTCCCCCTGCAACCGCAGGCACCAAAGAACTGCATCACCGGTCCCCTGGGTCTCCTCTCAGTACAACGAGCGAGGTCCCTTGAATCCAGCAACTCTGTCCAAGTGACTCCCACAGTCCAGTGACTCTTCAGTCCAAGTTTGGTGGAGGTAAGTCCTTGCCTCCCCACGCCAGACTGCATTGCTGGGAACCGCGACTTTTGCAGCTACTCCGGCCTCCGTGCACTTCTGGCAGAAATCCTTTGTGCACAGTCCAGCCTGGGTCCACGGCACTCTAACCTGCATTGCACGACCTCCTAAGTTGTTCTCCGGTGACGTGGGACTCCTTTGTGCGACTTCGGGTGAGCACCGTTTCATGCATCCTCGTAGTGCCTGTTTCTGGCACTTCTCCAGGTGCTACCTGCTGCTGAGAGGGCTCCTTGTCTTCCTCGACGTCCCCTCTGTCTCCTGACGCAATTTGCGACATCCTGGTCCCTTCTGGGCCACAGCAGCATCCAAAAACCCTTACCGCACAATTTGCAGCTAGCAAGGCTTGTTGGTGGTCTTTCGGCGGGAAAACACTTCTGCACGACTATCCATGGCGTGAGGGATCCGTCCTCCAAAGGGGAAGTCTCTAGCCCTTGTCGTTCCTGCAGAAACCTAAGCTTCTACTGTCCAGTAGCAGCTTCTTTGCACCCACAGCTGGCATTTCCTGGGCATCTGCCCATCTCCGACTTGCTTTTGACTTTTGGACTTGGTCCCCTTGTTCCACAGGTACCCTCGACTGGAAATCCATCGTTGTTGCATTGCTGGTTTGTGTCTTTCCTGCAGAATTCCCCTATCACGACTTCTATGTCCTTTGGGGAACTTTAGTGCACTTTGTACCCACTTTTCAGGGTCTTGGGGTGGGCTATTTTTCTAACCCTTACTATTTTCTAATAGTCCCAGCGACCCTCTACAAGGTCACATAGGTTTGGGGTCCATTCGTGGTTCGCATTCCACTTTTGGAGTATATGGTTTGTGTTGCCCCTATCCCTATGTGTCCCCATTGCATCCTATTGTAACTATACATTGTTTGCACTGTTTTCTAAGACTATACTGCATATTTTTGGTATTGTGTACATATATCTTGTGTATATTTGCTATCCTCATACTGAGGGTACACTCTGAGATACTTTGGCATATTGTCATAAAAATAAAGTACCTTTATTTTTAGTATATCTGTGTATTGTGTTTTCTTATGATATTGTGCATATGACACTAAGTGGTACTGTAGGAGCTTCACTCGTCTCTTAGTTCAGCCTAAGCTGCTCTGCTAAGCTACCATTATCTATCAGCCTATGCTGCTAGACACCCTGTACACTAATAAGGGATAACTGGGCCTGGTGCAAGGTGCAAGTACCCCTTGGTACTCACTACAAGCCAGTCCAGCCTCCTACATTGGTTGTGCAGCGACGGGATAAGTGCTTTGAGACTACTTACCACTCTTGTCATTGTACTTTTCATAAGAGAAAAATATACAAAACAAGTTCAGTGTGTGTACACATAACTAAAAAGTTTTGCATTTCCTCTTTTCACTCTTTTCTAAAGTGCTGAAAAGTACTTCTAAACTTGCTAAAAAGTTCTACAAAAGTTTTAAAAGTTTTTTTTCTCTGTCTTTCTAAAAGCTCTGACAAACTTTTTTCTCTTTTTCTATCACTTTAACTCTCTCTAAAAAATGTCTGGCACAGGCCAAAATGTTGATCTGTCCAAACTTGCATATGATCACCTTAGCTGGAAAGGAGCAAGGAGTCTCTGCATAGAGAGAGGTTTGAGTGTAGGGAAGAATCCTTCCTTGGAATTGTTACTTAACATGCTTAGAGAACAAGATAAGGCTAAAAGTGCCCCATCTGTTGAAAAAGTAGCTAATGGTTCCCAATCTGATCCAGGGACTCCCCCAGGAAAAGATTCAGGAAAGAAACTTCCTAGCCTGCCCATTACTAGACAGTCTAGCATAGTTGGTACTGAGGTTGAGTCACATCATACAGATGGTGTGCTCTCACATTACACTGTCAGCCAAGCTGTTAGGGTGCCCTCTGTAAGGGACAGGTCTCCTTCTGTTCATTCTCATCATACATCTGTGTCTAGGAATGTCCCTCCCACCAACCCTGATGACAGAATGTTAGAAAGGGAACTCAATAAGTTGAGGGTGGAACAAACCAGACTGAAGCTTAAAAAGCAACAGCTGGATTTGGATAGACAGTCTTTAGAACTAGAGAAGGAAAGACAGAAGATGGGTTTAGAAGTCATCCTGCAAAAGAGCATGATTCCAGGAATCTGCACAAGATAGTTCCCCCTTATAAGGAGGGGGATGACATTAACAAGTGGTTTGCTGCACTTGAGAGGGCCTGTGCTGTACAGGATGTCCCTCAAAGGCAGTGGGCTGCTATCCTATGGCTATCATTTAGTGGAAAAGGTAGGGATAGGCTCCTTACTGTGAAAGAAAGTGAAGCCAATGATTACAAAGTTCTTAAGAATGCACTTCTGGATGGTTATGGCTTAACCACTGAACAATACAGGATAAAGTTCAGAGAGACCAAAAAGGAGTCTTCACAAGACTAGGTGGATTTCATTGACCATTCAGTGAAGGCCTTGGAGGGGTGGTTACATGGCAGTAAAGTTACTGATTATGACAGCCTGTATAACTGGATCCTGAGAGAGCATATTGTTAATAATTGTGTATCTGATTTGTTGCACCAATACTTGGTGGACTCTGATCTGACCTCTCCCCAAGAATTGGGAAAGAAGGCAGACAAATGGGTCAGAACAAGGGTGAACAGAAAAGTTCATACAGGGGGTGACAAAGATGGCAAGAAGAAGGATGGTAAGTCTTCTGACAAGGGTGGGGACAAATCTAAAAAAATGAGTCTTCATCAGACCCACAAAAACACTCTGGTGGGGGTGGTGGGCCCAAATCCTCTTCTAATCAAAACAAGGAAAAGAAACCATGGTGCTATTTATGTAAAATAAAAGGCCATTGGACAACAGATCCCAGTTGTCCAAAGAAAAGCACCAAGCCTCCTACCACTACAACCCCTACTGCTACACCTAGTGTCCCTTCTAATAGCAGTGGTGGTGGGAGCAAACCTACTAATAGCCAATCCAAGGGAGTAGCTGGGCTCACTTTTGGTAACTTAGTTGGGGTTGGTCTGGTTAGGGAGACCACAGAGGCTGTGTTAGTCTCTGAGGGGGCTATTGATTTAGCCACCTTAGTTGCTTGTCCCCTTAATATGGATAAGTACAAGCAGCTACCCCTAATAAATGGTGTTGAGGTCCAGGCCTACAGGGACACTGGTGCCAGTGTGACTATGGTCATAGAGAAACTGGTCCACCCTGAACAACACCTACTTTTGGGTGAAGGGGGGCCTGCCAGGGAGGAGCTGAGTGTGGCACAGCAAACCTGTCCCACACTAGAGGGTCTAAGACAGCAAGCTGTCAAACAGGCTAATGGGGATGTCAGTGACTCTCACAGAGTTTACTGGGAGGACAACCTCTTGTACACTGAAGCAAGGAATCCTAAACCTGGAACTGCCAGGAGGTTAGTGATTCCTCAGGAGTACAGAAAGTTCCTCCTAACTCTAGCCCACGACATTCCCCTAGCTGGACATCTGGGACAAATGAAAACTTGGGACAGGCTTGTTCCCCTGTTTCTTTGGCCTAGGATGTCTGAGGACACAAAGGAATTTTGTAAGTCCTGTGAAACCTGTCAAGCCAGTGGCAAGACAGGTGGCACTCCAAAGGCACCCCTTATTCCACTGCCTGTGGTTGGGGTTCCCTTTGAAAGGGTAGGGGTTGACATAGTTGGCCCCCTTGACCCTCCTACTGCTTCAGGCAATAGGTTTATCTTGGTGGTAGTGGACCATGCCACAAGATATCCTGAAGCAATTCCTTTAAGGACCACTACAGCACCTGCAGTGGCAAAGGCCCTCCTGGGAATATTTTCTAGGGTGGGCTTCCCAAAGGAAGTAGTATCAGACAGGGGAAGCAATTTCATGTCTGCATACTTAAAGGCCATGTGGAAAGAGTGTGGTGTGACTTACAAGTTCACTACACCCTATCATCCACAAACAAATGGACTGGTGGAGAGATTTAACAAAACTCTCAAAGGCATGATTATGGGTCTCCCATAAAAACTCCGCAGGAGATGGGATATCCTGTTACCATGCCTCCTTTTTGCCTACAGGGAGGTACCCCAGAAAGGAGTGGGCTTCAGCCCCTTTGAACTCCTCTTTGGACACCCTGTTAGGGGTCCACTAACACTTGTCAAGGAGGGTTGGGAACAACCTTTAAAAGCTCCAAAACAAGATATTGTGGATTATGTACTTTGCCTCAGATCAAGGATGGCTGAGTACATGAAAAAAGCCAGTAAAAACCTTGAGGCCAGCCAAGAGCTCCAGAAGCAATGGCATGACCAGAAGGCTGTTTTGGTTCAGTACCAACCAGGGCAGAACGTGTGGGTCTTGGAGCCTGTGGCCCCAAGAGCACTCCAAGATAAATGGAGTGGACCCCACACAATTGTTGAGAAAAAGGGTGAAGTCACCTACTTAGTTGACTTAGGCACTGCCAGGAGTCCCCTTAGGGTGTTCCATGTCAATCGCCTAAAACCCTACTATGACAGGGCTGATCTCACCCTGCTCATGGCAACTGATGAGGGACAGGAAGAAGACAGTGATCCTCTACCTGATCTCTTCTCTTCCACAGAACAAGATGCTCTTGTGGAAGGGGTAGTTTTGGCTGATTGTCTTACTGCTGAGCAGAAAGACCATTACATAAATCTCCTGGGTCAGTTTTCTGAACTCTTCTCTACTGTGTCAGGTACCACTTCTTGGTGTGAGCACACTATAGATACTGGAGACAGCTTGCCTGTCAAAAGTAAGATCTATAGGCAGCCTGACCATGTCAGGGACTGCATAAAGCAAGAGGTGCAGAAAATGTTAGAACTGGGAGTGGTTAAGCACTCTGAAAGTGCATGGGCTTCTCCTGTGGTACTGGTACCAAAACCCCATTCCAAAGATGGAAAGAAGGAAATGCGATTTTGTGTAGACTACAGAGGTCTCAACCAGGTAACCAAAACTGATGCTCACCCTATACCCAGGGCAGATGAGCTCTTAGATACACTGGCATCTGCCAAGTATCTAAGCACTTTTGATTTGACTGCAGGGTATTGGCAGATCAAATTATCAGAAGATGCTAAACCTCAAACTGCATTTTCAACTATTGGAGGACATTACCAGTTCACTGTAATGCCTTTTGGATTGAAGAATACACCTGCCACTTTTCAGAGGTTGGTGAACACAGTCCTGCAAGGGCTGGAAGCTTTCAGTGCAGCATATTTGGACGATATAGCTGTCTTTCGCTCCAGTTGGGATGATCACCTGGTCCACCTATGGAAAGTTTTAGAGGCCCTGCAAAAGGCAGGCCTCACTATCAAGGCTTCTAAGTGCCAGATAGGGTAGGGTAAGGTGGTTTATCTGGGACGCCTTGTTGGTGGGGAACAGATTGCACCACTACAGGGGAAAATCCAAACAATTATTGATTGGGTTCCCCCTACTACACAGACCCAAGTGAGAGCCTTCCTAGGCCTCACTGGGTATTACAGGAGGTTCATTAAGAACTATGGCTCCATGGCAGCCCCTCTAAATGACCTCACATCCAAGAAAATGCCTAAAAAGGTATTATGGACAGCAAACTGTCAGAAAGCTTTTGAGGAGCTGAAGCAGGCCATGTGCTCTGCACCTGTCCTGAAAAGCCCTTGTTACTCTAAAATATTCTATGTCCAAACTGATGCATCTGAATTAGGAGTAGGGGCAGTCCTATCACAACTTAATTCTGAGGGCCAGGATCAACCTGTTGCTTTTATTAGTAGAAGTTTGACCCCTAGAGAAAAGCGTTGGTCTGCCATTGAGAGGGAGGCCTTTGCTGTGGTCTGGGCACTGAAGAAGTTGAGGCCATACCTGTTTGGAACTCACTTCATTGTTCAGAGAGACCACAAACCTTTACTTTAGCTAAAACAAATGAAAGGTGAAAATCCTAAATTGTTGAGGTGGTCCATATCCCTACAGGGAATGGACTATACAGTGGAACATAGACCTGGGAGTAGCCACTCCAATGCAGATGGACTCTCCAGATATTTCCACTTAGACAATGAAGACTCATCAGGTCATGGCTAGTCTTATTGTCCTTCGTTTGGGGGGGGTTGTGTAGGAAAGTACCATCTTGCCTGGCATGTTACTCCCATTTTTCACTGTATATATGTTGTTTTAGTTGTATGTGTCACTGGGACCCTGTCATCCAGGGCCCCAGTGCTCATAAGTGTGCCTGAATGTGTTACCTGTGTAGTGACTAACTGTCTCACTGAGGCTCTGCTAATCAGAACCTCAGTGGTTATGCTCTCTCATTTCTTTCAAATTGTACCTAACAGGCTAGTGACCAATTTTACCAATTTACATTGGCTTACTGGAACACCCTTATAATTCCCTAGTATATGGTACTGAGGTATTGGGGTTCCAGGAGATCCATATGGGCTGCAGCATTTCTTTTGCCACCCATAGGGAGCTCTGACAATTCTTACACAGGCCTGCCACTGCAGCCTGAGTGAAATAACGTCCACATTATTTCACAGCCATTTTACACTGCACTTAAGTAACTTATAAGTCACCTATATGTCTAACCTTTACCTGGTAAAGGTTAGGTGCAAAGTTACTTAGTGTGAGGGCACCCTGGCACTAGCCAAGGTGCCCCCACATTGTTCAGGGCCAATTCCCCGGACTTTGTGAGTGCGGGGACACCATTACACGCGTGCACTACATATAGGTCACTACCTATATGTAGCTTCACCATGGTAACTCCGAATATGGCCATGTAACATGTCTATGATCATGGAATTGCCCCCTCTATGCCATCCTGGCATAGTTGGCACAATCCCATGATCCCAGTGGTCTGTAGCACAGACCCCGGTACTGCCAAACTGCCTTTCCTGGGGTTTCACTGCAGCTGCTGCCAACCCCTCAGACAGGTTTCTGCCCTCCTGGGGTCAAGCCAGGCTTGTCCCAGGATGGCAGAACAAAGGACTTCCTCTGAGAGAGGGTGTTACACCGTCTCCCTTTGGAAAATGGTGTGAAGGCAGGGGAGGAGTAGCCTCCCCCAGCCTCTGGAAATGCTTTCATGGGCACATTTGGTGCCCATTTCTGCATAAGCCAGTCTACACCGGTTCAGGGACCCCTTAGCCCTGCTCTGGCGCGAAACTGGACAAAGGAAAGGGGAGTGACCACTCCCTTGACCTGCACCTCCCCTGGGAGGTGTCCAGAGCTCCTCCAGTGTGCTCCAGACCTTTACCATCTTGGAAACAGAGGTGCTGCTGGCACACTGGACTGCTCTGAGTGGCCAGTGCCATCAGGTGACGTCAGAGACTCCTTCTGATAGGCTCCTTCAGGTGTTGCTAGCCTATCCTCTCTCCTAGGTAGCCAAACCCTCTTTTCTGGCTATTTAGGGTCTCTGTCTCTGGGGAAACTTTAGATAACGAATGCAAGAGCTCATCCGAGTTCCTCTGCATCTCTCTCTTCACCTTCTGCCAAGGAATCGACTGCTGACCGCGCTGGAAGCCTGCAAAACTGCAACATAGTAGCAAAGACGACTACTGCAACTCTGTAACGCTGATCCTGCCGCCTTCTCGACTGTTTTCCTGGTGGTGCATGCTGTGGGGGTAGTCTGCCTCCTCTCTGCACTAGAAGCTCCGAAGAAATCTCCCGTGGATCGACGGAATCATCCCCCGGGCAACCGCAGGCACCAAAGAACTGCATCACCGGTCCCCTGGGTCTCCTCTCAGCACGACGAGCGAGGTCCCTTGAATCCAGCAACTCTGTCCAAGTGACTCCCACAGTCCAGTGACTCTTCAGTCCAAGTTTGGTGGAGGTAAGTCCTTGCCTCCCCACGCCAGACTGCATTGCTGGGAACCGCGACTTTTGCAGCTACTCCGGCCTCCGTGCACTTCCGGCGGAAATCCTTTGTGCACAGTCCAGCCTGGGTCCACAGCACTCTAACCTGCATTGCACGACCTCCTAAGTTGTTCTCCAGCGACGTGGGACTCCTTTGTGCGACTTCGGGTGAGCACCGTTTCACGCATCCTCGTAGTGCCTGTTTCTGGCACTTCTCCAGGTGCTACCTGCTGCTGAGAGGGCTCCTTGTCTTCCTCGACGTCCCCTCTGTCTCCTGACGCAATTTGCGACATCCTGGTCCCTTCTGGGCCACAGCAGCATCCAAAAACCCTTACTGCACGATTTGCAGCTAGCAAGGCTTGTTGGCGGTCTTTCGGTGGGAAAACACTTCTGCACGACTCTCCACGGCGTGAGGGATCAGTCCTCCAAAGGGGAAGTCTCTAGCCCTTGTCGTTCCTGCAGAAACCTAAGCTTCTACTGTCCAGTAGCAGCTTCTTTGCACCCACAGCTGGCATTTCCTGGGCATCTGCCCATCTCCGACTTGCTTGTGACTTTTGGACTTGGTACCCTTGTTCCACAGGTACCCTCGACTGGAAATCCATTGTTGTTGCATTGCTGGTTTGTGTCTTTCCTGCAGAATTCCCCTATCACGACTTCTATGTCCTTTGGGGAACTTTAGTGCACTTTGCACCCACTTTTCAGGGTCTTGGGGTGGGCTATTTTTCTAACCCTTACTATTTTCTAATAGTCCCAGCGGCCCTCTACAAGGTTACATAGGTTTGGGGTCCATTCGTCCAGCCGCCACCTCCCCTACCAGCACCGCCCTACCAGCAGCCCCTCAGCGTTCGCCCCGTGCCCGCTCACCCAGGAGGGTGGGCATCACCTTCGCCCCAGGCACCTCAGGCCCTGCCACTGTCACCCCTGCTGCCCTCAGTCTACCATTGTGAATGCCATCCAGGGTGTAGATCGAGAGTTGCAACACGGTAATGCATTCCTGGAGGGCATTCATTCTGGTCAGGCTGCCCTTCAGCGAACCCTGCAATCTCTGGCCTCAGCATTGATGGCAGCCATTGTCCCTGTGTCCAGCCTCCCCCCTCCAACTTCCTCCATCCAGACCCAATCCCCTGTACCCCAGCCCATCCCAAGAACACCTACAGACCAGCATGCACACAAGTCAACACACACAAGTAGCTCAAGCAAACAGAGGCACCACACACACCACAGGCACTCACGCAAGCCTCACCCACATACAGACACAGCAACATCCACTGTCTCCACTGTGTCCCCCTCCTCCTCTTCTCCCTCCTCCCTCCCAGTCTCGTCTACACACACACCTGCATGCACCATATCTACAGGCACTAGGACTCGCACCAGGACACCCAGCACCACAAGCCGCTCACCTGCACTCACCACCTCCACTGCCATTTACACGTCCCCTGTGTCCTCTCCCAGTGTGTCTGTGACGCCCCCTCCCAAAGTACACAAACGCCGGCAATCACTCACCCAACATCCATCCACCTCACGACAGCCTCCAGTACCTGCACCTGCACCCAAAACACCTAAAGTGACACCTCCTACAACCACCTCCTCTTCCTCTACTCCCAGAGCCCCTCCAGCTACCCATCCCAGTGTCCGTCAGAAACTGTCCCTATGACAAATTGACCTTTTTGCCCCCCCCTCCAATTCATCAGTCCAGTCGTAGCGCCTCAGCCAAAAAGTCTCCAGTACCAGTGGTGCGTGTTCCAGGTTTTTGGAGTGCACCGTCCACCAGGGCAGGCAGTAGGACCCAGAGCCAAGCACTGGCAGCCCACCCCCTGTAAAGGCTCTGAAATTGGGCAGTGGACGACGGGACCGTGTCAAGACTCCTGGTGGGACAACAAGTGAAATGGGGTCCAAGGCGATCGGTGAGTCAGCTGTAAATCCAAAGAAGGTGGGGAAGGTCCAGAGGAAGTCTCCCCAGCCTGTTGTGAGTGTCACGGCGGAGAAGTGCGCCATCATTTCTGGCGGTCCAGACACAACCGCCGGAGTCAGTGCCCAGGAGGGCCCAAGTATCGTCACTGGTCAGGAGACCATCGCCGGAGTCAGTGCCCAGGAGGGCCCAAGTATTGTCACTGGTCAGGAGACCACCGCCACCGCCGGAGTCAGTGCCCAGGAGGGCCCAAGTATCGTCACTGGTCTGGAGGCCACCGCCAGAGTCAGTGCCCAGGAAGGCCCAAGTATCGTCACTGGTCAGGAGACCACCGCCAGAGTCACAGCCCAGGAGGGCCCAAGAATTGTCACTGGTCAGGAGACCACCGCCGGAGTCCTAGCCCAGGAGGGCCCAAGTATCCTCACTGGTCAGGAGACCACTGCCAGAGTCACAGCCCTGGAGGGGACAGGATGCCAACAGCCCCGCTGGCCAATGATGGAACGTCATGCCACACACCAATGTCCAGTGTGGAGCTCGTCATGCCACACACCAATGTCCAGTATGGAGATCGTCATGCCACACACCAATGTCCAGTGTGGAGATCGTCATGCCACACACCAATGTCCAGTATGGAGATCGTCATGCCACACACCAATGTCCAGTGTGGAGATCGTCATGCCACACACCAATGTCTAGTATCAGAGCCGCCATGGCAAAGCACCACTGAACAGTCCTGAACCGCCATGGCAAAGCACCGCTGAACAGGGCAAAGACCGCCATGTCAAAGCACCGCTGAACAGGGCAGAGACTGCCATGTCAAAACACCACTGAACAGTCCTGAACCGCCATGGCAAAGCACCACTGAACAGTCCTGAACCGCCATGGCAAAGCACCGCTGAACAGGGCAAAGACCGCCATGTCAAAGCACCGCTGAACAGGGCAGAGACCGCCATGTCAAAGCACCACTGAACAGTCCTGAACCGCCATGGCAAAGCACCACTGAACAGTCCTGAACCGCCATGGCAAAGCACCGCTGAACAGGGCAAAGGCCGCCATGTCAAAGCACCGCTGAACAGGGCATGCACCGTGTAGGAATGAATGTACCGCCACATCAGGCATCCTTATCCCATGTGCAGCTGGGACAGTGACAGGACAGGAACTTTCACGGGGATACTCATCCAGTCTGGGCACCAGTCCCCCTCCAGAACCAGTGGAGACCTGCATCTACTTGAGAGACTGTGGCTTTGCACTCTCCAGGATGGCACAGTGGGCAAACCACCCACTGTAGAGACTTGAGAGACTGTGTCTTTGCACACCCCAGGATACATCAATGGGCATGGAGCCCCGTCGTGGATGTGGCTTTGCAGTCACCTGGCTGAGGTGCCCCCACTTCCATTCCCCCTGAGGTGCCTGTAGTATTTCTATCTGATACCCCGGCAGTGTTCTCTCGGATTTTGGTCAGGTATCTATTGTGGGCCTCGCCCATGCATTTTTGCACTGTTGGTGCACGGACATTGTTGTGTACATATCTGCACTACTTCTTGTATTGTATATATAATTATGAGTGATTTAGAGATATATATCTGTATATTTTTGTATGACATGTATATTGGCACATTACAATGTTTGACCGAAATTCACATTGATTGTGGGTTGTTAATGTGATATTTTTGACTGCATTGGTGTGTATGTTGTAATATGCGAGGGTGGGGGTGTTTGGTGGGTGTCCCCCTGACTTTTGCCTCCCTCCTCCCCCGTGTCGTAGATGCAGTACTCACCGGTATCTTCTGCGCCTACGTCGCTGTTGGTCGTAAACGAGCAGAAAGACAAGGGCAGGTAGTATTTGGAGTTCCGGGTCCATGGAGTCGTCGTTCCTCGTGGGATGTGTTGAGGTGAGCGTTTTCCCATAGCAAAAGCTGTTTCCGCCGTGTTTTTATCCATGGTGAATCCGCCCCGGAAAAGGTGGCGGATTGGCCTGTTGTAATACTGTGGGCGGTACATTGTCTCCCGCCTGTCTGTTGGCGGTAACCGCTGCGCTGCTTGTCTGTACCGCCGTGGCGGGCGGTGTGTTAAAGTGGCTGTCTTTGTTGCCGGTTTCCGCCAGAGTCAAAATTCCATTTTTTTGTCCGCCGGCCTGTTTGCGGTATTACCGCATCTTTTCCACCGTCCGCCAGGGTTGTAATGACCCCCTAAGTCTCTTTGCTTCGGAAATATCTGAGCGAGTGACTGAAAGGCAATTCCGTCGGAAACGTAACCAATGAATGACCTTATTGATCCAAGACTCCTGATCCTCAACTAAATCTGATGACAACTTAGGAACATCGGTCATGAAGATAATATTATCTCCACACTTTATACCTAGTATTTTAGTGTTGGACCACCTAAGTCATTACCAAGGGGAGAGTCAATGATGGTGGGAGGTTCTAATGACCCATTCGCAAGAGTATAAGTAGTGGAAGTATCAACCCCCTTAACTACAGGATCAGCAATGGCTTTACACCCCCTTGATCTTTGCCTATCTAGAGTGGCATTAGGCCGAATAGATTTACTGGCAGAACTCACCATAAAATCCCTATTTATAGATGTAGTATTGAGTCCCCATCTCTTGTTTGTGGAAACATTTACAGGATTTGATTGATAGACCTCCGGATGAGGCAGACACAAATCCACACTCTGGGAAAAATTTGCAGGTCCCCCAAAAGTGGTATTAGAAGGGGTAGTTGACTTAATCACAACAGACTTAACATCCCCCTTTCCCACCACCTCATCCTGTAGGCTACTACAACCACACTGGTGTGCCATTTTGCCCTTCACTAGTTTAGCTAATTGCAGTACCAGGTGCTTGACTTCATCGACCCTCTGTAAAATAAGGGCCATATTAACTTCGCAAACAGGAGGAGGCTCTAAACCATTAGATAAGAAGGGACAGTTCAGTAAAGAAGCATTAGACAAAATAGCATCCTCAGTAGCAGAATTAGTCAGAGGGTGTACCTGATCCATGATGATATCACTACCCTCAGCCAAGAGACCATACCGATTAGAACATATTATATTGGAATCGCCCTTATTTCGAGGCTAAGGGGTAGAGGTACAATTGTTGCATCTTCTACATCTTCTACTGGTGTTACCCCCTGTCTAGGAGGGGAATTGGGAGCACTATACAGAGTTCCTTGGGAGGGTAATAGAGTAATAGGACTTGGGTCCAACAAACCTTCCTCACCATCACCCTTAGTAACTGAGTCTAATTTTCGACCCCTCCTCTTCCTCGAAAACAACTCTGGTATTTTCCTTGCTTGGGTCGGAGCCCTCTTTGTAGACAGGCCTCCATTGGTATTTAGATCTGAATCACCTTTCAAAATGGCCTCTACTTCCTCAAGTAATATATCAATCTCGTCTAGTGCTTTAGGGTCACAATCCCTACCCGTTGCTGGTATCCTGGGACGGGTTTTCAGTTTTTTTTGTAATTCAAGGGCACGGGCAAATCCACAGCCTTTCTTTTCCTCATAGTAATAGGAAAAAGTGATAATAATTAACAACCAAATAGGGAGAAAAAGAAAAAAGAGAAAAAAATGCCACAGGCTCTTACTGGATGCTTAAACCTTCTCCCAAAGAGAAATGCCCTGCCTGGCCTCGATCGGGCGATGACAGGTGAAGATGGGCCCGTCTTGGCCCGGTCTTGGCCCGGGCACGTGCCCAGGCGCGTCCTGCATCCCACGAGGATCTCGTCAATTTCAGTCTCCAGCCGGGGCCAGGGAAGCCGGGATATGAAGTTCTCCCCAGGCAGCGAAGGTTTTGCTAAATGTGTGCTGGTTTTTCCTTTTGTTTACCCACCCAATTTATTGGCAGCCTACTTGTGTCATGAGTGTGTCTCACACTCTTTGCCTTCATCTTGTTTCCCCATTGCCAGGTGGAAACATTAAATGCATACTCTGATGTGGTGTCTTGAACCACACGCAACTGTTTTACTTTGTCTAGGTCTGGCTTTCATTTCGCATCAACACTTCATCAGGTAAGAATGAAAACTGCCCATGGTTATATTTTCCGAAGAGTCCAACTGCATTTATGGTGGTTGGCACTGAGGAGTGGCTCCTGAAGTGCTTTTGGCAGCCAAGCATCGTCCAGACTGTATTTTCACTACTTTAACTAATTCAGTTATATCTTATTGCTAATTTAATAATAATGTTACATTCAAGAAAGGTTGCTAACATATTTTATCATTAACTAACAAATATATAATTTTAAAAATGATTTTTAACGTTATATTATATTTATTTCTAATTATTTAAACTTTTTTTGTTTAACATTATTAGCAATAGGCTTTTATTTAGAGTCCCTCTTTCCATTATTTAAAATGGAATGGTGTTGTAATACCAGTGGTTGGCATGGCGTGTCACTGGACTCACTACAGTTTGTTTGTTTTTTCAGCAGCAACTTTAGAAGTGCAGTTTGTGAACAGCAATGTACTTACTCTTTTGTTGGTGGGTGACATTTCTCCTTAAACGTCTGCATAAACCCCTTTCCTTTAGCAGAACTATTCTTCTATTTCCAGCCACTTCACGTGCCCCTCCCACATTCACTGCTAAGGCCTATACTTCGAGTGAATCCCCTGTTATGATTAAGTCCCAGGTTGCTTAGCTTGTTTTAGGCCTGTTAGAGTTGACACTATTGTTTCCAGGACGCTTTTCCTCCTCACCAGGTAACGATGAATATAAACATCAAATAGGACCAGTGGTGGTCTTGTATCTTTTGACCAGTGGGGTGACATTTATTAGTTGTAGGCCAGAATCAGCTGAGTGTAGTTCCTGTGTGCAGATGTCTAAGAAGAGACACACATATATATATATATATATACACACAGCAAGGACACTCGAAAGCCTTCTGTGAAGTATTTTGGTGGCCGGAGAATGGTAGTGTATAAACCCACCTAGTGGCAGAGATTCTATGGCACAAGTCTCTTGCAGTGCAATAATGTCAAAAATGTTCCAGTTTTCCGGTGGTGATCCATCCTGCAATAAGGTTCTGGCCACAGTAATATTCCAGGCCAAATGTGCTACAAAGTGTGGTTTGTGAATCAGTCCCTTAGACTTGATTCCTCAAATATCGGGAAAACCGTTGTGTGTTTTTGGCTTGACTTACCCAACTGTGCTCAGATCCCACTTGAAAGAGATATAGACTCACTGGAAAAAATTAAAGGATAAAGTGAAGTTATAGGTAGGTTTTTAAATAAGTTAAAAACATTAAAAAATACAAATTCACCAGTTAGAGTTTACTGCACTAAGTCCAACTTCCACTCCGCCATACACATCTTCTCACCTGACACAGTACACCACTCATGACATGTTAAGTCACATCAGTGATGACATAAGTCAATACATAATTCTTCTAGGGATCGAAATGTTGTTGACACAAGGGGTTACTGTTTGATAAATTACTTTCAGAGCACTTATGAACAATCAATAATCTTGTTTCCTCTTGGATTTCATGGCCAATGAGTCCTCTTTTTCTTGGCACGCTCATGCGCTGCACTGAGCTTCCCTGTGTGACCACTGGTGCCCACAGCACTCGAGGACCTACTTGGGCCCTTTATGTTGGCAGAGGGTACCTTTGGTGTATTCAGTGACATGTTCATCTTTTGATTTCACCGGTTGATTTTATTTTTAGACATGATATTGCTTTCAGCCTTGTTGTTTGTATGTAACCAAACAATCTCAGCCTCTTCGAAGAGAACATCTTCTCTTTACCAACTTGGATTTCAGCCTGGTGGTAGCACACACTCTGCTTAGATTGCTCCCTGAGAAGACAGATCATTGTTGAATCCAGTGATGCCACTGCGGCTCTGCTACTGGCCCTCTCAGTGCCCTTTGGTGGTGTGCCACAATACAGGAATACATAGGAGTAGAGGGCACTGATTGCCCTCTGCCTGACAGACAGGTCACCGGTTCCCTCCTTGTCTGCAGCTCAGGTATTGTTTCACAATGTTTCATTATCACACTACTGCTCTTTACGTAGCACCACCCATTTATGGGGAGGGAGAGGGAGGTCACCGTGACACGCCGGCTGAATCGCAGTCCTTCAGAGGGTAGGTGCACGCCTGAAATAGTGCACTTGCTCACTGCAGAAGCACACAACAAACACTTGCAATGTCAATGCACAATGTTCAACCTGCGGCCCCAGGAGTGGATCGGAGCGCGTTTAAGGGGTGGCGTGGCACATGCTGGGAGAGGGGCGGAGAAAAATGAATTTTAAAAAAAAACGAAACACTTGCCTGAATCGCTGCCGCCACCACTACCACACCGCTCCTCTTGTCTTTACTGCAGCTGCAGGCACAGGCTCCCAGCCTGCCTTGCGGCCAGTCTGAACGCTGCTCTCATGCTGCTGGCAGCATGACAGCAGCGTTCGGATTGGTCGGAATGCCCAGCTAGGGCGCTCCAAGGCAGAGTGGGAGTCTCTGCCTGCTGTCTGCAACCTAGCAACACAGTGCCTAGTGCGCAAGTGTGTTTGGCCAGCCCGAGACGCCAGCCAAACATAGATGAGCACTGAAGGGGAAGTGCTGTACACTTCCCCGTCATGCTTGTCACAGCCCCATGGCCCTGCCCCTTTTACAATAAAACAATAATAAACATTTATTTTTGTTTTCTAGTAAACGTTTTGCAGCTGCTGCTGCTGGCGGGGGGCAATGCTTCTCCACCCTAGCAGAGAAGCCGCTCGTGTGGGGCCCATGGCAAAAGCAGGAGATTCCGGTACAGTTTCATCTGTTGGCTTGGCTCGGACTGAATATCTCTCTCAGCTTTCTTTAAAAGTGCATCAAAAGGGGAACATTAAGGCCCTCATTCTGACCTTGGCGGGCGGCGGAGGCCGCCCGCCAAAGTCCCGCCGTCAGGTTACCGTTCCGCGGTCGAAAGACCGCGGCGGTAATTCTGACTTTCCCGCTGGGCTGGCGGGCGGTCGCCTTCAGACCGCCAGCCAGCCCAGCGGGAAAGAGGCTTCCACGATGAAGCCGGCTCGGAATCGAGCCGGCGGAGTGGAAGCTGTGCGACGGGTGCAGTTGCACCCGTCGCGTATTTCACTGTCTGCGCAGCAGACAGTGAAATACATGTAGGGGCCCTCTTACGGGGGCCCCTGCAATGCCCATGCCAGTGGCATGGGCACTGCAGGGGCCCCCAGGGGCCCCGCGACCCCCCCTACCGCCATCCGGATCTCGGCGGTCCGACCGCCGGGATCTGGATGGCGGTAGGGGGGGTCGGAATCCCCGCGGCGGTGCAGCAAGCTGCGCCGCCGCGGAGGATTCAATGGGGCCGCGGTACACTGGCGGGACCCCGCCAGTGGTGCCGGTCCGACCGCGGCTTTACCGCCGCGGTCGGAATCCCCATTGGAGCACCGCCGGCCTGTCGGCGGTGCTCCCGCGGTCCTCCGCCCTGGCGGTCAAAGACCGCCAGGGTCAGAATGACCACCTAAGTGTATTTTTGCAGAACTGTGCGGCCACTGACCGGGTTAGGCCTGCCACAGCGTTGGTCGAAGAGGGAGTGTGAGAGCAAAATTTGCCATTGCCTGAGTTCATGTGATCCATCAGTAACGCCAGATTCTTGTGGTCACAGGCAGGTACCTGCGACAAACCACGCCTTCTGTCCATTGAGGGGTTTTGACTCTTACCCGCTCTATTTAGTGAGCATCATCCGGGGCTGAGGCAGCTAGAAGACAGCAAGAGGTGAGGACACTTCCACCAACAAGAACACCTGAGCAGTATTTTACATGATCACGTGAAAGCACAATTAGTACCTGAATCACAGCGCGAGCAGCCGACGGCCAGCGGAGGGGCACCAATCAAAGCAACTTAATTTGTACTTGGTCCAGATGCCACAGGAAGTGATGCATGGCAAAGGCTGCCAAATGAGAAGACAGCAAAGAGCGACAATTATGCGAACCAGTGATAAGCAATGGGGGGTTCCATGCCCAGAGCTGAATATAGGAGTCTCAAAAGCGAGAGAGCATGCACCAGCGCATGCGCTCACAGGCTCGACCTCAAAACGGAACCTAGATTTGAGGTGAGTGCCTGCAACTCCATTACACTTGAGAGAGAAAATACAATAACCATTTTGATTGGGAGATTTGACATTAGTCAAACAAGGGCCTGGTAGCATTTTCTGTTGAGCTGCCGGATCATGTAAAATTGAAAGAAATAAACAAAAAACATTCTGCTTTTTATTAAAAGAGGCAATTTTGCCTACGAGTTCCAGGCCCTGAAGGGGACTTCTCTTTAAGCTCATATGCACATTGTGCACAGGAGAATTGCACTCACTCTTGGTAGGATAACTCAATGGCCAAAGTGGGTTGCCCTCTTGCCCCATGCTGTACCTTGTGGTAGGCAGGAACAAAATGTGAATGACAGTTGAACAGACTAATGAGTGAAGAGTGTTGACTGAAAGCCCTTGTATTTAATATATGTTTATGTATTTTTAACACCTATTGACTAATGCCAGACTTAGAACGAAAGATAGTGTGGGGGGCAAAAGGCAAACCTTCTTCAGCAGCTCAAGGCGGTGCTACTACCAAGACTTACCAATGAAGAGGGGTCCAAAGATATGTACACATACCCTGTAGTCAAAGTGATCTTGCTACATTTACTAAACATTTACCGAGATTGAGGGAGAATCCTGACAGTGGTCTTTAGGGGGGGTTTGAATGCCGTTTTTGATGTTGTGGTTTCAAGTGATTTGTGGGTTGACTGTAAAGTGGCAATACACTGGGCCAATTCTGGGCTTCCCAGAAATACCCAGACACATCAGGCTCATCTCCTGAAGTGATAGAGAAATATGAACAAGTGATTCGTTTCTCGAAAGGGAACGTCCCACAGAAAGAGGTTGATTGGCTAAAGATTACTGAAACCACCCAGGAAGCCAAGGAATCAGTGCATGCTTATTATGGGCATTTGTTGCAGGTGTTTAAAAAACATAGCAGCATTGATAACCCAGAAAAAGGAAACATGAGTAATTTTGTGCCACAGGTTGTTCTTGGGTTGCGTCAGGAGCTTAGCTTTGAGATTCAGCAGAACAAGATTTGTTGGCAGAATAAACCATTGGATGAGACTCTTCAGTATGCGAAGTATTGTCGTGATGAACAAGAAATGAAACAGAAACGACTTAAGGAAAACCCATGAAGGGACATCAGAATCCTAACATGCCTCAAGTCCGGATGATGCAGCTTCCTCAAGCCAGATGCCCCAGCAAAATATGAAGAACCCTAGGTTCAATGCGAACCAGGTTCCAAGAGGAAATCAGAACCCTTTTGCAAATTAAGCTTTACTCCAACAGTTCCATGTCTATGATGCTTCTGATGGTTACGGTTCTGATCAATCACAATGATGGGACCTGAGGGGGGGCACAGGACTGTGTTCTTAGCACAGTCCTGGAGGTAGACCAGAGTAGTTCATTTGTAGAACTTCAGGTTAATGGCCATCAAGTGTCCTTTTAAAGAAACGTGTACTACCCATTCCACTGTTAGAACAGTGGAAGTCCCAAACTTACCCTACAGATCCAAGTTGTAGGTGTTGCCAATAAACAAGTGATAAAACCCTGCCCCTGTCTTACAAAGCGCCCCAGTCAATGGGTCTTTTGAAGAAAACCATTGATTTGTGAAATGCCCGTCAACTTGCTAGGACAACATCTTTTGTGCAAGTTAATTTGCACCATTTATTGTACATTGGACGGTGATGAGTTTCAAACTCATGATGAAGATGCTAATTTTAAAATCATCAAGCAAGGAATGGTTGTTGGGCTATTTCCCATGGTGACTGTGGGCTCGATTGACAAAGAGACTTACAGAGCGAGGTTTCTGCACTCTCAGTGGAGTCTCTGCACTCCCGCTGGACCTCCGAATTTAGGGCAGAATCTCCATATGGCACAATCTCTGCAGTGCTAAGTATCTCTGAACGCCACAGTACAATCTCACACCTGAGACAGTGTCTGGAATTGCCCCATTGATTGAGTCCATGATACAACATGGAATCTTAAAATAGATTATGGGGATCCAAGTTATTCCCCTAATAAGGGCCTGCAGAAACTCAATGGCAAGTATCACATTATGCAGGATCTGTGAAATATTAACAGCATTGTTGTTTCAAGTTGTTGTGTGGTACTGAATCATGCTGTGATATTGTATCAGATACCCTGCGAAGCTGAATTGTTCTCTGAAGTTACTGTGTAGCTCAGCCATTGTGCAATTCAATGGTGTGGTAATAGTGTTGATGTCACAAGAAGTATGCAAACAAGACACCATCATCTTGTTGAATCACTTGGCTGAGAAAGGACATAAAGTGTCCTGAGTAAACTGCAGTACTGTCAGAAAGAAGTCTTGTAGCTAGGACATCACATTGAGAAGGGTGCAAGGAAGGTGCTCCAAGAGAGGATCTCCACCCTTTTGAAAATGAATCCTCCAAGCATGCAGAGAGAAGTAAGGATGTTTCTGGGAACGGTGGGCTGCCCATATTTTTTCAAACCTCTCTACAGAGGTTGAAACACAAGGGTGTGTCTGATCCATTACCATGAGACGATAGCATGGATGCTTTCCAATAGTTGAGAGAAACTTTGTCCTGCCCGACTCTTGGAATGCCAGATTACATTGAAGAATTTGTATTATTTTGCAGTGAAAGGGAGGGAGGTGCTTTGTTAGTGCCCACCCAGATGCATGGTGGTTCCTGAAGACCTGTTGCCTACTTTGTCTGCTCCCCTTGATCCTGTAGCTACAGGACTACCGGCTACCTTAAAGCAGTCTCAGTGGTTGATGTTGGCGTTCAGCAGAGTGAGAATATAGTTATGGGCCATGCTCTGATAGAGAGGGTCTCTCACTCTGTAGAAATATTGCTTACCTGTACTAAGACCCAACATTTGACCAACAGTCATCCTAACTGTTATGAATAGGTCATACATGCTGCTGAAAATATCACTTTAAAGTGATGCTGCAGCCTAAACCCTGCTATTTTATTTTTTTAATAACACATTTTATTGTTTTAAACGTAAGACACAAAACCATAAACATATAGACAGCATACATGTCTGCAGTCCCAGAAGCCCCTCTTCCAGTGCATAGGGTCTTATTCTCAAGATAGTCGGTAATGCAGGAGGGCACAATGCAAGTGGCGGCAGTCCAAGCTGAGCATAGCAAAAGGTGCTGGTCACCTGCTCTGCTGCCCGCCCATGAACGGAAAGTTCTATTTATCTGCAATAAAGTTCAAAATGGTGGCTTTAGCCTGAGATTCCAGAGAGTCCATATGTGGTCGTCTTTATGAGGGATCCCCCTGGCCTTCCACCAGTATTTCCATTGTGGACCAGTAATCCATACCCCTTATCCATTCATGCAGGGGTGGGGCCTATTTGTCTCCCCAGTGTTTAGCCAGGTCTCTCTTGGCTACTGAATAGGCTGTGGCAATAAGGGCATGCATGGACTGGGTCTCCCCAAACGTAGCCATAATCTGCTATAAGATGATTTTGGGGTCTAGTGGTAGGCTATGGCTGACTACTCACCTAATCCTACTGTTGACTTCCTTCCAGTAGTCCAGCACCCCTGACATTCCCATATGACATGGTAGAGGGAGCCCCTGGAGCAACAGCATTGGAGGCTGTCCAGGGTGTAGTAAATCCTATGAAAATAACTGAATTGAATCAAGCGCAGGGGCATGGATAGAGCCAGTCCATGTGCAGCCATCTTTGCCTCTACCCACTCAGCGTTGTCCAGAGTACCCACGTCTGCCTCCCAGTGGGCCCTGAGAGTGAGTAAGGGGTCTAGTATGTTATTGACTAGGGTATTGTAAAGGTGTTATGATGCAACCCCTACCCAGTTCGACAGTAACCAGTTTGCAGTCTACAGGCCTGTATTCCTGGTGGGTGTCTAGTCAAGATATGTCGAGTGCATGACACAGTTGGAGGCACTTGTACAATTGTGATTAGTGTAGGCCGAGCTCTGCAGTAAGTTTCTGGAAGGATTTCATGTGCCCCTCTGCCCAAACATCTCCCAGCATAGATATATACCTATGAGGTCACCGGAGCGAAATACTGCAAGCCTATCAAGCTTGGACAGCCACATCCAGTGCCAGAGAGGGGGTTGGCCTGGTATGTGTACCATACTATTTCATGTGGTAAAGGGCCGAGTACCAGCACTGGGTGGGGACCTGGAAAGTAGGTGGCAATGAGTGGGAGAGAGTTCTGCAATATAGCAGTGTAAACATACCATGGAGGCACGGCAGCTCCAATTCTAGCCTATTGGCCAGGTCATTTCTGTCTGCTCAGAACCAGTCATTAATGGCAACAAGCTGAGAAGCCCAATAGTATAGTTAGACAGCCGCCCACCCAAGGCCCGCATCATTTGGAGAAGACGTGCATTTGACAAAAAAGACTCCGGGAGATTTGCCTGCCTACAAGAAGCTTGTAATTCTTTACTTTGGCACTGTGAACTGCGTAGAAACTTTCAGCTTCATTTCAGTACTTGACTTTTAGGTGCTAATATATGGGGGGGGGTGCTTTCAAGTCTAAGATTGTGATAAGCCGGAATTTACTGTGATGAATCACATAGGAACACTTGACCTTGCTGCTCCAGTGGGCGTGAAATTTGGTAGCACTTGATTGGAGCCTCTCCTCTAAACCAGTTCTGTGATTAGTTCAAGTTATCCAATAAAGATTGGTTTCTTGATGTCCAAGCAGGGACCCTCACTCCAGTCAGGGCAATGGAGATACAAACTTAGATAACCCCTGCTCACACCCTTGGTAGCTTGGAACAAGCAGTCAGACTATCTCAAAGACAATGTGTAAAGTATTTGTATTAAAACATACAGTAATACAGTGACAACACTACAAAATGGGCACCACACCAGTTTAGAAAAAATAGCCAATATTTATCTAACTCAAACAAGACCAAAACAAAAAAAAATCCAAAACACACAAAGCAAGATATGAATCTTCAAAAGAATAGATTCTAACGCCATAGAAAACAATGGTAACATTGTTGCTACACAAAGTACCTGGTTTGCATAAAAAATAAAGCCACACAAGTGAACGTGTGTCGGAAAAGTCAGCGATGCGTCAATTCCTTACTCGCAAGTGAGGGCGTGCGTAATTTCTTCTCTGGTCGGGTAGGCGATGCGTCGTTTTTCTCTCCCGCAAGAGAGCGATGCATTGATTTCCGGACAGGCACCTCGGATCCGAGCAGGTTCACAATGATTTTGACGCCAAGGGATGATGCGTGTGAAATATGGTCGCAGGGTGATGGAAAACGTGCTGCATGGGGTTTGCGTCATTTTTAGCAGCTGCAAGTGGCTGTTGTGTCTTTTCCCTAGCCGTGGTTCATGTGATGCTTTGAATTTCCCAGCCGCAATACAGGTGGTGCATCGATTTTAGTTGCAAGGCAAGAGGTGCGTCATTTTTACAGTCACGTTGCAGGTGGTGCGTCAAATTTTCCCTGCACGGCTTCCTATGCATGGATTTCAGTCCTTGTTCTACCAGCTTCACCTTTGAAGGGCCCAGGGACTGGATGGGGCACCACTTGGAATATACCACAAAGCCCAGTCTTTGTCCCCTTTCACAGGCAGAAGCAGCAACTGCAGGATAGCCAGAAGTAATCTAAAGATCTGAGGTTCTAGGTCCACTTCTTATACCTCTGTCTGCCTTTGAAGTAGGCAAACTTCAAAGGAAAGTCTCTGTTGTTCACAGGATCCTGCCTTGCCCAGGCCTGGCCCCAGACACACACCTGGGGGTTGGAGACTGCATTGTGTGAGGGAAGGGACAGCCCATTCAAGTGTTAGTGGCCTCTCCTCCCTCCAGTCCAGCCCAGATGGGTCATCAGGATATGCAGGCTACACCCCAGCTCCCTTTGTGTCACTGTCTAAAGGGGATTCACAAACTGCCCAACTGTCAGTCTGACCCAGACAGGAAATACACAAGCAGGCAGAGTCATAGAATGGTTTAAGCAAGAAAAATGCCCACTTTCTACAGGTGGCATTTTCAAAAAGACATTTTAAAAACCAACTTTACCAAAAGGTTTATTCTTAAATTGTGAGTTCAGGGACCCCAAAATCCATACCTCTATTGGCTCTCAAAGGGAAACTTCACCTAAAAGATATTTAAAGGCAGCACCCATGTTAACCTATGTGAGAGATAGGCCTTGCAACAGTGAAAACGAATCTGGCAGTATTTCACTGTTAGGACCTGTAAAACACATCAGTACATGTCCCACCTTTAACATACGCTGCACCCTGCCCATGGGCCTACCTTAGGGGTGCCTAACATGCAAAAAAAGGCAACGTTTTGGCCTGGCAACTGGGTACAATTACCAGGTCGAATTGGCAGGTTAAAACTGCACACACAGACACTGCAGTGGCAGGTCTGAGCCATGTTTACAGGGCTACTCATGTGGGTGGCACAATCAGTGCTGCAGGCCCACTAGTAGCATTTGATTTACAGGCCATGGGCACCTCTAGTGCACTCTACTAGGGACTTACTAGTTAATCAAATATGCCAATCATGGAAAAGCCAATTACACATACAATTTACACAGGAGCACTTGCACTTTAGCACTGCAGTGTAAAATGCCCAGCGTACCAAAAACAGCAAAGAAAGAGTCCAGCACACAGTCAAAACATTGGAAGCAGAGGCAAAAAAGACAGGGGAGACTATGCCAAGGATGCCAGGTCTAACAACCTCATTGCTCCAGGTGGCTTGAAATCACCAGCACTGGATTAGTGCCCCTTTTACACCACTATACTCTTGTGATGGTTTAAGTACCATCCAATATGGATTGGCGCTTTGGATAGTTGAGACAGTAGAGACACTTGGGTGGCTATTGTTTACATTGGCACTGCAGACCACATAGGAACATTTAGCCTCATTACTGTATTTGACTTGCAAGCACAGATATATGAGGGGTGCTTTCAAGTCTAAGATTGTGATTGGTCAAGGTTTACTAATGGTATGATGAGAATCATGTAGGAACTCTTGACCTCGCTGCTCCAGTGGGCTTGAAATCGGTATCACTTGATTGGTGCCCCTCCTCCAAATCTCTGGTTGGTTTAAGTACCATCCAATACGGATTGATGCTTTGGATACTTGAGATAAAATGAACACTTGACCTCACTGCTTCAGTGGGCTTGGAATCTGTAGCGCTTGATTGGTGCTTCTCCTCCAAACCAGTTCTGTGCTTGGTTTATGTTTTATCCAATACAGATTGGTGCCTTGGATACTTGAGCAAAAAGGAACATTTGACCTCGCTGCTCCAGTGGGCTTGAAATCGCTAGTGCTTGATTGGTGCCCCTCTTCCTAACCCGTTGTGTGACTGGTTTATGTATTATCCAAAATGGATTGGTGCCTTGGATATTTGAGCAATTAACTTTGTTGCTCCAATTGGCTTGTGGATTAGTGTCCCTTTCATACTCTACTCTTGTGATTCGTTTAAGTACTATCCAATATGGATTGGTGCCTTTGACAGTAGAGCTTGTGAATTTCGTTGCTGTAGTGATCTTCAAATTGGTAGTGCTGCTTTGGTGTCCTTTTTTAAACTAACCTTGTGATTAGCACAAGTACTATCCAATACTTCAATACCACTTTACGATGTATGGAGCGTGATGATTGGCTACATTACTTGTTAAATGGAGAGAAAGCTATTTCAGCTTACAAAGCTTTTTACTATTTGGGTGCTGTGGTGTGCAGTGGCTGTTATTCTTTATGGGTAAGTCAGGAGCATTTGGTGTTGTATTTTCGAGTTGGGCGATATGTGGCTCATGAGTGTGTATTTTTGTTGAGCTTTGGTATTCATATTTTTATTTCCCTAGATATAGAAGTGAAATCTTGAGTATCAGGAAGGTTTGGTTCTTGTTGTAGGGATGACTTTCTTTTGATTTTATGATGGAATGCTACATATACAATGAATTTATGATCTCTCTATATACTCTATATGTTTGTGCTCAGATTCCACTGGGAAGAGATATGATCTTGCAGGACTGATGACTCGAGGGAATGTTGGGAACCTGTTCATATATGAAATTATCATGGATAGAAGAAGTTACTTTTTTACTGTTTGTGATATACATTTTTGGTATGATTTCTCTAGAAAAATAAATTTGTCAGTAGGTTTAAAGGATTGTTACGCAATCCTTATTCAGCTTGTGATAAAATATTCTAATCCCTAATAGATTCATTTATTGGGAAGGGGTATGACTGTGAAATATGTTGTTTAATACTTGAACTAGTTGGCATTCCCTTTTCTTTGTTAGTCTTATTCATAGGAAGTTACTCTTAAACAGTAGAGTCATAGAAAGGTTGTGCACTAAGATACTTATATATCTAAACACTAGCACCTGTGTGATTCTCTGGGGCCCAAACTGTTCTAAACTGGTGACTCATTTACAGAAGTGGTAATGATTATGTGACAGCTGGTAACCAGTAAACAGATGGGTAACAGGGTACTGTATTTGTGATTCCTGTGCATTTAACTGAGAGTATACAAATGAACCTGAAAACACGACCAATCTCACTCTATTGTCGTCTGTTGCTGATACTTGGGAGGAAGTCAAGAGGTTGAGCAGCAAGGTTGGACCAGAGCAGGCTGTGTGAAGAATGAGGATGAGAGGGCTATAGCAGACGGGAGACCTAATCGCTAGATAATTCAATGGTCCTGCACATATAGGGAGAGACACCATGCTCAGGCTGTTCAGACAGAATTGGTTCAAACACCAATTTAGAATCATTACCGAGAATTAGTGTCAGAGATGTGTCTGCCAGTAGATAAACGTAGGGAGAAGAAAACCAGTAACCATGAGTCACATAGGCTGATCAGGAGGTCCCTTTCACAGAATGCAGTTGTGTGTAATGGGCTGAGATATGTTCTTGTTATAGCATGCATGTTCTCCCGTTGAGTTGAAGCATACTTGATGAGAAGGAATGACTGCTTCACTGTAGCTAAACTGTTTTTGTCTGAACTGATGCCTAGGTTTGGTTTCCCAGTTTCTCTGGAATCTGACAGAGGGACTCATTTTAACAATGAAGTACTGAAAATGCTATGTGTAGTCCTGCAGGTAGAACAGCGACTATACTGTAGTTACCAACCGGAAACTTCTGGCATTGTGGAACAAATCAATGGGATGCTGAAGTCCCAGCTAGCAAATGTGTGTGTGTCTACCTCTTTGATGTGGCTGGATGCTTTTCTGTTGGGGAGTCTCCAGAGTAATCCTGATAGGTGAAAAGGCTTGTCACCCCACAAAATCCTCACGAGGAGAGGCATGAGGTTGGCAGCTGTGCCTGCTAAAACACATGTGAATGTGACAGAATATATGATTCTCAACTACTGCATAGGACTGCCTGATGTGGTGCATTCTGTCTTTCATCAGGTTGGAGCTGCCACTCTCCTCCCACACCAGGAGCAGTGCTATGACCTTAGTCTGAGGGACTAGATTCTGGTGAAAAAGCACATTCAGAAGTCGTGCTTGGAACCAACACTGCAATGAAATGTGGTGGACTGCCTAAATGGGTGCATGCCTCTCATACCCAGCGAGTGAGTTGTCCAATTGAGAAAGTGGTGATGCCCACCTCTGATCCACAGACACCATCTGATGATCACCCTGAAGGAGTAGGGGGGAGTGAGCCCTCAAAAGCCTCAGAACCTGCCTTCAGAACTAACCCAGAATCAAATTGAGATGGGACCTGAGCCTATGGTGAGTGAGCCTGGAGTAGCCAACCCTGAATGCTGTGAATGTGAGGAGGTTTCAGATGTGGACATAGTTCCCTCAGAGATATAATTCCACCACTTTTGCTGGGCATCATCCTAACGTAGAAGGGAATATATACTTGGAGAAAGGAAATCCTGCCAATGGGTGATGCCTTCACTGTAACAATTCAGTTATAGTGTGGACCTGGTGCCAGCTCCTCTGGATCATTATTTCTCCACACGCAGCAAAGTATGCCAGATCCTGGAAACCTGTTTCTTGGTGTCTTGAAAATCTGTGTGTTCCAGATGAAGGCTGCTCATGCCGAAATGCACACAGATTATATGTCACGCTTGCCACAAATGTTGAGGAAAATGATCACATTGTTCCAATAAAAATAAATGTAAACGTAAACAAACTTCACACTTGTATAGCGCACTACTCACCTGTTAGGGCCTCAAGGTGATGTATGCATACCACTGTGGAACCCCTCCTGGCTTTTTCCCTGTGAGGCGCCCACTCCTGGGCAACCCCCAGGGTGAAGCCAGGCATCCAAGCGCTGTCAGGGCCATTGTGGAGATTAAGCAAGCTATTGCCCAGAGTTACAGAGTGGGTCCCAATAATTAGATTAGGCACCGATGCGAGAATTATCTGGTCCAAGGGAATTGAGCCCAAGACCCACCGAGGTGGGAATTGAACGCTGGTCCCGGGCCAGATCTCTGCATCAGGGTCTGCCGCTCTAACCATTGTGCCGCACTTCTCCACAAAAACAAGTCAAATAGTGTGAAAAGGAGTTAACAAGAGATTTGATTTTATGTGAATGTATATTTAAGTATTGACTACTTTGATGTGAAAAGTGTTATTCGAAAAAAATATCCTCAAGACCTATTTTGATGTGGAAAGGATGACTATGAATGAGTAGGTAAGGGTTCATGTAGTTTGCATGGATATGAATTAGAGGAGCGCTATTGTGGTTTTATGCATTGTAATCATGTTTACAATATATTACCAAAAGTTCATTTGGACCTATGAACCGAAATAAATATCAAGGAGATAAATATATATTTGTGCACTGAAGAATATAGACACTGAATGAAGCAAATCATATCATCTGACCCTTGTATATGTATTCATGAGAGACATTTCCAGAATGTTGAATAAAAATGTAGACTGGCCTTCTGAATCCTAGTTGCTGTTTTGCCCTGTCCCAGTGACCATATCGAAACAGAGGGTCACGTTATTTTGATAGTAGCCACGGAGGCCTAGCAGGATGCGCAGGTAGGTGCCTACAGTCATTTGTGTGAAGTACAGAACAGTCTGACCGGAGGGATCTGAGAAAGAGACAAGCGGCTAAGAGGGCGAGAAAGACTGAGATTAAGCCTGTCCATTGAGCACATTCCACCATAAAGGTGAGATAAGGTTCCACAACACAAAGATCATGGTGTTCCCCGATTATAGCCGAGAGGTACAGCGCCAACCACGTACGTTTAAATTTGTAAAGACAAAACTGAGACCCCTTCAGCTTCAATACATGCTGCTGTTCCCTGCTAAACTTGAAGTTCTTTACCAGGGATAATCTATCTTCTTTCAGACTACGGAGGAGGCATAGCTGGAAGAATGACCCATCTTCCTTCCACAGATGACCGCAGACATGGGGCAACGATTGTCCTGAGAGCTAGGTGCCAGACCCAAAAGCAGCCAGCGACTAAGTGGGCGACGGGACAAAGTGTCAACATCCAGTCACGGGGGACTCCGTACGTCACGAAAAGAGCAGGATGCAAGCTAGGACTGACATCAGGCATGGAGGGCGAACACAGACAGACACTTAAGAGCTCTGGAAAGTCCACCTTATTAAGTAACATCCCCTCGGAATCCACAGTGGATGAGCAGTCTACAGACTCTGAAGGCCCACACCCACTTGTGACAGAGATCACAGCGCTGGAAGAGGACATGAACAGCCAGAGACAGTTGATACAATTGCAAGACCTGGATATAGAGCAAAATGACGCCTGACAATATCACTAAAAGCCGGGGTTCAGAGTGTGGGATACACTCCGGCCCATTATGATATATACCGAAGACCTTGGTGGTATACAGAGTGCTTCCACTCCCAACGTTCCCACTTTTTCCACTCCTCTCCCTTTCATTCCCCACACTTCTCCCTTCTGTCTTTTTCCCCTATCCCTTATTCCTCCCCTTCCTGACCTCTTCTTACTTTTAGTTCTCTTAATTGTTTTTAGGAGTATTCCAGTATTGGGATTTTCAGTGTTTGTAGAGGGTTGGCAACAGACCCCACCTATTGTTCTTACACCCAGTTTTGATTGACAATGTGGTTGCATGTTGCAGGGAGACAGTGGGGATGGGAGGGGTCTGTTGAGTAGGAATGAACTTTAGTGGTTTATATTTCCCTAAGTTGTCACAGTTTGTTTCTAGAGGATGCCCACACAAGCAGCAATACATAAATCCTGCACGATCCGTACACTCTGAAAAACAGTCAATAGAACCTTTAATGACACTGACCACCACCTTAGAGCACTTTTGCAGCTCAGCATTAACATAGGGAATAAAAATTAAGCAGAGGCTGGTAGCACAATACATCAAACGTATACAACCCGACATAGTGATGTTACAAGAGACACACCTCAGGGCACCCAATGCCGATTTCTCAGAAGAGGGTCATACACAATACTAGCTCACACACAACACACCTCGGGGTCCAGAGGGATGGTGATCTTGATCAAAAAATCCTCCCTCCGTGGTGACCCAAAGATGAATGGACCCACTGGTCAAATATTTTTGAGTACTGGGTTGTTGGGAGCGACTCAAGGTCACCTTGATATGCGTGTATGCCCCACCTGATTACAGGCCCCTACACTAGACGGGTGGTAGATATCCTCCGAGAGATACCCACGTCCCTTCATATTATAGGTGGGGATTTTAATGATGTCATACCTACATCAATAGATAGGTCATAAACCCATGCGACAATGATACAACACACTCCTTTGGTCCTTCGCTGACACTATGTGATTGTCCAACCTATTGCGATATAAGCACCCACGAGACCGACAGTAGTCTTACGTTTCTGGGTCATACGGGGCCTACTCACACTTAGACTGTATATTTATACCCATGGATGAGATGGGACCTGTGACACAGGCAGAATACCTGGCCCAGGGACTATCAGACCATTCTCCTCTATTGGTCAAATTGGGTATGACCACTAGACACTCACAGACAGGGGGGGAAACTTAGGCGGTCATTTTGACCGCGGCGGGCGGCGGTCGACGCCCGCCATGCGGTCACCGCGAAATGGCCGGCCCAGCGGAAAAGCCCCTGCAACATAGAAGCTGGCTCCGAATGGAGCCGGCGGTGTTGCAGGGGTGCGATGGGTGCAGTAGCACCCGTCGCGATTTTCACTGTCTGCAAAGCAGACAGTGAAAATCTTCATGGGGCCCTGTTAGGGGGCCCCACGACACCCGTTCCCGCCATCCTGGTTCTGGCGGTGTAAACCGCCAGAAACAGGCTGGCGGGAAGGGGGTCAGAATCCCCATGGCGGCGCTGCAAGCAGCGCCGCCATGGAGGATTCCCTGGGCCAGGGGAAAACCGGCAGGAAACCGCCGGTTCCCCTTTTCTGACCGCGGCTTTACCGCTGCGGTCAGAATGGCCCTGGAAGCACCGCCAGCCTGTTGGCGGTGCTTCCGTGGTCCCCGGCCCTGGCGGAATGACCCCCTTAATGCCTGGGATCTTTGGGACAAAGAGGTGGATAGGGGTCTGAGGGCAGTCACACAAATCTTCTTTGTTTAGAATAAAGAGTCTGTTACATCTCATATTACTGTATGGGAGGCGTATAAGACCGGATTTAGGAATAGGGCTCAAAATCTGATCTCCCAAAAAAAGAAATGGGAGACTGCGAGAACAGAATGCCTAGAAAGACAGATCCTACATTTACAGAAAACAGTCCATAGCTACATGTAAACCCATGGTCCTTAGGCAGCTTGAGATGTTACACACAGAATACTGCGACTTAGCATAAGATAATGCCAAACAACAACGACTAGCCACCCTTCACTTGCTCTGTGAGGTAGGCAATAAGGCCAAAAAGCTCCTAGCCTGGTTCAGCAAAAAAGAAGCCGAAGCTACATGGGTACACAATATACAAGATAGTGAAGGGGTTACTCACACCACAGACACACACATAGTCTAGACGTTTGTTTCTTGTTATAGGTCATTATATGAGGCCTGCCCCCTCAACAACCCCACTGAAATGAACGCATACCTGGAAGATGCGGCCACTGAACTATTGGAGGCCCTGTTCAGCGGTGCTTGAGATGGCGGTGCCCTGTTCAGCGGTGCTTCAGATGGCCTTGCCCTGTTCAGCGGTGCTTGAGATGGCCTTGCCCTGTTCAGCGGTGCTTGAGATGGCCTTGCCCTGTTCAGCGGTGCTTGAGATGGCGGTGCCCTGTTCAGCGGTGCTTGAGATGGCGGTGCCCTGTTCAGCGGCGCTTGAGATTGCGGTGCCCTGTTCAGCGTTGCTTGAGATGGCCTTGCCCTGTTCAGCGGTGTATGAGATGGCGGTGCCCTGTTCAGCGGTGCATGAGATGGCCTTGCCCTGTTCAGCGGTGCTTGAGATGGCGGTGCCCTGTTCAGCGCTGCTTGAGATGGGGGTGCCCTGTTCAGCGGTGCTTGAGATGGCGGTGCCCTGTTCAGCGGTGCTTGAGATGGCGGTGCCCTGTTCAGCGGTGCTTGAGATGGCCTTGCCCTGTTCAGCGGTGCATGAGATGGCGGTGCCCTGTTCAGCGGTGCTTGAGATGGCCTTGCCCTGTTCAGAGGTGCTTGAGATGGCGGTTCCCTGTTCAGCGGTGCTTGAGATGGCGGTGCCCTGTTCAGCGGTGCTTGAGATGGCCATGCCCTGTTCAGCAGTGCTTGAGATGGCGGTGCCCTGTTCAGCGGTGCTTGAAATGGCAGTGCCCTGCCCTGAGCAGATTTTTTGGTTGGGGGTCTTCACCCTCTCCCGCCGGCACTGGCCATTTTCAGATGTTTCTCGGGGGGGGGGGGCTGGCTGTGCTCTGGCTCCATGCCAGACTGGCTGCCCTGGTGGCCGGTGCACTCCACAGTCCTCGGACGACACGTACCACCGGGCCCGGAGATGTAGTGGCTCAGGTGCTAGCTCAGGACCTATGTCCTGGACGGGGTGGGGGAGTTGTGGGGAAGAGGTCAAGTTTAGCCAGGAACAATTTTTTGGGAGCAGTGGGACGGGTAGGTGGAGGGGGTTTGGGAGTCGAGGAAGAGGTTGTGGTTGTAGGAGGTGTAAGTCTGGTGGCTTTGGGTGCAGGTGCTTGGGCTGGAGGCTGTCGTGAGGTGGATGGCTGTTGGGTGGGTGGCTGCCTGCGTTTATGTATATTGGGAAGTGGTGTCACAGACACACTGGGAGAGGACACAGGGGACGTGTAAATGGTAGTGGGGGTGGTGACTGCACGTGTGCGGGGTGTTCTGGTGTGTGTGCTGCTGAGGGACGTAGTGGCTGATGATGTTGTGCATGCAGGTGTGAGTGTAGATGTGACAGGGAGGGAGGAGGGAGACGTGGAGGAGGGGGACACAGTGGAGGCAGTGGATGTTGGTATGTCTGCATGGGTATGATGCTTGTGTGAGTGCCTGTGGGATGTGTGGTGCTTATGTTTGCCTGAGCTTCCCTTGGGTGTTGAGGTGTGTGCAGGCTGGTCAGATGGTGTGCTTGGGATAGGCAGAGGTACAGGGGATTGGGTCTGGGTGGAGGAAGTTGGAGGGGGGAGGCTAGAGACAGGGACAATGGCTGCCATCAGTGCTGAGGCCAGGGTCTGGACGGTTCGATGAAGGGCAGCCTGACCAGAATGAATGCCCTCCAGGAATGCATTTGTGTTTTGCAACTCCCTTTCTACACCCTGGATGGCATTCAAAATGGTAGACTGCCCAACAGTGAGGGACCTGAGGAGGTCAATGGCCTCCTCACTGAGGGCAGCAGGGGTGACTGGGGCAGGGCCTGAGGTGCCTGGGGCGAAGGAGACGCCCACCCTCCTAGGTGAGCGGGCACGGGGCAAACGCTGAGGGGCTGCTGGGAGGGCGATGCTGGTACGGGGGTGGCGGCTGTACCTGTTGATGCGGGGGGCACAGATGTTGCCGCCACCACAAGGGAGCTCCCGACAGAGGACGAGTCCGTATCGCTATTATCCGCTCCTGTCTCCGCCGTGGAGCTCCCCTCGCCCTCCGTCCCTCTGGTGACATCGGTGTCCGTTGTGTGGCCCTCCATGGCCATGTGGGATGCAGCTCCCTCATGCTCCGGTGCCACTGCTCCTCCGCTTGATGATGCTAATGCACACATGAACAGGAAGACCACAAAAAGGGGGGGGGGAACAGAATGAAGACATGTTGAGTGCATGCATTACCGCTACCGTTGGCGGACAGGACAGACACAGAAGCCCCCTGCACTACACCACGCACTTGGGGTCCACTATTCAATCCCTGGGACATTGCCTACATGGCTATGGATGACATCTGCACACATAGATGCACTACACCACGCACTTGGGGTCCACTATTCAATCCCTGGGACATTGCCTACATGGCTATGGATGACATCTGCACACATAGATGACACTGGGGCATGATTAGCTGTACTTGGCACCCTACAGAGGTGGGGTGGGGGGCCACAGGGCCATGACTTACAGAGGGGCCTAGCCTACGGGACTCGCCCTGGCCTCGGAATACCCACAGCCCTCCTCCCCCACCCAGACCCCTCCACTGCGCGCAAAGTCAGCGGAATGAGAGTGTACTCACCCCCTTGTGTCTGCTGTGATGCCCTCACGCGCCCATCCAACTTGGGGTAGGCCACCGCCAGGATCCAGAACATCAGGGGGGGTCATGGTGCGACGGGCACCCCTCCCACGTTGGGAGGCCATCCCCAGCTGAGCCTCCGCCGTCTTCCTGCTCCAGCAGCGAATGTCCTTCCATCTTTTCCGGCAGTGGGTGCCCCGTCTGTGGTGGACCACCAGGGTCTGGACGTCCTTGGCGATGGCACGCCAAATATCAGTTTTCTGGTGGGCGCTGACCTATATGAAATGTACAGGGGGAGAAGAGAAGTCATTACCTTCTACACCGTCAATGTGAGTGGCCCCCATCCCTACCCTTGCCATGTGGCACATGCACTCACCGTCGTTTCATGCACGCCTCAATCTCTCCCCCCCCCATCTTTCATCCACCCCACTCCACACAGGCATAGCCCATACAGCATGCTCCCAGTGTATTTACCTGTTTGTCTGGAGGACCGTAGAGTAGCGCGTACTGGGGGAGGCCCCATCCACAAGTTTCTCCAACTCCTCCGATGTGAAGGCAGGGGCCCTTTCCCCAGACGCATGAGCCATTGTCTCTTCCAGACCGAGGTCACAGCAGCACTTGCAGTGTAGGCCCTCTCCTGTCGAAGATCAGGTATCGAGTGATTGAACAGATAGAAAATGGCGGTCACGACCGTGGCGGTGCGTACCGCGACCGCCGGCGTACATCGTCATTGGCTCCTGAGACCAATAGGGTCCAATGTTAACCAATGCAGCATTGCGCCGTGGTCTTCGACCGCCTACCGCGGCGGTGTACAACGCCAGCGCAGTTACCTCACATCCCATTGTCCCACTTTACAGGTCAGGCAGCCGCCATTTCAGGGGCCCACATGCCTTAATTGTTTACTGCGTCACACATACATAGGCCTTGCCTCAACACTCATACAAGCCATTATCTGGATTAAGAATCGTGTTCTGTGCAAGCTGTGGTTAAATACCTCTGGGTTATTTGACTCTGTGCTCGCTGTTGTCCTTCATAGGCACCGTCCGCTGGGACATGTGAGGAGATGGCGGCATCCTACGGTGTACAGACCGCTGGTGGACCTGTCGACAATGGAGGAAAGACATGTCATCATGACCTACAGGCTTGACCGTGCCACAATCCAGGAACTGTGTGCCCAGCTGGAGCCAGACCTGATGTCAGCTATCCGCCATCCCACAGGAACCCCCCCTCAAGTGCAGGTGCTGTCAGTTCTGCATTTCCTAGCAAGTGGGTCATTTCAAACAACAATGGCCATTTCATCAGGGATGTCCCAGCCTATGTTTTCCAACGTGTTGTCCAGAGTGTTGTCTGCCCTGCTGAAACACATGCGGAGCTACATCGTTTTTCCTGAGGTGGAGGATTTGGCTACAGTGGCTTTGGTCCCCCCCCCACAGGAGTGAACAGGTGTACAGGAACCGGAAGAGTTATCATTCGATGAATGTACAGATGGTATGTTTGGCAGACCAGTACATCTCCCATGTGAATGCCAAGTTCCCTGGCTCAGTGCATGACGCCTACATCCTGCGGAATAGCAGCATCCCTTATGTGATGGGTCAACTCCAGAGGCACCGTGTGTGGCTAATTGGTGACTCTGGTTACCCCAACCAGTCATGGCTACTGACCCCAGTGAGGAATCCCAGGACCAGGGCAGAGGAACGCTACAATGAGGCCCATGGGCGAACTAGGAGGGTGATCGAGTGGACCTTCGGCCTCCTGAAGGCCAGGTTCCGCTGCCTCCATATGACAGGTGGATCCCTATTCTACTCACCAAAGAAGGTGTGCCAGATCATCGTGGCCTGCTGTATGCTTCACAACCTGGCTTTGCGTCACCAGGTGCCTTTTCTGCAGGAGGATGGTCCAGATGGTGGTGTTGTTGCAGCTGTGGAGCCCGTGGAGAGTGAAGAGGAGGAAGCAGAAGAAGACGACATAGAGAACAGGACAACGGTGATCCAGCAATATTTCCAGTGAGACACAGGTAAGAAAACAAACCGGCCTACTACATATACTTATACACTACTACCTCTGTACTGTCTGTTCTTTTCACCCAGTGTAAGGTAACTGAGTTGTGACTTTCCCTTCCGATTTCATAGATGTGTTTCCCACAGTGTGACATCTGCTTTGTTTCCCCATGGACTACAGCTGTGTGACATTGGTATGTTGGCATCACAATTTCAATAAGCATTTTGGCACTGTAATTACTAATACAGTTTTTCAAAATCACAGACTGACTCCAGATTGTTTTGTGCTTTGACGGTATTTATTTACATGGATACTATTGGAAGGGGTTTGTAAAATGGTGAGGGGTGATGGTGGAGGAATGTCCATGGCAGAGTCCAAGCTATTAGTCTCACAGGTGCATTGTCCAAATGGGCCTGGGAAGTGGAGCTGGGGCAGTTTGTGGACGAACAGGGTGACAAAGTGGGACAGTGGGATGACAATCAGGGTGGTCTCATTTCTTGCCGGGGGTCTTGGCATCTTTCTCTGTCTTGTTCCTGGATCTCAGGGACCGCTTGCGGGGTGGTTCTCCTTCTGCAGGGGGTGGGGTGCTGGTGGCCTGTTGGTCCTGTGGCGGGGCCTCCTGTCCACTAGCGCCAGTGGAGGTGGTGGGCAGTTCTTCGTCCATGCTAGTGTGAGGGGCACTTTGTGGTGCCACAGTGTCCCTCAAGGTGGTGACCACTAGATTCAGCACCCCTACGATGGTGCCCAGGGTGGAGCTGATGGTTCTGAGTTCCTCCCTGAAGCCCAAATACTGTTCCTCCTGCAGGTGCTGGGTCTCCTGGAACTTGGCCAGTACCGTTGCCATCGTCTCCTGGGAGTGGTGGTAGGCTCCCATGATGGAGGAGAGGGCCTCGTGGAGAGTGGGTTCCCTGGGCCTGTCCCCCCGTTTCGCACAGCAGCCCTCCCAGTTCCCCTGTTTCCCTGGGCCTCTGTCCCCTGGCCCGTGTGCCCACTGCCACTGCCCCTGCCCCCAGCTCCCTGTTGTTGTTGGGGTGGTGGGATTGCCTGGGTTCCCTGTAGTGGTGGACACACTGCTGATTGACGAGTCCTGGGCACAGAGGTATGGGCCTGCTGGGTGGGTGCTGTGCTGGTGTGACCAGAGGGGGTAAGGTCTGCAGTGGCCTGTGGCAGTGTGAGGGGAACCGACTGTCCTGAGGTCCCCGATGGGCCGGGCTGGTCATCTGGATCCAGTTGGACAGAGGTGCTGTCATCACTGTGGGCCTCTTCTGTGGGTGGAGTGGACATGTCTGGACCCTCCTGTGCGGTGACGTTGCGTAGGGGTCCTGCAGGGGGTATAATAGCATGACTATTGCATCTATGTGTGTCATGGTGTGCAATGGGTGGGTGCCCGTGTACCCCAGTGCTTGCATTCCTGTGTGGGGGCTTGTGTGATGGTGGTTTGAGGGGGGCTATGGGTATGTGCAGTGGGCATGCTTTGGTGATGGGTGTCCATGCTTTGTGGTTGCATGCAGGGCTTTGTGTTGGGATGGGTGGGTTGTGATAGTGGGACATTTGTGAGGAGTAGGAGTGATGAGGGTGAGGGTGAGGGTGGGGGTATGTGTTTGCATGCAGGTAGGGTGGGGGATGAAGTAGTTAAAGCTTTGACTTACCAGAGTCCATTCCTCCATCTACTCCTGCGAGGCCCTCAGGATGCAGAATCGCCAAGACCTGCTCCTCCCATGTTGTAAATTCTGGGGTAGGAGGTGGGGGTCCGCCACCAGTCCTCTGCACTGCCAGCTGGTGTCTTGAGACCATGGACCGTACCTTCCCCCGTAGGTCGTTCCACCTCTTCCTGATGTCATCCCTAGTTCTTGGGTGCTGTCCCACTGCGTTGATCCTGTCGACTATTCTGCTCCATAGCTCCATCTTCCTGGCAATGGATGTCTGCTGCACCTGTGCTCCGAATAGCTGTGGCTCTACCCGGATGATTTCCTCCACCATGACCCTGAGCTCCTCCTCCGAGAACCTGGGGTGTCTTTGCGGTGCCATGGGTTGGCGTAGGTGATGTGTAGTGTGGATTGTGTGGTGATAAGTGTGCTGATGTGTAGTGGTGTGTTGTGTGAGGTGCGTGGAAGTTGTGTGGATGATGGTAATGTGTGTGTGTGGGTGCTCAATTGTAGTTTTTCGTGTTTCCCTCTGGCCTTCGGTAGATTTTTGGTCGTAGGGGTTTGTGGGTGATGTGGGTGTGTGTTTTATATTGTATTGGGTGTGTGGGAGTGGTGTGTGTATGTGTCTCAGGTGTGTGTATTTCAAATTGTCCAATGTGGTAGTGTTTTGTATTTGTGTGTGTATTTTGAGCGCAGCGGTGTGTACCGCCAATGGAATACCGCGGTTGAAAGACCGCCGCGTGGATTCGTGTGTCGTGATACCGTGGGCGTACTTCTGTTGGCGTGACGGTGGAGGTTTTGTTATCGCCAGTTTATCACTGACCTTTGGTGTGGCGGACTTCTGTAGGTGTCTGTATTTTGGCGGTTTCTGAGCTGTGGGTCATAATGGCTGTGGCGGTTTAACGCGGCCGCGGCGGTGTGTTGGCGATCTTCTGCACGGCGGTAAGCGGCTTTTACCGCCGATGTTGTAATGAGGGCCTTATTGTCTTATAACAAGTTAAAAGGGGGCTGCAATACAGAGGTGTAAACATAACTGTACCACAATATCAAGGCCTAAATTATTAAAGACAAAATTTTTGTCAAGTATATATTGGCAAGTATGCATTTACCTTAATTCCACATCTACGAACTTTGGCGATATGCATGTGGCTTTAAGATTAGTTAATTTATACTTATATGCACTTACTTACCTGATATTCTTTACTTTGATACTCATACAGTCTGGCCTAGTGCTCCTCAAACATTATTGTCACAGGTGCTGAACCATGGCTCTCTGGTCCTTTGAATTCTTCCTTCAGGTGTGCCAAGCCCCTTCCGCTGTCCTCTTCACACTTTGTGTCCAAGTGCCTGAGCTCCTTACGGTACACCATAAGTGACTGTCGGCCTAGCTCCTGGCTAGCTCACAGTGCCTCATCCATACCCTCAAACCCACTGGGGGTAAAAGGTGACTATGGCAACCTGAACATGACACTTCAACTCCCCAGGAAAGCAGTGGAAACAGATTTTATCATATGGTTACTCATGCATGCCAAGGCAAAACACAAAAGATGCAAGATAAGTTTTCAATTTATTTATTGAAACAATCACAATCTAGCACATGGAGAATGAGCTTAGATAATTCGCTGGATGAAACGAAGCAAAGTAATCAGCATTACAAACATGGTAAAGGAGATAAACAATCCAACCGTGATGTATGTGGTTCTATATGTTCTAGAGGTTCCTACCTAACCCAAGTCTATGCTAAGAGTTTAGCAAGTGTGCCCTTCTGCCTGGCCTGATCTCTAAGAGGTCAACCCCATACCTGGAAACAGTGTCAGGAATCAGTCTGTGGTAGATCAGCACCAGCCAAGCTGCATGCCACACAGCGTGCATCCTGTGGTAGTCGTGACCAGAATACCCTCTGCCCTCCCTGGGTCAGTGCATGTTGGAAGTACAATTCTGATGCAATGCTCTGTCTAGGTGATAGAAGCTGTCTCCTGAACAGGCAACACAAACTACTAGCATATTGTGTACGATGTTCTTTAGCCTTGGACAGAAAGTACTGATTACATGTTGTGCAACGGGTGACTAAACAAGCAGCTTGTTTCTCGTTTTCCTAGAATAAAGGCAAGCTGATAAAAATATGTAAAAATCATTGCTATAAGCAGCCTTACTGAAATGAATAAAATATGAACCGTAAACTGAAGCTAAAACAGGGGTGACCTACACGGATCCTAGAAGTCCTCACAACAGTTCTCTGAGTGTTTCTTCTCTGAGGACTTTAGTAAATTGTGATAGGGCCATGCTAAATTCTTCTCCAAAGTACCTAGGGGCCTATTTACAAGCAGGTTTGCATTGCTCTTGAACCATGCACCGTGCTGCAAGAGTAACGCAAACCTTATGTCAGATTTTTGAAGCCACGCACAGCCACTTTACATTGCTAGGCAAAAGGGGGGCCAGCACAGGGGAAAGGAAGAAATGTACTATACTGCCTTAAATACTGTGCATTCTTGCAATTCCCGTCACGCAGCACAGCCCAGCAAGGTGACTTGCTGTGCTGCCCTGCATGACTTCTGCATAAATAGGCCCCCTAGTATTTTATGTCACAGAGAGTATTTATGAAGCACAATGATATACTATAGGGTTCTCTTGGCATTACAGTAAAATAGAAAACAGTTGCAGACATAGGTTAATCATAAAACAAAAATGTTTTGAGCCTTTTCCTAAAAGGGGATAAGATGGGGAACGATTTTCTACAATACAAAGATTTCTGAAAAGTGGGACAATCAAGAGAGAGGAGTGTAATGTACACAAGTGAATAAATGTAATAAGTTTAGAACTCTGATTATTAGGGGAGGATTTATAAAGGCGTTTATATGGACAAGGTAGAGAATTTAAAACTTGACTATTGTGGATGTTATGTCCAGGACTGGAACGCTGCATGCTGACACAGTGGTTGCAGCTCTTGCTCTGCTAGAGTGAGTACGCAAACCCTCTGGGGTTTGCTTTTTAGCCAATGCGTAGCACATTTTAATGCAGAAAACAACCCATTAGGAGATGGTTCTTTTCTGCACTGCCCAGCCTTTCTTTGTACCCACATAAACAACAAAGAGTTGATCATCCACCCGGAACTCTCTGGTACAATCAAGGCAGAATGTCAATGCTCTTTTTGGGTCCAGGCGGTGGAGTCTCTCCTCTTCCTTAGAAGGATGTGGAGGTACGTAAAAGGTAGGCAATGTGATGGATTGGCCGACATGAAAGGGTGTAACCACCTTGAGGAGGAAAGAATCCCTAGTGTGAAGCACTACTTTATCAGGATAGATGGTGATGTAGGGAGGCTTAGATGACAATGCATGCAGCTCACTCAACCTGTGGGCAGAGGCAATGGCCACAAGGAAGGCTGTTTTTGAAGTCAGTAGGCTTAGAGGACAATTATGGAGTGGCTCAAAAGGAGCGCACATTAGGGAGGTCAGAACCAAATTTAAATCCCATTGGGGCATGATGAAAGGGGATGGAGGAAACATGTGGGTAAGGCCCTTTAGGAACCTATTAACACTTGGAGACTTAAAGAAGGTTGATAAGGTAATCTAAAAAATGCAGAGATAGCAGATTGATCCTCCCGAAGGGGCAGTCTGATCGGAGGATCGATGGCCATGCTGAACAGCTCAGGATACCAGACTCTTTGTGCCATGTCCAAAGCCACAAGGATTACTTGGACCTGGTTGTTCCTGATCTTCTTGAGAACTCTGGGCAGAAGTAGTATGGGAGGAAAAGCATAAAGGAAGCCTGAACTCCACTCACAATGAAAAGCGCTGTCAAGCGAGTACTGCCTTAGAAACACCAAAGCGCAAAACTGCTGACATTGCACTTTCTCTGTGGAGGCAAACAGATCTAACCAAGGCTTTCCCCACTGCTGAAAGAGACATTGTGCCACCTCCGGATGAAGACGCCATTCGTGGTCAACCAGGTGGAGTTTGTTGGCTCTGGTATTCAGAGAGCTCGCCAGATGTTGAACCACCAGTGAGATGTCCTGATGTTCCATTCATATCCAGAGGCACAGAGCCTCCTAACAAAGGGTCCACGACCCACCCTGCCCTGCTTGTTGCAATACAACATGGCGTTGATGTTGTAGGTGAACACCTGTACTACTTTCCCTTTGAGAGAGGGAAGGAATGCTTTCAATGCCAGTCTGATTGCACAGAGCTCTAAAAGATTGACGTGGAGCCCGGACTCCACCGGAGACCAGGCGCCTCTGATGTCTGCCTCTCCCATGTGGCTGCCCAATGTGATGCATCTGTCACTACTGTCAGATCTGATTGGGGAAGGAAGAGGGATCTGCCTCTGACCCAATCGCGGTTCGTTAGCCACCACTACAGATCTTGCACAGTTCCCTTGGAGACCTGGATCAAATTGGAGGGATTTCCCTGATGCTGCGCCCAAAGGAACTTCAGGTACCACTGCAGAGCCTTCATATGCCATCTGGCATGTGTCACCAGCAGGATGCAGGTGGCCCTGAGGCCCAGCAGCCTCAATGTTATTCTCACCAAAATCCAGGATAGAGACTGAAACATCTGTATCACAGCCTGAATATCCTGGACTCACCGCTCAGGAGTAGAAGCTCGAAACTGCACCGTGTCCAGAACAGCTCCAATGAAAGGGAAAGTCTGAGAGTGAGTCAGGTGTGACTTCAGGACATTTATTGTGAACCCCGGTGGATGCAGGCAGTCCGCCGTAGTGTGGAAGTGGGAGACGACCACCTCGGGCGATCCTGCCTTCAATAGCCAGTTGTCAAGGTAGGGAAAGACTGAAACCCCTGACCTGTGGAGATGAGCTGCAACCACCGCCATCACCTTGGTGAAGGAGAGCACAGTAAACTGAAAGTGCTTGTGGCCTACCGTGAACCGCCAGTAACGTCTGTGTGCAGGCAGGACGGGGGGGGGGTGAAAATAAGCATCCTGCAAGTCCAGTTCTACCATCCAATCTCCTGGGTCTAGGGCAGATAAGACCTGAGCCAGAGTGAGCATTTTTAACTTCTCCTTTTTGAGGAAGCGATTGAGGGACTAAGGGTCTAGGATAGGGCGGTGGCCCTTGTCCTTTCTGGACACCAGAATTTTCCAGGTATAACAACCACAACCTACTTCTGGCACAGGGATTCTCTCATGGCTTACTTGGCCAAGAGAGCCGTAATCTCCTTGTGGAGAATTGCCAGGTGATCCACCATCATCTGATCATAGAATGGTGGCATGGATGAAGGGAGAGTCTCAAAGGGGAGGGAGTAGCCCTTTTGGACTAATTTCAAAACCCACCTGTCTGACGTGATGGACTCCCAGCGGGGCAGGTGAGGGTGAATCCTGCCTTCAACTGGTCCAAGCATCAGACTAGGAATGTTTGGAGGCTGCTGCAGAGGCTGCGGGGGGGGTGGTGGACTGGCTAGACTGCTTGCTCCCAGATCCATGAGAACAGTGGATCCCACGTCCCTAGCCATGAAGAGACTGGGCAGCATGGGTGCTACGGTGGCTGGAGGGGACGTGGTTGGAGGAAAAGGATCTGTCCAAATAAGTGAGATAGTTGTAAAGAATAAGTGCTATCAGAAGGGGCCAAAATTACAATATGGAGCTGGCCCCCAATGTTGGTGAGGAAGTTAGTTATTTGACAAAATTTTGCAGCACATTTGTAACTGGGAAGCTATAGAGTCATCTTGCTTCTTTAAAAGAACAGTGAGATCTCCCTAAATATAAATAAATCATAAATGTAAAGTAAATGTTAACCAGACATATTGTTCATAAAATTACATTTCAACACTGACGTACCAAAACAGTTTAGATTTATGCTCACAATTTCTGCACGGACGCTTAAACTACTCCACACCTTGAACCCATTTTGCATACATGTCAACATTTTACAACAATTGGAAAGTGGTCTGGTCTGGCGAATATATTTTCCCACTGACATACATAGAAGAATAGAAATCTAGTATACATGGTATAATAGAAAGATAGAATAAAGGCATTATTTGAGCAGGAGGTAGCACACTTGGAGGAGAAATAGACTTTAGTACATATATACACAAGCTATTGAAGAAGGGGTACAATGCCACTATGCTGATAATTTAACCATTTCGGTGCACAAGGACAGAGAAATGCGGGCACTCCGGACGCAGTGCAGTCAGGCTTCTTGTTATACCTCCTACTGTTTATGTAACAACACTTAATAATCGGACTACATGTTACACACTGAATAGCGCTGTCATAAACTGTATTAGAAAGGGGGGTGTAGCAGGAAGGGAAGGGGGGGCTCTCGTTCTAATTACTCTGGTTGATTTGGTTGAATGTTCAGCTCTTTATAAACAAAATGGCCCCACAACACAGGGCTTTGTATGCATAATGATGCTCACTTACTTATCTTAAGAGATGGTGATGCTGCACTGTGCTATGCTGGATATGTATCTGATAATGATGACTCGACAAGTTTTCATATCTCCTGTGAATGTTGCAATTCTGTGACACTACAAAATGCCAATAAAATGATTTGCAAAAAAAAAACATTATTTGCTTCAAAAAGTGGAAGTCTTCCACCTGAATGGGGTCTATTGGCACGTACGCATTTGCCCACCCACCCTCTGCCACTCACAGTACAGCTGTCGTAAACTCTGACGCGTCTTCCGGGTTTCACTTTTTTCGAATCCCTGATACTCTTTTTTTCTCAACCTTTATCTCCCTCTTTTCCTTTTCAAGGTACAACCATATATCTTTTGAGAGGTACGTTCTTCTTTTCTGACCTCATTTCAGGACTCACCTCACTACTCTGCAAGTTCACCTCATGTTCTGGACAGTAACAGAATTCATTGCGAGCAGACAAACGGTCTGCCACTTTATGTGGCAAGAAAAGCCCAGTTCTGAATTTACAATGCCAAACTCAAGAAAATGCGAGACCTATTGCATTGCAAATGCTTGTTTCTTTTTGCCAGAATCCTTTGCTACCAACCCCCTTTTCCCTGCTGGTCCTGCTACATTTAGTACGTCTTTTTGATGAACCAAAAGGATCAATTCTCCCACTATTGCTGCCGACTTTCTTTATGACAAACTTTAAATCAACATACTGATCATATATATATATATATATATATATATATATATATATATCCATACCATTCAGTCCAAGTAGAATGCTCACTCAAGAAATTGGAAGCTAATGTTTATTGCTGCACAATTGTGCAGTTGTACTTGTGCAACAATAAACATTAGCTTCCACTTTCTTGAGTGAGCATCATAATTGGACTGAATGGTATGGATTAATGCCAGCGGGCTCCACTGGCAGTGATGCTCTAACCCCCCATGGTTACTGACTCCAGCAGGAGCAAGTATGTTTGAGATAGTTATATATATTACATAGTGCCAGTTGCCACTAGGTAGCTATAGGTAGGACCACGTTCCTATCCAAAAGTGTTATTTTACTTGCCTATATCTTTGGCACCGCTTGTCGAATCTTCACAAAACTTTCCCAAAAAAATTGCCAGTTCCGTCAGCTGTTGCCTGGAAAGGTTTGGGGTGATCTGTCCGGGAGGAGGGGGAGGGACGACCAAAAAGGGGGGTCCCAAAACATGTTTTACCCATTTGTTTTTCCATATGGATTTTGAACAGCGATAAAGCAAAAACTACTGGATGGAATTACACTAAATTTGGCAGGAATGTAGGTCCTAGTCCAGAAAGAGTGCTTTTTTGTTTTGGTGTAATTCCGTTCACTAGTTTTGAGAAATTAAGGGGAAAACAAATTTTTTACCCCGCCGATCTCAGGCAGAGATCTGATTGGCTGATAACAATTCAACAACCGAAGTCGTTGAAGTGTTGTCAGCTATCTTGGGACTCAGCATCAGCAGAGTCCCAGAAAAAAAGTTAAAAAACAAAAGGGGCTAGGGTACGAACAGCCTGAAGCCTTAGCTCTGGTGGTGAGTTCCCAAAGGGAACCCCCAGAGCTAGAAAGCATTTTTTTATTTATTTTATGAGCAGAAACGCACGCTCCCGCGCTTCGTTAGTCTAATGCCCCCTGGTTAGGCCAAGTCCTGGGTGTTTTAAAAAAAAGAAAAGCAGGGGGCTCCTCCTCCCCAAAGCTCTTTTTTTTTATTTGTTTTGGATGCGGGCCTGTGGTCCCTTATACCCTGGGGACTGCCACCCTCCAGGGCTTTATTGTAATCTGTGGCAAGGCCCCCTCCCACTGCCCCAGGGACCACCACATCCCTGGGGTGATCTTATAATTAATGCGGGGGCTCTGTGGCCCCCCTGCTGCTGGGCGAGTACCACCCCCAGGCCAAGACTGTAGTTGGAGCGGGGGGCCACGGGGACCATCAGCCCCCAGGGCAAATGCTTAAAAAAATAAAGGGGGTCCCTATGTGACCCCTGCACCCCAGGGCTAAGTTCTCATTGGAGGGATGCTGCGTGGCCCCCCTTGAGGAGCCTCTGATTGCCCTGGGGACCTCCACCCCCCAGGGCTAGCTCCTGCTATGTCCCAGGGTACCTATCCCCGAGACACAGCTGTTTGCTGTGGCTTGGCTGCAGCGCTGCAGCGAAGCCACAGCGAACACTTTGGGTTTTGACAGCGGCTTCCCCAGCAGTGCCAGGTATCCCATAGGGTCTTTGTTTTAGAAAAATACAAATAAAAAAAAAGTAGGGACTGCGGGGGCAGCCCTTGAGGGTTCTCTCGCAGTCCCACAAAGCCCGTCAATAAAATAAACCCCCCCCATAGCTCAGTGTCAAGGTCCCAGACCTTGACACTGAGCTATGGGTGTTTCAAGCCCATTTTCACCTGTTCATGCACCAGCACCAGCACCAAGTTACATTATTCAAGTTTGCTCTTTAAGTGTTCTTTTCACATTTGCAGTGTCAAACAAGTGTTTCCTCCCTATTGCACAAGGGAAACTTCTCTACTCACTTTGAAAAGGAACCTCCTAGGTGTTTTTCACTTATCTCATCCACGTGCACCATCTTCCTTTTGTTTTTTAAAAATAAGTTAAAGAGGCTTACTATAATTGCTTTATTGTTTAAGTAATGGGGTATCGCTTTTCTGGTCGAATATTCGTGTATTCCGAAGGGTTCATCCCCCGTGCAAAAATGTGTATCCATGTGACAGATCCTCATACATTGTATCATCTCATGTATAAGAATTGCCATCTGTTTATGTTTCAGCCTTGAAAAAGTCCTTTAGGACGAAACACGTGTTGGCTGTTGTCTGTTCTTGGATTAAACACTCCATGCAACTCTACTCTTTTTGGACTATATATTTATTTTAGAGACTCAGAGTGCCCTGGTCCCTGTTTCCTTCTCAACTTGTATCTCACAGCACAGTCCATGGGTGGTCCCCTCTGGGGTTCCATCTACGAAACCTGTGCAATTTGGAAACCCTTTGTGGTTGGGTTTCTACGACCAGGTTTGCACCGCGCACAAATACAGGCTACGCGACTTTAAATTGATTGGTTTCAGATGTGCGACAATATAGCATTAACCACTTCCTTGTTATAAATAAGTGTTTCCACATGCCTGCTGCGCCCACTTCATTTTTGGCTGAACAGTGAACCTTAGCTTGAACTGGTTACTTGTCTCATTTTTATCCTTATCCAATTTGAATATGCTATACAATTATACAATCGTCTAGCCTTGAAAAATCCTAAGCCTACACATCAATATGTGGCAAAACGTGTTGGACATCTATTACACACTATGTCCACTAAAACAAGAAAAAAGTGAAATAAAGACAAAAAAGAAACAACCCTAAGTTCAGTCATTACAAAAATCATGGTAGACAAGCCTAAAAGGTCACTGCCCACCACCAAAACTTCGGTTTTATCCATGTTTATCTTTAACCAGGTAAAATTAATCATTTTTGTATGTTACATTGGCAGTCAATAACAGACTAATGGCAACCAAGACGGTTTAACTTTTCTGGTCTTCATTTTGGTTTATAATTTTCGTTCTCCCATTATATGTATATGCACAACATTTGTCTTGGCTGGATTAGTTATTCCTTTAGAAGGTATAACATTAGGGGGTTGTATGGATGATTTGAGTAAAAGATAAGCTTCTATGTTCTTTCCTTGTTGTTGACACCATTTCAGGGTTTTGGCTTCACCAGAGATGTTTTGCTTTGTCATTATGTACTATGAACATCAGGTCTTTTTCCAAAAGGGTATGGTTCTGTGTTTAATTACCTAAATATTCCTGAAGAATTTATGCGTCCTTATTCAATTCTAATATGCTTTGAGTTTGCAAAGCATTCTCTATGTGTTTCGATTCTGTTTATGTAATATGTATCTAACCTTTTACAATTGCATTGTGATTTTAGGTGTCAGCCTAAGGGATCATTTATTTTTATGTAATTACTTGGTTTATGTATCAGTGGAGCCAGGTTATTTACACAATGTTGTCTGAATTCCTTCTAATGTGTGGATTTCTACGGACTTCAAGTTCTCTGACTATTGCATTATGTTACAAGACTAAAATGTGTAAATACAAGTGTGTTACATATTGTGATTTCATTTCTCCACACAGTCCTGCCTCCACTTACATACACTGTTCTGAAGATGTGTGTTGGGTAATACGCTTGATATCCTCTTTTTTTATTTTGGTTTTGTTAATCGGTACAGCATTTTCGTTACTAGTGTTTCTGCAATAAATTGGTCTAGTATAACTGCTCTGTTGTAGATTTATTTTCCTGCTATTTTTCTTAGTCCTGAGTTTTTTAGAAGCAATAGATAGGTTTGAATATATATTTCGCTATGGTCATATTTCGAGGATGAACACAATCTCCTATATTTCAAAGTTAAAGTGACCAAATTCAGCTCTCACCTTTTTTCCTTGTTTTGGAACCTCAGCATTGACATCATGAACAGAAACAAAAAGGGCTGGCAATACAGTCACCTATTTTATGTACACCATAAGTAAGGGTTGATCTACATTTTATATTAACTTTTGTACTTATATTTCTGTAATTGCATTTTTATGATTTTAGTTACAGAGTAAGTAAAGATTCATTTATTTACAAATGTTGAGTTGTCATTTCTAGAAGTATTTCCACTAATTCGACTACCATAAACAATCCTAGTAAATAGGTTGAGTTGTGCACATTTTGATTGTGGGCCTTGTGCAGCCAGTATCTTATTTTATTTTCCTTTATTCATACTGTATAATAGTTTTTAACCGTCTGAGATTTGATAAATATTTTCTACAAATACTCAAAACAAACTTAGGAGTAGGGGAACCTTTCATCTCATTCCCTTACTTCTAAAGATGTGTCTATAAGTTTTGTTTTAACAAACATGTAATGATTTGAATCTCATTCTTAAGTATGACTTTCTAATGCTGCATTAAATGCCCCTTTGTAGACCTTTGTAGAGAATGCCTGTTCAGATTCAGTACATTCAAAGAGTTTGACTCCAGTGTAGCCATTCTGGTGGTGTATTAGACCACTCTTTGCAAAAATTGTTTTTGTCGCATTCAGTATACCAGAACGTTTTCTCTTGCATGCATTTTCTGATGCTGTCTTAGGTTCCCCTTTGTACTGAATACCTTAGTACATTCAGTACAATCATATGGTTTTATCCCTGTGTGGGTTTTGTGATGTGATGTAAGTTCCCATTTTGTCTTGAATGCCTTATGACATTCAGTACATTTATGCGGTTTTAGACCTGTGTGTACTGCATGATGTACCTTTAGAGAGTCAATTCTAGTGAATGTCTTTGTACATTCAGTACACTTATATGGTTTTTCCCCAGTGTGGATTTTCTGATGTCGCATTAGGAGTCTATATGTTGAGCAAGCTTTTCCACACTCAATGCAATTGAATGGTTTTTCCCCTGTGTGAATTTTCTCATGGTCCAATAGCCCATATTTTGCCTTGAATGCCATGTCACATTCAGAACATTTATGCGGTCTTAGTACCTGTGTGATAAATGACTTGTCCCTTGTAATGAATGCCTTGTCACCTTCACTGCATCCAGAAGATTTCTCTCTGGTGTGAACTCTCTGATGTTGTGATAGGTTTCCCTTGTTAATTAATGCCTTGTCAAATTCAGTGTATTCATATGGTTTTTCTTCAATGTGGATTTTCTGATGTCGTACTAGTGTGTTTTTTTCTGCAAACTTCTTGTCACATTCAGTACATTCATATGGTTTCTCCCCTGTGTGGATTTTTTGATGGCGCATTAACTGTGTCTTAGTAACAAATGCCTTGTCACACTCAGTACATCCATAAGGTTTGTCCCCTGTGTGGATTTTCTGATGCTGCGTTAAATGTGCCTTTCTACTAAATGCCCTGTCACATTCACTGCACTCATATGGTTTCTCCCCTGTATGGATTGGCTGATGATGCATTAACTCTCTCTTTGTAACAAATGCCTTGTCACACTCAGTACATCCATATGGTTTCTCCCCTGTGTGGATTTTTTGATGGCGCATTAACTGTGTCTTAGTACGAAATGCCTTGTCACACTCAGTACATCCATAAGGTTTGTCCCCTGTGTGGATTTTCTGATGCTGCGTTAAATGTGCCTTTCTACTAAATGCCCTGTCACATTCACTGCACTCATATGGTTTCTCCCCTGTATGGATTGGCTGATGCACCATTAACTCTCTCTTTGTAACAAATGCCTTGTCACATTCACTGCATTCATAAGGTTTCTCTCCGGTGTGAAACTTTTGATGTCGATTTAGGGCTTTCTTTGTAATGAACATCTTCTCACATTCAGTACATGCGTATTGTTTCTCACTAGTGTGAACTCTTTCATTTTGCATTAGGCTTTGCTTTTGAATGAATGTCTTGTCACATTCAGTGCTTTCATATGGTTTCTTCACAGTGCGGGGTGTCTGATGCTGTAGTAGCGTGTCTCTTCGTGCAAATGCCTTGTCAAATTCAGTGCATTCATATGGTTTCTCCTCTGTGTGGATTTTCCAATTTTGCATCAGGTTCCCCTTTACACTAAATGCCTTATCATTTTCAGAACATTGATATGGTTTCTCCCTATTATGGACTTTCTGATGTTGCATTGGTTGTCTCTTTAGCAGAAAACTCTTGGCATATTCAGAACATTTATATGGCCTTTGTCCTCTGTGGCCTGCCTGATGCCTCTTTAGAAGTATTGTTTTATTGGACGTTTTGTCCCATGTTGAACAGATATAAAGTCTCTCCATTGTGTAGAGGTTGTATTACAACTGCTATCACTTTTACATCATATCCTTATTAGGATTCAGTACACGTATAATTTCTCCAATATCATCTTTCTGTTGGCCAAAAGACAGGTAGTTAAAATGTCAGGGCTTTGAACATTTATAATGCTTTTCTCAGGGAACACTTTAGTTCATTACTGTGGGAGGTCTTCTATGTATAGCCTTGAATATTTTGTCACCATTCTGGAGTGGAGGACTCGGAGTCAACTGACATCATATCTATTGTAAGCTCTTCTGACAAAAACAACCATCCTGGACTCTGGGTAGTTTGGATTCTTTGTTGTCAGAAAATACTTTCCTGGGACTTTATTGCTGTCACTGAAAGTTGTATTTACTGCCAGGGTCTTAAAAGCTATTTTTACACTAGACTGTAATTGAAACCTTTTCGTGTTTGATTCATTTTCCTTTCTTACTGTGTAGGTTTCACCTGTTGGAGTGAAAAAAATGAATCTTGAATTAGGTAAAAGTACACTCCACATGAATGAAACTGATGCGAAGGAGACAAGAGATACGCTCAAAAAAAGAGTAAGGATGTCTGAAGTAAAGGATATCAAAAGGTAATGAAGAGTCAAACCTCATTAGTTAAAATCACTAGGAGAACAAACAACACCAAAAATCCAGCAATCATAAGCAACAGTGAGAGTCAGTCAGCGCCTTTATTCAACACCAAAACTGTCTAAAAGGAACACTCCACCCCAACACTCTGTAGACTGAAAGAATAAAGGCAACAGCGGGGGGATCAAACAGAGACTGAAGGAATGTACCAAGGACTATGTCTCGCAACAAAACAATCAGAATTATTGGCTACTCTGACCCCATCTTTTCCACTGCATGAAGTAATCAGGAGGTTTATATCAATCAACCAAACTCCTCCTCTACTTGTTGATTGTGATAGTAATTGTATTTATGCTGTGTTTACTACCTCTGCTGAGGCGTTACAGCGCTTTTCGGCAGTAGCACGCTACTCCGAAACCCAAAGGTAGATCCGTGGTGGATTTGTAAAGGGAAGTATGGATTGGTATTGGGAGTGGTGGGAGTAGTAGACATGCAAGTTTTTTAGCTGGATGAATAGCATAAAGGATGGACAGAGAAGCGAAGAGTTTAGAAAGGGTTGTTTGGGAGTTCGTAGTAGTAAAAGAGGTTTGGGAGGAGTCTGAGAGTAGAGGGTGGGCTATTTTAGAAGAGGAATAGCATGAATCATATAGAGGTGATTTGATGGGATTTGAGGAGGTTAGTTTTTTTTCTTCATTGCAGTGGGGGGAAAATATATAAATAAGTAGCTACATGACCACAGATAAGGGGTATACATACATGGAGATTTTAACATGATGCGCATATAGAAAAAACCTGGAGATATAAGCTTGCACTAGAAAAAGCCCCATATGTCCATACACAGATAAATATTCACAAACTCCGGCTTTCTGATTTTGCTGTAAATTAAGTTTTCTTTATCTATAATTATGATTTTTTTTTGTATTACAACCTGAATTTTGATTGCTATGGTTCAGAAGTCTTGAGCAAGACAGACCACTAGCTAAAATTGCAGAGAGTACAGACTGCTAGTTAAACTTGCAGGGAGTACAGACCGCTAGCTAAACTTGCCAGAGAGTTCAGACCGCAAGCTAAACTTGCCAGAGAGTACAGACTGCTAGCTAATCTTGCAGAGAGTACAGACCGCTAGCTAAACCTGCAGAGAGTACAGACCGCTAGCTAAACTTGCAGAGAGTACAGACTGCTAGCTAAACTTGCAGAGAGTACAGACTGCTAGCTAAACTTGCCAGAGAGTACAGACTGCTAGCTAAACTTGCATAGAGTACAGACCGCTAGCTAAACTTGCCAGAGGGTACAGACTGCTAGCTAAACTTGCCAGAGGGGATCTGACTTCTCAGTGCACAGTGCCAATGTCAGGGATGCCGAAGAAGGGAGATGTTTGTTTCTATGGGGAAACGTTTTGCTGGACGCACCAGTCCTAGACAGAATGCAACAGAGTCTATGAAGACCCTAATGGCCCTTCACCTTGTGGCCACTGAATACCTCTCCCCTGGAACCTGTCAGCAGATCAAACTGAAACAAGATCCTGGGTATTACAGGAAAATAGGCATAGCAATCCAATGTATTCATACACTTCGGGATAACCATCTTTAGTTGAATGAGGAGGAGGAATCTTAGATGTGATCCCTCAATTCCTGAAAAGGTGCTTGGTACCATGCCCGTTTTGTGAGCCTCCATATTATCTCTTGCCTTTTCTGACAGAATGAGATTCAATAACTCCTGCAATATGGGGTTCCCTTCAGGTGTGCATCGGAGGGTTGCTCTCCATGCAAGACACACATAATTAGGTGAATTGGCTGCTTCAAATATCTTGTGACAAACAGAGATAATGTGAACTGAGAGCATTGCTGCACAGACTGTCAGCATTGAAGATGGAGAGAAGAGAAAAACAGAAAGACATCCAAAAACAGAGCAAAACACTGGCTGCCGTAGTATGAACCTGTCGACTGTAGTTTAGAGAGAGTGGCTCCTCCGTAATAGCGGAGGAGCACAGCCTCCTGCTCAGTCAGGCAGTGACTAATAAAATGATAATAAAATAATTGTATTTTCATTTTATTTGTCAGTGTCTGACCCACGTACATCTAGGGCGGGGTGGGGCTGGTCCATAGGAAGTAGGCGTGACGAGCACTGTAAAGTGCACATGTCGGTTTGGAATGTCTCCCTCTCTCTAAAATAACCCAGATTCTTTGAGAGGGACAGTGATAAAGCCTATTTTTATTTTTTATTATCAGCTTATGTCCTGCTGATTTTGTTATCTAAACTTTATGTTCAGTGATATCCTTTAAGGGTGCGTTTTAGGACCCCCTGCTCTCTAGTGTTTTTATGTCTGACCTCCCAGCACCTTTTGGTGACACCAGGGCCCAGATTTATGTTAATGTGGTGCAGCGCGATGCTGCGCCAAAAATACCAGTGCTGCACCACTTTAGAAACGCAGAGGTGCGCCGCATTTAGAGGAATATGGCGCACCCCTGCATTTCGCCCTGCGCTGACGCTGAATTAAGCTGCCTGCGCCAACGCAAGCGTCCTTGTACCATACTGCAAGGGTGTCTCTGTTAAGGGGATAGATTGTTTATGTTGAGGAAGGTGTCCCTTCCTGCACATAAACAATCTATAATGGCGGTTTGGCACTTCTATGTGTGCTGCACACACATAAGTAGGAATGCGTAATTTTGAATGATTGTTTATGTGCAGGAAGGTGTCCCTTTCTGCACGAAAACAATTGTCCATGACATTTTGCTTCTTCTATGTGTGCTGCAGAACGCAGTACTCATGGACAAGCAAAAAATGAGGAGGAATAAAAGCATTCCTCCTCGTTTTGCCATGCAAACGCCACCTCGACAACTCGTAAATCTGAGGCAGCATCAAAAGCAATGAGTGTTGAGGTGAAACGCCTACCGCAACACCAATTGCACGCCCTTTTAACGCAGAAAAGTGTGTCAGAGGGGGCCATGTTTACAAGGAGGTGTAACGCCACAAAAAAGTGGCTTTACACCTCCTTGTCAATATGGAGCAGGGCTTAGCACCACCGGTGTGTGAAGGGAAAAATTATACTGTGTCCTATGTTTGAGAAGTATGGAATAAGAACTCTCAATGATGCACAAGTCACTTCATTTGCAATTAAGGGGGTCATTCTGACCCCGGCGGTCATGGACCGCCGGGGCCAGGGTTGGCGGGAGCACCGGCAACAGGCTGGTGGTGCCCCGCAGGGCATTCTGACCGCGGCGGTTTGGCCGCGGTCAGATGCGGAAAACCGGCGGTCTCCCGCCGGTTTTCCGCTGCCCATTAGAATCCTCCATGGCGGCGCAGCTCGCTGCGCCGCCATGGGGATTCTGACAGCCCATACCGCCATCCTGTTCCTGGCGGTTCTCCCGCCAGGAACAGGATGGCGGTATGGGTTGTCGTGGGGCCCCTGGGGGCCCCTGCAGTGCCCATGCCAATGGCATGGGCACTGCAGGGGCCCCCGTAAGAGGGCCCCACTTTGTATTTCAGTGTCTGCTTTGCAGACACTGAAATACGCGACGGGTGGCACTGCACCCGTCGCACCTTCCCACTCCGCCGGCTCAATTCTGAGCCGGCGTCCTCGTGGGAAGGGTGGTTTGCACTGGGCTGGCGGGCGGCCTTTTGGCGGTCGCCCGCCAGCCCAGTGCAAAAGCCAAAATACCCTCAGCGGTCTTTCGACCGCGGAGCGGTATTTTGGAGGGGGGAACTCTGGCGGGCGGCCTCCGCCGCCCGCCAGGGTGAGAATCACCCCCTAAGTCATTTAGGGCCACATGTACAAAGATCAGGTTTTGCGGCTCGCAAATTGCGAGACTTAGCGACACGCAGTTTGCGAGTCGCAAAACCTGATGTACAACAGTGTCAATGGCACTGTTTGAGATTCGCAATGGGGTCGCAAATGACCTACCTCATGAATATTCATGAGGTAGGTTGCAATTTGCGACCCCATTGTGAATGGTGGCACTCACAGGGATGGTGGCCTGCTGGGGTCAGCAGATCACCATGTCTGTGACTGCTTTTGAATAAAGCAGTATTTTTTTTTTTAAATGTAGCCATTTTCCTTAAAGGAAAATGGAATGCATTTTGAAAAAAAAATGAAATGTTTTCTTTTCATTTTTTCAGAACAGGCAGTGGTCCGTGGGACTCCTGTCATCAGATGATGTCCATGATGGATCCACACCACGTGTACTTATGGTGTTTAGAGCGTGACCATGACCCAAAGTCGTGCTCCGAGTGCCAGGCCATGAACCCGAAGGCTTTGAGGGAGTGGTCCCTAAAACTCATGGCAGCCTGGCACTCCAAGTCACTTCCGCTCGAGAGGAAGGTCATTAGACTGCTTGCGGAGTCCTCATGACTCATCCTCGTCCCACTTGAGACCTTCAGGACATTCGGGTAAGAAGAAGTCAAAATGTTTTTCGACTTTATCTTGTCAGTCAGCTGACGCAATGCGGGACAAGGAGCGTTGACGCTCTATGCCTCCATCCTCAGAGCCTTCTTCTACCTCGGCTCCACGCCTCCCCGAGTTTCCGGAAGCAGAGGCCACCGGCTCACCGACAAAGAATTTGACAAGGCCTTGTGCCTCATCTTCTGGCAGTCTGACCCTGTTGGAGCACCTTCAGGCCCCGCGGGGTTAGCAGGGCCCCCCTCGGGTTCCAAATTGGCAGCTTCAGCCTCGACTCTGGAAGGCACCCTAGGATCCGCTTCCGGATCCGAACCATCATCAATTGTGCCACTGCAACCTTCCCTGATGACGGTTCCAACATTGATGCCGACAAGGTCCACCATCTGCAGCGATCCCATACTTATTGCTGACACGGAGCCGGACCAGCATTGCGCTATGCTGATTCTGATTTCGACAGGGACTTTGCTTCCTAGGTAGGATCCAGACTCTTATTCCTATGGGTACGGATACAATGAGAGTATGGAGGGGCCACTGGACCCTTTAGAACGGACTGGGCTCAGGAACTGGCTGAAGCCAGTGGATTTGACACCTCCCCTGATGCTGGCATGATTTCTCCTGAACATAAAAAACAGAAGATCTTCACTTGAGTATTTTCTCACCATCTATGGATTTTAGAGGTATTGACCCGAACACAGTTGTGAAAGAAGGACGATCTTTATAGGCTTACAGGTGTGGAGAGTGCTAAATCACACAGACCTTGAAGACACTTTAATAACTGTAATTAAAATGTAAGAAGTTTTTTTTTATTTAATACAAAAATGTAGTAACAGCTTGTTTTTATTGAGTAAATCTTTTTAGTTGGTTTAAAAAAGTTACTAATAAAGATTACATGCACAACATCCGGGTAAGAAACATTTGGCGACCACATCCTTATCCTGCAAATGAAGCAACATAATTGAGGATATAAATGCCTGCATTCAACTCTACAGACCGAGGGAGGATTATTTTCAGGATCCAGACTGCATTAGGACACTAATAAGTTGTTCTTGCTCTCTGACGCATAAATTACCACTGTAAACGTTAATCTCCCACTAGACCTAATCATATAGAAGACTTACTCTCTTCTATAAACAACTTTTCAAGCTGAAGAGTTGTTACTTTTGTGTCCAGAATTAAGGAAAGGATTAGAACATGAGTTCATGCAGCATTCAAAGTGGATAAAGTCTTGTATGCGGCTCTGTTCAGTGCAGTATTGTGAGCTGTGCTATGATCAGAGCAGTATTGTCTGTTTGTTGGCTCTGTCCAACATCTCCGCACTTGTTGGAGCTCAGAAGGGTTGTTTGCAGTTAGCGTATGGCACAGAGTTGGTGAGTTTCCTTGCCTCCAGAGTACCACATAGAAAATGGACTGTCAAACTCAGGCTGCTTCTTGGGATCATGGATGCCATGAGTTCCAGGAAGAAGGAGAAGCTTGACCACATAAAGTGCCCATACCAAGATGGTGGTCTCTGCTGAAATTCTCAATCCAAAATGCATCTGATGCTCTTCCTCTGAGGGCACTTTCGGTGTCAAGTACGTAAAAGAGAGTAGAGAGGGTGGATGCATCACAACACATTTAGTTCAGACTATTCGCGGCATTCCACACCCAAATGGCTATACATTTTTGTTCTGATTTCTTGCAGTAAGTTTGTATATTTTTTGTTGAATTATTCTTTTAATTGTTGCATTGTAGCATTTTGCTATTTTGCTATTATGGTTTCCTCTGAGCAGTTGGATCAATTTCCTGATGGATCATCTGACTCTGGACTTCTTATACTGTATAGCTGATTCTCACCAATACAATCTACATCATCATTCAACATCCACACAGTCTACCTCTACCACATCTCAATCTACCTTTGTGAAAAGCCTCCTAGCTGTGACTTTCCAAAGGTGATGTGTTTTACCTCTAACATACATGACTTTGTTAAAAATACCAAGGTTTCTGGGGGGAGTCCTCATTTCTTAAGGCAATCTTGAAAGCTAGTCGACCAAACTAGCATTCAGTCTATGATGGATTGCAACATCTTCAGTTCTGCAGGTTCTATGGCACTATGGATCCACTTTCAGACCAAGTACACAAAGTTCAAAAATAGCTCCTTGAGAATCTCTCCCCTAAACATCTCTTAGTGTTATGGTTTAGATTAACGGGGTCATTTTGAGTTTGCACCCGTCAAACTCCCGCGGTCAGGTTGCCGCCAGTGCGCCTGCCTTCCCGTGGGCCTCATTAGGAGTTCCCCACTGGGTCAGCGGGTGGAAACTGTGTTTCCGCCTGCTGGCCCAGTGGGAAATAGCCCACAACATTGACGCCAGTTCCTGGCTTGGGAGACAGTGAAAAGCACAATGGGGCTGTCAATGGTGGCCCCAGCACTGCCCATGCCAAGTGCATGGGCAGTGCAGGGGCCCCCAGGGGGCACCCTGCACCCCGTCTCTGCCGGCTTATACATGGCAGTGCAACCGCCATTTGAAAGCTGGTGGTGAGGGGCCTCGTAATACCCAGAGCGGTGCTTCATGCAGCTCTGCCCTGGCGTAATGCGACTGTCAGCACTGCCAGTTCCTCCAGTGAAGGGAAACTGGCTGTGCTGGCGGTCTGACCGTGGCCGAACCGCTAAGGTCATAATGTGGTGGTCTGACCCCCGCCAAAGCAGTCCGACCACCGCTTTGGCAGCAGTCAGACCGCCACTGTGGCCCTATGGGTCAATAGATCGTCAGAGTCATAACGGGCCCCTAAGTGTCCAAGTAGTCCAATCAAAGTCCCTGCTCTTTTCTGTGAATCCACTTAAGTTATAAGATAATTTTCTGCTTCTCTTTCTTTTATTCTTCACCCTGCGCCGGTTAAGCAAGATCTAACTAAAGTGGGTCCTTTAATTACTTTCTTGTCTGGTCCAATTTAACTCAGGCAGCCCGCTAGTAGCCAACTCTGACATTTCAGTGCAGTCCTTTGACGTCTTCTGTCAGCTTTTAAAGAAAAGGTTTGAATGACTTGGATAGGAGTGTTCTGCTGAAGAGGTTTTATGTGATATTCTGTAAGGAACAACGGAAGTGGCCCATTTTTGTCAACTGGATTCTGTGTTGAAGGAACTCGAGTGATTAGATTCATCTTGGTTTAAGAGGAGAAGAACGGAAGTACAGGTAGAATCTCAGCATCCTGCTTCATTTGCAGAACTTATTGGTTTAACACATTGATCAAACATTAGTCACAAGAATGGTAAGAAGAAATTAAAAGGCTTAATTGAAAGCCCCCTGCACCATCCGAGCACCACTTTTTTGATGCTTCTGTGGTGCACAGTGCAGACCCATATCTACAAGGCCACGTAAAGCCACCCTGCGTGGCTTTACATGGCGTTGTAGATGTGGTGTAAGGCAACGCAGTGCAAGTTGGTGCGTTGCCTCACTCTGCGTTGGGGGGACATGCCATGGGGGTTACTGTGGGTGCTCCCACTCAACACTCATGGTTTTTGACACTGCCCCAGATTTACAACATTGTGAAAATCTGGGGCAGCGCCAAAAACATACATCTCCCCAGAGCAGGCGTAACAAGGAGAAATGTTTACACTTCTCCTTGTTTTTTACCCTTTTCATGTAGAATGAGGAAAACGCCTCTTGTGATTATTTTTGTGCTTAAAAGTGTCCCTTCCTGAACAAAAACAATCATGTCATCAACACAGACACCCTTGAATCATGGTGCCTGGGTGCCTGGGTTGGCGCGCAGCTGTAATTTGTGCGCTGGCGCTGGCTGAAAGGACAAGAATGCACCGTACCTTGTAGAAATGGTGCATTCCTGCCCTTTCTAATTGGCGTAGGGCAGCACAGCAAGATACTCAGATTTCTCGAAACCTTTGTCGCCTAGAAAATCTGAAAATTTCAGAGCCACTGTCAGCAGGTTAGTGTTAACAATGGTCTAAGGGCATTCAATCAATCAGGAATTTGTAAAGTGCACTACTCACCCATGAGGGTCACAAGGCGCTGAGGAGGGGAGGGGCAGAAGGGGAGGGAATGGTGCTACTACTGCTCGAACACCCAGGTCTTGAGAAGTTTCCTGAAGGTAAGGAGGTCTTTGGTCTGGCACAGGTGGGTGGGAAGAGTGTTCCACGTTTTGGCGGTGAGGTGCAAGAATGATATACCGCCTGTTGTAGTTCTGCAGATGCGTGGGATGGTTGAAAGGGCGAGGTCAGCGGAGTGGAGATGCCGGGTCAGGATGTAGAAGGGACACCTTCAGACCTAATGAGCGTGAACAAGCAATTTCACCAGCATTATGGAGAACCTGGCACAACTTCAAGAACAGATGCATTATTTGAGGTGTACAGGGCTGATGTGAATCAGTTGTTGTGTTCGATAGTGCTGAGTGAAGTGAGAGGGAGAGACTGGTGGAAAATGTGCCATGGTGGAGAGTGGACCCAAGGAGTGATGGGGAAATGAATGCAGCAATGGATGCTTTCTGAATGAGATTCTGGAGAAATGTCCAGTGAATAAGGATTGCGCAAATATCCCGAAATGTAAGCAGAATAAGGATGAGGCACTGGCTGATTATATGGACAGGCTCAAGGGGCCTCCTGAGATGTCTTCGGGAGCTGTGGGGCTGCCTTTGCACAGGGATTGTTGCAGAACATTAAGAATCAATTACTGTATGTACTGGATGGCAGACTAATTAATAACTGTTGTGCATCGCTGTGTTGTATCACAGGAGGAAAATACATTTTATATGGAATCAAAATGGATGTTGTTAAAACTGCAGAATGGGCAGAAAGTGGTCAAAGGGGTATGACAGGGAGAACCCAGGGGGTGAAGGGTGCTGGGAAGGTCAAAGAACTGGAAGTTTTGGAAGAGAAGAGGAAGGGGCAGGGAGAAGTCCCAGGGCTAGGAGACTCTTGTCTTACATGTGGGCAGCTGGGGCACTGAAGGTGCGAATGTGGCTACTGGAAGCACGACTAATATTATATCCAGTTAGCCGGGGCTGTGGGACCAGTCAGGGTGCCACTGACCTGGACTGAAGTTCAGTTTTAGGACAGCCGAGAGGTTCATACTGGGAAATAAATAACCCAGTAGCCGTAGATGAAAAGGGCCCTTATGTAGACCATATAATGATGAGAAACACATCAGCTGCTTCTTTGACACAGGCACCAGTCACTTGGCCCTCAAGAACTCCTGCCACTGTTGGGCTTTCACATAGATGACGTTGGTGTTTTTAATACAAGAATCGCCTGTCATATCACAAATCACATGTACATCCCTGTGGGACCTATTAGAAATAAATCCTCCTTTTTGCTCTTCTCCACCTCAGACTAACTCACTGAGTAGTGACATAGGGGGTCATTCTGACCCTGGCGGTAATTACAACAGGCTGGCGGTGCTCCGCCGGGCATTCTGACCGCGGCGGTACAGCCGCGGCCAGAAGCGGAAAGCCGGTGGTGTACCGCCGACTTTCCGCTGCCCATGGGAATCCGCCATGGCACATGGGGATTCTGACAGCCCATACCGCCATCCTGTTCCTGGCGGTTCACCCGCCAGGAACAGGATGGCGGTATGGGGTGTCGTGGGGCCCCTGGGGGCCCCTGCAGTGCCCATGCCAATGGCATGGGCACTGCAGGGGCCCCCGTAAGAGGGCCCCACAAAGAATTTCAGTGTCTGCTTTGCAGACACTGAAATTTGCGACGGGTGCAACTGCACCCGTCGCACCTTCCCACTCCGCCGGCTCCATTCTGAGCTGGCTTCCTCGTGGGAAGGGTGTTTCCCGCTGGGCTGGCGGGCGGACTTTCGGCGGTCGCCCGCCAGCCCAGTGGGAAAGCCAGAATGACCGCCGCGGTCTTTTGACCGCGGAGCGGTCTTTCGGCGGGAACCGCTTGGCGGGCGGCGACCACCGTCCGCCGCGGTCAGAATCACCCCCATAGTCTTCAAGCTCCACTGCACAGTCTTTTGTAATCCAGAGGGAGTGGGGAGGGTTCCTAAATATGCCTCAGAAACAAGAGAGCAAAGCACTTACTTTGTTATTTGAGAGTCTGAATCATACTGAAGGAGCGAAACCTGTTGTCATGTCTCCGTATAAGTACAATTGGCTTTACAGGTACCACCCACTCTCTGCTCAACAGGAGCTAAAGATGTAGGGTTCTCCGTAAATATGAATACTGAACCAGTGAAGAAACTGCCCAGAATATCTAAATGCCCTTTAAAACTGTAGGTGGGGGTGGTATCTGTCCTGTAGTAGGGGATGTGATTAAACAAGGTGCACCAGTCCCTTTTGTCAGTGGGTGTAAGAACCCAACTATCCGGATACAAAAGGCGGGTAATGCCAACCTGTCAGGTTCTTAGTTGATCTCTGGGTGATTATTAACGTGGTTTTCCCAAGCTTTCCTGTTGTGATGGCCCATCTCCCATTCTCTCCTGCATCATGGCCTGCACACAGTGATTAACTCTGGTTCATCTTTGCTCTGCTTTCTTTTCCATCCCAATAGGCGATGAGAGTCTGGTCCTTTCCTCTTGCATATTCTGAGGTTTCTAACTTTCTTGAGCTTGCTTTCCACAATGATTTACAGGGACTCCTTCAATCTTTTCCCAAGCCTAAAAGAAGGATTGGTCCACACTGGCTTTCTCCACATGGGTTTACACTGATTCAGATTGTTGATGATTTGTTCTTAGCTTCTGTTGCACTAAACCAGTGAAAGGTGGAGCAGAAAAGAGCCGTTTCCTACAACTCCTCTGCACTGGACCCAGTCGTGGCCAGGCTCAGGCCTTCCTTGCATCCTGTGGCAGCTGCTTCAAACCTTGCTGAAGCTTCTAGAGATGTTAAACTCCCTCTATTTATTGCTTTGCCCCCGCTCCCTGGTTGCACTTCTCCTTACTTCAAAAATGCAACCTATGTCCACAGCCCAATTGGCTTGCTATGAAATTCTACTGGTATCTGCTTCTCATGTTGCTTCGGTCCTTTGTCCCCCAATGGACCCTGCTACATTGGTGCCCAAAAGTGAAGATGGGGAGACGCACAATTGAATTTTAACTATCACACAGGTTACTGAGCCACAGACAGATTTGACCAATAGATCATTCTCAGGTTGTGAATTGATTTTGTGGATGGTTCTTGTCTCAGGAATGAAGACAGTTGTGCTGTGTGCACTGTATGTGATGATGCTGAGAGCTGCACCTGCCCTAGGTTAAATCGGTTCAGGTTGCAAAGTTGTGATGTTCACAAGTGCATGCATCCTAGCCAAAGAAAAAACGTTCCTGCACACACCGACTCAAAATCTGCATTTAAGGTAATGCATGATTTTAGGCTCCTGAGTGAAAAGGGGGTTACTGATATCGGTGGGGACCCCATAAAAAATGGAAAGTATGTTCAGAGTCTCTGAAATGGTTTGCATTTGTCAGGAAAGATAGTGTAAAGTAGTTTAGTATAGTGTGCAGCCAATCAACACCATCAAGATGATGTCTCGAGAGGAAATGCTTAAGCTGATTCGGTTCGTGCAAATGCAGCTTTATCAGTTGGAGAGCTGTCTCTGCTATTTCTAGATTCCTCATGGCCCTGACCCCCATGTAGGGTATGACTATGACCCTAGACAGGAGAAGGAGCAAAACTGGGAATTTGAAGAAATAGTGACTTCCCCTGCAGTAGCCTTGGGGATGGTGACAGAGCAGCTAGGCGCGTGTGCCAACAGTTTTGTTCAGAACAGAATGGCCTTAGATTATTTTCTAGTTGCCAAAGGGGGCGGGGAGGTTTGTGCCACTGTAGGTAGTGGATGTTGTGCTCACCTTCTTGACACTTGCCTCGACACACTCGAGCAGATAATATAAAAAAGAGTGCAAAGAAATTGCATGAGATGCAAAGTGCCCCTGGTTTGAGCCCAAATTATATCTAGGTATGGCTAGGGGAAGTCTTCGACCCTTGTGGCATGAAGGTGCTTGATTTTATCTTTGGTATCATTCCAACTCTGTTTGCAATTAATGTTCCTATTGTTGCGTATAATCAAGCGCTCATGCAACAATAAAGACATTGCCAACATCTTTACGGTTTGCTACTCCTCAGGTTGGATCAAGTTCTTGTAAGCTTGAGTCTTTCCTTCTGGAAAAAGAGGGCTGTGGGTGCTGAGAAAACATCCTCAAACTACGTTGTATTGTATTCATTATCCATCCATTATCTAGAGGAACATCTGTAACCATACCTACAGGTTTGCAAATATATTCATTATAAATCAAATGTGAATGTTGTTTTCCTCTGTCTCATTTTCCTTTCTTTCAAAGCTATTACTATAGCGGAAGCTCAGAAGCCACGTCGCTCACATTGTACATTGCAGATTTCCAGCAAATGTAACTTTGTATTCAAACCTGGCAAGAGACGTAGGGTTTGGTTTCATGAGAAGGATGGAGTTAGTATCTGTGGATATGAATTATATATCCCTTTAAAGACCTGCCCTGCCCCATCCACCTCCAAATGGCTCTACTGTGTTTTTTGTCCCTCGAGGAAGAGTCAGATTGTGAGATCGACATAGGGGATGTGGAGGTGGGAGAGCGGGTGGCAGAAAGCACACTAGACACCAGAGATATTTCCTTTTTTAGGAAAAATAATAGGGGATGGAGTGACTTGCTCAGGCTTCAGATTTATACCCTACCCCTAAACACCAGAACAGTTGTTGCCTCCATGGGGCCCACAGCATCCACTTCTCCATGGTAAGCAAGAGGAAATTGGGTTGGGTTGGGTTTCTTTAGGGCATAGTTTTGACATATGCTCTTGCTGACAGGTGTCTGGCATGCGAATCCCAGTTTCCCCTCACTTTCCATGGTGAGTGAGCGCACTATTTTGGATCTAGGTCAGCCGCCACATGGGAAACCTATCAAACCTGGAAAACTAGACACCGAGGGGAGCGTAGGTTGTGACTTGCATGCATCCTTTTATGCTGTCTTACCTAGAATTCCCCACAGTCCTCAAACTTCTGCTGAAATAATGCATTTTCATCACATCTTTGTGAGATAAACTTCCACAGTCTGTGTGAATCGACAATCGTCATGGTATCCCCACACGTCTTCTAATAAAAACGGTACCCTACTTGTGAGGGGGGGGGGCCTATCACCCACGATGTAAATGGACCAAACCAGACCATGGAAAGACCACATTAGCTTCATATGGTCAGAGTTTTCACCCGCTCCTGAATTTGAATGGCAGAAAAAAGATGAACTAACAATACTGCTGCTCTTGGGACCAAGCTGAAGGAAGTACTGCTGGGTTCTGGGAATCCCGTGACTGTGAAGCAGATGGGAATAGTATGTTTGAGTTGGTACCTCATCATATTCTACAGATTTTATACTTTCTATTATTAAGTTAATATATTAGAGTTTAAATTAAGAGCATAAAGAGTGGAATTGTCTTGATTGAATTGGCAACACTATACCCATATACACTTCAGAAGATTAGATCATCCCAGGAGGAGGTACGGAAGCCTTGGTATGGGCTTCAGCAAGTTCTAGTACTGTCTCAGCCTGAGGTTACAATAACACCTACTGGTTCACCGTTGTTAACAATAGTGTAAAAAAGAACTTGGAGAACAGCAATAAGATATGGACAAAAACATCACCTTAACTGCAGACAATGCCTTCCCTGATCCATAATGTACTGTAAACTGGAAGCCAAAGGGTCCTTGCTGCAGGGAGTGGGCCTACTTGTCCCAAGGACAAAATAAACTTGAAAACGTGTTGTCCTTGACCCCAAACCATGTGTCCTGGGCATCGGGCTATAGGAATTCCACACCCCTGCATAGAATGTGCTGGACAGTTGGTGTTGTGGGTTTTGTGGTACAGATGAGGGTATGAGAGAGCAGAGTATCATCTGTGAGGAGATTCGGAGTGAATCTTCGATAGATCATTAAGGAGAAGTATCCTATGCAAATAATGACGCCAACAGATTTGACCCATAATATCCTAGATAAAACATCTATTATAACCTTCAAAAAGTAATTCAGAGTTTTTAAAATCAAATCTAGTCTTATTACAAAAAATTAACTTTTGGATAACATAGTTCACTCTGTCATTTTACGTATAACTCAACCCAAAGAGCCACCTCCCTCTTGGAATCCACTTCTGAAAAATGCAGATCCATCGAACCCTTGGTCATAAGGATTCAGTTCATTACTTGACAAAATAAGAGGGGTTATGTCTTAGTATTGAACACGCTGGGTGCTGGGTATGTCATGGTTACTACAGCCCTTCTTTGCATCTGGAGTGTGGTAAGAAAGGAGTTGACCATTCATCTGTCTGCTTCTGGGAGTTTCGTGCTGTATTCATCCAGGTGGATTGGAGAACTTTGTGCTCAAAACTGATTCAGATGGGTGCTCCCTTCAAATTAATCACAATTCTGGAGACCTTGGATGAGAAAACTTAGACAAAGGTATATGTGAATAAGGGGAAGACTTTGGCAACTACATTTAAGATAAAAATTGGGTAAAACAAGGGTGTATTCAGCCTCACTTTTATAATGCTTTTGTGGCAGACTTCCTGGGGCCACCAAAACAGACGAAAGCATATTCCCTCGAAGTTTAGGTTTAACACTTACGAGGGTTGTTACATTCAGACATTGGGCTTTCAGACTGAGCTTCTGAAGCAACTGCATACATGAAAGGAATAGTGTGTGTGAAACTGTGTTAAAACTGAGCAAAAACACAATTGTGCCACATGAGGCAAGAAAATGGAAAAAATTTAGTTGGTCTCTTACCAAAAGTAAGATTTTTGTTGTAATAAAAACGTAAGATGTCTGGGAGTCAAATTTTAGGGTAATTTGAATTGGATTTAGAATTGAGATTTAAGGTTTTGTAAAATTTATATTAGATTATGAATGGTTTAACTCTGTTTATAGCCATTCATTCATTATGATTTATGGGAGTGCAGCATTAATTTAAAATATATACCGGATTTCAGTAAGGTGACAGTGCATTGTTTGAAGAAGGCCTTGAATCTACCACTTTTCGCAAGCACTGAGGAGATAAGATCAGTGCTTAATTTGTGGTTGTTGTTTCCGGTCGTTGCTGCACTTATTTTTGAAGGCCGGCGCTTAGTCTTCTGCCTCAAGCATTTGCTTTTGAAAAGACGGAGGAAGAGAAAAACGAAAAAGCATCACAATGGGAGAAAGCAGAAAGCTGTTAGAGTGAGCTGAAGGGGCAGGGAGGGTCTGTAAATGGATTGAAGAGACCAGCTCGGTGGAGTCTGGCGGGAATGAGGTAGACATAGTAAAGATTGTAGGTCTCCACCAGGCGCAGCCTTGAGCCAGGTTTAAGAAGTTTGGAAGCAGAAACAGAAAGATTGGGTCTGCAGTTTTTAGGAACCCTCCTAACAGAAGAAACACCAGGAGCAGGGGGGGGATTTTTGGAAAAATAGCTGTAAAAGAGGAGTGAGCTGGTCTAGGTTAAGCATATGGGAATTATTTTGTTATTTCAAAAATATGGAATGTCCAACGTTCACCAGGTTTACGAAAATGTGAGGATCAATATGGTATGTAGAATGCTTACCTCTGTCGTACTGTCTCCCTCAAGCGTTTGTGAATGTATTAATAAATCTATAGAGTGAAATGGATACAGAACAGAATCAATGCTCCTCAAGGTTTTGCTCCCATTAAACAAGTCTACAAAATAAATGTCTGTGAGGCTCATTTCACAGTTCTGTGATATAAAATGTAAAATAAAGAAATAAGGATATTACATTGTAAGTCAATCAATCAATCAGGATTTATAGAGTGCAGCGAATCCCCGAGAGGGTCTCAAGGCGCTGGAGTTGCTAGCTTCTTCGCGGTGCTCTGTTCATTTGAAGAACCAGGTCTTGAGTCCTTTCCCGAATTCCTAAGCTGCAGTGGGAGTCAGTGCTAGAGTGATGAAGCATCCTGCCAGTCAGACCTTTCAACTACACTACGTAGGCACTCGACCTCCCTGTATGCCTGTCACTTGAGGGAATCCAGAAATACATATGCATAGTGGTTGGATAGAAAGGGGTATTCACCAGTGATTCCAATTCACTGCATCTAGGCAGAACTTCACTGCATTTTGGGAATTGTAGTCTGTGATGCTTTCATTAAACAACAGGCTAATATTGGAAAATTACTTGCAACAGACAAGCCCAGGCCTGGAAACATGAGAACGCGTAGCATGCTGGCAGTTTTGGCATATGCCTTCTGTGCCATGCTTAAATCTATGTGGTCAGCCCTACCATGCTCCCACCGTCCTGCAATTTGTTTTATTTCACAAACACCTAAGTGTTTAAAGACAAAGCCTACAGGTGCTCCGTCCATCCCCTGGAACTAGTTATGGGGCAAGAAGTACAAATCCCTGTTAAACAGAGGACTGAGGAATGAACAGTGTACGAGCTCTGGTTACAACCAGACTACAAGTGAGGCCAAGAGGTGCAAGGGAGGGTTGGAGTTGGAACACATACTTGGCAGAACTTTGTGCTAGACACGTCCATGAAAGCATCATCATATGTTGTCCACCTACAGGTAAAACCTGGGTCTGTTGGTGGGAAGAGGGTTATCAGTTCTTCGACAAAGGGGACCTGGGTGCAGGTGTAAATGCAGTGATCGGTTTCAAGACATGAACACAAGAATCAGGTCAATCACCACCACTCTTTCTTGGTAGCGGTAAAACCAGCCGATGGCCACCACTGTTGTTACTAGTTACAGCGGTACAAACACCTTGAATTTCTAACTCCGATGCCATCCCTTGTGAGTAACAAACATGTGTACTACGTAGATCATTCTTAGAATATACAAACTGCAAGAAATAGGAGCCATTAGTTGAGGAGGCTGAGAACCCACCATAAATAATATTCACAGTCCTTGTGAGGATGAACCACAAAAGTCACTAAGTAAACCTGTGCTTAACCCTCTGCCAGCTTGGCACAAGAGCAGACAGGCGTACCTTGGAGTGATGTGTAAAGTATTTATGTTGCACTCCAACAGTCATAAAGTAGTACCAGAGATATGAATGTTTTAAGTTTGAATTAAAAAATAGCACCAAAAAGAATAAAGCACAAACCACAGTTACCTCATTGCGCAATTCCGGGTCAAAGTCAAAAGGTAAGACTGACTCGTAGGAGCGTGGGTTGAATATAAGGGCCATGTTGGTCCTGGACCAAGAGTTACCTTTGGACAAAGAAGAAATCCTGAGAAGTTAAAGTCCTCCAGCACCTCTACAGGAATTTCCCTGGTTGGGACTCTCTTTGAAAGAGTGGGTGTGGACCTGATAGGGCATTTGGTTACATGCTCAAAAGACATACATTCATCTTCATCCTCGTTGATCGCACAACCAGATATCTTGAGGTTGTTCCTTCAACAGTTGCTGTTTACAAATTGTTCTAGTCCCTAAACCAGATGGAAGAAGTCACCTTTGTATTAACTTCAGAGCAGTTAATAAGGTGTCAACATTTTATAATTATCTGTTACCCGGCAAAGAACTCATAGAATCGCTAGGGGGCTGCTACTGACCTCACAGAGGGCTTTCGGAAAACTCCTTTAGGACCAGAGGACAAAGAGAAAGCAGCAGTTGCCACTCCATGTGGCTGTTTCCGATTTACTGTCCTTCCTACTGGTGTGCACGGGGAACCTCTGGCTTTTTAAAAGCTTATGGATAGAGTTTTAAAACCACATCATAAACACACCTCGGCGTATTTAGATTACATTCAGATTTTTGCAAAGGGTAGGATGAACACCTAGAACATTTGACAGCTGCACTGCTTTCCCTTAAAATGGTGAATTGAACATTAATACAAAGAAAACACAACTTGTCAACAATAAAGCTAGGTAACTTGGATGCTTCCTGGAAACGGAAAATTAGAACCCCAAGGAGAGGAAGTAAAGACCATCGCCACTGTTCCATCCCCTAACTAAAAGGGACATGTAGACCTTGTAGGAAAATGGCTCCCTGTTGCAGTTACCCCCCACTTTTTGCCTGATACTGATGCTGACTTGACTGAGAAGTGTGCTCGGACCCTGCTAACCAGGCCCCAGCACCAGTGTTCTTTCACCTAAAATGTACCACTGTTTCCACAATTGGCACAACCCTGGCACACATATAAGTCCCTTGTAAAAGGTACCAGTGGTACCAAGGGCCCTGTGACCAGGGAAGGTACCTAAGGGCTGCAGCATATGTTGTGCCACCCTAGGGGACCCCTCACCTAACACCTGCACACTGCCATTGAAGATTGTGTGTGTTGGTGGGGAGAAAAAGGCAAAGTCGACATGGCATCCCCGCAGGATGCCATGGACACAAAATACCGCCTGTGGCATAGGTAAGTCACCCCTCTAGCAGGCCTTACAGCCCTAAGGCAGGGTGCACTATACCACAGGTGAGGGCATAGCTGCATGAGCAATATGCCCCTACAGTGTCTAAGTCTATTCTTAGACATTGTAAGTACAGTGTGGCCATATTAAGTATATGGTCTGGGAGTTTGTCAAAAACGAACTCCACAGCTCCATAATGGCTACACTGAATACTGGGAAGTTTGGTATCAAATTTCTCAGAATAATAAACCCACACTGATGCCAGTGTTGGATTTATTAAAAAATGCACACAGAGGGCATCTTAGAGATACCCCCTGTATTTTACTCAATCCTTCAGTGCAGGACTGACTGGTCTGTGCCAGCCTGCTGCTGAGAGACGAGTTTCTGACCCCCTGGGGTGAGAGCCTTTGTGCTCTCTGAGGCCAGAAACAAAGCCTGCACTGGGTGGAGATGCCTAACACTTCCCCCCTGCAGGAACTGTAACACCTAGCAGTGAGCCTCAAAGGCTCAAGCTTCGTGTTACAATGCCACAGGACACTCCAGCTAGTGGAGATGCCTGCCCCCTGGACACAGCCCCCACTTTTGGCGGCAAGTCCAGGGGAGATAATGAGAAAAACAAGGAGGAGTCACACACCAGTCAGGACAGCCCCTAAGGTGTCCTGAGCTGAGGTGACCCCTGCCTTTAGAAATCCTCCATCTTGATTTTGGAGGATTTCTCCAATAGGATTAGGGATGTGCCCCCCTCCCCACAGGGAGGAGGCACAAAGAGGGTATAGCCACCCTCAAAGACAGTAGCCATTGGCTACTGCCCTCCCAGACCTAAACACACCCCTAAATTCAGTATTTAGGGGCACCCAAGAACCTAGGAAATCAGATTCCTGCAACCTGACCTACAAGCCTGCAGAGAAGGAGGAAGACGATGACTGCTTTGGCCCCATCCCTACCGGCCTCTCTCCAACTTCGAAAACCTGCTCCAGAGACGCATTTGACAGGGACCAGCGACCTCTGAAGCCTCAGAGGACTGCCCTGGACTAAAGAAACTCCAGTGAATAGTGGCCCTGTTCAAAACCAGCTACTTCTTTGCAACAAAGAAGCAACTTTCAAGGACTGCACGTTTCCTGCCGGAAGCGTGAGACTTCACACTCTGCACCTGACGCCCCCGGCTCGAGATCCAGAGAACAAACACCTCAGGGAGGACTCCCCGGCGACTGCGAGCCCGTGAGTAACCAGAGACGACCTCCCTGAGGCCCCACAGCGAACACTGCAGAGAGAATCCAGAGGCTCCCCCTGACCGCGACTGCCTGTAACAAGGGACCCGATGCCTGGAACCACCACTGCACCCGCAGCCCCCAGGAACTGAAGGAACCGAACTTCAACGCAGGAGTGACCCCCAGGCGACCCTCTGCCTAGGCCAGGTGGTGGCTGACCCGAGAAGCCCCCGTGCCTGCCTGCATCGCTAGAGTGACCCCTGGGTCCCTCCATTGTTTCCTACCTAAAAACCGACGCCTGCTTTGCACACTGCACCCCGGCCGCCCCTGTGCAGCTGAGGGTGTGTTTTGCCTACTTGTGTCCCCCCAGTGCTCTACAAAACCCCCCTGGTCCCCCCCCCGGACGCGGGTACTTACCTGCTGGCAGACTGGAACAGGAGCACCCCTGTTCCCCATAGGCGCCTATGTGTTTTGGGCACCTCTTTGACCTCTGCACCTGACTGGCCCTGAGCTGCTGGTGTGGTAACTTTGGGGGAGCCTTGAACCCCCAACGGTGGGCTGCCTATGCCTCAGGACTGAGACTTGTAAGTGTTTCACTTACCTCCTAATATAACCTTTACTTACCTCCCCCAGGAACTGTTGATTTTTACAGTGTCCACTTTGAAAATAGCTTATTGCCATTTTTACAAAGACTGTATATAATATTGCTTTTATTCAAAGTTCCTAAAGTATCTAAGTGAAGTACCTTACATTTAAAGTGTTTGATGTAAATGTTGAACCTGTGGTTCTGAAAATAAACAAAGAAAATATATTTTTCAATATAAAAACCTATTGGCCTGGAGTAAGTCTTTGAGCGTGTGTTCCTCATTTATTGCCTGTGTGTGTACAACAACTGCTTAACACTACCCTCTGATAAGCCTACTGCTCGACCACACTACCACAAAATAGAGCATTAGAATTATCTACTTTTGCCACTATCTTACCTCTAAGGGGAACCCTTGGACTCTGTGCACACAATTTCTTACTTTGAAATAGTATATACAGAGCCAACTTCCTACAGACCTTCTTGGTTATCATAGTAGATTTATACCTCATTACTCAAACATTTCAGGTCCCTTGATAGATCTACTTAAAAACAGCCACTAAGAGAGATTGTAGACAGCTTTAGATGGGGAATTTCCAAAGAGTAGCTCCTGAGCTACCGGTAGCTGTCCAGCTGCCTCTCTGCGTCGCTCTCTGGTGCGCAGCCCAATCTAATAAGTTAGAAGCTTTCGCTAACTTGCATTATTAGTTGTATCAAAACATTGAAAAGCCTGATACGCTGAGGTGATCGCTGCTGGTAACCCTGCCTGATGCGCTGAGGTGATCACTGCTGGTAACCCTGCCTGATGCACTGAGGTGATCGCTGCTGGTAACCCTGCCTGATGCACTGAGGTGATCCCTGCTGGTAACCATGCCTGATGCTTTGAGGTGACCACGGCTGGTAACCCTGACTGATGCACTGAGGTGATGGCTGCTGGTAACCCTGCCTGATGCGCTGAGGTGATCACTGTTGGTAACCCTGCCTGATACGCTGAGGTGATCGCTGCTGGTAACCCTGCCTGATGCACTGAGGTGATCGCTGCTGGTAACCCTGCCTGATGCACTGAGGCGATCACTGCTGGTAACCCTGCCTGTTGCACTAAGGTGATCATTGCTGCTAATCCTGCCTGATGCACTGAGGCGATCGCTGCTGGTAACCCTGCCTGATGCACTGGGGTGATCGCTGCTGGTAACCCTGCCTGAGGCACTGAGGCGAACACTGCTGATAACTCTGCCTGATGCACTGAGGTGATCGCTGCTGGTAAACCTGCCTGATGCGCTGAGGTGATCACTGCTGGTAACCCTGCCTGATGCGCTGAGGTGATCGCTGCTGGCAACCCTGTCTGATGCGCTGAGGCGACCACTGCTGGTAACCCTGCCTGATGCGCTGAGGTGATCACTGCTGGTAACCTTGCCTAATGCGCTGAGGTGATTTTCTGCTGATAATCCTGCCTCATACGCTGAGGCGATCGCTGCTGGTAACCCTGACTGATGCTGCTGGTAACCCTGACTGATGCGCTGAGGTCATCGCTGCTGGTAACCCTGCCTGATGTGCTGAGGTGATCACTGCTGGTAATGCTGCTTGATGTACTGAGGTAATCGCTGCTGGTAGCCCTGACTGATGCACTGATGTGATCGCTGCTGGTAAGCTTGCCTGATGCACTGAGGAAATCGCTGCTGATAACCCTGCCTGATGCACTGAGGTGATCGCTGCTGGTAACCCTGCCTGATGAGGTGATCGCTGCTGGTAATGCTGCCTGATGCGCTGAGGCGATCAGTGCTGGTAACCCTGCCTGATGCGCTGAGGTGATCACTGATACGCTGAAGTGATCACTGCTGGTTACCCTGCCTGATGCGCTGAGGCAATCGCTGCTGGTAACCCTGCCTGATGCGCTGAGGTGATCGCTGCTGGCAACCCTGCCTGATGCACTGAGGTGATCGCTCCTGGTATCCCTGCCTGATGCACTGAGGTCATTGCTGCTGTTAACCCTGCCTGATGCACTGAGATGATCGCTGCTGGTAACCATGCCTGATGCTTTGAGGTGACCACGGCTGGTAACCCTGACTGATGCACTGAGGTGATGGCTGCTGGTAACCCTGCCTGATGCGCTGAGGTGATCACTGTTGGTAACCCTGCCTGATACGCTGAGGTGATCGCTGCTGGTAACCCTGCCTGATGCACTGAGGTGATCGCTGCTGGTAACCCTGCCTGATGCACTGAGGCGATCACTGCTGGTAACCCTGCCTGTTGCACTAAGGTGATCACTGCTGCTAATCCTGCCTGATGCACTGAGGCGATCGCTGCTGGTAACCCTGCCTGATGCACTGAAGTGATCGCTGCTGGTAACCCTGCCTGAGGCACTGAGGCGAACACTGCTGATAACTCTGCCTGATGCACTGAGGTGATCGCTGCTGGTAAACCTGCCTGATGCGCTGAGGTGATCCCTGCTGGTAACCCTGCCTGATGCGCTGAGGTGATCGCTGCTGGCAACCCTGTCTGATGCGCTGAGGCGACCACTGCTGGTAACCCTGCCTGATGCGCTGAGGTGATCACTGCTGGTAACCTTGCCTAATGCGCTGAGGTGATTTTCTGCTGATAATCCTGCCTCATACGCTGAGGCGATCGCTGCTGGTAACCCTGACTGATGCGCTGAGGTGATCCCTGCTGGTAACCCTGCCTGATGTGCTGAGGTGATCACTGCTGGTAATGCTGCCTGATGTACTGAGGTAATCGCTGCTGGTAGCCGTGACTGATGCACTGATGTGATCGCTGCTGGTAAGCCTGCCTGATGCACTGAGGAAATCGCTGCTGATAACCCTGCCTGATGCGCTGAGGTGATCGCTGCTGGTAACCCTGCCTGATGAGGTGATCGCTGCTGGTAATGCTGCCTGATGTGCTGAGGCGATCAGTGCTGGTAACCCTGCCTGATGCGCTGAGGTGATCACTGATACGCTGAAGTGATCACTGTTGGTAACCCTGCCTGATGTGCTGAGGTGATCACTCATGCGTTGAGGTGATCACTGCTGGTTACCCTGCCTGATGCGCTGAGGCAATTGCTGCTGGGAACCCTGCCTGATGCGCTGAGGTGATCGGTGCTGGTAACCCTGCCTGATGCACTGAGGTGATCGCTGCTGGTATCCCTGCCTGATGCACTGAGGTGATTGCTGCTGTTAACCCTGCCTGATGCACTGAGATGATCGCTGCTGGTAACCCTGCCTGATGCACTGAGGTGATCCCTGCTGGTAACCTGCCTGATGCACTGAGGTGATCACTGATGGTAACCCTGCCTGATGCGCTGAGGCGATCGTTGCTGGTAACCCTGCCTGATGCACTGAGGCGATCGCTGCTGGTAGCCCTGCCTGATGCACTGAGGTGATCGCTGCTAGTAACCCTGCCTGATGCACTGAGGTGATCGCTGCTGGTAACCCTGCCTGATGCACTGAGGTGATCGCTGCTGGTGACCCTGCCTGATGCACTGAGGTGATCATGACTGGTAATCTTGCCTGCGTTGGCCACTAATGTAATCTTGTCTGACATGGTCACTCTTACAACACTAACTTTATTATTAGCTCGTATAATTTTCATTGAACATAAGTAGCTCTTATTATTACAGAAAAGGTTGGAGACTCCTACCTTAGACCCAGCTCTACAGGCATCCAATACCCTTAAATATATTACAGCAATCAAACCAATCTTTCAGTCACCAAACGTAAACTCCACTTTCATACTACAAACAGATGCTCCAGATGTAGGCATAGCAGCAGTTTTGTTTAGCTGCATAGGAAACAGGAAGACACCCCTACACAATTCATTAGTTGTAAACTCTTTTCCAGAGAAGAAAAATATCCAACAACATAAAAAGAATGCCTCGCCATCAAGGGGGCTGTTCAGAAGTGACAGCATTACCTGGAGGGACATATTGTATACAGACCGTGCCCCACTCACATAGATGAGTACGAACAAATGGGACTAATCCAAGAGTATTAAGGTGGCTCTTGTCCCTGCAGCCATACAAATTTGAACATACGGTGGGAAAACAACAAATCAGTGCAGACTTTCTTCTAGATACTCTGTTGTTTTTCCCTAGTAGAAAAGCCTAAGAGAACGGAAGTGTAACAAAGATGGAGCCTTACCTGAAGGGTTTTGGCACACGTAGGGCCAGATTTAGATGTTGGTGGAGAGATGACTCTGTATAATGGTGATGATATCCCTTCCACCGAAATTTAAATCCCATAGGAAGCAAAGTGTGATTTAGATTTCAGCGGATGAGATATCCATCCCCGTTGTGATGGAGAAACCCCTTCGCTGACATCTAGGTCATGCGAGGACCTCCTTCTAATTTTATACACTTTAAGAGGTCGGATTCCCTTGGACATACATGCATCACTGTGTTTTAATCTATTTCATTCATCAGCCTCATTGGAAGCCATTTTTTAAGATGAGTTATCGTGTCGTGTGATATTTGTCTCTTTTATAATTTTATCTTTGAATTTGGAATGATACACTACGTTTCCTTAGTTTATAGGTATTTCCTTGTCAGGGTTTACACCTCGGTATATTAATGTGCTACTGAGAGAATCCCCAAGACCAGGGAAGATCACGCAAAGCAATAATTCTGCTCAAAAACCACTTAGGGGAATCAACCAGCTACCAGAGACCTAGGGCCAGATGTAGCAACGTAACAATTTGCGAGGTGCAAAGTGCGAGTCCATGCGACTTGCAATTTGCACCTCGTAAATTGGTATGCAGTACGGTGTCTCAGACACCGACTGCAACTCGCTATGGGGTCGCAATGACCCACCTCATGAATATTCATGAGGTGGGTCGCAAATTGCGGCCCCATAGCGAGTATAGGCACTCGCAAACATGGAGGCCTGCTGTCGTCAGCATACCTCCATGTCCGTGACTGCTTTCAATAAAGCAGTTTTTTTTTTTTAAGTGTAGCCCGTTTTCCTTAAAGGAAAACGAGCTGCACTGCAAAAAAAACGAAACCTTTTGTTTCGGTATTTTTTCAGGGCAGGGAGTAGTCCCTTGGACCACTCCCTGCCCTGAAAAAATATTTTTGGGTCCATTCACAAAGTGGAAGGGGTCCCATGGGGACCCCTTCCAATTTGCGAGTGGGTTACCATCCACTCGAAGTGGATGGTAACTGCGATACATTACGCGGTCGCAAATGGTATTGCATCCCACTCAGACTCGCAAATAGGAAGGGAACACCCCTTCCTATTTGCGATTCTGAAATGCATATTGCGAGTCGGTACCGACTCGCAATATGCATTTCTGAATAGCAAAGAGGCTTTTGCGCCTCGCAAACGCCGATTTTTGCCGTTTGCGAGGCGCAAACCCTTTGCTACATCTGGCCCCTAGTTTTCTTTGTTTTATGTCTTGATGATAAGACACGTCCCTAGAGTAGAACAGAAGAAAGTAAAGGGCTCATATTTTGTCTTTTCAATGGTTTATTTTCCCCTCATACTTACCAATGTTCACCGGCTCTTCCGAGGCCTTCCCCGCTCCGCCGCACCCGACTGTGGAGGAAAACAAGATCGAAGATCACTAGATGTGAACCCAAAGAACTGTGGGTGAAGATCTACAGATCTACAAAAATATATATCTCTCTTTTGACTCCAGGGTACTTTCTTTTTTGTTGGAATCAAAAACTAGTAAAACCCTTAAAGGTCTCCCGGAAATTCAATTTTTGTCACAACTGGCTCCCTACAACACCTTGCAGAAGAGGCACATTTCCAATATGTACGAAAAGCCAATAGGAATGACTCCTCTCAGAAAACACTAGCTTCCTCTCAAAATATGCAGAGTAGGCGGCCTCAAAAAAGGACTGATCCTGCTGCGCATCAGTTTAACACCAGCCACCCATGTGCTTGCTTGGCTCGGGTTATTCTGTATTCCCACTACCACAGTTTACATTTTAAAATATGTGGTCAGTCTCTCTGGTACGGCCTCTGTTCCCACTCAACATCCAGACCAGAATAAAGAGAAATCAAACAGTCACCACAGGCAGCACAAGCAGGGCCGGCTTTAGGGCTGGTGGTGACCTGTGCGACAATTTATTGTGGCATCCCCCGCTCCCAACACCATGACCTCCTCCTCGGTTTCACTCACTACCACTCGGCAAATGTGCCGCTCATCTCTCCATCGCACCCCTTTCACGTACGTTCATGTGTTTTAAAGCACCTGTAAAGGCTGGCTTTACTAATCCACTCAGCTACCCACATACAATATAGGGGCATATTTAAGAGCCCCTAGAGCCATTCTAATGCCACATTAGCGTCATTTCTGTACGCTAATTTGGCGTTAAAAGGCCAAAAACGCTGTGCCATATTTACAAAGTGGAGCAATACATGCACTGCGCCACTTTGTAACCCTTTGCGCTACATTATGCCTGCGGCAGGCATACTGTATGCAAAGGTGGCATCCCCCAAAAAAATGGCGCAAAGAAATTGGACAGATTTCTTTGCGTCATTTTTTTCTGGCACTTTTAACGCCTGCTCAGAGCAGGCATTAAAAGGAGGCTTTCATTGGGTACAATGGGCCTCTGGGTGCTTTGCAGGATTAGCGCCAACATTTTTTATGCTAATCCTGCAAAGCACCAGACTAGCGTAAAAAATTCTGACGCTAGTCCCCCAGCTACTGCCATGGTGCACCGTATTTTAAATATGACGCAAACATGGTGGTGTTGCAGGGGCGCTAAGAGGCTCAAGAAAAGTGGCGCAGCACTGCATGCAGTGCCACCTTTTTCAAATATGCCCCATAGGGCAGTGCTTAATTTGTAAATAAAAAGGTGCTGATGCCCAAAGCCCTCCTCTTAAACACGCTGCTGCTGCAATTAAATTGTGAACAAGGAATACAGAGGCAGCGTAATGCTGAAGCCATCGCGGGCCTCTTCAATCCATTTACAGGCACTCCCTGCCCCTTCAGCTCACTGTCATTGTGACGCTTTTTTATTTTTCTCTTTCTCCGTCTTTCCCATATGTGTCTTTTTCTCACAGTCCCTTGAAAATAAGTGCCGGTGTTCTGCACCGGAAATAACAAACACAAATTAAGCACTGCCATAGGGGCATATTTAAGAGCCCCTAGTGCCATTTTAACGGCACATTAGTGTAATTTTTTGACACTGCACCATATTTACAAAGAGGCGCAATGCATGCATTGCGCCACTTTGTAACCCTTTGTGCTACATTATGCCTGCGCCACGCATCCCCGTCATTTTTTTCTGCCACTTTTAACGCCTGCTCAGAGCAGGCATTAAAAGGAGGCTTCCATTGGTTACAATGGGCCTCTGGGTGCTTTGCAAGATTAGCGTCAACATTTTTTACGCTAATCCTGCAAAGCGCTGGACTAGCGTAATAAATTCTGATGCTAGTCCCCTAACTACTGCCGTGGTGCGCCGTATTTGAAATATGACGCACACATGGTGGAGTTAGGGGGGCGCTAAGGGGTGCAAGAAAAATGCACCCCTTTTCTTATATATGCCCCATAGTTCTGTTTTTTGCAGCAGGCATATGAACCCTCTAGGCTACTTTATGTTGAGTCAATGCTGCCACTAGGCAAAACTCCCATCTCTCTCCCTAGCAGGAACATTAATCAAAAGAGGTATCTTGACATTTTAATTGTTTGTTGAAGGCTAAACGCACAAGGAACTTTTCAGCAGGTGCTTTTAAATCTCAAGTTTCGGATGTTATTGCAAAACACAGCGCTGCCCTGAGGTCAGCGTCCGGTGCCCAAAAGCCGGCTTTGATCACAAGTATGGAGCGGAGGAGAGGTTTGTAGGCATGAGATGTCACCAGGATCCCCTTAGGCTTCACACATCTCAGCAATAATGACTTTTCCCTTTTAAGGCATTTGTTTTTGAAACTCTTACGTATAAGGCTGAATGCAAGTGTTTGGGGCAGGAGAGGGTCAAAGGGGGAACTTGTGGGGAGAAGCAATGCAGAGCAGGAGAGGGCCATAAAGTGGTTGGAAGGAGGAGAGGAAAAGCAACATACTTGGGGTGCAGTGAAGAGAGGCACATGAAAGAGACAAGAACACAGAGTGCAGGAGGTGGAGGAGAAGCTTCTGGGTGACAGAGAGAAATACAGACCATGAGAGGGAATAGAGCACATGGGGAACACATCTGGAAAACACATGCACTCTCTTTTAGTACTTATCCCAAAAGATAAAAGTCGTGCTTGAAAAAAGCAAGCAATGGAAGCATAGAAACCAGCCCATCAAGGTAAAGAGTCTTTTCTCCATATGAGGAGGAAATACAAAACTGACAAGCTGGGATACCAATAAGAAGGAGCAAAAGGGAGTGATAGGAAAGGCACTCAATGTAAAGCAATGGGTGAAGCCCTGGTATGTCTTGGTAAGCTGTGTGTCCTGGAAGGCTTGAACTTAAAAAAAAGTATAGTGAAACACTCACTCAAGGAGGTAGAAATCATAAGGATTTATTGTTGATTAGGACTGCCGCACCATCGCCAATGCGCTCAGTCGACTCCGCTCCTCACTTCCACTCAACTGCCTTTCACTGCATCAACATTCTGCTCTTGAGTCTCGTGTATGACATAGAGCACGAGACCCCCACACGAGAGCAACACACATTATCCTCTTCCCTTACAAAAGGGACATTACATTACAAATTCATTTCGAACTACCCACCAAGAAACAGAAAACATAAGAACATAAAAACAAAAAAAACAAAAACAAAAAAAATAAAGAACATTAAAGAACAGCAACAAAATATTAACAAATACACTTGAACAACAACATACTAATACATTTCAGCCGAAACTGTAATGTAAACCTCACTGAAGAGTTGGCATCAATAAACTAGATGAAATTACAAAATCAACGGTATCTCAAAGATTTGGCCCTTTTCCTACCACTTCTACATACATACAAATCTGGATTAAACCTATTTACATCTCTTGGATTTTTTTGATCAACAACACGTTTGCTTAGAACTTCATTTCTCTGAAACACAAAAGATTGATTAGAATCATTTGTTCTGTTACACTCATCCTTGACCTTGACCACCTTATCAACATTCCACCAATTTCGCATATTGACCCTGACAGCATTACCACATGTCTTGTCAATAACCTTTGGTTCAGAAATCTTCTTTTCTCCTTTCTTCTTGTGAACAGGTATTTTAATTCCAATTTTATCCCCAACCACCTACTGGTGGGAACAAACTTTCTTAGATTAATCAAAATAAATATTTGCCATCTGAACATTTTCCTGACCATACCATCAATCACACTCCAGTCACTTTGTTTAATCCACCTGGACATCCAACCAGGACAGATTTTTTAAGATGGTTTCCTGCCACGCAGCAGCTCAAGAGGAAAAAATCCAGTGGACGAATGGGGAGTTGTGCGATAAAACCAAAGCATGGATCGTACTGAAATTTGAACGTTAGACTTGTTAGCAATAGCCAACTGCACAAAATTCCCTAACACTCGATTCATGCGCTCCACAAGACCATTAGTTTGAGGATGGTATAGTGAACTCCTTATGTGCTTTACATCTCCTTCTAGCAAAATTTCCTTAAATTAATGACTTACAATTTGCACACCATTGCCAGACACAATAGAAGAAGGAAACTCCTCACGTAGAAACACATCTCTCAAAAATTCAATCACATTCCTCGTTGAGGGATCACCTATAAATTTATTTTTTGGCCACTTAGAATAATAGTCAATTAAGATTACAGTAAACCTCAAAGAAACTTGTAGCGTGTTGATTGGACCAATTAGGTCAAATCCCAACTTTTCCCAAGGTCTTTAGGGTAAATCAATAGGTTGTTAAGGTGGGGACCTCACCTGGAATCCCTTTTCACAATTGTTGCATATTGCACATTCATCAACACACTGGTCCATTCCAGGCCACCAAATTGTTTCACATAACCTAAGCTTAGTAAGTATCCTGTCTAAGTGACCCTCGTGCGCACCAGCAACAATTCTTTTCCTCAAACTCACCGGGGGAACAAACCTCTCACCCCTCATCAGAATGTCATCTTAAACAGACATTTCTTTGGATACTTTAACGAATGTCCGGAACTAAATTGGAACATTTCACTCTCTGAGCCAACCATTTTTTACAAACTTCATGACCTGTGCCAATGTCATATTCTTTGCCAATTCCTCCTTCCACTCACTGCACACCTACCTTCCAAATCTACTGCTGCTATAAAACAGTTATCTACATCATCTTCAGCTCCATCCTCACAAACAATAGCTTCTTCAAATGACGGGCACCTCGATAAAAAATCTGCCCTAACATTCTTGTTGCCTGGAATATAGTGAACTTCACAATCATACTGCAATAACTTTGTGACTAGTCTTGAAATACGAGGTGTCAATTCCTTAATCTTGTCACCTGTCAAAATAGAAACAAGGGCTATGACAAAACAAACTTGTTCCCTCATATATACGGCTGAAACTTCCTAATGGCCCACCAACACACCAACAATTCCTTTTCAATAACTGAAAAATTAAGTTCAGATCCTCTCAAAACCCTTGATGCATAACACAAGGTATTTCCCACGCTCCTTTCATTTGAGTCAACACCGCACCCACACCAAAACTGCGAGCATCCACAGTTATAATACACTGCACATCTGGATCAAAGGGTTTCAAAATCCCTGCTCCAACTAATTGGGACTTGACCCAATCAAATGCCTCCTGACAGTCTTTTCTCCACTCAAATGCAACATTTTTCTTTAACAAATTTGTCAAAGAACTGGTTTTAGCTGCATAATCATTTATGAAACGTGAATAAAATTCACACAATCCAATAAAGGACTTCAACCCAGCCTTGTCACAAGGTGGTAATGCATCCATAATTGCTTTGACTAAACCAGGTTTAGGTTCAATTCCTTGCTCAGACACAGTATGCCCCAAATACTCAACTTTATTTTTCAAACATTTGCATTTTTCACATCTCAGAATAAACCTCTTATCCTGCATGCTCTTTAGCAAACTTCTCACAATGAGGTCATGTTTCTCTCTGGATGCTGCATGAATCGAAAATCACCCTGAAAAACAGCTACACCCTTACTGTCCTTTAACATCTGAGACATAACCCTTTGAAAGATAGCTGCTGCAGATGCTAATCCAAAAGGCATTCTACAGTATTGAAATATACCTAAAGGTGATACAAATGCATTGAGATGTCTTGAAGTTGGATCTTAAACAATTTGATGGTATGCTGCCGCTAGATCCAATATAGAACATAATTTAGACTCTCCAGTAGTAGCTAACATCTATGTAATTTTGGGTAGAGGATGCAAATCTACCCACATATGCTTGTTCAAACCCCGAAGATCAACACAAACTCTCAAATTGCCATTTTTCTTCCTGGCGACCCGCAAAGGAGATAACCATAGAGTGGATTCTATGGGTTCAATAATGCCTTTCTCACTCAACTCCTTCAATTCCTTTTCTAGTTTGTCTCTCACACTGAATGGTACACTCCTGAATTTATGCTTTATAGGCATGACACCCTCTTTGACTTTTGTTTGATGAGTAAAGTCTTTAATGGTGCCCAATTTCTCTGAGAAAACTAAAAGAAAGTCTTCCTTTAAACTCCCCAAACTTCCTTACACAGTTCTTGGGTAATCACTGTGATCCTAGCCCCAGAATCCACTAACAATTTAGCAACTTTGTCACCTACGCCAATTTTCACTTACGGATCTACACACATTGTAGGATCACCACTCACTATCTGACCCTCCGTAACAATCATCGCCATGTCTCTGAATTCCTCTTGGATTTTATCAAAATCATTGTCAACCAATTCTGAGACATTGGCTACCCCAGTACTATTTGTATACCTTCCTGAATTCTGATGAGGCCCTGTACTGATTGTGCCACTCTGGCACAGTTTGGCAAAGTGCCCCATTTTGTTGCATTTCCTACATGTAACATTCCTAGCATGACAGACTCTACCTCTCTTAAATTGGTTTGGGTTACCACACCTAAAACAAATATTATTTTATTTAAAGAATGGTTTAAAAGAAACCTTAATCAATTTTTATGTTTTTTCATCTTGAGACTTCACCAGTCCTATATTCTCTGTCGTGCTGCACTCCAATTCCTTCACCGACAACTTAGACGTCTCAATGCTTTTTGCCAATCTTATTGTCTCATCAAGCGAAGGATTGCTCATGGAAAGTAGCTTTCTCTGAATGGTTTTATCTGTGCATTTGGCAATACATTGGTCTCTCACTAACTGGTCGCTAAACTTCTGAAACCGACAGTCAGCTGCAAGCTTTCTCAATGCTGATATAAATGTATCCACATCTTCACCAGAATTCTGTTCCCTTTTGAAATACTTGTGTCTGATTCCCACCAAACTGGGCTGAATGTCAAATCTTAGTTCCAGTTTCTTGACTGTCTCAGTATACTCATCAACCTCTTCTCCTTCATCCAACACCAAAGGTGGAAGATGTTTGAATACCGATCTCCCTTCAAACCCTAAGGAATGTAGAAGTAAAAATGTTTTCCTCTCAGGATGGAAACGAGATGCACCAATTGTTCCTAGGTACACTTCAAAGGCATCAAACCAATTTTTCCAGACAATTGGTGGACTCCCGGGTGTCTCTAGAAAAGGTGGTGGTGGATTTACAGACTGCATTGGAAAACACCAAAAAAACAAATTGCAAAGCAAGTTGATCACAGTTCTGAACACAAAACTTGCTTGATCTAAAGCAAACTACAAAATGTCAACATTGTAGGAGGCTGGCCTGGCTTGTAGTGGGTACCAAGGGGTACTTACACTCTGTACTAGGTCCAGTTATCCCTTATTAGTGTAGAAGAGGTGTTTCTAGCAGCTTAGGCTAATAGAAGGTAGCTATAGCAGAACAGCTTAGGCTGAACTAGGAGACATGCAAAGCTCCTTCTATACCACTGGTGTCATAAGCACAATATCATAAGAAAACACAATATACAGATATACTAAAAATAAAGAGACTTTATTTTTATGACAATATGCCAAAAGTATCTCAGTGAGTACCCTCAGTATGAGGATGCCAAATATACACAAGATATATGTAGACAATACCAAAAATATGCAGTAATAGCAAAAGGAAGTAATGCAAGCAATGTAAAGTTACAGTAGATTGCAATAGGAGCACATAGATACAGGGGCAACACAAACCATATACTCCAAAAGTGGAATGCGAACCACAAATGGACCCCAAACCTATGTGAGCTTGTAGAGGGTCGCTGGGACTGTAAGAAAACAGTGAGGGTTAGAAAAATAGCCCACCCCAAGACCCTGAAAAGTAGGTGTAAAGTGCACCTATAACCCCCAGAGAGCACAGAAGTCGTGATAGAGGGATTCTGCCAGGAAAACCAACACCAGCAGAGCAACAACAGTGGATTTCCGGACCTGAGTACCTGTGAAACAAGGGGACCAACTCCAAGAGTCGCGACAGTGTCGAGAGTGGGCAGATGTCCAGGAAATACCATCTGAGGGTGCAAAGGAGCTGCCACCGGATGGTAGAAGCTGTGGTATCTGCAAGAACGAAGAGGGCTAGAAACTTCCCCTTTGGAGGATGGATGTCCCACGTCGTGAAGAAGCTTGCAGAGGTGTTCCCACGCAGAAAGACTGCAAACAAGCCTTGCTAGCTGCAAGGGTTGCAGTTAGGGTTTTTGGATGCTGCTGTGGCCCAGGAGGGACCGGGGTGTTGCCACTTGGATGAGGAGACAGAGGGGACACCCAGCAAGTCAGAGAGCCCTCACAGAAGCAGGCAGCACCCGCAGAAGTGCCAGAACAGGCACTACGAAGAAGAGTGAACTGGAGCTCACCCGAAGTCACAAAAGGAGATCCCACGACGCCGGAGGACAACTCAGAAGGTTGTGCACTGCAGGTTAGAGTGTCGGGGACCCAGGCTTGGCTGTGCACAAAGGAAATCCTGGAAGAGTGCACAGGAGCCGGAGCAGCTGCAAATCACGCGGTACCCAGCAATGCAGTCTAGCGTGGGGAGGCAAGGACTTACCTCCACCAAACTTGGACTGAAGAGTCACTGGACTGTGGGAGTCACTTGGACAGAGTTGCTGAGTTCCAGGGACCACACTCGTCGTGCTGAGATGGGACCCAGAGGACCGGTGATGCAGTCTTTTGTTGCCTGCGGTTGCAGGGGGAAGATTCCGTCGACCCACGGGAGATTTCTTCAGAGCTTCTAGTGCAGAGAGGATGCAGACTACCCCCACAGCATGCACCACCAGCAAAACAGTTGAGAAGGCGGCCGGATCAGCGATACAAGGTTGCAGTAGTCGTCTTTGCTACTTTGTTGCGGTTTTGCAGGCACCCAGAACAGTCAGCGGTCGATTCCTTGGCAGAAGGTGAAGAGAGAGATGCAGAGGAACTCTGATGAGCTCTTGCATTCGTTATCTAAAGAATTCCCCAAAGCAGAGACCCGAAATAGCCAGAAAAGGAGGTTTGGCTACCTAGGAAGGAGGATAGGCTAGCAACACAGGTAAGAGCCTATCAGAAGGAGTCTCTGACATCACCTGCTGGCACTGGCCACTCAGAGCAGTCCAGTGTGCCAGCAGCACCTCTGTTTCCAAGATGGCAGAGGTCTGGAGCACGCTGGAGGAGCTCTGGGCACCTCCCCTGGGAGGTGCAGGTCAGGGGAGTGGTCACTCCCCTTTCCTTTGTCCAGTTTCGCGCCAGAGCAGGGCTGGGAGATCCCTGAACTGGTGTAGACTGGCTTATGCAGAGGCTACTCCTCCCCAGCCCTGACACCTTTTTGCAAAGGGAGAGGGTGTAACACCCTCTCTCTGAGGAAGTCCTTTGTTCTGCCTTCCTGGGCCAAGCCTGGCTGGACCCCAGGAGGGCAGAAACCTGTCTGAGGGGTTGGCAGCAGCAGCAGCTGCAGTGAAACCCCGGGAAAGGCAGTTTGGCAGTACCCGGGTCTGTGCTAGAGACTCGGGGGATCATGGAATTGTCTCCCCAATGCCAGAATGGCATTGGGGGGACAATTCCATGATCTTAGACATGTTACATGGCTATGTTCGGAGATAGCATTGTGACGCTATACATAGGTAGTGACCTATGTATAGTGCACGTGTGAAATGGTGTCCCCGCACTCACAAAGTCCGGGGAATTTGCCCTGAACAATGTGGGGGCACCTTGGCCAGTACCAGGGTGCCCACACACTAAGTAACTTGGCACCCAACCTTCACCAAGTGAAGGTTAGATATAAGGGTGACTTATAAGTTACTTATGTGCAGTGGTAAATGGCTGTGAAATAACGTGGACGTTATTTCACTCAGGCTGCACTGGCAGGCCTGTGTAAGATTTGTCAGATCTCCCTATGGGTGGCAAAAGAAATGCTGCAGCCCATAGGGATCTCCTGGAGCCCCAATACCCTGGGTACCTCAGTAGCATATACTAGGGAATTATATGGGTGTACCAGTATGCCAATGTGAATTGGTGAAATTGGTCACTAGCCTGTTAGTGTCAATTTGGAAAGCAGAGAGAGCATAACCACTGAGGTTCTGGTTAGCACAGCCTCAGTGAGACAGTTAGGCATCACACAGGGAACACATACATATAGGCCACAAACTTATGAGCACTGGGGTCCTGGCTAGCAGGGTCCCAGTGACACATAACAAAACATACTGAAAACATAGGGTTTTCACTATGAGCACTGGGCCATGGCTAGCAGGATCCCAGTGAGACAGTGAAAACACCCTGACATATACTCACAAACAGGCCAATTGTGGGGGTAACAAGGCTAGAAAGAGGCTACTTTCTCACACAACCCCCCCCAAACGAAGGACAATAAGGCTAACTTTGGCCAGTTGAGACTTTATTGTCTAAGTGGTGATAAGTGGAGAGTAGCTCTGCAATAGACTGGTTACTCCCTTTATCATCCACTATATGGTTACTTCCCTGTGGGGATGTAAACCACCCTGTTTGAAGTTTTTTAGCTAACCAACAATGTGAAGATATATTTTCAGAGTTCCTATCAATACGTTTTAGTTTAGAACAGTGGGAATTGTCCACTGGACCTATTTCTAGTGATGAGAATGCCAGACAGGGATGCTGTCTCAGTAAAGCCATAGCTGGGCAAAAACGTTGTCCATATGGCTGGAAGAGAGAACAGGGATGCTGTTTCTCTTGAGTTGGAGCAGGGCAGGGATGCTGTCCTATGAGCTCCACACTAGGGCAGGGTTGCTGTCCTAAGTGTTGTGAGGCAGTGCAGGGTTTCTGCGCTAAAGTTTCTCTGGGAGGGTTGGAGGGATGCTCCATGTTAACTAAAATGGTGCTCTTTTTCTCACCAATATTAGTTATCCCACAGAGAGGTACTTCTACCTCAGGGAGTACAGCTATGCCAGCTGATGATTCCCTTGGTACAGGTGCCACACCAGGAGAGGTTTCTCCCACCACAGGAATGGTTTCCTGAATGGCAGGGTGGGTAGGGGATACTGTGATACCCTTTTTACCTGTTGTTGGAGAAGGATCCTGAGTTTTCAGGCCTTTTTCTCTCCTTTGCTTTTTCATTTCAGTAGAAATGAGAGGGAACAATTCCTCTGGGATACCCAGCATGGCTGCATGGGTATAAAACTCTACCTCAGCCCAACCTGAGGACTCAAGGTCATTACCTAAGAGACATTCTACAAGTAAGCTAGGTGACACTACCACCTGCTTAGGGCCAGTAACTCCACCCCAACTAAGCTGAACTATAGCTAAGGGAAGAAACTTAGTGGAGTTATGGACATCAATAATCTTGTACTGTTGTCCAATGATGTGTTGTTCAGGAGGCACAAGGTTTTCAGTCACCAAAGTGATACTGGCACCTGTGTCCCTGTAGGCCTGGGCCTCAACACCATTTCTTGAAACTGTCTGCCTGTACTTATCCATTGTAAGGGGACAAGCAGCCAGTGTGGCAAGGCCAATGCCACTAGGTGTGACAGAAACTGTCTTGGGACTGACTACCCCAGTTTCTATGATGGACCCATAGGTGAACCCAACTACACGCTTAGCTTGACTGTTGCCAGCAGTCCCACCACTATTACAACTACTGCTAGGGGCACTAGAGTTTGATGTATTAGTGGCGGTAGGCTCAGGGGGTTTACCTGGACAGGACTTATCCCCTGGCCTATGGCCTTTATTTTTACACACAAAGCACCAAGGCTTTTTAATGTGTGTATGTTGTGATGAAGAGGAAGAATTTGATTTATCCCCACCCCCTGAAGAGTGTTTAGGATTTGAAGAAGGATCTTTGGTTTTACCTTTATCCCCATGCTTATCCTGAGATTTCTCACCATCTTTCTTCTTGCCATCCTTGTCAGCCCCTGTATGAACTTTTCTGTTCACTCTTGTTCTGACCCATTTGTCTGCCTTCTTTCCCAATTCTTGAGGAGAGGTCAGATCTGAGTCCACTAGATATTGGTGTAACAAGTCAGACACACAGTTATTCAGAATATGCTCTCTTAGGATTAGATTGTACAGGCCTTCATAGTCAGAAACTTTACTGCCATGTAACCACCCCTCCAAGGCCTTCACTGAATAGTCAACAAAGTCTACCCAGTCTTGTGAGGACTCTTTTCTAGTTTCTCTGAACTTAATCCTGTATTGTTCAGTGGTTAAGTCAAATCCATCCAAGAGTGCATCCTTCAAAACTGCAAATTTATTGGCATCACTTTCTCTAACAGTAAGGAGCCTATCCCTACCCTTTCCACTGAAAGAAAGCCATAGGATAGCAGCCCACTGCCTTTGAGGGACCCCCTGTACCATACAGGGCCTCTCAAGTGCAGCAAACCACTTGTTAATGTCATCCCCCTCCTTGTAAGGGGGAACTATCTTGTTCAGATTCCTGGAATCATGCTCTCTCACAGGATTGCTATCAGGAATACTGCTGCTGCCACCATGGGGTCCAAACCCCAACCTCTGTCTCTCCTTCTCCAGTCTCTTCGGAGGCGTGGGTTCGAATCCCACCGCTGCCACCAATGTAGGAGGCTGGTGGCCTGGCTTGTAGTGGGTACCAAGGGGTACTTATACTCTGTACCAGGTCCAGTTATCCCTTATTAGTGTAGAAGAGGTGTTTCTAGCAGCTTAGGCTGATAGAAGGTAGCTATAGCAGAGCAGCTTAGGCTGAACTAGGAGACATAAAAAGCTCCTACTATACCACTGGTGTCATATGCACAATATCATAAGAAAACACAATACACAGATATACTACAAATAAAGGTACTTTATTTTTATGACAATATGTCAAAAGTATCTCAGTGAGTACCCTCAGTATGAGGATGCCAAATATACACAAGATATATGTACACAATACAAAAAATATGCAGTAATAGCAAAAGGAAGTAATGCAAGCAATGTAAATTTACAGTAGATTGCAATAGGAGCACATAGGTATAGGGGCAACACAAACCATATACTCCAAAAGTGGAATGCGAACCACGAATGAACCCCAAACCTATGTGAGCTTGTAGAGGGTCGCTGGGACTGTAAGAAAACAGTGAGGGTTAGAAAAATAGCCCACCCCAAGACCCTGAAAAGTAGGTGTAAAGTGCACCTATAGCCTCCAGAGAGCACAGAAGTTGTGATGGGGGATTCTGCCAGGAAAACCAACACCAGCAATGCAACAACAGTGGATTTCGGGACCTGAGTACCTGTGAAACAAAGGGACCAAGTCCAAGAGTCGCGACAGTGTCGAGAGTGGGCAGATGCCCAGGAAATGCCAGCTGAGGGTGCAAAGGAGCTGCCACTGGATGGAAGAAGCTTGGTGTTTTGCAAGAGCGAAGAGGACTAGGAACTTCCCCTCTGGAGCATGGATGTCCCACATCGTGAAGAAGCTTGCAGAGGTGTTCCCACGCAGAACGACCGCAAACAAGCCTTGCTAGCTGCAAGGGTTGCGGTTAGGGTTTTTGGATGCTGCTGTGGCCCAGGAGGGACCAGGATGTCGCCACTTAGATGAGGAGACAGAGGGGGCACCCAGCAAGTCAGGGAGCCTTCACAGAAGCAGGCAGCACCCCCAGAAGTACCGGAACAGGCCCTTGGAAGAGGAGTGAACCGGAGTCCACCCGAAGTCAGAAAAGGGAGTCCCACGACGCCGGAGGACAACTCAGAAGGTTGTGCACTGCAGGTTAGAGTGTCGGGGACCCAGGCTTGGCTGTGCACGAAGGAAATCCTGGAAAAGTGCGCAGGAGCCGGAGCAGCTGCAAACCATGCGGTACCCAGCAATGCAGTCTAGCGTGGGGAGGCAAGGACTTACCTCCACCAAACTTGGACTGAAGAGTCACTGGACTGTGGGAGTCAGTTGGACAGAGTTGCTGAGTTCCAGGGACCACGCTCGTCGTGCTGAGAGGGGACCCAGAGGACCGGTGATGCAGTCTTTTGTTGCCTGCGGTTGCAGGGGGAAGATTCCGTCGACCCACAGGAGATTTCTTCAGAGCACCTGGTGCACAAAGGAGGCAGGCAACCCCCAGGAAACAGTCGAGAAAGCCGGCAGGATGAAGCGATACAAGGTTGCAGTAGTCGTCTTTGCTACTTTGTTGCGGTTTTGCAGGTGTCCTGAGCAGTCAGCGGTCGATCCTTTGGCAGAAGGTGAAGAGGGAGATGCAGAGGAACTCTGGTGAGCTCTTGCATTCGGTATCTGAAGAATTCCTCAAAGCTGAGACCCTAAATAGCCAGAAAAGGAGGTTTGGCTACCTAGGAAGGAGGATAGGCTAGTAAGAAAGGTAAGAGCCTATCAGAAGGAGTCTCTGACGTCACCTGATGGCACTGGCCACTCAGAGCAGTCCAGTGTGCCAGCAACACCTCTGTTTCCAAGATGGTGGAGGTCTGGGGCACACTGGAGGAGCTCTGGGCACCTCCCCTGGGAGGTGCAGGTCAGGGGAGTGGTCACTCCCCTTTCCTTTGTCCAGTTTTGCACCAGAGCAGGGCTAGGGTATCCCTAAACCGGTGTAGACTGGCTTATGCAGAGATGGGCAGCATCGGTGCCCATCAAAGCATTTCCAGAGACTGGGGGAGGCTACTCCTCCCCAGCCGTGAAATCTATTTCCAAAGGGAGAGGGTGTAACACCCTCTTTCTGAGGAAGTCCTTTGTTCTGCCTTCCTGGGCGAGGCCTGGCTGGACCCCAGGAGGGCAGAAACCTGTCTGAGGGGTTGGCAGCAGCAGCAGCTGCAGTGAAACCCCGGGAAAGGTAGTTTGGCAGTACCCGGGTTCTGTGCTAGAGACCCGGGGGATCATGGAATTGTCTCCCCAATGCCAGACTGGCATTTGGGTGACAATTCCATGATCTGAGACATGTTACATGGCCATGTTCGGAGTTAGCATTGTGACGCTATACATAGGTAGTGACCTATGCATAGTGCACGTGTGAAATGGTGTCCCCGCACTCGCAAAGTCCGGGGAATTTGCCCTGAACAATGTGGGGGCACCTTGGCTAGTACCAGGGTGCCCACACACTAAGTAACTTGGCACCCAACCTTTACCAGGTAAAGGTTAGACATATAGGTGACTTATAAGTTACTTAAGTGCAGTGGTAAATGGCTGTGAAATAACGTGGACGTTATTTAACTCAGGCTGCAGTGGCAGGCCTGTGTAAGAATTGTCAGAGCTCCCTATGGGTGGCAAAAGAAATGCTGCAGCCCATAGGGATCTCCTGGAACCCCAATACCCTGGGTACCTCAGTACCATATACTAGGGAATTATAAGGGTGTTCCAGTATGCCAATGTTAATTGGTGAAATTGGTCACTAGCCTGTTAGTGACAATTTGGAAAGCAAAGAGAGAGCATAACCACTGAGGTTCTGGTTAGCAGAGCCTCAGTGAGACAGTTAGTCATCACACAGGGAACACATACAGGGCACACTTATGAGCACTGGGGCCCTGGCTGGCAGGGTCCCCTGACACATACAACTAAAACAACATATATACAGTGAAATATGGGGGTAACATGCCAGGCAAGATGGTACTTTCCTACAGAGGCCTACCTTGATATTCAAGGCCTGCCCTCATTATATTGGTGATCCTTCAGCAGGGGGGTAAGGCGGAGGTCGGGCCAGGTCCCCGACCCCCGTTCTCAAAGACATTTGAGCTTTGGGCCTAGTTGTGAAACTCTCAGTGTACGCGATCGTTTCATGGCATTTGCATATTTCTTGTTCGAATCGGCAGAGTGCGCGATTCAACCCTGGCATATAACTCTTGGCTTTTAGATCGGCAGTGTGCGCGATCATTTCATTACTTTGAAAAGTTTGGTGTGCCGTGTTTGTTGAGGTGCACACATTTATCCTGAGCTTTTGGATTTTTTTGAAACGCTTAATTCAAAGTGCGACATTCTTTGTGCATATTAAATTCCTAATACAGTTCCTGTTGTTTCCAGGGAATGTTCAGATAGCCTTTGTTCTCATGTAAAAATGCAATGTTTATTCTGAAACAATATTGATGAAGGTTCTTGTATTCTAGACAGTATGTGATATTTCCTGAAAAGCTCATATGAAACATTGTATTAACCCATTCTTGATTTTTCCAGGTACCTAGATTTCTTGAGGTCTAGTTATAGTCATTTCTTAGGTATCCATGTTTACAGTATAAGATCTCTTAGAACCATAGTCTATTGAAAGTCAATGTGATTATATCTTGACATTGTGTTGTTTAACCTCTTGCTTCCTACAGGTCTCCTTCCCAGCTGTTCCCTACCTAATCCCCTTTTCCTGCACTAGGAATCTCTCAGGCTCTGTGGTATATCTATCGGAGCTTTGGAGGTGTCTAGTGGTGGACATGTTGGGAACGTGCGCAGGCCCCGAGGATCTGGTCTCCCTGACACAAAATCAAGCACTTTATTATCACTGGGTGTACACTCCCGAAGATAATAGAAGAATGGTGTAGAATTTCCAAGTACCCAGGTAAAAATAAAATATGTGTCTTTTTCCTTTTGGGACAGTAGCCACATGTAACTTATAGAGTATACATCTTCCTTTTGTATATTATTGTATCATTATAATTTTCTTTAGTTGAAGACACGCCACTCTACTTGGTTGAAAACCACTCTTGACCTCCTTACCCCAATGCGCTCGAATACTGCTCGCTCTGGTTCAGTTACGACCCAAAAATTAAAAAAACACACGCTTGATCTCCTCTGATTGGCGTGCTCACGCGGGTTAGCTGTCTAGCTTCTTCTGTTTGAAAAGAGGTTGAGCCAATTATCCAATTATCTGCCTTGCCGCATATCGACGTTCCTTCCTGGACAGGAAATCAGAGTCCATTCCTCTGATGCTGCGGAACTACGACAGGAAAGGAGCCTCGAGCAATAGCGATTATTCAAGTAAGTGGATTCCGGGCAGCGGTCCTGAATGACCGTCACCAATTTCCTTGTAATGAAACTCTCACTCAAGGAGGTAGAAAACATAAGGATTTATTGTTGGTTAGGACCGCCACACCATCATCAATGCACTCAGTCGACTCCGCTCCTCACATCCGCTCAACTGCATTTCACTACATCAACATTCTGCTCACAAGTCTTGTGCATGACATGGCGCACAAGACCCCCACACGAGAGCAACACACTACAAAAAGTAGTTTCCTAAATGTGAGCAATGGAAAGATAAAAATCAGCCAATCAAAAGTCTTCAAAAGAGGATATGCTCCAGGGGAGAGACAAACACAAAAAGGGAGGAAAGCCACTGAATAAGAAACATCCAAATGAGAGTGACAGTAAAGCCAACCAATGGCAAGCAATGAGTGGGCAGTAAATTCACAATGGGTCTTTCAGGCAGCTTCTGGGGTCTGGTAAGTTTCACCTAAAAAGGTGCCCTGAAAGCAGGGAGTGTCCACATTGAGGGGCAGCTCCTGATATGTTGACCATGTTGCTCTGGATGTGTTTACTGGAAAAATAAAAAGGCGCAATCTCTTTATTTATTGACAATTGGCCTTATTTAGTGGTTGCTTTAAATAATACTGCATGGGTGATGTGTTGTAAGAGTCACTGGTTAATATGGCATGCGTCAGTTTAGTCTTTGCAGTTAATCCCCTTCCTCACACAATTATCAGTAATTGTGTTTTTGAGGTTCATTTTAGAGCTACTTTAGAGGGGATCTTTGGCCACATGTTGGTCATAAATTGTTGTTTTAATGTTTTAATGCACATTGGAGCCACTGAGACCACAGGTTTGCTGAGAGACTATTTCCACCAATTATATAACGCAAGATGTTTTTGAAAGCACTTTTGTTTGCATGTCTCAAGCAGAAACATAACTTCATGAAAATGGCCTTAATTACCAAATCCTGAACCAAAAGGCCAAATTCTAGATGGATCTGGGCATATTGGGGAATCAGAAAATTCTCTGATAGGTTTTACACTGCCATTGATTGATAGCAACTGCCCACACCCCAGGGCTGGAACTAACCTGGCACTGTGTCTGCCAAATGACTGATTATCTTGGCAATAACCCTGCAAATATGGAAAATGAGAGAAGTTCCTTTGCCCTTTGTTTTTATTAAATGAGACCCTATCAAGAGTCTTTTGTTAATCCACATACTTATGTACAGTGCTTAATTTGTAAATAAAGAGGTGCCGGTCCTCACAGCCCTTCTCTTAAACACGAGACTGCTGTAATTAAATCTGCCAGCACTGAATACTGAGGCAGCGTAAACCTGAAGCCATCTCGGGCCTCTTCAATCCATTTATGGCCACCCCTGCCCTTCAGCTTATCCTGCAACTTTCTACTATCTCCCTTTATGACGCTTTTTAGTTTTTTCTTCTTCCGTCTTTCCCATATGTGTCTTTTGCTGGTAGTAAATGCTTGAGGCAGAAGAATAAGCCCCGGCCCTCACAAATAAGTGCCGGTGCTCATCACCGGAAACAACGAGCACAAATTAAGCACTGCTTAAGTAGGTATAAATGTGTATGTATCTTATTTTATATTTTATACTGACCCCCAAGATGTTTGCTTTGTCTTTCTCCTTTCCAACTTTTCAAATACTATGACCTTGATTTCACCCTCATTGACGATCAGTTTGTTGTCCTGCTTCTAGAGGCTTCACAGATTTAGGGTTTGACGTAATCCCACCATTGTTTTCTGCAACATGTTCAGGCTGCCAGACTTTTGCAGAATTTGGATTTTGTTGGTGCCACTTTTGTGCAGTGTGGAGGGGGTTCTGTAGGCTAGCAAGCTTTGACTAATATCTTCAGTCTAAAAGGTTGAATAATAATGGTGCGAGTGTGCATCCCTGTTTTAATCCCATGCTTATGCAACCACATTCTGATACACTGTTGGGGCCGTTCCCAACCTTGACTCCTACCCACCTGTTGGTATAAACAGAAGTCACAGCCTTTAGAAAAGATGGATGAATGCCTCACTTTGTGAGCCTGGCCCTCAGAGCGTGCCAGTCAATGCCATCGAAAGCAGCTTCATCATCAATGAAAGAGGCATGCACAGGTCGGTTACGGGGGAGTTGACATTTATGCAGTAGGTATGATAATGTTCAAATATTACCTGTAGTACCTGAAGTGTGTTTGATAGAATGGGATTAAGTCCCTTTCTTCTGCCCAATTCTCAAGTTCTTCCAAAATACTTTTAGCATACGCTTTGACCTCAACTTTCAAGAGCGAAGTCAAGCGATAGTTGGCGGGGTCACTTTTGTCACCCTTCTTAAAGATTAGATATAAGATGACCCCTTCCAAGGCTCTGGTACATTGACTTGCTGGAAGCCAATCACTCTAGTAGTCAAGGCGTTCTTAAATAGAGATCCTGGTATCCCATTTAGTCCCGTACTCCACTGGATCTGACTGACTTAGAGCCTTAGTTAGATCTCAGCACATGGAATACTCACAGATATCCCGTGAGCCATATTATGATCTCCACAGGATATAATGGGATCGTAATACGGTGGACGGGATATCCGTCACATTTCTGACAGAGTATTCCACTCCGGCAAGATTTGAATCAGGCCCTTATTCCCAATATCTGTGCTGTAAAGTGCCACTAGATTATAGACCGTTGGCTAAGGGATTGTAGGCATCAGCTGTGACTTGGAACATAATTGTTGGTGTGGTCTACTCTATAAAGAAGCTTTTGTGTATTTTCTACCCATTGTTCCTGACCAACTCAGCTTTCCCTGCCATCCTGTCGATCATCGTCTCATCTATTTACAAAACGTCAGAACCTCGCTTAATTCTTTGTCTGAATAGGTTGTGCATCAACTGCCACTGAGGATCATTACATTTCTTTTCCCATGACAGCTTTGGATGTTTTTTTACTCGTGGTGACTAGCCTGTCCACAATTTCAACATCATACTTTTTGTGTAATATTTCTATTGTTTTAAGCCTGAATTTGAATGTTTTAATTTCTAGTGTGAACCACAGATTTTTGTTATGAAAGTTTGTATTAACAGTAGAATTTAAGACTTTCACTACAGCTGTAATACCCCGTGGCCACACTTTAAGGGAAATAGGAGAATCGTGTAGACCTCCTAACATTGCAGTAGTTGTGTTTAAATATTTTCATTCTCTGAATTTGAGTGGACAAGACGTAGACCAATGTAGCCTTCTTAAGCCAGTGACTGGTGGACTGGGGCTAGATAGTAAACTGCTGAGTGAGATGCATCTCCCCAGAGTAAGTGGAGATCTCTGAGGAAGATGTTATGCAAGTTATTGGTTAGTCTGATAGCAATTAATTTGATCAGGTGTTTGACAAATGAGAGTTTGTTCCCGAGTGGGTGATAGATTTTATTTAAAATTCTGGGCTTCTGTAGAGGTGTCTTTAGTTCTACTGATAGACATCCAAATCCCAGGGATTGGGTTTGTTTTAGGCTTGTACGTTTGAGGGGGGATGTCTACGGATAAGACCTACACCTCCTCCTGTTTTGCCAGATGGGTCTTGACAGATGATGTCAAACCCAAGGGAAGTTGCGAAGGATGAGTATGTGTTGAGAGGTGTCAGAAAGTCAGGTTTCTGGTAGAAATAGAAGTCGAGGCTGTGGGATAGAATAAGGTCAGCAATTTCAGTGCAGTGGCTGGAAGCTGATCTGCAACTGTGTAGCAGGAATTTATGGGAAGAAGAGGGAAAATTGAGAATGGGAGAGCAAGTGATGGGTACGCAAACAAGATTTTGAGGATTTAAGTGGAGCGTTTTAGGACATGTAGACCTGTCACATTTTAGAGTGGTAAAGGAGGAAAGAGTAGGAAAGAGGGAGTTGGGAGAAAGCTATATGGTGTTGGGCTTAGATCTGATGGGGTGGGGAGGTAATTGTCATTGAGAGAGAAGGGGGGATGGAGAGGTGAAGGACTGAAGGAGAAAGTTATACTTCTGGTCGAAGTGTGCCAGCAGTTTGTCTGTACACTGGATTATTATCTTGCGGTTATTGTAGATCGAGATCATTTTCCAGTTGGAGGACTAGAGGAAATGGTGGCAAGTTTTTTTCCATGTGGAATTTTGTTGACCTCAGTTACTGCCAATTCTTTGAAGAGAACCTCTTCCCATATCGCAGGATGGAAGGTGAAGAAAAGAAGATCTGTTTTTAGACATCCTTTACATCCAGAGTAGTAGTGTACCACCAATAGTGTTTCTGGAAAGTCTCTAATGAGTTTGTGTTTGAAGTTCTTCGTAACACACGTACAGATGTTAAAGAGAAATATTATTCTGAAAGAGTTGGGACCACTTTGGAGATTTTGTCAGAGCAAGGAGAGTTGGATACTTCTGTCATGGTTGGGTGTGTGAAGGAGGAGGATTTGAAGCAATGGAATGAGGATGGGATAGTACAGGAGGCCAAGTTAGAGTCCCGGTGAAATCTTTGTTAACAGAGTTGAAGGTTCAAGCGTCTTGCTTAGATTTCCACGGATGCCTGGAATGGAAGCAGTAGCTTGGGAGATACAGGTAGTTAGAATACAATTCCAGCGAGACAGAGTATCCACCAGACTTCCAAGAATGATTAAACAAATACCGTATTTTTCGGGAAATCTGATATTTATAGTAGAATTCCTGAGGGGACTGGGGTGGTCATAAGGTGAGAACTGTTCAATACCTCTCGGTGACACCTTTTTATAGTTGTATTCCCCCTTATGGAAATGTAGCTTTCTACATCCAAACTAATTCTTTTATAGTTTGTAAACTAATTCTTTTATAGTGTGTTTATTCCAGTTGACTAATGTGGCCTCATTCGTGGGATGCAATTGAAAGAGGTGATTTTAGACATATGCGTTTTAGACGTATGCGTTTGAAGCATTTTAGAAGACTGCCTCAGTTTAATGTGTTTTTCCTGCCTTGTGACAAGTACTCCTGAATAAATACTGTTAGAAATGGGGTCTCTAGTTGGCAGTGTATACACCCTTGTTCAAGTAGTGACCTCTATCCTAGTGAGGGTAACTCACACACAATCCAAATTATCCTGTGCCCACCTTCTGGTAGCTTGGCACTGAGCAGTCAGGCTTAACTAAGAAAGCAATGTGTAAAGTATTTGTGCAATGAATCATGCAATAACAAAGTCAAAACACCACACAAATACACCACACAGGTTTAGAAAAATATGAGATATTTATCTGAGTAAGTTAAGGTCAAAACAATCAAGATTTGATGAGTACAAGTTGAAATATCACTTTCGCAATGATAAGAAGAGTTTTAAGTCTTTAAAAATCAATAAATGTCTCTTGTGTGCACAACGTACCTGGTATGCGTCAAAATTATACGCATGAAGACTACAGAGGAGGAGGTACTTGGAAAAAGGAATGTGTCCATCGGATTTCCTGACGTGCACAGATGATGCGTCGATTCTTCCCACGCTGCAAGAGCTTTGTGTCGATTTCCAGCACGCAGTCTTGGGTCCTCACTGCGATGCGGGGTCTTTTGATGCCCAGGGATGATGCGTGGAAATCCTGGGCGTGCGGGTTGAAGTCACAGGTGCTGCGTCGATCCGGTATGGTGATGCATAGGAGTTTCTGTCGCACGGCAGGTGCTGCGTCAATTCCTCACGCGGGAAGTCAGGCTGCATCGTTCTGGTTCGACGATGCATCGATCCACTATGGCTGTGCGTCGAAGTTCTGGTCACAACGCAGGCGCTGCATCAATCTCCACTCGGGAAGCTGGGCTGCGTCGTTCCAGTTCGGTGATGCAGTGATTCTTTCACCGCTGTACAGGCTGTGCAGGCTGTGCGTTGATTCCGGCAGGCTGTACGTCGGTTTTCGCTGCGCAAGGAGTTTTCGTGAAGAGTAGAAGTCTTTTTGGCCCTGAGACTTCAGAAACAGGAGGCAAGCTCAATCCAAGCCCTTGGAGAGCACTTCTCAGCAGAGCCAAAGGCCAGCAAGGAAGCAGGGCAACAACAAGGCAGCAGTCCTTCACAGCAAAGCAGTCCAAGTGAGTCGTTTGGGCATCCAGGCAGCTCCTCTGGCAGGTTACAGGATCTGGTTCAGAGTGTCTGTCCCAAGAAGTGTCTGAGTTGGTGGGCTCAGGTTATATACCCAAAAGTAGAGAAAAACTACTATGAGAGCTACTAGAATAACCATGAAGATACAATCGTCTTCACGTACCAACACTAGGGTCTAGAATGATGCTAACTATATATAGCTGACCAATTAATTGTTTATAATACCAGGCTGCTACAATTAGGTACTCAGTTACAGATAAAATGATCCTATTGCATAATTAGTACAAACTTATTTTACAAATATAAATGTTTTATTATTCCATAATGATACAATCATAAAAGATATAAACATTAAATCAAAAAGATAAGAAGAACATACATACAAAGCACCTAAGACAAACATACCACATAAACACTGGATTATATAAATAAGAAAACGTGTCTTATTTACAGGTGAAACACCACAACAAGGAACTAATCCAAATAATAAGATTGAGACAATTTAGAGTGATAAAAATATACAAATACATTGGTCATTTCCCTGTTTGAGCTACGCTTATTTAATTCAGGGAATCCCCTTATAATTATTGCTATATACCCAAAAGTGCCTCTGAAGTAGGGGGGACTTCAAAGAGTGATTTTGAAGTGCACAAGGTTCCCTTTCAGTAAAGGTCTGTCTGTCAGGGTCCCAGTAGGGGGTTTGGCATTATATTGTGTGAGGGCAGGCCACTAGCCTTTGAAATGTTAGTGTCAGGCTCCTCCACCCTTCCAGCCCAGGAAGACACATTCAGTATGCAGATGAGTACAGGTGTGACTGAGTATCCTGTGTTTGTGGTTGTCTGGGTGAAATGCACAATGGAGCTGTCAACCAGCCCAACCCAGACGTGGATTGGAGACAGGCTGTAAGGCACAGATGGATTTTAAGTGAAGAGAAATTCTCACTTTCTAAAAATGGCACTTCTAAAATATTAATATAAAATCCAACATCACCAGTAAGCAGGATTTTGTGTTACTATTCTGGCCATACTAAACATGATCTGTTTACCCCTTTCTGATCAGAATTACTCAGACAGTATATGAGGGTAGCCTTAATGTTAGCCTGTGAAAAGAGGAAGCCTCACAGTCATGGAAAACGAATTTAGGAGTTTTCCATTACCAGGACAAATAAAACACATAGGTACATGTCCTGCCTTACAGCGCACCCTGCCCCATGGGTTACCAAGGGCCTAACTTAGGGGTGACATATGTAGAAAAAAGAGAGTTTAAAGCTTGGCAAGTACTTCTAAATGCCTAGTCGAATTGGCAGTGAAATTGCACACACAGGCTTTGCAATGGCAGGCCTGAGACATGGTTAAGGGGCCACCTATGTGGGTGGCACAACCAGTGCTGCAAACCCACTTGTAGCATTTAATCTAAAGGCCCTGGGCACATGTAGTGCACTTTACTAGGGATTTACAAGTAGATCAAATATGCCAATTGGGTATGATCCAATGTTACCATGTTTTAAGGGAGAGAGCATATGCACTTTAGCACTGGTTAGCAGTGGTAATGTGAGCAGAGTCCTAAAACCAGCAAAAACAGTGTCTGAAAAGTGGAGGGAGGCAGGCAAAAAGTTGGGAGATTACCACCCTACGGCTGCCAGGTCTAACATATACCAATTTCGTTTCTTCTGCTGGCAAGATGGGCTCACGTGGGCATTTTATACCATGTAACTAATTTATTTCATTGTTTTGGGGGCTTTCATATAGTTTTATGTGTTGGGTTTGATGATTAGTCATGGTTTCTGCCACCACCTGAAGACTCCTGATGACATTTACTGACTGGTGATGGTTGATGGTGTCCAAGGTTACAGTGTGATTAAGTATGGAAGTGCCATGCTCTTGGCTGATGAGTTTCTGACAATCAATATTTGTAAGGGCTTGGGAAACGTGATGCCAGCGCTCATTATGTTGATCTTTTAACAAATTTGTGCCTTTTGGTGCTACTAATAATAAACTAACTTGGCTCGTTGTCTGTTTATAAGTAAGTGTCATCGATTTCTTCAAATTTTCTGTGCTTGTGAACAAAGGAATGTCCAAGGATATATCCGGCCATGTGGTTTGTGGAATTTTAGGTTGCATATTGCTCTGTTTTGTGGGTCGTTGAGACTTTTTTTGAGAGCTGTTATGTCTGAATATTGGAACAACTTCTTGTCTCCTGGACTTTTGTTCAAGGGTAGAACCTGATGCCCAATGTCCTCCAATGATAGGTTGGTCTTTTCTGGACATGGCTTGGATGGCCATGTTTTTGTTTTTCAATGTTTTATTTTTTCATTAATTGTTTAGATTCTATGACCCTTTCTTCAGGTGTAGGTCACTTGTCTATGGGTCAAAGGTTCCAGGCATTATTCTCCTGGGATCCCATTTTAACTATGTCCAAGTTCTCCTGGATATTATGTTATTTGTTTTAGTTGGTGTAACACTGATAATATGAATGGCTATTATCTGATTTTTAAGGTGTCTATTAAATATTGTAGAAGACTGGGAAGGGTGCAAAGTTTGTCTACTATCGGTATGCAAATGCAGGAACTGATCAGTTTCGGGGTTAAAATATTTGCCATAGTTGACTGTAGATTTTAAATTTTAGAATGAGGACAAGTAATACAGTTATCTGAAGACTGAATAGGCCCATCTGCAGTTTCAATTTGTGAAGTTGCCACGTTAGGGCTTTAACTACAGCTGACAGAGTGAAATTGATGGAGCTGATCATAGCATAGGCTGCCTCCATGGTTGTGGCATCAGCTGCACATGGGGTTTACATATCACATGTGATGGTGAGTGGGTTGCCTCTTCAAGATGTCTGGCACCAGCATCATTTAGGAAAAACAAGCTCACCTTGCACCACAAAGAGATATTATTCTCTCCCGAGTTTGGATGGGATGATGTTTGACTGATCCCATAGAGGAAAGAATAATACATGGGATTTCCACCTCTCATTGCTTCACGCTATAAACGTGTGCTACAGCCTTCAGTGGTCTGCATGGAGGTGCACTCTCCTTCTTCACCGCTATAAACGTCTGCTACAGCCTTCAGTGGTCTGCATGGAGGTGCACTCTCCTTCTTCACCGCTATAAACGTGTGCTACAGCCGTCAGTGGTCTGCATAGATGTGCACTCTCCTTCTTCACCGCTATAAACGTGTGCTACAGCTGTCAGTGGTCTGCATGGAGGTGCACTCTCCTTCTTCACCACTATAAATGTGTGCTACAGCTGTCAGTGGTCAGCATGGATGTGCACTATCCTTCTTCACTCTATAAACGTGTGCTACAGCCTTCAGTGGTCTGCATGGGTGTGCACTATCCTTCTTCACGCTATAAACGTGTGCTACAGCCTTCAGTGGTCTGCATGGCGGTGCACTCTCCTTCTTCATGCTATAAACGTGTGCTACAGCCGTCAGTGGTCTGCATGGAGGTGCACTTTCCTTCTTCATGCTATAAACGTGTGCTACCGCCTTCAGTGGTCTGCATGGAGGTGCACTCTCCTTCTTCACTGCTATAAACGTGTGCTACAGCCGTCAGTGATCTGCATGGATGTGCACTCTCCTTCTTCACCGCTATAAATGTGTGCTACAGCCTTAAGTGGTCTGCATGGAGGTGCACTTTCCTTCTTCACGCTATAAACGTGTGCTACAGCCTTTGGTGGTCTGCATGGAGGTGCACTCTCCTTTTTCACTGCTATAAACGTGTGCTACAGCCTTCAGTGGTCTGCATGGAGGTGCACTCTCCTTCACCGCTATAAACATGTGTTACAGCCGTCAGTGGTCTGCATGGAGGTGCACTCTCCTTCTTCACCGCTATAAACGTGTGCTACAGCCTTCAGTGGTCTGCATGGAGATGCACTCTCCTTCTTCACGCTATAAACGTGTGCTACAGCCGTCAGTGGTCTGCATGGATGTGCATTCTCCTTCTTCACGCTATAAACGTGCTACAGCCGTCAGTGGTCTGCATGGAGGTGCACTCTCCTTTTTCACCTCTATAAACGTGTGCTACAGGCTTCAGTGTTCTGCATGGAGGTGCACTCTCCTTCTTCACCGCTATAAACGTGTGCTACAGCCTTCGGTGGTCTGCATGGAGGTGCACTCTCCTTGTTCACCTCTATAAACGTGTGCTACAGCCTTCGGTGGTCTGGATGGAGGTGCACTCTCCTTCTTCACCGCTATAAACGTGTGCTAGAGCCGTCAGTGGTCTGCATGGATGTGCACTCTCCTTCTTCACCGTTATAAACGTGTGCTACAGCCGTCAGTGGTCTGCATGGAGGTGCACTCTCCTTCATAGCTATTAACGTGTGCTACAGCCGTCAGTGGTCTGCATGGAGGTGCACTCTCCTTCACCGCTATAAACGTGTGCTACAGCCGTCAGTGGTCTGCATGGATGTGCACTCTCCTTCTTCACCTCTATAAACGTGTGCTACAGCCTTCAGTGGTCTGCATGGATGTGCACTATCCTTCTTCACGCTATAAACGTGTGCTACAGCCATCAGTGGTCTGCATGGATGTGCACTATCCTTCTTCACGCTATAAACGTGTGCTACAGCCGTCAGTGGTCAGCATGGATGTGCACTCTCCTTCTTCACTCTATAAACGTGTGCTACAGCCGTCAGTGGTCTGCATGGATGTGCACTCTCCTTCTTCACTCTATAAACGTGTGCTACAGCCTTCAGTGGTCTGCATGGATGTGCACTCTCCTTCTTCACGCTATAAACGTGTGCTACAGCCATCAGTGGTCTGCATGGAGGTGCAGTCTCCTTCTTCACCGCTATAAACGTGTGCTACAGCCTTCAGTGGTCTGCATGGAGGTGCACTCTCCTTCTTCACGCTATAAACGTGTGCTACAGCCGTCAGTGGTCTGCATGGATGTGCACTCTCCTTCTTCACGCTATAAACGTGTGCACAGCCTTCAGTGGTCTGCATGGGGGTGCACTCTCCTTCCTACACCGCTATAAACATGTGCTACAGCCTTCGGTGGTCTGCATGGATGTGCACTCTCCTTCTTCACCGCTATAAACGTGTGCTACAGCCTTCGGTGGTCCACATGGAGGTGCACTCTCCTTCCTTCACCGCTATAAATGTGTGCTACAGCCGTCGGTGGTCTGCATGGAGGTGCATTCTCCTTCTTCACCACTATAAACGTGTGCTACAGCCTTCAGTGGTCTGCATGGATGTGCACTATCCTTCTTCACGCTATAAATGTGTGCTACAGACATCAGTGGTCTGCATGGAGGTGCACTCTCCTTCTTCACTGCCATAAACGTGTGCTACAGCCTTCAGTGGTCTACATGGATGTGCACTATCCTTCTTCACGCTATAAACGTGTGCTACAGCCTTCAGTGGTCTGCATGGAGGTGCACTCTCCTTCTTCACGCTATAAACGTGTGCTACAACCGTCAGTGGTCTGCATGGATGTGCACTCTCCTTCTTCACATCTATAAACGTGTGCTACAGCCTTCTGTGGTCTTCATGGAGGTGTATTCTCCTTCTTCATTGCTATAAACGTGCGCTACAGCCGTCAGTGATCTGCATGGAGGTGCACTCTCCTTCCTTCACCACTATAAACGTGTGCTACAGCCTTTGGTTGTCTGCATGAAGGCGCACTCTCCTTCTTCACGCTATAAACGTGTGCTACAGCCTTCAGTGGTCTGCATGGATGTGCACTATCCTTCTTTACACTATAAAAGTGTGCTACAGCCGTCGGTGGTCTGCATGGAGGTGCACTCTCCTTCTTCACCACTATAAACGTGTGCTACAGCCTTCAGTGGTCTGCATGGATGTGCACTATCCTTCTTCACGCTATAAATGTGTGCTACAGACATCAGTGGTCTGCATGGAGGTGCACTCTCCTTCTTCACTGCCATAAACGTGTGCTACAGCCTTCAGTGGTCTACATGGATGTGCACTATCCTTCTTCACGCTATAAACGTGTGCTACAGCCTTCAGTGGTCTGCATGGAGGTGCACTCTCCTTCTTCACGCTATAAACGTGTGCTACAACCGTCAGTGGTCTGCATGGATGTGCACTCTCCTTCTTCACAGCTATAAACGTGTGCTACAGCCTTCTGTGGTCTTCATGGAGGTGTATTCTCCTTCTTCATTGCTATTAACGTGCGCTACAGCCGTCAGTGATCTGCATGGAGGTGCACTCTTCTTCCTTCACCACTATAAACGTGTGCTACAGCCTTTGGTTGTCTGCATGAAGGCGCACTCTCCTTCTTCACGCTATAAACGTGTGCTACAGCCTTCAGTGGTCTGCATGGATGTGCACTATCCTTCTTTACGCTATAAACGTGTGCTACAGACATCAGTGGTCTGCATGGATGTGCACTGTCCTTCACCACTATAAACGTGTGCTACAGCCTTCGGTGGTCTGCATGGAGGTGCACTCCCCTTCCTCACTGCTATAAATGTGTGCTACAGCCTTCGGTGGTCTGCATGGATGTGCACTCTCCTTCTTCACTGCTATAAACGTGTGCTACAGATGTCAGTGGTCTGCATGGATGTGCACTCTCCTTCCTTCACCGGTATAAACGTGTGCTACTGCCTTCGGTGGTCTGCATGGATGTGCACTCTCCTTCTTCACTGCTATAAACATGTGCTAAAGCCTTCAGTGGTCTGCATGGAGGTGCACTCTCCTTCTTCACGCTATAAACGTGTGCTACAGCCTTCAGTGGTCTGCATGGAGGTGCACTCTCCTTCTTCACCACTATAAACGTGTGCTACAGCTTTCAGTGGTCTGCATGGATGTGCACTATCCTTCTTCACGCTATAAATGTGTCCTACAGCCATCAGTGGTCTGCATGGAGGTGCACTTTCCTTCTTCACGCTATAAACGTGTGCTACAGCCGTGATTGGTCTGCATGGGTGTGCACTCTCCTTCTTCACCACTATAGGCGTGTGCTACAGCCTTCAGTGGTCTGCATGGAGGTGCACTCTCCTTAGCCATGTCTATGACCTTAGGAAGTGTTGGTGGGTTGTGTGATTTATAAAGAGGGAGGGCAACTTTATCTGGACTCATCAGGGGTTCCCTTGGTTTCAGGATGAAATACTGAGTTATGCAGTAAGTAGTGGGTGGATGTTGGACCTCAAAGAATTTTGAAAATAATTTGGTTTGTGAACATTGTCCGGGGAGTTTGTGGTTGCAGAACATCTTGTTGCATGCTTCATGTTTTTATGTGCTTTAGGGAGGTGTGCAATATATGACTTTTTAGCCTTTTGGTCATTGTGTGCTCAATGTTCATTGCAGTGTCCTGAAGGCCAACAGCCACTAAACCCTCTCGGACGAATCTGTGAGTGCGTCTACCGCCACCCACTGCAGCATCAAGGTGTTGAACGTCAGATGTTGAACGTTGGAGGTGGGCTCAAGCCAGCAGTCTGAGGAAGGAGACTTCCCAAGAATACTTAGGCCCTCATTACAACATTGGCGGTAAAAGCCGCCTACCGCTGTGCAGAAGACCGCCAACACACCACCACGGCCGCGGAATTCCACCACAGCTATTATGACCCACAGTTCAGAATCCACCAAAATTCAGACACCCACACAAGTCCGCCACACCAAAGGTCAGTGATAAACTGGCGATAACAAAACCTCCACCGTCACGCCAACAGAAATACGCCCACACTATCACGACCCACGAATCCACGCGGCGGTCTTTCAACCCCGGTATTCCATTGGCGGTACACACTGCCGCGCTCAAAATACACACACATTTACAAAACACAGCCACATTGGACAATTCGAAATACACATACCTGATACACATACACACACCACTCCCACACACCCAATACAATGTAAAACACACACCCACATCACCCACAAACCCCTACTACCAAAAATTCAGAAAGAAGGCCAGAGAGAGACAGCACCAGCAAGAACAACAGCATCCACAGGTACACAACACCATCACCCACAGAACTTCCACGCACCTCACACAACACACCACTACATATCAGCACACTTATCACCACATACTCCACCCCACACATCACCTACACCACCCCATGGCACGGCAAAGACACCCCAGGTTCTCGGAGGAGGAGCTCAGGGCCATGGTGGAGGAAATCATCCGGGTAGAGCCACAGCTATTCGGATCACAGGTGCAGCACACCTCAATTGCAAAGGAAGATGGAGCTATGGCGAAGAATCGTGGACAGGGTAAACACAGTGGGACAGCACCCAAGAAATCGGGAGGACATCAGGAAGAGGTGGAACGACCTACGGGGGAAGGTGTGTTCCGTGGTCTCAAGGCACCACCTGGCGGTTCAGCGGACTGGCGGCGGACCCCCACCTCCTCCCCCACAACTAACAACATGAGAGGAGCAGGTCTTGGCGATCCTGCATCCTGAGGGCCTCGCAGGAGTAGGTTGAGAAATGGCCTCTGGTAATTCAAATCTTAACTATTACATCCCCCACCCTACCTGCATGCCAGCACATACCCCAACCCTCACCCTCACCCCCATCACTCTAACTCCTCACAAATGTCCCCACATCACAAACCACACATCCTAACACCAAGCCCTGCATGCAACAACAAAGCATGGACACCCATCACCAAAGCATGCCCACTGCACATACCCATACAACCCCCTAAACCATCATCACACAAGGTCCCACACAGGAATGCAAGCACTGGGGTACACGGTCACCCACCCATTGCACACCATGGCACACACAGATGTAATAACCATCCTTTTATACCCCTGCAGGACCCCTACCCAACGTCACTGGACAGGAGGGTCCACACATGTCCACACCACCAACAGAAGAGGCCCACAGTGATGACAGCAGCTCTGTCCAACTGGATCTAGATGACCAGCCCGGCTCATTGGGGACCTCTGGACAGTCGGTTCCCCTGACACAGTCACAGGCCACTACAGACCTTCCCCCCTCTGGAAACACCAGCACAGCACCCACCCAGCGGGCCCATACCTCCGTCCCCAGGACACGTCAATCAGCAGTGTGTCCACCACTACAAGGAACCCAGGCTAACCCACCATCCCAACAACAATAAGGACCTTGGGGCAGTGGCAGTGGGCACACGGTCCAGGGGACGGAGGCCCAGGAACACAGGGGAACTGGGAGAGCTGCTGTGCGACAGGGGGCGGACAGGCCAAGGGAACCCACTCTCCACAAGGCCCTCTCCTCCATCATGGGAGCCTACCACCACTCCCAGGAGACAATGACAACGGTACTGGCCAAGTTTCAGGAGACCCAGCGCCTGCAGGAGGAACAGTATATGGGCTTCAGGGAGGAACTCAGAACCATCAGCTCCACCCTGGGCACCATCGTAGGGGTGCTGAAGGAACTCGTGAACACCAGGAGGGACACTGTGGCACTACAAGGGGCCCCTGACACTAGCATGGACAATGAACTGCCCACCACCTCCGCCGGCACTAGTGGACAGGATGCCCCGCCACAGGACCACCACACCAGCACCCCACCCCCTGCAGAGGAAGAAACACCCTGCAAACAGTCCCTGAGATCCAGGACAAAGACAGAGCACTATGTCAAGACCCCCGCCAAGCAATGAGACCACCCTGATTGTCATCCTGCTGTCCCACTTTGTCGCCCTGTCCATACTTAAACTGCCCCAGCTCCACTTCCTATGCCCATATGGGCAATGGACCTGTGAGACTAATAGACTGGACTCTGCCATGGACATTCCTCCGCCATCACCCCTCACCATTTTACTACCCCCTCCAATATTGAGCACTTAAATAAACACACTTAAAGCACAAAACAATCTGGAGTCTGTCTGTGATTTCGAAATAGTGTATTAGCAATTACAGTGACAAAATGCTCTTACAATTGTAATGTCAACATACCTATGTCACACAGCTCTAGTCCATGAGGAATCTAAGCAGATGTCACACAGTGGGACCCACATCTGTGAAATCGTAAGGGAAAGTGCCAACACACTGGGTGAAAAGGACAGACAGTAGAGAGGTAGCAGTGTTAAAGTACATGTAGTAGGCAGGTCTGTACTCTTACCTGTGTCTCACTGGAAATATTGCTGGATCACTGAGTCCCTGTTGTTCATGTCTTCTTCCTCTGCTTCCTCGTCTTCACTGTCCACAGGCTTCACAGCTGCAACAACACCGCCATCTGGACCATCCTCCTGCAGAAAAGGCACCTGTCATCGCAAAGCCAAGTTGTGAAGCATACAGCAGGCCACGATGATCTGGCACACCTTCTTTGGTGAGTAGAATAGGGCTCCACCTGTCATATGGAGGCACCGGAACCTGGCCTTCAGGAGGCCAAAGGTCCACTCGATCACCCTCCTAGTTCGCTCATGGGCCTCATTGTAGCGTTCCTCTGCCCTTGTCCTAGGATTCCTCACTGGGGTCAGTAGCCATGACAGGTTGGGGTATCCAGAGTCACCTGCAAATGGCGAGGGACAACTGTTAGACAAGCACTAACCTGTAGGGATATCCCCAGACCCAGACAACCATTCCCACTGTCTTGCTCCCAGGTGCTCACCTAACAGCCACACACGGTGCCTCTGGAGTTGCCCCATCACATAAGGGATGCTGCTATTCCGCAGGATGTAGGCGTCATGCACTGAGCCAGAGAACATGGCATTCACATGGGAGATGTACTGGTCGGCCAAACATACCACCTGTACATTCATTGAATGATAACTCTTCCTGTTTCTGTACACCTGTTCACTCCTGTGGGGGGGGGACCAAAGCCACATGGGTCTCATCAATGGCACCTATGATGTTGGGGATATGTCCCAGGGCATAGAAATCACCTTTCACTGTAGGCAAATCCTCTACCTGAGGGAAAACGATGTAGCTCCGCATGTGTTTCAGAAGGGCAGACAACACTCTGGACAACACGTTGGAAAACATAGGCTGGGACATCCCTGATGCTATGGCCACTGTTGTTTGAAATGACCCACTTGCAAGGAAATGGAGCACTGACAGCACCTGCACTTGAGGGGGGATTCCTGTGGGATGGTGGATTGCTGACATCAGGTCTGGCTCCAACTGGGTACACAGTTCCTGGATTGTGGCACTGTCAATCCTGTATGTGATAATCACATGTCGCTCCTCCATTGTCGACAGGTCCACCAATGGTCGGTTGTAGGAGGCTGGACTGGCTTGTAGTGAGTACCAAGGGGTACTTGCACCTTGCACCAGGCCCAGTTATCCCTTATTAGTGTATAGGGTGTCTAGCAGCTTAGGCTGATAGATAATGGTAGCTTAGCAGAGCAGCTTAGGCTGAATTAGGAGACGTGTGAAGCTACTACAGTACCACTTAGTGTCATATGCACAATATCATAAGAAAACACAATACACAGTTATACTAAAAATAAAGGTACTTTATTTTTATGACAATATGCCAAAGTATCTTAGAGTGTACCCTCAGTGAGAGGATAGGAAATATACACAAGATATATGTACACAATACCAAAAATATGCAGTATAGTCTTAGAAAACAGTGCAAACAATGTATAGTTACAATAGGATGCAATGGGGAAACATAGGGATAGGGGCAACACAAACCATATATTCTAAAAGTGGAATGCGAACCACGAATGGACCCCAAACCTATGTGACCTTGTAGAGGGTCGCTGGGACTATTAGAAAATAGTGAGAGTTAGAAAAATAACCCTCCCCAAGACCCTGAAAAGTGAGTGCAAAGTGCACTAAAGTTCCCCTAAGGACAAATAAGTCGTGTTAGAGGGATAATGCAGGAAAGACACAAACCAACAATGCAACAACTATGGATTTCCAATCTAGGGTACCTGTGGAACAAGGGGACCAAGTCCAAAAGTCACAAGCAAGTCGGAGATGGGCAGATGCCCAGGAAATGCCAGCTGTGGGTGCAAAGGAGCTTCTACTGGACAGAAGAAGCTGAGGTTTCTGCAGGAACGAAAAGGGCTAGAGACTTCCCCTTTGGTGGACGGATCCCTCTCGCCGTGGAGAGTCGTGCAGAAGTGTTTTCCCGCCGAAAGAATGCCAACAAGCCTTGCTAGCTGCAAATCGTGCGGTTAGCGTTTTTGGACGCTGCTGTGGCCCAGGAGGGACCAGGAGGTCGCAAATTGGACCAGGAGGTAGAGGGGACGTCGAGCAAGAGACAGAGCCCTCTTAGCAGCAGGTAGCACCCGGAGAAGTGCCAGAAACAGGCACTACGAGGATGTGTGAAACGGTGCTCACCCGAAGTCGCACAAAGAAGTCCCACGTCGCCGGAGAACAACTTAGGAGGTCGTGCAATGCAGGTTAGAGTGCCGTGGACCCAGGCTGGACTGTGCACAAAGGATTTCCACCGGAAGTGCACAGGGGCCGGAGTAGCTGCAAAAGTCGCGGTTCCCAACAATGCAGTCTAGCGAGGTGAGGCAAGGACTTACCTCCACCAAACTTGGACTGAAGAGTCACTGGACTGTGGGAGTCACTTGGACAGAGTTGCTGGATTCGAGGGACCTCGCTCGTCGTGCTGAGAGGAGACCCAAGGAACCGGTAATGCAGCTTTTTGGTGCCTGCGGTTGCAGGGGGAAGATTCCGTCGACCCACGGGAGATTTCTTCGGAGCTTCTAGTGCAGAGAGGAGGCAGACTACCCCCACAGCATGCACAAGCAGGAAAACAGTCGAGAAGGCGGCAGGATCAGCGTTACAGAGTTGCAGTAGTCGTCTTTGCTACTATGTTGCAGTTTTGCAGGCTTCCAGCGCGGTCAGCAGTCGATTCCTTGGCAGAAGGTGAAGAGAGAGATGCAGAGGAACTCGGATGAGCTCTTGCATTCGTTATCTAAAGTTTCCCCAGAGACAGAGACCCTAAATAGCCAGAAAAGAGAGTTTGGCTACCTAGGAGAGAGGATAGGCTAGCAACACCTGAAGGAGCCTATCAGAAGGAGTCTCTGACGTCACCTGGTGGCACTGGCCACTCAGAGCAGTCCAGTGTGCCAGCAGCACCTCTGTTTCCAAGATGGCAGAGGTCTGGAGCACACTGGAGGAGCTCTGGACACCTCCCAGGGGAGGTGCAGGTCAGGGGAGTGGTCACTCCCCTTTCCTTTGTCCAGTTTCGCGCCAGAGCAGGGCTAAGGGGTCCCCTGAACCGGTGTAGACTGGCTTATGCAGAATTGGGCACATCTGTGCCCAAGAAAGCATTTCCAGAGGCTGGGGGAGGCTACTCCTCTCCTGCCTTCACACCATTTTCCAAAGGGAGAGGGTGTAACACCCTCTCTCAGAGGAAGTCCTTTGTTCTGCCATCCTGGGACAAGCCTGGCTTGACCCCAGAGGGCCAGAAACCTGTCTGAGGGGTTGGCAGCAGCAGCAGCTGCAGTGAAACCCCAGGAAAGGCAGTTTGGCAGTACCAGGGTCTGTGCTACAGACCACTGGGATCATGGGATTGTGCCAACAATGCCAGGATGGCATAGAGGGGGCAATTCCATGATCATAGACATGTTACATGGCCATATTCGGAGTTACCATTGTGAAGCTACATATAGGTAGTGACCTATATGTAGTGCACGCGTGTAATGGTGTCCCCGCACTCACAAAGTCCGGGGAATTGGCCCTGAACAATGTGGGGGCACCTTGGCTAGTGCCAGGGTGCCCTCACACTAAGTAACTTTGCACCTAACCTTTACCAGGTAAAGGTTAGACATATAGGTGACTTATAAGTTACTTAAGTGCAGTGTAAAATGGCTGTGAAATAACGTGGACGTTATTTCACTCAGGCTGCAGTGGCAGGCCTGTGTAAGAATTGTCAGAGCTCCCTATGGGTGGCAAAATAAATGCTGCAGCCCATAGGGATCTCCTGGAACCCCAATACCCTGGGTACCTCAGTACCATATACTAGGGAATTATAAGGGTGTTCCAGTAAGCCAATGTAAATTGGTAAAATTGGTCACTAGCCTGTTAGTGACAATTTGAAAGAAATGAGAGAGCATAACCACTGAGGTTCTGGTTAGCAGAGCCTCAGTGAGACAGTTAGGCACCACACAGGGAACACATACATATAGGCCACAAACTTATGAGCAATGGGGTCCTGACTAGCAGGGTCCCAGTGACACATAACAAACATACTGAAAACATATGGTTTTCACTATGAGCACTGGGCCCTGGCTAGCAGGATCCCAGTGAGACAGTGAAAACACCCTGACATACACTCACAAACAGGCCAAAAGTGGGGGTAACAAGGCTAGAAAGAGGCTACTTTCTCACATCGGTACACCGGAGGATGCCGCCATCTCCTCACATGTCCCAGCGGATGGTGCCTATGGAGGACAACAGCGAGCACAGAGTCAAACAACTCAGAGGTACGTACCCACAGTTTACACAGAACACCATTCATACACAAAAGGTGGCCTGTATGTGTGTTGAGTCTAAGCCTAGGTATGTGTGACATAGTTGAAAATTAATCCTTGTGGGCCCCTGAAATGGCGGCTGCCTGACCTCTAAAGTGGGACAATGGGATGTGAGGTAACTGCGCTGGCGTTGTACACCGTCGCGGTAGGCGGTCGAAGACTGCGGCGCAATACTGTATTGGTTAGCATTGGACCCTATGGGTCCCAGGAGCCAATGACGATGTACGCCGGCGGTGACGGTACGCACCGCCGCGGACGTGACCGCCATTTTCTATCTGTTCAATCACTCGATACCTGGTCTTCGACAGGAGAGGACCTACCCTGCAAGTGCTGCTGTGACCTCAGTCTGGAAGAGACAATGGCTCGAGTGTCTGGGGAAAGGGCCCCTGCCTTCACATCGGAGGAGTTGGAGAAACTTGTGGATGGGGTCCTCCCCCAGTACACGCTACTCTACGGTCCTCCAGACAAACAGGTAAGTACACTGGGAGCATGCTGTATGGGCTATGCCTGTGTGGAGAGGGCTGGATGTAAGAAGGAAGGGGGGAGAGTGCGGCGTGCATGAAACAACGGTGAATGCATGTGCCACATGGCAAGGGTAGGGATGGGGGCCAATCACTTTGACGGTGCAGTTGGTAATAACTTACTCTTCCCCCTGTACATTTCATGTAGGTCAGCGCCCACCAGAAAAAACATATTTGGCGTACCATCGCCAAGGAAGTCCGGACCCTGGGGTCTACCACAGACGGAGCACCCACTGCCGGAAAAGATGGGAGGACATTCGCCGCTGGAGCAAGAAGACGGCGGAGGCTCAGCTGGGGATAGCCTCCCAATGTGGGAGGGGTGCCCGTCGCACCATGACCCCCCGATGTTCAGGATCCTGGCAGTGGCCTACCCGGAGTTGGATGGGCGCTTGAGGGCATCACAGCTGACACAAGGGGGTGAGTACACTCTCATTCTGCTGACTTTGCGCGAAGTGGAGGGGTCTGGGTGGGGGAGGTGGGCTGTGGGTTTCCCTAGGCCAGGGCGAGTTCCGTAGGCTAGGCCCCTTCGTAAGGCAGGCCATGTGGTACCCCACCCCACCTCTGTAGAGTACCAAGTACACCTAGTAATGTCCCTGTGTCATCTATGTGTGCAGATGTTGTCCATAGCCTTGCAGGGCATTTCCCAGGAATTGAACAGTGGAGCCCAAGAGCGCGCCGTAGTGCAGGGGGCTTCTGTGTCTGTCGTGTCCGCCAACGGTAGCGGTAATGCATGCACTAAACATGTCTTTCTTCTTTCTTCCCCCCCCCTTTTTGTGGTCTCCCTGTTCTTGTGTGCATTAGCATAATCAGGCAGAGGAGCAGTCGCACCGGAGCACCAGGGGGCTGCATCCCACATGGCCGTGGAGGGCCACACTACGGACTCGGACTTCACCAGTGGGACGGAGGGCGAGGGGAGCTCCACAGCGGGGACAGGAGCTGGGACCAGTGACACGGACTCGTCCTCTGATGGGAGCTCCCTTGTGGTGGCGGCAACATCTGTGCCCCCCCATCTACAGGTACAACCGCCACCCCCCCCTTCCAGCACCGCCCTCCCAGCAGCCCCTCAGCCTTCGTCCAGTGCCCGCTCACCCGGGAGGGTGGGCATCACCTTCGCCCCAGGCACCTCAGGCCCTGCCCCTGTCACCCCTACTGCCCTCAGTGAGGAGGCCATTGACCTCCTCAGGTCCCTCACTGTTGGGCAGTCTACCATTTTGAATGCCATCCAGGGTGTAGAAAGGCATTTGCAACAAACAAATGCATTCCTGGAGGGCATTCATTCTGGTCAGGCGGCCCTTCAGCGAGCTTTTCAGACTCTGGCCTCAGCACTGATGGCAGCCATTGTCCCTGTGTCTAGCCTCCCCCCTCCAACTTCCTCCACCCCGACCCAATCCCCTGTACCTCAGCCTATCCCAAGCACACCTACAGACCAGCATGCACACACGTCAACACACAAGGGAAGCTCAGGCAAACATAAGCACCACACATGCCACAGGCACTCACGCACGTCCCTCTCCAGCACACCCACCACCACACCCCGCTCACGTGCAGTCACCACCCCACTACCATTCACACATCCTCTGTGTCCTCTCCCAGTGTGTCTGTGACACCCCCTTTCAAGATACACAAACGCAGGCACACACCCACCCAACAGCCATCCACCTCACGACAGCCTCCAGCACACGCACCTTCACCCAAAGTCAGCAAACGAACACCTCCTACAACCACCACCTCTTCCTCCACTCCCAAACCCCCTCCAGCTACCCATCCCAGTGTGTCAAAAAAACTTTTCCTGTCCAACCTTGACCTCTTTCCCACACCTCCCCCACCCCGTCCGTCTCCTAGGTCCCGAACTAGCACCTCAGCCACAACATCTCCGGGACCAGTGGTGCCTGTAGTCACCGGAATCTGGAGTGCACCGGCGACCAGGGCAGGCAGTGTGGCACGGAGCTACAGCACAGACAGTCCCCCACCTGTGAAGCATCAGAAGTTGGCCAGTGCCCGGCGGGAGATGGGGAAGACTCCAGCCACCAAAGCCGCTCCCAGGGGTCCCGGTGGGAGTGTGGACTCAGCTGTGACACCCTCCAAGGTGGGGAAGGGTCACAAGAAACCAGGAAAGTCTGGGAAGAGCAGCATGGCGGAGAAGACCGCCATCATCCCCGCTGCCCAGGAGGCCACCTGCAGCACCAGTCCAGCTGCCCAGGACAGGACCGCCAGCAGGATGAAAAACTCTGGGCACAAAGCCCCCTCCAGAACCAGTGGAGACTGTCATCCACTACCTCTGTCCTTAGCAGGATGAAGCTCTCTGGGCACAAAGCCCCCTCCAGAACCAATGGAGTATCACATCCACTACCTCTGTCCTTGGCAGGATGAAGCACTCTGTGCACAAAGCCCCCTCCAGAACCAGTGGAGTATCACATCCACTACCTCAGTCCTTGGCATGATGAAGCACTCTGGGCACAAAGCCTCCTCCAGAACCAGTGGAGTATCACATCCACTACCTCTGTCCTTGGCAGGATGAAGCACTCTGGGCACAAGGCTCCCTCCAGAACCAGTGGAGACTGTCATCCACTTGAGAGACTGTGGCTTTACACTCCCCAGGATTGAACAGTGGGCAAACCACCCACTGTAGAGACTTGTAAGACTGTGGCTTTGCAGTCCCCAGGATTGAACAGTGGGCAACCCACCCACTGTAGAGACTTGTGAGACTGTGGCTTTGCACTCACCACGATTGAACAGTGGGCAACCCACCCACTGTAGAGACTTGTGAGACTGTGGCTTTGCAGTCCCCAGGATTGAACAGTGGGCAAACCACCCACTGGAGAGACTTGTGAGACTGTGGCTTTGCACTCCCCAGGATTGAACAGTGGGCATGTGGCCCCCTCCTGGATTTGGCGTCGTGCACTCAAGCGGCTGAGGTGCCCCCCGTTTGCCTCCCCCTGAGGTGCCTGCTTAGTTGCTCTCTGATGCCCCTCCAGTGTTCTCTCCGTCATGGTCAGGGATCTTGTGGGGCCTCGCCCATACCGTGTGGTCCCAGTGTTCCACAGACTTTATTAGAGCACTACCTGGACTACTATGCTTGGTATATATTTTGTACATGGTGTATATATATGTTTCTGCCTACTTGCTTTTAATATATTACAATGGTTACACTCATTTTCTATTGTCTTTGCATTCTTCCAGGGGGTTTGGTGGGTGTAACTGTGATGTATTGATATGCATTAGTGTGCGTGTTGTGGTGGGTGAGGGTGGGGGTGTTGCGTGTCCCTGTTTTTTTCCTCCCCTGTGTCGCAGGTGCAGTACTCACCGTGGTCTTCGCCGCCGGCGTTCGTGCTCCTGGTAGAGGAGCAGGAAGACTATTGCAGGTAGAATTTGGAGTTCCGGATCCATGGCGTCCTCGTTCCTCGTGGGGTGTGCAGAGGTGAGCATTTTTCCTTCGGGATTCCTGTTTCCGCCGTGTTTTTATCCGCGGTGAATCCGCCCCAGAAAAGGTGGCGGATTGGCCTGTCATAATAGTGTGGGCGGTACATTGTCTCCCGCCTGTCTGTTGGCGGTGACCGCCGTGCTGTTTGTTTGTACCGCCGTGGCGGTCGGAGTGTTAAAGTGGCTGTCTTTGTTGGCAGTTTTCGCCACGGTCGTAATTGCTCATTTTTTACCGCCGGCCTGTTGGCGGTCTTACCGCCGCTTTAACACTGACCGCCAGGGTTGTAATGACCACCTTAATTTGGACTCACAGGGAAGCCAAGATTATGCATGCTAGCTGGTCTCGTCCAGGCACACGGTTCCCGTGTGCCCTGGACGAGACCAGCTCGTCCTGAACTTGGCCCATCATGGGCCCCCCACCCACACCCCTCCATCAGGGGTGAAAGGGGAATCGCTAATATTATTCGGCCAATCTGTCCCAGGTGGGGCAGGAACCACTAGACACCAGGGATTATTTATTTTATTCATACTTGCGCATAAGAGGAGCGGCCCCTTGGGCAAGGGCCACTCCCCAGGGGGGCAAAGGATTTTTAGGCCATTTGTGCACCCCCCACCCCCCGGGCAGATCGGCCTAATATTGTCAGGCCGATCTGCCCCCGGGGGGGCAGAAAACCACTAGACACCAGTGATAATGTGTTTTTGTTTATTTTATTTTTTTATGTTTGGGGAGCGACCCCTTAGGCAAGGGTCGGTCCGGGTGGGGCCAAAATATTTTTAGGCCATTTCTGCCCCCCCTGGAGGCAGAAACCACTAAACACCAGGGATTATTTATTTTATTCAAACTTGCGCTTAAGGGGAGTGGCCCCTTGGGCAAGAGCCGCTCGCCAGGGGGCCAAATTATTTTTAGGCCATTTCTGCCCTCAGTGGGGGCAGAAAACCACTAGACACCAGGGCTAATTTTTTTTTTGTTTATTTTACTTTTTTTATGTGTGGGGAGCGACCCTTTAGGCAAGGGTCGCTCCCCTGGGGGTCAAATTGTATTTAGGCCATTTCTGCCCCCCTTGGGGGCAGATCAGCCTATTTTTGTTAGGCCAATCAGCCCCCAAGAGGGGCAGAAACCTCTAGACACCATGGATTGGTGTGTGTGTATGTGTGTGTTTTGTTTGTGGGGGGCAGCCCCTTGGGCAAGGGTCGCTCTTTATGGGGGCACATTACTGTTGGCCATAACAGCCCTTCTTGGGGGCAGATTGGCCTATTTTTGGAAGGCCCATCTGCCCCCAAGGGGGGCAGAAAGCCCACCAGGGAAGATTTTTTTCAAAATAAGAGGTTGGGGGTATGGCCATACCCCCACCCCCAAATAAATGGGGCCAAAGTTGTTCTGCCCACCAGTGGGCAGATTGGGCAAGTACCCCGATCCAAATCCCGGGGGGACAGAAAGTCTACTAGATGCCAGGGAATAAAAACAATAAAATAAAATAGTGGGGTGGTGGCTATCAACCAGTATGGGCCTGGTTATGCCCCCACCCGAACTGAAGGGACTAACAGTCTTTCAGCTCTCCCCCGCACATTAAAACATCTTATCCCATGGCAAGCAAGAGGACATTTGATTATTTTTGTTTTTTGTTTTACATTTGGGCCATGAGAGCTTGGTAACTCTCAAAATCGTCCCACTTGGAATGGTCAGGGCTGCACTTTTTTTTTGTTTGGGACGCTGCCATGTAGAAAAATCCACAAGACCTAGACACATCTGAAAACTAAACATCTGGTTGATACTAGGGTGGTGTGCGTCACATGCACCCCTCACCATTTTCTTACCCACAATGTCCTGCAAACCTGCAACTTTGCTGGAAAGCACACATTTTTCCCACATTTTTGTGATGGAACCTTCCGGAATCTGCAGGAATCCACAAAATTCCTACCACCCAGCATTGACTCATCTATACCGATAAAAATTCTGCCCCACTTGTCAGCCTAAAAATGTTTTTTTCAAACTACTGTTTTGGACCCACTTTGGTTCCCCCTCAATTTCGACATGTTTTTGGGTCTTCCCTGTCAAAAACACTTGGCCCACCTACACAAGTGAGGTATCACTTTTACCAGAAGACTAAGAGGAACGTTGGGTGGTAGGAAATTTGTCCCTGGGAAGTGATCCCACACAGAAATGTGGGAAAGATGTGATTTTTTTAGCTAAATTTGAGGTTTGCTGATGATTCTGGGTAAGAAAACATTGGGGGATCCACGCAAGTCACACTTCCCTGGACTCCCTCGGGTGTCTAGTTTTCAGAAACGTCTGGGTTTGGTAGGTTTTCCTAGATGGCTGCCGAGCCCAGGACCAAAAACGCAGGTGCCCCCACAAAAACAGTTTGTTTTGCATTTGATAATTTTGATGTGTCCAGATAGTGTTTTGGGGAATTTCCTGGTGCGAGCACAAGACCTACCCACACAGATGAGGTACCATTTTTATCAGGAGACTTGGGGGAACGCTGGGTGGAAGGAAATGTGTGGCTCCTCTCAGATTACAGAACTTTCTGCCACCGAAATATGAGGGAAACGTGTTTTTGTAGCCAAATTTTGAGGTTTGCAAAGGATTCTGGGTAACAGAACCTGGCGAGAGCCCCACAAGTCACCCCTTCTTGGATTCCCCTAGGTCTCTAGTTTTCAAAAATGCACAGGTTTGGTAGATTTCCCTAGGTGCCGGCAGAGCTAGAGGCCAAAATCCACAGGTAGGCACTTTGCAAACAACACCTATGTTTTCTGTGGAAAAATGTGACGTGTCCACGTTGTGTTTTGGGGCATTTCCTGACGCGGGCCCTAGACCTGCCCACACAAGTGAGGTACCATTTTTATCGGGAGACTTGGGGAACGCTGGGTGGAAGGAAATTTGTGGCTCCTCACAGATTCCAAAACTTTCTGTCACTGAAATATGAGGAAAAAGTGGGTTTTTTTGCCAAATTTTGAGGTTTGCAAAGGATTCTGGATAACAGAACCTGGTGAGAGCCCCACAAGTCGCCCCATCTTAGATTCCCGTAGGTCTCTAGTTTTCAGAAATGCACAGGTTTGGTAGGTTTCCCTACGTGCCGGCTGAGCTAGAGGCCAAAATCCACAGGTAGGCACTTTGCAAAAAACACCTCTGTTGGCTGTGTAAAAATGTGATGTGTCCACATTGTGTTTTGGGGCATTTCGTGTCGCGGGCACTAGGCCTACCCACACAAGTGAGGTATCATTTTTATCGAGAGACTTGGAGGAATGCTGGGTGGAAGGAAGTTTGTGGCTCCTCTCAGATTCCAGAACTTTCTGTCACCGAAATGTGAGGAAAAAGTGTTTTTTTAGCCAAAGTTTGAGGTTTGCAAAGGATTCTGGGAAAAAGAACCAGGTGAGAGCCCCACAAGTCACCGCATCTTGGATTCCCCTGGGCATCTTGGATTCCCCTAGGTCTAGTTTTAAAAAATGCACAGGTTTGGTAGGTTTCCCTAGGTGCCGGCTGAGCTAGAGGCCAAAATCCACAGGTAGGCACTTTGCAAAAAAACACCTCTGTTTTCTTTGGGAAAATGGGATGTGTCCACGTTGTGTTTTGGGGCATTTCCTGTTGCAGGCGCTAGGCCTACCCACACAAGTGAGGTACCATTTTTATCTGGAGACTTGGGGGAACACAGAATATCAAAACAAGTGTTATTGCCCCTTGTCGTTCTCTACATTTTTTCCTTCCAAATGTAAGACAGTGTGTAAAAAAGACGTCTATTTGAAAAATGCCCTGTAATGCACTTGCTAGGATGGGCACCCCAGAATTCAGAGATGTGCAAATAGCCACTGCTCCTCAACACCTTATCTTGTGCGCATTTTGGAAATACAAAGGTTTTCTTGATACCTATTTTTCACTCTTTATATTTCAGCAAATGAATTGCTGTATACCCTGTATAGAATGAAAACCCACTGCAAGGTGCAGCTCATTTATTGGCTCTGGGTACTTAGGGTTCTTGATGAACCTACAAGCCCTATATATCCCCACAACCAGAAGAGCCCAGCAGACGTAACAGTATATTGCTTTCAAAAATCTGATATTGCAGGAAAAAGTTACATAGTAAAACATAGAGAGAGAATTGCTGTTTTTTTCACCTCAATTTCAATATATTTTTAGTTCAGTTGTTATTTTCTGTAGGAAACCCTTGTAGGATCTACACAAATTACTCATTGCTGAATTCAGAATTTTGTCCACTTTTCAGAAATGTTTAGGTTCCTGGGATTCAGGATTGGTTTCATACCCATTTCTGTCACTGACTGGAAGGAGGCTGAAAGCACAAAAAATCATAAACATGGGGTATGTCCCAGAAAAATGCCAAAATTGTGTTGAAAAATTGGGTTTTCTGATTCACGCCTGCCTGTTCCTGAAAGCTTGGAAGCTGGTGATTTTATCACCGCAAACCCTTTGTTGATGCCCTTTTCAGGGAAAAAAAACACAAGCCTTCTTCTGCAGCCCTTTTCCCCCATTTTTTTTTTTTTTAAACGACATTTTCACTGTATTTTGGCTAATTTCTTGGTCTCCTTCAGGTGACCCACAAAGTCTGGGTACCTATAGAATCCCTAGGCTGTTGGGAAAAATGGACGCAAAGTTGGCGCGGGTAGTTTATGTGGACAAAAAGTTACGAGGGCCTAAGCGCACCCTGCCCCAAAAAGCCAAAAAAGGCCTGGCACCTGAGGGGGAAAAGGCCTGGCAGCAAAGGGGTTAAATACCATGTCTCCGCATTCTTCAGCTTCCATCTAGCTCACTAGACCTCTACTGGGATGGTTGTTACCTTTTCAAAGAATCTGAAGTACAGGTGGTAGTTCTGAAAATAAATCTAAAACATGTACACCCTGATTTACCGTCACCCTTATACCCAAACAGAAGTCTCCTAGTGTATCTGGACATGCAAAGTGTTATAGAAAGTTGGACACCCCTGACGGAGCCCCAAAGTCTGTGGTACAAATAGTGAAGCTGAGCGGATGCACAGAGCACTCGCATGGGCAGGCTATGGAGGGACCTGCTTTGTCCTCCAGACTGAAAGACCAGGGATCACTTCCAGATTACAACAGGATCTAGTTCTCGCAACATAAGAATAAAGACAGAAGCCATGTTCCTTGACATCCTCTGAAGGGCAGTTTATCTAAGGTGATCAGGTGTACTCCTTTCTACATCTTGTCTTCCATGCTTTGTAGTATGCACCTTGCCCACATCTCATCCTCCTTCCTTCCTCTGCTGAGTCTTCAAACCTGACATTAACATCAACAGTCAATCCCCCTCATAGAGCTGGAAGGGGTCAATAAACCAAAGTACCCCCGAGTCCCAGCCTTGCACCCAATCACAGATTCATCTATCCATGTCCTGCCTCTTTGTCAACTGCTCCTCTCCCTGTGTCACCTGCTCCTCTCCCTGTGTCACCTGCTCCCCTCCCTGTGTCCCCTGCTCCTCTCTTTGCATATACCTCTGCTCCTCTCTCTATCACCTGCTCCTCTCCCTGTGTCACGTTCTCCTCTCCCTGCATCTACCTCTGCTCCTCTCCCTGTGTCACCTGCGCCTCTCCCTGTGTCACCTGCTCCACTCCCAGCATGTGCCTCTGCTCCTCTCCCTGCATCTACCTCTGCTCCTCTCCCTGTGTTATCTGCTCCTCTCCCTGCACGTACGGCTGCTCCTCTCCCTGTGTCACCTGCTCCTCTCCCTGCATGTACCTCTGCTCCCCTCCCTGTATCATCTGCTCCTCTCGCTTTGTCCCCTGGTCTTCTCCCTGCATGTACCGACGCTCCTCTCACTGTGTCACCTGCTCCTCTACCTGCATGTACCTCTGGTCCTCACCCTGTATTATCTGCTCTTCTCCCTGTGTCACACGGTCCTCTCCCTGCATGTACGGCTGCTCCTCGCCCTGAGTCACCTGCTTCCCTCCCTGCATGTACCTCTGCTCCCCTCCCTGTGTCACCTGCTCCTCTCCCTGTGTCACCTGCTCCTCTCCCTGTGTCACCTGCTCCTCTCTCTGCATGTACCTCTGCTCCTCTTCATGTCTCGCCTGCTCTTCTTCCTGTGTCACCTGCTCCTCTCCCTGTGTGTACCTCTGCTCCCCTTCCTGTGTCACCTGCTCCTCTCCCTGTGTCATCTGCTCCTCTTCCTGTGTCACCTGCTCCTCTCCCTGCATGTACCTCTGCTCCTCTCCCCGTGTCACCTGCTCCCCTCCCTGTGTCACCTGCTCCTCTCCCTGTGTTACCTGCTCCTCTCCCTGTGTGTACCTCTGCTCCTCTCCCTGTCACCTGCTCCTCTCCCTGCATGTATCTCTGCTCCTCTCCCTGTGTCACACGGTCCTCTCCCTGCATGTACGGCTGCTCCTCTCCCTGTGTCACCTGCTCCTCTCCCTACATGTCCCTCTGCTCCTCTCCCTGTGTCGCCTGCTCCTCTCCCTGTGTCACCTGCTCCTCTCCCTGCATGTACCTCTATTCCTCTCCCTCTGTCACCTGCTCTTCTCCCTGTGTCACCTGCTCTTCTCCCTGTGTCACCTGCTACCATCCCTGTGTCACCTGCTCCTCTCCCTGTGTCACCTGCTCCTCTCCCTGTGTGTACCTCTGCTCCTCTCCCTGTGTCACCTGCTCCTCTCCCTGCATATACCTCTGGTCCTCACCCTGTGTTATCTGCTCCTCTCCCTGTTTCACCTGCTCCTCTCCCTGTGTGTACCTCAGCTCCTCTCCCTGTGTCACCTGCTCCTCTCCCTGTGTCACTTGCTCCTCTCCCTGTGTCTCCTGCTCTTCTCCATGTGTCACCTCCTCCCCTCCCTGTATCACCTTCTCCTCTCTCTGTGTCACCTGCTCCTCTCCCTGTGTGTAACTCTGCTCCTCTCCCTGTCACCTGCTCCTCTCCCTGCATGTACCTCTGCTCTTTTCCCTGTGTCACACGGTCCTCTCCCTGCATGTACGGCTGCTCCTCGCCCTGAGTCATCTGCTTCTCTCCCTGTGTCACCTGCTCCTCTCCCTGCATGTACCTCTGCTCCTCTGCCTGTGTCACCTGCTCCTCTCCCTGTGTGTAACTCTGCTCCTCTCCCTGTCACCTGCTCCTCTCCCTGCATGTACCTCTGCTCTTTTCCCTGTGTCACACGGTCCTCTCCCTGCATGTACGGCTGCTCCTCGCCCTGAGTCATCTGCTTCTCTCCCTGTGTCACCTGCTCCTCTCCCTGCATGTACCTCTGCTCCTCTGCCTGTGTCACCTGCTCCTCTCCCTGCATGTACCTCTGGTCCTCTCCCTGTGTTATCTGCTCCTCTTCCTGTGTCACCTGTTCCCCTCCCTGTGTCACCTGCTTCTCTCCCTGTGTCACCTGCTCCTCTCCCTGTGTCACACAGTCCTCTCCCGGCATGTACGGCTGCTCCCCTCCTTGTGTCACCTGCTCCTCTCCCTGTGTCACCTGCTCCTCTCCCTGCATGTACCTCTGCTCCTCTCCCTGTGTCACCTGCTCCCCTCCCTGTGTCACCTGCTCCTCTCCCTGTGTGTACCTCTGCTCCCCTCCCTGTGTCACCTGCTCCTCTCCCAGTGTCACTTCCTCCTCTCCCTGTGTCACCTGCTCCTCTCTCTGCATGTACCTCTGCTCCACTCCCTGTGTCACCTGCACCCCTCCCTGTGTCACCTGCTCCTCTCCCTTTGTGTAGCTCTGCTCCTCATCCTGTCACCTGCTCCTCTCCCTGCATGTACGTCTGCTCCTCTCCCTGTGTCACACGGTCCTCTCCCTGCATGTACGGCTGCTCCTCTCCCTGTGTCACCTGCTCCTCTCCCTACATGTCCCTCTGCTCCTCTACCCTGTGTCGCCTGCTCCTCTCCGTGTCACCTGCTCCTCTCCCTAAATGTCCCTCTGCTCCCCTCCCTGTATCACCTGCTTCCCTCCCTGCATGTACCTCTGTTCCTCTCCCTGTGTCACCTGCTCTTCTCCCCGTGTCACCTGCTCCTCTCCCTGTGTCGCCTGCTCCTCTCCCTGTTTCACCTGCTCTTCTCCCTGCATGAACCTCTGCCCCTCTCCATGTGTCACCTGCTCTTCTCCCTGTGTCACCTGCTAACCTCCTGTGTCACATGCTCCTCTCCCTCTGTCACCTGCTCCTCTCCCTGTGTCACCTGCTCCTCTCCCTGCATGTACCTCTGGTCCTCTCCCTGTGTTATCTGCTCCTCTCCCTGTGTCACAAGGTCTTCTCCCTTTGGCACCTGCTCCCCTCCCTGTGTCACCTGCTCCTCTCCCTGCATGTACGGGTGCTCCTCTCCCTGTGTCACCTGCTTCCCTCCCTGTGTCACCTGCTCCTCTTACTGTGTCACCTGCTCCTCTCCCTGTGTCACCAGCTACTCTCCCTGCATCACCTGCTCCTCTCCCTGCATGTACCTCTGCTCCTCTCCCTGTGTCATCTGCTCCCCTCCCTGTATCACCTGCTCCTCTCCCTGTCACCTGCTCCTCTCCCTGTCACCTGCTTCTCTCCCTGCATGTATCTCTGCTCCTCGCCCTGTGTCACCTGCTCCCCTCCCTCCATGTACCTCTGCTCCTCTCGCTGTGTTATTTGCTCCCCTCCCTTCATGTTCCTCTGCTCCTCTCCCTCTGTCGCCTGCTCCTCTCCCTGTGTCACCTGCTCCTCTCCCTGTGTGTACCTCTGCTCCCCATCCTGTGTCACCTGCTCTTCTCCCTGTGTCCCCTGGTCTTCTCCCTGTGTCACCTGCTCCTCTTCCTACATGTCCCTCTGCTCCTCTCCCTGTGTCGACTGCTTCTCTCCCTGTGTCACCTGCTCTCCTCCCTGTGTCCCCTGGTCTTCTCCCTGTGTCACCTGCTCCTCTCCCTACATGTTCCTCTGCTCCTCTCCCTACATGTTCCTCTGCTCCTCTACCTGTGTCGCCTGCTCCTCTCCCTGCATATACCTCTGCTCCTCTCCCTGTGTCACCTGCCCCTTTCCCTGTGTCACCTTCCCCTTTCCCTGTGTCACCTGCTCCTCTCTCTGTGTCACATGCTCCTCTCCCTGCATGTACCTCTGCTCCTCTCCCTGTGTCACCTGCTCCCCTCCCTGTGTCACTTGCTCTTCTCCCTGTGTCACCTGCTCCCCTCCCTGTATCACCTGCTTCTCTCCCTGTGTCACCTTCTCCTCTCTCTGTGTCACCTGCTCCTCTCCCTGTGTGTACCTCTGCTCCTCTCCCTGTCACCTGCTCCTCTCCCTGCATGTACCTCTGCTCTTCTCCCTGTGTCGCACGGTCCTCTCCCTGCATGTACGGCTGCTCCTCTCCCTGTGTCACCTGCTTCTCTCCCTGTGTCACCTGCTCCTCTCCCTGTGTCACCTGCTCCTCTCCCTGCATGTACCTCTGCTCCTCTCCCTGTGTCATCTGCCCCCCTCCCTGTATCACCTGCTCCTCTCCTTGTGTGTACCTCTGCTCCCCTCCCTCTGTCACCTGATCCTCTCCCTGTCATCTGCTCCTCTCCCTGTCACCTGCTTCTCTCCCTGCATGTACCTCTGCTCCTCGCCCTGTGTCACCTGCTCCCCTCCCTCCATGTACCTCTGCTCCTCTCCCTGTGTTATTTGCTCCCCTCCCTGCATGTTCCTCTGCTCCCCTCTCTCTGTTGCCTGCTCCTCTCCCTGTGTCACCTGCTCCTCTCCCTGAGTGTACCTCTGCTCCCCTCCCTGTGTCACCTGCTCTTCTCCCTGTGTCCCCTGGTCTTCTCCCTGTGTCACCTGCTCTTCTCCCTGTGTCACCTGCTCCTCTCCCTACATGTCCCTCTGCTCCTCTCCCTGTGTCGCCTGCTCCTCTCCCTGTGTCACCTGCTCCCCTCCCTGTGTCCCCTGGTCTTCTCCCTGTGTCACCTGCTCCTCTCCCTACATGTTCCTCTGCTCCTCTCCCTACATGTTCCTCTGCTCCTCTCCCTGTGTAGCCTGCTCCTCTCCCTGCATATACCTCTGCTCCTCTCCCTGTGTCACCTGCCCCTTTCCCTGTGTCACCTGCTCCTCTCTGTGTCACATGCTCCTCTCCCTGTGTCACCTGCTCCTCTCCCTGCATGTACCTCTGCTCCTCTCCCTGTGTCACCTGCTCCCCTCCCTGTGTCACTTGCTCCTCTCCCTGTGTCTGCTGCTCTTCTCCCTGTGTCACTTGCTCCCCTCCCTTTATCACCTGCTTCTCGCCCTGTGTCACCTTCTCCTCTCTCTGTGTCACCTGCTCCTCTCCCTGTGTGTACCTCTGCTCCTCTCCCTGTCACCTGCTCCTCTCCCTGCATGTACCCCTGCTCTTCTCCCTGTGTCGCACGGTCCTCTCCCTGCATGTACGGCTGCTCCTCTCCCTGTGTCACCTGCTTCTCTCCCTGTGTCACCTGCTCCTCTCCCTGTGTCACCTGCTCCCCTCCCTGTGACCTGCTCCCCTCCCTGTGTCACCTGCTCCCCTCCCTGTGTCACCTGCTCTCCTCCCTGTGTCCCCTGGTCTTCTCCCTGTGTCACCTGCTCCTCTCCCTGTGTCACCTGCTCCCTTCGCTGTGTCCCCTGGTCTTCTCCCTGTGTCACCTGCTCCTCTCCCTGTGTTGCCTGCTCCCCTCCCTGTGTCCCCTGGTCTTATCCCTGTGTCAGCTGCTCCTTTCCCTGCATGTACCTCTGCTCCTTTCCCTGTGTCACTTGCTCTTCTCCCTGCATGTAGCTCTGGTCCTCTCCCTGTGTTATCTGCTCCTCTCCCTGTGTCACCTGCTCCTCTCCCTGTGTGTACCTCTGCTCCTCTCCCTGTGTCACCTGCTCCTCTCCCTGCATGTCCCTCTGCTCCTCTCCCTGTGTCACTTGCTCCTCTCCCTGTGTCTCCTGCTCTTCTCCATGTGTTACCTCCTCCCCTCCCTGTATTACCTGCTCCTCTCCCTGTGACACCTTCTCCTCTCTCTCTGTCACCTGCTCCTCTCCCTGTGTGTACCTCTGCTCCTCTCCCTGTCACCTGCTCCTCTCCCTGCATGTACCTCTGCTCTTCTCCCTGTGTCACACGGTCCTCTCCCTGCATGTACGGCTGCTCCTCGCCCTGAGTCACCTGCTCCTCTCCCTGTGTCACCTGCTCCTCTCCCTGCATGTACCTCTGCTCCTCTCCCTGTGTCACCTGCTCCTCTCCCCGCATGTACCTCTGGTCCTCTCCCTGTCACCTGCTCCTCACCCTGCATGTACCTCTGCTCCCCTCCCTGTGTCACCTGCTCCTCTCCCTGTGTCACCTGCCACTCTCCCTGTGTCACCTGCTCCTCTCCCTGCATGTACCTCTGCTCCTCTCCCTGTGTCACCTGCTCCCCTTCCTGTGTCACCTGCTCCTCTCCCTGTGTGTACCTCTGCTCCCATCCCTGTGTCACCTGCTCCTCTCCCTGCATGTATCTCTGCTCCTCTCCCTCTGTCACCTGCTCCCCTCCCTGTTTCACCTGCTCCTCTCCCTGTGTGTACCTCTGCTCCTCTCCCTGTCACCTGCTCCTCTCCCTGCATGTACGGCTGCTCCTCTTCCTGTGTCACCTGCTCCTCTCCCTACATGTCCCTCTGCTCCTCTCCCTGTGTCACCTGCTCCTCTCCCTACATGTCCCTCTGCTCCCCTCCCTGTATCACCTGCTTCCATCCCTGCATGCACCTCTGTTCCTCTCCCTGTGTCACCTGCTCTTCTCCCTGTGTCACCTGCTCCTCTCCCTGTGTCACCTGCTCCTCTCCCTGTTTCACCTGCTCTTCTCCCTGCATGAACCTCTGCTCTTCTTCATGTCTCACCTGCTCTTCTCCCTGTGTCACCTGCTCCTCTCCCTGTGTCACCTGCTCCTCTCCCTGTGTGTACCTCGGCTCCTCTCCCTGTGTCACCTGCTCCTCTCCCTGTGTCACCTGCTCCTCTCCCTGTGTGTACCTCTGGTCCTCTCCCTGTGTTATCTGCTCCTCTCCCTGTGTCACAAGGTCCTCTCCCTGTGGCTCCTGCTCCTCTCCCTGTGTTATCTGCTCCTCTCCCTGCATGTATGGCTGCTGCTCTCCCTGTGCCACCTGCTCCCCTCCCTGTGTCACCTGCTCCTCTCTCTGTGTCACCTGCTCCTCTCCCTGTGTCACCTGCTCCTCTCCCTGTGTGTACCTCTGCTCCTCTCCCTGTGTCACCTGTTCCTCTCCCTGCATGGACCTCTGCTCCTCTCTATGTGTCACTGTAGGAGGCTTTTGCTGCTGCTGCCACCATGGGTTTCTAAACCCAGTTTCTGTCTCTCCTTCTCTACTTCTAAAGTCTGTCTATCCAAATCCAGCTGTTGCTTCTTGAGCTTCAGTCTGGTTTGTTCCACTCTCAATCTATTGAGCTCCCTTTCTAACAATCTGCCATCAGGGTGGGTGGGAGGGACATGCCTTGAAACAGAAGTATGGTGAGAATGGACAGAAGGAGACCTGTCCCTTACAGAGGCCACCCTAACAGCTTGGCTAACAGAAACATCACTACCAGTATGGTGGGAATAAATGCTTTTGCTATGATGTGAGACAACACTATTTATATGGTGTGGCTCATCATCATTACCAACTATGCTAGACTGTCTAGTAATGGGCAGGCTAGAAAGTTTCTTTCCTGAATCTTTTCCTGGGGACTGTCTCACTGAGGCTCTGCTAATCAGAACCTCAGTGGTTATGCTCTCTCATTTCTTTCAAATTGTCACTAACAGGCTAGTGACCAATTTTACCAATTTACATTGGCTTACTGGAACACCCTTATAATTCCCTAGTATATGGTACTGAGGTACCCAGGGTATTGGGGTTCCAGGAGATCCCTATGGGCTGCAGCATTTCTTTTGCCACCCATAGGGAGCTCTGACAATTCTTACACAGGCCTGCCACTGCAGCCTGAGTGAAATAACGTCCACGTTATTTCACAGCCATTTTACACTGCACTTAAGTAACTTATAAGTCACCTATATGTCTAACCTTTACCTGGTAAAGGTTAGGTGCAAAGTTACTTAGTGTGAGGGCACCCTGGCTCTAGCCAAGGTGCCCCCACATGGTTCAGAGCCAATTCCCTGAACTTTGTGAGTGCGGGGACACCATTACACGCGTGTACTACATATAGGTCACTACCTATATGTGGCTTCACAATGGTAACTCCGAATATGGCCATGTAACATGTCTATGATCATGGAATTGCCCCCTCTATGCCATCCTGGCATAGTTGGCACAATCCCATGATCCCAGTGGTCTGTAGCACAGACCCTGGTACTGCCAAACTGCCCTTCCTGGGGTTTCACTGCAGCTGCTGCTGCTGCTGCCAACCCCTCAGACAGGCATCTGCCCTCCTGGGGTCCAGCCAGGCCTGGCCCAGGATGGCAGAACAAAGAACTTCCTCTGAGAGAGGGTGTTACACCCTCTCCCTTTGGAAAATGGTGTGAAGGCAGGGGAGGAGTAGCCTCCCCCAGCCTCTGGAAATGCTTTGTTGGGCACAGATGTGCCCAATTCTGCATAAGCCCGTCTACACCGGTTCAGGGGACCCCTTAGCCCTGCTCTGGCGCGAAACTGGACAAAGGAAAGGGGAGTGACCACTCCCCTGACCTGCACCTCCCCTGGGAGGTGTCCAGAGCTCCTCCAGTGTGCTCCAGACCTCTGCCATCTTGGAAACAGAGGTGCTGCTGGCACACTGGACTGCTCTGAGTGGCCAGTGCCACCAGGTGACGTCAGAGACTCCTTCTGATAGGCTCCTTCAGGTGTTAGTAGCCTATCCTCTCTCCTAGGTAGCCAAACCCTCTTTTCTGGCTATTTAGGGTCTCTGTCTCTGGGGAAACTTTAGATAACGAATGCAAGAGCTCATCCGAGTTCCTCTGCATCTCTCTCTTCACCTTCTGCCAAGGAATCGACTGCTGACCGCGCTGGAAGCCTGCAAAACTGCAACAAAGTAGCTAAGACGACCACTGCAACTCTGTAACGCTGATCCTGCCGCCTTCTCGACTGTTTTCCTGTTTGTGCATGCTGTGGGGGTAGTCTGCCTCCTCTCTGCACCAGAAGCTCCGAAGAAATCTCCCGTGGGTCGACGGAATGTTCCCCCTGCAACCGCAGGCACCAAAAAGCTGCATTACCGGTCCCTTGGGTCTCCTCTCAGCACGACGAGCGAGGTCCCTCGAATCCAGCGACTCTGTCCAAGTGACCCCCACAGTCCAGTGACTCTTCAGTCCAAGTTTGGTGGAGGTAAGTCCTTGCCTCACCTCGCTGGGCTGCATTGCTGGGAACCGCGACTTTTGCAGCTACTCCGGCCCCTGTGCACTTCCGGCGGAAATCCTTTGTGCACAGCCAAGCCTGGGTCCACGGCACTCTAACCTGCATTGCACGACTTTCTAAGTTGGTCTCCGGCGATGTGGGACTCCTTTGTGCGACTTCGGGTGAGCACCGTTTCACGCATCCTCGTAGTGCCTGTTTCTGGCACTTCTCCGGGTGCTACCTGCTGCTGAGAGGGCTCCTTGTCTTGCTCGATGTCCCCTCTCTCTCCTGGTCCAATTTGCGACCTCCTGGTCCCTCCAGGGCCACAGCAGCGTCCAAAAACACTAACCGCACGAGTTGCAGCTAGCAAGGCTTGTTGGCATTCTTTCGGCGGGAAAACACTTCTGCACGACTCTCCACGGCGAGAGGGATCCGTCCACCAAAGGGGAAGTCTCTAGCCCTTTTCGTTCCTGCAGAAACCTCAGCTTCTTCTGTCCAGTAGAAGCTTCTTTGCACCCGCAGCTGGCATTTCCTGGGCATCTGCCCATCTCCGACTTGCTTGTGACTTTTGGACTTGGTCCCCTTGTTCCACAGGTACCCTAGATTGGAAATCCACAGTTGTTGCATTGTTGGTTTGTGTCTTTCCTGCATTATTCCTCTAACACGACTTCTTTGTCTTTAGGGGAACTTTAGTGCACTTTGCACTCACTTTTCAGGGTCTTGGGGAGGGTTATTTTTCTAACTCTCACTATTTTCTAATAGTCCCAGCGACCCTCTACAAGGTCACATAGGTTTGGGGTCCATTCGTGGTTCGCATTCCACTTTTGGAGTATATGGTTTGTGTTGCCCCTATCCCTATGTTTCCCCATTGCATCCTATTGTAACTATACATTGTTTGCACTGTTTTCTAAGACTATACTGCATATTTTTGCTATTGTGTATATATATCTTGTGTATATTTCCTATCCTCTCACTGAGGGTACACTCTAAGATACTTTGGCATATTGTCATAAAAATAAAGTACCTTTATTTTTAGTATAACTGTGTATTGTGTTTTCTTATGATATTGTGCATATGACACTAAGTGGTACTGTAGTAGCTTCACACGTCTCCTAGTTCAGCCTAAGCTGCTCTGCTAAGCTACCATTATCTATCAGCCTAAGCTGCTAGACACCCTATACACTAATAAGGGATAACTGGGCCTGGTGCAAGGTGCAAGTACCCCTTGGTACTCACTACAAGCCAGTCCAGCCTCCTACATCCACTATATGGTTACTTCCCTGTGGGGATGTAAACCACCCTGTTTGAAATTTTTTAGCTAAGCAACAATGTGAAGATGTATTTTCAGAGTTTCTATCAGTAAGTTTTAGTTTAGAGCAGTGGGAATTGTCCACTGAACCTATTTGTAGTGATGGAAATGCCAGACAGGGATGCTGTCTCAGAAAAGCCATAGCTGGGCAAAAACTTTGTCCATATGGCTGGAAGAGAGAACAGGGATGCTGTTTCTCCTGAGTTGGAGCAGGGCAGGGATGCTGTCCTATGAGCTCCACACTAGGGCAGGGATGCTGTCCTAAGTTTTGTGAGGCAGTGCAGGGTTTCTGCACTAAAGTTTCTCTGGGAGGGTTGGAGGGATGCTCCATGTTAACTAAAATGGTGCTCTTTTTCTCACCAATGTTAGTTATCCCACAGAGAGGTACTTCCACCTCAGGGAGTCCAGCTTTGCCAGCTGATGATTCCCTTGGAACAGGTGCCACCCCAGGAGAGGTTTCTCCCACCACAGGAATGGTATCCTGAATGGTAGGGTGGTTAGGGGATACTGTGATACCCTTTTTACCTGTTGATGGAGAGGGATCCTGAGTTTTCAGGCCTTCTCTCCTTTGCTTTTTCATTTCAGTAGAAATGAGAGGGAACAATTCCTCAGGGATGCCCAGCATGGCTGCATGGGCATAAAACTCTACATCAGCCCAACCTGAGGCCTCTAGGTCCTTACCTAAGAGACAATCTACAGGTAAGCTAGGTGATACCACCACCTGCTTAGGGCCAGTAACTCCACCCCAACTAAACTGAATTATAGCTAAGGGAAGAAACTTAGTGGAGTTATGGACATCAATAATCTTATACTGTTGTCCAATGATGTGTTGATCAGGATGCACTAGGTTTTCAGTCACCAAAGTGATACTGGCACCTGTGTCCCTGTAGGCCAAGGCCTCAACACCATTTATTGAAACTGTCTGCCTGTACTTATCCATTGTAAGGGGACAAGCAGCCAGTGTGGCAAGGCCAATGCCACTAGGTGTGACAGAAACTGTCTTGGGACTGACTACCCCAGTTTCTACTATGGACCCATAAGTGAACCCAACTACACCCTTAACTTGACTGTTGCCAGCAGTCCCACCACTAGTACCACTACTGCTAGGGGCACTAGAGCTTGATGTATTAGTGGTGGTAGGCTCAGGGGGCTTACCTGGACAGGACTTATCCCCTGGCCTATGGCCTCTATTTTTACACACAAAGCACCAAGGCTTTTTAAATTGTGTAGGTTGAGAAGAAGAGGAAGAATTAGTTTTATCCCCACCCCCTGAAGAGTGTTTAAGATTTGAAGTGGGATCTTTGGTTTTACCCTTGTCCCCATGCTTATCTTGAGATTTTTCACCATCTTTCTTCTTAATGTTCTCTTTGTCACCCCCTGTATGAACTTTTCTGTTCACCCTTGTTCTGACCCATTTGTCTGCCTTCTTTCCCAATTCTTGGGGAGAGGTCAGATCAGAGTCCACCAAGTACTGGTGCAACAAATCAGACACACAATTATTAAGAATATGCTCTCTCAGGATCAAGTTATACAGGCTGTCATAATCAGTAACTTTACTGCCATGTAACCACCCCTCCAAGGCCTTCACTGAATGGTCAATGAAATCAACCCAGTCTTGTGAAGACTCCTTTTTGGTCTCTCTGAACTTTATCCTGTATTGTTCAGTGGTTAAGCCATAACCATCCAGGAGTGCATTCTTAAGAACTTGGAAATTATTAGCATCATTTTCTTTCACAGTAAGGAGCCTATCCCTACCTTTTCCACTAAATGATAGCCATAGGATAGCAGCCCACTGCCTTTGAGGGACATCCTGTACAACACAGGCCCTCTCAAGTGCAGCAAACCACTTGTTAATGTCATCCCCCTCCTTATAAGGGGGAACTATCTTGTGCAGATTCCTGGAATCATGCTCTTTTGCAGGATGACTATGGGGAATACTGCTGCTGCCACCATGGGTATCTAAACCCAACTTCTGTCTTTCTTTCTCTAGTTCAAAAGACTGTCTATCCAAATCCAGCTGTTGCTTTTTAAGCTTCAGTCTGGTTTGTTCCACTCTCAACTTGTTGAGTTCCCTCTCTAACATTCTGTCATCAGGGTTGGTGGGAGGGACATTCTTAGACACAGAAGAATGAACAGAAGGAGACCTGTCCCTTACAGAAGCCACCCTAACAGCTTGGCTAACAGAAACATCACTACCAGTATGGTGAGAATAAATGCTTTTGCTATGATGTGAGACAACACTATTTGCATGGTGTGGCTCATCATCATTACCAACTATGCTAGACTGTCTAGTAATGGGCAGGCTTGGAAGTTTCTTTCCTGAATCTTTTCCTGGGGGAGTCCCTGGATCAGATTGGGAACCATTTGCTATTTTTTCAACAGATGTGGCCCCTATGGCCTTATCTTGTTCTCTAAGCATGTTAAGCAATAATTCCAAAGAAGGATTCTTCCCTACACTCAAACCTCTCTCTATGCAGAGTCTCCTTGCTCCTTTCCAGCTAAGGTGATCATATGCAAGTTTGGACAGATCAACCTTTTGGCCTGTGCCAGACATTTTTAGAGAGAGTTAAAGTGATAGAAAAAGAGAAAAAAGTTTTCAGAACTTTTTAGAAAGACAGAAAAAAAACTTTTTAAACTTTTAAGAACTTTTTGAAAGTTTAGAAGTACTTTTCAGCACTTAGAAAAGAGTGAAAAGAGGAAATGCAAAACCTTTTGGCTATTTGTATATACACTGAACTTGTTTTGTATATTTTTCTCTTATGAAAAGTACAATGACAAGAGTGGTAAGTAGTCTCAAAGCACTTATCCCACCGCTGCACAACCAATGTAGGAGGCTGGACTGGCTTGTAGTGAGTACCAAGGGGTACTTGCACCTTGCACCAGGCCCAGTTATCCCTTATTAGTGTATAGGGTGTCTAGCAGCTTAGGCTGATAGATAATGGTAGCTTAGCAGAGCAGCTTAGGCTGAACTAGGAGACGTGTGAAGCTACTACAGTACCACTTAGTGTCATATGCACAATATCATAAGAAAACACAATACACAGTTATACTAAAAATAAAGGTACTTTATTTTTATGACAATATGCCAAAGTATCTTAGAGTGTACCCTCAGTGAGAGGATAGGAAATATACACAAGATATATATACACAATAGCAAAAATATGCAGTATAGTCTTAGAAAACAGTGCAAACAATGTATAGTTACAATAGGATGCAATGGGGAAACATAGGGATAGGGGCAACACAAACCATATACTCCAAAAGTGGAATGCGAACCACGAATGGACCCCAAACCTATGTGACCTTGTAGAGGGTCACTGGGACTATTAGAAAATAGTGAGAGTTAGAAAAATAACCCTCCCCAAGACCCTGAAAAGTGAGTGCAAAGTGCACTAAAGTTCCCCTAAGGACAAAGAAGTTGTGTTAGAGGAATAATGCAGGAAAGACACAAACCAACAATGCAACAACTGTGGATTTCCAATCTAGGGTACCTGTGGAACAAGGGGACCAAGTCCAAAAGTCACAAGCAAGTCGGAGATGGGCAGATACCCAGGAAATGCCAGCTGCGGGTGCAAAGAAGCTTCTACTGGACAGAAGAAGCTGAGGTTTCTGCAGGAACGAAAAGGGCTAGAGACTTCCCCTTTGGTGGACGGATCCCTCTCGCCGTGGAAAGTCGCGCAGAAGTGTTTTCCCGCCGAAAGAACGCCAACAAGCCTTGCTAGCTGCAAATCGTGCGGTTAGCGTTTTTGGACGCTGCTGTGGCCCTGGAGGGACCAGGAGGTCGCAAATTGGACCAGGAGAGAGAGGGGACGTCGAGCAAGACAAGGAGCCCTCTCAGCAGCAGGTAGCACCCGGAGAAGTGTCAGAAACAGGCACTACGAGGATGCGTGAAACTGTGCTCATCCGAAGTCGCACAAAGGAGTCCCACGTCGCCGGAGACCAACTTAGAAAGTCGTGCAATGCAGGTTAGAGTGCCGTGGACCCAGGCTTGGCTGTGCACAAAGGATTTCCGCCGGAAGTGCACAGGGGCCGGAGTAGCTTCAAAAGTCACGGTTCCCAGCAATGCAGCCCAGCGAGGTGAGGCAAGGACTTACCTCCACCAAACTTGGACTGAAGAGTCACTGGACTGTGGGGGTCACTTGGACAGAGTCGCTGGATTCGAGGGACCTCGCTCGTCGTGCTGAGAGGAGACCCAAGGGACCGGTAATGCAGCTTTTTGGTGCCTGCGGTTGCAGGGGAAGATTCCGTCCACCCACGGGAGATTTCTTTGGAGCTTCTGGTGCAGAGAGGAGGCAGACTACCCCCACAGCATGCACAAACAGGAAAACAGTCGAGAAGGCGGCAGGATCAGCGTTACAGAGTTGCAGTAGTCGTCTTAGCTACTTTGTTGCAGTTTTGCAGGCTTCCAGCGCGGTCAGCAGTCGATTCCTTGGCAGAAGGTGAAGAGAGAGATGCAGAGGAACTCGGATGAGCTCTTGCATTCGTTATCTAAAGTTTCCCCAGAGACAGAGACCCTAAATAGCCAGAAAAGAGGGTTTGGCTACCTAGGAGAGAGGATAGGCTACTAACACCTGAAGGAGCCTATCAGAAGGAGTCTCTGACGTCACCTGGTGGCACTGGCCACTCAGAGCAGTCCAGTGTGCCAGCAGCACCTCTGTTTCCAAGATGGCAGAGGTCTGGAGCACACTGGAGGAGCTCTGGACACCTCCCAGGGGAGGTGCAGGTCAGGGGAGTGGTCACTCCCCTTTCCTTTGTCCAGTTTCGCGCCAGAGCAGGGCTAAGGGGTCCCCTGAACCTGTGTAGACTGGCTTATGCAGAATTGGGCACATCTGTGCCCAACAAAGCATTTCCAGAGGCTGGGGGAGGCTACTCCTCCCCTGCCTTCACACCATTTTGCAAAGGGAGAGGGTGTAACACCCTCTCTCAGAGGAAGTTCTTTGTTCTGCCATCCTGGGCCAGGCCTGGCTGGACCCCAGGAGGGCAGATGCCTGTCTGAGGGGTTGGCAGCAGCAGCAGCTGCAGTGAAACCCCAGGAAGGGCAGTTTGGCAGTACCAGCGTCTGTGCTACAGACCACTGGGATCATGGGATTGAGCCAACTATGCCAGGATGGCATAGAGGGGGCAATTCCATGATCATAGACATGTTACATGGCCATATTCGGAGTTACCATTGTGAAGCCACATATAGGTAGTGACCTATATGTAGTACACGCGTGTAATGGTGTCCCCGCACTCACAAAGTTCAGGGAATTGGCTCTGAACCATGTGGGGGCACCTTGGCTAGTGCCAGGGTGCCCTCACACTAAGTAACTTTGCACCTAACCTTTACCAGGTAAAAGTTAGACATATAGGTGACTTATAAGTTACTTAAGTGCAGTGTAAAATGGCTGTGAAATAACGTGGAGGTTATTTCACTCAGGCTGCAGTGGCAGGCCTGTGTAAGAATTGTCAGAGCTCCCTATGGGTGGCAAAAGAAATGCTGCAGCCCATAGGGATCTCCTGGAACCCCAATACCCTGGGTACCTCAGTACCATATACTAGGGAATTATAAGGGTGTTCCAGTAAGCCAATGTAAATTGGTAAAATTGGTCACTAGCCTGTTAGTGACAATTTGAAAGAAATGAGAGAGCATAACCACTGAGGTTCTGATTAGCAGAGCCTCAGTGAGACAGTTAGGCACCACACAGGGAACACATACATATAGGCCACAACCTTATGAGCACTGGGGTCCTGACTAGCAGGGTCCCAGTGACACATAACAAACATACTGAAAACATAGGGTTTTCACTATGAGCACAGGGCCCTGGCTGGCAGGAACCCAGTGAGACAGTGAAAACACCCTTACATACACTCACAAACAGGCCAAAAGTGGGGGTAACAAGGCTAGAAAGAGGCTACTTTCTCACAGTCACCTGCTCCCCTCCCTGTGTCACCTGCTCCTCTCCCTGTGTCACCTGCTCCTCTCCCTGTGTGTACCTGCTCCTCTCCCTGTGTGTACCTGCTTCTCTCCCTGCATGTGCCTCTGGTCCTCTCCCTACATGTCCCTCTGCTCCTCTCCCTGCATGTACCTCTGCTCCTCTCCCTGTGTTATCTGCTCCTCTCCCTGTGTCACACGGTCCTCTCCCTGTGTGTAGCTCTGCTCCTCTTCCTGTGTCACCTGCTCCTCTCCCTGCATGCCTCTGCTCCTCTCCCTGTGTCACCTGCTCCCCTCCCTCTGTCACCTGCTCCTCTCCCTGTGTCACCTGCTCCTCTCCCTGTGTCACCTGCTCCTCTCTCTGTGTCACCTGCTCCTCTCCCTGTGTGTAGCTCTGCTCTTTCTGTGTCACCTGCTCCTCTCCCTGCATGTACCTCTGCTCCTCTCCCTGTGTCACACGGTCCTCTCCCTGCATGTACGGTTGCTCCTCTACCTGAGTCACCTGCTCCCCTCCCTCTGTCACCTGCTCCTCTCCCTGTGTCACCTGCTCCTCTCCCTGTGTCACCTGCTCCTCTCTCTGTGTCACCTGCTCCTCTCCTTGTGTGTACCTCTGCTCCTCTCCCTGTCACATTCTCCTCTCCCTGCATGTACCTCTGTCGCTATCCCTGTGTCACATGGTCCTCTCCCTGCATGTACGGCTGCTCCTCGCCCTGTGTCACCTGCTTCCCTCCCTGCATGTACCACTGCTCCTCTCCCTGTGTCATCTGCTCTTCTCCCTGTATCACCTGCTCCTCTACCTGTGTCACCTGCTCCACTCCTTGTGTGTACCTCTGCTCCTCTCGCTGTGACCTGCTCCTCTCCCTGTGTCACTTGCTCCTCTCCCTGCGTGTACCTCTGCTCCTTTCCCTGTGTTATTTGCTCCCCTCCCTACATGTCCCTCTGCTTCCCTCCCTGTGTCACCTTGTCTTCTCCTCGTGTTCCCTGGTCTTCTCCCTGTGTCACTTGCTCCTCTCCCTACATGTCCCTCTGCTCCTCTCCCTACATGTTGCTCTGCTCCTCTCCCTACATGTTCCTCTGCTCCTCTCCCTGTGTCGCTTGCTCCTCTCTCTGTGTCTCCTGCTCTTCTCCCTGTGTCTCCTGCTCCTCTCCCTGCATGTACGGTGCTCCTCTCCCTGTGTCTCCTGCTCCTCTCCCTGCATGTACCTCTGCTGCTCTCCCTGTGTTTCCTGCTCCCCTCTCTGTGTCACCTGCTCCTCTCCCTGTTCATCCTCTTCTCTCTGTACCTCTTCTTCTACCTGTACATCCTCCTCTCCTTGTACCTCCTCCACTCCCTGTACCTTCTCTCCCTGTACCTCCTCTTCTCTCACTGTACATCCGCCTCTCCCTGTACCTCCTCTTCTCTCCCTGTACCTCCTCTTCTCTCCCTGTACATCCGCCTCTCCCTGTACCTCCTCTTCTCTCCCTGTACATCCACCTCTCCTTGTACCTCCTCTTCTCTCCCTGTACCTCCTCTTCTCTCCCTGTACATCCGCCTCTCCCTGTACCTCCTCTTCTCTCCCTGTACATCCGCCTCTCCCTGTACCTCCTCTTCTCTCCCTGTACCTCCTCTTCTCTCCCTGTACATCCGCCTCTCCCTGTACCTCCTCTTCTCTCCCTTTACATCCGCCTCTCCCTGTACCTCCTCTTCTCTCCCTGTACCTCCTCTTCTCTCCCTGTACATCCACCTCTCCGTGTACCTCCTCCAGTCGCTGTACCTTCTCTCCCTGTACCTCCTCTTCTCTCCCAGTACATCCGCCTCTCCCTGTACCTCCTCTTCTCTCCCTGTACCTCCTCTTCTCTCCCAGTACATCCGCCTCTCCCTGTACCTCCTCTTCTCTCCCTGTACCTCCTCTTCTCTCCCTGTACATCCACCTCTCCTTGTACCTCCTCCAGTCGCTGTACCTTCTCTCCCTGTACCTCCTCTTCTCTCCCTGTACCTGCTCCTCTCTCACTGTACCTCCTCATCTGCTCGTGTTTTCCTCCTCCTAAGCTACACATCTGGGCAGGTGGCATCTCTCCTCTGCTTCTCCTCCTCTCTCCTTGTGTGCCCTCCCCCTCCCCTGACTCTCCTCTCCATCTACCTCCACCCCTCCTGTGGAGCCATAACTCAGGGCTCTGATCACTTCCCCTTCCTCCTGCCAGGATGCTTCCTCTTTCTGTGCTAGCTAGGGAGGTCACTGGAGCTGAGAGGAAGCTATTTCTGTTCTCATTTCACGAGGCTGGTTCTGACAGGCTCATTTGCTGCTCAAGATACAAAATAAACCTCTGTGTCCTCACCTGTCTGCGGCAGAAGAAGAGCCTTTTCCAGTCACTGTGTTCAGATAAACCCCCTCTCAGCCTCTGGGCTTTCCACAGCCACTTCACGTGTCTCAGCCTCTGGGTTTTCCACAGTCACTTCACGTGTCTCAGCCTCTGAACCTGCACTGATAGTTATTTGCAGGATGCTCGTCATTTATCTGACTTTAGGTCGCGCCCCCCATCCTCTGAGCATGCGCAGATGAGGTTATGTCTGCAGGATTCTTGGGAGGACTGGGGGCTTCGGATTATGCTTCTCTGTCTTCACTGTTTATTTTACAACAGCCCACCAAACTGAACTTTAAACAAAAACCTCATCACCAGTTACACTCACACGGCCACCCATGGAGCACCAGCCCTACAGGACCTCCTTGCAGTCAATTCACTCCCTCTCTCTTTGCTGCTGCAGCCGTGCTTAAGGGATCCGATGTTGTGACTAACCATATTTACAAGTGATTGTTATTTGTGCTAATTGCTTTATTTGTGCTTCATCTTGGGACAGTGTAGCTGTGATCCGCGTGCGCTCCTGTTGCAGCGGGAGCCGGAGCATTAGGGGCGCTCTCCGCCCTGCACACGGGGACGGGTCACTCTTTCTACCCCCACTATGTGCGGAGAGCCGGAGGGGCCCTTCTCCGATCAGCTGTCCGTGCAGTGCGCCCTCCCAGGAGCGGGTCTTCTAGGCCCCTGAACGCCCGACGGGGCAGAAGAAATCGTTTTTCAGAGCTTGGCCCAGGGGAATACTTCTTTGCCCTCCTCATTTAAAGTTTTCAGAACAAAGAAATACTGATTTGGGCAGGTGGCTCCCTCCACAACAAACTCCTAATAGTTCACCAATGTAACCTCTTGGGTTGAGTTTCCCTCCAGAACCTTTTCCACTCATAGCTGACGGCAATGCCGTACTATGCCACTGATGAAGATGACCGGTATCAGGAGGATGAAGAGGCGGCCCGGACACACCAACTGGAAGGGAGACCTGTGGAGCACTGGGTTACCATGTGCAGGACTCCTTTAATTGGGGCCTGATCAAGGCCCTGAAGCCTTGTACACAATCTCCGGGTTAACTTTGGCACACGCTAAGTGCTGGGTGACTCCAGCCTGATGCCTCAAATTGTGCCCAGTGACTCGGATCCCTCCCTGCGACACCGCTTGGCGGCTCCTCATCTACAGACATCCTGGCACAAATGGCAGCCTCTGTGCTGCACGACCATGAGTATGGGGACTCAAATCATCAAGGATCATCAGATCTTTCCCTTACAAAACCTCCTCCTCAAAAAGCCTCTTACAACCCTTCTTCTTCTGACTCACAGAAGGACTCCCCTCACTCAAAAGAGAAGAGCAAGACCCATCATCTCTCAACTGAACTTCCGGGCCCGTGTGGCTGGAACCTAATGTTTGAGCCAGAGAATATAGTCCACCTAAGATCCACCAAATGGGGTCCTTGTATAGAGGTGACGCACTATGAGCAAAAGAGGCTATGAAAGGCTTTGAAAAGGAGGTCAGAAATGCCCTCAACTCTGAATACCCTCGCCCTTACCTTCTTGCCGGAACTGGACCATAAAGTGACAACTTTCATAAAGAAGTTCGCTAAGGACCCCAAGAAGGGTGTGGACCGTGGCTGGCGTGGTTGCCAGGATAAGCTCTTAGACCTTTCCGGCCCTTTAACAAAAATACTGGATCTGGCGGTCCAAGCTAAAGACTCCAAACCCCCCTGTACCTGGAGGTCATTTTGGAATGGGCCCAGAGAGCTATCTGCCTCTTGGGAAAGGCAAACTGTGCCATGTCCACTGAGAGAAGAATATAATTTCTCATGCATCTTGATCTCAAGCTGGCGCAATTGCCCTCCTCCGAGGCAGGCACTTCTGGTAAAGGCACAATGTTCCATCAAGAAGGTGTTCAACAATGCCCTTATTACCAGGGCTTGGCGCTTCAGAGGTCGGCGCCCGGCCGCGGATACACCCTGACTTCAAGAGTGTCCCTTCAGAGAGGCAGAGGGGGTGCATACAACAACTCCAACTTTTACCCTTCCCGATACAGAGGAGGCCATGGACGTGCCTCCAGAGGAGGTTACCTAGGGAGAAACGACAGTTCCATCTATATCCACTACAGGTGAGAATAACTCCCTCTGCAGACGTGGTTTTGGGGTGAAGGATATGTTTCTTCATGACCGAGTGGTCTCAGATCACACAGGACCACTGGGTTCTTCAGACTGTGCAGGGTTTCCATCTGGAATTTTACTCCCCTCCCCCTGTTCAAACATCCTCTCCCCTCCCTCTCCATTTTTTTTCACTCAGAATGTCTCTTTACAGAGACAGGAATTCATTCTCTCCTTCAAAAAGGAGCCATCGTAGAGACTCCGCCCCATCCTCGAGGTTTCCTCAGCATAGGTTTCTTTGTGCAGAAGAAAGGCAGGGGGTCCCGCTTCATACTGAAACTCAAGCATTTCAAATTGTGCATGGTGTACCGCCATTTCAAGATGGAAGGCATACACTGTCTCAGAGATCTTTTAAGGCAAGGCGATTGGTTAGTGCGTCTCGACATAAAAGACGCCTACCTTTCATTCCCGATATTGTTCCTTCACAGACGTTTCCTTCAGTTTCAAAGGGGCCCTTGTTTTTATGAGTATTCCACCCTTCCCTTCGGCCTGTCCTAACCCCCTTTGTACTTCACCAAGCTGTTACGTCCAGTCATACAATATCTCAGGGAAAGAGGGGTGAGAATGATTATCTATTTAGACAACATCCTAATCATGGCTCAAGACAAAGAGACAGTTGCCTGCCACCTCTCTTGGACAATTTAATTGCTCCAAGGCTTGGGGTTCTTCATCAACACAGACAAATCCCACATGTTGCCTACCCAAATTATAAAATTCGTAGGTTTTCAGATAGATTCCATCAAGGCGCAGCTCCTTTCACTGGTATCAAAGTGATCCTCTATCAAGAAAGAGTTGAGGAGAGCCCTTGTCTCTCCAACTATATCGTTGAGGATTTTAGCCTGTGTGGTGGGGCTCTAAAGGCCAGATTTAACAGAAAATGATGGCGCATGGCGCTGTGCCAAATTTGACAGCGTCACGCACCGTCATTTTAAAAATGCAGGGATGCGCTGTATTTACTAGAATATGGCGCGTGTCTGTGGTTGGCCCTGCGCCGGGGCTAAATTTGCTGCCGTGCGCTATCATAATGCAAGGATGGCTGCATTGAGGGGGAGATTGTTTTTGTGCAGGAAGGTTCACCTTCCTGCACAAAAACAATCTTAAGTGATGATTTGCTCTTTCTGTGTGTGCTGCAGAATGCAGCACACATAGAAAGAGCAAAAAACAAGAAGAAATTAAAGCATTTCTCTTCGTTGTGCCACGATAACGCCACCCCTCTGGTGGCGTTAGATTTTGGCGATTCCTCAGATTTACGAAAACTCGTAAACCTGAGCTGCGGTAAAAATGCAATGGGTGTTGCTGTGGTACGCCCACAGCAACACTCACTGCACACCCCTTCCACGCAAAGTGCTGCGTGTGTACGGGGGCCATATTTCCAAGGTGGCGTTAAGCCAAAAAATATAGCTTTAGGCCACCTTGTAAATACGGTGCAGGGCATTGTGCCACCGAAGCGTCATGAAAAGAGACACTCTAGTGGCGCTCGGGGCTCTTAATGTCCTCGATTCAAGCAATTTTCCAGGCCTGTTGCATTATCGAGCCCTTCAGTGCCTAAAGATACTTCATCTCCGGAGGGTGTCTGAAGTGCTCAGAGCAGATTGTGCTTTTCGGAGGAAGCCAGGACGGAGATCTCCTGGTGGCTATGTCACATGAATGCGTGGAATGCCAGCCGGTGGGCCTGGTGAACTCAATACGGCCGGTGGAAACGGGGGCTAGACGGTCTTCTGAGGAAATACTTCAACACCACATCAATTGCCTGGAACTATCAGCCTTTGCGATCAAATCGCCATCTTCTCAAAAGGCTCAGTGCTGTAATCTGCTAAAGATGGACAACGTACATCCACCATCCGAGGGGGAACAAAATCTTGTCTATTAGCAGAGATAGTGAAAGAGTTCTGCCATTATTGTCTCTGCTCTGAATTTAGCTTAGCTGTAAACAAGGCTGTGAATTAGCCTAGCTTGGTCACACTTGTTTGCTCTTGGTCCTGCAGTCCCCAGTGGTGAGAGGGAGGGCGGTGGCCTGACTGTACTTCCAAGACAAAATTGATCAATCCTTACCAACAGGGGAGGCGCTCTTGTTTGTTGACGTGACCAGTTGCAGTTACTCGAGGGTACCGTAGGATTTACTGTTTGACCCAGGGGCACTGTTGGGGCCATTGTTGCTCGCGGCCACTGTGGGAGGGGTTATTAGAGTTGTGGGAAGCTCTCTTTGGGGACTGTGTGAAGCACAACTTGTAAAACGGTTAATGGAGGCGTCATGAATAGAAGGCTTAAAAGTGGCGGACACATTTCAATTGCCGAGATGCCTGTTGGTGGAAAAAAGTGTGCTTATTTTAATTTATTTTCTTGTGTGCAGCTCTTGCAGCACTGCAGAGGTGTGTACAGATGGACAAACACATTCTTTGCTTTACTGTGTTCAAAGGAGTGGGGGAAGCGTCAGTGCCTTACTCTGGCTCCCAACAGCCTTCATTCTGCATGCACACTCATTCCCCATCAGTCCCTGTCCTCCACCATGACTGATCACCCCTGGGTGCACATCACTCACTGCCTGACCTTTCCCTCGGCTTGAAAGGGGGAGGTGTTTACCGTCGCCTGATGCCCTCTGAAGCCCTCCTGCTGGTCTTCTTCATGCCCCCTGTTTGGGTATCTCTAAAGCCCTCCTGCTGGGCCTCTGTACGCCCCCTGTTTGGGTATCTCTGAAGCCCTCCTGCTGGGCCTCTGCATGCCGGGGTGCATCTCTGAAGTCCTCCTTCTGGGCCTCTGCATGCCCCCTATTGGGTATCTCTGAAACCCTCCTGCTGGGCCTCTGCATGCCCCCTATTGGGTATCTCTGAAACCCTCCTGCTGGGCCTCTGCATGCCCCCTGTTTGGGTATCTCTAAGACCTCCTGCTGGGCCTCTGGCTGCCCCCTGTTTGGGTATCTCTAAGACCTCCTGCTGGGCCTCTGCATGCCCCCTATTGGGTATCTCTGAAACCCTCCTGCTGGGCCTCTGCATGCCCCCTGTTTGGGTATCTCTAAGACCTCCTGCTGGGCCTCTGGCTGCCCCCTGCTTGGGTATCTCTGAAGCCCTCCTGCTGGGCCTCTGCATGCCTCCTATTTGGGTATCTCTGAAGCCCTCCTGCTGGGCCTCTGCATGCCTAGGGGCATCTCTGAAGCCCTCCTTCTGGGCCTCTGCATGCCCCCTATTGGGTATCTCTGAAGCCCTCCTGCTGGGCCTCTGCATGCCCCCTGTTTGGGTATCTCTAAGGCTTCCTGCTGGGCCTCTGGCTGCCCCCTGCTTGGGTATCTCTGAAGCCCCCCCTGCTGGGCCTCTGCATGCCCCCTGTTTGGGTATCTCTAAGCCCTCATGCTGGGCCTCTGCACGCCTCCTGTTTGGGTATCTCTGAAGCTCTCCTGCTGGGTGCCTGCATGCCCCCTGTTTGGGTATCACTGAAGCCCTCCTGCTGAGCCTCTGCATGCCTTCTGTTTGGGTATCCCTAAGCTTTCCTGTTGGGCCTCTGCATGCCTGGGGGCATCTCTGAAGCCCTCCTGCTGGGCCTCTGCATGCCCCTGTTTGGGTATCTCTGAAGCCCTCCTTCTGGGTCTCTGTATGCCCCCGGGGCGTCTGCATGCCCCTTTTGGGTATCACTGAAGCCCTCCTGCTGGGCCTCTGCATTCCCCCTGTTTGGGTATCTCTCAAGCCCTCCTGCTGGGCCTCTGCATGCCTGGGGGCATCTCTGAAGCCCTCCTGCTGGGCCTCTACATGCCCCTGTTTGGGTATCTCTGAAGCCCTCCTGCTGGGCCTCTGCATGCTCCTGTTTGGGTATCTCTGAAGCCCTCCTGCTGGGCCTCTGCATGCCCCTGTTTGGGTATCTCTGAAGCCCTCCTGCTGGGTCTCTGTATGCCCCCTGGGCGTCTGCATGCCCCGTTTGGGTATCACTGAAGCCCTCCTGCTGGGCCTCTGCATTCCCCCTGTTTGGGTACCTCTAAGCCCTCCTGCTGGGCCTCTGCATGCCCCCTGTTTGGGTATCTATAAGTCCTCCTGCTGGGCCTCTGCATGCCTCCCTTTTGGGCATCTCCTCCTGGGTCTCTGCATGCCCCCAGTTTGGGTATCTCTGAAGCCCTCCTGCTGGCCTGGGCCTCTTCATGCCCCCTGTTTGGGTATCTCGATGGCGCTGCTACCTCCCCCCATAGGGCACCAAGGCATTTCTCCTTCGGCCTGCTCACAGGCTGCTGTTCGCCTGTGGTCATGCGTCCCTGATTGCTGGACCCCTTCATGAGCTCTAACAAGATGGTCACTTTCTGACGTCTCTTTTAAACACCAATGGCAGAGCCTACAGCTTGCATCCCACTCCCAAGTCTGTTCTTCTTTGTGAAGATGTCATCCCGATTTGCCATACATGGCTTCAAAGCTGCATTTTAGTCAGATTTAAAGATCAGCCTTTCTCTGGCATCACGACTAAATCAAGATAGGCATGAGTTGTCATGCCACCTTTACTTTTATTCATTTTACAATTCCTCTGAAGCTTCCTTTCTAGTGCTGGAGTAAGTTGTGGTCTGTGACCCCGGCCTGACCCTGGTAGAAGCGACAGCAGGACGGGGGGTCAATTACTAGTCACTCATCCAGGGGCCTATCTACAGGGCTCCTGAAATGCTGCGATTGTGCAGATGTGGCATTTTTTGCACAGTTACAGATTTGCAGCATTTGGCACATAATCCATCTCCTGCCATATAATCTTCTGAGTTTAGCAACAAAAAAAAAGTTTTCAACTCAAACAATTCAAAAGTTACTAAAACGCAGAGACACATGTTGCTGCTCAGTGTAAGACCCTTTGCAACGGTCGACTGGTCATTTTCCTGTTGCTTGGTGCTATATTTGGGTAGCAAACTGGTACTGGTGAGGTGCAACTAGTGGCCAGACAGTGTTAACAAGTTTAACAAGCATTTCCAATGCAAAGGGTCTCGCATTTCCTCGAGTTACAGCTATTGGCGTTGTAAATTCATAACTGAACTTTTCTTGCCTTATAAATTGGTCTTTTCGTGTCACATAATTCCAGTGGCCCTGCATATAACTAAAGCACTTCCATTTACCTGCTTCCTCTATCTGCAGCAAGAATGTTGCCATTTAGCATCCTAAATTAAATCTGCCATTGTAATTCCAATAGAATACCACTTCCACCACCCACTGTCAGAGCTCCTGGCTGGCTAACACTATTTCCAAAAAATAGACAGAAGACAGCCACAGAGGAGAAATAAACTAGAAGGGTCACCCAAACATATCAAGCGTGGTCAAGCAGTCATTGTGTAATAAGGATGTGCAGGGCCACTGGAATTAAGGGGCAGGAAAGGAACAAATTATGAGACAGGGTTGAGCGATTTATGTGGTAAAGAAAGTCCAATTAATAATTTACAACGCCAATAGCTCTAACTCTTGCAAATGCAAGACCTCTTGCATTGCAAATGCTTGTTTTTCATTGACTGCTGTGTAACATTTCTTAAAACATTGGCAAAGCCAATAGGTCTCGCAAGTCAAGACCTATGTCTTTGTCAATGTTTAGTTACTGACCTTCTTTTCGTTGTTTACTTTAACGTCCAATCAGGGACAGGGTTGCCACTGGGCAGATTTTTATTAACATGGCCAGTACAAAACTTAGGAACATCACTTAAAACCAGTGTTTCTGCACTAATGAGTACAGACCCCTCACATACACCCGCCAACTACTTTAGATATTAAGGGTCACATGTACGAAATTTCGGAATTGTGACTCGCAATTTGCAAGTCGCAAATCCGAATGTAGTATCGTGTCATTTACACTAATAGCGATTCGCAAGGGGGTCGCAAATGCCCACCTCATGAATATTCATGAGGTAGGTCGCAATTTGCGATCCCCTTGGGAATGGCAGCCCTCATAGGGATGGTGGCCTGCTGGAGACAGCAGACCACCATGCCTGTGGCTGTTTTGAAATAAAGCAGTTTTTTTTTTTTTTGTAATGCAGCCCGTTTTCCTTAAAGGAAAACGAGATGCATTTCAAAATCAAAAAATTAAACATTTTTGTTTCATTTTTTCAGTGACATTCACAAAGGGGAAAGGGGGGTCCCTTCCCATTTGCGAATGTGTTAGCACCAGTGTGACACTGGTGTTAACTGTGATTGTTTTGCGACCGCGTTCGGGGTAACAAAATGATCATACATGGGACTGCGAGTCGCAATTAGGAAGGGAACACCCCTTCCTACTTGCAAGTCGCAATCCCATTTTGCGATTCGGTAAAAGGTTTACCAAATCGCAAAACTGGCTTTGAACATGGGGAAGTGATTTTTGCACGTCTCAAACAGCTAGATTCGCTGTTTGCGACCTGCAAAAAGCATCGTACATGTGGCCCAAAGTCCTTAATCTGTTCTCTGAATTTAACCTCTGCGGGACGGGATTTGTTGACTCAAGCACCTGTAATTTCATCCAATTCTGCCTTCTCTCCCATTTTGGGTCAGCAAACCTAGAAACTCCTCATGAGTATCAAGACAGGGTCTCCAAATGACCCCTATCTGCCCAGAATTCTGCAGCTCGGCTTTTGCAGGGAGTGCTCAGTCACACAATGTGAGAAAGTAGCCTCTTTCTAGCCTTGTTACCCCCACTTTTGGCCTGTTTGTGAGTGTATGTCAGGGTGCTTTAACTGTCTCACTGGGATCCTGCTAGCCAGGGCCCAGTGCTCCTAGTGAAAACCCTATGTTGTCAGTATGTTTGTTATGTGTCACTGGGACCCTGCTAGCCAGGACCCCAGTGCTCAAAAGTTTGTGGCCTATATGTGTTCCCTGTGTGATGCCTAACTGTCTCACTGAGGCTCTGCTAACCAGAACCTCAGTGGTTATGCTCTCTCTGCTTTCCAAAATTGTCACTAACAGGCTAGTGACTAAATTTACCAGTTCACATTGGCATACTGGTACACCCATTTAATTCCCTTGTATATGGTACTGAGGTACCCAGTGTATTGGGGTTCCAGGAGATCCCTATGGGCTGCAGCATTTCTTTTGCCACCCATAGGGAGCTCTGACAATTCTTACACAGGTCTGCTACTGCAGCCTAAGTGAAATAATGCCCACATTATTTCACAGCCATTTTACACTGCACTTAAGTAACTTATAAGTCACCTATATGTCTAACCTTCACCTGGTGAAGGTTGGGTGCAAAGTTACTTAGTGTGTGGGCACCCTGGCACTAGCCAAGGTGCCCCCACATTGTTCAGGGCAATTTCCCCGGACTTTGTGAGTGCAGGGACACCATTACACGTGTGCCCTACACATAGGGCACCACCTATGTGTAGCGTCACAATGGTAACTCTGAACTTGGCCATGTAACATGTCTAAGATCATGGACAATTCCATGATCCCCCGGGTCTCTAGCACAGAACCCGGGTACTGCCAAACTGCCTTTCCGGGGTCTCCACTGCAGCTGCGGCTGCTGCCAACCCCTCAGACAGGTTTCTGCCCTCCTGGGGTCCAGGCAGCTCTGGCCCAGGAAGGCATAACAAAGGATTTCCTCTGAGAGAGGGTGTAACACCCTCTCCCTTTGGAAATAGGTGTGAAGGCTGGGGAGGAGTAGCCTCCCACAGCCTCTGGAAATGCTTTGATAGGCACAGATGCTGCCCATCTCTGCATAAGCCAGTCTACACCGGTTCAGGGATCCCCCAGCCCTGCTCTGGCGCGAAACTGGACAAAAGAAAGGGGAGTGATCACTCCCCTGACCTGCACCTCCCAGGGGAGGTGCCCAGAGCTCCTCCAGTGTGCCCCAGACCTCTGCCTTCTTGGATTCAGAGGTGTTGCTGGCACACTGGACTGCTCTGAGCGGCCAGTGCCAGCAGGTGACGTCAGAGACTCCTTCTGATAGGCTCTTACCTCTCTTAGTAGCCAATCCTCTTTCCTATGTAGCCAAGCCTCCTTTTCTGGCTATTTAGGGTCTCTGCTTTGGGGAATTCTTCAGATAACGAATGCAAGAGCTCACCAGAGTTCCTCTGCATCTCCCTCTTCACCTTCTGCCAAAGGATCGACCGCTGACTGCTCAGGACGCCTGCAAAACCGCAACAAAGTAGCCAGACGACTACTAGCAACCTTGTATCGCTTCATCCTGCCGGCTTTCTCGACTGTTTCCAGGTGGTGCATGCTCTGGGGGTAGCCTGCCTCCTTCTTGCACCAGGAGCTCTGAAGAAATCTCCCGTGGGTCAACGGAATCTTCCCCCTGCAACCACAGGCAACAAAAGACTGCATTACCGGTCCTCTGGATCCCCTCTCAGCACGACGAGCGTGGTCCCTGGAACTCAGCAACTCTGTCCAAGTGACTCCCACAGTCCAGTTACTCTTCAGTCCAACTTTGGTGGAGGTAAGTCCTTGCCTCCCCACGCTAGACTGCATTGCTGGGTACCGCTTGATTTGCAGCTGCTCCGGCTCCTGTGCACTCTTCCAGGATTTCCTTTGTGCACAGCCAAGCCTGGGTCCCCGACGCTCCTTCCTGCAGTGCACAACCTTCTGAGTTGTCCTCCAGCGTTGTGGGTCTCCCTTTTGTGACTTCAGGTGGACTCCGGTTCACTCCTCTTCTAAGTGCCTGTTCAGGTACTTCTGCGGGTGCTGCCTGCTTCTGTGAGGGCTCCCTGACTTGCTGGGCGCCCCCTCTGTCTCCTCATCCAAGTGGCAACATCCTGGTCCCTCCTGGGCCACAGCAGCATCCAAAAACCCTAACCGCAACCCTTGCAGCTAGCAAGGCTTGTTTGCGGTCTTTCTGCGTGGGAACACCTCTGCAAGCTTCTTCGCGACGTGGGACATCCATCCTTCAAAGGGGAAGTTCCTAGTCCTTTTCATTCTTGCAGAACAATAAGCTTCTTTTAACAGGTGGCAGCTTCCTTGCACCCTCAGCTGGCATTTCTTGGGCTCCTGCCCACTCTCGACACTGTCGCGACTCTTGGACTTGGTCCTCTTGTCTTACAGGTACTCAGGTCCGGAAATCCACTGTTGTTGCATTGCTGGTGTTTGTTCTCCTTGCAGAATCCCCCTATCACGACTTCTGTGCTCTCTGGGGGTAGTAGGTGCACTTTACACCTACCTTTCAGGGTCTTGGGGGGGGCTATTTTTCTAACCCTCACTGTTTTCTTACAGTCCCAGCGACCCTCTACAAGCTCACATAGAATGGGGGTCCATTCGTGGTTCGCATTCCACTTTTGGAGTATATGGTTTGTGTTGCCCCTATATCTATGTGCTCCTATTGCAATCTATTGTAACTGTACATTGCTTGCATTACTTCCTTTTGCTATTACTGGCATAATTTTGGTTTGTGTACATATATCTTGTGTATATAACTTATCCTCATACTGAGGGTATTCACTGAGATACTTTTGGCATATTGTCATAAAAATAAAGTACCTTTATTTTTAGTATATCTGTGTGTTGTGTTTTCTTATGATATTTTGCATATGACACCAGTGGTATAGTAGGAGCTATACATGTCTCCTAGTTCAGCCTTAGCTGCTCTTCCATAGCTTCCTTCTATCAGCCTAAGCTGCTAGAAACAACTCTTCTACACTAATAAGGGATAACTGGACCTGGCACAGAGTGTAAGTACCCTTGGTACCCACTATAAGCCAGGCCAGCCTCCTACACACAATGGTTATCAGTATTTTCCTCACCCCTGGAAGGAAGGCATAGTTCTTCCTCTGCAGAAAAAAACCTAGGGTCAGATTTACAAGGCTCTAGTGCCCCTGGAGCGTCACTTTCAGACACGCTCTGGGCTGCTTTTCACTGCGCCATATTTAAAAGGAGGCAAAATTGTAAATCTATGGCAGGGCCAAAAACTAACACCACCCTAGGGGTGGCGTGAGCATGGCGCAACGAGGATGAATGCTTTTAGTCCTCCTCATTTTTTGCTCATTCTATTCTATAGAAAGAGCAAAAGGCCATGAATTATTGTTTATGTGAAGGAAGGTGTCCCTTCCTGCACATTAACAATCATTCCAAAATGATGCTTTGCTACTTCCATGTGCGCTGCATCCTGCAGCACACATAGAAGTGCCAAATGGCCTTTGTATATTGTTTATGTGCAGGAAGGGCCACCTTCCTGCACATAAAGAATCACACCCCTGAGCGCACTATGGTGTAAGGGTGCCTGCGTTGGCGCCGGCACCTAGATTTAGCGCTGGCGCAGGGGGAAACACAGGGGGATGCCATATTTTTGTAAATACGGCCCATCCCTGCGTTTCAAAAGCAGCACAGTGAGGCGCTGCAACTTTTGTCACAGCAGCCCGCTGCGCCACTGTTTTGTAAATCTGGGCCCCAATGCAGATCCGGATAATATGAAACATGTTCACCCAATGTCTCTGCTGCCCGTACCGGCTAAAATACTAGAGAAGTATCTTAAACTGATCAACACCCACAGCATTCTCGACTCATCGCAGAACGGGGTCAGGAGTCGCCACAGTACAGAGACCGCTCACCGTAGCCACTCACAGTATCAGGCGCCAGCCAGACCCAGATGGGGCGACTGGCTTAGTGCTACTGGACCTGTCCGTGACATATAACACTGTCTCGCCCCTGCGTGTGGTACAACGTCTTCAGGAGGCTGGAGTGGGTGCAAAGGCTTTCAGTCCTCTCCACTTCCTTCTTACTGACAGGGTGCGAATCGTTAGCTGCGGTGGCTTTAAAGCCAAGACGCTCAGTCTCCCGTGCGGGGTTGCGCAGGGCTCACCCTCTTTAATTTGTATGTCGCTCCTCTTGCAGAACTAGAATGCTCGTCGACTTCCAGGTTCTTTCCTATGCGGACAATACACAAATTATTGTGTCACCCTCTGATAATTTGCCTCTGGTAGCTAACAAGTGCATGACCAGCATTAGGCACTTGGATGAAAGACCACTTTTAAAAACTTAATGTGGGAAAACTGAGGTGCTGGTGTTTGGGGCACAGGAGTCAATTTGGATTAACACCTGGTGGCCGGAGGCCTGCAGCGCCCTCCCACTCCTGTGAAGTTTGCTAAAACTCTTGGTGTTATCTGTGACACAGCTCTTAATTTTGAGTCCCAGGTCAACCATACTACCAATAACTTTTTTTATGTCATCAGAGATCTCAGCAAAATGTTTCCTTTTATCCTAACGTAAATGCGACATTCAGAAGTCATCACTTTGATTACCTCATTGCCTTGACTACTGCAATACGTTATACCTGAATATTAATAGTTTGTCCCTTAACAAACTCCAAGTGGTTCCGAATGCGGCAGCTCGCCTCGTTCGAACATTCCTAACCATTTCCCACCTAGAGAGGGGACTCGCGCCCACCACTGGCTGGCAAGCAGACACTGTATTTCCTTGAAGGTACTCGGCTTGGTACTTTTGTCCCTACATCATGAAGGACCAAGTCATTTCATCTCTCTCTTCAGCTGGTACTCGCCAGAGAGAGCTCTTAGATCATCTTCATGCAGAAAGGTGACCATCCCTAGCTTCATAAAGTCAGATGCGGTGGTTTCTCCCTATTTGTCACTGTGGCCAAGTTGTGGAACTCGCTGGCCACTCACATTTAGAAATTAAACTATCTCCCCAGTTAGGAAAAAAATTACAACCTGCCTCTTTTCATTCTACTCGGGCTATTCAGGTTTCTGTTGGGGTTTGTCATTTCCTAACTTAGTGCTTTGAGACCTTTGGGTTTAGTGCGCTTTATAAATATATTTTTAGTTCACTTCATGTTTTAACTGAATGTTTGCGTGAGTGTTTAGCTGCCTCTCACAGATGACAGGCTGAATGGTCATAGGTCTACATTCTATGACCAAGAGCATACAGCGTCAAGAAGAGGGCCAACGTTTCCTGCTGGGAGAGTGTGGGAACACCCGGACAAGCTGTGTGGTGTCCTCCCGCAGCCTTTACCCAACGCTGTATTGGTCAGACGAGACTGGTGCTCTCGCTGGAGCGAGAGAGACTGTAGATGCACCGGTGGGCTGTTGCAATCCCTCATTTTACTGACATTAAGGTGGCCAGCCCGCCGGTATACCCTTTGGGGGCGAATCCTAGTTGGGGGCATTTTGGGAAGCGGCCTTCGTGTCTCCATGCTGCAAATCCTTCGTCCCAGAGTCCTCTGGTGAGGATCTCTGGGATAGGTTATACTGCCATCTACTATCCAAAATGGTGGTTCTGTCATAGTTCTCTATGGAACCATCCCAATCCAGCATGGTAGTCTGATTTCCTGTGAGGTATTTCCTGTCCTGTACCCATTTAAGGAAGGGTTTCTGTTCACTTCTTCTGCCTCAATGGTTGCAGGTTCCCTGTGGTGTGGTCCAGCGCTCCAGTCCTTCCATAAGCTCATTCACTGTCTCATTCCTGTTAGTTTGCTGTTTTTCTCCGGTTCTCTTCAGTTGGTTTGGATTTCTCCACTGCCGCCTTGAATCCTGAATTGAACTGAATTCAGCATCCAGAAGTAATTTTGGAGATTTTTTGCCCTTGAACTTTTCTCTCCATCTTGGGGCCAGTTCCTGAAGCCACTTCCTGCTTCAGAACTTCCTGTGTCGGAAGCAACATGGCTGCTGGGAGGGGTCATCCATATCTCAGGCAGTGAGGAACTCTAAAAACCTGGGCCCGCAGTCCAACCCGCAGCCAAAGACTCTCTGCCAAGCGTCGTAGTCGTGACAAGCTAGTAGAAGCAACACCCACCACAGACAAGGCAGTGGCTTAAAACCTGGGATAAGTTACATACAGGTCTTACCGAACAGAATGGAGAGGCAAAACAACTGCCCTGATACGTTTTGTTTTTATTTGCAAGTCTTCCTCATCGCTGCCAAGTTTCCCGGGTCCATGCGCGATGCACTGCTTCAGTCCAGGTTCTTTCTCTTTTCAATTCTGGGACTTGAAGTCCTGTTTTATAGTGGCACAAACAGCGGCACTTTCCTTACGCCCCCCTACCGCCACCATAAGCACGCTGTATTTAAAATACTTCACATCATGGCGCAGGGTATAGGGCAATAACGTCAGAATTTTGATGCTATTGATGTACTGTTCAGGCTTAGCGCCAAAATCTTGGCGCTAACTTTGAACAATACATAAGGGCCCATTATAAATAATGACGTGCCCCCTTTTAATGCCTGCTCTGAGCAGGCGTTAAAAATGCTGCAAAAAAATGACACAAATAAATCTCTTGGATTTCTTTGCGCTATTTTTGCACCCCCCCCCCTTAACAGGGGAATGCCCCACTAGCATTCATTATGCCTGGCGCAGGCATAATGTGGCACAAGGGGTTACAAAGTGGCGTAATGCATCCATTGTGCCACTTTTTAAATATGGCGTGGTATTTTTGGCCACCTAACGCCACATTTGTGTAAAAACAATGATGCTAATGTGTCATTAGATGGTACTGGGCCCTGTGAGAAAGTAGCCTCTTTCTAGCCTTGTTACCTCCACTTTTGGCCTGTTTGTGAGTATATGTCAGGGTGTTTTCACTGTCTCACTGGGATCCTACTAGCCAGGGCCCAGTGCTCATAGTGAAAACCCTATGTTGTCAGTATGTTTGTTATGTGTCACTGGGACCCTGCTAGCCAGGACCCCAGTGCTCATAAGTTTGTGGCCTATATGTATGTGTTCCCTGTGTGATGCCTAACTGTCTCACTGAGGCTCTGCTAACCAGAACCTCAGTGGTTATGCTCTCTCTGCTTTCCAAATTTGTCACTAACAGGCTAGTGACTAAATTTACCAATTCACATTGGCGTACTGGTTCACCCATATAATTACCTAGTATATGGTACTGAGGTACCCAGGGTATTGGGGTTCCAGGAGATCCCTATGGATGGCAGCATTTCTTTTGCCACCCATAGGGAGCTTTGACAATTCTTACAAAGGCCTGCCACTGCAGCCTGCGTGAAATAACGTCCAAGTTATTTCACAGCCATTTACCACTGCATTTAAGTAACTTATAAGTCACCTATATGTTTAACCTTCACCTGGTGAAGGTTGGGTGCAAAGTTACATAGTGTGTGGGCACCCTGGCACTAGCCAAGGTGCCCCCACATCGTTCAGGGCAAATTCCCCGGACTTTGTGAGTGCGGGGACACCATTACATGCATGCACTGTACATAGGTCACTACCTATGTGCAGCGTCACAATGGTAACTCCGAACATGGCCATGTCTAAGATCATGGAATTGTCCCCCCAATGCCATTCTGGCTTTGGGGGGACAATCCCATGATCCCCCGGGTCTCTAGCACAGAACCCGGGTACTGCCAAACTGCCTTTCCGGGGTCTCCACTGCAGCTGCTGCCAACCCCTCAGACAGGTTTCGGCCCTCCTGGGGACCAGGCAGCCCTGGAGTAGCCTCCCCCAGCCTCTGGAAATGCTTTGATGGGCACAGATGGTGCCCATCTCTGCATAAGCCAGTCTACACCGGTTCAGGGATCCCCCAGCCCTGCTCTGGCACCAAACTGGCCAAAGGAAAGGGGAGTGACCACTCCCCTGACCTGCACCTCCCAGGGGAGGTGCCCAGAGCTCCTCCAGTGTGTCCCAGACCTCTGCCATCTTGGAAACAGAGGTGTTTGTGGCACACTGGACTGCTCTGTGTGGCCAGTGCCAGCAGGTCACGTCAGAGGTTCCTTCTGATAGGCTCTTACCTCTCTTGGTAGCCAATCCTCCTTCCTAGGTAGCCAAACCTCCTTTTCTGGCCATTTAGGGGCTCTCCTATGGGGATCTCACCAGATAACGAATGCAAGAGCTCATCAGAGTTCCTCTGCATCTCCCTCTTCACCTTCTACCAAAGGATCGACCGCTGATTGCTCAGGACGCCTTGAACACCGCAACAAAGTAGCAAGACGACTACTAGCAACCTTGTATCGCTTCATCCTGCCGGCTTTCTCGACTGTTTCCAGGTGGTGCATGCTCTGTGGGTAGCCTGCCTCCTATCTGCAACAGGAGCTCTGAAGAAATCTCCCGTGGGTCGACGGAATCTTCCCCCTGGAACTGCAGGCACCAAAAGACTGCATCACCGGTCCTCTGGGTCCCCTCTCAGCATGACGAGCGTGGTCCCTGGAACTCAGAAACTATGTCCAAGTAACTCCCACAGTCCAGTGACTCTTCAGTCCAAGTTTGGTGGAGGTAAGTCCTTGCCTCCCCACGCTAGACTGCATTACTGGGTACTGCGTGATTTGCAGCTGCTCCGGATTTCCTTCGTGCACAGCCAAGCCTGGGTCCCCGACACTCCTTCCTGCAGTGCACAACCTTCTGAGTTGTCCTCTGGCGTCGTGGGACTCCCTTTTGTGACTTTGGGTGGACTCTGGTTCACTCTTCTTCCAAGTGCCTGTTCAGGTACTTCTGTGGGTGCTGCCTGCTTCTGTGAGGGCTCCCTGACTTGCTGGGCGCACCCTCTGTCTCCTCCTCCAAGTGGCGACATCCTGGTCCCTCCTGGGCCACAGCAACACCCAAAAACCTCTACCGTGACCCTTGCAGCTAGCAAGGCTTGTTTGTGGTCTTTCTGCGTGGAAACACCTCTGCAAGCTTCATCACGACATGGGACATCCATCCGCCAAAGGAGAAGTTCCTAGCTCTCTTTTTTCTTGCAGAACTCCAAGCTTCTTCCAACAGGTGGCAGCTTCCTTGCACCCTCAGCTGGCATTTCCTGGGCTCCTGCCCACTATCGACACTGTTGCGACTATTGGACTTGGTCCCCTTGTCTTACAGGTACTCAGGTCCAGAAATCCACTGTTGTTGCATTGCTGGTGTTTGTTCTTCCTGCAGAATCCCCCTATCACGACTTCTGTGCTCTCTGGGGATAGTAGGTGCACTTTACACCTACCTTTCAGGGTCTTGGGGTGGGCTATTTTTCTAACCCTCACTGTTTTCTTACAGTCCCAGCGACCCTCTACAAGCTCACATAGGTTTGGCGTCCATTCGTGGTTTGCATTCCACTTTTGGAGTATAGGGTTTGTGTTGCCCCTATACCGGCGGACGCTCTGGGTTCTGCCGGAGAGGAAGGATGTGGTCCAGGCCAGGGCCTTCTCTTGGATACCGGCGTCATGGAGGCGTGCTGATAGGGTGCGGTGGCAGACCGTGTCAAAGGCTGCTGATAGGTCCAGGAGGATGAGGGCGGCTGTTTCTCCTTTGTCCATCAGGGTTCGGATGTCGTCAGTGGCGGCGATGAGGGCGGTCTCGGTGCTGTGGTTACTGCGAAAACCGGATTGGGAAGGGTCCAGGATGTTGTTGACTTCGAGGTAGCGGGTCAGCTGTTTGTTGACAATCTTCTCGGTCACTTTTTCCGGGAAAGGGAGCAGGGAGATGGGCCGGAAGTTCTTGAGGTCCTTGGGGTCCGCCTTGGGCTTCTTCAGAAGGGCGTTGATCTCGGCGTGCTTCCAGCTTTCTGGGAAGGTTGCTGTCTCGAAGGAACAGTTGATTGTTTTCCAGAGGTGGGGCGCGATGGCTGCTCTGGCTTTGTTGAAGATGTGGTGAGGGCAGGGGTCCGATGGGGATCCGGAGTGGATGGAATTCATGCATTTGATGGTGTCTTCGTCGCTGACGCTGGACCAGACGGTCAGGCGACTGGTGCGAGTGGTAGTCGCAGGGGTGGTGGACTCGGTGGTGGGTGCGGGGGGGTCGGGGTTGAAGCTGTCGTGGAGTTCGGTGATCTTGCGGTGGAAAAAGGTGGCCAGGGAGTCGCACAGGTCTTAAGATGGCGGGATGTCGTTGGTGATGGAGCTGGGATTGGCGAGTTCTTTCACGATGCTGAAGAGCTCTTTGGTGTGGTGAGCATTGTTGTCTAGGCGGTCCTTGAAGGCGGTCTTCTTGGCGGTCCTGATGAGTTGGTGATGTCTGCGGGTGGCGCTCTTGAGGGCTGTGTGGTTGTCTGGTGTTTGGTCGTGGAGCCATTTCTTCTACAGCTTCCGACAGGTGTGCTTGGAGATCCGGAGGTCCTCGGTGAACCAGGCGGCTTTCTTGTTGGTGTGGTTGGTTGTAAAGGTCTTGAGAGGGGCGAGGGTGTTGGCGCAGTCGTTGATCCACTGTGTGAGGTTGGTCGTGGCGGTGTCTGGGTCAGTGGGGACGGTGGGTGGTCTCAGGGCGAGGGCGGTAGTCAGTTGGTCCTCGGTGACCTTGCCCCAGCAGCAGCGTGGTAGCTGTTGGATGCGGTGGTGTGTGGTGGGTTTTCTGAAGGTGAACTGGACGCATCTGTGGTCGGTCCAGTGTGGTTTGGTGGTGTGGTTGAAGGAGACGTGGGGGCTTGCGGAGAAGATTGGGTCGAGCGTGTGTCCAGTAGCGTGAGTGGGTGTCGTTACGAGCTGTTTGAGTCCGAGTTTGGCGAGGTTGTCGATCAGGGCGGTGGAGTTGGCGTTGTTGTTGTTCTCGAGGTGGAAGTTCAGGTCCCCGAGGAGGATGTAGTCCGTGGAAGCGAGGGTGTGGGTGCTGATGAGGTCGGCGATGGTGTCACTGAACTGTGGGCGGGGTCCGGGAGGTCTGTAGATGAGGGTTCCTCTGAGGGTGGTGTTGGGGTCGGTGTGGATCTGGAAGTGCATGTGCTCAGCGGTGGTGAGGGTGTCATCGGTGTTCGTTGAGATTTTGATGAAGTCTTTGTGGATGATGGCGATTCCTCTTCCCACTCCGTGGTGCGGTCTCTGCGGGAGATCTTGTAGCCCTGTGGGATGGCTATGGCGATGTCTGGTGCTGAGGTGGCGTTCAGCCAGGTCTCCGTCAGGAAGGCGACGTCGGGGCGGTGGAGTCTATGAGGTCCCAAAGTTCGATGGCGTGCTTGCGAGCGGAGCGGGTGTTGAGGAGGATGCAGCGGAGGTGGTTGGGTTCTCTGGCTGGTGGTGTGGAGGGTTGGATGCTGGTGAATCTGCAGTTCAGCAGGTGAAAGGCCCCTGGGTGCGTTTCGGGGTGGCCCGGTAGCAGGGGTGGTCTCGTCTGGTGTTGAGTGCGTGGAGGGTGCTTGCGTCGTAGTGCAGTCTGGCCTTGCGGTGGGTGCAGGTTCCAGGGGTTCTGGTGCTGGGTGCGGTCCAGGCACGGACGGGCGCAGGCGGGCTTGCCTTAGGGGGCGGGGCAGCAGGGGCTCAGCAGCAAGGGAAAAACCCAGGGAAAAACCCGGGGAAAAAACGGCGGGAAAAGACGGCGGGAGAGGGACAACAGAGCACAGGGGTACAGAAAGCAAAACACAGGGGCACAGAATGAAAAAACGAAGTGGCACAGAAGCCAAGCGCAGGGGTACAGAAAAAAGGGAGCGAGTAGTCAGGCGGCAAAAGCGGCAACGGAGGTTCAACCCACAGAGGGCTGCGTGGCAGATGGGGGGAGCGACCTGCCTGGTGACAGGGTGATATTGTGCATATGACACCAGTGGTATAGTAGGAGCTTTACATGTCTCCTAGTTCAGCCTAAGCTGCTTTGCCATAGCTACCTTCTATCAGCCTAAGCTGCTAGAAACACCTCTTCTACACTAACAAGGGATAACTGGACCTGGCACAAGGTGTAAGTACCTCTGGTACCCACTACAAGCCAGGCCAGCCTCCTACAGGCCCTCTTAAGTCTGGGCCTTAGTTTGTAAAACAGCCCAAACTGCACCTTCTGCTAAGGATTTTAATCAGGTACATGATTTAGCTACACAAAGGAAATTAAGATGACATTAAACGTTACATAATGCGCTGCTTTTACACAACCACAACAGTAGACGCAACCTTGTAATGTTACAAAGACCTTCCTCCAGCTAGGAAGCAAGGAAAATGTTACTTCATTAAAAACAGAATGTTGTTCATAACTTGCATCTGCAGTTCGATGATTTTCTGAATAAGAATTCATACATGCACACGCGCAGCTAGTGCACAGAAAAATAAGCATGTAACTGTTTTATAATGCAGCCTAGTTATGTTATCTAAAGCAAACCTAAATTAGGAATCATTAATATAAAAGCAAACACTCACGATCCCCTCTGATAATTATTATGACCACACTCTCTAACAATTATACCCTATCTCATCATTTTTGATTGACACATATTTCTTCTGCAATGTTCTCAAGTTGTGCTCTCTCGTGGTAGGATTGTGCAGCCCTTCATAGTCATGCACATTACTACCAGGTAACCTGCCTTCCAGAGCATCAGCTGCACAGTCCACACAATCTACCCACTCTTCGGAGGACTCCTTCTTAGTTTCTCTGAACGTAATCCCATACTCCTCACTTGTGAGCCCAAAACCATCAATCAGAGCATCTTTCAAGACCTGGTAGTTGTCGCACCCTCTTCCCTAACTGCTAATACTTTGTGTCTTTCTTTATCTGCAAAGGAGAGCCACAGGATAGCTGCCCACTGCCTCTGAGGGACCTTCTGGACTTTACAGGCCCTCTGAAAAGCAATGATCCTCTTATGGATGTCATCCCCAGACCTGTAAGGTGGGACTATCTATCTGAGAGTCCTGGAATCAAAGGTGCCTTCCCTGATCCTGGACTCTGTTGCAGCCTTATTCTTTCTTTCCCTTTCCATCTCTAGAGCCTCTCTCCCAAGAGCTGGCTGCTGCTTTTTCAGCTTGAGTTTGGCCTTCTCAAGTTTCAACAAACTGAACCCCCTATCTAGGGAGCCCTCATCGGAGCTAGAGGGGATGGACCCAGCAGAAGATGCTGAGGCAAGGGATGCTGAGGATGAGGAGGATCTACTTCTCCCAGAAATCCTTTTAACCAGCCCAGGGGGAGAGAAAGTGGTCCTGCTGTTATGACCCCCTCTAGTGCTACCAGGACTGCCCCCTACCGGCTCAAATATTTCTTCTGCATCCTCAAACTCTTGTCCAGTGTATCCATAGGAAATACCTGATACTTCTTTTTCCAGCACTGGTGGTTCCCCTCTTCACCTAACTCCATCTCCCTGTCAGGGTTCTGGATGTCATCCTGGATGAGCATCTCTAAGAGTGTAGATTTGGTAGGATTACCACTTGTCTGAAGCCTCCTAGCTGTACATAGGGTCCTACGCTTCTGGAACTTAAGAGCCCCATACCTACACTCCTGAGTCTGGTTAGCTCCCTCAACTAGAGACATAGGCCCTCATTACAACACTGGCGGTCAGTGATAAAGCAGCGGTAATACCGTCAACATGCCGGCGGTAATAAAAATTGAATTTTGACCATGGCGAAAACCGCCAACACAGACAGCCACTTTAACACACAAACCGCCACAGCGGTAGCAACAAGCAACGCAGCGGTAACCGCCAACAGCCAGGCGGAAGACAATGTACCGCCTATCCTATTATGAGAGGCCAATCCGCCAGCTTTTCCGGGGAGGTACCAACGCCATCAAAGGCACGGCGGAAACAATACACAGAAGGGAAACAACTCTCCTCTCGACACTCAAGGAGCAACCACGACGCCATGGAGCCTGAACTGCAGGTCTTCCCCATGCTGGTATACCTCCTCCTACACCAGGAACACGAACGGCGATGAAGACGACCACGGTGAGTCCCGCACCTAGCACACAAGGGAGGGGGGAGGAAAAAGAGAGTGACACACACACACACACACGCAACACGCAACACACCCACCCCCAACACCATACACACAAACAGATGAAACAACATTACATATCCACCCTGTAACCCTCAGGAATAACGCAAGGACAAAAGGAAGTGAGTAAAGCCAGTGTAATCATATAAAATTCAATAAATACGAACTTAAAGCACAAAACAGTGTGTACAATATATACAAATGGAGGGACAATGCAAATTGAGGGACAATGCTCAGTCCAAAATGTCCGTGGCCCACAGGGCCATAACACATAGGCAAAGGCTATACTTGACTCCTGCCTCAATACGGAGAGAACACTGCAGGGGCATCAATTCGAAAATACACAGGCACCTCAGGGGTAAGGCGAAGGGGGGCACCTCAGCCAGAAGATGGTAAAACGCCACTGCTCCTGGAGGGGGCTACATGCCCACTGCTTGGTCCTGGGGAGTGCAAAGCCACAGTCTCTTAAGTGGGTGGTTTGCCCACTACTTGGTCCTGGGGAGTGCAAAGCCACAGTCTTTCAAGTGGGTGGTTTGCCCACTGCTTGGTCCTGGGGAGTGCAAAGCCACAGTCTCGCAAGTGGGTGGTTTGCCCACTGCTTGCTCCTGTGGAGTGCAAAGCCACAGTCCCTCAAGTGGGTGGTTTGCCCACTACTTGCTCCTAGGGAGTGGAAAGCCACAGTCTCTCAAGTGAATGGCTTCTCCACTGGTTCTGGAGGGGGCTTTGCGCCCAGTGTGCTTCATCCTGGCAAGGAAGGGATGAGTGGATGCCTTCTTCCACTGGTTCTGAAGGGGGCCTTGTTCCCAGTGTGCTTCCTCCTTGCAAGGAGGGGGTGAGTGGATGCCTTCTTCCACTGGTTCTGGAGGGGGCTTTGTGCCCAGTGTGCTTCATCCTGGCAAGGAGACGGTGAGTGGATGCCTTCTTACACTGGTTCTGGAGGGGGCCTTGTGCCCAGTGTGCTTCATCCTGGCAAGGAGGGGGTGAGTGGATGCCTTCTTCCACTGGTTCTGGAGGGGGCCTTGCGCCCAGTGTTCTTCATCCTGGCAAGGAGGGGGTGAATGGATGCCTTCTTCCACTGGTTTTGGAGGGGGCTTTGTGCTCAGTGTGCTTCATCCTTGCAAGGAGGGGGTGAGTGGATGCCTTCTGCTTCATCCTTGCAAGGAGGGGGTGAGTGGATGCCTTCTTCCACTAGTCCTGGAGGGTGCTTCATCCTTGCAAGGAGGGGGTGAGTGGATGCCTTCTTCCACTGGTTCTGGAGGGGGCTTTGTGCCCAGTGTGCTTCATCCTGGCAAGGAGAGGGTGAGTGGATGCCTTCTTCCACTGGTTCTGGAGGGGGCTGTGTGCCCGGTGTGCTTCATCCTGGCAAGGAGGGGGTGAGTGGATGCCTTCTCCCACTGGTTCTGGAGGTGGATCTGTGCCCAGTGATGCAGATCCTGGATGGTGCAAGGTCACAGTCTCTCACCAGGGTGTCACACCTACAGTTGTTGCAGGGGCCGGGACGCACTACAGCCCATGTAGACACGACTACACACTACCCGCCGGCAATGACGGCTGCTAAGTGGTGGTGCTGGTGTCGGGGATGCCAGGGTTAGGGGGGGGCTCCAGCCCTTCCCCTGCAGCAGCGGACGGCTGCCCACTGGATCTTCTGCTGCTGGTCGTGGTGCTGCTGGAGGAGCAGGTGGCGGTGCTGGCAGTGGTGCAGGTAGCGGTGCTGCCAGTGGTGGGGGGAGGCTCCAGCCCTTCCCCTGCAGCCTCGGACGGCTGCCCACTGGGGCTGCTGCTGCTGGCAGTAGTGCTGCTGGCGGTGCAGGTGGCGGTGAAGGCGGCGGTGCAGGTAGCGGTGCTGCCAGTGGTGGGGGAGGCTCCAGCCCTTCCCCTGCAGCCTCGGACAGCTGAAGGGCCATGGCTGGTGTTGTTTGCCCAGATGCTGCTCCAGCACCAGGCACCAGATCCATCCTGCCTGCGGCGTCTATGCCTTTTTCATTGCCCTTTGCAGCTGGTGTTCCCTTCCTGCCATTGGCAGCTGGGGGTGCCTCCTTGCTTCTGCCAGCTGGTGTTCCCTTCCTGCCCTTGCTAGCTGGTGGTGGCTCCTTGCCCTTGCTAGCTGGTGGTGCCTCCTTGCCCTTGCTATCTGGTGTTGCCTCCTTGCCCTTGCTAGCTGGTGGTGCCTCCTTGTCCTTGCTAGCTGGTGGACCCTTCTTGCCCTTGCTAGCTGGTGGACCCTTCTTGCCCTTGGCAGTTGGTGCAGGCACACTGGCAGTGCTGACGGGTGTTTCCTTGGAGCCTCTCACACCTGCAGTAGCTGCAGAAACAACAGTGGCCATGGACTGGGTGGCTGAGGTGCTGGCCTGAGTTCTGCCCACCCAGGCCCGAAGTGAAGGATGGGGGGGGGGCAGGGAATAGGTCAAGGGTGGAGAGGAAAAGCCTTTTAGTGACAGGGGGGTTGGAAGAGGGTGAAGGTTTGGGAGTGGAGGAAGAGGGAGTGGTTGTAGGAGGTGTCTGTCTGCTGTGTTTGGGTGCAGGTGCATGGGCTGGATGCTGTCGTGAGGTGGATGGCTGTTGGGTGTCTGAGTGCTTGTGTTTGTGTACTTTTGGGAGGAGGGGGCACAGACACAGTGGGAGAGGACACAGGGGACGTGTGCATGGATGTGGGTGTGGTGACTGCCAGTGAGGGGCGTGTAGTGATAGGTGTGATGGTGGTGGAGGTAGTGGATAAGGATGTTGTGCATGCAGGTGTGAGTGGAGACGCTACTGGGAGGGAGATGGATACGAGGAGGAGGGGGACACAGTGGAGGCAGTGGATGTGGGTGTGTCTGCATCTGGATGATGCTTGTGTGAGTGTCTGTGGGATGAAGTGTGGTGCTTGTGTTTGCCTGAGCCACTTCTGTGTGTTGATTTGGGTGCATGCTGGTCTGAAGGTGTGCTTGGGATAGGCTGGGGTTGAGGGGATTGGGACTGGGTAGAGGAAGTTGGAGGGGATAGGCTAGAGACAGGGGCAATGGCTGCCATCAGGGAGTTGGCCAGAGCCTGGACTGATCTCTGTTGGGCCGCCACGACAGAATGAATGCCCTCCAGGAATGCATTTGTTTGTTGCAAATGCCCTGCCAGACCCTGGATGGCATTCAGTATGGTTGACTGCCCAACAGAGATGGATCTCAGGAGGTCAATATCCTCCTCACTGAGGGCAGCAGGGCTGACTGGGGCAGGGCCTGAGGTGCCTGGGGCGAAGTAGATGCCCACCCTCTTGGGTGAGCTGGCACGGGAAACACGCTGAGGGGCTGCTACGGGGGTGGCAGCTGTACCTGTAGTGGGGGTGGCCACAGAGGTGTCCGCCACCACCAGGGAGCTTCCATCGGAGGAGGTGTTGCTGGCCGAACTGTCCCCTCCAGTCTCCGCTGTGGTGCTCCCCTCGCCCTCCGTCCCACTGGTGCCCTCACCGTCAGTGGATTTGGCCTCATGGGCCATGTGGGATGCAGCTCCCTCCGTCGCCGGTGCCTCTGCTCCTCCGCCAAATGATGCTAATGCACACAAGGACTTGGTGACAAAACAAAAAGGGGGGGGGAGACAGAGGATAGACTTGGTCAATGCCAGCAACTACACCACCGTTGGCGTGCACAACACACAGGGAACAGCCCTATGCACTAGGCCGTGCACTACCAGTTACAATGCTAGTCACCAGGCTATGGGGTACAATGCCTAACGCCCATAGCAGCACACCTGGAACCCACAGGACCCTGCCCAGTAGTAGATGCCCACTAGCAGTTTTGGGGTTGGGGTGCATCTGAGCCTGCCCATCATAGTACCTACTCTGCCATTTTCATCCTGGCCTAGGGGCACCCACAGACCCACATCCCCCACCCAGATAACACCTCAGCATGCGCAACTTCATGATTCTGAAACAGTACTCACCCCCTTGTGGCTGCTGTGATGCCTTCAAGCGCCCATCCAACTCCGGATAGGCCACCGCCAGGATGCAAAACATCAGGGGGGTCAGGGTACGACAGGCACCCCTTCCTCGTTGGGAGGCCATCCTCAGCTGGGCGTCCGCTGTCTTCCTTGCCCAGCGGTGCAGGTCCTCCCACCGTTTGCGACAGTGGGTGCTCTGCCTGCCGTAGACCCCCAGGGTCCGCACCTCCTTGTCGATGGCACGCCAAATACCCTTTTTCTAATGGGCGCTGACCTGCAGAAAAAGATACATGAGAAAAGGTATTAGTCATACCGTCTGGCCTGTTACACTCATGGCCCACAATATCCCTCCCATCCCCTTATGCACAGACATTGCCCACCATACATGCAGCACTCAGCTACATCGTATTCCCGCAGGTGGAGGATTTGGCCACAGTGAAGGCTGACTTCTATGCACTGGGACATATCCCCAACATCATTGGTGCTATGGATGGTACACATATTGCCTTTCCACCCCACCCCCGGAGAAATGAACAGGTGTTCAGGAATCGAAAGAGCTTTCACTCTATGAATGTGCAGATGGTGTGCCTGGTGGACCAGTACAGCTCCCATGTGAATGCAAAGTATCCTGGGTCTGTGCATGATGCCTTTATCTTGAGGAATAGCAACATTCCAAATGTGATGTCTCAACTCCAGAGGCAGTGACTAATAGGTGAGCCCATGGTCCCAAACCAGTGTATGTTGGTATATGGGTGTGGGGTTGGCCCTAAGGGTGAGTAGTCCCTCGATATGTACAGGTGACTCTGGCTACCCCAACCTCTCATGGCTACTGACCCCTGTGAGCAAATGCCAGGAGAAGGGCAGAGGAACATTACAATGAGGCACATGGGCGAACAAGGAGGATCATTGAGCGAACCTTTGGCCTCCTGAAGGCCAGATTCTGGTGCCTCCATCTGACAGTGCTACTCACCCAAGAAGGTGTGCCAGATCATCGTTGCATGTTGCATGTTGCACAACCTGGCATTGAGGCGCCAAGTGCCTCTTCTGCAAGAGAATGAGGCTGGAGATGGTCGCGTGGCAGCGGTGGAGCCTGTGGATGAAGAGGAGGCAGAGGAAGAGGATGTGGACAACAGAACAACTATAATTCAACAGTAATTCCAGTGACAAACAGGTAAGACACTGTAACTTCACCTTCCATTGCAGTTTTGTGTTGGACATTGTACACGGCAGCGTGATTTTCCAATTTCTATGGCCACTTACTGTACCCTTTGGCATCTCTATTTTCAGATATATGTGGCCCACTCTGGCTCCTGGTGTGTTTACTGCTGCCCACTACAGGTCATACCTATTTATACATAACTGTACAGTTGAATTGCAATGTTTAAAGCTTGTTAAATACATATTTCAATCAATTGACAGACTCCATATTTGTATTTGTTCCCAGGGTGTTTCTTTATGTGCTAAGAAGTGGAAGGGGTTTGCAATGGGCTGGGTTGCTGATGGAGGAAAGTCCAGGATAGAGTCCAGTCTATTTGTCTCACAGGTGCATTGTCCAAGGGGGCATGGGAAGTGGAGCAATGGCAGTTCAAGGTGGACAGGGTGACATAGTGGGACACAAGGGTGACATTCTTATTTCCTGGCGGGGGTCTTGGCAATGATCTCTGGCTTCTGCCTGGATCGCAAGCACCTTTTGCATGGTGGTTCTCCTTCTGCAGGGGGAGGGGTGCTGGTGGCCTGTTGTTCCTGTGGCCGGGCCTCCTGTCCACTAGCGTCAGTGGAGGTGAAAGGCTGATCATCGGTGTGGCTAGTGTCAGGGGTTGGTGTGCCACTGCCTCCTTCATGGTGTTGGCCATGTCTGCCAGCACCCCTGCAATGGTGACCAGGGTGGTGTGGATGTCCCTCAGGTCCTCCCTGATCCCCAGGTACTGTCCCTCCTGCATCTGCTGGGTCTCCTGCAACTTGTCCAATATTTGGCCCATCATCTCCTGGGAATGGTGGTATGCTCCCAGGATGTTGGTGAGTGCCTCCTGGAGAGTCGGTTCCCTGGGCCTGTCCTCCCCCTGTCTCACAGCAGTTCTCCCAGCTTCCCTGTTGTCCTGTGCCTCTGTCCCCTGAACCGTGTGCCCACTGCCACTGACCCCAGGTCCCTGATCGTCCTGTGTTTGTGGGGTTTCCTGGGGTCCCTGTAGTGGTGGACACACTGCTGATTAACGTGTCCTGGGGACAGAGGGATGGGCCCCCTGGGTGGGTGCTGTGGTGGTGTTTCCTGAGGGGGAGGCTCTGTGGTGGTATAGGGCTGTGCCTGGGTCACCGACTGTCCAGAGGTCCCTGATGGGCCAGGTTGGTCATCCATATCCAGGCGTGCAGAGCTGCTGTCATCACTGTTGGCCTCTTTGGGGGGGGCTGGATGTTGCTGGCACTCCTATCCGGTGACGTTGTGTGGGGTCCTGTGGGTATGTGAAAACAGTGTTATTGTTACTGCGTGTGACATCTTGTGCATGGGTATGTTTCCCCCTATGGTTGTTATTAGCAAGGCAGCTTGGGCTTGTGTGATTTGTGATTTGGTTGCCTAAGTGATTGTCACTAGTGTGCATGCTTTACTGATGGGTGTCCATGCAGATCTGTGATGGGGGGACATGCATTGGTGTTGCATGCAGGGCTTGGTATTGGGATGGGTGGGTTGTGATGGTGGGGTATATGTGAGGTGATGGGGTGACGGTAGGGGTGAGGGTATGTGATGGCATGCAGGTATTGGGGTGATAGTAATTGAGATTTGACTTACTAGAGTCCAGTCCTCCTGCTACTCCTGCCAGGCCATCAGGATGCAGTATTGCCAAGACTTGCTCCTCCCATGTTGTTAGTTGTGGGGGAGGAGGTGGGGGTCCACCGCCAGTCCTCTGTACAGATATCTGGTGTCTTGCAACCACGGAATGCACCTTCCCCCGTAGGTCGTTCCACCGCTTCCTGATGTCATCCCTTGTTCTGGGGTGCTGTCCCACGGCGTTGACCCTGTCCACAACTCTCCGCCATAGCTCCATCTTCCTAGCAATGCACGTCTGCTGCACCTGGGATCCAAACAGCTGTGGCTCTACCCGGATGATTCCCTCCACCATGGCCCTTAGCTCCTCCTCTGAGAACCTGGGGGGTCTTTGTGGTGCCATGGGTGTAGTGTGCGTGGTGTGTGTGAGGGTGTGTGGGGTGATGTGTTGGGGTGTGTGCTGTGAGGTGCGTGGATGGTGAATGGGTGATGTTGTTCTGTGGCTCTGGTTCTGTGTGTGCTCCTGGCGTGTCTCTCTCTCTGTTGTAAATTGGTTGTAGTAGTAAAGGGTTGTGGGTAATGTGGGTGTGTGTTTTATAGTGGGTTGTGGGTGTGGTGTGTATATGTACTTCAGGTGTGTGTAGTTTGAATTGTCCAATGTGGTGTTGTTTTGTATGTGTGTGTGTATTTTGAGCGAGGCGGTATGGCCAATGGTTTACCGCGGTTGAATGTCCGCCGCAGTGATTCGTGGGTCATAATGCTGTGGGTGTATTTCTGTTGGCGTGACGGTGTCGATTTTGCTACCGCAGTTTATCACTGACCTTTGGGCTGGCGGACTTGTGTGTGTGTCTGTATAGTGGTGGACTTCTATGTGGGGGTCATAATACGCGTAGCGGTATACTGCCGCGGTCACGGTATGTTGACTACAGTCAGCATGGCGGCAAGCTGCACTTACCGCCAATGTCATAATGTTAATGTCATAGTGTTAGAGTAGTGCATGTAGTGTACCTACCTACCCTAAAGTTCTAAACTTTAAAAAGTTTGGAGAAAGGGCTATGCTAGACCCCTGACTACCAAAACAAAAGGTTTAGAAGTACCTGAGTTTTAAATACAGTATGTACCCAACGGTCCTGTTTATCCCACCGCTGCTCCACCAATGTAGGACGCTGGCTCAGTTTATTTTGTACACCTATGGTGTGGCACCCTTTACTGAGCTCAGGCAACCCTTAGTGACAGCGTTTTGGTGCCTAGGTAACCAAAGTTCTCTAGGGGTAGCCGTGGAGAGCAGCCCAGGCTTTTCAAGGAGCAGTGTAAAGCATTTATAATATCACAGTAGCCAGTAAGTAACTGTTACACAAGAAAGAACCATATCAAGTGTTACAAAAATAAATTATTCTAGCTTATAACAGTAAAGACTATACTAAAGTTGATATATCTCCACTTGATGTTATCTACACACAAAATATATACTTAGAAACAAGCATAAATAGCATAGGAATCCATGGACCCCTATGGGGGGATCAAACCATATACTAAGAAAGTGGTTTAAGATTGGAGGTGCCCAACCAAGGTAAGTGTGTTAGAATCCCACGAGCTGAGAGAGTAAGAAAATACCAGAGGTAAGTAACTGTAATCCCACAGGCGCCTGGGTGCAGAGTTGTTATGGAGCTGGTTGTCCCATAGGCTAACACAGGACCGTCGCAGTTGGATTTTTATGGATTGAGGACCCTTCCAAGTGGAACCCAGAGGAAACCAATTGGCACAAAAAAGGTTGGAGAGTGCCCCCATCCATGGATGCCCAGAAGACCACCCCTATGGAGCCCAGGTGCATATAGGGTGAAGTGACAGCAGAAATCCTTGTTGGAGTCAATAGGAGCCTCTGTTTTCAGCTGCTGTCGCGACCTATAGACCAGGTCGGTGGAACCCAAAGGTGGATTCTGGAGGAGAGAACCCTGAAAAAGAAGGGAACAGTGTCCAGACCACTTGGAGATTTCCAGGTGGTGCAGGTAGGCAATGCCTACCCTCTTGGAGGTGAAGTCTCTGCAAGAAGGTAAAGGAGAAGTCAAGCTGCAGAGTCCAGGGCGATGCAGGAGATCCTTGGAGTCACCTACGAGCTGTCCCATGTCGGTCGCCAGAGCACAGGAGGGTCAGTGACCAGCAGGGCCACCAACAAGCCTGGGCAAATGCAGATAGTATTTGCAAGGTAAGTTGTAAGCTTCCGAGGACAGCAAGGTCCTAATGATTTGACCCTTGGAAGAAAATCAGGGCAGGCCTTCAGCAGGAAGGAAAGCCAGCCAGAGTCAACAGAGTCCCCACGAATTACCCACTGGCAGCAGGCTGTGGGAGTTGCAGGGGGGCCTCAGCAGCACAACAAAACACATCAGAGGAGCTGCAGAGTGGGTGCTGATCTTGGCTTTGAAGGGTGCTGGAGGCAGGGGCTTCTTGGAGCCTGATGATCTACTTAGAGGAAGAGCCAACAAGCCTTGGGAAGAGCAACAGTCGCAGTGAACAGAGGTTCCGTTCCAGTGGCTGTAGCAGGGACCACTGTCTCCCAAGTGGATCAGAAAACAAGAGGGACCCGAAGAGGACCAAAGAGCCGCCACCTGTGTTGCAGAGACTTTTGATGTCTGTGGGACAGCAGGATCCACCAGCCGGTCATCATTGTATTGAGGTGCCTGCAGATGCAGGGGAGTCACTCCTTCACCCCAAGGTAGATTCCATCTGTCGCGTAGGCTCTCATTTTTCTAATGAGACTAGTGGATTTTGAGCGGCAGGATCCCCTGCGGTGTGGGATACTGAGTCTGACCCACTACAGGTGACGCCTGTTGCCCTCAATCCAGGTTTTGCTCCGGCTAACTAGCAGTGCCTCATCTCCACCCAAGGGCAAGGATGATTGGGCAGCCGAGCGCATGACATAATTGATTTCTCAGGGAAACCGTGGTCACTCAGGTCTCATCCATTTCTCCCAGTTACATTAGTCTCACATACACAATGACAAACAGAGGCAGTATATGTTTCAATAAGATTTTAATGAAGCAACTGCATCTTAGATAGCAAAGCATGAACTGCAATACCCAGGACGATACAGCATGACAAGATTAAAATTGTGACTAGGAGAGTAAAGCAGAGAAATAACGCTATCATTTTGTCACTAGAGTCAATAGACTAATTCCTACCTAGGCTATAATAGAGGGCAGCATGTTAAGCCCTAATTCTGCCCTTCAGGTTCCCCTGGGAAGACATCATCCCCCATACCTGAGCAAAGGCCTGATGTCTGCATAAGCAGCTGTAGTGAAGCATTCAGCAATCAGCATACAGTCGTGGCCCTCTGGCTGAAATCTCCCTCTAACGTGTAAGGGACAAGGAAGTGTTTTTATAATAAAACAGCTGATGTACTGAGAAAATGTCCCTATGTAAGGATGTGTGTTTTTCTATGAATACCAGAGACTACATTTTACCATGTTCATCGGCAACCTATCTTATTGTAGCCTTGAAAGAAGCACAGAGTGAACAAGAACGACTTGTTTAAGAACGTAGTGCTGGCCTAGGCAAAAACAGCTAGATAGAGAAAATAAAACAAGACCGCAAAAGTGGCTATTGTTAAAATAATAAATGAAGCTGAATAAAATATATCTAGGGTAAAGTTCACAACGGCAGGCCTAGTGCGCTAAACTAACATGCATGGAGCTATAACTAAAATGGCTACACAACACTTCTTGCTTCTTGGATGCAAAAAGAGTCCTCATGACCCTGGACGATGCACAGCCATGGATGTTGCAGAGATCTTGCAGGAGCTGGAGAAACAATGTTGCAGTGAGAGCCCTCCCGACTGGATACAGTCTTGTTTCAGCTCCAAAGCAGACCAGTAGCAGTTCCGGAGGCCAGGAGCAGAAATGTCTTGCAGAGAGTTCCTGTTGTAGAGTCTTGCTTGACAAATCTGTCACACTCTGTAAGTAACTTACCGAGGGTAACCCTTAAGTAAGCCAAATAGCAGTTGGTCACTCTCTGCGATGACCCACCTATCAGAGGGGGGTCAGGGACGTCATTTACCTGGCCTAAAAAGTCAGATGCTCCCAAGGGCCTCTGCCTACCATGTTTCCAAAATCGCAGAATCAACTGGCCACCTGGCAGAGCTCTGTGCACCTCCCTAGGGGAGGAGCTGGACAGGGGGCTGGTCACACCCCTGTCCTTGGTGTGATTATGCCACCAGACCAGGAACCGGGGGTTCCGGAACTGGTGCAAACTGGATTATGTACGGATGGCACCAAATGTGCCGTTCAAAGCAGTCTGGTGGTGCTCAGAGGCCACCCACACCAGCCAATAGACACCTATTTCAAAGGGATAGGTGGTCACACCTCTTCCTTGACGGACATTCTTTGTTCTGCCTCCCCCTGCTTGAGTTAGGATCAACAGCAGGAGGGCAGAACAATTTCTGAGGTCGGGACCAGCGTGGGTTGGCAGTCAGACCCTATAAGGCAGCACAGGCAGAACTGGGGATCCTCTAAGGAACCCACAGAGTGTATGGGATCATGCAACTAGCACTGGAATCAGTGTAGTTGCATGATTCCAACATGTTTGATGCCAACCATGTCTAGGGTCAGAAAAGCCATTATGTAGTTAGACCACTCATATTGGCCAGTGTCCACTGCGTACCTTAAGATGGCTTTTCCACACTTACAAAGCCCAGAGAATAGAGTCTGTGGTTTGTAGGGGCGCCCTGCTCATGCAGGGGTATCCTCACAGTTAGGGACATGCACACTGCCCCTTGGCTGAAGGGCCTACGAGTAGGGTGACTCACAATGTCCAAGTCCAGTGACTGCAATATAAGACAAGCCTTATATCTGAAGTGAAAGGTGCATGCACCATTTCACGCAGGCTGCAATAGCAGGCCTGCGGATACAATTTGCATGGGCTCCCATGGGTGGCATAATACATGCTGCAGCCCATGGGAGGCCCCTGGTGTACCAATGCCCTGGGTCCCTAAGTACCATATACTATGGACTTACATGTGGGTACCAGTATGCCAACAATGGGCACCAGTATGCCAACTGTAGGTGTAAAAGTTTACCAGCAACCAAATTTAGGGGCGCGAGCACAGACACTGGGATCCTGGTTAGCAAGATCCCAGTGAACTACAGTCTAAACACACTGGTATCATCAAAAAGTGGGGGTACCTGTGTCAGAAAGATGCCACTTTCCTACATCCATCATATCAACTAAGCCCATTCCTGTGAAAAGTCTTATGATATTTCAGAGGCCTTCAAAATTCCTTTGCTGTTAACAATCTCTAGACTCTTCATATGATCCTTGAACACAATGAGTAGTACTGTCGTTATTGCTGCTGGCAAAAGGAAGCGCAAGTCTGCCACTCCACAGGGCCACTTCCTGTCCGGTCTTGCAAACCTCTCAGCAAGTATGTGCGTCAGAGGTCACCAGTACTTATTTGCATTCTCTATTGTGATCTTACCCGATCGTTGGTTGCAAAAGAGTAGGCTTTCCAGACCTTATGTTGTAACCTGTTTTATGGCTAAAGGAGCAGACATCTCTTCCTGGAAATTGTCGATCTGTTGTTGCTGCACCAATTAAACAGTGCACCAAAGCCTCCTGGCAGAGCCTGCAGCACCTGGTGATGAAGGCAACGCAGTTTCCTTGCAGTGCTCGGGCAGCAGAGCATCAATCATCAGTGATGGTAATGGAGGCTCAATTTAATAAATCAATCAGGATATATCTTATTGTCAACAAAGTCAATGGAAGTTGATGAATTCAAAAACGGTTAGATAGTCACCTTTCTGCATCACCCAACCCTCGGCAGAGGGGAAGCAATTGTAGAATCTGTTGTCTGAGTTGAATCATTTCTTTAAAGAAGTATGTTGCAAGAGGTTATGGATCTCATCCTCTTGCGCAGCCTTTAAATTCAGGAGGGAAACAAAGGAGTCCTTAGTAAATGAGTCTGTGATGGAAATAGAGTTATTGGTAAATATAATTCTACCTGTCCCCTCCTCTGTTTGCACACAGCCACCTTAGAATCTATAGTGTGCCTCATAGGGTGCAACCTATCTATATTGTGCAGTAGAGAAAGAATTCCTCTTTAAATCATTCAGATTGAGGCTGTGGAACACTAACACCCTGAAACTTACAATGCTGCAATGTCATATCTCTAACTATAGAGCAGTTGCTTAACACATGAATACATTACACATGTGTGGACAATGTGTAAGTTGCACATATTAGTGCGACCGTTTGGATGGTGTTGGACTTGGCCCTTTTTGCAGAGTCATCCCCAATCTTTTGTCTCCTTCCTCCTATTTTTTTCTGACCGGTTTTTGTTGGCTTTAGGACTCTGGGCCCTTTACCACTGCTAACCAGTGCTAAAGTCCGTATGGTCTCTGTGTAAATTGTATTGTTGATTGGCTTATCCATGGTTGGCATATTTGATTTACTACTAAGTCCCTAGTAAAGTGCGCAAGAGGTGCCCAAGTCCTGTAAATCAAATGCTACTATTGGGCCCGCAGCACTGGTTGTGCCACCCACATTAGTAGCCCTGTAACCATGGCTCAGACCTGCCACTGCAGTGTGTGTGTGTGTGTGTGTGTGTGTGTGTGTGTGCAGTTTTAAACTGCCAATTCGACTTGGCAAGTGTACCCACTTGCCAGGCATAAACCTTCCCTCTTCATACATGTAAGACACCCCTAAGGTAGGCCCTAGGTAGCCCCAGGGGAAGGGTGCAATGTATGTTAATGGTGGGACATGTCCTTTTGTGTTTTATATGTCCTGACAGTGAAATACTGCCAAATTTGGTTTTCACTTTGTAAGGCCTATCTTTCTCATAGGTTAACTCACAGCTGTCTTTAAATATTATTAAAATGCAGATTCCCTTGGAAAGCAGATAGAAATATGGAGTTTTGGGTCTCTGAGCTCACTATTTAAAAATACATCTTTTAGTTAAGTTGGTTTTTAGATTGTGAGTTTGAAAATGCCACTTTTAGAAAGTAGGCATTTTCTTGCTTAAACCATTCTGTGATTCTGCCTGTTTGTGGATTCCCTGTCTGGGTCAGTTTGACAGTTGGACTGTTTGCACCTCTCTCTAGACAGTGACACAAAGGGTGCTGGGGTGTAGCCCACATATCCTGATGAGCCATCTGTGCTGGGAGGGAGGGGAGGAGTGGCCACTCACACCTGAAAGGGCTGTGCCTGCCCTCACACAGTGCAGTCTCCAATCCCTTGGTGTGTGTCTGGGGCCTGGCCTGGACAGGAAAGGATCTTACAGACACTTGAAACTTTACTTTGAAGTTTGACAACTTCAAAGGCAGAAAGGGGTATAAGTATTGGACCCAAAACCCCAGACTTTAGATTACTTCAAGGATTCAAGAGGAACCTGTGCCTGAAGAAGAGCTGAAGAGCTGAGGAGAAGTGCTGCCCTGGCATGTGACTGTGCTGTGTTGGGCTATCCTGCAGTTGCTGCTGCTGCCTGTGCAAGGGGACAGAGACTGGACTTTGTTTGCATTCCTGCTTGAGAGGTATATCCAAGGGCTTGGAGTAGAGCTTGCCTCCTGTTTTGAAGCGTCAGGGACAGCAAAGGCTTCACTATCCAGTTCTGAGTCTGCATGCTGTGGACTCTAGCGTATCAGAGGGTGTCATTCCAGTTCGTGGGCCCCTGAAAGTGAATTCCTGGAGAAACACCAGTCTAGCGAGCCCAGGCGTCACCATGCGACTTCTCAAAGGACTCCGCTGCCCGGAACCGTGACGCTGCTTGCCCCGAGGCCGTGGACCTCGCTGAGTACAATGAATCTGACGACTCTGTAAGCTGATGCTGCTACCCCGGAGCCGCGACGCCACCTACCCCGAGGCCGTGGACCTCGTAGACGTTCAACGACTCTGTAGGCCTCACGTCACTGCTGTTGCTGAACCCGCCGGACTTCGCTGACACCGGGTGTCGTAAGTCTGATGTCCGTAACAATCCGACGCCATCGCAGCGCCTGTGCCCTGTGACTTCATTGCGACCCTGTGAGGTTGCCCCGCAGCATCGTGATTTCGCTGGACCTCCTATCTGCTGGAACCAACTTGTTATCCGACGCTGCTTCACCTCCACCGCCCTGTGGTAAGTATCTGACGCCGCTGTGCGACGCCTCGACCATTCTGCCCTGTGGCACCGGAACCAACGCTGCATCGGATCCAGCAACGCCTCGCTCCACGACTCCGTGCACCAGCCTGTTTCCTACCGTTTCACTAAGGTACTGTACCTGGGGGTCGAACGACTCGGTAAACAACACTATTGGTGTCGCATTGTAGGAATCGACTCCGTCACAATGCTGCATTGTACCAACTTTCAGTATTTGTGCCTCAAGGCACTGTTTTCATGCGTTTTAATACTGAATTCCTATTTTGAACTGTATCTTGTGGATTTTTATCGTATTTGATTTTGTTTATTTAGATAAAATAATAACTATTTTTCTAAACCTGTGTTGTGTCATTTTGTAGTAGTTCCCTGTATCACTGCATGTGCTTGTACAAATACTTAACACATTGTCTCTGAAGTTAAGCCTGCCTGCTCGTGCCAAGCTACAAAGGGGGTGAGCGGGAGTTAACTGAGTGTAATTTTCCTTTACCCTGACTAAAGTGAGGGTTCTTACTTGGACAGGGGGTAACCTGACTTTGATGGCCCTGAGACTTCACCAACAGGAGGCAAGCTCAGGACAAGCCCTTGGAGATTTCTTCACATGCAGGACTGTACAACAAAGTCCAGTCTTTGTCCCCTTTCACCAGGCAGAAGCAGCAACTGCAGGATAGCTCCACAAAGCACAGTCTCGGGCAGGGCAGCACTTCTCCTCAGCTCTTCAGCTCTTCTCCAGGCAGAGGTTCCTCTTGATGTCCAGAAGTGATCTAAAGTCTGTGGTTTGGGGTGCCCTTCTTCTGTCCATTTTGGCCTTTGAAGTATGCTTACTTCAAAGCAAAGTCTCTCTTGTTTGTGAAATCCTGCCTTGCCCAGGCTAGGCCCCAGACACACACTAGGGGGTTGGAGACTGCATTGTGTGAGGGCAGACAAAGCCCTTTCAGGTGTAAGTGACCACACCTCCCCTCCCTCCTAGCACAGATGGCTCATCAGGATATGCAGCCTACACCCCAGCTCCCTGTGTATCACTGTCTAGTGTGAGGTGCAACCAGCCCAACTGTCAAACTGACCCAGACAGGGAATCCACAAACAGGCAGAGTCACAGAATGGTTTAAGCAAGAAAATGCTCACTTTCTAAAAATGGCATTTTCAAACACACAATCTTAAAATCAATTTTACTAAAAGATATATTTTAAAACTGTGAGCTCAGAGACCCCAAACCCCACATGTCTATCCACTCCCAAAGGGAATTTACGCTTTAATCATATTTAAAAGCAGCCCCCATGTTAACCTATGAGAGGGATAGGCCTTGCAACAGTGAAAACTGAATTTGGCAGTATTTCACTATTAGGATATATGAAACACATTAGTATGTGTCCAACCTTAAACATACTGCACCCTGCCCATGGGGCTACCTAGGGCCTACCTTAGGGGTGTCTTACATGTAAGAAAAGGGAAGGTTTAGGCCTGACAAGTGGGTACACTTGTCAAGTCGAATTGGCAGGTTAAAACTGCACACAGACACTGCAGTGCAGTGTTTACAGGGCTACTCATGTGGGTGGCACAATCAGTGCTGCAGGCCCACAAGTAGCATTTGATTTACAGGCCCTGGGCACCTCTAGTGCACTGTACTAGGGACTTACCAGTAAATCAATCATTCATGGATAAACCAATTACATACACATTTTGTAAAGGAACACTTGCACTTTAGCACTGGATAGCGGTGGTAAAGTGCCCAGAGTAACAAAAACAGCAAAAGATCAACAACCTGGGGAAAAAAACAGAGGCAAAAAGTTATGGGAGACCACGCCAAGGATGCCAAGTCTAATAATTGTACATCCAGAAAAACTTTAACACTCAGTTTACTATGAGGTGTAACAGCATTTTTAAAAATTCATCAGGCATGCTCTGTTTTACCTGCTACATTTTAGGATTTCATCACATTTGGAGCTAAAATAAGAATGTTCAGACTAATGTTTGTGCTTCCCATGGGCCACGGCACAAGATTTGGGGTATGGCCAAAAGCGAATGAAAATGTCCCATTTGCTCACTTCGATGCCTTAAAGTGTTTATTTACTACAGGAAGTGATATAAACAAGATTTGGAGTCGGATTCTGGTGTTAATGGACATTCTGGTCTCCTGCAATCCCAGAATTCCTCGTATTTTGAGCCAAGGTGATCAGTTCAGATGGTGCATGTTTGTGGGTTCATATTGTCAGATGCTGCAGTATTCACACTCACAGCCAGAGTCCCTTGTCACCAGTGTCCCACGCACAGGACTCCTCCCCTTCAACGCTGCTCCAACCCTCGTCTCATGCTTCTGGCACTCACTGTGTGTTGCTAAACTCTCCACTCATCTTGCAATTAAGATCCACGGCTCCTTCATGTTCTTCAACCAGAAATCCTTAACTATCCCCTGCCTGGCTCTTATTCTCTTATAAGCAGCAGCCTGTGGGTCTCGCGAGACAATGCTGTGCCACATCCTGCACAAGGCCCCCCTGTGCCCCTCCCTGAATAGCATGTAATGCGTCACACGTCAGTATGATCAGTAGGAAGTAAGGGGAAAACATTTTGAAATGTTTGCTTTATGCCACAATGAACTATCCACACACACCATAATCAAATGTGAAATGTTCCTAATGAACTGATAGAGATATTCTGTTCCATGTATCATTAGAGAACTCCTAGTACTCAAAACAGCCATTCAACAAATGGTAACCCCAAAGGTTAAAGGTAAACAAATGTGACACTTGTATATAGCAAGTGTGGCTGGAACACATGATTGTATGTTACTAATGTTCCTCGGAGCCTCGCGCGCTCCGTGAGATAATCTTGCCATTCTATCAGCCTCCCTTTCAATAGCTTTGTTCCCTTGTGTACATTCTTCTCGTTATTGCTCGATAGTTGCAGTGAGGTTAGAAGGGCTGGGGCGCACCAGACATCACTAGCGTCGGAGTCACTTCCCCTTTTCTGCAAGTACGTTGTTGTGAAACTCAGATGTTGTTTTAAGAGGGATACGGGCGGGGCGGGGAACACCCGTCTTCACTCTTGCCCACCAGTCTGTGGTTGTCATGTGGTTTCACTCTTGCATCCTGCGAGAACAGAAAACAGGAGGGGGAAGGGGGAACTCACTCTTGGCGCCCTTACTTTTAGCAGTAAGTGAATCATTGCAGAGACCCCCTCTTTGTGCCCCCTTCAGAACTCCTAGATGCTAGTTTCCGACTCTGACGGTGCATCAAGGCCTGCTGACCAGACCTCCGTGCCAGTGCTCTTCCACCTAAAACAAGTAAAGTCTAATTGTATCCCGGATGGCATGGCCTTTAGCACCCCTGCAATTCCCTAGTGAATGGTACCCCTGATACCTAGGGCTTGGGGGCTAAAAGGGGTCCTTAAGGGCTGCAGTATGTCTTGTGCCACCCTAAGGGACCCACACACAAATTACACACAGGCTCCCACTGCAGACTGCATGACATGGTGCAAACCATATTTGAACAGATGACATGGCACACTCCAGTGTGTTAATGCCAAGGGCACTACATGGGTTATATGTAAGTCACCCGGACAGCAGGCCTTGGAGCCCTACGGCAGGGTGCCTTATGCTGCACGTGTGGACATATCTGCATGAATAGATGTGCCCCTGTGATGTCTAAGTCAATTCTTAGGCATTACAAGTGAATAGGGGAAGCCATTTTAAGGTCTTTGTTGGGCACTGGTCAGAAAGAGTTTCCCAGCTACATAATGGCTTCACTGAAACCTATGATGTTTGGTAACAAACATCTTGGATTAATAAACCCTTGCTGATTCCATTGATAGATTTATTAGTACATGCACCCAGAGGGCACCTTAGACACACCCCCTGAAACCTATTAGTCCTCTAGTGTGCTTGCTGACTGGTACGGTCCATCCTGCCACCAAAGACAGGATTCTGACTCCCTGCAAGTGAGAGCCTTCACTCTCAGAGGCCAGAAACAATGCCTGCTCCAGAGGAAGGTGCTCACACCTCTTCCAGCAGGATGACTAGTGATTTAGCGTACAGGGACTTGTTGTCACCTTTGATATGTGACCCCTGCTTCCCCGAGTCCTGGGAGATGCCACGTCCTGCCCTGAGGGCCATTTGGCACCAGTAAAGGTGGGAAATGATATAGGCAGGAGTGTGTTAATCTCCCAGGATAGTCACACTCCTACGGTGGGCTACCTGAAATGAACACGAAAATAGGAATTCCACCATCTTGTGTGTGGTGGAGTTAGGCATTCTGGGACAGGGTTATGCCCAATTCCCACAGGAAGTAGCCGTATAGGGGCTATACTGACCCCAAGGTTAAGTAGCCCATTGGCTACTACCCTTCAATCCCCTTCACACCCCTAAATTAATTTTTCTTGGTGGCCCTCTGACACCAGGAATTCAGATTCTACTGACCTAATAAGAAGGAGGACACTGAAGAGCCACAAAAAGCAAGAACTGAGGAGCAGCTACTGACTTGGCTTCAACCCTGCTGGCCTGCCTACTGACATCGACAAGTGCACCAAAGTCAAATCGTCCTGCAGCTGTTCTGCCTCCAAAAGCCTGGGAGGACTGCCAGCACTTCAAGGTTCCACCAGTATCTCCCATGGAGTAGCGGAGCTGCTCCCCTTCACCCTGCAGGCACCCAAGAAGAACCGCGAGAGCCCCGGACCGTGGAAAACCTGATACCAAAAAGCACCACTGCACCGGAGCCCCCAGCCCGAGTCGAAGTGGGCCAACAGTGCCAATGAGGTCCTGAGACCCTTCAGAACTGAACCCCACCTTGGGTTTGGCCAGATTGGTCCCCCAGTCACTTCCTGCAACCTCTTTTGTGCAGAAAGCAAGAACCGTGAGGAGTCTTCATGACGTGACTCAGCTGGACAAAGCACCATTGCACACGCCCCCCAGTTGCTGTGGACCGACGGTGGCCCTCTGTGCTCAAGACCCTTGGGACCTGAGCCCCCCTTTGGGTTCAGCCGTACTGGTCACCTAGTCCTCACTTGCAGCTTCTTTTACTGAGGACTGTTTCCCATTAAAGTGAATGGGACACACAACAATGTAAAGCAGCTCTGCACCCAGACGCCTGAGTGCCTCCCAAAGTGACCTTTTGGGCCTGTCTTTTTCCTTGCCCCATACTTACCGTAACTCGATAAAAACAGTCCAGTAGGTTGTTGCCAGGTACTCGTATGCAGTGTAAGTTTTTTCCCCATACGATAACATTAGGGCACCTAATGCTGAAAAGCACCTCTGCACCTGGGCCGACAGAGGTGACCTGTTGGTGCTGCTTTGCACTTTGCCCCGTACTTACCTGAACTCCAGAAGAACAGTCCTGTAAGTTGCTGTAAAGTACGCATATGCAGTATATGCTTCTTTTGCCATAGGATAACATTATCGCATTCAATGCAAGCGTATTAGATGTATACTTCAAAACTGCTAACTTAAAAAGTACTTACCCAATAGAAATTGGTGTTCATCTCCTTATTAAATGTGTAATTTATTGACTGTGTGTATGCAGCAAATGTCTAACGCTCCCCCTTGATAAGCCTACGCTGCTCAACCACCTTAACACAAAGAGAGCACTTGGGACATTTACAGGAAGCCCCGCCCACTTGTAAAGGGATACCTGGACTCTGCACTGCTGACCTCTTTTTGGTAGAGTATATCAAGAGCCAGCTTTCTACAAATCATCTTTGAATCTTACACTAATGTACTGAGACGTATCTGTTCTTGTATTTGTAAATCAAGTATTTGACCCTTAAGGTCTCTGACAGTGTCCCGAACATTCGTGTTTGGGCCACAGCCTGTTGGAAATGGCACCGTATTTTAATGTGTTCACTTGGAAAGATTGGAAAAAGTAAAGAGACAAGAACACTCCTTAATAGAGCACATACTTTTGAGACGGGAAAAATGAATTTAAAGTGACTGCAATGGTAAGTGCTTAAAGTTGTCACAACTCTTGCGTGTAGATTTGTGTCCCTGACAGGAGTCCTCCCTTCAACGCTGCTCCAACCCTCGTCTCATGCCCCTGGCACTCACTGTGTGTTGGTGAACTCTCCACTCATCCTGCAATTAAGATCCACGGCTCCTTCTCGATCTTCAAGCAGAACCCCTTAACTCTCCCCTGCCTGGCCCTCATTCTCTTCCAAGCAGCAGCCTGTGGGTCTCGCGAGACAATGCTGTGCCACGTCCTGCACAAGGCCCCCTGTGCCCCTCCCTGGACCGCAGGGAACGCGTCACACCTCGGTGAGGTCCGTAGCAGGTAAGAGGGGGATATTCTGAAATGTTTGCTTCATGCCAGCGGGAGCTACCCACACACACCCTCATCGAAGGGGCAATGTCCCTGTGGGACTGACTGAGATCTTCTGTCCCATATATCATTAGGGGGCTCCTAGTACTGAATCAGCCATGCAGCACATGGTAACCCCACAGGTTAAAGGTGAACACATGTGACGTGTGTGTGGCGAGCATGGTTGGAGCCCACGGTTGTGTGTTACTGATGTTCCCCTGAGCCTCGCGTGCTCAGTGAGAAGACCTTCCCATCCCATCAGCCTCCCCCTCAGCAGCTGAGCTCCCTCCTGTACATTCTTCTCCTCATTGCTCAGGAGTTGCAGCGAGGCTGGAAGGGCTGGGGCGCACCAGGCATCACCAGCGTCGGAGCCATGATGTGAAGCTCGGAGGATATATTAAGAGGGATATGGGCGGGGGCCCCGGTCCTTGCTGTCCCCCACCAGTCTGTGGGCGTCCTGTGGTTACCCTCCTGCTTCCTGCGAGAACAGAACACAGGAGGAGGGGGGGGGGGGAGACTCACTCTTGGCGCCCTCACTATTAGCAGGGGGTGAATTGTCGCGTAGCTGTAGTTCCACATTTGCACATCTAGAAGTAGAGACATCTATTTGACTTATTTTTCAGATAATGTATAGCTCTGGAGGCCTGTGCCGAGGATCACAAGTGCCGACGTCATTACATTTAGTCCCTCCCCATGCCTTGAAGCTCCGCGGGAGATATAAAATAGTGCATTCACCCCGGAAGAAGATGGAGCTTGGAACACAATCCAATAATTGTCTGTAGAGTATTTTGTTTAGATAAATGCAAACGCATTATGCACACCCTAAATGTCCCAACGTCTTCATAACGGAAATCAGCGTTCTTCTTCCGCCTTCAGACCTGCGGCAAGGAAGGCACTTTGGCCACCTGAGTTCAGGTTCTTTTGTCATCTTTCGAATCTGGTCCTAATGTGGCGGGAGGTGTTCATCCTTGTATTCGTAGATGAAGTTCTTGGCCAGTAGTGCCTTGAATAGCTTTCCTAACCGTTTGTAATTTAGCTACAGCTTGCTGAAGGTGGGAGTAGTTTAGATGACTCCCAAGGGTACAACCGGCTTGCAGAAGACAAACAGTACTTATCAGGCATGTTCTGCTCTCTAAGGTGGCCTTCTAACCGCACACCCGAGACTCGAACCTGGTGGTCATAGAGACCCCATCGAACCCAAAAACTACCCGTCAATCTCCCTGCTCCCCCTCGCAGCGAAGGTGCTGGAAAAGATAATCAACAAGCAACCCATGACGCACCTGGAGCAGAACAGCTACTCGACATCTCCCAATCCAACTTCCGTAGCGATCACAGACCGAAACTGCCCTAATCGCAGCCAGGGGCGTAGCTTGGTCTGTAAGACAGGTGGGTGTGAGCTTCACATTTCCCGACAATCGCGCTATAACATAATGTCGAAATACATTATATGACAAGCCGGCGCACAAGAGCTTATCGGCAGCGGAAAGGGAGAGGAATGCAGATTGGTAAGGGCACTAAGTGAGAGAAAGCACATTATTTTGTGAAATAACCAACATTTTTTAAGTATTCCCAAACAGTTTGAGCGAGGGAACGTGTGTGCGTTTTTGCATGTGTGTGTAAAATTCCTGGTGAAATCCAACATGACACCTCACCATAACTGACTAAAAGCCCCTGTACCCAACTATTTATCACAAGATACATTTGTTAGGTGGGTGTAACACCCGACGACCCCCATGAAGCTACACCCCTGATCACAGCCACCAATGACATCTGAACCCTCCTCGACTGAGGAGAAACAGCAGCTTTGATCTTCCTCAACCTCTCTGCAGCCTTCGACACCGTATTCCACCATATGCTGATTGAAAGACTCCACCACATTGCCATCAAGGGGACGTACTCAGATGGATCACCACATTCCCCACTGGAAGAACCCAGAGGAGCCACCTCCCACCTTTTACCTTCGAACCTAAGGAGATCGATCACCTGCAGTGTCCCCCCGGGCTCATGGCTCAGCCCCACGCTTTTCAACTCATATGTGACCCTGCTGGCCAACATCGTCAGATCCAACAGCCTCAACACACTTTTCTACGCAGATGACACTCAATTCATCCTTTCACTCATTTCTATGCAGTTTTAAAATTGTCTTTTAATCATATGAACAGTGTGCAATGTTTTAAGAAAATGAGCCAATATTAATCACCCAGCAGCTACCTCACTTGCATCAAGGAGCGAGATAGTCCTTGGAACTACTTGTGGGGCTCATTCCTGACAATCAGAACAACAGAATACACATACATAGATGATACAGGGACAAAGAAACGCTGTGCAGTGTTCGTAATCAAATACAACACAACACCAAGTGAAACGAAAACAGTATGGGAAGGCCTAACAATGCGAGACCACCAAGAGGCACACACTGATTCTTCACAAGTTAAAAGCACAGATTTAAAGAACAGGCATTAGAAGTGTGAACTCTTTGAAAGACCCACAACCTTACCACCAAAAATGAAAAGTGTGTGATCTTAAAAAGGGATCTAGATCTGTGTTACCCAAAATTGAGGCAGGACAACAGAAAAATGGTTGGAAAGAAAATGTATAGTCAGGGATGCGGCCATCCCTTAGCGTGATTGCTGAACACACCCTTAGAAACATTCAAGAATCACTCTGATACATCAGCAGCCACTTCATAGGATGGTGGACCTCCTTTCAGCCAGCCCTGCCAAGTACTACGCATCAGGGGTTAGACTAATGCATGTTAGTGCGCTGTTCCGCATCACTGCACTAAAATGCATGTCACGCATACAGCGCCTCCTGACAGCACGGATGCTGCGAGGCGCACAAGCACACATAGTAGGAGCCGTGCTCCATCAGGCTGAGCGGGTCGCGCGTACACTGCACGCTGTGCTGTCTCACGAGAACTCAAGGCTAAGGGCCTGCTTTAGATCCTGGCGGAGGGGAATACTCTGTCGTAAGTGTGACGGATATCCCGCTCCCCGGACTCCGATCCCATTATATCCCATGGGAATCGTAATGCGGCGGATGGGATACACATCAAGTCTGTGACAGAGTATTCCATCAGGCCCATAGGTGGCACTGACCGCAGCGCAGACGAGGACTGCGCTGGCTGCACTCACTCCCCTGGGCTGGCAGCGGTGGCCACACGTGGCTAGACAGCACGTGGCTGGCGGTCAGAGACAGACGCAGGGCTTTAAGTGGGATGAAAAATACTGGGGGGAGGGGTGGCTGATGTAACTAAGGGGGGGGGGCTTAAAAACACCGAAGCTAAACATCTGTGCTTCGCATAGTGTGCCCCCGACTGGTATGTTGCTGCATCTTTCTGCCATTGCACCCAGATATATAATACACCAAGTAACATTACACCCATAACAAGCCGGGACTATTGGCTTTGTCAACGGTTGTTTGTTGCAGAACATAAACAAGGAACAATGGCTTCATTGTATGTAAGACTGAAAATGCTTCAGCTCTGAAACGATGGGACCGAGAACGAACTATAAGGAGTCTCTGGGAAGTTACATCGAAGGCAGTGAAGGGGGGGCTGCTGCCGAGTTAAGATGTTTCTTTCACCCCGAGGGTGAGGTGCCTTACAGGGAGCCGCGTAGGGACTCCTGTCACCGCCTGCTCCCTAGAACTGCCGAGTACCGGCAGGACCCGGCCCACTTAAAGCCCTGGTCATACATCAAGAAGCATGGAGTGATGAGATTCCCCGGCAGCGAGCCTGCGCTGAGTGATCCGTCCGGGGTCCCCACACCAAGGCCGTCAGTGTCTCAGTCAGTGCATGTGAATGACTAAAGACTATAGATAAATTAGTTCTACCCCTAATTTCAAGCAGCAGATGAGCGCGAGGTGAGAATAGCCCTGAAGCTGTTTGGGGGCATCTGCTGGACACTTTGGATAACACACCTTCTTATCTCAGCTCTGCCTCCTTTAAATATCCTAACATGGGTTCATATCAAAGGAAAGAAAGCAACGCTTTACTTCAGGGGGGGCTCTAAACATATGTGAATCAGGGCCGGCTGGGAACCCCAGGCAGCCCTGGCACATGTCAGACCGCCCCCATAGGGCGCATAGCGAGTGAGACTGACCACTACAATGGCTCTTGTGGGCCCCCTTCTCCCCCAAGAACATTTGGGGGAAAAATGGCAAAACGGTGCATTCTTCAACACATCTTTCATTATATATTGAATTGTGTTCGGTTTTAAAGCAAAATAAATTATGACTTTACAGTGCCCAAGGATACTGCAAACTTTATTGGGGATCTTTAACGATTCTCTCACCATCACCCTAAGAGTTCCTCCCATCTCTCCATAGCCCCTCCCCTCTCACCCACAGTGCCTCTCATCTCTCCACAGCCCCTCTCACCCACAGTGCCTCCCATCTCTTCACAGCCCCTGTCACCCTCTACCAGTGCCTGTCATCTCTCCATAGCCCCTCTCACCCACAGTGCCTCCCATCTCTCCATAGCCCCTCCCCTCTCACCCACAGTGCCTCTCATCTCTCCATAGCCCCTCCCCTCTCACCCACAGTGCCTCTCATCTCTCCACAGCCCCTCTCACCCACAGTGCCTCTCATCTCTCCACAGCCCCTCTCACCCACAGTGCCTCTCATCTCTCCATAGCCCCTCCCCTCTCACCCACAGTGCCCCTCACTCTCCCTCTACCAGTGCCTGTCATCTCTCCACAGCCCCTCTCACCCACAGTGCCTCCCATCTCTCCATAGCCCCTCTCACCCACAGTGCCTCTCATCTCTCCATAGCCCCTCTCACCCACAGTGCCTCTCATCTCTCCATAGCCCCTCTCTCAACCTCTAGCAGTGCCTCTCATCTCTCCATAGCCCCTCTCTCAACCTCTAGCAGTGCCTCTCATCTCTCCATAGCCCCTCCCCTCTCACCCACAGTGCCTCCCATCTCTCCATAGCCCCTCTCACCCACAGTGCCTCTCATCTCTCCATAGCCCCTCTCACCCACAGTGCCTCTCATCTCTCCATAGCCCCTCTCACCCACAGTGCCTCTCATCTCTCCATAGCCCCTCCCCTCTCACCCACAGTGCCTCTCATCTCTCCATAGCCCCTCCCCTCTCACCCACAGTGCCTCTCATCTCTCCATAGCCCCTCTCTCAACCTCTAGCAGTGCCTCTCATCTCTCCATAGCCCCTCCCCTCTCACCCACAGTGCCTCTCATCTTTCCATAGCCCCTCTCTCAACCTCTAGCAGTGCCTCTCATCTCTCCATAGCCCCTCTCTCAACCTCTAGCAGTGCCTCTCATCTCTCCATAGCCCCTCTCTCACCCTCTACCAGTGCCTGTCATCTCTTCACAGCCCCTCTCTCAACCTCTAGCAGTGCCTCTCATCTCTCCATAGCCCCTCTCTCAACCTCTAGCAGTGCCTCTCATCTCTCCATAGCCCCTCCCCTCTCACCCACAGTGCCTCCCATCTCTCCACAGCCCCTCTCACCCACAGTGCCTCCCATCTCTTCACAGCCCCTGTCACCCTCTACCAGTGCCTGTCATCTCTCCATAGCCCCTCTCACCCACAGTGCCTCCCATCTCTCCATAGCCCCTCCCCTCTCACCCACAGTGCCTCTCATCTCTCCATAGCCCCTCACTCTCCCTCTACCAGTGCCTGTCATCTCTCCACAGCCCCTCTCACCCACAGTGCCTCTCATCTCTCCATAGCCCCTCCCCTCTCACCCACAGTGCCTCTCATCTCTCCATAGCCCCTCTCCCACCCTCTAGCAGTGCCTCTCATCTCTCCATAGCCCCTCCCCTCTCACCCACAGTGCCTCCCATCTCTCCATAGCCCCTCCCCTCTCACCCACAGTGCCTCTCATCTTTCCATAGCCCCTCTCTCAACCTCTAGCAGTGCCTCTCATCTCTCCATAGCCCCTCTCTCAACCTCTAGCAGTGCCTCTCATCTCTCCATAGCCCCTCTCTCAACCTCTAGCAGTGCCTCTCATCTCTCCATAGCACCTCTATCACGTGTATCTCTGCATAGCCCCTCACTCTCCCTCTAACAGTGCCTTTCATCTCTCCATAGCCCCGTCACCCTCTACCAGTGCCTGTCATCTCTCCATAGCCCCGTCACCCTCTACCAGTGCCTGTCATCTCTTCACAGCCCCTCTCTCACCCTCTACCAGTGCCTGTCATCTCTCCATAGCCCCGTCACCCTCTACCAGTGCCTGTCATCTCTTCACAGCCCCTCTCTCACCCTCTACCAGTGCCTGTCATCTCTCCATAGCCCCGTCACCCTCTACCAGTGCCTGTCATCTCTTCACAGCCCCTCTCTCAACCTCTAGCAGTGCCTCTCATCTCTCCATAGCCCCTCTCTCAACCTCTAGCAGTGCCTCTCATCTCTCCATAGCCCCTCTCTCAACCTCTAGCAGTGCCTCTCATGTCTCCATAGCCCCTCTCCCACCCTCTAGCAGTGCCTCTCATCTCTCCATAGCCCCTCTCTCAACCTCTAGCAGTGCCTCTCATCTCTCCATAGCCCCTCTCTCAACCTCTAGCAGTGCCTCTCATCTCTCCATAGCACCTCTATCACGTGTATCTCTGCATAGCCCCTCACTCTCCCTCTAACAGTGCCTTTCATCTCTCCATAGCCCCGTCACCCTCTACCAGTGCCTGTCATCTCTCCATAGCCCCGTCACCCTCTACCAGTGCCTGTCATCTCTTCACAGCCCCTCTCTCACCCTCTACCAGTGCCTGTCATCTCTTCACAGCCCCTCTCTCACCCTCTACCAGTGCCTGTCATCTCTCCATAGCCCCTCTCTCAACCTCTACCAGTGCCTGTCATCTCTTCACAGCCCCTCTCTCACCCTCTACCAGTGCCTGTCATCTCTCCATAGCCCCTCTCTCAACCTCTACCAGTGCCTGTCATCTCTTCACAGCCCCTCTCTCACCCTCTACCAGTGCCTGTCATCTCTCCATAGCCCCGTCACCCTCTACCAGTGCCTGTCATCTCTTCACAGCCCCTCTCTCAACCTCTAGCAGTGCCTCTCATCTCTCCATAGCCCCTCTCTCAACCTCTAGCAGTGCCTCTCATCTCTCCATAGCACCTCTATCACGTGTATCTCTGCATAGCCCCTCACTCTCCCTCTAACAGTGCCTTTCATCTCTCCATAGCCCCGTCACCCTCTACCAGTGCCTGTCATCTCTCCATAGCCCCGTCACCCTCTACCAGTGCCTGTCATCTCTTCACAGCCCCTCTCTCACCCTCTACCAGTGCCTGTCATCTCTCCATAGCCCCGTCACCCTCTACCAGTGCCTGTCATCTCTTCACAGCCCCTCTCTCAACCTCTAGCAGTGCCTCTCATCTCTCCATAGCCCCTCTCTCAACCTCTAGCAGTGCCTCTCATCTCTCCATAGCACCTCTATCACGTGTATCTCTGCATAGCCCCTCACTCTCCCTCTAACAGTGCCTTTCATCTCTCCATAGCCCCGTCACCCTCTACCAGTGCCTGTCATCTCTCCATAGCCCCTGTCACCCTCTACCAGTGCCTGTCATCTCTTCACAGCCCCTCTCTCACCCTCTACCAGTGCCTCTCATCTCTCCATAGCCCCTCTCCCACCCTCTAGCAGTGCCTCTCATCTCTCCATAGAGACTTTCCCACCCTCTAACAGTGCCTCTCATCTCTCCACAGCCCCTCTCCCACCCTCTAACAGTGCCGCTCATCTCTCCATGGCCCCTCTCCCACCCTCTAGCAGTGCCTCTCATCATTCCACAACCCCTCTCTCAGTCTCTGCAGGAAAGTACCATCTTGCCTGGCATGTTACCCCCATTTTTCACTGTATATATGTTGTTTTAGTTGTATGTGTCACTGGGACCCTGGTAACCCAGGGCCCCAGTGCTCATAAGTGTGCCTGAATGTGTTACCTGTGTAGTGACTAACTGTCTCACTGAGGCTCTGCTAATCAGAACCTCAGTGGTTATGCTCTCTCATTTCTTTCCAAATTGTCACTCACAGGCTAGTGACCATTTTTACCAATTTACATTGGCTTACTGGAACACCCTTATAATTCCCTAGTATATGGTACTGAGGTACCCAGGGTATTGGGGTTCCAGGAGATCCCTATGGGCTGCAGCATTTCTTTTGCCACCCATAGGGAGCTCTGACAATTCTTACACAGGCCTGCCACTGCAGCCTGAGTGAAATAACGTCCACGTTATTTCACAGCCATTTTACACTGCACTTAAGTAACTTATAAGTCACCTATATGTCTAACCTTTACCTGGTAAAGGTTAGGTGCAAAGTTACTTAGTGTGAGGGCACCCTGGCACTAGCCAAGGTGCCCCCACATTGTTCAGAGCCAATTCCCTGAACTTTGTGAGTGCGGGGACACCATTACACGCGTGCATAACATATAGGTCACTACCTATATGTAGCTTCACAATGGTAACTCCGAATATGGCCATGTAACATGTCTATGATCATGGAATTGCCCCCTCTATGCCATCCTGGCATAGTTGGCACAATCCCATGATCCCAGTGGTCTGTAGCACAGACCCTGGTACTGCCAAACTGTCCTTCCTGGGGTTTCACTGCAGCTGCTGCTGCTGCCAACCCCTCAGACAGGCAGCTGCCCTCCTGGGGTCCAGCCAGGCCTGGCCCAGGATGGCAGAACAAAGAACTTCCTCTGAGAGAGGGTGTGACACCCTCTCCCTTTGGAAAATGGTGTGAAGGCAGGGGAGGAGTAGCCTCCCCCAGCCTCTGGAAATGCTTTGTTGGGCACAGAGGTGCCCAATTCTGCATAAGCCAGTCTACACCGGTTCAGGGACCCCTTAGCCCCTGCTCTGGCGCGAAACTGGACAAAGGAAAGGGGAGTGACCACTCCCCTGACCTGCACCTCTCCTGGGAGGTGTCCAGAGCTCCTCCAGTGTGCTCCAGACCTCTGCCATCTTGGAAACAGAGGTGCTGCTGGCACACTGGACTGCTCTGAGTGGCCAGTGCCACCAGGTGACGTCAGAGACTCCTGCTGATAGGCTCCTTCAGGTGTTAGTAGCCTATCCTCTCTCCTAGGTAGCCAAACCCTCTTTTCTGGCTATTTAGGGTCTCTGTCTCTGGGGAAACTTTAGATAACGAATGCAAGAGCTCATCCGAGTTCCTCTGCATCTCTCTCTTCACCTTCTGATAAGGAAACGACCGCTGACCGCGCTGGAAGCCTGCAAACCTGCAACATAGTAGCAAAGACGACTACTGCAACTCTGTAACGCTGATCCTGCCGCCTTCTCGACTGTTTTCCTGCTTGTGCATGCTGTGGGGGTAGCCTGCCTCCTCTCTGCACCAGAAGCTCCGAAGAAATCTCCCGTGGGTCGACGGAATCTTCCCCCTGCAACCGCAGGCACCAAAAAGCTGCATTACCGGTCCCTTGGGTCTCCTCTCAGCACGACGAGCGAGGTCCCTCGAATCCAGCGACTCTGTCCAAGTGACCCCCACAGTCCAGTGACTCTTCAGCCCAAGTTTGGTGGAGGTAAGTCCTTGCCTCACCTCGCTGGGCTGCATTGCTGGGAACCGCGACTTTGCAGCTACTCCGGCCCCTGTGCACTTCCGGCGGAAATCCTTTGTGCACAGCCAAGCCTGGGTCCACGGCACTCTAACCTGCATTGCACGACTTTCTAAGTTGGTCTCCGGCGACGTGGGACTCCTTTGTGCAACTTCGGCGAGCACCGTTTCACGTATCCTCGTAGTGCCTGTTTCTGGCACTTCTCCGGGTGCTACCTGCTTCAGTGAGGGCTCTTTGTCTTGCTCGACGTCCCCTCTCTCTTCAGGTCCAATTTGCGACCTCCTGGTCCCTCCTGGGCCCCAGCAGCGTCCAAAAACGCCAAACGCACAATTTGCAGCTAGCAAGGCTTGTTGGCGTCCTTCCGGCAGGAAAACACTTCTGCACGACTCTCCAAGGCGAGAGGGATCCGTCCACCAAAGGGGAAGTCTCTAGCCCTTTTTGTTCCTGCAGAAACCTCAGCTTCTTCTGTCCAGTCGAAGCTTCTTTGCACCCGCAGCTGGCATTTCCTGGGCATCTGCCCATCTCCGACTTGCTTGTGACTTTTGGACTTGGTCCCCTTGTTCCACAGGTACCCTAGATTGGAAATCCACAGTTGTTGCATTGCTGGTTTGTGTCTTTCCTGCATTATTCCTCTAACATGACTACTTTGTCCTTAGGGGAACTTTAGTGCACTTTGCACTCACTTTTCAGGGTCTTGGGGAGGGTTATTTTTCTAACTCTCACTATTTTCTAATAGTCCCAGCGACCCTCTACAAGGTCACATAGGTTTGGGGTCCATTTGTGGTTCGCATTCCACTTTTGGAGTATATGGTTTGTGTTGCCCCTATCCCTATGTTTCCCCATTGCATCCTATTGTAACTATACATTGTTTGCACTGTTTTCTAAGACTATACTGCATATTTTTGCTATTGTGTATATATGTCTTGTGTATATTTCCTATCCTCTCACTGAGGGTACACTCTAAGATACTTTGGCATATTGTCATAAAAATAAAGTACCTTTATTTTTAGTATAACTGTGTATTGTGTTTTCTTATGATATTGTGCATATGACACTAAGTGGTACTGTAGTAGCTTCACACGTCTCCTAGTTCAGCCTAAGCTGCTCTGCTAAGCTACCATTATCTATCAGCCTAAGCTGCTAGACACCCTATACACTAATAAGGGATAACTGGGCCTGGTGCAAGGTGCAAGTACCCCTTGGTACTCACTACAAGCCAGTCCAGCCTCCTACATTGGTTGTGCAGTGGTGGGATAAGTGCTTGAGACTACTTACCACTCTTGTCATTGTACTTTTCATAAGAGAAAAATATACAAAACAAGGTCAGTGTATATACACATAGCCAAAAAGTTTTGCATTTCCTCTTTTCACTCTTTTCTAAAGTGCTGAAAAGTGCTCCTAAACTTTCAAAAAGTTCTTAAAAGTTTAAAAAGTTTTTTTCTGTCTTTCCAAAAAGTTCTGAAAACTTTTTTCTCTTTTTCTATCACTTTAACTCTCTCTAAAAAATGTCTGGCACAGGCCAAAGTGTTGATCTGTCCAAACTTGCATATGACAACCTTAGCTGGAAAAGAGCAAGGAGTCTCTGTATAGAGAGAGGTTTGAGTGTAGGGAAGAATCCTTCCTTGGAACTGTTACTTAACATGCTTAGAGAACAGGATAAGGCCATAGGTGCCCCATCTGTTGAAAAAGTACCTAATAGTTCCCAATCTGATTCAGGGACTCCCCCAGGAAAAGATTCAGGAAAGAAACTTCCTAGCCTGCCCATTACTAGACAATCTAGCATAGATGGTAATGATGATGAGCCACACCAAATAAATAGTGTTGTCTCACATCATAGCAAAAGCATTTATTCTCACCATACTGGTAGTAATGTTTCTGTAAACCAAGCTGTTAGGGCGCCTTCTGTAAGGGACAGGTCTCCTTCTGTTCATTCCCATCATAGCTCTGTTTCTAGAAATGTCCCTCCCACCAACCCTGATGACAGAATGTTAGAGAGGGAACTCAATAAGTTGAGGGTGGAACAAACCAGACTGAAGCTTAAAAAGCAACAGCTGGATTTGGATAGACAGTCTTTTGAATTAGAGAAGGAAAGACAGAAGTTGGGTTTAGATACCCATGGTGGCAGCAGCAGTATTCCCCATAGTCATCCTGCAAAAGAGCATGATTCCAGGAATCTGCACAAGATAGTTCCCCCTTATAAGGAGGGGGATGACATTAACAAGTGGTTTGCTGCACTTGAGAGGGCCTGTGTTGTACAGGATGTCCCTCAAAGGCAGTGGGCTGCTATCCTATGGCTATCATTTAGTGGAAAAGGTAGGGATAGGCTCCTTACTGTGAAAGAAAATGATGCTAATAATTTCCAAGTTCTTAAGAATGCACTCCTGGATGGTTATGGCTTAACCACTGAACAGTACAGGATAAAGTTCAGAGAGACCAAAAAGGAGTCTTCACAAGACTGGGTTGATTTCATTGACCAGGCAGTGAAGGCCTTGGAGGGGTGGTTACATGGCAGTAAAGTTACTGATTATGACAGCCTGTATAACTTAATCCTGAGAGAGCATATTCTTAATAATTGTGTGTCTGATTTGTTGCACCAGTACTTGGTGGACTCTGATCTGACCTCTCCCCAAGAATTGGGAAAGAAGGCAGACAAATGGGTCAGAACAAGAGTGAACAGAAAAGTTCATACAGGGGGTGACAAAGATGGCAACAAAAAGAAGGATGGTAAGTCTTCTGACAAGGGTGGGGACAAATCTAAAAATGAGTCTTCATCAGCCCCACAAAAACACTCTGGTGGGGGTGGTGGGTCCAAATCCTCCTTTAATCAGAACAAGGAAAAGAAACCATGGTGCTATTTATGTAAAATAAAAGGCCATTGGACAGCAGATCCCAGTTGTCCAAAGAAAGGCACCACAGCTCCTACCACTACAACCCCTACTGCTACACCTAATGTCCCTACTAATAGCAGTGGTGGTGGGAGCAAACCTACTAATAGCCAATCCAAGGGAGTAGCTGGGCTCACTTTTGGTAACTTAGTTGGGGTTGGTCTGATTAGGGAGACCACAGAGGCTACTTTAGTCTCTGAAGGGGCTATTGATTTAGCCACTTTGGTTGCTTGCCCCCATAACTTGGAGAAGTACAAGCAACTAACCCTAATAAATGGTGTTGAGGTCCAGGCCTACAGGGACACAGGTGCCAGTGTCACAATGGTGATTGAGAAACTGGTGCACCCTGAACAACACATACTTGGACACCAGTACCAAGTAACCGATGCTCACAACATAACACAAAGCCACCCCATGGCTGTTGTAAATCTCAACTGGGGGGGGGTAACTGGTCCAAAGAAAGTTGTGGTAGCTTCAGATTTACCTGTAGACTGTCTATTAGGGAATGATTTGGAGACATCAGCTTGGTCAGATGTGGAGTTGGAGGCCCATGCAGCAATGCTGGGCATTCCAGGGCATATTTTTGCTTTGACAAGGGCTCAGGCCAAAAAGCAAAAAGGACAGGGAAGCTTGGATCCTGGAACAATGGACCAAGTGCTCCCTAAAGCTAGGGCTAGTAGAAGCAAACCACTTCCTACTATCCCTCCCTCTACAGTGGATTCAACTTCTGAGGAAGAAGAATTCCCTCCCTGTGCAGAACCTACACCAGAGGAGCTGGAAACAGACACTGCTGAGCTTTTGGGTGAAGGGGGGCCTGCCAGAGAGGAGCTGAGTGTGGCACAGCAAACCTGTCCCACATTAGAGGGTCTCAGACAGCAAGCTGTCAAACAGGCTAATGGGGATGTCAGTGACTCTCACAGAGTTTACTGGGAGGACAACCTCTTGTACACTGAGCATAGGGATCCTAAACCTGGAGCTGCCAGGAGATTAGTGATTCCTCAGGAGTACAGAAAGTTCCTCCTAACACTGGCACATGACATTCCCCTAGCTGGGCACCTGGGTCAAATGAAAACTTGGGACAGATTGGTTCCATTGTTTCATTGGCCTAGGATGTCTGAGGACACAAAGGAATTTTGTAAGTCCTGTGAAACCTGTCAAGCCAGTGGCAAGACAGGTGGCACACCAAAGGCACCCCTTATCCCACTGCCTGTGGTTGGGGTTCCCTTTGAAAGGGTAGGGGTTGACATAGTTGGCCCCCTTGACCCTCCTACTGCTTCAGGCAATAGGTTTATCTTGGTGGTAGTGGACCATGCCACAAGATATCCTGAAGCAATTCCTTTAAGGACCACTACAGCTCCTGCAGTGGCAAAGGCCCCCCTGGGAATATTTTCCAGGGTGGGCTTCCCAAAGGAAGTAGTATCAGACAGAGGAAGCAATTTCATGTCTGCATACTTAAAGGCCATGTGGAAGGAGTGTGGTGTGACGTACAAGTTCACAACACCCTATCATCCACAAACAAATGGAATGGTGGAGAGATTTAATAAAACTCTCAAAGGCACGATTATGGGTCTCCCTGAAAAACTCCGCAGGAGATGGGATATCCTTCTACCATGCCTCCTTTTTGCCTACAGGGAGGTACCCCAGAAAGGAGTGGGCTTCAGCCCCTTTGAACTTCTTTTTGGACACCCTGTTAGGGGTCCACTCACACTTGTAAAGGAGGGTTGGGAACAACCTTTAAAAGCTCCTAAGCAGGATATTGTGGATTATGTACTTGGCCTCAGATCAAGGATGGCTGAGTACATGAAAAAGGCCAGTAAAAACCTTCAGGCCAGCCAAGAGCTCCAGAAGCAATGGCATGATCAGATGGCTGTTTTGGTTCAGTACCAACCAGGGCAGAAAGTGTGGGTCTTGGAGCCTGTGGCCCCAAGAGCACTCCAAGATAAATGGAGTGGTCCCCACACAATTGTTGAAAAGAAGGGAGAAGTCACCTATTTAGTTGACTTAGGCACTGCCAGGAGTCCCCTTAGGGTGCTCCATGTCAACCGCCTGAAACCCTACTATGACAGGGCTGATCTCACCCTGCTCATGGCAACAGATGAGGGACAGGAAGAAGATAGTGATCCTCTACCTGATCTCTTCTCTTCCACAGATCAAGATGCTCTTGTGGAAGGTGTAGTTTTGGCTGATTGTCTTACTGCTGAGCAGAAAGACAATTGCATAAATCTCCTAGGACAATTTTCAGAACTCTTCTCTACTGTGCCAGGCACCACTTCTTGGTGTGAGCACACTATAGATACTGGAGACAGTTTACCTGTCAAAAGTAAGATCTATAGGCAGCCTGACCATGTCAGGGACTGCATAAAGCAAGAAGTTCAGAAAATGTTGGAACTAGGAGTGGTTGAACACTCTGACAGTCCATGGGCTTCTCCTGTGGTACTGGTACCAAAACCCAATTCTAAAGATGGAAAGAAAGAAATGCGGTTTTGTGTAGACTATAGAGGTCTCAACCTGGTAACCAAAACTGATGCTCACCCTATACCCAGGGCAGATGAGCTTATAGATACACTGGCATCTGCCAAGTATCTAAGCACTTTTGATTTGACTGCAGGGTATTGGCAGATCAAATTGTCAGAAGATGCTAAACCTAAGACTGCATTTTCTACCATTGGAGGACATTACCAGTTTACTGTAATGCCTTTTGGTTTGAAAAATGCACCTGCCACTTTTCAGAGGTTGGTGAACACAGTCCTGCAAGGGCTGGAAGCTTTCAGTGCAGCATATTTGGACGATATAGCTGTCTTTAGCTCCAGCTGGGATGATCACCTGGTCCACCTATGGAAAGTTTTGGAGGCCCTGCAAAAGGCAGGCCTCACTATCAAGGCATCAAAGTGCCAGATAGGGCAGGGTAAGGTGGTTTATCTGGGACACCTTGTTGGTGGGGAACAGATTGCACCACTTCAGGGGAAAATCCAAACAATTATTGATTGGGTTCCCCCTACCACTCAGACAGGTGAGAGCCTTCCTAGGCCTCACTGGGTATTACAGGAGGTTCATTAAGAACTATGGCTCCATTGCAGCCCCTCTTAATGACCTCACATCCAAGAAAATGCCTAAAAAGGTATTATGGACAGCAAACTGTCAGAAAGCTTTTGAGGAGCTAAAGCAGGCCATGTGCTCTGCACCTGTCCTGAAAAGCCCTTGTTACTCTAAAAAATTCTATGTCCAAACTGATGCATCTGAATTAGGAGTAGGGGCAGTCCTATCACAACTTAATTCTGAGGGCCAGGATCAACCTGTTGCTTTTATTAGTAGGAGGTTGACCCCTAGAGAAAAGCGTTGGTCTGCCATTGAGAGGGAGGCCTTTGCTGTGGTCTGGGCTCTGAAGAAGTTGAGGCCATACCTGTTTGGCACTCACTTCATTGTTCAGACAGACCACAAACCTCTACTTTGGCTAAAACAAATGAAAGGTGAAAATCCTAAATTGTTGAGGTGGTCCATATCCCTACAGGGAATGGACTATACAGTGGAACATAGACCTGGGAGTAGCCACTCCAATGCAGATGGACTCTCCAGATATTTCCACTTAGACAATGAAGACTCATCAGGTCATGGCTAGTCTTATTGTCCTTCGTTTGGGGGGGGGGGTTGTGTAGGAAAGTACCATCTTGCCTGGCATGTTACCCCCATTTTTCACTGTATATATGTTGTTTTAGTTGTATGTGTCACTGGGACCCTGGTAACCCAGGGCCCCAGTGCTCATAAGTGTGCCTGAATGTGTTACCTGTGTAGTGACTAACTGTCTCACTGAGGCTCTGCTAATCAGAACCTCAGTGGTTATGCTCTCTCATTTCTTTCCAAATTGTCACTCACAGGCTAGTGACCATTTTTACCAATTTACATTGGCTTACTGGAACACCCTTATAATTCCCTAGTATATGGTACTGAGGTACCCAGGGTATTGGGGTTCCAGGAGATCCCTATGGGCTGCAGCATTTCTTTTGCCACCCATAGGGAGCTCTGACAATTCTTACACAGGCCTGCCACTGCAGCCTGAGTGAAATAACGTCCACGTTATTTCACAGCCATTTTACACTGCACTTAAGTAACTTATAAGTCACCTATATGTCTAACCTTTACCTGGTAAAGGTTGGGTGCAAAGTTACTTAGTGTGAGGGCACCCTGGCACTAGCCAAGGTGCCCCCACATTGTTCAGAGCCAATTCCCTGAACTTTGTGAGTGCGGGGACACCATTACACACGTGCACTACATATAGGTCACTACCTATATGTAGCTTCACAATGGTAACTCCGAATATGGCCATGTAACATGTCTATGATCATGGAATTGCCCCCTCTATGCCATCCTGGCATAGTTGGCACAATCCCATGATCCCAGTGGTCTGTAGCACAGACCCTGGTACTGCCAAACTGCCCTTCCTGGGGTTTCACTGCAGCTGCTGGTGCTGCCAACCCCTCAGACAGGCAGCTGCCCTCCTGGGGTCCAGCCAGGCCTGGCCCAGGATGGCAGAACAAAGAACTTCCTCTGAGAGAGGGTGTGACACCCTCTCCCTTTGGAAAATGGTGTGAAGGCAGGGGAGGAGTAGCCTCCCCCAGCTTCTGGAAATGCTTTGTTGGGCACAGAGGTGCCCAATTCTGCATAAGCCAGTCTACACCGGTTCAGGGACCCCTTAGCCCCTGCTCTGGCGCGAAACTGGACATAGGAAAGGGGAGTGACCACTCCCCTGACCTGCACCTCCCCTGGGAGGTGTCCAGAGCTCCTCCAGTGTGCTCCAGACCTCTGCCATCTTGGAAACAGAGGTGCTGCTGGCACACTGGACTGCTCTGAGTGGCCAGTGCCACCAGGTGACGTCAGAGACTCCTGCTGATAGGCTCCTTCAGGTGTTAGTAGCCTATCCTCTCTCCTAGGTAGCCAAACCCTCTTTTCTGGCTATTTAGGGTCTCTGTCTCTGGGGAAACTTTAGATAACGAATGCAAGAGCTCATCCGAGTTCCTCTGCATCTCTCTCTTCACCTTCTGATAAGGAAACGACCGCTGACCGCGCTGGAAGCCTGCAAACCTGCAACATAGTAGCAAAGACGACTACTGCAACTCTGTAACGCTGATCCTGCCACCTTCTCGACTGTTTTCCTGCTTGTGCATGCTGTAGGGGTAGCCTGCCTCCTCTCTGCACCAGAAGCTCCGAAGAAATCTCCCGTGGGTCGACGGAATCTTCCCCCTGCAACCGCAGGCACCAAAAAGCTGCATTACCGGTCCCTTGGGTCTCCTCTCAGCACAACGAGCGAGGTCCCTCGAATCCAGCGACTCTGTCCAAGTGACCCCCACAGTCCAGTGACTCTTCAGCCCAAGTTTGGTGGAGGTAAGTCCTTGCCTCACCTCGCTGGGCTGCATTGCTGGGAACCGCGACTTTGCAGCCACTCCGGCCCCTGTGCACTTCCGGCGGAAATCCTTTGTGCACAGCCAAGCCTGGGTCCACAGCACTCTAACCTGCATTGCACGACTTTCTAAGTTGGTCTCCGGCGACGTGGGACTCCTTTGTGCAACTTCGGCGAGCACTGTTTCACGTATCCTCGTAGTGCCTGTTTCTGGCACTTCTCCGGGTGCTACCTGCTTCAGTGAGGGCTCTTTGTCTTGCTCGACGTCCCCTCTCTCTTCAGGTCCAATTTGCGACCTCCTGGTCCCTCCTGGGCCCCAGCAGCGTCCAAAAACGCCAAACGCACGATTTGCAGCTAGCAAGGCTTGTTGGCGTCCTTCCGGCAGGAAAATACTTCTGCACGACTCTCCAAGGCGAGAGGGATCCGTCCACCAAAGGGGAAGTCTCTAGCCCTTTTCGTTTCTGCAGAAACCTCAGCTTCTTCTGTCCAGTCGAAGCTTCTTTGCACCCGCAGCTGGCATTTCCTGGGCATCTGCCCATCTCCGACTTGCTTGTGACTTTTGGACTTGGTCCCCTTGTTCCACAGGTACCCTAGATTGGAAATCCACAGTTGTTGCATTGCTGGTTTGTGTCTTTCCTGCATTATTCCTCTAACACGACTACTTTGTCCTTAGGGGAACTTTAGTGCACTTTGCACTCACTTTTCAGGGTCTTGGGGAGGGTTATTTTTCTAACTCTCACTATTTTCTAATAGTCCCAGCGACCCTCTACAAGGTCACATAGGTTTGGGGTCCATTCGTGGTTCGCATTCCACTTTTGGAGTATATGGTTTGTGTTTCCCCTATCCCTATGTTTCCCCATTGCATCCTATTGTAACTATACATTGTTTGCACTGTTTTCTAAGACTATACTGCATATTTTTGCTATTGTGTATATATGTCTTGTGTATATTTCCTATCCTCTCACTGAGGGTACACTCTAAGATACTTTGGCATATTGTCATAAAAATAAAGTACCTTTATTTTTAGTATAACTGTGTATTGTGTTTTCTTATGATATTGTGCATATGACACTAGGTGGTACTGTAGTAGCTTCACACGTCTCCTAGTTCAGCCTAAGCTGCTCTGCTAAGCTACCATTATCTATCAGCCTAAGCTGCTAGACACCCTATACACTAATAAGGGATAACTGGGCCTGGTGCAAGGTGCAAGTACCCCTTGGTACTCACTACAAGCCAGTCCAGCCTCCTACAGTCTCTAACAGTGCCTCTCATCTTTCCATAGTGCCTCTCTCACATGTATCTCTGCAAAGCCCCTCTCTCACCTTCTAACAGTGCCTGTCATCTCTCCACAGCCCTCTCTCACCTTCTAACAGTGCCCCTCATCTTTCCATAGCACCTCACTCACATCTATCTCTGCAAAGCCCCTCTCTCACCTTCTAACAGTGCCTGGCATCTCTCCACAGCCCTCTCCCACCTTCTAACAGTGCCTCTCATCTCTATATAGTGCCTCTCTCACATGTATCTCTGCAAAGCCCCTCTCACCTTCTAACAGTGCCTGTTATCTCTCCACAGCCCTCTCTCACCTTCTAACAGTGCCTGTCATCTCTTCACTGCCCCTCCCTCACCCTCTAACATTGCCTCTCATGTCTCCATAGCCCCTCTCTCACCCTCTAGCAGTGCCTCTCATCATTCTACAGCCCCTCTCTCAGCCTCTAACAGTGCCTCTCATCTCTCCGTAGTGCCTCTCTCACATGTATCTCTGCAAAGCCCCTCTCTCGCCTTCTAACAGTGCCTGGCATCTCTCCACAGCCCTCTCCCACTTTCTAACAGTGCCTCTCATCTCTCCATAGTGCCTCTCTCACATGTATCTCTGCAAAGCCCCTGTCATCTTCTAACAGTGCCTGTCATCTCTCCACAGCCCTCTCTCACATACTAACAGTGCCTGTCATCTCTCCACTGCCCCTCTCTCACCCTCTAACATTGGCTCTCATCTCTCCATAGCGCCTCTCTCATATGTATCTCTGCATAGCCCCTCTCACCCTCTAACAGTGCCTCTCATCTCTTCATGGTCCCTCTCAAGCTCTAACATTGCCTCTCATCTCTCCATAGACCCTGTTACCCTATAACAGTGCCTCTCATCTCTCCACTGCCCCTTTCTCAGCCTCTAACATTGCCTCTCATCTCTCCATAGCGCCTCTCTCATATGTATCTCTGCATAGCCCCTCTCACCCTCTAACAGTGCCTCTCATCTCTACATAGTCACTGTCACCCTCTATCAGTGCCTGTCATCTCTTCACAGCCCCTCTCTCAACCTCTAGCAATGCCTCTCATCTCTCCATAGCACCTCTCTCACATGTATCTCTGCATAGCCCCTCTCCCACCCTCTAACAGTGCCTGTTGTCACTCCACAGCCCCTCTCCCACCCTATAACAGTGCCTGTCATCTCTTCACTGCCCCTCACTCACCCTCTAACATTGCCTCTCATGTCTCCATAGCCCCTCTCCCACCCTCTAGCAGTGCCTGTCATCATTCCATAGCCCCTCTCTCAGCCTCTAACAGGGCCTCTCATCTCTCCATAGCACCTCACTCACATGTATCTCTGCAAAGCCCCTCTCTCACCTTCTAACAGTGCCTGTCATCTCTCCACAGCCCTCTCTCACCTTCTAACAGTGCCTGTCATCTCTCCATAGCACCTCACTCACATGTATCTCTGCAAAGCCCCTCTCCCACCTTCTAACAGTGCCTCTCATCCCTCCATAGCCCCTGTTACCCTATAACAGTGCCTCTCATGTCTCCATAGCCCATCTCCCACCCTCTAACAGTGCCTGTCATCACTCCACAGCCCCTCTCTCACCATCTAACAGTGACTCTCATCTCTCCATAGCACCTCACTCACATGTATCTCTGCAAAGCTCCTCTCTCACCCTCTAGCAGTGCCTCTCATCTCTCCATAGCCCCTGTTACCCTATAACAGTGCCTCTCATGTCTCGATAGCCCATCTCCCACCCTCTAACAGTGCCTCTCATCTCTCCATTGCGTCTCTCTCATATGTATCTCTCCATAGCCCCTCTTTGACCCTCTAACAGTGCCTCTCATCTCTCCATAGCTCCTCTCTCAACCTCTAGCAGTGCCTCTCATCCCTCCATAGAGACTCTCTCACATGTATCTCTGCATAGCCCCTCTCCCACCCTCTAACAATGCCTCTCATCTCTCCATAGCCACTGTCACCCTCTACCAGTGCCTGTCATCTCTCCACAGCCCCTCGCTCACCCTCTAACATTGCCTCTCATCTCTCCATAGCCACTGTCACCCTCTAGCCGTGCCTGTCATCATTCCACAGCCCCTCTCTCAACCTCTAACAGGGCCTCTCATCTCTCCATAGCGCCTCACTCACATGTATCTCTGCAAAGCCCCTCTCTCACCTTCTAACAGTGACTCTCATCTCTCCATAGCGCCTCACTCACATGTATCTCTGCAAAGCCCCTCTCTCACCTTCTAACAGTGCCTGTCATCTCTCCACAGCCCTCTCTCACCTTTTAACAGTGCCCCTCATCTCTCCATAGCACTTCACTCACATCTATCTCTGCAAAGCCCCTCTCTCAACTTCTAACAGTGCCTGTCATCTCTCCACAGCCCTCTCTCACCTTCTAACAGTGCCCCTCATCTCTCTATAGCACCTCACTCACATCTATCTCTGCAAAGCCCCTCTCTCACCTTCTAACAGTGCCTCTCATCTCTCCATAGACCCTGTTACCCTATAACAGTGCCTCACATCTCTCCACTGCCCCTCTCTCACCCTCTAACATTGCCTCTCATCTCTCCATAGACCCTCTCACCCTCTACCAGTGCCTCTCATCTCTCCATAGCGCCTCTCTCACATGTATCTCTGCATAGCCCCTCACTCACCCTCTAACAGTGCCTCTCATCTCTCCATAGCCCCTCTCTCACCCTATAACATTGCCTCTCATCTCTCCATAGCCCCTCTCTCACCCTATAACATTGTCCCTCATCTCGCCATAGCCCCTCTCTCACCCTCTAACTGCGCCTCTCATCTCTCCATAGCCCCTCTCTCACCCTCTAACCGCGTCTCTCATCTCTCCATAGGCCCTCTCTCACCCTCTAACTGCGTCTCTCATCTCTCCATAGGCCCTCTTTCTTTACTTCACATAGTAATACAGAGACAATGAATAATACATACGTAAGTCAGTGTACAGAAATCGTAACACAGAGTAAAGGGTACTACAAGGTGTGGGATTCAAGTCATCACTGCTGCGGGCATTGCCTAAGAGAGCTTGGTCTTGGGAAGCATTAACTCAGGATTCAGAACATAACACAGTGGGTAGGGTTGACTTTACTAATAACTTTATCTGAACCCAAACAAACCCTTTTAAAACAAAATTATGATAAACAAAAGCTGCTAAAGACATAACTTTGTAACCCGTACCGTGCAGTTTGCGTGCAGGTCACAGCTCACTGTGCTAGATTATGATTGTACCTTATGAAATGCACAGTAACCAAAGGATCTGTTTGACAAAAGCTGTATCACACTGATCACTGCACATAAAACACTGTTCTGTGATCTTCATAGTACATGTTCTTTGCAGCAGGCACATTAACCCTCTAAGCTACTTTAGATGAGACAAAACTACCACTAGACAAATCTCCGATCTCTCTCCAGCAGGTACATTAATCACCAGAGTTATCTTGGCACTTTTATTGTTGCCTGAAAACTGACTATACAAGGAACTCTGCAGTGCTTTTAAACCTGCTGCGCTGTTACAAAACCGGCCCCTAGTAACAGAAGCGGCCCTCCCACCCTCCTGGGAAATGAGTGAAGCCCGATACGACTAGTCCGGACATGATATTCATTTGTGCCTTCCTAATCAAAGTTACATGGGAGTTATTTTCAACTGAATGTTTTTTTCATTGTAGCGGTGGTGAGTGTGGGTGGCGCCCTCTGGCCAATGGGGCGCGACCCCCAGCCTTATTGGAAGGGCACTATGTGTTGGCCCGCCTACACTGGTCAGCGCATGTGACTGGCATGACATGTGACACCTGCAGAGAACCACTGAATGAGGCCCCAGATGGGAGCTCCAGGCACTGCCAATGAGAACTCACTGATGCAGGACAGCACTTGCAGCCGCCCTGTGCCTCTGCCCCTGCCTGCAGAGCAAACCCAGCCAGCACTCAGCAGCACAGCAGCACTGGCAGAGACCAGTGGCAGCTCCACACCATTTCTGACTGGTAACTATCCACACAAGTGCAGGAGCTCAGGACCTGTGAACTACTGCAGTTTAGCCAATTATCAAAAATGGCAAGTCCATCCCCCACGTGAAGAGGCACTGCCTTGTAATACTTTCTGTGTGTAACTTTTTAACCCCTAAACATTTCACATGCTGGGACTTGTAGTTTTCTCTTTTTCCTATCATAGAGAATGAGCAGGATACAAAGTACACCTGGCTTTAAAACAAAAATGTGGGCTGCCTCTTCTGTTTTCTACTGGGGTTTAGTTGCTCCAGGGCACATGGGACCTTCCATTTCATGTGATTTGCAGTTTCAAGATCATTTTTTAGAGCTTCTCATTGCTGAAAATGTTGTAGTCTCTGGTATGTATCTCTTTCCATGGACTTCATTGCTTGTGTATCTCTTTCCATGGACTTCATTGCTTGTGTATCTCTTTCCATGGACTTCATTGCTTGGTTTTACTATCAGGAAAGTGTCACTCCAAGTGTCACACATTTGGCTATTGAGCATCACTCATACGTAAGTAGAGACCATAGAAATGTCACACATAACCAATCTGAAAACTTGGCAGCTGTGTTAACACATAAACACTAAAACTGTCCCTAAGCTGGTGATCTTATCCTACCCGAAAACCACCTCTACTTGTTCAATGAATGCATAAATCAATCTATACATTAGTCACAAATCAATAACTATATTACAGTCAATCCATATTTAACTGTGCATTGTCTGTACGTACAGCCACATTCCTTTGTTGGCCAAATCGATGCCTTAATCTCCCGGTATACCAAAACCTGATCTGTGTCCAACGTAAACCACATTTACACTTTGGTACCCTTAACAGAAAACCCACTGGACACTGCACAGAAAACACATTTATCTACATTTGGGCACCATGCAAGCCCTAGTCAGTGGATGTATGACATTACAACGAATGTCATTACCACATATTTCCTTTATCACGCATCAATTACAATGCAATGCCTATACCACACATTGCCAAAAGTGTTTATCATGCATGCCTTTACAACAACAAAATAGTAAGTATATACCAGGTAAGTTAAACCATAAATATATTCACTGAAAAAAACAAAGGTTACAGGGACGTTATAGTTAGGAATATAATTAAAAAAAACATAGGAACTCACTGACAAAAACCAAAGGCTCACATTTTAAATGTATAAAATGATATAAATTCACTCTTATAGTTAAAGTTATCTCAAGTAACTATACCTCGTGCATAAGGTAACTATAACTCGCGCCCTCGCCATTCACAGTTTTTTCATAAAAAATGTTACTGCAAATACTACATTGATATTATCAGTGATGTTATCAAAGATGTCATGAGTGCTGTAATTTGTGGGGTAATTAGCAGTGCATGGCACAGGGGAGAGTTATAGTTACCTTAGGGCACGAGTTATAGTTACTTGAGATAAATCTAACAATAACAGGTGAATTTCTGTGGTTTCGTATGTTTAAAATGTGGGCCTAACTATAATGTCCCTGCAACCTTTGTTTTATTTCAGTGAATTTAAGTTTTAAAAAAAATTCTATTTCCTAACTATAACATCCCTGTAACCTTTATTTTTTTCAGTGAATTTCTATATTTTTCTTAACGTATAGTTATTTTAATTACTATACATTAATCCAACCACTGCCGCGCATGGCCACAGGGCCTAGTCTGTGCAAGGGCCTGAGGCCAACCCCCATTAAGCACACAACCTTGCGCCATGCATGGCCTTTGCTTGTGTAATGCAGGGGCTGCCCGCACAGGCAAGCCTCTTAACCACCCAACCCCATGCTGTCTACGGCCCTTTGGCCATGTGCAGTAGGAGTTGGCCGAAGCCTGTCTCTCTGAGTGTGAGAATAGGTGTGATAGGGTGTATCTGGGGGGAGAGTGACTTACAGCCTCTGACTGGGTGTGAGAGTACATGGATCAGTGTCTTAGTGGGTACATCAGTGTCTGCGCAGGTCTTTGAGTGGGTGCATGAGGGTTTCAGTGGGTCTGTGAGTGGGAATGTGAGAGTCTGAGTGGGTCTGTGAGTGGGTGCGTGAGTGTGTCCGTAGGCCCGTGAGTGGGTGTGTGAGTGTCTCAGTAAGCCTGTGAGTGGGTGCGTGAGGGTCTAAGTGTGGCTGTGAGTGGGTGCACAAGGTTATGAGTGGGTCTGTGAGTGGGAGCATGAGTGTCTGAGTGGGTCTGCGAGGGGGTGCCTAAGGGTCTGAGTAGGTGTGCGAGTTGGGGAAAGAGATTTAAGAGAGACTGAGAGAGAAAGAGAGGGAGAGTGAGAGAGAGTTTTTTAAGCTTTGGTGGATGGTATACATAGAATGAGATATTTCTGGACAAATTGAAAAGAAAAAAAATATTTTTCAATTGAAAAGAATGAGATTACCTTTTAGTATGAACCTTAAACTTTTGAAGTTTAAAAAGAAATTAAAGAAGGAAAACACCCACGAGTAGAACCCTCGACTTTCAGTGTGATGGTCTGTGACTGTAACCTTTGGGCCATAGGTGACTTCTTACAGTAATGCTTCTAGATACACCTAGGACAGTCAAACCCACACATATGACTGGAAAGAAATGTGAATGTTCCATCACTAAGAAGGTTTAACAGTCAAAACACCAGTAAATAAACAAACACACTGCCAAGCGATACTAGGATTTGAACCCTCAGCCCACTGAGAGGTAGAAAAAGACCTTGACCATTAGGCCAGAAGTGACTCTGTTCCGCTCTGCTTCCAGACGTAACTATAACATTCATCCCAAACATCTTGTTAGTCTTACCCTTACAGTCATTGCATGGAGAGACCATTGCAATGACAATCTCACTCTCTCTCTTCCATCCCATTACAGCATGGAAGAGTGAGAGAGAGAGTAACAGGACCGTGCGGGGAGCCTGAAGGCCCCGCCGTTCTCGCCGGCTTCCCACGTCCTGAAGGAGCTGGCTTTGCTCTCCTAAGCAGGGAGCTGCATTTAATAGCAGTTCCCTGCTTGTGGGAGCAATGTTTTCATCGGTCTTCCCTGCATATTTGCATGCAGGAAAGACATATGAAAATTCCGCTTTCTCCAAGGCAGAGCTGTTTGACAGCTCTCACGTGCAGAAAGCCGACTTTGTTTGCTTTTGCTTGGTGGAAGCTACCAGCTCCAACCAAGCAAAAGCAAACACCTATGTCCCAAGGGGGGCCACCCTGGGACATAGCAGGAGCTGGCCCTGGGGATTGGCGGTCCCCAGGGCCATCTTTGGCTCAGTGAGGGGGGGGCCGCACAGCCCCCTTCCAACTTTATTGTCCTTGGGAGATGGTGGTCCCTGGGGCTACAGGGGTTAGAAACGGACCCTCCCCTTTATTTTTTTTCCTGCTTGCCCCAGAGAGGTGGTGGTCCATGGGCTGTGTGGGGGGGTGCAGCCCTACCCCACATGTCATTTTATGTACTGCCCCAGGAGGTGGTGGCCCCTGGGACTGCGGATGGGCCACCTTTATGGATGTATGATGGAACAACGCATGTGTGTATCATGCAAGCCTTTACAATGCGGTCTCTACAACGACCGCTTCTTTACCACACATGCCTTTACAGCGAATTTCATTGTAAAAGCATGTTTGGTTAAAGAACATGTGTGGTCAATTCTCCCCATCCTGTCCCCTACACCTGACACCATACTCCATCCGCCCAAACCCTTAAAACTGCCCCCTCCACCTTACGCCATGAGCTCTAACGCCCAACCTACACAGTCCTAAAACCTACCCCACTCTGTCTTAAAATCTACCCCACCCCACCCCACCCTAAATCCTAAAACTTACCCTGTCCTAAAAACTACAACATCCCCCACCCCTGCCCTAAAACCTACCTGCCCTGTCCTAAAACCTACTCCGCCCTATCCTGAAAACTACCCTGACCCCTGTCCCTAAACTGTAAAACTTACACTACCTGTCCTAAAACCTACCCGCCCTGTCCTAAAAACGATCTCAACCCCCATCTTATACCGTAAAACCTGTCCTAAAAACTACGCCTCCTTGTCTGAAAATTTACCCCAACCCCCTGCCCTGAATACTCAAACCTACCTCGCCCTGTCCTAAAAACTACCCAGACCCCCACCCTAAATACTAAAAGCTACCCTGCCCTGTCCTAAAAACTATCTTGAATGCCCGCCCCCGCCCTAAACCCTAATACCTAATGTAGGAGGCTGGCCTGGCTTATAGTGGGCACCCTGTGGTACTTACTTACTTTTACTTACACTCTGTGCCAGGTCCAGTTATCCCTTATTAGTAGAATAGAGGTGTTTCTAGCAGCTCAGGCTGATAGAAGGTAGCTATGGCAAAGCAGCTTAGGCTGAACTAGGAGACATGCAAAGCTCCTACTATACCACTTATATCAAATGCACAATATCACAAGAAACCACAATACACAGAGTTACTAAAAATAAAGGTACTTTATTTTTATGACAATATGCCACAAGTATCTCAGTAAGTACCCTCAGTAAGAAGGTAAGTAATATACACAAGTTATATGTACACAAACCCAAAACAGGTAAGTAAGAGTCAGAAAAGTAATGCAAACAGTGTAGAATTACAATAGGTTGCAATAGGTGAACATAGGTCTAGGGGCAACACAAACCATATACTCCAAAAGTAGAATGCGAATCACAAATGGACCCCAGACCTATGAGAGCTTGTAGAGGGTCACTGGGACTGTAAGAAAACAGTCAGGGTGTCCAAGATACCCCACCCCAAGACCCTGAAAAGTAGGAGTAAAGTACACCTACTACCCCAAAGGGACACAATAGACGTGGTAGGGGGATTCTGCAAGAACAACAAACACCAGCAAGGCACTGAAGTTGGATTCCTGGACCTGAGGACCTGCAAGGCAAGGGGACCAAGTCCAAGAGTTGCGATAGTGTCCGGGGGGGCAGGAGCCCAGGAAACCCCGGATGAAGGTGCAAGGAAGCTGCCTCTGGATGGAAGAAGCTTGGAGTTCTGCAACAAAGAAGAGGACTAGGAACTTCTCCTTTCGATGGAAGATGTCCAACGTCGCGATGAAGGTTGCAGAAGTGTTCCCACGCAGAAATACCACAAACAAGCCTTGCTAGTTGCAAGGGTCGTGGTAGAGGTTTTTGGGTGCTGCTGGGGACCAGGAAGGACCAGGATGTCGCCCCTTGGAGGAGGAGGCAGAGGGGGCGCTCAGCAACTCAGAGAGCCCCACAGAAGCAGGCAGCACCCACAGAAGTACCCAAACAGGTACTTCGAAGATTTGTGAACCGGAGCTGGTTCAGAGTCACAAAAGTGGGTCCCATGACGCCGGAGGTTAACTCAGAGGGTTGAGCACTGCAGGATGGAGTGCTAGGGACCCAGGCTAGGCTGTGCATGAAGGAAATCCTGGAAGAGTGCACAGGAGCCGGAGCAGCTGCAAATCACGGAGTACACAGGTTTGCAGTCTAGCGTGGGGAGGCAGGGACTTACCAACACCAAACCTGGACTGAAGGATCACTGGACTGTGGGAGTAACTTGGATAGAGTTCCTGTGTTCCAAGGACCACGCTCATCAGGATGAGAGGGGACCCAGAGGACCAGTGATGCAGTCTTTTGGTGCCTGCGTTAGCAGGGAGAAGATTCCGTCGACCCACGGGAGATTCCTTCTTGGCTTCTAGTGCAGGGTGAAGGCAGGTGACCCTCAGAGCATGCACCACCAGGAAACAGTTGAGAAAGCCGGCAGGATGAGGCACTACAATGTTGCTGGTAGTCGTCTTGCTACTTTGTTGTGGTTTTGCAGGCGTCCTCGAGCAGTCAGCTGTCGATCCTTGCTAGAAGTTGAAGAGGGAAGTGCAGAGGAACTCTGGCGAGCTCTTGCATTCGTTATCTGCCGAATTCCCTAGAGGAGAGACCCTAAATAGCCAGAAAAGGAGGTTTGGCTACCAAGAAAGGAGGATTGGCTACCAAGAGAGGTAAGAGCCTATCAGAGGGGGTCTCTGACGTCACTTGCTGGCACTGGCCACTCAGAGCAGCCCAGTGTGCCCCCAACACCCCTGTTTCCAAGATGGCAGAGGTCTGGGACACAATGGAGGAGCTCTGGGCACCTCCCCTGGGAGGTACTGGTCAGGGGAGTGGTCACTCCCCTTTTCCTTTGTCCAGTTTCGCACCAGAGCAGGGCTGGGGGATCCTGAACCGGTGTAGACTGGCTTATGCAGAGATGGGCACCCACTGTGCCCATCAAAGCATTTTCAGAGGCTGGGGAGGCTACTCCTCCCCAGCCCTTCACACCTATTTCCAAAGGGAGAGGGTGTAACACCCTCTCTCAGAGGAAATCCTTTGTTCTGCCTTCCTGGGCCAGGGCTGCCTGGACCCAGGAGGGCAGAATCCTGTCTGAGGGGTTGGCAGCAGCAGCAGCTGCAGTGGAAACCCCGGAAAGGCAGTTTGGCAGCACCCAGGTTCTGTGATAGAGACCTAGGGGATCATGGAATTGTCCCCCCAGTACCAGAATGGTATTGGGGTGACAGTTCTATGATCTTAGACATGTTACATGGCCATGTTCGGAGTTACCATTGTGACGCTATACATAGGTAGTGACCTATGTATAGTGCACATGTGTAATGGTGTTCCTGCACTCACAAAGTCCAGGTAATTTGCCCTGAACAATGTGGGGGCACCTTGGCTAGTGCCAGGGTGCCCACACACTAAGTAACTTGGCACCCAAACTTCACCAGGTGAAGGTTAGACATATAGGTGACTTATAAGTTACTTATGTGCAGTGAAAAATGGCTGTGAAATAACGTGGACGTTATTTCACTCAGGCTGCAGTGGCAGGCCTGTGTAAGAATTGTCAGAGCTCCCTATGGGTGACAAAAGAAATGCTGCAGCCCATAGGGATCTCCTGGAACCCCAATACCCTTGGTACCTAAGTACCATATACAAGGGAATTATATAGGTGTACCAGTGTACCATTTGTCACTGCAGGCTAGTGACAAATTTAGAAAGCAGAGAGAGCATAAACACTGAGGTTCTGGTTAGCAGAGCCTCAGTGATACAGTTAGGCACCACAGAGGGAACACATACAGGGCACATACTATGAGCACTGGGGTCCTGCCTAGCAGGATCCCAGTGACACAGGGGCTAAAACATACATACATACAGTGAAAATGGGGGTAACATGCCAGGCAAGATGGTACTTTCCTACACCAACCCCACCCTCTCCTAAAAACTACCCCAACTCACAGCCCTAAACCCTAAAACCTACCCGCTTTGTCCTAAAAACTACCCCACCCTGTCATAAAAACTACCCTGCCCTGAAACATAAACCTACCCTACCTTGTCCTAAATATTAGCCCATCCCCCACCCTAAACCCTAAAAGCTTCCCTGTCCTAAAACCTACTTCGCCCTGTAGGGCGAAATTCAGAACCTAACTATAACGTCCCTGTCACCTTTAGTTTTTTTCAGTGAATATATATATATATATATATATATATATATATATATATATATATATATATATATATATACAGCCAAATTCCTCCTACAATTAGAGATCCATATTTCGCAGAGTAAAGAGAAAGTCCCAGTCATGTAAAGGTTGCTGAAGTGAATATTTAATGGCACACACAACACCCAATGCGTTTCGGAGGACGGAGAAAATAGTTGAATATTCCCCAGACTGGGTGAGTAGTCTTTGCATTTTTTTGAGACTACGATGAAAGACATGGTGATATATAGAGGCAGCGCATGCGCTTTAAGGGGCATATTTATACTCCGTCTGCGCCGAATGTGCATCAAAAATTTTGACGCACATTCAACGGAAACCTTGCCCGTATTTAAACTTTGACGCCCGAGCCTGCGGATGACAAAATTCCGGCGTGTGCGTCATTTTTTTGATGCGGCAACCCGCCTTGCGTTAATCATATGCTAGGTAGGTGTTCCCGTCCCAAAAATTACTTAAACGGCCGTGCGTCGTATTTATGCTTTCGGGCAAAAATGACGCACGGCCTGGAGGCGGGGCTGGAAAATGACACACTGCCCGATTTGCGTCAAAATGTAATGCCTGGGTCAGGGCAGGCGTTAAAATGAGGCAAACACACCTGTATTTAATCAGAACACACAGAAGCAGCAGCAGAGCAGCAAAAGGGAGACATGGAGGTGCTTCTCATCCAGCGTGCACGCAGACGCAGAGCCCAGCAACAACAACAGCAGCTACCACAACACCAGCAGGGACCCCAAAGGCAGCGCAGAAGACAGGAGAGGATATTACGCCCCAGAACAACCTTCCTTGGCCTCAGGGAACATGACATCATCCAGAGGTACAGGTTGAACTGGCAGGCCATTCAGCAGCTGCTGCGAAACATAGAGCCGCAGTTGGCAACCACCTTGCTGACACCCCGCACCATCCCAACAGAAACCAAGCTGCTTGCTGTACTTCACATGCTGGCAAGTGGCTCTTTTCAAACAACTGGTGCCCTGGTTGCCGGAATATCACAGCCATCATTCTCTGCCTTTTTGCCCAAAGTACTCAATGCCATCATTGGACTCACACCCCACCACATCTGCTTCCTTAACACACTGCAAAAGCAGCAGGAAACAAAACAGGGGTTCTACCTCATTAGTGGCTTCCCACACATCCTTGCAACTGAACACCTCTACCGCAGCAGGAAGCACACACATTCCATCAATGTGCAGGCCATTGTCGATCACCAAGGATTGATCACCAACATAGTGGCAAAATATCCTGGGAGTGTCCATGACTCATTCATCTTCCGTCACAGCACCATCAATCAACACTTCCAGGATGGACGGTATGGCAATGGACTACTTGTTGGTAAGTACAAAAACCTACTTATATGCACACTGCATAGGAACCCTCTAGGACACACAACACATACACCACAACAGCAACATGTTGACAGGAACACACTGAGGTCGTGACATCGCAAGCCATGTTTCATAGGTCACCATTGAACCTGTCACACATCTGAAATAACTGTACAGCCTAATGTTAAGACGTCAATGATCACAACGTTTGGAGTGTGTTGCCTAAATGTCACCTTGCAAATTGTAAGCGTCTCAATTATGTTTACATTAATCCATTGCATAAGTCTAAAGGTATGGGATGTCCAGGGTACATTGATATGAACGTGTTAACAACACTGTCAAATTTAACCTGTGTATGGAACTATCATCTCACCCCCAGTGAAGACACATGGACACCTGTATCACAAGTCACAATGTGAGGGAGGGCACACTGTACTGCAAATCCCAAAACATACTGCTGACAACCGGTCAGCAGCCAAACACTCATTCAGCCAAGGAAACAACACAGTGCAGATGGTACATCCTACAAGCCTAGGATGCAACACAATAACACAAAAGAATCACAGACAACACAAGACAACTACTGCCATGCAAGCTGATATCAATGGGGCAAGCTACATCAACATGATCCCATTCATTTTCTCTTTCAGCTGTTCAGGGGTATGGCATCCAGCCATGGATAATGACACCTATTGGCAACCCGAGTACTGCAGCAGAGAGTGCCTATAATGACGCACATAGGAGGACACGCACCATAGTCGAGAGGACCTTCGGCATCCTCAAGTCGAGATTCCGGTGCCTCAACATCACTGGTGGTAGCCTCCTATATTCCCCTGAAATGGTCTGTAAGATCATTCTAACATGTGCCATCCTGCACAACATTTGCATAAGAAGGAACATTCCCCTCCTGGAACCTGAGCCACACATGCCTGAAGAGGAGGAAGAGGAGGATGCTGGCCTGCAACATGAGGGGGAACAACAAAACACGGCGGCTGGTTTGCATAGGCGGCAACATATCGTGAACAATTTCTTTTAAATATAATCACCACTTTAGGAACTAATTTAAATAAACACCAATAATAATCACCATATCATGGTCTGGCTAATCATTTTTGCACACCTTTATCTCTAACTATCAGAATAAGAGTTTTGCCTCATGGAGCATTGCTGATATACCGAATAGGACACTGAAAATCCCAGAGCAATTGTGATGCGTACCATACAACGGTCACATACACACACACACACTGTAAATGACATACATCCTGTACATTTCACCTTTGAAGGCCAATAGCAGAGGACCACACCTATTTCACACATACATGTTGGAAACATGGTTCATCGCAGCATATGGCACACAACTGAGACACCATCACTCAATAAGGGGAAAACAAGCCTCATACATGAGGCAGTTGATGTGCTTTTGCATCAGTAACAGGAATGTATGACCAGACCCTTGACAGCAGTAAGTCCAACTACATCCAATCTTTGCAAGGACTATCTGTGACTAGAGTTCCCTAGAATCAGAACATAGACAGCACAAGTGCCACACATATGACAAGCATTGCGCACATGACATTCCATGTACATGTCAGCCCATTTCCTAACTCCTGACACACCCATGCACCTGGTCACAACCCACCTGTCTGAAGAGGTCCCTGGAATAGTAATATGTGTACCCCGATATTCCCTCCTCTACACACACAGACTAACAATAGTAATCCAGTGTGCTACACCCTTTCCTATGGTATACCATTGTCACAGTACATCTGACTGCATGGATGTCAGGTCAATTAATACACTGGCTTGTAGTTTCTAAGCCCTGTTATCATCTGTAGATTGCTTCCCGTGTGAAAACGTCTGTTGGCCATTAGAATGCAAATCTCACCTACAGGACTTGTGAGAAACTGATGCAGCCCACACCTGTGATTACCTCCCTGCACACCACCCATTTCAACATGCACTGCCCCTGCTGATGCCTGGAACAGCATAGAAGTTGCCATGCTGTCAAATACACCATTAAGCATTGCTAGTAATTAAGCCGTGTAACACAGCCCTTGGGTTCATGTGTCACCTTCAAAAACACAGGCCATACATGTCAACTGTCTAGTTCGTCCTCCAAACAGTCTTAGTCAAACCACTGATTATGTAACTTGTGAAATTGCTGGATCCAGATTGACCCTGCATCCTGTCAGCCTGACTGGCATCTGTCTGTGCGTCACCCTAAAGTTTCCCTGTGGCTACATATGTACCACACTTGCTTTACCAAACCTCTCATTCCTCAGAGGGTATTTGGTCATGTGCTTCATCAATGCATACCCAAATACATTGTATAGCATCATCTTCCTTTTAATTGTACCATATTAGTTAAATCCTCTTTGAATACCAAAATCATGGCCCATCCCTTGTCTGGGTCTCATTTATGCATGAACGACAAAGTGTGACAGTGTCCCAGGGCCGTATGCAGGGATTGGGTACGGGGCCTTCAGCAGAACCAGCAACCTCTGATAATGTCCATGAAAAATCCACACATGTCAGGACCCTGACAGTTCACACACAGAATCACAGTGCTCACAACATATTGATGGGCCGTGTGTGGTGAATAGCTGCGAAAATAATCAGCACAGAGGCTATGATGTTCCCAGATGCAGTGGGAATTGCAGAGGCCAACCTGTGTACAAATGTTGTAATGACACATGCCGGAACATGACACCTGACAAATTATCTCACTCAGCACACCCAGGTTGCCCTGTTGACTGTCTCATTACACGTCTTCAGTGACAGGGTGGGACCATCCACATGTAGGTTCTCATGTCCTCATCCACTTTACTCACATTGATCAACAAAGGATACTCAGTAGATACAGGAATAGCTGCCACTGACTCATGATGAGACCTGGACGTAACTGTGACAACATACACCCCTAAAAAGTTACAGGATCAACACTGGACCACACACATGAACAAGACACCTCTGTGCAATTGATCACTGGAAATTTGTGGACACGTGCTGCCTCGTCTGCTGGTCCACCACAGCCACTGGAGAGTTGTGGCTCAGTTATATGACCTCAACTGTGGCGTTATCATACATTTGTGGTTCACCTTTGGCTGTCTGGGCCAATTACATGGTACCCGCTTTGTCAATGCATGTGCCTGACTCACTGTGGGATTCTCCAACAAGTGCCTAGGAAGCAGTTACCAAAAATCGAGGACATAGGATGGTGAAATTGTGGACCATTGACATGAACAAGCGTCTGCCATCTCTCTGGTGCATGCTTTGTCATTTGTGGTGTCCACGTTACCCAAAATCTTGGAAGTGCACACAACAGATGTTGCTACATGTATGACTAACACATGTCCCCTCTCATTTCCACAATGACTTGCATCTAAGGTATGGACACATTGACTTCACATTCATACAAGCATATGTTCAATAATGCATCTTGTGATGCACACACACTCGGTCAACAACTACATTAGTTGCCACTGCACACACATTGAGCCATAGGCATTGAGGTATTGTACTTATGTGCGTCACATTGCTATCCTCTCCTGATGCCAAACATGCCCAAATTGTGCAATACATATACGTAGGCCACACATATGGCCATCTAGTGCGTCAGCCAACCGTCAAAATCCTGTTATGGTCCGCTGCAGTATGATGTCTCACATGTGAACATACACCATCAACACCATAATGAGTGCAATCAAGGGTGCAATCAGCCTACCTCTGATGTGTCCAAAATGTAACATAACATAAAAACTGAAAAAATGCCCAAAACCAGTTCATGCACTGAAATGTTGACGTTGCTAGCGTTATGCGTCATTTTTTTCCCACCAATACAGATTGTGCGTCATATTTTTCGATGCACAGGAGTGAAAATTAGGCTGCATCCAAATAATTGTACAGACTATTTACTATTATTTGGATGCGGCCTAATTTTCACTCATGTGCGTCGAAAAATATGACGCACAAACTGTATGCATGAAAAAATATGACGCATAGTGAGAAAAATGGCGGCCATTTTATGCAGGAAGTGATGTACTAGGATATCCTGTTTACAGATTATGTACAGTGGGTGTACTTTCATTTTCACTTTGCAGTCTGTGAATCTTCTAGACTGTGTGGCTGTGTTCAGAGTGTTGTCCAGTGATTTTGTGCTCTTGTGTCCTGTGTGCTATCTTAATTGTTATTTTGTGAAATAAATATTGTTGTTGTATAGTGTCCTAATGTGTTTTGTTTACATTTGTCCAGTATTCTAGTGTTTTTGTTGTTTGTGGGAGTCTGTTGTGGGTAGTGCTAGTTTGGGGATAGTTGGGCTCTTTTAGTGGTTAAGTTTACTTTTCTTTTTTTTCGTACCCCTACTTTCCCCCTTTTCTCCTTTCTACTTCTTTATCCCCTATTCCCCTTTTCATTGCCGAGATGTCTGGTAGGCCACGTCTTGGCAGGATGGGTGAGGAGGAGTTGGGGGGCTTTATATGGCTTGTGTGCCATTTCCTACCACTCATGATCGAGGCAGGGTGATACAGGGGTATCACACTGAGGCATGCAGAATCCGGTGGGGAAAGGTGCTGCATCACCTGCAGCGCGTGTATGGGAGCCAGAGGAGTGACCACCAGCTGAAGCACCGGTGGGCTGACCTCATCACCAGGGAGCAAGATCTGCTGGACCACCTGGGAATTGGTGGCCCTGTTGGTGAGTACAAATCATGTAAATGTGCATGATTAAATGCTCTGTAGTGACATCAGATGATTTGTACAATATCTGGCAGCTAAGTTGCTGACTGTGTGTAAGGCTGCGGAAACATACAGGGTAATTGATGCACTATGTGAAGGATCACAATTGCTAGCTGTCAGGAAGCACGTGCTCTGCAAACTTACAGGATACTTTTCCGTTAAGTAAATTGGTGCCGCCTTTGTGTCAGACAACCAAACAAAATAGGAGCCAATCATGTCTATATAGGTCACATTTGCCAGAGAAGTATAGATGTACTAAAATATTGGCTAACGTTGTTGACGCAATAGGTAGACTGACTTTAGAAACACTACATGATGCAGAAAATTAGTGCTGGCTTCACGTCAATTGATGATTGCAAAGTGGCCCAGACATATGTCTCATGTGAGTCTGGTGAGTGTGGAAGGAAAGCGTTCACGGAAGTTCTATGAATGTTAGGGATTATTGTGGTCCTTCATCTTTTTGGATACATGTCAGATATGAATTTGAAAATATCGGAAAAAGGTGTATGGTGCCCTCAGCTAACATCTTAGAATGGTATTTGGAGTTTGTTGTGCCACATTCCAATTAGGGATGGCAGTCCAAAGGTATGCACATGGGTTCACATCTCCATGTTTGGTGCAAATCACCATTGCTGGGCCACATCAAATGAAGAAACTGTAACAACATGAGGGCTTACAAAAGTCCCTGCCCCTCTGTACATTGTACATATGTGTAATAAATGTGTCCTGGCCACATAGGCTGTTTGACTGGTAATGCAGTCCTCAAGTAACCAGGCTTTGGATGTCCCTCTTGGATGCACATGATGAGACGATTACATACCATTATTATTTCTGATCGCTAATGACGGAGCATGTTTGCCACCACATGAATGTTAGGGCCACTGCATGTGTGCAGATATGTGTGTAACTGTCACAGGAGACCCATGCTATGTACATGTTGGCCATGATATATCAGATGCAGTATCATCATGTCTGAATGGCTTTCATTACTTTATTCAGCTTACACATTGTATATGTCTTTGAAATTGTTGGTCAGTGCACAGATTCTGAGCACATTTCTTCCTTCCATGCCTTACAGGTGGACCGGCACCCTACACTGTGGGAGAGGTGTCTACATTTGAGGACCCCGACCACTCCAGTAAGTGTTGATATGTCTGTTATGTGTTGTGTTTGCTGGTGATGTGTGATGGACTCCTGTGTGTTGAACACATAGCAAGGTGTGATGCGCTGGCCAATCATTTGTCTTGTTCCATGAGTGGGATTTCAGTTTCTCAAAATGTTTGAGTTGGCCACTGCTTATCCTATTGTATTATCTAGGGATTGTAGGTCATTCCTGTAGGCCCCACAATGAGTACTGGGGTGAGTCATGTGGATAACACGTGTATCAACAAGAGTCGCACTGGAACTCATCTCAGATTTAGTCAGCCTATCAGACCCACATTCTCCCAGATTGGTACTGCAAATCGCTTTCCAACAGACTTCTGCTTCCCTATTCACAAAAGTACTTATTAAACTGTAGGTAGAACTTCCTAGCAGCATGTAGCTCCACATGTAGTGCTACAGGTATGTGGAACTTGAGTGCAATGGCCTAGGTGTGCATGCTAATCATGATCATGGATGTTCTTGCAACTCTGTGTCTGGTGTAAGTCATGCCTTACTGGAAGTATATGATGTGTACCAAGCTCTGCATTTCTTGACATGTGTGGCTCTATGATTGGTCAAGGGTTTGCAGACTCCTAATTGTTGATAGACCTTAACTGTGGTGTGTGTGTACAGCCAAACACGTGTGGAGTTTTCTATACCCTCCTGGGTGTCCATGTTGTTTGGAATTGTTCGTTGTTTTTCCACCCCCCCCCCCCCCCAAACAGAGGCATGGGTTTGTGAATAGGATACCTAGGACTGATGCTACCAGTATGTTACACATACATGTGAATAAGTGACTGTTTGGTCGGACCCTAGTATACACACTCAGGTATGGCACATGAGTACTATACTAGCAAGTCCAGTTACAACTTGCAGACCATGTGGCTTTAGTTTTTCATTCCGTACACTGACATCTGTAGCCCAGGCATTGGCGGAGATTGTGCAGCATGATTGTTAGCTGATAACTGGCAGAACTCAGATGGCAAGTCAATGCCAGTTGTTACCCAGCTTGTAGGCTTTGGATGTGCTATGTGTGATGTGACCTTTGTAGGCTGGCCTGCCATGTACTTCCTCAGGGACATTCAATGATCTGTATGGTGATATGAGCTGTTACAAGTACAGTAGATGTATTGTCTGATTTACTTTTTGTGCCATTTCAGACAATGCAGTTCCTAAAGTAAATTATCTGCCTTTGTCTTCACAGCTGCAGACATGACACCCATCTAGGTCCGTGAGTTCCAGAGGCGGGCCATGAGATATCAACATATCCTGCTGGTAGAGTCGGGGTTCAGGAGGATGGCCCATAGATACCGCAATGAATGGGCCTCCAGAGCATGGAGGGCTTTCCCACAGGGTGGCCCTACTTTGCCCATCACAACAACCACCAGCACAACCACCAGTTCCACCCAGGTGGCACCACCCACAGCTGGGACTGTTGTCCCAAAGTCTGCTGTTGTCCCAGGCCCCAGCAGTGCAACACCTTCAGGCAGCCCACATGCCTTAGCTCTACACGCCCACAAACCTCCTCCGCCGCTACCCAGACTGCCTCAGCTCCAAGAGTTGACCCTGCAGCTTTCTAGGCAATGGAACGTAAGATGGACCGTGTGTTGAGGAAAATCAGTAATCCGAGCCGAGTGATGAAGGAAAATGCATTTGACATTCTGGGTGATGTTTCAGACAGTGCAGAGGTACATGATTTGCCAATCAGTAAGAGAGAGACCAGAATTGGGCAGACAGACAAGATATACAGTGGTTAGCAGAACAGTCATTGAGTAGAGTTGTTGTAAGACTGGCATGTTTCAAAACGTAGGACCTTGGTAATATTTGGCCATGTGGCAGGGACTAGTGCTTCAGTGTGAATGTGATCTGTTCCATGTCTTCTTCTTCTGATGTGTGTGTTGCCTCTCCTGTCCTTGGTGGTAGTGGTGGTTGTGAAGGGGCAACACACACCTCAGTGTTAGAAGACGTGGAGTCAGACATCCCGGTCGCTGCTCCCTGTGAAGGTCTTAAGGGCAGTACTGCAGCAAGGAGGATCTGCTGATTCTTAAGAATAACAGCCACATCACGATGGTAGGCAGCCAGGTCGGCCCTGAGGGGTTCAATGTTGCATTCGTGCATGTGTTGACAGGATTGCTGTTGTAGGTGTTGGATCAACTGTATTACAGCTGTGCTGATTTCCTTCAACCTTTTTTCAACTTCCTGCAAGATAGTTGTTCGCCATTGCATAGCTGCTGCCTGTTCCTCAGTTGACATCATGCACAAATGCACACCTATATGCTGGATGCCATGGTTTGTATCCCCACCCGCACCTCATTGGCCAGCTCCCGCTGTACCCCAACTACCGTTCTCTCAAAGCTGGTGCCTGTGTTGTCTGAGTCCTCAGCTGTATTGGAGCTGGCAGGTTTTACAATTGGGGAGGTGGGTGGGTCTTCTGTGATAGCTGCTTGTTCTGTGCTCCTCCTTGTGACTGAAGGTGGGGTCTGGAGGGTTCCAAGGACATCTTGGATGGTCTGCAGGGGAATGTTTGTCAGCTCGTCATCCATGTCATCAGGGTATTCTGGGACAGGCATATCCGCAGGAGATCCATCGTCCTCTGCAATGAAATGGGGTACAATTAGTGGGTCTGTGTTGTGGCATTAGTGATGTGACATGCCTGCCTTGTGATGAATTCACATTGTGATCTTGCTTTGTGTTTATTGCTCCAGTCTTTCAGATGGGCATTCTCCCAGGCCTATGGCCCACCTGCATGTCACATGTACTGTGGTAAGTTTTTTGACTTGTCGGCATCATCTCCTCTAGGTGTTTGTTCTGGCCAAATAGTGAATTGCCACCTTCTTGTCCTACTCAACCCTCCGTCTACATCCATTCTCATGGTGAGACCTTTCACTGGCTGTGGGTGCTCTGATGGCACTAGCAGCACACTTAACAATCTGGACCTGCCCCAGTCTCTGATTTTTCACATTCACTTAAATGTAGTTGACATGTAGCGTATCCTATGCATAGCATTGTTATGGCACGATATGGATATTGGCATTGGTAATGTGTATAGCTGATGTTGGGAATGTGTGGTACATTGGATTGCCCTGATAGTCGTAGCAGTGTCCTATTTCCTCCTCTGACTGTGCAGGTGTATTTCAGTGACCAGTTACATGTGTCCTCCCCCTCAATGCTGTTGTCTGAGCAGTATGACATTCGGGATGTTACATTGTGACCCAGGCACAGGATGGACCCTGACATATGCAGCATGGGTATGTCCTTAGTGCTGTGTAGCTCCTACTGTTGATGACATTGGCTGATGTTTGCGACAACTATGGGCATTGACATTTGACAGGACTGAGGCCTTTGTCTTGTTTCAGGGGATTATTGGAGTTGTCATCCTAAACCCTCTAATGTTGCTGTGTATGATCCATGGGGAAGTTACTGCCATTGGCTACTTGAGCTGCACACACAGCGGAGGTGGTAGTGACAACTGTTGTCAATGTTACATTCCAGTTGTCGGTATGGCTAGAGGTTATTAATTGGGCCCTAGTTAATGTAGGGGGTATAGTGGCTGACGTGTTCCAGGATGTCAGTTTGACGTTGTGCCCTTCCCTCCTGGCGTGGCTTTACCTTTGCTCCATCATTGGCATGGCAGCATGCCCCCATGGGACTGTTGTTGGAGTAGTGTAATGGTGTGCCCCAGCTTCTGTCTGTGCAGGCCATGCCCCCATGCCATACCCCTTTACCCATGCCACTCCATGTATATGATGACTTCCATGCATTTTGTGGTCGGTATCCCCCCCCCATGCTTACAGTTGACATTAGTGCATTTTAATTCCCCATGCGACTTACCCTGCTTGTGCGTTGTCTCCTGGTAGTCTGCGCTGTCCTGTCCTTAAATCCCTGTGACGATCTCCTCAGGGATGACGGCTGCGACCATCTGCTCCATGTGGTCCCGAGCCTCCTGGTGTGCTGGAATCCCACCTCCCGTCTGCAGTGCTGCCTTCCTGTTCCTGGCCATCTTTTCCTTGGTTCTGCGCTTGCAGTCATGCCAGCGTTTCTTGCACTCGATGACTGTTCTGTGTACTTCTGCCACACTGTTAATCTTGTCAACAATTTCTTGGCATTTTGCCTCTCTCCTACTGATTGAACAGTTGGTGCTGGTGTTCCGTCACCTCTTTAACCGAGATTTCCTGTTCCTCTGCACTGAAGCGATACTTTCTTTTCTTCTTAAAAGTGTTGTGGTTCTTGTGTGGGTCATCCTGGCTCGTTCCTGGTCTGTTGTCATCATCCTGGGGTCTGTAGAGGCATCTGGGATCCATTTTGGCTCTCCTCTGCTGAAATGGCTGTGTGCGCAGGGAATTTTGACGCTAGTGCGTCAAAACACACCGCATATCTGGTTTGCGGTGTTGGAAATCGACCCACAGTCATTTCTGCTGCGTTAACGTCGTTTTGCTTTACGACTTGACGCTGCGGTGTGCATCAAAAAAAATTACTCACACCTATGGTTTGCGCCGCTGTGCGTCAAAGTATAAATTTGACGCCCGCACGGCGCACCAAAAGTGCGTTAACTGGCAGTATTATTTTTGATGCAAAACTGCGCCAGCGCAGTTTTGTGTCAAAAAGTATAAATATGGCCCTGATTGTTTCAAAGGATTCTTAAAGCAGCTTTGGTGCAGACGTGAGGTCTGTATTAAGGGAATTGACTGACCTGATTCGGTCAGACTTTGGAAATGTGAAATGGCAACAGTAAGAGATACGAAGCAACGTGAAGCTGCAGACAAATTATTTGAAAATTCTGTGGTCCCTGAGGGGAATTCTAATATCTCTGGAAATACAAGTGACAATGTCCAAGTAAATAAAGGACAATTATTGGATTTATTCTGGAAACATTCTAGGCGTGAGCAATCCAAATGGTGGGAAGCAGTGACGCTACAAAGGTGTATTGAGTGCGATCCAATACCAAGAGGGTTAAGGATATTTGTGATTCCCACATACATGAACCCAGATCCTGAGATGTTAGAGGAATGGGCTGCCAATAATCATCAGTGCAGTGTCAATATGCTCAGAATTTTGATAAAGTATGCTTGGAAGGGGCGTGATTTTTTACTCAAAGAAATAAGCTCAGTGGAGATCAAAATAAAGGAACTATGCACCAAAGTGGAATTTCATAAAGGGATTACAAAAATTGAAAGTCGACTTGAAAAAGCTGAGGAAGAGTTGAAAATGAAAAAACAGCAGAAATCTTTTAGGGATCAGTTGGATTATGAGAAGGGAGAGATTCTGACATTTGGCAAAATGTATGATCAAATAAGAACAAATCAATCAATATCAGAGGAATGTACCTCGACAGGGCAAAGTGTTAACCGGGGAACAGTGGAGTCAAGTAAAGCAACTTTAAGTGAACTACCAACTCTCTATTTCCTTCCTAAATTACATAAAAGATCTACCAATCCCCGTGGAAGACCTATAGTCTCCTCTAAGAGGAGTTTATTGGAAAATACCTCTAAGTATGTTGACTTCTTTTTGCAACGTTTTGTAGAAGCACTTCCTTTGTACATCAGGGACACCACTGACTTCTTACGGGTGATTAATGATATTCCCTGGGAAGATGATTTTTTGTTTATGTGTTTAGATGTTAATAGTCTCTTTACTAGCATTCCCCATGATTTAGGCATTTATGCAAATAGAAACTTTTTAAGGGCTAGATCTTTGTCTTAATTGTTACACACAGAGATGCTTTTGGATATGATTTCAGTCTGTCTTAATAACAGTTTTTTCACTTTCAATAAAGTGATATACAAACAAATACAGGGGACTGCAATGGGTACCTGTTTCGCCCCCAGCTATGCAGGTCTTTTCCTGGGCTGGTGGGAGGAACAGGTAGTCGAGAATATTGATCTCTTTGAATCAAATGTAGTCCTCTGGGTAAGATATATAGATGACATCTTCTCTATTTGGAAAGGTGACGTTGAGTCAGACTATGGCTTTGTTAACATCTTGAATGATAACTATCTGAATTTGAAATTCTCGAGCTGAATTGACTCAGAATCAATTGAATTTTTGGATGTGCTGATTTTTAAGGAGGTTGGTAAATTAACAAGTACCTTACATAGAAAAGAATAATTTGCTTCATGCCCGCAGCAGTCATCCGAAAAATTTGGTACAAAGAGAGTTTTTGCGGGCTCAACGTAATTGTAGTTCAGATAAAGCCTTTCACCAAGAAGTGAAAACAAGGGCTGAGATTCCTTCAGAGAGATTATAAGAAAGTTACGATTGAGAAGGCTATTCAGAAAGTTTCTCAGGTTAAGAGAAATGATTTGTTACTTGTGAATAACAAAACTCAAGTTTTAAAAACTGATGATACGTTTGCTGAAAATCTTGGTGAATATCCATCATTCACATTTAGGAGGAGAACCTCTCTAAATGACTCTCTAAGTAGGTATCTAATACCACAAGATCCAATTGAGAATCCAGTTCAAGGATTTTATATTTGTGGCACATGGAAAGCCTGTAGGTACAGTGTGAACACAAAAATTGGGAATTTTCTCACAATTCCGAAACCATATATCATTAGGAAATATTAATCTTGTGTTTCAGACTATTGTGTTTATGCATTAATGTGCCCCTGCAACAAATTTTACATTGGCAGTACCATCCACACAGTAAAGAAACAGGTGTTAGAGCATGCCAGGGCCATTTTACATCAAGATAAAACATATCTAGTAGCTAGACATTTTAAGGAGTTTCACCCTGAAAAGATGAATTTGCTGAAATTTGTAGTTCTGGATAGAACTGCAATCAATGAAAGGGGAGGAAATAGTACTTTACTTTTGGGAAGATTGGAGTCCAAATGTATTATACATTTAAATACACTTTACCTTACAGGTCTTAACTTGGATGAAGAAATGGCAGTATATGTAGGTGATTAGAAGTCCCCAACTCATCCCTGATATCTATCAGTTTCTCTTAGAAATACATATAAATATAATTTTTATAAATATGTTTTTATGCTTTTTTCAGAGACATTGTTCAAATAGATGATCTCATTTTCTGTCTGATCTTTTAGCATGTTTTTTAAAGTTTTTTAATGTCAGTTATGTGTTTGCTTATTCCGCAGTCACAGTGGTGGTGAAACATTGACGGACACATTAATTGAATCTAGAGCAGGATGTCTAGTGGATTGATGGAAGGCAAAGCGCTATTGTATCCTTTTTTGATGATTGATTTTTTTCTGGTGCAATGACAATATTTGAAAATTTAAATTGGGGTACATAATACCTATAAAGGTTTGTAAGGTGAATTGTACCAGACTTGGTATCATGTCATTTATCATAAGGTATAGCAGGGTGGTAGTTAGTATGTGTATGAAAAAACCTTTATATCAGCAACTCTCTCTTATAGATATACTGATTTAGTCTGTTTTCAATGTTGCATGGGGTGTGAAGCACTGTAATATAAACAGAAACTGTGGGTTTGGTGGTACGTGGGGGGTTGGGTACAGGGCCTGGCTGCCCAAGCCCCTGCTGTGTTAAAAAACATAGAAATTCACTGAAAAAAAACAAAGGTTACAGGGACTCTATAGTTATCTTCTGATCTACTCGCACAAAACTATAGAAATTCAGCTGTTATAATTAAAGTTATGTTGTATAACTCGTGCCCTGAGGTAACTATAACTCTCACCTTCTCCATGCACTGCTACTTACCCCCACATATTACATCAGTAACATCAGTAATAACATCTCCAATAGCATCAGTGATACTATCACTGTAACACTTGTCCTAAAATTATTGATGAGAAAACTGTGCATAGTTACCTGACATAACTATAACAGCTGAATTTCTTTTGTGCGAGTAAAATCTGAACCTAACTGTAACATCCATGTAACCTTTGGTATTTCTTAGGTGAATATATGAATATATATAAGCCTGTGGAGTGCGTTTTTAATCTGGTACCGGGACGAAGGTGCCAGATTTCCTTTTTCTTATTTACAAAGTGGCGGCCGGCTCCCGCTTATCGCACCGACCCCGCCAGTGTGGATGTAGCTGAGAAACGCCGGCATTACATTGTTATTTTTCTTCACTCGGCTCCCGCCGCCATGATGTTATGAGGAATTGCTTGAGCCCGCAGAAGTGTTTCGTGGCTGCCCTAATTGTCACCGGAACCGGCATACTGTCGGCTTTGTTGCGAGTATGACGTTGCCGGGTATGTCGGGATAAGGAGCAAGTGGTGAGATGGTTTTGCTTTGCATCCTCGACCCAGTGTGACAACGGGGAAGTATGATAAAGAACTCGCGGAGGACAAACAGTGCACCTGTGAACACATTGAACCTGGAGCTGACGGTCTCTTTGTTTATTTGATCGGCGACGTCGCGTGGAACTGCAGGTAGCCGACTTTTCAAAATGTACCAATTCTGTTAAGCCTTTCTTTTGGAGGGTTCAGTTTTCTGCAGGTATCGAAGGTTATGACAGTTTCACCTTTAGGACTTGTGAATTGAACTGAGACTTTGTGTTCTGGCTAGTGTGGACAGAACCTCTGAATGTTATTACTTTCAACGAGTGGGCAGCTTGCGATCATTAAAGGACAAGCTCTGGGACATATTCGGCAATTTTTAATTTTGACTTGTTTAAAGATAAAGACATCATTTGGCAGGGGTTTTGCCCTTTCTTCTATGTATGGTTTGGGCATCTATGGCTTGTGATCGTGATATGGTGGAACTAAAGTGCTGAACAGAGGTTTCTTTATATAGGAACATTTTCCTCCCGTTGTTTTTTCCTATTTTTTGTCTACCTGCATTATTGACTGTGAGACTTATTGACATGGATGACTGGCATGTAAGACGGGCAGAAACAGCGTGCAATATTTTCAGTGAAGAACAAGAAGATCAATCTCAGAGTGGAATAACATCAAGTGGCGATCGGAACCCTCTAGAACTTTGAAACAGCATCTATCTCTATATGAGAAATTATTGAGGAAAGAAATTAATCGTTGGTGGGAGACCATATCGCTTGATAATTACATTGAGGTAGGCAGGGTTCCTAGAGGTTTGCGTATTTGTTATCACCACAATTTATCAGAATCCTAATACAAAACTACTGGAGGAATGGTCAGCTCTGATGGCCTCCACATGTAAAGGGATGCTGGGCCTTTTGTCCAAATATGCAAAGTTGGAACTGGAACAAACGTGTGAAGAGATAGTGAAGATAAAACGATTTTGGATCAGCATACTGTAGGAGGCTGGACTGGCTTGTAGTGAGTACCAAGGGGTACTTGCACCTTGCACCAGGCCCAGTTATCCCTTATTAGTGTATAGGGTGTCTAGCAGCTTAGGCTGATAGATAATGGTAGCTTAGCAAAGCAGCTCAGGCTGAACTAGGAGACGTGTGAAACTACTACAGTACCACTTAGTGTCATATGCACAATATCATAAGAAAACACAATACACAGTTATACTAAAAATAAAGGTACTTTATTTTTATGACAATATGCCAAAGTATCTTAGAGTGTACCCTCAGTGAGAGGATAGGAAATATACACAAGATATATATACACAATAGCAAAAATATGCAGTATAGTCTTAGAAAACAGTGCAAACAATGTATAATTACAATAGGATGCAATGGGGAAACATAGGGATAGGGGCAACACAAACCATATACTCCAAAAGTGGAATGTGAACCACGAATGGACCCCAAACCTATGTGACCTTGTAGAGGGTCGCTGGGACTATTAGAAAATAGTGAGAGTTAGAAAAATAACCCTCCCCAAGACCCTGAAAAGTGAGTGCAAAGTGCACCAAAGTTCCCCTAAGGACAAAATAGTCGTGTTAGAGGGAGAATGCAAGGAAAACACAAATCAGCAATGCAACAACGATGGATTCCTGTCTGAAGGTACCTGTGGAACAAGGGGACCAAGTCCAAAAGTCACAAGCAGCTCGGAGATGGGCAGATGCCCAAGAAATGCCAGCGGTTGGTGCAAAGAAGCTCTTACTAGGCTGAAGAACTGTGAATACTGCAGGAACGACAAGGGCTAGAGACTTCCCCTTTGGAGGATGGATCCCCCACGCCTTGGAGAGTCGTGCAGAAGTGTTTTCCCGCCGGATGGACGCCAACAAGCCTTGCTACACGCAAATCGTGCGTTTGGCGTTTTTGGACGCTGCTGGGGCCCAGGAGGGACCAGGAGGTCGCAAATTGGACCTGCAGAGAGAGGGGACGTCGAGCAAGACAAGGAGCCCTCACTGAAGCAGGTAGCACCCGGAGAAGTGCCAGAAACAGGCACTACGAGGATGCGTGAAACGGTGCTCGCCGAAGTTGCACAAAGGAGTCCCACGTCGCCGGAGACCAACTTAGAAAGTCGTGCAATGCAGGTTAGAGTGCCGTGGACCCAGGCTTGGCTGTGCACGAAGGATTTCCGCCGGAAGTGCACAGGGGCCGGAGTAGCTTGCAAAGTCGCGGTTCCCAGCAATGCAGCCCAGCGAGGTGAGGCAAGGACTTACCTCCACCAAACTTGGGCTGAAGAGTCACTGGACTGTGGGGGTCACTTGGACGGTGTCGCTGGATTCGAGGGACCTCGCTCGTCGTGCTGAGAGGAGACCCAAGGGACCGGAGATGCAGCTTTTTGGTGCCTGCGGTTGCAGGGGGAAGATTCCGTCGACCCACGGGAGATTTCTTCGGAGCTTCTGGTGCAGAGAGGAGGCAGGCTACCCCCACAGCATGCACAAGCAGGAAAACAGTCGAGAAGGCGGCAGGATCAGCGTTACAGAGTTGCAGTAGTCGTCTTTGCTACTATGTTGCAGGTTTGCAGGCTTCCAGCGCGGTCAGCGGTCGATTCCTTATCAGAAGGTGAAGAGGGAGATGCAGAGGAACTCGGCTGAGCTCATGCATTCGTTATCTAAAGTTTCCCCAGAGACAGAGACCCTAAATAGCCAGAAAAGAGGGTTTGGCTACCTAGGAGAGAGGAAAGGCTACTAACACCTGAAGGAGCCTATCACAAGGAGTCTCTGACGTCACCTGGTGGCACTGGCCACTCAGAGCAGTCCAGTGTGCCAGCAGCACCTCTGTTTCCAAGATGGCAGAGGTCTGGAGCACACTGGAGGAGCTCTGGACACCTCCCAGGGGAGGTGCAGGTCAGGGGAGTGGTCACTCCCCTTTCCTTTGTCCAGTTTCGCGCCAGAGCAGGGGCTAAGGGGTCCCTGAACCGGTGTAGACTGGCTTATGCAGAATTGGGCACCTCTGTGCCCAACAAAGCATTTCCAGAGGCTGGGGGAGGCTACTCCTCCCCTGCCTTCACACCATTTTCCAAAGGGAGAGGGTGTCACACCCTCTCTCAGAGGAAGTTCTTTGTTCTGCCATCCTGGGCCAGGCCTGGCTGGACCCCAGGAGGGCAGATGCCTGTCTGAGGGGTTGGCAGCAGCAGCAGCTGCAGAGAAACCCCAGGAAGGGCAGTCTGGCAGTACCAGGGTCTGTGCTACAGACCACTGGGATTATGGAATTGTACCAATAATGCCAGGATGGCATAGAGGGGGCAATTCCATGATCATAGACATGTTACATGGCCATATTCGGAGTTACCATGGTGAAGCTACATATAGGTAGTGACCTATATGTAGTGCACGCGTGTAATGGTGTCCCCGTACTCACAAAGTTCAGTGAATTGGCTCTGAACAATGTGGGGGCACCTTGGCTAGTGCCAGGGTGCCCTCACACTAAGTAACTTTGCACCTAACCTTTACCAGGTAAAGGTTAGACATATAGGTGACTTATAAGTTACTTAAGTGCAGTGTAAAATGGCTGTGAAATAACGTGGACGTTATTTCACTCAGGCTGCAGTGGCAGGCCTGTGTAAGAATTGTCAGAGCTCCCTATGGGTGGCAAAAGAAATGCTGCAGCCCATAGGGATCTCCTGGAACCCCAATACCCTGGGTACCTCAGTACCATATACTAGGGGATTATAAGGGTGTTCCAGTAAGCCAATGTAAATTGGTAAAAATGGTCACTAGCCTGTCAGTGACAATTTGGAAAGAAATGAGAGAGCATAACCACTGAGGTTCTGATTAGCAGAGCCTCAGTGAGACAGTTAGTCACTACACAGGTAACACATACAGGCACACTTATGAGCACTGGGGCCCTGGGTTACCAGGGTCCCAGTGACACATACAACTAAAACAACATATATACAGTGAAAAATGGGGGTAACATGCCAGGCAAGATGGTACTTTCCTACACAACCCCCCCCCAAACGAAGGACAATAAGACTAGCCATTACCTGATGAGTCTTCATTGTCTAAGTGGAAATATCTGGAGAGTCCATCTGCATTGGAGTGGCTACTCCCAGGTCTATGTTCCACTGTATAGTCCATTCCCTGTAGGGATATGGACCACCTCAACAATTTAGGATTTTCACCTTTCATTTGTTTTAGCCAAAGTAGAGGTTTGTGGTCTGTCTGAACAATGAAGTGAGTGCCAAACAGGTATGGCCTCAACTTCTTCAGAGCCCAGACCACAGCAAAGGCCTCCCTCTCAATGGCAGACCAACGCTTTTCTCTAGGGGTCAACCTTCTACTAATAAAAGCAACAGGTTGATCCTGGCCCTCAGAATTAAGTTGTGATAGGACTGCCCCTACTCCTAATTCAGATGCATCAGTTTGGACATAGAATTTTTTAGAGTAACAAGGGCTTTTCAGGACAGGTGCAGAGCACATGGCCTGCTTCAGCTCCTCAAAAGCTTTCTGACAGTTTGCTGTCCATAATACCTTTTTAGGCATTTTCTTGGATGTGAGGTCATTAAGAGGGGCTGCAATGGAGCCATAGTTCTTAATGAACCTCCTGTAATACCCAGTGAGGCCTAGGAAGGCTCTCACCTGAGTCTGAGTGGTAGGGGGAATCCAATCAATAATAGTTTGGATTTTCCCCTGAAGTGGTGCAATCTGTTCCCCACCAACAAGGTGTCCCAGATAAACCACCTTACCCTGCCCTATCTGGCACTTAGAAGCCTTGATAGTGAGGCCTGCCTTTTGCAGGGCCTCCAAAACTTTCCAAAGGTGGACCAGGTGATCATCCCAGCTGGAGCTAAAGACAGCTATATCGTCCAAATATGCTGCACTGAAAGCTTCCAGCCCTTGCAGGACTGTGTTCACCAACCTCTGAAAAGTGGCAGGTGCATTTTTCAAACCAAAAGGCATTACAGTAAACTGGTAATGTCCTCCAATGGTAGAAAATGCAGTCTTAGGTTTAGCATCTTCTGACATTTTGATCTGCCAATACCCTGCAGTCAAATCAAAAGTGCTTAGATACTTGGCAGATGCCAGTGTATCTATTAGCTCATCTGCCCTGGGTATAGGGTGAGCATCTGTTTTGGTTACCAAGTTGAGACCTCTATAGTCTACACAAAACCTCATTTCCTTCTTTCCATCTTTAGAATTGGGTTTTGGTACCAGTACCACAGGAGAAGCCCATGGACTGTCAGAGTGCTCAACCACTCCTAGTTCTAACATCTTCTGAACTTCTTGCTTTATGCAGTCCCTGACATGGTCAGGCTGCCTATAGATCTTACTTTTGACAGGTAAACTGTCTCCAGTATCTATAGTGTGCTCACACCAAGAAGTGGTGCCTGGCACAATGGAGAAGAGTTCTGAAAATTGTCCTAGGAGATTTATGCAATTATCTTTCTGCTCAGCAGTAAGACAATCAGCCAAAACTACCCCTTCCACAAGAGCATCTTGTTCTGTGGAAGAGAAGAGATCAGGTAGAGGATCACTGTCTTCTTCCTGTCCCTCATCTGTTGCCATGAGCAGGGTGAGATCAGCCCTGTCATAGTAGGGTTTCAGGCGGTTGACATGGAGCACCCTAAGGGGACTCCTGGCAGTGCCTAAGTCAACCAAGTAGGTGACTTCACCCTTCTTTTCAACAATTGTGTGTGGACCACTCCATTTATCTTGGAGTGCTCTTGGGGCCACAGGCTCCAAGACCCACACTTTCTGCCCTGGTTGGTACTGAACCAAAACAGCCTTCTGATCATGCCATTGCTTCTGGAGCTCTTGGCTGGCCTGAAGGTTTTTACTGGCCTTTTTCATGTACTCAGCCATCCTTGATCTGAGGCCAAGTACATAGTCCACAATATCCTGCTTAGGAGCTTTTAAAGGTTGTTCCCAACCCTCCTTTACAAGTGTGAGTGGACCCCTAACAGGGTGTCCAAAAAGAAGTTCAAAGGGGCTGAAGCCCACTCCTTTCTGGGGTACCTCCCTGTAGGCAAAAAGGAGGCATGGTAGAAGGATATCCCATCTCCTGCGGAGTTTTTCAGGGAGTCCCATAATCATGCCTTTGAGAGTTTTATTAAATCTCTCCACCAGTCCATTTGTTTGTGGATGGTAGGGTGTTGTGAACTTGTAAGTTACACCACACTCCTTCCACATGGCCTTTAAGTATGCAGACATGAAATTGCTTCCTCTGTCTGATACTACTTCCTTTGGGAAGCCCACCCTGGAAAATATTCCCAGGAGGGCCTTTGCCACTGCAGGAGCTGTAGTGGTCCTTAAAGGAATTGCTTCAGGATACCTTGTGGCATGGTCCACTACCACTAAGATAAACCTATTGCCTGAAGCAGTAGGAGGGTCAAGGGGGCCAACTATGTCAACCCCTACCCTTTCAAAGGGAACCCCAACCACAGGCAGTGGGATAAGGGGTGCCTTTGGCGTGCCACCTGTCTTGCCACTGGCTTGACAGGTTTCACAGGACTTACAAAATTCTTTTGTGTCCTCAGACATCCTAGGCCAATGAAACAGTGGTACCAATCTGTCCCAAGTTTTCATTTGACCCAGGTGCCCAGCTAAGGGAATGTCATGTGCCAGTGTTAGGAGGAACTTTCTGTACTCCTGAGGAATCACTAATCTCCTGGCAGCTCCAGGTTTAGGATCCCTATGCTCAGTGTACAAGAGGTTGTCCTCCCAGTAAACTCTGTGTGAGTCACTGACATCCCCATTAGCCTGTTTGACAGCTTGCTGTCTGAGACCCTCTAATGTGGGACAGGTTTGCTGTGCCACACTCAGCTCCTCTCTGGCAGGCCCCCCTTCACCCAAAAGCTCAGCAGTGTCTGCTTCCAGCTCCTCTGGTGTAGGTTCTGCACAGGGAGGGAATTCTTCTTCCTCAGAATTAGAATCCACTGTAGAGGGAGGGATAGTAGGAAGTGGTTTGCTTCTACTAGCCCTAGCTTTAGGGAGCACTTGGTCCATTGTTCCAGGATCCAAGCTTCCCTGTCCTTTTTGCTTTTTGGCCTGAGCCCTTGTCAAAGCAAAAATATGCCCTGGGATGCCCAGCATTGCTGCATGGGCCTCCAACTCCACATCTGACCAAGCTGATGTCTCCAAATCGTTCCCTAATAGACAGTCTACAGGTAAATCTGAAGCTACCACAACTTTCTTTGGACCAGATACCCCCCCCCAGTTGAGATTTACAACAGCCATGGGGTGGCTTTGTGTTATGTTGTGAGCATCGGTTACTTGGTACTGGTGTCCAAGTATGTGTTGTTCAGGGTGCACCAGTTTCTCAATCACCATTGTGACACTGGCACCTGTGTCCCTGTAGGCCTGGACCTCAACACCATTTATTAGGGTTAGTTGCTTGTACTTCTCCAAGTTATGGGGGCAAGCAACCAAAGTGGCTAAGTCAATAGCCCCTTCAGAGACTAAAGTAGCCTCTGTGGTCTCCCTAATCAGACCAACCCCAACTAAATTACCAAAAGTGAGCCCAGCTACTCCCTTGGATTGGCTATTAGTAGGCTTGCTCCCACCACCACTGCTATTAGTAGGGACACTAGGTGTAGCAGTAGGGGTTGTAGTGGTAGGAGCTGTGGTGCCTTTCTTTGGACAACTGGGATCTGTTGTCCAATGGCCTTTTATCTTACATAAATAGCACCATGGTTTCCTTTCCTTGTTCTGATTAGAGGAAGGTTTAGGCCCACCACCCCCACCAGAGTGTTTTTGTGGGCCTGATGAAGACTCATTTTTAGATTTGTCCCCACCCTTGTCAGAAGACTTACCATCCTTCTTTTTGTTGCCATCTTTGTCACCCCCTGTATGAACTTTTCTGTTCACTCTTGTTCTGACCCATTTGTCTGCCTTCTTTCCCAATTCTTGGGGAGAGGTCAGATCAGAGTCCACCAAGTACTGGTGCAACAAATCAGACACACAATTATTAAGAATATGCTCTCTCAGGATTAAGTTATACAGGCTGTCATAATCAGTAACTTTACTGCCATGTAACCACCCCTCCAAGGCCTTCACTGCCTGGTCAATGAAATCAACCCAGTCTTGTGAAGACTCCTTTTTGGTATCTCTGAACTTGATCCTGTACTGTTCAGTGGTTAAGCCATAACCATCCAGGAGTGCATTCTTAAGAACTTGGAAATTGTTAGCATCATTTTCTTTTACAGTAAGGAGCCTATCCCTACCTTTTCCAGTAAATGATAGCCATAGGATAGCAGCCCACTGCCTTTGAGGGACATCCTGTACAGCACAGGCCCTCTCAAGTGCAGCAAACCACTTGTTAATGTCATCCCCCTCCTTGTAAGGGGGAACTATCTTATGCAGATTCCTGGAATCATGCTCTTTTGCAGGATGACTATGGGGAATACTGCTGCTGCCACCATGGGTATCTAAACCCATTTTCTGTCTTTCCCTCTCTATTTCTAAAGATTGTCTATCCAAATCCAGCTGTTGCTTCTTGAGCTTCAGTCTGGTTTGCTCCACTCTCAATCTATTGAGCTCCCTTTCCAACAATCTGTCATCAGGGTGGGTGGGAGGGACATTTCTAGATACAGAGGTATGATGGGAATGAACAGAAGGAGACCTGTCCCTTACAGAGGGCACCCTAACAGCTTGGCTACCAGTATAATGTGAGAGCACATCATCAGTATGATGTGATTCAACCTCTGTACCAACTATGCTAGACTGTCTAGTAATGGGCAGGCTGAGAAGTTTCTTTCCTGAACCTTTTCCTGGGGGAGTCCCTGGATCAGATTGAGAACCATTAGCTACTTTTTCTACAGATTGGTCACTTATGGCCTTATCCTGTACTCTAAGCATATTAATTAACAGTTCTAAAGAAGGATTCTTCCCTACACTCAAACCTCTCTCTATGCAGAGACTCCTTGCTCCTTTCCAGCTAAGGTGATCATATGCAAGTTTGGACAGTTCAACTTTTTGGCCTGTGCCAGACATTTTTTAGAGAGAGTTAAAGTGATAGACAAAGAGAAAAAAGTTTTCAGAACTTTTTGGAAAGACAGAAAAAAACTTTTTAAACTTTTTAAGAACTTTTTGAAAGTTTAGAAGTACTTTTCAGCACTTAGAAAAGAGTGAAAAGAGGAAATGCAAAACTTTTTGGCTATGTGTATATACACTGACCTTGTTTTGTATATTTTTCTCTTATGAAAAGTACAATGACAAGAGTGGTAAGTAGTCTCAAAGCACTTATCCCACCACTGCACAACCAATGTAGGAGGCTGGACTGGCTTGTAGTGAGTACCAAGGGGTACTTGCACCTTGCACCAGGCCCAGTTATCCCTTATTAGTGTATAGGGTGTCTAGCAGCTTAGGCTGATAGATAATGGTAGCTTAGCAAAGCAGCTCAGGCTGAACTAGGAGACGTGTGAAGCTACTACAGTACCACTTAGTGTCATATGCACAATATCATAAGAAAACACAATACACAGTTATACTAAAAATAAAGGTACTTTATTTTTATGACAATATGCCAAAGTATCTTAGAGTGTACCCTCAGTGAGAGGATAGGAAATATACACAAGATATATATACACAATAGCAAAAATATGCAGTATAGTCTTAGAAAACAGTGCAAACAATGTATAATTACAATAGGATGCAATGGGGAAACATAGGGATAGGGGCAACACAAACCATATACTCCAAAAGTGGAATGTGAACCACGAATGGACCCCAAACCTATGTGACCTTGTAGAGGGTCGCTGGGACTATTAGAAAATAGTGAGAGTTAGAAAAATAACCCTCCCCAAGACCCTGAAAAGTGAGTGCAAAGTGCACCAAAGTTCCCCTAAGGACAAAATAGTCGTGTTAGAGGGAGAATGCAAGGAAAACACAAATCAGCAATGCAACAACGATGGATTCCTGTCTGAAGGTACCTGTGGAACAAGGGGACCAAGTCCAAAAGTCACAAGCAGCTCGGAGATGGGCAGATGCCCAAGAAATGCCAGCGGTTGGTGCAAAGAAGCTCTTACTAGGCTGAAGAACTGTGAATACTGCAGGAACGACAAGGGCTAGAGACTTCCCCTTTGGAGGATGGATCCCCCACGCCTTGGAGAGTCGTGCAGAAGTGTTTTCCCGCCGGATGGACGCCAACAAGCCTTGCTACACGCAAATCGTGCGTTTGGCGTTTTTGGACGCTGCTGGGGCCCAGGAGGGACCAGGAGGTCGCAAATTGGACCTGCAGAGAGAGGGGACGTCGAGCAAGACAAGGAGCCCTCACTGAAGCAGGTAGCACCCGGAGAAGTGCCAGAAACAGGCACTACGAGGATGCGTGAAACGGTGCTCGCCGAAGTTGCACAAAGGAGTCCCACGTCGCCGGAGACCAACTTAGAAAGTCGTGCAATGCAGGTTAGAGTGCCGTGGACCCAGGCTTGGCTGTGCACGAAGGATTTCCGCCGGAAGTGCACAGGGGCCGGAGTAGCTTGCAAAGTCGCGGTTCCCAGCAATGCAGCCCAGCGAGGTGAGGCAAGGACTTACCTCCACCAAACTTGGGCTGAAGAGTCACTGGACTGTGGGGGTCACTTGGACGGTGTCGCTGGATTCGAGGGACCTCGCTCGTCGTGCTGAGAGGAGACCCAAGGGACCGGAGATGCAGCTTTTTGGTGCCTGCGGTTGCAGGGGGAAGATTCCGTCGACCCACGGGAGATTTCTTCGGAGCTTCTGGTGCAGAGAGGAGGCAGGCTACCCCCACAGCATGCACAAGCAGGAAAACAGTCGAGAAGGCGGCAGGATCAGCGTTACAGAGTTGCAGTAGTCGTCTTTGCTACTATGTTGCAGGTTTGCAGGCTTCCAGCGCGGTCAGCGGTCGATTCCTTATCAGAAGGTGAAGAGGGAGATGCAGAGGAACTCGGCTGAGCTCATGCATTCGTTATCTAAAGTTTCCCCAGAGACAGAGACCCTAAATAGCCAGAAAAGAGGGTTTGGCTACCTAGGAGAGAGGAAAGGCTACTAACACCTGAAGGAGCCTATCACAAGGAGTCTCTGACGTCACCTGGTGGCACTGGCCACTCAGAGCAGTCCAGTGTGCCAGCAGCACCTCTGTTTCCAAGATGGCAGAGGTCTGGAGCACACTGGAGGAGCTCTGGACACCTCCCAGGGGAGGTGCAGGTCAGGGGAGTGGTCACTCCCCTTTCCTTTGTCCAGTTTCGCGCCAGAGCAGGGGCTAAGGGGTCCCTGAACCGGTGTAGACTGGCTTATGCAGAATTGGGCACCTCTGTGCCCAACAAAGCATTTCCAGAGGCTGGGGGAGGCTACTCCTCCCCTGCCTTCACACCATTTTCCAAAGGGAGAGGGTGTCACACCCTCTCTCAGAGGAAGTTCTTTGTTCTGCCATCCTGGGCCAGGCCTGGCTGGACCCCAGGAGGGCAGATGCCTGTCTGAGGGGTTGGCAGCAGCAGCAGCTGCAGAGAAACCCCAGGAAGGGCAGTCTGGCAGTACCAGGGTCTGTGCTACAGACCACTGGGATTATGGAATTGTACCAATAATGCCAGGATGGCATAGAGGGGGCAATTCCATGATCATAGACATGTTACATGGCCATATTCGGAGTTACCATGGTGAAGCTACATATAGGTAGTGACCTATATGTAGTGCACGCGTGTAATGGTGTCCCCGTACTCACAAAGTTCAGTGAATTGGCTCTGAACAATGTGGGGGCACCTTGGCTAGTGCCAGGGTGCCCTCACACTAAGTAACTTTGCACCTAACCTTTACCAGGTAAAGGTTAGACATATAGGTGACTTATAAGTTACTTAAGTGCAGTGTAAAATGGCTGTGAAATAACGTGGACGTTATTTCACTCAGGCTGCAGTGGCAGGCCTGTGTAAGAATTGTCAGAGCTCCCTATGGGTGGCAAAAGAAATGCTGCAGCCCATAGGGATCTCCTGGAACCCCAATACCCTGGGTACCTCAGTACCATATACTAGGGGATTATAAGGGTGTTCCAGTAAGCCAATGTAAATTGGTAAAAATGGTCACTAGCCTGTCAGTGACAATTTGGAAAGAAATGAGAGAGCATAACCACTGAGGTTCTGATTAGCAGAGCCTCAGTGAGACAGTTAGTCACTACACAGGTAACACATACAGGCACACTTATGAGCACTGGGGCCCTGGGTTACCAGGGTCCCAGTGACACATACAACTAAAACAACATATATACAGTGAAAAATGGGGGTAACATGCCAGGCAAGATGGTACTTTCCTACACATACTAATCAGGAAGAGATTAGTAAATTCACAATAGGTGTGGAACAGAGACGTATTCAATATAAACAAGAAGTTCAGATGAAGAAAAGGAAGAAATTCTTGCGAGACAAATATGATTATGCTTCAGGCAGAATTCTTACTTTTGGTAGAAGATATGATAATGCAGTGAGAGTGTTTAAGCAAGGAGGTGCACTAAGACAGCAGGAACTGGGTACATCAGAATCCGGTCCAGAAATCTATTCGGATGTAGAAGAGTCTTCCAGTGGTAGTGGTAGAGAGGGGGCACCTTTATCTACCTTGGATGAATATCATTTTTGACGCCAAAGTCGGGCCCACAAGACAAACCTTGGCCAGGAGGAAAAGACGTAGACAGCAGCAAAGGTGGAAAATCAGTAGAGGTGGGAAGAAGAAACAACACAGAATTGCCTCATGGGAGATCAACACAGCAAACAAAGGAGAGATTATGGATGAACAGGTAATGGGTGAAAATATTTTGACTGTGGTTAATTTATCATCACATGAACTGAATGCGGATGAGCAGTCCCTTTTGGAGCTAGGCCTGTCTTTCTGCCCTGTGGCTAACAACGATTATTGTAGAACTCGCATTGATGTTTTCCTTTTTCATCGGAAATTGAAATTGTTAAAGATCTTTTCTCAACAAAGGAATAAGTCGTCAAAAAGTTCAGTGCAAGTTCTTGATATAGATCATACTTTTGATAATTTATGCCTGAGTGATATAGAAGGATTTAGGACCTTACATAATTTGGAATATGGTATAGAGTCTTGTCAATCAGAGAGAGAATTTTTGGTGGCAATGAATTTGGAGGTGGATAGGACCAGCAGTAATTTGTTTAAACCCAAATCAAAGTGTAATCCAAATACCCCACATGATAACATTGACACCTTTCAGAAATTAGTGACAAAGGATCTGTTTAGATTATGGCAGAAGAGTGAGAATAATTTTGCTGAAAATCTTTCTGTACCTCGAAGATTGGCCAACCGCTCATTAGCGGAAGATACAAATGTGGTCATTAAACCTTCAGGTAAGGGTGGGAATGTGGTCTTATGGGATGTACAGGCATATTTGAAGGAGGCAGAGAGACAGCTTCTGAGATCAGGAGATTATCATGCGTAATCTACAGGCAGACTATAGGCAGGTACCACAGTCAATTAAGTGATTGGAGAGAGAGGGGTCTCATTAGCAAGGAGGAATTTCAATGTGCAGAAACCAGTGGTACCTTGTTTTTATATGCTTCCTAGATTCCACAGAATAAGACTAACCCTCCAGGCAGGCCGATCATTTCAGCGAATGGTAGTTTGTTAGAACCCACTTCTATTTATTTGGACTTTTTCTTGTTGCCTTAAGTTTTGAACCTTCCATCTTACTGTAGAGACAGTGCAGATTTTATTTCCAGAATTGAGGAGATACCTTGGGAGTCCACATATCTTTTGGTTACCATAGATGTGGTAGCTTTATACACGTGTATTGACCATACTTTGGGAATTGGAGCGTGTAAAAATGTTTTCTTTGACAAAGCCATTAATATGTATGATCAGACTATGATGCTACTTGATTAGTTGGATTTTTGTCTCAGCAACAGTTGTTTTCATTTTCAATCATAACTTGTACAGACAGGTGACTGGGACCACCATGGGAAGTTCCTTTGCTCCAAGTTTTGCTGGCATTTTCATGGGCTGGTGGGAGCAACAACATATTTGGATAGATGAAAATGAGCATTGGATGAATCATATAGACTTCTGGATCAGATATATTGATGATATCTTTGTCATTTGGGATGGATCTGTGAATCTCTTGCTTGACTTCTTGAACTTTATTTCAACTAATGAAATATATTTATCCTTTACTCATCAATTCCACAGTAATGCTATTGATTTTTTGGATGTACATATGGAAATTCAGGAAGGCAAGGTGTGTACTAGTCTTTATCGAAAAGAGACAGCAGGTAATAGCCTTTTACATGCACGCAGTCATCAACCGACCAATTTGAAGTGGAGTATTCCTTATGGTGAATTATTGAGGGTGAGACGCAATTCTAATGATGAAGCTGCATATAAGAGAGAAGAGACTTTGATGCTACATAGATTTCGAGCTAGAGGATACTCTCCTCAGGTTCTATTGGCGGCCAGGGACAGAGCAAGAAATGTCTCTAGAAAGGATCTCTTTACACAGAGATCGGGCCCTTCAAAAGATGAGGGTAAGGTGAGACTGATCACCTCCTATAATGCCGAATCTCAGGAGATTAGGAGGATGATCTCCAAGCACTGGCATGTGGTTAGAGCAGATAGTGTGATTGGTGATAAGGTTTCTCCTTCTCCTCTGATCACTTATCGTAAAGCCAGATACATGAGAGATTTCCTGGTACATAGTGATATGAAGCAGCTTCCGAAACTATCCAAATGGTTAACTGAACAGAAGGGCTTCTATGAATGTGGCAATTGTAAAGCTTGCAAGAACAGTGCAAATGTTAAGACTTACACCATGCTGAATGGACAAGAAAAGAAGGTCAATAAGGTAATCACATGTAATAGTGATTTTTGCGTCTATGTTTTAGTATGCCCGTGTGGTTTACGGTACATTGGAAGTACTATCTTCCCAGTTACAAAACGGATTATGGAGCATCAGAGAGCAATCAAAAACTGTGATAGGAATTATCCATTAGCGAGGCACTTTTTCACACATATATATATATATATATTTATATACATATATATAAATATATATATGTTTTTGGTGCACTAGTTAATTTGGGTGTACATTTTTGTTTTTTCCTTTTTGAAGTGGATATCAGATATGGAATAATAGAGTATATGAAAAAAGAATAAAATGAATTATAGTAAATAAAATGCAATTTTTGGGAGTTGGATATATAAAAAGTTGTATAAGAATACAAATATGTTGAAACAAGATATATTTGGCAAAAAAACTTTGAAACATCATATGGCCACTTGGCCAGTAGGTGCGGATATATATACCTATATACCTTTAGCACTGGCCAGATTTGTTTTATAGATTTGATTAGATTTGTATGGAGTTTATTAGGCATTTGATATTTTGATAAATAATTTGGCCTTTGTTTGGTGTATTAAGGATGGATATTTAAATGTTTTCTACAAATAACAATAGTGTGATTTCTATCTTAACATTTATAACATAGGTATGTTTGATACAAAGATATTCATACATATATTTCTGTAATATTTATTATTTTTAACAACTAAAAATCTGATTTACTATCATGGATGTAATTAGAGAGTGATAAATTGTTAGTGTTAAAACATCATGCATTTTATTTATTTTTTAATGGTGATAAGTTTATAGTTTTTTTCTAGGTTCATTGTTTGTTATGTCTTTTTAAGGGGGTTAGTGCACTTTAACTTTATTGACTGTGAGGAAGATCTCGACTAGATCAAAACGCGTTGCCATTAAAAACTTTTCTTATCACTGATCACAAGCCTGTGGAGTGCGTTGTTTAACTGGTACCGGGACGGAGATGCCAGATTTCCTTTTTCTTATATATATATATATATATATATATATATATATATATATATATAACCTCGGTAGTCATAGTTAGGACCATGTTTCCATAGAAAAATAATTTTTTGGCTTGCCTATGTCTGTGGCATCATTTGACAAATGTTCATGATATTTTCCTATAAAAGTGTGACAGTGATTCTTGTTGAGCATATAAAGTTTTGGGGTGATCCGTTAAGCGGGAGCCAAGAAAAAGGGGGGGTCAAAAAAGTTGTGTTTCCCATTTGAATTCCCATAGGACATTTAGACACAATTACAGCCCGAACCTCTGGACAGAATTACACCAAATTTGGCAGAAAGCTGGCTTTCGGTACGCATATTGTGCTTTCACTTATTTGGTGTAAATGTGTTCAGTTGTTTTGGAGAAATTAAAGGAAATCCAAATTTGTATATCTCTGGCCATGATGACTTCTCAAATAATGACAAGCTTGTGCAGTAAAATGCACAGCTCTGATTGGCTGCCAGCACTTCAACCAGGAAGTGTTGACAGCCATTCTGGGACTCGGCTTCAGCTGAGTCCCACAAAACAAGTTAAAAAAAATTAAAAGGGGCCAGGGTAGAGACACCCTGACCCCTTAGCTCTGGTGTTGTGGTCCTTGAGGGACCCCCCTCCCCCTTCCCAGGGGTAAAAAGCATTTTTTTTATTTTCGCAGCGATTTGCAGAGGTTCAGGTGAAAATTTAAAAAAACACAATGAAGCACAGGCTTCCGTGCTTTGTTATTCTGATGCCCCTGGGTGGCCCAAGTCTCCGGGGCATTATTTATTCTAGGCGGCCCCCACAGCCCAGGGGACTGCTACCTCCTCAGGGCAGTAATTTTAACTAATGTGAGGGGCCACCCAGCCCTCCTGCAGCTCTGGGAACCACCTCCCAGTGGCAAATGGTAAAAAATTTAAAGGGGGTGAGTTTTGGACCCCCAATCCCCAGGGACCACCACCTTTCAAGGGTGATTTCCATATTGGAGGGGAGCTGTATGGCCCCCTCGAGGAGCCACTGATGGCCCTGGGGACCGCCACCCCCCAGGGCTGGCTCCTGGTATGTCCCAGGGTGCTGACAGCTCCCACCAAGCAAAACCCAACATTACTCTACTTTGTGACAGCAGGATCTGTCAAACAGGTCTTGCTGTCAGAAAGCGGAGTTTTCATCTGTTTTCCCAGATATGCATGCAAGGAAGGCAGATGAAAACATTGCTCCAGCAAGCAGAGAGTTGCTATTAAAAGCAGCTCCTTGCTTGCTGGAGCAATGGCAGCTCACGCAGGAGGCGGGAGCCAGCTGGAACAGGGAAAAATGGTTTTAAAAAATCATCAGGAACTGCAGGGGAGGCCTTAATGTTAACCCCGCAGTTGCCAATAGCCCATAAAAGGCACAAAATAAAAATAAAATACCTATTGCCTCATGGTCAAGGTTTCAGACTCTCTCATTGGAAGTTGAGGGTTCTACTCCAGGTATGTCCATGATCATTTCCCTTCTTCAATTTTTTTAACTTCAAATGTTTAAGGCTCACAATGGAAGATGATCTCACTCTGTTTAATTGACAAATATATTTTTCTTTTCCATTTGTGTAAAAATATCTCACTCTAAGTATATCATCCATCAAAGCCTAAAAATCTCTCTCCCTCTCATTCTCTTTCTTTTTTATTCTCTCTCCTACCTACAGCCTCCCTCAGACACTCACGCACCCACTCACACACCCACTCAGACCCTTACACACTCACTCACACACCCAATCAGACATTCACGCACACACTCACAGACTCACTCACACACTCACGCACACACCCACTCAGACCTTTGTGCACTCACTCACACACCCACTCACACCCTCATACACCCACTTACAGACCCACTGATACCCTCATGTACCCACTCACACACCTGTTCAGACACTGACACACCCACTAAGACATGATGCAAGCACTCTCACACCCAGACAGAGACTCTCACAGACACTCTCACCCCAAGATACACCCTCTTACACCTATTCTCACACCCAGAGAGACAGGCTGCGGGCAACTCCTGCCGCATATAGCCAAATGGCCATGTGCAGAGTAGGGTTGGGTGGCTGGGAGGCTGGCAGCAGGGATTAGCTGCAGGCCAAGCCTTGCAGGCAACCCCTGCCACGCACGGGCAAAGTGCATGCACAATGTAAGGTTGGGTGCCTATAGGTGGTTGGCCTCAGGGCCTAGGCGCAGGCTATGCCCTGTGGCCAACCGTCGCCATACATGGCACGATGATTAGATTAACGTATAATAATTAAAATCAGTATGCATTAAAAACACAAAAATTCACTGAAAAAAACTACAGGGTCGTTATAGTTAGGTACTAGAATTTTTAAAAAACTGACTGAAAAAAACAAAGGTTACAAAGACGTTATAGCCAGGCTCACATTTTAAACATACAAATCCACAGAAAATTCACCTGTTCACAATTACAGCATTACAGATGTCTATGCATTTCTTCATCAATATTGAGCACATTGGGTTCCTTAGTATGAATTCTGAGGATATATTTTGACTCTGACTTTCTCAAAGTTTTTTCTTGGACTCCACCTCTGGCTGTCTGTGTTATACACTCCATTAGGGTGTATGTTAGTAGGCTGGGATCACCATTATGGACACTCTTAAAATGCCTTTCAGTGGAAAACCCTTCATCTTGGTTCTTAATGGCCCTCAGGTGCTGCAGAATACATTTTTGGGCAAGGACAATGTAGGGCACATACAGCATATTCTGTAAGACATTTCTGATTTTTATTTTTTCATTAAAATTGGTAGTCAGCTCAGTGATATTTCTGTCATGCACACAAGCCATACATCGGCTGCATTTGGTGAAGCCATTTGTGGTTTCAACCAGTGTACATTTTCAGTTGTCATCATGTTGCATCCTAGCTTCTCTTTGACAGATTGGGCTCTTCTATACATAATCAAAGGTTTCTTCCCTGTTTCCTTCCCTATGATAGGGTCATCTTGAAAATAATGACAATGCTTATTCAGTGCTTTCATATTAGGTTACTTTAGCTATGAAGCAACAACCTCGCTCATTTTTACATTTTGGGAACTGGCGTTGGAAAAGCACTGTCTCCCTTTCACATGTAGCTATTCTTCTTCTGGCTGCTGAATGTGTGTTCTCTGCATATCCCCTGGCTCTGAATCTGTTAAACATGTCTGACTGTGTGATGTTACATTCTCCGTCAGTGCTGCGTATGCGCTTGGCATGCATAAACTCCCCGTTCGGTATTCTTTGTTTGAAGGGGAGGAGTTGCGAGCTGCCTGCATGAATGGTAGTGTTCCCTGCTGTATTTTTCTTATATACAGTGGTGGTGAGTTTAGAGTTGATGATCTTTAGTTTTACATTCAAGAAATCTATAGTGGTGTTACTGATGCACCTGGTGAATGCTAGATTAAGGTTGTTGATGTTAATCTGGTTCACAAAATCATTAGTGGAATTCATATGGCCTTTCCATAAAAAAAACAGATCATCAATTTATTTTACCCACATTTATATGTGTGGGGACCATTTTTGCTTTGCAGTATCACTGAGCACATGCTCCTCCCACCAGCCCATATGCAAGTTCGCATAGCTGGGGGCGAAGCAGGTGCCCATCGATCTACCCACACCTGTTGGAAGCATTCACTGTTATATATGAAGATGTTACATATGAGACACCAGATGATCATTTTTAACAACATTTCATTATATGCGTAAAACCTGATTGGTCTGGATCTTAAAACTTGTTTCACTGCATGGATACCATCTTCATGATGTATATTTGTATAGAGCGAAGCTATATCTAAACACATCATCAAAGAGGCATAGTCCCACTGTACATCAAACACTCTTCTCATAAAATCTGAAGTGTCCTTAATGTAGGATAGCAGATTCATTACTAATGGTCGCAAGAAATGAACCATGTATTTACAGACATTTTCAAATAGGCTGTCTATAGCTGATATGATCGGCCTACTCAGAGGTTTATATAGGCAGCTCTGGGTGATCTACTCTCAAGAAGCTATATTCATCCATCTTCACCAAATCCGCCTTACGCCACTCATGTAATTCCTTAACAAATCTTTTTTTGGTGGCCTCATAATCCACTCTCCTAATTCTCTTGTAACATGTATGAATGTTTAACTGGGAATACGCCTCTTGAAGGTACATGCTTTTGGGCCACAACACCATGTTACCTCCCTTGTCGAAACCCCTTGTGACATCATCATTCCTCTCAGTCCATTTGGCCATAACATCTTAAAATGTATTTTCATGTGGGGTTAATTCATGTTTCTTTTGGACGTCATGTAATCTCATTCTTTTCAATTCATTCCCCACATTGTCAAGAAATATATTGATGTTATTGTGGGGTGTTACCGGTGTAAACTGGGATTTAGGTGTGAATGGTGTGTCGCCCCTTCATTGCCGCTCACTCGCATCTCTCTCCATAACTCAAGGTCAATTAAAGTAAATATGTCAGGCTCGCCTTCATGTGCTAGTTGGAAGAGATCTCATTGCATCTAGATCTGAAAACAGTCAATTGCACTGTACGTAGGTTGAACTTAGGGAAATACTTCCAAACCCAACAAAATATAGGAAAACCAAATTAATAGAGTTCTAGACACCCCCACAGCAATCTACTAGTTTTGGGTGTTTCCTTTCACAAGCGACAGGCCCAGCCACAGGTGGGGTATTGTTTTTATTGAGGGAAGTGTGGAAACACAGAATAGTAGAATATTTGTTATTATCTATTGATTTTATCTCCATTTTTGGCTTCCAAATGTATGCCAGTGTGCCAGAAAGAAAGCATTTTGCAAACTACTCCAAATTACGATAGTATGGGTAACCTAAAATGCAAAGTTATACATATAACCACCATTCGTAAACTGAATATCTTGGGGACAGTTACAGATTGCACAGGTGACCTTCGCACCCATTTTGTATTTAGAATAGTTTCTCATATGAATTGATGCATGGTCGGTACACAATGAAACAGCACTATGAGCTGCAGCTCAGCAAGTGTCTCTGGGTATCATGTGGTTTTAGACAAGTAAACACGAGATATCCCTCCACCCAAAGAGGTCTGATGAAGGTGATAGTCTAACCCTTTCGTAAACTGGCCAATGTGTAAAAAATACAGATGAAAATGCTACAAGGGTCTATTTGATTCCAATGATTAGTTCTTTGGAAAAACCATGGGTGATCTAAACAAATGACTGTGTGCTGAACTCCAAATGGGACATACTTTTCAGAAATGTATACCTTTTGTGGTTTCACCAATAGCTTTCACACCTGTCTAAAACCACAAACTGTAAGTAGCTATAAACCACAAAACACAGGTAAGAATCAACTACCACTGCAAAAACTGTGGCACAAAACGCATTTCAGAAATCTGCCTGCTCTTCAAAACTGGGAAGATGGTGATCTTAGCACACCAAACCCTTGATGTCATTGTTATAAAACATATACATACTTACCCACAGAGCACATGTTTCCATTTTTTCAAACAAAAAGAAAAAAAACTGAAACTTTTGCAGCATTGTAGCTATTTTCTTTGCTCCCTCCGGGGGGGATCCACAAATCCTGAATACGTTTAGACTGCCCAACATGTACGGAAAAAGAGGTCGCAAATTTGGTTTGGATGCTTTCTGTGTAAAAAAGATTTGAAGGGTAAAGCACAAGGTACCCCAAGCAGTAAGCAAGCATTGGGGATGCCAATAAATCAGACATATGAATAATATTGCCTTTGTGTCATTGATGAGTTTAGGCACTCAGTTAGTCATCATACACACAGTCACTCATCTTTGCACTCACACATTCATTCATCAATCCACTGACTCATTCTTGTATTCATCCTCTGGAAAAAAACACAATAAAATGCACACAAACACAACAAAGTATGCAAGATAAATTAAAAGAAAACAAGTGAAAAAAGAAAACATTCTACCATTTAAACACAGCAGGCATACGCTCAAAATAGCAAAACTTAACAGAGCAATGGTGTCCGTCTTGCAGAGGTATTGTGAATAGACTATTATTGTTTTAAATTTCAAGCATGGCCGCCACATTTAGAACCAAGGTGTTGGCCATTTTGGAATGGTAAAGCAATGATAGACAAGAGCCTTCCACAATGGTTTCCTTGTTAGATGCAGGGCCATTGGGGATGCAGCACAGTGCAGATGAGATTAGTGGGAAGCGACTTGTTAGCACTGCCTGGAGAGCTGTAGTATCCTATTAAGAAACATTAAAATAAAAAGAGGAGAAGCACAGAAATGAAAGGAGAGCTGTAAAAGAAGAACAACTAAAACTAAAGGGCAGGTGAATGGGCCCAGACACTGACGTGCAATCATTTTCAGTTGGGTGTGCACGTGTGATCCGAAAATGCTGCCCTTCACAGGACAAGAGAGCGAGTGACTGATGCAAATGTACCATTACCCTGCCAGTTCTCTGCTTGTTCTTAAGTGTTTGCTCCATCTGTTGGTTAAGATTGGTGCAATCATTACAATTTAGTAACTACTTACCAGAACACAAAGCGATATCTCGAGAAACACAAGAGAAGCCTGAATGTGTCGGGTCACACTGCTGAGAACCAGAGCTGTGCTGTGGTAGCATCTGCCACCAAGAACACAAAACCTGTGCAGTGGTATAGTTGCAGCCACTGGAACCTAGAATGGTGACAGTGGTGGTCACCACTACGGCATTATCAACCATTGTGAGCTTGATTGCAAGGTGGCCCACCTGCTACTTGTCAAAGAGAGACCCAGAGGTGGATCTGACAACTGCAAGGACCCCCGACAACTTCCAGGCGGCTCCCAGCTCCTCTACCCCGTCCCTGTGCAGTAGGAGGGGATCGAAGCACGTGTTGCCGCTTCTCTGCTGGGGATGAAGTGGACAAAGAGGCTTTCGTACACTGAGACTTAGAAACGGCGGCTTCACTGAATTAAGCACAACTGAACACTAACTGGGGTACCTGCACTTAAGTCTTAATCATACATAGTAACATTTTAGAAGAGAAAAGTGGGAGATTTCTAGAAAACAATTGGGAGAATGTACTTCTCCCATTACTTCTATTGGGGCCTGAATCGGGTTACCGTTATGTATGGGAATTGCAAGTCTGCTGCTGCAGGATCGGATATTAGATATGCAAATGTACATTTTTGTTCCCCTTATCTGTCAGGAGCACGAAGAAAGCATTATGGCAGGCAGAGAGAGCGCAATGCAAGTGCTGTGCGCCGGCCTGCAGGAGCACGTTACTGGCAGTGCATACAGAGAGCACGATGAAAGTGCTGTATACCAGCCTGCAGGAGCGGGTTACTGGTAGAGCATGCAGAGAGTGTTACGTAAGTGCTGTGCACCGGCCTGCAGGAGCAGGTTGCTGGAAGTGCATACAGAGAGGGTGATGCAAGTGCTGTGCACCGGCCTGCAGGAGCGGGTTACTGGTAGTGCATGCAGAGAGTGTGATGCAAGTGATGTGCACCGGCCTGCAGGAACGGGTTACTGACAGAGCATGCAGATAGTGTGATGCAAGTGCTGGACATTGGCCTGCGTGAGCGGGTTACTGGCAGTGCATACAGAGAGTGTGATGCAAGTGCTGTGCGCTGGCCTGCAGAAGCATTTTATTGGCAAAGCATACAGAGAGAGTGTGATGCAAGTGCTGCGCGCTGGCCTGCAGGAGTATGTTACTGGCAGTGCATACAGAGAGCACGATGCAAGTGCTGAGAACTGGCCTAGGGGAGCAGGTTACCTGCAGTGCATACAGAGAGAGTGTAATGCAAGCGCTGTGCACAGGCCTGCAGGAGCGGGTTACTAGCAGAGCATACAGAGTGTGTGATGCAAGTGCTGGACATTGGCCTGCGCTAGCGGGTTACTGGCAGTGCATACAGAGAGTGTGATTCAAGCGCAGTGCACTGGCCTGCGAGAGTAGGGTACTGGCAGAACATGCAGAGAGAGCGTGATGCATGCACTGTGCGCTTGGCTGCAGGAGCATGTTACTGGCAGTGTATACAGAGAGCGTGATACCTGTACTGTGCGCTGGCTTGCAGGAACACGTTACTGGCAGTGCATACAGAGACCACGATGCAAGTGCAGTGCACTGGCCTGCAGGAGTGGGTTACTAGCAGAGCATTTAGAGAGTGTGATGCAAGCGCTGTGCACTGGCCTGCAGGAGCAGGTTACTGGCAGAGCATACAGAAAGAGCGTGATGCAAGTGCAGTGCACTGGCCTGCAGGAGCGGGTTACTAGCAGAGCATATAGAGAGTAATGCAAGCGCTGTGCACTGGCCTGCAGGAGCGGGTTACTGGCAGTGCATACAGAGAGAGTGTGATGCAAGGGCTGTGCACTGGCCTGCAGGAGCAGGTTACTGGCAGTGCATGCAGAGAGAGTGTAATGCAAGTGCTGTGCATCGGAGTGCTGTGCATCGGCCTGCAGGAGCAGGTTACTGGAAGTGCATACAGAGAGAGTGTAATGCAAGTGCTGTGCATCGGCCTGCAGGAGCAGGTGACTGGAAGAACATACATACAGAGAGAGTGTGATGCAAGGGCTGTGCACTGGCCTGCAGGAGCAGGTTACTGGCAGTGCATACAGAGAGAATGTGATGCAAGTGCTGTGCGCTGGCCTGGAGGAGTGGGTTACTGGCAGTGCATACAGAGAGAGCGTACTGCATTTAAACACCCAGTACTGCTTTTAAACACCCAGTACTGCATTTAAACATACAGCACTACATTTGAACACCAAGCAATGCATTTAAACAACCCAGTACTGCATTTCACGACCCAGTACTGTATTTAAACACGCAGTACTGTATTTGAAGACACCTGTACTGCATTTAAACACCCAGTACGGTATTTAATCACACCAGTACTACATTTAAACATCCAGTTTGGTATTTAAACACACCAGTACTGCATTTAAACACCATTACATTTAAACACCCAATACTGCATTTAAAGATCCTGTGCTGCATTTAAACACCCTAGTACTGCATTTAAACACCCAATACTGCATTTAAACACCCTGTACTGCATTTAAACACCCCAGTACTGCATTTGAAAACTCAGTACTGTATTTAAACACCCAGTACTGCATTTGAACACACCAATACTGCATTTAAACACCACTGCATTTAAACACCCACTACTGCATTTGAAAACCCAGTACTGTATTTAAAGACCCAGTACTGCATTTAAACAACCAGTACTGTATTTAAACACCCCAGTACTGCATTTAAACACACAATACTGTATTTAAACACCCAGTACTGCATTTAAAGACCCAATACTGCATTTAAATACTCCAGTACTGCATTTAAACACCCCAGTACTGCATTTAAGACCCAGTACCGCATTCGCTTTCTAATAGCCAGACTGGCGCAGATCACAGGGCGCGTCCGCGGTGCAGCCGTTTCCCTGTCTAGTGTCTGCCAGTGTAGTGAGAAGAGAGCACACACCACCTCGGAGACACTGAAGGAGTGTCGCCTTCCACGTGAGTACCTCGTGTGACTGATAACTCACGTGTTCTAGTGTTTCTAGGTTTGGAAATCAGTGTCTTGTGAACCGATTATTGATGCAACTACTAGCACTCTAGTGGCCTGTGTGTGTCAGTCGTGGGGAATACCTTTCAGATAAGCATTGCGACACTAACAGGGCTTTAAGTGGGCCGGGTCCTGCCGGTACTCGGAGTTCTAGGGAGCAGAAGGTGAGACGGGTCCCTACGCGGCTCCATGTAATGGACCTGACCCTCGGGGTGAAAGAAACATCTTAACTGCAGCAGTCCCCCCTTCACTGCAGAGACTCCTCATAGTTCTTTCTCGGTCCCATAATTTCAGAGCTGAAGCATTTTCAATCTTTTTTATAATAATGAAGCCATTGTTCCTTGTTTATGTTATGCAACAAACAACCGTTGACAAAGCCAATAGTCCCGGCTTGTTATGGGTGTAATGTTACTTGGTCTATTAAATATAAGGCCGCCAGTTTTTCAGTTTTTACCAATTTTTACAGATAAATACAGACAGAAAACATTGTGTTTCCTTCTGTATTTATGTTTAAAAGCGGAAAATACAGAAAATTGTGCTTCCGGTGAGTGGCTCGGCAAGCTGCCGTGGGCCAACAGCTGAACCGATAAACAGCACAGGACTTAAGAAACGAGGAGAGTTCCTTAAACACAGGCACATCTCAAAATATATCTGTCTTTAATGATAATATTTACCTGCGGGTCTGGTATTTTCTTATATTCGGCTGCTTAATTTGCTAAAACGTGACTGGCATCTAAGTGTGAGTGCGTGTGAATCTGTTAAAATATCAGTTAAATTAATGCAGAAATGTACCATTTTCAGCTCCATTTATTCCCAAAACAAAAAATAAACACCAATAACATGGACAAAAAATAAATATGGATAAATACAGGGGGAAATGTTTGAAAAATAAACACCACAAAACCTGGAGCCCTAATTACATTTCTTGATGCAACAACAGGAAGATGCAGCAAAACACCCCTGGGGGCACACTGTGCCAAAAATAGGTTTTTAGCTTACCTATGTTTTTAACCCACACCCTTAATTACATCGGCCGCGCCCCTCCGAGATACCCCCCAGTTTTTTCATTGCACTTAAACCCCACTCAAATGTTTCGATGTTGGCCTTCTACTACTAGAGAATACAAGCATCCAGGAGTGAGATGGCGCCATTTTTACATGAACTCTATCCTGATCATGTTTCTTATCTCTCTGTGGATTCTTGTAACATACCCAGCACTTTGCAAGTATTGCCATGGCACTAAACCAGACTATCTTACATCCACAACTGTTGGACACCAGTAGCCTTAGCAGCTCTGCAGACCTGGGGACAAGAAACCTGTGAGTGATGGTGCCCAAGTTGAAATATTCTCAGATTATTTTAAAATGTATACCATACCCTATAAATAGGTTCTGCCCGGGATGCATGCAGGCGAATTTATGATTCCACCTGGAACAAAACAACGACCCCAACACCACCACCCTGCTCGACAACCTCGCCAACCTCGGCCTCAAACAACTGGTGAACACCGCCACCCACATCGCCGGACACACACTTGACCCCATCTTCTCCGCCAGCAAACACGTCTTCTTCAGCCACGCCTCCGCCCTACACTGGACCGACCACAGCTGCGTCCACTTCACATTCCGACGCGAGACCTGCCACCTCCGCACCCAACCCATCCCTCGTCGACAGTGGAACAAGATCCCCGAAGAGCAACTCTTCTCCGCACTCGCCGCCAACCAACCCACCCTCACCACCGACCCCAACGACGCAGCCCTCAACCTCACAAACTGGATCTCCAACTGCGCAGACATCCTTGCTCCCCTCAAACGGACGCATCGACAGACCAACACCAAAAAACCTCTCTGGTTCTCTGACACCCTCAAAGAATCAAAGAAAACTTGTCGCGCCCTTGAGAAAGCCTGGCGCAAGGACCGCACCGCTGACAACATGACCGCCCTCAAGAACGCTACCTGCGAGCACCACCACCTGATCCGCGCTGCCAAAAGGAACTTTTTCACCGACAGGCTGTACAAAAACAGACACAACAGCAGAGAACTCTTCAGCATCGTCAAGGAGTTCTCCAACCCCAGCGCCAACGCCAACGCCGTCACGCCCTCACAAGATCTGTGCGAATCCCTCGCCACTTTCTTCCATCGCAAGATTAGCGACCTCCACGACAGCTTCGGACACCAGACCCAACCAAACACCACCGAACCGGCATCCACGGCCATCACCCTCAACAACTGGTCCCACATCAACACGGAAGAAACCAAATCCATCATGAACTCTATCCACTCCGGCGCCCCTTCGGACCCCTGCCCGCACTTCATCTTTAACAAAGCCGACGACATCATCGCCCCGCACCTCCAGACCGTCATCAACTCTTCTTTTTCTTCTGCTACCTTCCCCGAATGCTGGAAACACGCCGAAGTCAACGCCCTACTAAAGAAACCTACGGCTGACCCGAGCGACCTGAAAAACTTCCGCCCCATCTCTCTTCTGCCTTTCCCAGCCAAAGTAATAGAGAAGACCGTCAACAAACAGCTGACCACCTTCCTGGAAGACAACAACCTGCTCGACCCCTCACAAACCGGACTCCGAACCAACCACAGCACTGAAACCGCCCTCATCTCAGTCACTGACGACATCAGAACCCTGATGGACAACGGTGAAACAGTCGCCCTCATTCTGCTTGACCTCTCGGCTGCCTTTGACACCGTCTGTCACCGCACCCTAATCACCCACCTCCGCTCCACCGGAATCCAAGGCCAGGCCCTGGACTGGATCGCCTCCTTCCTCTCAAACCGTTCCCAAAGAGTTTACCTCCCTCCGTTTCGCTCAGAACCCACCGAGATCATCTGCGGCGTACCCCAAGGCTCATCACTCAGCCCGACACTCTTCAATGTCTACATGAGCCCCCTCGCCAACATCGTACGCAAGCACGACATCATCATCACCTCCTACGCCGACGACACCCAACTTATACTCTCCCTCACCAAGGACCCCGCCAGCGCCAAGACCAACCTACAAGAGGGTATGAAGGACGTCGCAGATTGGATGAGGCTCTGCCGCCTAAAGCTGAACTCTGAAAAAACGGAAGTCCTCATCCTCGGCAACACCCCGTCCGCCTGGGACGACTCCTGGTGGCCCACGGCCCTCGGCACCGCACCGACCCCCACAGACCACGCCCGCAACCTCGGCTTCATCTTGGACCCTCTTCTCACCATGACCAAGCAAGTCAACGCCGTGTCCTCCGACTGCTTCCTCACCCTCCGCATGCTCCGCAAGATCTTCCGCTGGATCCCCGCCGACACCAGAAAAACCGTGACCCACGCCCTCGTCACGAGCCGCCTGGACTACGGCAACACCCTCTACGCCGGGACCACAGCCAAACTCCAAAATCGCCTGCAACGCATTCAAAACGCCTCGGCCCGCCTCATCCTCGACATATTCCGCAGCAGCCACATCTCCGCACACCTGAGACACCTGCATTGGCTCCCAGTCAGCAAAAGGATCACCTTCCGACTTCTCACCCACGCACACAAAGCCCTCCACGACAAGGGACCGGAATACCTCAACAGACGCCTCAGCTTCTACGTCCCCACCCGCCTCCTCCGCTCCTCTGGCCTCGCACTCGCTGCTGTCCCTCGCATCCGCCGCTCCACGGCGGGTGGGAGATCTTTCTCCTTCCTGGCGGCCAAGACCTGGAACTCCCTCCCCACCAGCCTCAGGACCACCCAGGACCACTCCGCTTTCCGGAGACTCCTAAAGACCTGGCTGTTCGAGCAGCGATAACCCCCCCTTTTTCCCCTAGCACCTTGAGACCCGCACGGGTGAGTAGCGCACTTTATAAATGTTAATGATTTGATTTGATTTGATTTGATTTGATTCTTATATGTGAGAGTTAAACACTGGTGATGGATGGTGTACTCTGTCCAGAGATGTCCCTTCCCTCTTGACGCTTATGATTTAACACTTGCAATGTGCTGGGTGGACATTCAGGGCACATTATCTGGAGGACATCTCAGCCAGTAGCAGTAGTTTTATGGGTCTCCTTTTGTTTATTTTGTATGCTAAAAGACAAGTGGCTATTGTCCTGATGAAGCCCAGAGATTGATATTACTGGGTCGAAACACCAACATATCAAGCGTTATCATTGATGACACTCAAGGGAGATCAGAGTGATGTGTTGGATAGCTCCAGGTTCCATTCATCCAGAACCCTAGATGGATTTCTGAATCAGATTATTTAAGTCACATATGCACTTATACTGCACACTACGCCCTCTACACTTTTACTATTCAGGAAGAGAAGCTCATTGGTACATTTGTGTGAAGTTGTCCAAGTGATTTGAATGGTCTATGAGAGTTGCACATGCTTTGGTTCCTGTGAAAAGAAACCTCATGGAACCATTGGTATCAGATAGAATTTCAACTTTCAATCCTGTACAGAAAGCAGACACCCCATGCACTGTCCATTTCATAAAGGATGCATCCTAAACAAGCATTTGTAATACAACGGGTCTCGCATTTGCCCGAGTTCGAGCTATTAGCGTTGTAAATTCCTAACCAGACTTTTCTTGAAACTTAAATTGAAAATGAAAAGTAAAACAGTTTCACATAAGTGAGTCGATTCAAAGCGCCAAGGCCGCCATGAGCATGAAGGAGACACATGTGCAATTAGCCATGTAACAGGGTCGATGTCCTAGGCGGTAACCAAACTGCCCCAAGGAGGGACAAATGTAAAGCATTTACCAATGATAAAGGATTTTTGAAAGGCAAGCCCATCAACGAGTGAAAGTGATTGGCGTGCGGTGGGTGTGGTTAAAAGCCCACATAGATACCAACACGTCAGAAAAGCAGAGTTTGCGCACTGCTATGCTCAACCTAAAAAACACCAATCTCTGTTGCAGAGTTTGAGTTTTTATGTGCAAAGCACAAGCATCCTGCTGAATTTTAAAAAAATCAAACTTCTGAAAGAAATTTAGAACACTTCTGGAAACCAAGAGGAGCCTCTGCCTGGGGAAGAGCTGAAGAGCTGAGGAAGAAGAGCTGCCCTGCCTGTGACTGTGCTTTGTGGAGCTATCCTGCAGTTGCTGCTTCTGCCTGTGCTAGGGGACAAAGACTGGACTTTGTGGTATATTCCTGCTTGAAGAAGATCTCCAAGGGCTTGATTTAGAGCTTGCCTCCTGTTGTTTGAAGTCTCAGGGACAGCAAAGACTTCTCTCTGCCAGCACCTGGAGTCTCTGGAAAAACTCCTACTCTGCCCTGTGGTGCCCATCCAGTTCCTGTGGCTTTGAAAGGAGAAGCTGGCAGCCTAAAAGGAAGAAATCCACGCACAGGACGCCGTGCAGGGAAAAGATCGACTCGACTCCGATCTGCGGCTGGAAAATTGACGCGCCGCCGGCTTCGCGGCTCAAAATCGATGCTCGTCTGCAACGCGACCGAAGAATAGACCCACGGAGCTGGAGAAAAGACGTGCAGCATCGCAGAAGGAGACTGGGAGATCGCAACCCGCGTTTGGTGGTTTTCGGATCATCGTGCGGCTGAATTTCTGATGCCAACCATCGCTGTGCGTGCAAAAACAACGCAAAGCCTGCCCGGACCCGTGTGCAGACCGAATCGACGCATTTCTCTCCTGCGGAGAGAAGAACCGACTCCTGCCGACTCGACAGAAGGGGGAAACAACGCATGGTCTTGCTCGTTAGTGATATTGACGCATCTCAATCCCTTTTTGACGCATAACCGTCCGTGCAGAGTTATTTTTGACACACACAAGGTACATTTTCACGCTAGCAGTGCTAGCGTTATGTTTAAAACTACATGAAGCCTCTTTTTAGTTTTTAAGTGATAACTTGACTTGTGTATTGTGGATTTTTATCGTTTTGGTCTTGTTTTGTTTAGATAAATATATCCTATTTTCCTAAACCTGTGTTGTGTCCTTTTGTAGTGTTTTAATTAAGTTACTGTGTGTGTTGGTACAAGTACTTTACACCTAGCACTCTGAAGTTAAGCCTACTGCTCGTGCCAGGCTACCAAGGGGGTAAGCAGGGGTTAGCTGAGGTTGATTCTCTTTTACCCTGACTAGAGTGAGTGTCTTTGCTTGGACAGGGGGTAACCTGACTGCCAACCAAAGACCCCATTTCTAACAGTTTCTGAATATCCAGGGCCCGCTTGGGAGGCAGTAATGTCTTCTTGTCGGCGGGGCTGCTGAGGCGGGGGCACAGGCAGGACTTGCAAAACATCCTGCCTGGTGCCAGCCATGTGCGTCGACCTCCTCACAGAGCAGCACTGAGAGGAAAGCCCTGCACGCAGCCTACTCCCAAAACAATGATACACATAGATCCTTGGTAGGTTTGGAAAACATTGGCTGCAGTTTATTAAACATTGATTTACAGCATGTGGCCCTTCTGAGTCTTTTAGTAGGGGCCATAAATCATTCTTGGCAGGCCTGTCATAAATCACTTGACATTTTTATGATCCATTCAGGGCCATACATCTTTGGAGACAGTTTGTCAAAAATCAGTCTGATCTTTTTATGGTTCACAAAAAATCTGTAGTACCATAAATCACTTTCCATCAGCTACCCATAAATCAATCAAACAGTTTTTGAGAAAATTGAGTTTTTGCACTGGTGTTTCTGCTTTGTGTGTGTGTGGGGGGTACTCTTTTAACCCTTGTAGGCTTAACTCACTACCTTTGATTGTTTGTTGCGTCCTGCCCTCTGGCAGACCTGGGCTGCGAGCGCTGTGTTTAATGTACCCCCTCCACCGACTGTCTTACCCTACCGTAAGGCATCCCAGGGTAAGTAGTCCTGCCACCCCGCCGTGTCGGCTGTGGCCTCCCCATCATCCTTATGCTCCTTTTTGCCCCTCTTCGCCACTGCCTAGCTTTAAACCCCAACAACCCCCTCAGGGTGTTATTTTTTAAACATAAACTCTGCCTTTCATTGGCTGCTTGTGTTTGCAACCTTCCTGCCAGTTTGTTGCTTCCTGCACGCCTTGCCTCACTTCTCCGTCAGGGGATGGGGTGCCATTTCCTGCTGGCACTTTTTTTGTGCCCTTTCTACTCCTGGGTGCACCTTTTTCCCAGGCCTTGGTGGGGTTTCTGCTCTGGCCCCTTAAGCCACCTGCAGGTGTGGGCCTTTGCCCCTCGCACGTGGACCACAGATGTGTCAATCTGGTGGCGGCAAGCGAAGCAGGGAAAAACAAGGCTGCCCCCACCTCAGTGCTTAAGGGGGGCAATCGATACATACTCGTCACAGTGAGGGGGGTCTAGCTGCAGGAAAAACAAAAACAGGTGAGACAATGCCCCATCGATTCAGCTGGGCAGTGCCAGGGTCCTACTAGCTCTGAATAGGATGTTTGTTTGTTTATCACCATAACACGCTGCGACAGAGCATTCTGTGTGCTGAGGCCACTGGGTTCAGCTTCATTTAATACAGGTTGGCCCGTGCCAATAATTATTTAACTTTGAATTCTGAACAAGTAGTTGATTGAGAGAGGGCAGTGTTAGACAACAGCCTCAGTCTGTGGCAGCACATGAGAGTGTGCACTCACTGCAGCTAAATGCAGCTCCAAGGTCAGCACGCCTTATGTGGGGCGGGTAGCGGTGGCAATATCAATGTGTGATGTGTGCATTTTAGTGCAGTGATGTGGACACCAAACTAAAATGCGTTAGTCTAACCAATGATGCGTGGTACTTGGCAGGGCTGGGAGAGAGACGAGGGGTGGAAGAATTGGGGAGTGACATACAGGGAGAGAGAATGAGTGTAAAAACAGTTTGAGAAGGCACATAGGGACAGGTAAAGGATGCAGGCAACCAGTAGCAAAGTGACTTTGTAAACAAATTTAGTGCAACGCATCAGATTGCGCTCTGCATAACATGGGTGGAGCATGGGTATTCCAGTGCATCTACCAATGAAATTTGAGGCAATCCCAGATTTACTGAAATCAGTAAACCTGGGATTGCTCCAAATCATACGCCAACCCATGAGAGGCGTAATGAGGAGAAATATGTTCCCTTCTCCTTGCTATTTCCTCTTTCTATGCCTGATGCATTTAGCAACACACACAGAGGAAATTGTCTCCTGGGATTGTTTTTGTGCAGGAAGATATGCCTTCATGCATGAAACAATCCTGCCCGTAACGTAGGCATCTTTCCCCCATGGTGCAAGGGTGCCTGCAGTAGCGCTATGCTGCCACAAGTGCCCCAGAGCAGGTAGAGAGCCAAAGAGCGACATATCTTACATGGTGCTGTTCAGATCTCTCGTTCATGCAACACCGCACAGCAACTTTGCTTGCTTACCATGTGAACTTTGATAAGATTTGCCCCCTAATGTCTATGCTCAATTTCTTCAGTGTCAGAGGTTTAAGAGGTGAGTGCAGTGAACAGAGGCTGTGCCAGCCCTCAGAAACAGGAGTTTAGGGCTTAAACATGGAGCATCCAAAACAAAGATACCTTGTTTTGGTTTTACGGCAGACAGATCTACAAAAGAAAGCTGAGATTATGACAGACCATGTCTCTGCAGAAAGCTCTTTGACCCATTGCTGAGCAGAGGCACACTTGTTCAGGTACTGAGACTCGGCGCCACATTTCATTTATGTCAGTAAGTGCTTAGGGACGTATTTATGGGATTGTAACGTAATGCAGCAAGTTACCGTGCTGCGCTGCGTTACAGGGAAAGGGCAGGAATATGCTGTATTTAAGGCAGTACTGCGCGCATTCCTGTCCTTTTCTCTGTGCTGACACACAGTGGGCTGCCTAGCGCCAACGTAGGCATCCATACACCATGGAGCAACAGTGCCTGCACGGACACCTTCCTGCCCAAGAACAATCCTCAGGCTCACATTCTTCTTTCTACGAGGGCTGCAGAATGCAGCACACATAGAAGAGGAGGGAAGAAGGAGAAATAATGATATTTGTCCTTGTTGCGCCTCTCTTGAAAAGGTCCATTTTTTTGGCGCATTCCCAGGTCTACAAGTTCTAAACCATGGGAGATGTGTGGGAACACCGAAGCAACACCCGTGGAATGGAGCGCCTTCTCAGGGCAGAGTAAGGCAACGCAGTGATTTGCACTGCATTGGCCTTGCGTGGCTTCATAAATCTCATTTGAGGTTTGCGTCTCTCTGGCACCCCGTTGCGTGGTGCAAACGCGATGCAAGCCTTCCCATAAATGTGCCCCTCAGTTCAAAAAGTGAGGGCAAGCAAAAAGCTATGGGGCAGGTTTATGAACGTGCAGCGCCACTCTTCTTGTGCCCGTTAGTGCCCCCTAACGCCACCATGTGTGCACTGTATTTAAAAGATGGCGCTCCGCGGCAGTAGTCAGGGGGACTAGCGTCATAATTTTTGACGCTAGTCCGGTGCTTTGCAGGAGTAGCGTAAAAAAAATTGACACTAATCCTGCAAAGCACCCAGAGGCCCATTGTAACCAATGGGAGCCTCATTTTAAAGCATCCTCTAAGCAGGCATTAAAAAATGCTGATGAAAATGACGCAAAGAAATCTTATAGATTTCTTTGCGCCATTTTTTTGCCTCCCCAGCACCGGAATGCCCACCTTGCATACATTATGCCTGGCACAGGCATAATGTGGCGCAAGGGGTTAGAAAGTGGCACAATGCAATCACTGCGCCACTTTGTAAATATGGCGTGCCGTTTTTGCCCTTCTAACACCACCTTAGCGTAAAAAAGTGACAGTAATGTGGCGTTAGATGGTGCTAGGCCCACGTAAATCTGGGCCTAGATTGCGCTGAAAGACCTGAAAAAGCCTATCTGGTGACAGAATTTTGTCAAGCATGTAACACGCAAATGCGCACAATTTATTGTGGACACATGGATATATTTAGATACACACATAGCGTCCTTATCGCACACACTCAGGTTCAGGTGCCCTTGGGAGTGCCACATGGCTGGGGGCTCTCAAAGGCCCTCCAGCTGGCTGCTGAGGCTCCCAGGCTCTGGGCAGGCTCCCCACTGGCAGGTTTACAGCAGCAGAGGGTGGCATTGTGTCAAAGCTGTGCTGATAACACATGACTTTACTGGAACTAATGTTTATTCAGTGGTTCCAGAGAAACCTACGTCACCCAGCTGAGCCTGTCCAGGTATCTCTATCCAGGGCCAGTGAGCTTGACACAGAGGGCTTTGCCTACTCTCGAAAGGTACAATACTTTCACTTTGGGGCTAAATAAAATGGCGAGCCTCCTGAGTAGCCAGAAAAATAAAACACCCCTCACTTAGAGCTCGAACATAGCAATAAATGAGCGAGTAAAGTAAGCGACCCCAACCCTTCTCAAGAAGTGTCCTGGGAACTGTACCCTGGGGGTAACTTGCAGAACACGATGCAATGATGAATAATATAGTAGGATTTTAAAGGGATTTGGACAAAAAGGACACCTTTACCTGCCCTATTTCTCTGATTCATCATCCCCTCGTCCTTCTCATGCGTCAGTCTTTCCTTCTGCCAGCATCTTTTTAGTTTTTACGCATATTTCATTCTTTCCTTCAATCTTTCTATTCTTCTCTCATTCCATCAGTCTTTTTTCTAGTTTTCTATTCTTTTCATATCCGTTTATTTTTATCTTACTCCTGGCATTCTTTCACTCATTCTTTGCATCTTTTCTTTCTGTATTCCCTCCGGTAGTACATTCTTTGTCCGTCCTTGTCATCGCACATGTCTTCTATGATATTTCAATATATTTTTCTGCTTTCCTTCTTTTCTTTTTATTTCTTTGATCTTTCCTTTTTTCTTCTTTCCACTCTTCACTCTTTCCTTTCTTCTTTTGCACCTTGTCTTCTTGTTTTTGGTGTTCATTTCTACCCTTTTTCCTTCCCTCGTTATTTGCATTTTGCTTGCTTTCCTTTGCGCCGTTCACTCCATTTTTTTTTTTGCCATTCTAATAGTTTTTCTTTTTATCTCTCACTGTTTTGGGATGCTTTAAGGCTTTCTTTTGGTGCCCACCAAACAGCTTTGTTATTATAGTTTATTCTTGCGGAGTGTGTTAGTTTTAACTTGCGATGACCTGCGAGCCAAAGATTAGTCTTAAGAAAGGCCATGAGAAAATGAACCTGCTTCGGTATCACCCCCACTCAAGCTGGTGTAGCGAGTGGTCCACTGTGCCCTTGAACCCTGGCATACACCAGAGTCCACTCTGAAGGCTCACCTGCCAAGCTGCTGTGATGTGAGAGGCTGAGAGGCATCCCTCATGTGCATCCTCACCAAACAAACACACGCTCCTGAAGGAAGATGTGAGAAGAACTGGATGTGGGGCACAGTAACCGGGTTCAGCAGCCAGGATATGGGTGGCAGTCATAGAGCAAGAAACCAGGACCACAGTGACTACTGATGTGAAGATGTGAGCTGCAGTGAAAGGCCTCTTCTGGTCTAAGCTGGGAGAACAGGGTGTAGGGACTGAGGCACATATGTGATTCGACCCACTGTTATACTGCTGTGTGATTATGTGTAGTTACAGGTTTTCCCTCTTGTTACACTTCTCTTTTGGATTTTGTGTAAAATGATGATGCTGTAGTGTTTAACTTTTTATTCAATGGTGATGCTTTTGTGTTTGTGTTTTATATATTCTGTTTTGTAGCTCTGAAGAAGTCCTTGAACAGGATGATACCTGTTGGCTACTTGCTGAAGAAATTTTATCCAAAGAAACGTTTCAATTGAGAATAAAAAACTTTTAAGAAAACCAGAGATATGAGGACTTGGTCTCTCTATGTTGCTGAACTCGGACTTTCTCTTTATGGTGCTATGAAAATGAGAATTTTAATTGACGTCCCATGAGATGGATTTTGTTTTTGAATATTAATTCATTAATACTACTGGATTTTGCTGATGTTGGTATTTGTACAATTTTGTCTATACAGTGTAGGGACTGCCTTTTATCTCTGAGTCATTCTCTGTGACTACTTAGGCCTAGAAGAACAAATTGAGACACTGTTTGCTGATAAGATATGATATTGCAACAGAGTGTATGCAAGGAGAAGGATTGGTGTTTATTTGTAAAGAAGGTTTGGCTAAGACTAGCCTCGTTTTCACCTCCAAAGTGTCCCATTTGCTTTATCAAAACTTATCACTCTCCTGATTTTCTACATAGAAAAGTTATTTGATTTCTGTGCGGTGGTTGATATCGATGCTGCACGCACTTTGATGTTAGGTGACAATACTTTTCATGTAGATGGTCTTATTAATGTTGTTATCATAAATCCCTCTGTGCAAACCTTCATGCCTTTGGTTTTGCTGAGACCATTGACTCCTTTACTCACAGGGCACAGCAGTATTTGGATTAACCTTTTGTGGGCTCATCTACGACACTGACACTGAGTCGAAGTCACAGTCTGGTCAGGTCATGATCTTCTTTGAGGTCCACCCTATCGTGTAGGTGCAGCCTGGACTGGAAACAAGTCGGCAGCCTCCTTAGAACTTGTCGATTTATAATAGAGGGCTCAGGGTGTGTGGGACTGACATGGAGGCTACTGCAAAGTTGTGCTTGTTGACTATCTGGGATGCGACTGACCTTCCTCGAATGGACCATCTAAAGATGACAATGGGATTTATGGTAGCTAAACGTAATATAGCATGGTTGTGGAGGGTGATCAGACACCACAGCTTAATGACAGGAAGGCGGACATGGATTGGTGCATGCTGGCAGAGAGTGGTTTACAAGGGCAGAGGGTGTCCAAAGAAATGGGCCAACATTTGGAGCAAGTGGAATGAATATCAGGGTGGGCTATGTTCCCCCATTGACAGCACCGATTTTGATGCTGGCTTTTAGGAATATCTGAACTTCTCTGACGCGTAATGTTGAGTTTGGTGGAGAGTTGTTGAGAGGCTGGTGATTCAATTCTGCATGATGCTATAGTAGAGCTACAGTGCATTGCTTTCTTTTCTTTTCTTATTTATTGTCAATGTTCCTTCATATGCTGCTTGGCAATAAAAATAGGTTTTTGAAAAAACAAAAAAGTTTCAAGCTCGATGATGGAGGTTCACACACGCTTTAATTCCAAGGGCCCAACAATCTTCCAAGTAAGTCCTTCAAATCATTGGTGCACATCTGACCTGAAAGTAGGAAACATTACCCAATAGGCAGGCGGTAAGAAGGCAGCATCTCTCCGAGACTGAAGAGGCTACCATTTCTGCACGTGGGTTATTTTTGATAGTCAGAAAGTTCTTGTTACCTCCTTGTTGTATAACTATTTTTGCACCTTTGCAAATTCTTTGTAATAAGTTAGAATCTTGTGTGTTCATTAAAAAATTGCTTATCTAAAATTCCTTTGTGAATCTCGGCTACCTCGGACGCGCCTAATGAGATCCATAGTTATGTCTCTACCTTGCTGCTGGCTTTCATTATGACTTTGACCTTCTGAGCTTGTCCTTTCTCTGGCATGAAACTAGTGCTTCCTGTTTAATTCATTGGTCAAAAAATACAAGAAGGGGGGACTAGGGCTGAATCAAGGTCCAGCAATCACACCCCCAAACAAACTATGTAAATACAAGGAGTGTGCAGGTCCTAAGTGAAAAGGAAAAGAGTGTAGGTCAGAAAGAACCTGGGGCATCAGATTGGAAGATCTGATTGCTCAGGAGCAAGAGCCCTCACACACCCCTATGGGCATTGTGTTTCATCATCGGGCAGCTCTTCATTGGGCAGGGGCTGCAATGCCCAACGGGCCCCACTAGGGGGCTCTTTGCCAGAGATCTTCTGTATTTTGCCGATAAGAAGAGTGAGGTGCAATGTACTGTGTGACTAGTTGAGTAGACGGGGGTAATGTGAGGTTAAAAATAACTAAGGGGTACCCTAATCTTTTTATAATAGAGGTGCCCTTGTTATCATTAAAAACTGGCTCAAAAGGTAGTGAGTGAAAAAAAAGTTGACATGTTTCTTGCCTGTTTGAAGTCAAAACTAATCATGGCAATTCATCAGGACCGAAATCCTAATCTACTCGTTGTTTGGCCTGTCAAAGTGAACAACAAATAATCGTAATCATGCCCAAAGGCCTTCACACAGGTAAGTAGTGACCTTCAAGGTTAAAAACCGACCTAAATAAGAAAACTTAAATGAATCAAATTAGAATGTTACCATCTAATCGCATGCCAAATCACGTAGGAGTGTGCATGCTGGGGGAAAAAAGGTGCAGATAGAAGCAGACCATAGTTAGAGCCTCACAATAAAATATGTGTACACAACACAGGACAAGCACATATAACATATATGTGATACAACGAAGAAGCACAGCTCAGGAAATGTCATGCAAACAGGGACACACCCAGGTTCTGAACTATGGGATTTAACATATTAGGAGGGATAATCAGCCTCAGCATGAATGGCAGGGAGATCGCTCACAGGCCTAAGAATCAGCGGGGCCACTGCTAATAGCAAGGTGAGGGGCGGGGAAGGCGACAGGGAGGGGGAACAAATAATAACTTTTTAAAAAGAGACTTACCGTTCCCACCATCTCCTGCCTCCTTGCTCCCCGCTCCTTTCCTGTGCTGGTGTTCCAGCATTTACAGGGACACCAGAACAGGCACCCCAGCAATCCTGGCGCTGCTTTCATGCTAAACCTAACATGAAAGCAGCGTCAGGATTGGTCTGAGTAGCTCGGACTGCCACTCAGACACAGCCCTGGGGCCTGTTCAGTTTCTCCAGCCTGGCTATGTACACAGCAGGGCTGGAGAAATCTAAGTGCGCATGTGTGTTTGGACGGCCTAAGATGGTCAGCCAAACACACATGCACACTTAGTGCACTCCATTCCACACACCCCTCCCGCCTCCCATGGCCCAGCCCCGTCCCTCCCTTCACATGCTGGCATAGCCGGAAGTAGAAAAATATCTGCCATTGTGGAGGAGCCACCCCTGCTAAGAATAGTCTGGTAAAAAAAAAGAACAATCAGTATCAAGTACTTGTGGGCCAGAGGGGGCTCCCGTGATGTCAAAGAACTCTGCAACAAATGATGTCAAACCTGTACTCACAGGAAGGAAGAGCACTCTTTGCCCAGGACCTACCCCGTCAGCTGCCACCACGAAGGTAACTGTGGAGTATAGTGGGCGGTTTATGTAGGCAGCATGAGGAGTCCAATGTGGAACAGGTGTGAGTGGTGAAAAAATCTAGGACCCCATGTAGCATATCTGGTCAGAATGCTCAACAGAATAAGTGTTCTACTGCGGGCGCCATCTTAAAATTAGGCGTGCATTCCAGGGATGTAATGCTGCACAAAACGGTCTCAGCAAAAAGTCTCAGACTAACTGTAAAAAACAGAATTATTTAAAACAGTTACTCAAGTATAAAATCTGGGTGCTCCCAGGCTATGAGTCCCACCACGGCCTCCAACGTAGGGCCAGGCATGAATTCAAGTAATGTATTGCCTGATAAACAGTCCCATAAAAAGGACTTGAAACAGCCAGGGTTCAGGACGCTCCACCGGCAAAGTATCCAAATTTGAGGGCCATCTTAAGAACAGGCATGCATTCAAGTGGTATATTGCCTGATGGAAAAGTCCCATCAAAGGTCACAAAACAGCCAGGGATCACAACAAAAACTCGCCCACAGTAAAAAATACAAATATTCAAAACAGAAGTAAGGGGCAACCCTCATAAAAAAGGGGAGACCGCAGTTGAGAAAACTGCACCCGGTGGTCATAGATTGCCACAACGGACAGAGTGGCTCCTATAGGCGCTAATCTATGAAATGCACAGCAACAACCATCACTGTAACACCACCCAACATATCCTAACCTGAGGAGGCATATAATGGAGTCCTCTAGATGGATTTTTGAAGCCAAATGTGGGCAGATAAAAAGGGATCCTCGCATCTGTTGGCATACAACAAATACAGATGTATCTCATGGTATGTAGGGAAATTTGTATGAGGGTGTAACGCTATGTGTATTGGACCACCGACTCCTTCTTGATCATTGATTCCATTTTGTGCTTAGCTCCAGGTGCCGTCACAGTGGCAGTGCAGGGTTTTTTCCACACCAAGCTTGTTTTTCACACAGAACGTGTTTGTGCTTTTCTCGACAGAACAGGGTCACAGCATGTTGGGACTTAGTATGGGAGACGTGGACAGTAAATGTGATTAGAGTCTCCAGCTGGGAATGTTTTCATCAAGGAAAAGTACAGCTCTGTCTCTGGAATGCGCATCGGTGCAGGGCCCTTTCCTTTACATGTTTTTGATGCAGACCGAGTACAGCCAGCGTTTGAGTTTCATAAACGAAGAGAGAGGGGTTAGTAGAATCTTCCTCTTGAGTTAGTTTAAGGTATAAAAGACGAGTAAACTTGCCACTGACGAAGGAGCTCATCTGGGAGTGGACGCACTGCCTGGGACAATCCCATTTGGGGGAAGGTCTCCTATTTCAGCTGATTAAGGTTCCTCATATTGGTGCTGGCAAGCATGATAGATTTAAGCACGATGGTGATACATTTTAATTCTTAACTATTAAGCTTAAAAATATTCACTGCATATATTCACTGCTGATCAACTGCACATTGTTGCCTGTTATTGTTTAACTGATGTGAGTATTTTGGCATATTCACATGTTTCACTGCATTTGAGTTAAATGCTTATTTTCATATATATTTGAGTGCTTTTATTTGATATCTGGGAAGTGCCTTAATAAATTCATTACTCAGACTAAGAGTGCTGCATTCTTTGGCATTGTTTCCACTGAGTTTAAAGCAGTGAAACACAGAGGGGACCCAATAGTTCCTCAAATTGTTAATTCACCCCAAGGAATATCATAATTGAGCTCTGTCTTGTGTGCAGCCAAGCGGAAAATCCATTTCTGTCCCTACCAAATGGGGTGTTCCTGTTCACCTGGGGGTGTGCCTCCAAGACTGTCCAACGTAAATCTTCTGGAGTGTGCTGTCTGTCAAGGAAGTGAGTGCTCATAAGAGTAGTATTTCTTGCAACAAATGCTGCTGCGATGTTCTGTAATTCTAATCTGCACTGCATGGGTGGTCATGCCTATATAACATTTGTTACATGGGAATTTGATCATTTATATGCAGTTCTTACAAATACAATTAGCATGTGACCTTTGGTTTCAGGTATTGATGTGGTCAAGGTGAACGACTTTGGAAGGTTCAGTAAAGAGACTGACCACACATGACCCTCTAGGAAAGTGTCTCATAATGGGCGGTAGCCCCCACAGTGTTTGTTGTGACTTTCTAGAGGCTCCCTGTGGTCTGGTGTGTGCACTTATGTCCCTAATGTTATTGGTACATTTAAAGGCAAAGAGTGGAACTGGAAAAGTGAGGAAACCTTCTCCCAGTATTGACCAGTATTTCCTAATGATTTTCTTTATCTTGTTGGATATCGGGGTGAAAGATGTCAAACATGTCAGGGCCTCATCCTGAGTACGGGTGCAAGGTTCCATCAGTGCAGTCCCATTATTATTTTTGCCCTTTTACTTGCCAATTTGACACAACAACTTGATACATGTTGAATATTAATGTAGAGATATACATTTATTTTGATCATATCAAATATATCAATTTTTTGCGATTTCTTTAAAAGACCCGCTCTTCTATACGGATCCGTTATCTATCTTCCTTCGGATAAAACAGGTTTTCCTGGAGGTCCATTATATGTTGAACATCGGTGATGAACAATTAATCCAGTGTTTGATACAGTTATCTATCTCTGTTTTTCAGAATTGCATATTTTGCTTTGTGTTCCTTTATTTTTGTCTATCTGTATTTAGGTTTTAGATCTCTGTTTTCTATACTATTGGATGGTGCTATGGTTGATGTTTGTGTTGTATGAATGACAGTATGAAAGTAGATTCTTTCATTTTGGACCTCTAGCAATTTTGTTTGAACTATATAATTTATCTAATTTTTTACTGTTTTGAAGAAATTGTAAAAAATTTATATATTTGATATGATCAAAATAAATGTATATTTCTAAATTTATATTCAATATGTATTGTTTGGTTTCCAGAATATGCTTTATTAATTAGACTATGAGGTATATGTACCCACGTTAATTAATTTTGGAGAGACATTTTTCTTACATATGGATAAACAGAGCAAGCCACAGATCCTGAGGTTGAAAGAGTTGATGTGGATCTAAGTCAAAATGATCTGACACCTAAGACAGTAGTCGCAGGTACATCAAGTCAAAACTCTGCAGAACTGGAAGAAGTTGAAAGTCTAACGCTGAAAAGAACCTTGACCAAGGGTCCACTGAAAGGAGATAAGTGGCCGAAATCACAAGCCAAGAGAAAAGAATAGATTACAGTGACGAAAATTGAAGAAGAAACAGACACAACAAGAAGAGAAGATTTGAGTGTAAATGGAGATCGCAGATTGAAGAGAAAGCGAATTGCAAGCAGAAGGTACGCAAGTCCTGAGTGGGCGTATGCAACGACTAGTGAATGGCAGGGTGAATTTTTGTCTTTTTGTTTTGATCGTGAGATTCCAGGTCAATATTTTGGCACGTGAAGGAGAGCAATGAACTGAACTTTATAAAGTTGTGAAACTAAGAAAGGTGAAAAGAAACAGTTGAAATTTACTGGAAAAGACATATTGAGTAAACCAATTTGACAAGCTGATACACTGATTTTCACAAGTTACCTATTTTTTACAAAATTCCTGGAAGAGAGACTGAAAACTGTAAATATTTGCAAAAGCAGATTTTGTTTTTGCTGCATAGCTATATATATTTTGTTTTTTTTCTACTTTCTAATTCTTTACAGACCACGAGTAACTCTAACAAGCAAACTAGAAAGAGTAGGTAGTGCAAATACATAGCTATTGGCTTAGCAATTGTGTGCTTGATAGTATGTCTGATATTGATTGTGAGTCTCATTGAGAGAACTGTGGCTAGTAATGCTTCTGCTTTAGAGATGACTACTGCACTTACAGAATTAGAGAAGTTTAAAAGGGATGAGATATATTTACATGCAAATAATGCACAGGGAGATATTTCTTCTAATGTCTTCTATTGCTTATTAGATGAGTATGTTGAGATGATGAATGCGAAAAAATGTTATGTTTGTACGCAAATTCCTACATCAGTAGAGGAAGGGATTACCTATCATAGCTTGCCATTAACATATGGGATTAGTCGCAGTCTATTACTAACAAGATTTTATAACCAGGAGTATATTCAGTATTTTTATTCAAATTATGATGTAGTGTTTTCATTTGTTCCTACAATTAAGTATTTGAGTAAAGTAGCTAAAGAAAATAGTATAGAATTACCGAGAGATTTCTTTGAGCCTACATTGACATATGGCACAGCTTACGCACACAGAAACATTTTGACATGTTTGCTTACACCAATAGAAAATAGCTTTTTAGATCAGACTGATGACAGGAGAAAGGCACCGAATGAGAAGTTAGAAAAGGGCTTAGAGAAAAGGATATTTTGGAATGACTATGCATTTAGTGAAATCAAAACACATGGTAAATTGGCTTTAGATGCACAACACGTAGGGAAGCTTTGTGTATATAGGCCTAAATCTAGAACTGACACATTGTTTGTGGTAATGAGTGATTGTAGACAAGCGTTTCTATTCCAGAGTAAATGGACTTTTATGTTAACTGGCAAGACCCAGCAATTCCAGGGGTCTAATATATCTGTGGTCCAAATGAAGATTATCGTCTTCAAAGAGGATGGTATGGCACATGTTACTTGGGGATAATGTTTTCCCAAAGATTTATCAACGTGAGAACCTGAAAGGGTTACATCATGCTAGACCAGAGAGAGAATCTTGGAGATATATTTGGAGCAATGATTCCCTCAGTGGGAGTTATTCTGAATTCAGAGAAAATTCAAAAGTTGGCCATAATTGTGGATAACATGCTGACTAGTTTTTCAGGAGCCATGATCCTAATGGACACTGAAATGGCTGTGGTAAGATCTATGACTCTTCAGAATCGTCTTGCGTAAGACATCTTTTTTGCAAAGGAAGACGGAGTTTGTAAATTGGTATAATCGCAACATTGTTGTAATTTCATTCTAGATAATAGTAAGAAAATTTGAAGCTTTATTAACAATTTGACTAAAAGCAGCTCTGATTTAACAGAATTAAAGGAACCTGGGGTTTGGGAGAAGGTTGGCAAAGGTTTTGCTTTTGTGGGAAATTGGCTGGGCAACCTGGGGAAGGTATAATTTTGATAATAATACAGATAATATTGATTATTGTGATTTGTATAATTGGAGCATGGGGAATTTATAAATTGTATCATTTGATTAAAATGAAAAAGTTAAAAAAGTGAGCTGAGGAGGGAAGAAATTAAAATGGAGAAGTACTTTATAGAAAATTTGAAAAGAATTAAAAGTTAAAGTGAACCCAAATTTTAGGTAAATGAAAAATGTGTATAGAATGATGTAAGGTGTGATGACATATTTAGTCATCAGAGGAGGGATTGTGAAAGCTGAATTAATTACTAATGAGTTTGCATTTCTTATTGATTAAGAATTTGCAGGAAATTATTTGTCACTTGGAAAATTTGCCTCTTGAGTGGCCGCCATCAATACGTAATGCTTTTAGTGAATGCATATTATTATTAGTTATTGTGCACGTGTAGAGAAAAATGTATTAGTATATCATATTAATGATTTAATGCTATGTATTTGTTTTAATAACTTTAGGCCATAAGTTGATGAGGTTTGGGCCTAGTTTGTAAAACCTCATGTCAAGATGCAATGTTTAATAAATGGTGGAAAACGTATGGTAAGGCTAAAGAATTAAGGCTTTCAGTGTTCACGCTGTGCTGACCAGACAATTTGTGATGTCTTTAACTTTCTCATGAGATCTGCTTGTAGAATTATGCTGTACAAGAAAATGCAACAAAGTAGACTTGATGCGTGAGACAGAGATGTTTCCAGAAACCAACAATGAGTGCACTGACTGGATTGCAACAAAAGAGTTACCTGCCAAGCCTGACGATGGGAACATGAGAAGAGGAGCCAATCATCGACGTGTCAAAGACAGTTTAGTTATATCTTAGATTTGTGTTTTAGTTTTTATTGGGCCAACTGTAAACCCACCCTCACCACCGACCCCAACGACGCAGCCCTCAACCTCACAAACTGGATCTCCAACTGCGCAGACATCCTTGCTCCCCTCAAACGCACGCATCAACAGACCAACACCAAAAAACCTCTCTGGTTCTCTGACACCCTCAAAGAATCAAAGAAAACTTGTCGCGCCCTTGAGAAAGCCTGGCGCAAGGACCGCACCGCTGACAACATGACCGCCCTCAAGAACGCTACCCACGAACACCACCACCTGATCCGCGCTGCCAAAAGGAACTTTTTCACCGACAGACTGGACAAAAACAGACACAACAGCAGAGAACTCTTCAGCATCGTCAAGGAGTTCTCCAACCCCAGCGCCAACGCCAACGCCGCCACGCCCTCACAGGATCTGTGCGAATCCCTCACCACTTTCTTCCATCGCAAGATTAGCGACCTCCACGACAGCTTCGGACACCAGACCCAACCATACACCACCGAACCGGCATCCACGGCCATCACCCTGAACAACTGGTCCCACATCAACACGGAAGAAACCAAATCCATCATGAACTCTATCCACTCCGGCGCCCCTTCGGACCCCTGCCCGCACTTCATCTTTAACAAAGCCGACGACATCATCGCCCCGCACCTCCAGACCGTCATCAACTCTTCTTTTTCTTCTGCTACCTTCCCCGAATGCTGGAAACACGCCGAAGTCAACGCCCTACTAAAGAAACCTACGGCTGACCCGAGCGACCTAAAAAACTTCCGCCCCATCTCTCTTCTGCCTTTCCCAGCCAAAGTAATAGAGAAGACCGTCAACAAACAGCTGACCACCTTCCTGGAAGACAACAACCTGCTCGACCCCTCACAAACCGGATTCCGAACCAACCACAGCACTGAAACCACCCTCATCTCAGTCACTGACGACATCAGAACCCTGATGGACAATGGTGAAACAGTCGCCCTCATTCTGCTCGACCTCTCAGCTGCCTTTGACACCGTCTGTCACCACACCCTAATCACCCGCCTCCGCTCCACCGGAATCCAAGGCCAGGCCCTGGACTGGATCGCCTCCTTCCTCTCAAACCGTTCCCAAAGAGTTTACCTCCCTCCGTTTCGCTCAGAACCCACCGAGATCATCTGCGGCGTACCCCAAGGCTCATCACTCAGCCCGACACTCTTCAATGTCTACATGAGCCCCATCGCCAACATCGTACGCAAGCACGACATCATCATCACCTCCTACGCCGATGACACCCAACTTATACTCTCCCTCACCAAGGACCCCGCCAGCGCCAAGACCAACCTACAAGAGGGTATGAAGGACGTCGCAGATTGGATGAGGCTCAGCCGCCTAAAGCTGAACTCTGAAAAAACGGAAGTCCTCATCCTCGGCAACACCCCGTCCGCCTGGGACGACTCCTGGTGGCCCACGGCCCTCGGCACCGCACCGACCCCCACAGACCACGCCCGCAACCTCGGCTTCATCTTGGACCCTCTTCTCACCATGACCAAGCAAGTCAACGCCGTGTCCTCCGCCTGCTTCCTCACCCTCCGCATGCTCCGCAAGATCTTCCGCTGGATCCCCGCCGACACCAGAAAAACCGTGACCCACGCCCTCGTCACAAGCCGCCTGGAGTACGGCAACACCCTCTACGCCGGGACCACAGCCAAACTCCAAAATCGCCTGCAACGCATTCAAAACGCCTCGGCCCGCCTCATCCTCTACATACCCCGCAGCAGCCACATCTCCGCACACCTGAGACACCTGCATTGGCTCCCTGTCAGCAAAAGGATCACATTCCGACTTCTCACCCACGCACACAAAGCCCTCCACGACAAGGGACCGGAATACCTCAACAGACGCCTCAGCTTCTACGTCCCCACCCGCCTCCTCCGCTCCTCTGGCCTCGCACTCGCTGCTGTCCCTCGCATCCGCCGCTCCACGGCGGGTGGGAGATCTTTCTCCTTCCTGGCGGCCAAGACCTGGAACTCTCTCCCCACCAGCCTCAGGACCACCCAGGACCACTCCGCTTTCCGGAGACTCCTAAAGACCTGGCTGTTCGAGCAGCGATAACCCCCCCTTTTTCCCGTAGCGCCTTGAGACCCGCACGGGTGAGTAGCGCGCTTTATAAATGTTAATGATTTGATTTGATTTAAACTTACGATTTCCTGACCAATCATGATGTGGGAAGATTCTTTATGGAGTTTTTAACTTAGCTTGACAGCACAGAGAGAGACAGTTCAGTCTCATTTATTTACATCCTTTTTCCTATTCCCCTGTAGTGGTTCTGTTTGAGGAACTGAACAGTTCCTGATGATTTGTTTTCTTACTTTAACTTTATTGCTTAGTTTGCTAATGGTGGATGCTGATCCCTTAGTAATTTCTTCTTAAATGGTTCAGATAGCATAGAGCTCACCAAGTCTGAACCATTTCCCTTTCACTGTCCTGTTGCTGAAGCTGACCAGACGGATGTCCAGCTGACCAAGAGAATCGTAGCTTGCCGATCCATTGAGAAGTGGTATACCAAAATGCTATTGTTGGGTGGTAGATTTTTGTTCTTTGCTTTCTAGGTACCAACCGCTATGTTGATGGAGCCCTACTTATATGTTTTTCAATGAAGTCCAAACATGCTATGCTAATTGGAGGGTTAGTTAGTAATCCAGAGGTCGATAAATGTTATTAACTAAGAATTGATTTATTCACCTGCTGAATTTAGATGTATGCCATTTCTATTGCTCAGCTATTGTTGCTTTTGATTTGTACTGTGACTCTTGAATGCTTAGTTGCAAATGCGTTAGTTAAATTGAGATTCTTTAGAAGATTTGGTCAGCCAGTGTTATTCATATATGTTTATCATTTGGTATTGAGAATAACATACGTGATGTTAGCATTGTTAATATAGATAAATAAACTTTCTAACTTTTACTAAAAGGTGTGGTTATTCATGGCCACATGGGTCGTGGTGCGTGAAGTTTACTGACTCAAGATTTCTGACGGATTGATTGTTGCATACGTTGTTGTCACTTCATTTGGTTGTGAATAAACCGCAAAAGATGATGGTGAGATTCCTCTAAGCACAGTCAAAAGATCTATTGAACCTCTAAAATGTCCCCTTATGAATAAATTATAAAAGACCAAATAAGGTCAGACGCGCTCACACTACCGGGGGAAAATAAGACCTTAGATGCAGGACGGGAGGCAAGCCCCTTGAGTGAGCTGAGATGTGGACTGATTAATGTTCGTTCCCTTCTTAAACACTGTCTAGAAACTGGCGAGACCATTGAAGGTATGGAACTGGATTGTTTATTTGCAACTGAGACATGGGCCATGGAAGACTCTGGCCCTGACTTTGTTGTAGCCACCCCGCCAATGTAATGAGTCCCCAACGCTGGACAGGACTGGTCGGAGGGGAGGGGGTGTGGCAGTGATCCATAGGAGTAAATTTCATTGCACACTAGAACCACTTAACATCAGCTTAGAGATATGTGAAGGTGCATTTTTCAAGCTTCAATACAGAGATACTATCTGGTTGCAGGGCCTCTTGATTTACCGCCCTCGAGGTCCCAAAAAATATTTTCTTCTGAATTGCCACCAACAGTTGAACCGTTGATTACCGCTAACAAATGCAGTGTGCTAGTGGATTTTAATTTTCATCTGGAGCATAAGCTGGATAACAACAATAATACCCTTCTTGATTTTATGGCCAACTTTGCTGGAGTTTTGGGGTCAAGTCTGCCACTCACTCGGCTAGACATACCCTGGATGGGATTTTTTTGAAGGCATGAGGACTTCACTTTTATGGGGAGCCAAGTTCTTGATTGGATGGATCATAGTCTCTTATTTTTTAAGGTGGAGGGTAGGAATTAAGTACAGACCTCTGACCTCTAAGAAGGTTAGAAATTGGGGTAAAATTGGGTGACAAGCCTTCATGCTGTCTCTGGAAGGACAATGGGGGCTGGAAGGAGGGAAGCAAAGCTCGTTGGTCGGGAAATACGACCAATGGGTCAGGACGGCAGTGGAACATATCATCCCCAAGAGAGAGGACAGATTGGTTGGTAGTAGGAGAGACTTGGCCCCCTTGTATAATAAGGCGCTTAAGGAGCTTCAAAGATTATATAGATGCCAGGAGCGTAAATGAAACTTGGATCAAGATATGCTAGAGAGTTAAGCTTAGAGGACCTCTTTGTGATTCTAAGCAGGCCATTAGATAAGCTAAAACAGATTTCTTTGCTGGAAAGAAAAAGGAGGTCATCAAGGTCCCTAAAGAACTTCTTAAAGTAGTATGCTCCCTGGGATCATCCTCTACTTCTCAAGATTTAGAGAATTTCCAAGTTTTTGTGATAAGGTGGTAGGGTATTTTAAGAACAAACTCTTACAGATTCACTCTAATTTTCCTCAGCATGCCCCGGATCATGTTAAAAAAGTCTCAGTGGCAGATGTCGGAGCGGATAGTGAGCCATCCCTAACTGGGTTCTCTCCACTTCCTGCTGATTTTCTTAAGTCTCTTCTTGAGGAGATTACTTCCAATTCTCTGGATGATCCTTGTCCGCCTAAGGTGCTACAGTTGTCCCTGGATCATATTTCCAAGGTACTTGAAGCTATCTTTCCAGGGGTGCTGGAGTCTAGGGTATTTCCAGCTATCTGGAAAGATGCGATTGTTATGCAGCTTAAAAAAACTCCTAGGGGTGATCCTGGCGATTTGAAGAATTTACACCCGATCTCCCTCCTGCCTTCTTGAAAAGCATCTCAATGTTGAACTTTCTAAATATGTTCTAGAGAAGGGTTGCCTGAATCCCTCCCAACACGGGTTTTGGCAGTTCCTCAGCACGGAGTCACCTTTAATCGCCACTTCTGACTCCATACGCAGACAAGTGGACCAGGGAGGAGCAGCCATCTTGGTACTATAGGATCTCTCTGTGGCATTTGACACTATTTCCCCACAGCTGATTGTGCAGCGTTTACAACACACAATGGTGAGAGATGCTGTACTGGATATTTTGGAGTCCTTTTTGAGTGCAAGATCTACTGTTGTGAGCTGTGGGGACTATAGAGCTGCCCCTTTTCAACTCCCCTGTGGTGTTCCTCAGGGGTCATGGCTTAGCCTGACCCTTTTTAATCTATATGTGGCACCCCTGGTGAAATTGGTTAATTCATGAGGTTTCCAGGTCTCCTCATATGCTGATGATATGCAGTGTATTGTGTCTATTAGTAAGAACTGGGAAGAGGTTGATGACAGGTTTCATAATTGTATGAGGAAGTTAACAGATGGATGAGCCAGAACTGTCTAAAAATGAAAGGAGAAAAGACAGAGATTCTGGTCACCTTGCCAGAGAAACATGCTCCCGACCCAATGAGTTGCTGACCCAACATCACATCCATCCCAGCACTGGAGCCCTTTCTTGTCACCTGCCCTCCACCGATGAAGGCTGCCCAGTGAAAAGCCTGGATGGAGCACCTTGAGACATTCTACAAAGCCATGGACATGGCATTGGATGGCAAGAAGCGACCTCTGCTTCTTCACCAGGGTGGCGCCAACGTGCATAAGATCTCCAGATTTGTGGCTAAAGCAGCTCCATGTGCATGTACACAAATCTCAAGAATGCCATTTTGACCCATTTTGAACCCTTTGCAAATCCTGATGAACGATTCCTCCTCCGCCAGGCACAGCAGAAACCAGACGTATCAAAAGAAGTGTTCCACACCTGCCTGAAAGAACTAGCGAGTACTTGCACCCTGCCCGATGAGGAGGATGATGAGGGCTCAGTTTACCTAGGGAGGCGCATCTTTAAAACTCAAAGAACACATTTTGCAAAAACCTAGCATGTCGATGCAGGACATGTTTTCCCTAGGGTTGGTCCAAAGAGCTTTCCAAAGCAAGGACAGCCCACATGGGCACAGATAGGCAGATGCCCATCAAGGGGGAGCCCGTCAATACCAACAGCAATGAGACCCGGAAGACAAAATCGGAGATGACCAAACTCAAGCAGACCCAGCAGGTGGTGCTGGGGTCCCTACTCCCATCAAGGCAACTGCCGAGCACGGGGTAAGAAATATGCAGCATGTGGGAAACTGAATCATTTCTCCAAAGTGTGCCACTCCACCCAGAGACAGCCTTGCAGTCAGCCAAAACAGAGCATACACTCCGTCAATACTCACCCGGACACACTGGCGGAAAGCGACATGGACTCCGAGCAAGATGTCATTCATGTGGAGCAATCTGTCAAATCAACATATGCAACACCCCAGTCCACACCCGTTTGCCTCCTCAAAGTCCAAGACAAAATTATCATTGCTGTAGTCAACACAAGGGCCGCAAACAACCTCATGACCCTGGACCTGTACCACAACCTGCTTACTCCGCCTGTCCTCTGCTCCACCAAAATCAAAGACTACGATTTCAGAAACCATTGACCCCTGCAGCTTGCTGGTGCCTTTCAAGCCAAAGTCACCCATCAGGCCACCACTGCAATGCCAAAATCTATATTTCCCAGGAAGGTGCAGCTTCCTCCTGAGTTGCCAAACCACCTAAGACCTCAAACTGGTGCCTTTCGATTTTAGTGTCCTGACAAGCGAAATCGATAAGCTCACACAAGAACTTGCTCCCCTTTTAGGCTGCATAGGATGTCTCAAAAGCAAAGCTGCCCAACTGCAAACCGATTAGTCAGGTGAACCTGTGGCTCTCCATGACCGGCACATAGCAATTCATCTCTGCCACAAGGTGGAACAAGAACTAAAGCACCTCGAAGTGTGAGAGGACCTTCTCCATGGGTCTCCCCCACCATAGTAGCTAAAAACCCAAATAGCCTGATGTGATGCAGATCAGCGTTGACATGAGAGTGCCTAACCTAGCCATCAAACGAGAGCGTCACCTGACACCCACAATAGTTTGATTTCATTACGGGAGGGGAGTTCTCTGGCCTAAAGGGGCGTTCTCTGGCCTACAGTGATTTTCCAAATTGGACCTCAGTTTGGGAATCATCAAACTCACGTTCCATAACAACCGCACTCCTGCAAATCTCCCGCACATCTCTGTCATTGCAGGCCTGTTACCCTTTTTTCCTAGTCCCCTTTGACCTACTTGTCGTGCTCTGTTTTATTTCAGTATATCTTTTAACACTGCCTGCAGCTTGCTTGCAATTTAGAGAAATGTTGTGTTTTCATAATCTGTCTCATTCAAAGAAAGCGTCATTATCAGTGATGTACGAGAGTTATTCTCATCATGTTTTTTTCCCTCACGTTGACAAGAACAAGAATGCAAGCATTTCAGGTATTTGTTATGTAATTGCCGATACAAGTTTGCACACACAATCTGATGGTTAGGTACATACCTGCGTCAGAATTCCTGCACAAATAATAACATGTGCCTTATAATCACACCTCGTGAGACCAAGGTAGTTAGAGGGGGTTCCACCCAGGATGCCATCTACTATGTACATTAATCTGCAGCAGACTTCAGCCTTTGTGCCTCCACAGAGTCTGACCTAGAGGCCTACCTCGTACCAAGGTAACAGGGGTGGGGGGCGCTTCCCATGCACACTGTATTGACCAGATTAGATTTATGACGCCGTGCTCTCACTTTAGGGTACAGACAAAGCTTGGTAGGATCTTGCATATAAAATCCTGATGTTGTCATTGCTCATTACCCTAATAATTGCAGCTTGTGCATTTCATCATAGATTGCAGTCTTTTTAATAAACATATTGAAATCTATCTGCATCTACTCCTTTGCCTGTGTGTGTACGAGGCTTATTACTAATGAGAGAAAAGGGTAGGATTTGTTCTACCTCGACTTCCCCAGAGAAGTTTCATTCGGAGTCCATGCACAAGGCTGCCAGAAATCACCTTTACTATTTGTGTGTTGGTGAGGTGCTGCTAGGGAGCCGGAAGGGTTGGGCCGACAAATGCAAACTGGTGTGTGAGTGACTGAGTCACCTACATGCAGAAGTGCTGCTGCCCCTAAAGCAGGCGTCTCGCTGAGAGGCGAGAGTCCAGGTTCAGCAGCACATCTCTTTTGTTGCTTGCAGTTCGGGCTGGACTGCTCCCATGGGGAACAGGGTCAAGACTGATTTGCATATGGCGGGGTCCAAACTGGGGTGACGTGGTGAGCAAAATAACGATGGATTAAACCCAGGTCTGTGACTGGGGGTGAGTGTTTGAAAAGTTTCAACACTCCGTCCGTCATTTTATTTTGTTTCGTGGTGTTGCTTGCTTCGTACCCCTGCACATCTCTGTTGTTGCTTGCCCTGTCCCCCCCACATCTCTGTTGTTGCTTGCTCCTGTACCCCTGCACATCTCTGTTGTTGCTTGCCCTGTCCCCCCCACATCTCTATTGTTGCTTGCCCTGTTCCCCCCACATCTCTGTTGTTGCTTGCCCTGTCCCCCCCACATCTCTATTGTTGCTTGCCCTGTTCCCCCCACATCTCTATTGCTGCTTGCCCTGTTCCCCCCACATCTCTGTTGTTGCTTGCCCTGTTCTCCCCCACATCTCTGTTGTTGCTTGCCCTGTCCCCCCCACATCTCTATTGTTGCTTGCCCTGTTCTCCCCCACATCTCTGTTGTTGCTTGCTTCGTACCCCTGCACATCTCTGTTGTTGCTTGCTTCGTACCCCTGCACATCTCTGTTGTTGCTTGCCTCGTACCCCTGCACATCTCTGTTGTTGCTTGCTCTGTCCCCCCCACATCTCTATTGTTGCTTGCCCTGTTCTCCCCCACATCTCTGTTGTTGCTTGCTTCGTACCCCTGCACATCTCTGTTGTTGCTTGCTTCGTACCCCTGCACATCTCTGTTGTTGCTTGCTTCGTACCCCTGCACATCTCTGTTGTTGCTTGCCTCGTACCCCTGCACATCTCTGTTGTTGCTTGCCCTGTTCTCCCCACATCTCTGTTGTTGCTTGCTTCGTACCCCTGCACATCTCTGTTGTTGCTTGCCCTGTTCCCCCCACATCTCTGTTGTTGCTTGCCCTGTTCCTCTCACATCTCTGTTGTTGCTTGCTTCGTACCCCTGCACATCTCTATTGTTGCTTGCCCTGTACCCTGCACATCTCTATTGTTGCTTGCCTCGTACCCCTGCACATCTCTGTTGTTGCTTGCTCTGTACCCTGCACATCTCTGTTGTTGCTTGCCCTGTTCCCCCCACATCTCTGTTGTTGCTTGCTCTGTACCCCTGCACATCTCTGTTGTTGCTTGCTTCGTACCCCTGCACATCTCTGTTGTTGCTTGCTTCGTACCCCTGCACATCTCTGTTGTTGCTTGCCTCGTACCCCTGCACATCTCTGTTGTTGCTTGCCCTGTTCTCCCCACATCTCTGTTGTTGCTTGCTTCGTACCCCTGCACATCTCTATTGTTGCTTGCCCTGTACCCTGCACATCTCTATTGTTGCTTGCCTCGTACCCCTGCACATCTCTGTTGTTGCTTGCCCTGTTCCCCCCACATCTCTGTTGTTGCTTGCTTCGTACCCCTGCACATCTCTATTGTTGCTTGCCCTGTACCCTGCACATCTCTATTGTTGCTTGCCTCGTACCCCCCCACATCTCTGTTGTTGCTTGCCTCGTACCCCTGCACATCTCTGTTGTTGCTTGCTCTGTACCCTGCACATCTCTGTTGTTGCTTGCCCTGTTCCCCCCACATCTCTGTTGTTGCTTGCTTCGTACCCCTGCACATCTCTGTTGTTGCTTGCTTCGTACCCCTGCACATTTCTGTTGTTGCTGGCTCTGTACCCCTGCACATCTCTGTTGTTGCTTGCCCTGTTACCCCCACATCTCTATTGTTGCTTGCCCTGTTCCCCCCACATCTCTGTTGTTGCTTGCCCTGTTCTCCCCACATCTCTGTTGTTGCTTGCTCTGTACCCCTGCACATCTCTGTTGTTGCTTGCTTCGTACCCCTGCACATCTCTGTTGTTGCTTGCTTCGTACCCCTGCACATCTCTGTTGTTGCTTGCCTCGTACCCCTGCACATCTCTGTTGTTGCTTGCCCTGTTCTCCCCACATCTCTGTTGTTGCTTGCTTCGTACCCCTGCACATCTCTATTGTTGCTAGCCCTGTACCCTGCACATCTCTATTGTTGCTTGCCTCGTACCCCTGCACATCTCTGTTGTTGCTTGCTCTGTACCCTGCACATCTCTGTTGTTGCTTGCCCTGTTCCCCCCACATCTCTGTTGTTGCTTGCTTCGTACCCCTGCACATCTCTGTTGTTGCTTGCCCTGTTCCCCCCACATCTCTATTGTTGCTTGCCTCGTACCCCCCCACATCTCTGTTGTTGCTTGCTCTGTACCCCTGCAGATCTCTGTTGTTGCTTCCTTCGTACCCCTGCACATCTCTGTTGTTGCTTGCTGCGTACCCCTGCACATCTCTGTTGTTGCTTGCCTCGTACCCCTGCACATCTCTGTTGTTGCTTGCTCTGTACCCTGCACATCTCTATTGTTGCTTGCCCTGTTACCCCCACATCTCTATTGTTGCTTGCCCTGTTCCCCCCACATCTCTGTTGTTGCTTGCCCTGTTCCCCCCACATCTCTGTTGTTGCTTGCTTCGTACCCCTGCACATCTCTATTGTTGCTTGCCCTGTACCCTGCACATCTCTATTGTTGCTTGCCTCGTACCCCTGCACATCTCTGTTGTTGCTTGCCCTGTTCTCCCCACATCTCTGTTGTTGCTTGCTTCGTACCCCTGCACATCTCTGTTGTTGCTTGCCCTGTTCCCCCCACATCTCTGTTGTTGCTTGCCCTGTTCCTCTCACATCTCTGTTGTTGCTTGCCCTGTTCCTCTCACATCTCTGTTGTTGCTTGCTTCGTACCCCTGCACATCTCTGTTGTTGCTTGCCCTGTTCCCCCCACATCTCTGTTGTTGCTTGCCCTGTTCCTCTCACATCTCTGTTGTTGCTTGCCCTGTTCCTCTCACATCTCTGTTGTTGCTTGCCTCGTACCCCTGCACATCTCTGTTGTTGCTTGCTTCGTACCCCTGCACATCTCTATTGTTGCTTGCCCTGTACCCTGCACATCTCTATTGTTGCTTGCCTCGTACCCCCCACATCTCTATTGTTGCTTGCCCTGTTCCCCCCACATCTCTGTTGTTGCTTGCCCTGTTCTCCCCACATCTCTGTTGTTGCTTGCTCTGTACCCCTGCACATCTCTATTGTTGCTTGCCCTGTACCCTGCACATCTCTATTGTTGCTTGCCTCGTACCCCTGCACATCTCTGTTGTTGCTTGCTCTGTACCCTGCACATCTCTGTTGTTGCTTGCCCTGTTCCCCCCACATCTCTGTTTTTGCTTGCTTCGTACCCCTGCACATCTCTGTTGTTGCTTGCTTCGTACCCCTGCACATTTCTGTTGTTGCTGGCTCTGTACCCCTGCACATCTCTGTTGTTGCTTGCCCTGTTCTCCCCACATCTCTGTTGTTGCTTGCCCTGTTCTCCCCACATCTCTGTTGTTGCTTGCCTCGTACCCCTGCACATCTCTGTTGTTGCTTGCCCTGTACCCTGCACATCTCTATTGTTGCTTGCCTCGTACCCCTGCACATCTCTGTTGTTGCTTGCCCTGTACCCTGCACATCTCTATTGTTGCTTGCCTCGTACCCCTGCACATCTCTGTTGTTGCTTGCTTCGTACCCCTGCACATCTCTGTTGTTGCTTGCTCTGTACCCTGCACATCTCTGTTGTTGCTTGCCCTGTTCCCCCCACATCTCTGTTGTTGCTTGCTTCGTACCCCTGCACATCTCTGTTGTTGCTTGCTTCGTACCCCTGCACATCTCTATTGTTGCTTGCCCTGTACCCTGCACATCTCTATTGTTGCTTGCCTCGTACCCCTGCACATCTCTGTTGTTGCTTGCTCTGTACCCTGCACATCTCTGTTGTTGCTTGCCCTGTTCCCCCCACATCTCTGTTGTTGCTTGCCCTGTTACCCCCACATCTCTATTGTTGCTTGCCCTGTTCCCCCCACATCTCTGTTGTTGCTTGCTCTGTACCCTGCACATCTCTATTGTTGCTTGCCTCGTACCCCCCCACATCTCTGTTGTTGCTTGCCCTGTTCTCCCCACATCTCTGTTGTTGCTTGCTCTGTACCCTGCACATCTCTATTGTTGCTTGCCTCGTACCCCCCCACATCTCTGTTGTTGCTTGCCCTGTTCCCCCCACATCTCTGTTGTTGCTTGCCCTGTTCCCCCCACATCTCTGTTGTTGCTTGCCCTGTTACCCCCACATTTCTATTGTTGCTTGCTTCGTACCCCTGCACATCTCTGTTGTTGCTTGCCCTGTTCTCCCCACATCTCTGTTGTTGCTTGCTCTGTACCCCTGCACATCTCTGTTGTTGCTTGCCCTGTTCCCCCCACATCTCTGTTGTTGCTTGCCCTGTTACCCCCACATCTCTATTGTTGCTTGCCCTGTTCCCCCCACATCTCTGTTGTTGCTTGCCCTGTTCTCCCCACATCTCTGTTGTTGCTTGCTCTGTACCCCTGCACATCTCTGTTGTTGCTTGCTTCGTACCCCTGCACATCTCTGTTGTTGCTTGCTTCGTACCCCTGCACATTTCTGTTGTTGCTGTCTCTGTACCCCTGCACATCTCTGTTGTTGCTTGCCCTGTTCTCCCCACATCTCTGTTGTTGCTTGCTCTGTACCCCTGCACATCTCTGTTGTTGCTTGCTTCGTACCCCTGCACATCTCTGTTGTTGCTTGCTTCGTACCCCTGCACATTTCTGTTGTTGCTGGCTCTGTACCCCTGCACATCTCTGTTGTTGCTTGCCCTGTTCTCCCCACATCTCTGTTGTTGCTTGCTCTGTACCCCTGCACATCTCTGTTGTTGCTTGCTTCGTACCCCTGCACATCTCTGTTGTTGCTTGCTTCGTACCCCTGCACATCTCTGTTGTTGCTGGCTCTGTACCCCTGCACATCTCTGTTGTTGCTTGCTCTGTACCCTGCACATCTCTGTTGTTGCTTGCCCTGTTCCCCCCACATCTCTGTTGTTGCTTGCCCTGTTCCCCCCACATCTCTGTTGTTGCTTGCCCTGTTCCCCCCACATCTCTGTTGTTGCTTGCCTCGTACCCCCCCACATCTCTGTTGTTGCTTGCTCTGTTCCCCCCACATCTCTGTTGTTGCTTGCTTCGTACCCCTGCACATCTCTGTTGTTGCTTGCTTCGTACCCCTGCACATTTCTGTTGTTGCTGGCTCTGTACCCCTGCACATCTCTGTTGTTGCTTGCCCTGTTCCCCCCACATCTCTATTGTTGCTTGCCCTGTTCCCCCCACATCTCTGTTGTTGCTTGCCCTGTTACCCCCACATCTCTGTTGTTGCTTGCCTCGTACCCCTGCACATCTCTGTTGTTGCTTGCCCTGTTCCCCCCACATCTCTATTGTTGCTTGCTCTGTACCCCTGCACATCTCTGTTGTTGCTTGCTTCGTACCCCTGCACATCTCTGTTGTTGCTTGCCTCGTACCCCTGCACATCTCTATTGTTGCTTGCCTCGTACCCCTGCACATCTCTATTGTTGCTTGCCCTGTACCCTGCACATCTCTATTGTTGCTTGCCTCGTACCCCTGCACATCTCTGTTGTTGCTTGCCTCGTACCCCTGCACATCTCTGTTGTTGCTTGCCTCGTACCCCTGCACATCTCTATTGTTGCTTGCTTCGTACCCCTGCACATCTCTATTGTTGCTTGCCCTGTACCCTGCACATCTCTATTGTTGCTTGCTTCGTACCCCTGCACATCTCTATTGTTGCTTGCCTCGTACCCCTGCACATCTCTGTTGTTGCTTGCTCTGTACCCTGCACATCTCTGTTGTTGCTTGCCTCGTACCCCTGCACATCTCTGTTGTTGCTTGCTCTGTACCCCTGCACATCTCTGTTGTTGCTTGCTTCGTACCCCTGCACATCTCTGTTGTTGCTTGCTTCGTACCCCTGCACATCTCTGTTGTTGCTTGCCCTGTACCCTGCACATCTCTGTTGTTGCTTCCCTGTTCCCCCACATCTCTGTTGTTGCTTGCTTCGTACCCCTGCACATCTCTGTTGTTGCTTGCCCTGTTCCCCCCACATCTCTGTTGTTGCTTGCCCTGTTACCCCCACATCTCTATTGTTGCTTGCCCTGTTCCCCCCACATCTCTATTGTTGCTTGCTCTGTACCCTGCACATCTCTGTTGTTGCTTGCTCTGTACCCCTGCACATCTCTGTTGTTGCTTGCCTCGTACCCCTGCACATCTCTGTTGTTGCTTGCCCTGTTCCCCCCACATCTCTGTTGTTGCTTGCTCTGTACCCTGCACATCTCTATTGTTGCTTGCCCTGTTCCCCCCCACATCTCTGTTGTTGCTTGCCCTGTCCCCCCCACATCTCTATTGTTGCTTGCCCTGTCCCCCCCACATCTCTATTGTTGCTTGCCCTGTCCCCCCCACATCTCTATTGTTGCTTGCCCTGTTCCCCCCACATCTCTGTTGTTGCTTTCCCTGTTCTCCCCACATCTCTGTTGTTGCTTGCTCTGTACTCCTGCACATCTCTGTTGTTGCTTGCCCAGTCCCCCCCACATCTCTGTTGTTGCTTGCTCTGTACCCTGCACATCTCTGTTGTTGCTTGCCCTGTTCCCCCCACATCTCTGTTGTTGCTTGCCCTGTTCCCCCCACATCTCTGTTGTTGCTTGCCCTGTCCCCCCCACATCTCTATTGTTGCTTGCCCTGTCCCCCCCACATCTCTATTGTTGCTTGCCCTGTCCCCCCCACATCTCTGTTGTTGCTTGCCCTGTTACCCCCACATTTCTATTGTTGCTTGCCCTGTTCCCCCACATATCCGTTGTTGCTTGCCCTGTTCCCCCACATCTCTGTTGTTGCTTGCTCCTGTACCCCTGCACATCTCTGTTGTTGCTTGCTCTGTACCCCTGCACATCTATGTTGTTGCTTGCTTCGTACCCCTGCACATCTCTGTTGTTGCTTGCTCTGTACCCTGCACATCTCTGTTGTTGCTTGCCCTGTCCCCCCCACATCTCTATTGTTGCTTGCCCTGTTCCCCCCACATCTCTGTTGTTGCTTGCCTCGTACCCCTGCACATCTCTGTTGTTGCTTGCTTCGTACCCCTGCACATCTCTGTTGTTGCTTGCCTCGTACCCCTGCACATCTCTGTTGTTGCTTGCCCTGTTCCCCCCACATCTCTATTGTTGCTTGCCTCGTACCCCCCCACATCTCTGTTGTTGCTTGCCTCGTACCCCTGCACATCTCTGTTGTTGCTTGCCTCGTACTCCTGCACATCTCTGTTGTTGCTTGCTCTGTACCCTGCACATCTCTATTGTTGCTTGCCTCGTACCCCCCCACATCTCTGTTGTTGCTTGCCCTGTTCCCCCCACATCTCTGTTGTTGCTTGCCCTGTTACCCCCACATTTCTATTGTTGCTTGCCCTGTTCCCCCACATATCCGTTGTTGCTTGCCCTGTTCCCCCACATCTCTGTTGTTGCTTGCTCCTGTACCCCTGCACATCTCTGTTGTTGCTTGCTCTGTACCCCTGCACATCTCTGTTGTTGCTTGCTTCGTACCCCTGCACATCTCTGTTGTTGCTTGCTCTGTACCCTGCACATCTCTGTTGTTGCTTGCCCTGTCCCCCCCACATCTCTATTGTTGCTTGCCTCGTACCCCTGCACATCTCTGTTGTTGCTTGCTCTGTACCCTGCACATCTCTATTGTTGCTTGCTTCGTACCCCTGCACATCTCTATTGTTGCTTGCCCTGTACCCTGCACATCTCTATTGTTGCTTGCTTCGTACCCCTGCACATCTCTATTGTTGCTTGCCTCGTACCCCCCCACATCTCTGTTGTTGCTTCCCTGTCCCCCCACATCTCTGTTGTTGCTTGCCTCGTACCCCTGCACATCTCTGTTGTTGCTTGCCCTGTTCCCCCCACATCTCTGTTGTTGCTTGCCCTGTTCCCCCCACATCTCTGTTGTTGCTTGCCCTGTTACCCCCACATTTCTATTGTTGCTTGCCCTGTTACCCCCACATTTCTATTGTTGCTTGCTCTGTACCCCTGCACATCTCTGTTGTTGCTTGCCTCGTACCCCTGCACATCTCTGTTGTTGCTTGCCCTGTTCCCCCCACATCTCTATTGTTGCTTGCCTCGTACCCCCCCACATCTCTGTTGTTGCTTGCCTCGTACCCCTGCACATCTCTGTTGTTGCTTGCCTCGTACCCCTGCACATCTCTGTTGTTGCTTGCTTCGTACCCCTGCACATCTCTGTTGTTGCTTGCCCTGTTCTCCCCACATCTCTGTTGTTGCTTGCCCTGTTACCCCCACATCTCTGTTGTTGCTTGCCCTGTTACCCCCACATTTCTATTGTTGCTTGCCTTGTTCCCCCACATATCCGTTGTTGCTTGCCCTGTTCCCCCACATCTCTGTTGTTGCTTGCTCCTGTACCCCTGCACATCTCTGTTGTTGCTTGCTCTGTACCCCTGCACATCTCTGTTGTTGCTTGCTTCGTACCCCTGCACATCTCTGTTGTTGCTTGCTCTGTACCCTGCACATCTCTGTTGTTGCTTGCCCTGTCCCCCCCACATCTCTATTGTTGCTTGCCCTGTTCCCCCCATATCTCTGTTGTTGCTTGCCTCGTACCCCTGCACATCTCTGTTGTTGCTTGCTTCGTACCCCTGCACATCTCTGTTGTTGCTTGCCTCGTACCCCTGCACATCTCTGTTGTTGCTTGCCCTGTTCCCCCCACATCTCTATTGTTGCTTGCCTCGTACCCCCCCACATCTCTGTTGTTGCTTGCCTCGTACCCCTGCACATCTCTGTTGTTGCTTGCCTCGTACCCCTGCACATCTCTGTTGTTGCTTGCTCTGTACCCTGCACATCTCTATTGTTGCTTGCCTCGTACCCCCCCACATCTCTGTTGTTGCTTGCCCTGTTCCCCCCACATCTCTGTTGTTGCTTGCCCTGTTACCCCCACATTTCTATTGTTGCTTGCCCTGTTCCCCCACATATCCGTTGTTGCTTGCCCTGTTCCCCCACATCTCTGTTGTTGCTTGCTCCTGTACCCCTGCACATCTCTGTTGTTGCTTGCTCTGTACCCCTGCACATCTCTGTTGTTGCTTGCCCTGTTCCCCCCACATCTCTGTTGTTGCTTGCCCTGTACCCCTGCACATCTCTATTGTTGCTTGCTTCGTACCCCTGCACATCTCTGTTGTTGCTTGCTCTGTACCCCTGCACATCTCTGTTGTTGCTTGCCTCGTACCCCTGCACATCTCTGTTGTTGCTTGCCCTGTTCCCCCCACATCTCTGTTGTTGCTTGCTTCGTACCCCTGCACATCTCTGTTGTTGCTTGCCCTGTTCTCCCCACATCTCTGTTGTTGCTTGCTTCGTACCCCTGCACATCTCTGTTGTTGCTTGCTCTGTACCCTGCACATCTCTGTTGTTGCTTGCCCTGTCCCCCCCACATCTCTATTGTTGCTTGCCCTGTTCCCCCCACATCTCTGTTGTTGCTTGCCTCGTACCCCTGCACATCTCTGTTGTTGCTTGCTCTGTACCCTGCACATCTCTATTGTTGCTTGCTTCGTACCCCTGCACATCTCTATTGTTGCTTGCCCTGTACCCTGCACATCTCTATTGTTGCTTGCTTCGTACCCCTGCACATCTCTATTGTTGCTTGCCTCGTACCCCCCCACATCTCTGTTGTTGCTTGCCTCGTACCCCTGCACATCTCTGTTGTTGCTTGCCCTGTTCCCCCCACATCTCTGTTGTTGCTTGCCCTGTTCCCCCCACATCTCTGTTGTTGCTTGCCCTGTTACCCCCACATCTCTATTGTTGCTTGCCCTGTTCCCCCCACATCTCTGTTGTTGCTTGCCCTGTTCCCCCCACATCTCTGTTGTTGCTTGCTTCGTACCCCTGCACATCTCTGTTGTTGCTTGCCTCGTACCCCTGCACATCTCTGTTGTTGCTTGCTTCGTACCCCTGCACATCTCTGTTGTTGCTTGCCTCGTACCCCTGCACATCTCTATTGTTGCTTGCTTCGTACCCCTGCACATCTCTGTTGTTGCTTGCCCTGTTCTCCCCACATCTCTGTTGTTGCTTGCTTCGTACCCCTGCACATCTCTGTTGTTGCTTGCTTCGTACCCCTGCACATTTCTGTTGTTGCTGGCTCTGTACCCCTGCACATCTCTGTTGTTGCTTGCCCTGTTACCCCCACATCTCTATTGTTGCTTGCCCTGTTCCCCCCACATCTCTGTTGTTGCTTGCCCTGTTCTCCCCACATCTCTGTTGTTGCTTGCTCTGTACCCTGCACATCTCTGTTGTTGCTTGCTTCGTACCCCTGCACATCTCTGTTGTTGCTTGCCTCGTACCCCTGCACATCTCTGTTGTTGCTTGCCCTGTTCTCCCCACATCTCTGTTGTTGCTTGCTCTGTACCCTGCACATCTCTGTTGTTGCTTGCTCTGTACCCTGCACATCTCTGTTGTTGCTTGCCCTGTTCTCCCCACATCTCTATTGTTGCTTGCCCTGTTCCCCCCACATCTCTATTGTTGCTTGCCCTGTTCCCCCCACATCTCTGTTGTTGCTTGCCCTGTTCTCCCCCACATCTCTGTTGTTGCTTGCTTCGTACCCCTGCACATCTCTGTTGTTGCTTGCTTTCAACCCCTGCACATCTCTGTTGTTGCTTGCCTCGTACCCCTGCACATCTCTGTTGTTGCTTGCCCTGTTCCTCCCACATCTCTGTTGTTGCTTGCCTCGTACCCCTGCACATCTCTGTTGTTGCTTGCCCTGTTCCCCCCACATCTCTGTTGTTGCTTGCCCTGTACCCTGCACATCTCTATTGTTGCTTGCCCAGTCCCCCCCACATCTCTGTTGTTGCTTGCCCTGTTCTCCCCCACATCTCTGTTGTTGCTTGCTTCGTACCCCTGCACATCTCTGTTGTTGCTTGCTTTCAACCCCTGCACATCTCTGTTGTTGCTTGCCTCGTACCCCTGCACATCTCTGTTGTTGCTTGCCCTGTTCCCCCCACATCTCTGTTGTTGCTTGCCTCGTACCCCTGCACATCTCTGTTGTTGCTTGCCCTGTTCCCCCCACATCTCTGTTGTTGCTTGCCCTGTCCCCCCCACATCTCTATTGTTGCTTGCCCAGTCCCCCCCACATCTCTATTGTTGCTTGCTCTTGTCTCTCTCAGCCTGCCATAGCACTTTCTCCGTGCTCCTGGCAGGTAAGGAAAAAACATTTATATTTGCATTTCTAATGTCCAATCTCGCAGCATCACATTTGCAAGTCACTTACATGCCAATAACCCCGATGCAGGCCTCAAAAGAAGTCAGTGGGAGAAATGCATTCCCTGATTATTATTTTTTAAATCTCCCACTTTCCTCTTCTAAAATGTTGGCATGTATGCATCTCTGTTGTTGCTTGCCCCCCCCCATGACCCTCCACATCATTGCTTGCCCAGTACCCCCTCCCCAGCAAAGCAGCACAGCTCCTGGTGGTAGGAAAAATCACGAGGCCCTTCTGGTACCCGCCCAAGCCTCTCATTATGGTCTTGGCTGGCTCTGTGCCTCTGCTGTGGCACTAACTGGCCTGTGTGGTTCACTGCAGTGTTAGGCCTCCCTATAAGGCTTAACTGAGGGCCTGATTTATATGTTGGCGGATGAGTTACTCATTCACAACGCTGATGGATATTCTTTCAGCCAAAATATAAATTCCATTATATCTTATGAGAAATCGGTATTCCTAATGTTAGTACATTTGGCCCTTGGTTGAAAAACATCTCCTGGGGGGGAGAGGTGGCCCAGCGGCCAGAGCTGCTGACTTTGGAACTGGTTCTGGCATCAGTGCAACATCATGTGCTTCTGGGGAAATCATGTGATCTTTCTGTGCCTTAAACAAATAAATCTGACCTGGGTGCACATATATAGGGCACCAAAGCCGTGGGCTGTGCTATGTAAAAGAGCAAAAAACAAACCATTTGTTCTGTAACTCGCTGGCCCTGTTTGTGTTTAAGAGAGATAAAGAGTGCTATAGCTGTTAACGCATAGAGCTGTTTTTCTCTCCCCCAGCCCTGGCACACTTTAGGCTGGAATGAGGCATCGCCCAGACTCTTGCATCATAGTCTTGCTCTGTCTGAACTAAAAGGGAAACTTTCCAGTACTAAACCTTTGCTTTAATTTTTCCCTACTTCATTTGTGTGCTCTGCAGTACAGCACACATGCAAAGTTGGAAAAAGATGGATGCTTCTAAAATTGCTCCACTGTTATGCCTTCACCAAAGAGGTGTATTTTGTATGCAAATCCCTATCTAAAACTCTTTGTAGATGAAAATTTGCTTCATAACCCCTGGGTGGTTAAAGGGGAACACCCGTGTACCATCCATGATGCGCCCCCTTGACGCAAAGTAGTGCGTAGTGCAATTTTACAACGCAAATCATAGTTTGCTTTGGGAAGTAGATCTCACCACAACACCCTGCACAAGGTTCCTGCCACATTTGTGACACAAACTCATCATAAAGTGCATATTTATGTTATCTTTATTTTGAATACATCTAGGCCAAGAGACTGATTTAGAGTTTGACAGAAGAAGCAACCCGTACAAAACATGCTGGGTGTCCCATCGCCAATCTGGTGGTCCCCCCGCTCTAGAGTCGGAGCAGCACCATGTTTGCACTTGTGAAGCCTGTTCTTGCTCCACCGCAGAAGCATTTGAGGAACGGCCCAGCTGCAACTTACCTCACACCATTAGCCTTCTTTAGGGTGGACATTATGACATACTTGTTCCCTTTTTAGGACCACCAAGGAAGCCCTGGCAGTCCGGAGAAGAAATTGAATGAAATTATATACATTTGTAAAGCACAGCAATGCCCAAAGGCGCCCAGGTGCTGAAAACTTCCACTGTGTCAGGGGCATTTCTTTTTTGTTTTTCAGTAATATGCTGCCACATTTTACAAAGTGGTGAGTGGATGTATTTAACATGAAGCCCGCTCAGCAAAGTTTCATTGCCTTCATCAGAGTCACCATGACAGTGACTCTGTTGAAGGTCTGTGGCAAACTGGCACTTTGTTGCAGTACCCTCCCACTTTTTGCCTGGTTTCTGGACTGGAGTGCATTGGGATCCTGCTAACCAGGTCCCTAGTGCCAGTGTTCCTTCCCCAACAATTGCAAAGGTAATGATTCAATTGGCAACACCTTTAGCTGCCACTGTAAGACCCTAGTAAATGGTACATAGGTACCCAGGGTATGGGGTACTACGGGTAGGCCCCTGAGGGCAGCAGCACAGATTGTGCTACCCTGTGGGGCCATGCACCCAGACGCACCCAGCACTGCCAGTGCAGGCTGAGTTGTCCTGGTGCAATTCCAAAGTGCTAAATCGACATGGGACACTGCCAGTGTGCCCTGTCCACTACACACTGCATGCAATGTAGGTAGCTCACCCCTCTGGCACGCCTTCTAGCTCTAAGGCAGGGTGCACTATGCGGTCTGTAAGGGCATAGCTGCATGAGCAATATAACCCTATTGTGTCCTTGCAAAACCTGGGAATTAGTAAGTGAACAGAGCAGCCATTTTAAATGCATATGCTAGACACTGATCAGTACGAGCTTTCCAGCTACATGATGGCTGCTCTGAACTCTGGGTTGTTTGGTATCAAACAACTCAGAATGATAAATCCAAACTGGTACCAGTATGGGATTCATTACAAAATGTACCCAGGGGTCACCTTAGAGGTGCTCCCTGCAAAATCTATCTACCCTGGCATGATTGGTGGCCAGTCCCAACCAGCCTGCCACCACCAGACAGGATTCAGGACCCATGGGGAGAGGGCCATTGATCTCTGGTGCCAGAGAACAAAGCCCTTCGTGGCCACAGGTGCTACCCTACCTCCCCCCGGAATGTGAGCAGCCCTGCCTAAGAGCTTCAAAGGGTTTATTGCCCTTGAAACTCGACAACCAAACCTGCGGCTAGCAGCAGATGGCTGCCTCATTGCAAACTCCCATATTTGGCCGGAGCAACAGAGGGAAACCAGACAAAGGACAGAAGGAGTGGTCAGTGCTGGCTTGCACCATCCTTATGGTGTTGCATGCGAGGTGGCCCCTCCATTTCATTTTCCTCCATCTTGCATGAAAGGAAAATAGCCAATCAGATGTAGGGAAGTGACCTCTGCCCAAAAGAAGTGGTCCCTTACTGGGTAGATGGCCCATTGGCCACTACTAGATTCCTCCCTAAAACGCCCACTAAATACAGTATTTAGTGGGTAGCCCTAGACCAAGAAATCAGATTCTAAGGACAAAAGAAGACCAGCAACAACAAAGACCCAAGGCTCGGGAACTGAATTCCTGCTGCACCAAGAGAAGGCGCCAAACCTTGCCTGCTGAACCCAGAACTCGGCAATTGCCGCTGAGGGGTTGCTTGGACATCAGACTGACTCTTCAAACCCCCAGAGGACCTCCACTCTTCAAAAATCGGCAGAGATCTCCCTCCAGAGTGAAGGCATCACTCGGCAACCCCAAGGAACCGAAGAGCCAGTGAAGGCCACTTCACTGACTGCCTGCTGATCAAGGAACTGGATACGACAGCTAGACCAAACTTCACCTGTTGGACTGTGAGGACAAAACCTACCAGTGTGTCACGTTTGGTGGCACTGTGACCTCCAATGGCCAGACCACGCCATAGCCCTGGGTACTGGTCACCTCACATCCGACACCCAGAAGGACAGTCCATTCTGGACTGAAAAAGGACCAGGAGGAAGCCCCAATTGAGGGACTTCAAAAACCACCTGGACCTCCCTCCAGAGTGCCCCTGCTGACCTGCAAGCGACCCTCAAAATGACCTACCTCCTGCATCCAATGGCACCTTTGCGCACAGCTCCTGGCTCACTGATTCACTCTGCACCCGGCCTCTCTGTGTCCTGCACCAAAGATCCAGCTATGCTCTAAGGGTACCACACCCCTTGTGACCTCGACACCCCAAGGGGACCCATGGAACTTAAGTTTAAGTCCACTTGTGCAGTGCTTTTCCAAGTGTGACCCTGCAGTGACCTGGCACCAGCTCCATCGACTTTTTGCAATCAGGAGTCACCTCAACTTCTCCCGCTGGTCCAAGGTACCCATCAAAAACCTCCACCTACCTGCAAAAGGAGACATTGGTAAATGCATTGCCTGATTTACAGTGAATTTTCAAGTACTTCTCAATTGATTCCTATGGTGCGTAATTACGTACAAAAAAACTAACTTTATTAAAATTAAAAAAATTCATAACTTAAAAAGTACTTACCCAAATATGATGATCTTGGTCTTAAAAATGTTATAAAAATCTGAAGTATTTTTGTAAATTGGTTTCGAGTTATTTTTTCGAGTGTGTGTCTTGATTTATTTATACTGTGAGTACAACAAATGCTTTGTGCTCCAAGATTGGCGTAACTGCTCGACCATGCACTATCCCAAATCCATACTGAGTGTCTGTATAGATGGTAACTTTGAGCTGTGCAGAAACATGGCATGCTCTAATAAGAGCTACTTGGGCAGAATATACTCCCCGAAGCCAGGAAGCTTCAAGTATGCCTGAAATTGTGCACACTGCATATCCTGCTCTTAATGTTCTTAACCATCAACAAGGATAATGTGGTCATTTTCTTCCAATCGGGTATCTCGGACATCAGGTTTAGGTTTGGTGTACAATTCAGTCACTTACAGTCATGTTCAACTTCTTTCAGTTTGTCAATTTCAACATTTACTTTTGGAAGCAAAGTTACTGGATTAAGCACTGGACACCTTTTCAGAGTAACATTTGGTGAGCCTAAAATTATTGTTTCATATCGGGTCAATCTGGCATTAGTGAGATGCTGTGTTTTTGTCCGGGTAAGCAAAACTTCAATGGAGTGAGGGACCATAACAGTTAAGGGATGTCCCATCACAATGCTCTCACTCTGAGTGAGGCTCAAACCAACCGCTTCCACGGTTTGCAAACAGCCAGGTAAAGATGCTGCAACTGGGTCTAAAGTAGCTGAAAAATATGTTACGGGGCAGTTTACACCACCATGTACCTGTGTCAAAACAGAAAGAGAACATGCATCACGTTCATGACAAAACAACATGAATGGTTTTGTGTAGTCAGGCATTCCCAAAGCCAGAGCTTTGCACAGACTTTTTCTCCACTCAGAAAATGCTTTCATACAGACTTGATCTAATTCTAGGGGATCAGTAACGTCTTTGTGGGTCAGCTTCTTGGAAATAATCGAAAAATTGGGAATCCACTAGTGACAATAGCTCACCATTCCCAGGAACATTATGACATCGCTTTGTGTAGCTGAGGGGTTTATCTGCAGTATGGCAGTGACTCTCTGGACATTTTCTTTGCTCCTTTTTCAATCAAATGTCCCCAGCATTTCACTTCTTTCTGATAGTACTGTAATTTTGCTGGGGACACTTTGGTCCTCATTACAACCCTGGCGGTCGGTGTTAAAGCGGCGGTACTACCGCCAACAGGCCGGCGGTAAACAAAATGGAATCACGACCATGGCGGAAACCGCCAACATAGACAGCCACTTTAACACTCCGACCGCCACGGCGGTAGAAACAAACACTGCAGCGGTAACCGCAAACAGACAGGCGGAAAACAAGGTTCTGCCCACTGTATTACAAGAGGCCTATCCGCCACCTTTTCCGGGGCGGTACCAACTACATCAAAAGCACGGCGGAAACAGTGTTCTGAAGGGAAACGACTCACCTCTCGACACTCAAGGAAGAACCAGGACACCATGGAGCCCGAGTTACAGGCCCTGCCCATGTTGCTTTACCTCCTTTTGTATCAGGAACAGCAAAGACGCCGGCGACCACCACGCTGAGTACTGCACCTAGGACACAGGGGAGGGGGGAAAAGAGAGTGACACACACACACGCAACACGCACCCCCACAACCCCACCCACAACACCATACACACAAATACATGCAGCAACATTACATATACACCCCGTAACCTCTGGAAGAACGCAGGGACAAAAGGAAATGATTGTAACGAGTGTAATCATTGAAAAATCAGATAGGCCAAATTGAAATATCAGTATATACAAATATGTACACCAGCTACACAAGTCCGGATATGAATGAAATCATTGTCTGTGGATCAGTGTTCCAAAATGCATGGGCGAAGCCCACACAAGATACCTGACTCGAAACGGAGAGAACACTGCAGGGGCATCAGATAGAAAATAAACAGGCACCTCAGGGGGAGGGGAAGGCGGGGCACCTCAGCCGGATGAACGGACGACACCACTGCTCCACGAGGGGGTTCCATGCCCACTGATTGGTCCTGGGGAGTGCAAAGCCACAGTCTCACAAGTCTCTCCAGTGGGTGGTTTGCCCACTGCATTATCCTGGGGAGTGCAAAGCCACAGTCTCACAAGTCTCTCCAGTGGGTGGTTTGCCCACTGCATTATCCTGGGGAGTGCAAAGCCACAGTCTCTCAAGTGGGTGGTTTGCCCACTGCTTTATCCTGGGGAGTGCAAAGCCACAGTCTCTCAAGTGGATGTGATTCTCCACTGGTTCTGGAAGGGACTTAGTGCCCAGAGTGCTTCATCCTGCGAAGGACTGAGGTAGTGGATGTGATTCTCCACTGGTTCTGGAGGGGGCTTAGTGCCCAGAGTGCTTCATCCTGCCAAGGACTGAGGTAGTGGATGTGATTCTCCACTGGTTCTGGAGGGGGGTTAGTGCCCAGTGTGCTTTATCCTGCCAAGGACTGAGGTAGTGGATGTGATTCTCCACTGGTTCTGGAGGGGGCTTAGTGCCCAGAGTGCTTCATCCTGCCAAGGACTGAGGTAATGGATTTGATTCTCCACTGGTTCTGGAGGGGGCATTGTGCCCAGAGTGCTTCACATGCAGGACGGCAGGTCCCATTCCCTCACCTGGGTGTGTGTGCCATGAGATTGCCTGGGAACAGGTAGTATGATACTCCATGGAGGCAGAGACACACTCCACCATGCTGCAACTTTGCCTGCCACATGCAGGTATAAACAGTGCTGGGTGTCGTGCCTCATGTATGCTGTGCAGGTCCAGGACGTCTCCTGCAGCCTCGGACGGCTGGCCACTGGGGATGATAGCCATGTCAGCTGTGGTGGCACTGTCTGAGCACGTCACAGGGCTGGTGGCGGTGGTTGCAGCGGTGTCTGTGGCGGAGGTGCTGGTGGTGGCGCATGTGTCTGCACCTGTGGAGGGACACAGCAGGACGTCTCCTGCAGCCTCGGACGGCTGCCCACTGGGGATGATGCTGGGGACTGTTGGTGAGGCAGCAGACGTGCAGGTGGGGGTGCAGGTGTCCGTGCAGGGGGTGGTGTCCACCGCCGTACAGGTTGATGTTCTGATTGACAGAAGGGGTGACTCTGGTCCCTCAGCCGGAGCCTCTGTGCCCTGTCCTGAACTGCTCTTCGCCTTGTGTCCCTTCCCCACCTTTGATGTCTCTGCTGGTCCCTTGCCACTGTCCCCTTTTGGCTTGGAGGAGCCCTTGCTTGGTGGTTGGTGCGGCTTCTCCCTCCGGCATGTGGGCACCTTCTTCACCTTGGCAGGTGGCAGAATGGCCTGCTCCTTGGCCTCGCTAGGTGGCACATTGCCAGTCCTGATGGGTGCCGGCCGCGATGTGACCGGATTTGCTGAGACCACTGTGCTGGATGATTTGGTGGCTGAGGTGCTGGGCTAGGACCTGGACAGCCTGGCCCTAGGGGAAGGACGGGTGGGGGAGAGGTGTAGGGAAGAGGTCAATGTTAGCCAGGAAGAGTTTCTTAGACACACTGGGACGGGAAGATGGAGGGGGTTTGGGAGTGGAGGAAGAGGTAGTGGTTGTAGGAGGTGTACGTCTCCTGAATTTGGGTGAGGGTGCATGGGCCGGAGGCTGTTGTGAGGTGGATGGCTGTTGGGTGGGTGTGTGCCTGCGTTTGTGTAATTTGGGAGGAGGGCTCACAGACACACTGGGAGAGGACACAGGGGATGTGTGCATGGTAGTGGAGTTGGTGATTGCACATGAGCGGTGTGTGGTGATGGGCGTGCTGGTGTTGGAGGTAGTGGATGAAGATGTAGTGCATGCAGGTGTGAGTGGAGATGAGACAGGGAGGGAGGAGGAGGACGTGGAGGAGGGGGACATAGTGGAGGCAGTGGATGTTGGTGTGTCTGCATGGGGATGGTGCTTGTGTGAGTGCCTGTGAGATGTGTGGTGCTTATGTTTGCCATGTCCACTCTTGTGTGTTGATGAGTGTGCATGCTGGTCTGATGGTGTGCTTAGGATAGGCTGAGGTACAGGGGATTGGGTCGTGGTAGAGGAAGTTGGAGGGGGGAGGCTGGACACAGGGACAATGGCTGTCATCATTGCTGAGGCCAGAGCCTGAAATGCTCTCTGTTGGGCCGCCACGCCAGAATGAATGCCCTCCAGGTATGCATTTGTTTGCTGCAAATACCTCTCAACACCCTGGATGGCATTCAAAATGGTTGATTGCCCAACAGTGAGGGATCTTAGGAGGTCAATAGCCTCCTCACTGAGGGCAGCAGGGCTGACTGGGGCAGAGCCTGAGGAGCCTGGGGCGCAGGAGATGTCCACCCTCCTGGGTGAGCGGGCACAGGAAACTCGATGATGGGCTGCTGGGAGGGCGGTGCTGGTAGGGGGGGTGGTGGCTGTACCTGTTGATGCGGTGGGCACAGAGGTGCCCGCCACCGCAAGGGAGCTCCCATCAGAGGAGGAGTCGCTGTCGCTGGTTTCTCCTCCTGTGCCCGTCTTGGAGCTCCCCTCACCCTCTGTCCCACTGGTGCCTTCGGACTCTGCTACTTCATCCTCCCCGGCCACGTGGGATGCAGCTCCCTCCTGCTCCGGTGCCACTGCTCCTCCGCCAGATGATGCTAATGCACACAAGTACAGGGTGCCAAAATAAGAAGGGGGGAAAGACACAAGAGACACATGGTCAATGACTGCAACACCACTACTGTTGGCGGACACAACACACAGGGAGCAGCCCTATGCACTAAGCCATGCACTAACAGGGCAGGGGAACAGCACATGCCCATGGGGGACTCTGTTTAGAACCATTTCATGCACAGCTGGAACCCATAGGAGCCTGACTAGGTGTAGAGGGCAAATACCACCTTTGGGGTTGGACTGGGAATGAGGCTGTAAATCAATGGATCTACCTTTGCGTGTCTGCCCTGGCCTAGGGGAACCCACAACCCACCTCCCCCACCCAGACACCTCGTCAAGCACGCAGAGGCAGCTGAATGAGAGTGTTCTCACCCCCTTGTGGCTGCTGTGATGCCCTCAAGCGCCCATCCAACTCAGGATATGACGCCACCAGGATCCGGTACATGAGGGGGGTAATGGTGCGACGGGCACCCCTTCCACGTTGGGAGGCCATCCCCAGCTGGGCCTCCTCCGTCTTCTTGCTCCAGCAGCGCAGGTCCTCCCATTTTTTGCGGCAATGGGTGCTCCGTCTATGGTAGACCCCCAGGTTCCGCACTTCCTTGACGATGGCACGCCAAATCCCCTTCTTCTGGTGGGCGCTGACCTAGAGGAAAAGTGAAGTAAGAATGGATGTTACTCCCCCATACATTTCTTCTCACACATTGGCCACAAACCTCCCACCCTGGCCCAGAAAAACATACACACACCATCCTCACATGCTGGCCTGTCCCCCCGTCTCTTCCATCCACGACACTCCATACAATCATGTGCCATCCACCATGCACACAGTTTACTCACCTGTTTGTCTGCAGGGCCATAGAGTTGCATGTACTGGGGGAGGACCCCATCCACCAGGTTCTCCAACTCCTCCACAGTGAAGGCAGGGGCCCTTTCCCCAGACACTGTAGCCATTGTTGCTTCCAGACGCAGGTCACAGCAGCACTTGCAGTGTAGGTCCTCTCCTGTTGAAGGTCAGGTATCAAGTGAGGGAACAGATAGAAAATGGCAGTCACTTCCGTGGCGGTGCGTACCGTCACCGCCGGCGTACATCGTCATTGGCTCCTGGAACCCATAGGGCCCAATGATAACCAATGCTGAATTGCGCAGCGGTCTTCGACCACCTACCGCAACGCTGCATAATGCCAGCGCAGTTACCTCATTTCCCCTTGTCCCACCTTACAGGTCAGGCAGCCGCCATTTCAGGGGGCCACATGACAGGCCAACTAACTGCGTCACACCTATTTAGGCCAGGAATAGGGACAGACAAAGGCACATAGAGAAAATTTAACGATTGTGCTAAACAGCCTTTTGAAACCTATGTAGTGTATGGCCCTCTGCTCACCGTTCTCCTCCATAGGGCACGTCCGCTGGGGCAGGTGATGAGATGGCGGCATCCTCCGGTGTACAGACCCCTGGTGGACCTGTCGACAATGAAAGACAGTCACATCATTATCACTTGCAGACTTGATCGTGCAACAATCCAGGAACTGTGTGCCCAGTTGGAGTCAGTCCTGATGTCAGCTATCCGCCATCCCGCAGGAATCCCCCTTCTAGAACGGTCCTGTCAGTGCTCCATTTCCTGGCAAGTGGGTCTTTTCAAACCACAGTAGCCATGGCATCAGGGATGTCACAGCCAATATTCTCTAACGTGTTGTCCAGAGTGTTATCTGCCCTCCTGAAACACATGCGCAGCTACATCGTTTTCCCTCAGGTAGAGGATCTGCCCACAGTGAAAAGTGACTTTTATGTCCTGGGACATATCCTTAACATAATTGGTGCAAATGATGGTACACATGTGTCATTTATCCCCGCTCGCAGGAATGAACAGGTGTACAGAAACCGGAAAAAGCTACCATTCAATGAATGTCCAGATGGTGTGTTTGGCAGACCAGTACATCTCCCATGTGAATGCCAAGTATACAGGCTCTGTGCATGACGCTTACATTTTGAGGAATAGCAGCATCCCTTATGTGATGGGGCAACTCCAGAGGCACTGTGTGTGGCTAATAGGTGAGCCCAAGGTCCCCACACAGTTTCATTTGCTGTCTGGGTATGGGAGATTCCCTAATGTTTGGCGGATGTCTAACAGCTGTCCCTCGATATTTGCAGGTGACTCTGGTTACCCCAACCTGTCATGGCTACTGACCCCAGTGAGGAACCCCAGGACAAGGGCAGAGGAACGCTACAATGAGGCACATGGGTGAACTAGGAGGATAATAGAGCACACCTTTGGCCTCCTGAAGGCCAGATTCCGGTGCCTCCATCTGACAGGTGGATCCCTATACTACTCACCGAAGAAGGTGTGCCAGATCATCGTGGCCTGCTGTATGTTGCACAACCTGGCTTTGCGATGCCAGGTGCCTTTTCTGCTGCAGGAGGATGAGCCTGATGGTGGTCTTGTGGCAGCTGTGGAGCCTGTGGACAGTGAAGAAGAGGAGGCAGAAGAAGAAGATGTAGACAACCGTAACAACATCATCATGCAATACTTCCAGTGAGACACAGGTAAGAGGATGGCACTGCTTCCCACATCTCTGCCTTTTTACCTCTGTGTATGGACCCTGACTTGTCACTTTGGCTTACCATTTCACAGAACTGGGTCCCACTTTGTGCCCTCTGCTATGTTTACTGCTGGCCAACAACTGTGTAACATTGGTATGTGAACAAGTACATTGACATTGCTATATTTCAGAGAGGTTGCAATTACACATTTGTGAAAGCACAGACTGACTCCAGATTGTTTTGTGATTCAAGGGTGTTTATTTCTGTGCTAATAAGTGGAGGGGGTATGAAATGGGCTGGGGTGATGGTGGAGGAATGTCCATGATAGAGTCAAGTCTCTTGGTCTCACAGGTGCATTGTCCAATGGGGCATAGGAGGGGGAGCAATGGCAGTTTAAGGTGGACAGGGTGACAAAGTGGGACGGAAGGGTGACATTCAGGGGGGTCTTATTTCCTGGCGGGGGTCTCTGCAATGTTCTCTGTCTTGTTCCTGAATCTCAGGGACCGTTTGTGGGGTAGTTCTCCTTCTGCAGGGGGTGGGGTGCTGGTGGCCTGTTGTTCCTGTGGCGGTGCCTCCTGTCCACTAGCGCCGGTGGATGTGGAGGGCTGTTCATCGTCCAGGCTAGTGTCAGGGGCACGTTTGTGTGCCACTATGTCCCTCATGGTGTTGACAAGGTCTGCCAGCGCCCCTGCAATGGTGACCAGGGTAGTGTTAATGGACTTCAGGCACTCCCTGATCCCAAGGTGGTGTTTCTCCTGCAGCTGCTGAGTCTCCTGAAACTTGGTCAGTACCGTGGCCATGGTCTCCTGGGAATGGTGGTATGATCCCACGATGTTGGAGAGTGCTTCGTGGAGTATCGGTTCCCTGGGCCTGTCCTCCCCCTGTCGCACAGCAGTCTTCCCAGCTTCCCTGTTATCCTGTGCCTCTGTCCCCTGAACCGTGTGCCCACTGCCACTGACCCCAGGTCCCTGATTGTCTTGGGTTGGTGGGTTTGCCTGGGTTCCCTGTAGTGGTGGACACACTGCTGATTGACGTGTCCTGGGGACAGAGGGATGGGCCCGCTGGGTGGGTGCTGTGGTGGTGTTTCCTGAGGGGGGAGGGTCTGTGGTGGCTTGTGACAGTGGCAGGGGAACCAAATGTCCAGAGATCCCTGATGGGCCGGGCTGGTCATCTTGATCCAGGCATGTAGAGCTGCTGTCATCACTGCGGGCCTCTTCTGTGGGGGGACTGGATATGTTTGGCACCTCCTGTCCGGTGACGTTGGGTATGGGCCCTGTTGGGGTGTAAATGTATAGTTTTAGTATCTGTGTGTGCCATCTTGTGCATTGGGTGAGGTACCCTCTACTCCTGTGCTTGCATTATTGTGTTTGCCCTTTTGTGATAGTTGGTTTGGGGTCTGTGTGGGTCCCTGCACTGGACATGCTTTGGTGATGGGGGTCTATGCATAGGTGTTGCATGCAGAGCCTTGGTATTGGGATGTGTGGGTTGTGACAGTGGGGCATATGTGAGGTGTTGAAGTGATGGGGGCGAGGGTGAGGGTGGGGGTATGTGATGGCATGCAGGTGGGGTGGGGGGGATATGGTAAATAAGATATGAATTACCAGAGTCCAGTCCTCCTGCTACTCCTGCGAGGCCCTCAGGATGCAGTATTGTCAAGACTTGGTCCTCCCATGTTGTTAGTTGTGGGGGAAGAAGTGGGGGTCCAACGCCAGTCCTCTGTACAGCAATCTGGTGTCTGGATACCACTGAACGCACCTTCCCCCGTAGGTCCTTCCACCTCTTCCTGATGTCATCCTGTGTTCTTGGATGCTGTCCCACTGCGTTGACCCTGTTGACGATTCTCTGCCATAGCTCAATCTTCCTAGCAATGGAGGTGTGCTGCACCTGTGATCCGGAAAGCCATGGCTCTACCCGGATTATTTTCTCCACCATGACCCTGAGCTCCTTCTCAGAAAACCTGGGGTGTCTTTGAGGTGCCATGATGTTGTGGGGGTGATGTGTGAGGTGCTGTTTATTGTGGTGTGTGATGTGTTGTGTTGGTGTGTGTTGTTTGAGGTGTGTGGATGTTGTATGAGTGATGGTGTTGTGTGCCTGTGGATGCTGGTATTGTTTGCTATTCTCTCTTTCACAGCTTTTTCAAACAAATGTCATTGTAAGGGTTTGTGGGTAATGTGGGTGTGTGTTTTATAGTGTTGTGAGTGTGTGGGTGTGGTGTGTGTATTTGGAATTGTCCAATGTGGTTGTGTTTTGTAAATGTGTGTGTATTTTGAGCGCGGCGGTGTGTACCGCCAATGGATTACCGTGGTTGAAAGACTGCCGCGTTGATTCGTGGGTCGTGATAGTGTGGGCGTATTCTTGTTGCCGTGACGGTGTAGGTTTTGGTATCGCCAGTTTATCACTGACCTTTGGTGTGGCGGACTTATGTGGGTGTCTGTATTGTGGCGGATTCCGAGATGTGGGTCGTAATACCTGTAGCGGAATTCCGCCGCAGCAATGGTATGTTGGTGGCCTTCAGCACGGCGGAAAGCGGGATTTACCGCCAGGGTTGTAATGAGGGCCTTTGTGTCCGTTCTTTCCCATATGGTTTAGTAATGCAATAGTATCTTGCCTGCATGCTTCCTTTTTCTTTGAAGCAATTAACAAATCATCAATGCACTGAACCAATGTAAATTGGAAAGGCATTTTCAATGTTTTCAAGTTCTTTTGTAGTATCTGGTTGAAAATGGACAGGGACTCTGAAAAACTTTGAGGAATTCTGCACCAACAATATATACGCGATCCAGGAATGTAAAACAGAAAATCAATTGGCTATCCTCATGAAGAGGTACAGAAAAGAATGCTTGTGATAGGTCTACTACAATGAACCGTTCAGCATCGCATGGGATCTGAAACAATATCACTGCTGGAATTGGCACCACCAGACAACATTTAATCATCATTAATTTTCCTCAAATCCTGAACAATTCGAAATTTCCCACAGGGTTTTCTCAATCCCATTATAGGTGAGCTACATGGGTGGCTCAGTACTTCTTTTAGAACACCTTGTCTCACAAATTCTGCAATTATAGGTGCAATCCTTTCGATAGTGTCTTGGGTCATGTGGTACTGGAGAATCTGGGGGAAAACTGCATTTGGCTTGACTGGGACTTTAACTGGCTTAACTCCTTTGATTAAACCAATGTCTTTCCCTGAGAAATCCCATACTTAAATCTTAACTGTTCCTTGCAAGTCGGAAGGAAGATCTTGCATTGTGAAGACAGGAAAGAAACTGATCAATGGGTACTCTTCATTTACAATCAGTTGTCTCAGGCTGGTCATCTTCATCATCACTATTTGTTTGTATGGCAATCCCTTCATTTGAACAAGTAATTGAACATCTCGTTTTTCATAGTAAGTCCCTTCCTAGTAAGGAAACCCGACTAGAGTCACAAACCACAAATTTGTGTAAGCCTTTGAAATTTCCAATTTTAACTGAAACTGGTTCTGTAATCGGGTTTGTCAAATTCTGGTTTGCAACTCCTACAATCTGTACTGTTTACCCTGAAAGAGGTAAGTTAGAATCTTCTGCAGTTCTCACAGTAGAACAGTAGAGCGTGTAGCTCATGTGTCGACTAGAAATTAAACTTTGTGACCCATCACCTTTCCCTTCACGTATGGACCTTTCTGGTCTACTTCTAATGAAGCTGCTAACACACATTCTTCTTAATCTGAACTCTCACTCACCCAGGCATCATTCGATTCATCCTCACTGTGTAATGGTTATTGGTGTATTGTGTTATTACTCATGTTAAACCTTTGACCTGTGCCGTGCTGGTTAAGCATCATCTGTTGCTGTTCCATGGGAGCCTGAGGTATCTGAATTTGTTGCCTAGGTACCATCTGAAGTTGGGCTTGCATTTGCTGCGACTGTGGCACCTGCAAACGTGGCATTTGCATCTGCTGCATGGGCTGAAGACCTTGCATTTGGTTCACATTATTTTGGAAGTTAAAATTTTGACCTCTCATTCTCGGTCCTTTTATGTTTGGAAAATAATTGTTTTCATTCATCTGTGTAACAACACCTCCCTGTCCTAGCATCGGACACTCCTGCTTCCAATGCCGGAAGCCATCACAACCGTGACATGGTAACATCCTTTCCATTGCCTGTACATCACTCTGAGTAACTACCGTGCTCAAGTCAACACCACGGTTCACATTCCCATTTCCACCACAACCTCTACCTTTCGACTGGTTTGAAACCATGTGTTTCCCTGCTGCTGCTGTGCAAAATTTCCCTGCATCTCTGTTTGTGCCGCTTTAATCTGCATCACCATTGCTTTCTCTTTCAACTTTCTTTGCTTCAATTTAATCTCGTCACTACAGTAGTTAGCATTTTGCAATACTTCATCAATCGGTTTCGCTTGCCAACAAATCAAATGATTCTTTATCATCTGGCTAATTTCAGGTCTCAATCCTTCAACAAATCTGAACACAAAATGAATCATGTCTTGCAGCTAAATTGTTGCTGTACCACTGTAATGTTTAAATGATTGTAACAGTCTCTCATAGCACACATGTATGGATTCTTTCCCTTCTTGAGCTGTCCTGTCTATTCTCTGCCAATCAATATTCTTGGGAGAAATTCTTGTTTTAAACAATTCAATCGCTTTATAATAGTATTCCATTACATCAGAAAATGGTGCACCTGTAACTGGATCTTGTGGGGGCTCTCTCATTGGCCAATCTACACTTCTTTTGAATTCAACCCACAAATCTGCTGGATCCGCTATTTCTAACAGTGTATTCAAATCTTCCCACAGGCACTTGGAAAGTTTTACAAACCTATCCGTTTGCTGGTACCATTCCACTGGCTTCTCTCTCAATCTGGGGTAATTGTTTGTAAATGACAGGATATCACTTCTGCTTCAAGGGACATATACAAAATTCCCTCCTGGAATTTCTTTCATTGGCAATATTTTTACTGGATCGTCAGTCTGCTTTACATTAGTACTTAAAATCACAGACTCCTTTTTCTTCTTATCTCGTTTCTTTACCCATCTTCCTTCCCACTTATCTAATGCTCCCCATGTCTGAGTGCTTTAAATTAATTCCCAAATGTGAGGTTTCATTCCTGGTATTCTCATGTTCTCAATAGCTTTTGAGTCAAATACTAATCTATAACTTCTTCTCAAGTGCTTCGTTTTCGCAATCTCTATGTCTTATTTAGCTGCTAGGTCGGCTAATTTCTGGTGTACCACTCCTGCTTTGTTGGTGATTATTTTGCACAACAAGCACAATTCGTTTTCACTGTATGAGTCAATTCTACTTAAACCAATTATTCCCTCAATTAATTCTTCTACTTCTGTTTTAAGCCTGGTCAAATTTAGTGAAGTTTCTCCATTTTAATCTCCCGTTGTGCTGTTCAGCTTTTCCAGCCATTCGGTTAATTGCTGGGCTGTCAAACTTTGAAATGAGATATTATTACTATTATTACTTCCATTGGGCAGTTGTTGTAACGTTAGGCATGAAGTCTCTTGAGTCATCAAAATTTGGTTCAAACCTATGTCTGTTCTCCCTTGAATATGCGGTGGAGTCGTGTAACAACGTAAGTCAATCAATGGACCTGTCATGTCAAATGTTTGTTTCATTGGGGTCATGATCCCTGTGTTAATGTTGAGTCTCCCCAATTTTACATTTGAATTCAAATGTTCTATGCTCTTATTATTTCCCTGAGCAAATAAGGCTATAACGCAACCAATAGTAACAGCGTCTGGACTTGGTTGGGTGTTTTGGTCTCTAGGGAATAGTGCTCCTGTATTCTAACTTGTCGATGTGGATGTATTTGTCTGGGACAGCGTTAAGGGGGTGTATCTCGGCATTGTCTGAATTGCATTGGGGATATCAAATTCAGGGTAGATTCTATGTGAATCAACGTTGGCTTCTGATAAACCTGACTCATCTGGGGAACTTGTCCTGTCGGTACAAGGATACATGGGGTAGAATTTACAATAGGGACATCTGGGTAAATCCTGGGTATGTCAACCTGTCAACCTGCGTCAGAGATGTCCGAAATGTGGATGTTGTCGGGACAGTAGGGCTAACCTGCACTTGTCTCTGTATAACTTCAATGGGTACTGGAGATGTAGGATCGGCACTAGTGCTTGGACCTGTCTCATGGGCTGCATATGGTGGAGGACGACTTCTCAGTAACTGCAAAATAAACTCATCATCATCTGAGTCTTCATCATAAGTCAAAGACTTTCTAGACTGTGGAGTTCTGCTCTTTTTTTCCTCAGAAGGACATGAACTCTTCTTTTTAGCTTTTTGTTTGACACTGCTCTCACTCTCTTGTGTCATTGCATGAAACATCTTAATTCCCTGTAAAGTATCCATTCTCCTAGTTTTCTGCTCACTATCCCATCTCGCCTCAGCTAAAGTCTTCTCAGCTTTTCTCATTCTTCTCTCATATTTCTGTTGCTGTTGTTGTCTGGCCACTAACTCCCGCTAATGCTTAAAATTGGGCAGGTCTCAGAGAAGGTTTTTAATCATACAGTACTCCCCTCATATTCTCCAAAACTCTCAAATTAAAGGTTCTGTGGGCAGGAAACGCTAAGCTCCCTTCCTTTTCTGTATCTTTGCACCACTGTTTTAACCAAAGGCATGGTGCAGCACTGTGTTCTTCAAATACAATATATGCAGGTGTACCTTCTGGTGGTGTAACTTCTCCTACTCTAACTGGTAGGAACGCTTGTAGGAGGCTGGCCTGGTTTGTGTGGGTACCTTGAGTACTTACACCTTATACCAGGTCCAGTTATCTGTTATCAGTGAAATGTAGTAGTGCTCTAACAGCTTAGGCTGATAGAGGTAGCTATAGCAGAGCAGCTTAGGCTGGACTAGGAGACATGCAAAGCTCCTGCAATACCACTTATAGTTACACAGTACTTATACACAAGTAAAGACAATACTCAGTGTTACCAAAAATAAAGGTAGTTTATTTGGGTGACACAGTACCAAAAATATCTTAGAGGCAATACTCCTTCTGGAGGTAAGTATTATACACAATATATACACTAGACACCAAAATAAGGTAAGTAATTAGACATAGGATACTGCAAACAATAGGAAATGCTATAGAATGCAATGGGAGAAAATAGGTCTAGTGGCAACACAAACCATATGCTAAGAAAGTGGAATGCGAATCACGAATTCCCCCCTAGACAAGTGTAGTGTGTGAAGAATCGCTGGGAGAGTAAGAATACAGTGCAGGTAAGTAAATTACCCTACCCCAGAGCCCAGAAAAGCAGGAGTAAAGTACTGCAAGTTTCCTTAGGACACACTACAAGTCGTGCTTAGAGTTATTGCAAGAACCAAGCAAGACTGCAAACAACAAATGGTGGATTCCTGGACCTGAAGACCTGCAAAGGAAGGAGACCAAGTCCAGAAGTTAAAAGAAGTTCCAGGAAGGACAGGAGCCCCTGCAACCCAGAAGAGGGTGCAAAAGAAGAGTCCCTGGTTGGACTAAGACTGCAGAAATGCACCCAAGGAAGATGTCAGCGGGTTTCTGCATGATGCACTGGATGTCCCACGACATGAAGTTGGATGCAGGTGAGTTTTGGCGCTGGATTCCTCCAACAAGCCTTGTTTCCAGCAAAGATGTGTTTTGCATCAAGTTGGTACTATCTGGATCCAGGAGGGACATGGGGGCCTCAACTCTGTGTGAGGAGAAAGAGGGGGCTCTCAGCACTTCAGAGAGCCCTCAGGACACCAGATAGCACCCACGGGAGTCCCAGGACACTGGGCCAAAGGAGGTACAAAATGCGGTTGGTGCAGCACTACAAAGGAATGTCCCACGCCACCGGAGAACAACTCAGCGAGTTGAGCGTCACAGGATAGAGTGCTGGGGACCTGGGCCAGGCTGTGCACAAAGGAATTTTGCAAATAGTGCACAGAGGCCTCAGGAGGTGAAGAAGATGCAGTGCACAGGGGTACTGTCGTTCTGGGGGAAGGCAAGGTATTACCTCCTCCAAATTGAGACAGCAGGACAGTCTGTGTCAATGGGGTCCACCCTCTGTGTTTCAAGGAGCACAATCGTTGCCAGGAGAGGAGTCCAAGTGAACCAGTCATTGACTTAGAAGGTGCCTGCGTGAGCAAGGAAGTGACTCTGTGACTTCACAGGAGATTTCTTCGGTCCTTCTGGTGCAGGGTGAAGATAGGGAGTCCCCAGAGTGTGCACACCGTGGAAACTGTTGCAGTTGCTGGCTGGAGCTGAAGTTGCAGAGGAAAAGTAGCCCTTCTGAATACTTTGTTGCTGTTACAGCGGTTCCTGGAGAAGTCTGCGGTTGATCCGAGGTCAGAGGATGAAGTAGTAGTTGCAGAGGATTCCTGCTGGAAACCTGCAAGTAGAATGAAAACTTTTCTAGCTTACGCGTCAAGAATTTTCAATTCTATTAAGGACACGGAGGCGAGGATTATGCTGTCTCTTCCTTTACTGAACTTAACACAGCAGCCAATAAAATACCAATAAACAAAAAACTTCATATCGCATGAATCACATGGCCTCAATCACATGTACCAATCACCAAGTGTGACCTGATACTATAAGAGCTCTGACCCACAACGTCATATTCTCTTTCTTTGTCCAACAGATAATAATGCAACAACTTTATAGAACTTTCTCCGTATATGTTGGATCCTAAATCTTCTCCAATACTCCAGAGACTGAAGAATCACTCAGCTCAGGCAACGAGCCGAACCAAACATCCTACGATGAGATGGAAACAAGATCATTTTCCCCACCGATATCTTGAAAAGAGCTCAAGAATTCTTCTGCTCAGATCCTAGGAAAAACAAGAATAAATCATAATACCTCGCACTGTCATATCTTTCAACAATAAATTCTTTAAACATTTCTCTAACGAAAAATCAGGGACGGCATAAATCATTAATTAAAATACACATTTGAATATAACCTCCAGTACCAATAACGGGTGGGATAATCCTCGCCTCCATATCCTTAATAGAATTGAAAATTCTTGATGCGTAAGCTAGAAATTATTTCATTCTATGTTAGGACCGGAGGCTCAGATTATGCTAGTTCAAAGCGGATTAATAACAATAGATGCACATCAACGACAGGTTTAAAATAAAACTTACGAAAAATACACTCAAAGGACCAATCAGCTGTCTTCATAATATCTTGCAAACTGGAACCTAAACCAAAAGATTTTGAAGCCATAGCCCCTCTAACAGAATGGGCTCCAAAATGATGGGTATTAATACCCGCTTCACCCATTAACCATTTAACCCATCTCGAGAGAGTGGCTGAAGCAACTGGTTTAAAAGGTTTCTGTAAAGAATTAATAATTGGCCATTCATGTTCTGCCTGAACTCCTCAGTGGCCGACTCATACTCTTTCAAACATTGTACCACACATCATTTTGAGTTATCCGGGTACCAAGGGAAGGTTACTGACCTGCAGTTAGTTATGGTTCTTCTAGAAATAGAAAAAGTAACACCCTCAGGAGAACATACTCTACCAGATAAGTCCAAAGCCTTGAGATCTGAAACTCGCTTACAGGAAATCAAACATAGTAACATAGTCAACTTCGCTGAAAGTTGTTTACATGATAATAACTTATTACTAGGCCAGGAATCTATACATTTTAACACAATGTTCACATCCCATAACATCTTATATTTGGCCTGAGGTGGATTAGAAAAACGAATACCTCTCAATAACTTACAAACAAGTGGATGCTCGCCCACTGGCTTACCATCAATAGGTTTATGTCCAGCCGAAATAGCTGATCTAAAATTATTAACAGTCCTATAGGCCAGGCCAGAGGTGGCTAATTCAGCTAGAAAATTAATTATCAAATCAACACTTGATTCCAAGGGATTGATATTCCTTCCATTACACCAACTAACCCATCTGCGCCATGCAGAAGCATATCTCTTGTGGGTGCTAGAAGCCCAGGCCTGTTTGATAAAGCTCTCAGCTTGTTGCGAAGTGCCTGGGATTTTCCAATTTGTCCTGAAACCATCCATGCCATCAACGTAAGATTCCCCGATAAGATCAGAGGATGTTGATGGCCCTCCGGACTCAACAATAGATCCTGACGAGGAGGGATGAGTAACGGGAGAGCACAAGCTAACTGGAGTGCAATAGGGAACCAGGGTTGAAATCTCCAAACCGGAGTCACCAAGACTAGGTCTGGTTTCTGTCTCTGAACCTGAGACAGAACCCTGGGAATCAATAGAAACGGGGAAATGCATAGCCCCGAAAAGGGGACCAATTCTGTAGAAAGGCATCTGTCGCTGAGGCCATAGGGTCCGGCCTCCAGCTGAAGAATCTTGGAATCTGGGTATTGAGGTGAGACGCAAATAGATCTACCTCGCAAGGCCCCACTCTTGCATTATCTGCTGAAAGATAATCGGATCCAGCCTCCAATCGCTGGTATCCGTCAGGTATCTGGAGTTCCAGTCGGCAACAGCGTTCTGAGCTCCTGTTAAATACTCCGCGACAATTACTAATCTGTGGCTCAAGCCATAATGCCAGAACTCCTTGGCTATTTCCGCTAGAACTCTGGATTTCGTACCCCCTAACTTGTTGGCATACCTTACTGCTGAGATATTGTCCATTCTCAGTAGAATGCAGCAATCTGTCTTGAGAGGGGACAAACTCTTTATCGCAAACGATCCCGCTAGGAGCTCCAAACAATCGATGTGAAGAGATTGCTCTATCACAGACCAGCAACCTCCGGTCACCACAGACCCGCAACGGGCTCCCCATGCCCACTGACTGGCGTCTGATTCTATCACCACCTCTGGATGGGACCCGAATATGGCTCTGCCATTCCAAGCCTCCATGTGGTGAAGCCACCACTGGATCTCGTCCCTGACATCCGTGGACAACGAGATCAAGGTTGAGTAACTCCAACCTTGTCTCAGATATTTGATTTTCAATCTCTGCAGAGCTCGATAGTGTAGGGGAGCAGGGAAGATTGCTTGAATGGATGATGCCAAAAGACCCACCAATGGAGCAATGTTCCTTAAAGAAATAGTCGGACTGGCTAGGGCTGACCTTAATTCCCTCTTTATATTGCGGATCTGTAATGAGGGAAGAATCCACTGAGCCTGGAGAGAATCGATCTTGAAACCCAAAAACTCTATCACTTGAGTTGGATTCAACAATTACTTCTGTGCATTGATAAGGAAAACCAAATTGTGAAATAGACTGATTGTCCAGTTCAAATGAGTCTGTAAAGTTGATGGGTCCTGGGCCATCAATAAGATGTTGTCCAGATAAATGATCAAGCGAACCCCTTTGGTTCTCAAATTCTCCACCACTGGTCTCAATAACTTTGTGAAGCACCACAGTGCTGAGGATAGGCCAAATGGGAGAACTGTGAACTCCAAACATTGACCCTTCCACTGGAATTGGAGGAATCTCCTGTGCGTGGGAAATATCGGAATCGATAGGTAAGCGTCCTTTAGGTCTAATCTTACCATCCAGTCTCCTTCTATTAAGATGTCTCAGCATGTGAATCCCCTCCATCTTGAAGTGTCTGTACACAATCCAAGAATTGAAGTCTTTCAAATTCAGAACCAGACGATGGCCTCCTCCTTTTTTGTCTACGACAAAAATGGGATTGCAAAACCCAGCTGGGTGAGGGGTTGAAAAAACTACCGCTCCTTTGTCTAATAACGCTTGCACTTCTGCATCTATAAACCTCTGACTTTCTAGGGAAAAATTCATTTGAAAAGGAGGAGTCAATTGACATGGAGTGCTGATAAACTCCAGATGAAATCCTGATACCGTCTGAAGAACCCAAGGATCCCCAGAAATCTTTCTCCAATTTTCCCCACACAATCCCACTCTTCCCCCAAGTGTAACCTGAGAATGGTGAATGAGCCTTACCAGTTTAGGAGGCGTCCTGAATCGCTCCTTGTTGACCTCTGTGATGTCCTCTGCGGAATCTAGGTCTACCACCTCTGGAACGAGTGGGATAGAAGGTGGCATCGGATTGATCACCTGACCAGTTACCGTGTCCTCTTGTATAATAGTTTTGGGGACTTGCAAAGGATCCCCGGCCGGACATTCGTCCACCATAACGTCCGTCCCTGACAAAAAGGCCTCGCCTAAAAACTTTCTTAAGGGACAACTGTGCTTTATCGAGGGTGGAAAAAGTGGAACAAAATGTTGATAATTATTTAATAAAAGAAGATCCAAATAGAAAGCCCTCTGCAGCTGGACCCGCTTCAGATGAGGCTAAGTCTACTAGTTTAGGATCCATGAGAATGGATTTTCTGCGCTCAGCTGAAATAGCACAGTTGGTGTTACATAATTGGCACAACGCACGTTGAGCCCAACCCAGCAAGACATCTGTATCTACTGGTATGCCTGATTCCTTTGAAACTGCCACCAAGTCCAGAATTTTTGTCAGGGCGCCCGACATGTCTAGAAGTTTATCCTGGCATGAACGCCATGACCTATCTAAACCTTTTTTAGGATCTTTGGAATTTTTTTTCAAAAATGTAACCATAGTTGGATCAATCTCCGGAGTATCGGCTACGCTATTTTCTAAATCAGGTCTAGGACATTCTGTCTGGAGGCGAGTACGGACTTCCTTATCATAACGTTTCCTTAGATTATCGTGTACATACTGCGCAACTTCTGCGGATGGAAGCCAATTGGAGGATCTAGGGTGAACAATCTCTGAGGGGTCGAAGTCTAGTAAATGAGAAGTGGAATACTTTTTTGCCTTCCTATTAGGGGCTGGCGAGATCAGGTCGTCCGAATCCTGATCAGAGGAGTCATCTGAAGTAGAAGAATTATTCAAAGTGCTGTATTTATGTTCCGCAATTTGTTTTTTGCGCAGTTTTTCAAAAACCAGAGGGATCTTCGTTTGCAAGATTCTTTGTCTCAGCCTTAGATTTTGAGGCTACTTGAGGGTTGCCCCCCTTAGGGATAGGAGGTGACTTACCTGACATCCAACCTTGAGAGTGAGCGTATTCTAACAATTGTCCCGAAAAAGGACCTAACGCTCTCACCAAGGCATCATTCACTGACTGTTGCACTCTAGAATCGAGTGCCTCAACCAAATTAACTTCAAGTTGATTATCATTATCATCAGGGTAGTACCCTGCGTCTTGATCACTCCATCGAGCCATATTACAGTACAGTGTAATGAATATACAAGCAATGAAATATAGGGGGAGTGAAAAAACCACTCACAGGCACTCAAAAAGGTGAATAGCAAGCCCTTAATAAGGAGTGGAGGGAGCTGCCTGGTAGTCACTCTAGGCAGAGCCTATAAATATTTTACAACCCAGAAATATAAATATCTGGGCGTCAGGGATGCACTTTTACAGCCTGCTAGCATTAATCAAGCCAATTTGCTCCAGCGCGCTGTGAATTACGAGCCGATCTGAAGAATTATCTCTGGGGAAGAGATTGGCTCATAAAACGCGCACGTCGGGCAAAATCCATTGAAATAGAAAGCAGACTATGCGCTGCGTTCGTGTAGTGCTCACGCTCCACTAATTTTTTTTATTATAATGGGTACAATGGTAAAAATTGAACCAATAGAGCGTGCGGAATCGCAACGCTGTTTTTAGAATATAAAACAATGAATAAACACTTAAAATAGTAACAATCATGAGTGAAAAGTAAAATGCCACTTATTTGCTGCGAAGCAGCAAAGAAAGAGGATATGACGTTGTGGGTCAGAGCTCTTATAGTATCAGGTCACGCTTGGTGATTGGTACATGTGATTGGGGCCATGTGATTCATGGGATTTGAAGTTTTTTGTTTATTGGTATTTTATTGGCTGCTGTGTTAAGTTCAGTAAAGGAAGAGACGGCATAATCTGAGCCTCCGGTCCTGACACAGAATCTGAGGAGAACCCACAGGAGAGACTCTAAATAGCCCTGAGAGGGGGATTGGCTACCTTATCAGGTATGGACCTATCAGGAGGGGTCTCTGACGTCACCTGCTGGCACTGGCCACTCAGAGGCCTCCAGAGTGTAACCACACCTTGCAAAGTAAGATGGCTGAAGTCTGGGACACACTGGAGGAGCTCTGGGCACCACCCCTAGGGTGGTGATGAATAGTTTCACGCCAGAGCAGGGACAAGGGGTCCCTGAGCCAGTGTAGACTGGCTTATGCAAGGAGGGCACCATCTGTGCCCTTCAAAGCATTTCCAGAGGCTGGGGGAGGCTACCCCTCCCTAGCCTGTAACACTTGTTTCCAAAGGGAGAGGGTGCAACCCCCTGCTCCCAAAGGAAATGTTTTGCTCTACCTTCCTGGGACTGAGCTGCTCAGACCCCAGGAGGGCAGAACCCTGTCTGTAAGGTGGCAGCAGCTGTAGCTGCATTTGCAAGCCTCAGAGAGCTGGTTTGGCAGTACTGAGGTCCATGGTGGAGCCCCCAGGATGCATGGAATTGGCTCCCCAATACCAGATTTGGAATGGAGGGACAAGTCCATGATCTTAGACACCTTACATGACCACATTCGGAGTTACCATTGTGAAGCTACATATAGGTATTGACCTGTATCTAGTGCACGCATGTAATGGCGTCCCGCACTCACAAAGTCCCAGGAATTGGCTCTGAACTATGTGGGGGCACCTTTGCTAGTGCAAGGGTGCCCTCACACTCAGTAACTTTGCACCTAGCCTTCAGTAATTGAAGGTTAGACATATAGATGACTTATAAGTTACTTACGTGCAGTGAAAATGGCTGTGAAACAATGTGTGCACTATTTCACGCAGGCTGCAGTGACAGTCCTGTGAAAGGGTTTGTCTGAGCTCCTTATGGGTGGCAAAAGAAATGCTGCAGCCCATAAGGATCTCCTGGAACCCCAATGCCCTGGGTACCTAGGAACCATATACTAGGGACTTATAAGGGGGGGTTCTAGTGTGCCAATTGAAATTGGTAAATGAAGTCACTAGCCTATAGTGACAA